>NC_141925.1:42489403-43689403 GCF_057802395.1 Ceratotherium simum simum | reverse complement strand
AGGGTGAGGGGCAGGGTGCAGGAATGCCCAAGGGGACTCCCACGTGGGCGTCCGGGCCCAGGGCACACACAGTCACCAGGCTGGGGACACCGAGGCACTTACAGGCTCCTCTGCTCATAGATTTTCTCGGGCCTCTTCGTACCTGCAAGAACAGGACCAGACTAGCAGGCACCCCGGAGCGAGGAGCTGAGCTCCGAGGCTTCCTCACCTTGTCTCCCCTGTGCGCTGTGCAGGCCTTGCACAGGTTGTGGAGGCCGAGCCGCCAAGCACTGTAGACCCCTGACAGCGACAGGGCGTGTGCTCACCATCGATTTAGGACACAGAGCAAAGCAGCCCAGCCTCCCCTCCCTTGTCCAGAGCAATCCCCCCGCCTCAGACGTTCACCCTTGACCCAGCAAAACCAAAGCCCCACAGCGTCTTCAGGGGCAGTTTAGGGGCCGGCCCTGGGGGTGTCACCCCTGCCTTGTGAGGCTTATCCACCTGCCCTTTCCGACCTCAGCTGGGTCTAGGCCTGAGAGGGACCCTGCCTATGCCGTCTTCTCCTCCGTCGTGCCCAGGCCCCCAGCCTTTACCTGGGCGGGAGCAGCGCACACACAGGCCGGCCGCCGCCCCCAGCAGCAGCAGCAGGGCCGCCCCTGGCCACAGCAGCTCGGTCTCCACGCTCATGTCCACTCCTGGCCACTCTTCCTGCAGTGCTGCAAGGTGGGCACCCTGTGAGCCAGGAACCCGCCCAGCCCCACACTCTCAGGTTTCTGACTGTCCCCCTCCCCTGACAGCCCCAAAGCCGAGCCCAGGCCATGGGAGCGCCACCTTCCCCCCAGGCCCCACGACCGGGCCAGGACAGAACCAGCCCCATTCCTCCACCTGACCCCAGACCCGCACCCCTATCCCCCGGGGCCGTCGTCAACACTTGGTAAGTGCTGGAAGGTTTTGGGGCCCCACCAGACAGCACCACATGTATGTGCACACTCCTATACACATCCTCACTTAATTCACACAGCCGCCCCTTGAGGGAGAGGCTCGCTCCATTTCACAGATACAGAAACTGAGGCCAGAGGTCCCATAGCTGCTAAGTGAGAAGACAGAATTCAAGCTCTGGCCTCCGGACCCCAACTCTGGCTCTGCCCACTGGGTCCCTTGCCTGCCGTAAACCCAGCTTTGCTCTCCAAGCCTGGCATCGTGGCCCCTTCTGCACAGGGGCCCCCAGCAGCCCCACCCACCCAGCTCTGCCCTCTCCGTGGCCTCCCTCAGCGGGGGAGGGGGTGGGGTTTCCTCTCCTTAAACACCTGCACACCAGAACTCCCTGTCCCGGGGGCTGGGAGGAGGGAGCCTCCAGGGAAGGCCTCTTGGAGGAGGTGGCCTGAGAGCATGAGAGGAGAGGGCCTCTGGGCAGAGGGCCGTGGTGGGGTGCCCGTGGCGGCTGGTGGGGGATGTGCTGGGAGGGCGGGGATGGAAAGAAGACGCGTCAGGGCGCAAAGGCCTGAGTCCTCTGCTGGCGTGGAGCCCCTCCTCGGTCAGTGGCCAGTCCCAGCCTTGTGGCCACACGGATTGCCAGGCCTCGGCAAAGCCACACAGCGGGCTGTGGTGAAAGCAAGGACAGCCCTCTCGAGGGGGCTTCCAAGGAGAATCACTGCAGCTGTAAGAGACAGCCCACTTGCGATGGCCGGGGCCCCAGCTCTGTGAACAGGGGCTCTGAGGGGGCCACACCCATGGCAGCACGTGGCACCCACACGACAGTCCACTCTGCACAGCTGTGTGCCTCCCGCCCCAGCCGCCGGCAGGAGGGCTGCTTGGCGGTACAGCGGGGAAGGAGGGGCTGGGAGGTCACAGGCCGCGGGGCTCCCTGAGCCCTGCGCGGCCCTGCTGTCCCGTGCATTAGCTGTGTGGCCTCGGGCGAGGCTGGGAGCCTCTCTGAGCTTCCAGCATGCCTGCGGAACAGATGACGAGGAATGCCCGTGCAGCACGAGTCACGGAGAAGCCGCCTCTGCTTCCTCAAACACCAAGTGCGTCAGTGGGAACACGCGCATTCCCAAACCGCGTGACCGGGCCCAGGAGAGAGGACAAGACCTGTCACCAGGATGTTGTCCGAGGGGCGCTCAGCTCCCCCTCCTCTCGGAACCTGGGCACTGCCTTCCCTCCTGCTACCTGGCCTTGTGCCGGCCGCCCAGGGCAAGCTCTGTCCCAGCCTTGAGCCTTGACCCCAGGCCACCAGGCTGTGTGAGGCTGGGAGCACCTGACCTTGGAGGGCGGACTCCTGGGGTCACGTCCTGCCTATGCCTCAGTCCCTTGGCCTCAGTTTTCTTATCTATAAAATGGGGATCAATCCAGAGCCTTCCTCAAAGCGTGTGAGCCCGTCCAGCCTGGCCCACGGTCTGGGCTTCCAGAGAGAAACCTGCCAAGGATCTTATTTCCGGCTGTCTGGGATGGACAGCGGCCTCATGCTCCCAGCCCTGCACATATTTGTCCTTTGGTTAGGACAGACTCTTTCTGCCCCCAAAGGCGATTTGGGCACAGAGACACAGGTGGGTTGCACACAGGCTCGCTATGAGAGCCAGACATGAGTCCAGCACCGGCCACCCCCGGGGTCTCCCTAGGATGCCAGGAGCAAGTGCACATGCTAGGCCTGGCCTTCAAGGCCCCAGGACCTGGCCTGCTGACCTCTGCTGCCTCTGGGGAAGGGCAGCCCTCCAGCCCAGAGGACCCACCCTAGAGACCCTCTTGCTTCCCGGATCCTGCTGTCCTGGGACGAGGAGCACCCTGGGGTGCCCCGGCCCTAGTGATCTGCACCCTCCCGGCCCTGGGTAAGGGAAGGGAGGGGCGCGAGCATGCAGACTCTGCCCCGGCTGTTGATCCCGGTGTTGCCCCTCTGTCAGGTGGGGGAGATAACCACACTCCTCCCTCAGTTTGCCATGTGAGGCTCGCGGCGTGGATGTGACGCACGTTGGGGGCTGGTGCAGGGCGGGGCGCCCGGACTTCCCATCGTCTTGTTCCCCGGGAAATGGGAAGCAGCAACCGCAGCCTGTCGGGGCTGGAGCCCCTCCCGTCCCCCGCCTGGTCCCCCAGACACGCAGCCTCAGCGTCCCTCCACTGCCCGCCACGGGGCGTCAGGCTGAGGCCCCTGGAGGTCTGGGGTCTGAAGGGGAGTAAGGCCCTTGCCCCAGTCCCGCGGCTGTCACAGACACGCCCAGCATCACAGGGGGACACAGCTCCTCCCCTCCCAGGGAGGAGAGGGGCCCCGGGAGATGAGTGCACTGTCCAATGTCACAGAGCTGGCCCGTCACAAAGCCACGATCCAAACCCAGGGCTGGCCGGACCCGAAGGCCACACCCCTATCCCTTTCTTGTATTACATTTTTAAGATTCATGAAATATATTTTAAAAGAAAGACCAATTTGAGGACAAGTCCTGTGGCTGCCCCCCAGACTGAACAAATCTGCCCTCTCTCCTTGCTTCTGAGAGTGGGGCGGCGGGATGAGGGTGGAGGGAGAGGGGCTGAGCCCCCGGGGAGGCGGGCCCAGCAGCAACCCTAGGAGGGCCCCAAGGGGCCAGGCAGGGCTGGGGGAGGGGAGGCCGCCGCGGGCGGGGCTTTGCAGGCCAAAATAACACAAAGGGAAGTGGGCAGTTTTCGTTTGAGCAAAGTCTGCAACAAGCTGGCTGCGGAAAAGCCCTCGGGGCTGGGCTGGGCAAGCCCCAGCAGCCCAGAAAGGTTCTTGGAGACCATGCTGCCCACTCTCCAGCCTCTCCATGCTGTAGATGGGGAAACTGAAGCCCACCAGGGCCGCAGGGCAAGCTAGGGGGCAGGGGTGGAGCGTGTGGTTCCCATATGCGCTGGGCTTTCCTCTGGGGCCTGTTCTGTTTTCCCAAATAACCTTGGCCTCTAGATGAGGCTGACTGAGATGCCTGCTCTTAATGCTCAGGTGGCCCGTGTGGGGGCCTGGGCAGCCCCTGTCTCAGGGCAGAGGTGGGGGATGTGAAGGCCAGGGCCACCGGTTGACAGACTTGGGTGCAAGGAGCTCCCCGGGGCCTAAAGCCTCTCAGACCCTAGCAGAGAGTTGGCAGGCCTGGCCGCCGGGGACTGGGTGGGGGTGACAGGGACAGCTGCTTCCATCTGGCCTGCGGCAGGACCTGGGCACGCTTGCCTGTAGAGTCTCACCCATCCTCCCATAGCCCTGTGGCAGGGATGTTACAGTCCCATTTTACAGATGAAGAAACTGAGGCTCATGGGCCTGGGCCTGGGGAGCCGCTGTCCTGGCCCCGTGGCTGCCTCTCACCAGTCTCTGAAGTGATGGGACCACCCTGGTGGCTTCCCAGGGCTGTGCAGTCTGGGCTGGGAAGGTAAGGACAAGAAAGTGGCTGGAGCCCCAGAAACAGGCTGCCCCTCTAAGCGCTGCAGGGTCCGGGAGAGGCCTCACTAGCCAGGGTGCCAGGGCAGGACTGGGGCCGAGGGAGGGAGCCAGGGGCGCCAGGGCAGGACTGGGGCCGAGGGAGGGAGCCAGGGGCGCCAGGGCAGGACGGGGGCCGAGGGAGGGAGCCAGGGGCGCCAGGGCAGGACTGGGGCCGAGGGAGGGAGCCAGGGGCGCCAGGGCAGGACGGGGGCCGAGGGAGGGAGCCAGGGGCGCCAGGGCAGGACTGGGGCCGAGGGAGGGAGCCAGGGGCGCCAGGGCAGGACGGGGGCCGAGGGAGGGAGCCAGGGGCGCCAGGGCAGGACGGGGGCCGAGGGAGGGAGCCAGGGGCGCCAGGGCAGGACTGGGGCCGAGGGAGGGAGCCAGGGCGCCAGGCGTCTTCCCACCCCACCCAGCGGGCCGCCAAGTGCTCCTTCTGGGCCGGCAGGGCCAGTGCCACCCCCATGGGGTGTCAGGGGGCCAGCCTCAGGACTCCTGCCTCAGAGTAGGCTCCAGGCGCTCCCGGAGAGGCTTACCTGGGAGTCGGGGCTCCTCACTGCGGCCGCCTCATCCTGACCCACACCTGCCTGAGCTGACGCCAACCGCCAGACACAGGGCGGGCAGCAGGCACGGGGCGGGCTTCCTGCCAGCCACTGAATCATCCTTCACACATCCGCTGCTCTGCTGGACAGGCGCTGCTGCTTACAGACGGGGACAGAGAGACAGAGACAGAGACAGGCACAGAGAGAACAGCAAGACACGGACACACACGCAAACACAAGTCACACAGAGAGGAAGGGCCACACACATAAACACAGAAATACACACTCACACTGAAAACACACACATACACCTAGAGAGGAGGAGAACCAGAGAGAGACAGAGACACAGAGACAGAGACATACGGCTGGGAGAGAATGGCAAACACAGACACACAAACAGAAGGACAGAGAGAGATAGGCAGGGACTGGGCCTGAGATGGACCAAGACACACAGAGGCAGACGCAGGAGGACAGAGAGAAACAGAGAGACACACAGAGGGAGGGAGCAGGAGACAGAGACACAGAGAGCACGCGTCCCAGAGAACCAGAGACGTGCATGTACACACACACACACAGAACCTGGGACTTGGGTGGGCAGGGCAGACAGAACAAACGACGGGAGACAAAGACAGACGGACAGAGTAATGGCCAGCCACAGACATCTGGAAGAGGAAGCAGGACAGGGAGCCAAGGTGAGGGACAGAAGGAAGGACGTCAGGGCCCCCCAGGCCTGGGAGCCACATCTTGTCACCCCATTTTCCAGATGAGGCTCAGGGAGGTGCAGAGCCTGCCTCGGGCAGACCACAGAGCAGAGCACAGGCAGGCTGAGCCCACCCTAACGCCGCTCCGCCCAGTCCCCGCCGGCAGCGGTGGAACGGGGATGTGAGGACTCGAGGACTCGACAGCCGCCTGTGCGTGGAGCGGCGGCCATCGGTAACCACGCGTTCTTCTCGGGGGCCTCATGTTAGGGGTTCTTAAGTAACTTGCCGGAGGCCATCGAACTATTGGTGACACCCCACCCGCTAGAGACCCCAGGGAAGCCCATGAGGCTCCCCCAACGTCCCATCAGTCGGGCACTCCAGAACCTGGGCTCTCCAGCTCTGGGGGCCCCTCTTGGTCTGGGACTGGGTTTCGCTTTCAGCCTCAGTCCCTACGGCCCGGCCTGGCCAGGGCTAGGCGCGGGTGGATGTGCACACAGGAGGCCCAACCGGAACTGAAACAGAAACCGGGGTCTTGGGCCGCCCGCTGCTGCCACCCCGTGGGGGAGAAGAGGGTAGCACATGGACCGGGAGCTGGTTTGGGGAGACCCCCCTGGGCCTTCAGTGCCAAGAGCCTGTCTCCACCCCCGGAACGTGGTGAGACCAGGTCTAAGGCCAACCCCACCTGACTCCCCAACCAGGGGAGTGCTTGTGCAGTCAGCGCCACCCCTTGTTCCAGGCCGGGCAATGCTACATTTAATTTCCAGGGTAGCTCTTGCCAGCTGGACATTAGCTTTCTCATACTGGTGAGAAGACTGGAGGCTCATGGAGGCTAAGTGGGTTTGAACCCAGACCCCAAAGCCTGTTGTCCTTCCACCACCCGTAAGTGCAGGGACATCAGTGGGTGTGTGCCAGCAACCTTCCTTGCTGGGCCCACCTGCCCGGTCCCTCCTCACACGACTGGGACGAGCCTGCGCTGGCTTCCACCCATCCATCCCCGGACTACATGTCTGCCCGGGACTTCCTGCCCAGGGATGGACAGACGCTCCGGCACGGCCAACGGCAACGGAGCACTTCTATGTTCCCAGCTTCCCTCCTGGCCTTAGCAATGGCAGGCACTGGACAAGTGACCTCTGACCATGGGCCAAGTCTCAAGATCCATCCACAGTGGGAGCTAGGAGCCCTCTGGGACCCTCTCTGAGCCTGTTTTCTGTCTATAAAAACGGAGTGCCTGTCAATCCAAAGACCCTTTTTGGACCTGAGTGGAAGGAAGATCCTGTCCCCTTTCTAGGCGATTCTCAAATTCCTCCAAGGTCTATTTTATCTATAAACCATTCAGTTGTGATGTAGAAAATAAGCTTTAAAATACTAGCCAGTTTTTATACAACTAGCCAGTTGTATAAATTCTAGTGCACTGTTTTTTTTACAATTCAATGGTTTTTGGTATATTACATAATTTTTTTAAAGTTGTGACAAAATATATGTAACATAAAATTTACAATTTTAACTTTTTTTTTTTTTTTTTTTTGGTGAGGAAGATTGGCCCTGAGCTAACATCTGTGGCCAATCTTCCTCTATTTTGTATGTGGGACACAGCCACAGTGTGGCTTGATGAGCGGTATGTAGGTCCACACCTGGGATCCGAACCTGCGAATCCTGGGCCGCCAAAGCAGAGTGCGCACACTTAGCCACTACGCCATTGGGCCGGCCCCTGTTCACTTTTTTAGTTTGTAACTTTTTTCATTTTGCTTACGTTTTGATAAAGTACTTCTTTAATCTAGTCAGTCTATTCTTAATTTCAAGAGTATAATACATATGAGAAAGACTTCTACCAATTCCAAGGAGCCTTGGTACTACTTACAGAATCACTGAGCTACTGAAAAACTACTCTGATCTCCTGCCCTCCCAATTCCTTTTAGAAAGATAAGCTTTTAGGGGCCGGCCCGGTGGCATAGTGGGTAAGTGTGCGTGCTCTGCTCCAGTGGCCTGGGGTTTGGATCCTGAGCATGCACTGATGCACTGCTTGTCAGGCCATGCTGTGGCGGCGTCCCGTATAAAGTAGAGGAAGATGGGCACAGATGTTAGCCCAGGGCCAGTCTTCCTCAGCAAAAAAGAGGAGGATTGGCATCGGATGTTAGCTCAGGGCTGATCTTCCTCACAAAGAAAAAAAAAAATTATCTCCAGTGCCCAAACTCAATACCAGAGAGCCTGCCACTGTGAAATCATGTGCTTTTATTTGTATATTTAATATTTTACTGTTAGAGGGTGGTTACAGATGGGGGAAGAGATTAGCAGTAGGTTATAATTAAATTCATATTCTTCATTATTTTGGTTCATTTTCATGAGAAAAAAATTGCAAAAGAAAGATTCTAAGATACTGGATGTGTTTATAAGCCTGCTGACCTCACACAAGTGAGAAAGTAACTCACACAGCTCAATGTTTGTTAAAGATCAGTCAAGAAAACACAAAAGAGAGAGCAAAGCTCCTCACCAGAAAAGGGCAAGTGTGGCCAGGCCCAGGCCAGCCTCCCCTTTACTGAGCACAGAGCCCAGCCCCAGCAACCTGCCACCCACGCAGACTCCCTTCAGGGGCTGCTGTAGGCTGTTCAACAGCCTACATACCGGGCAAACCAGCCTGGGGAGGGTAGGGCCGACCAGGCGACAGCCCTCTGTGACACGCACCACCCCGCCTGACTTCCCTCCAAGCGCACTGGGGAGAAGCCCCACTGGGTGAGCAGTAAATGGCAGCCTACTCCATTCTCCACTAGATCAGGAAGCCCCCTGGACGACACTGCGGTTGTTGTTCCAAAGAGTTAACTCTGTCCCTGTGGTAGTGACCATGCACGACCTCAAAAGCCATTTAGAATTTGAGAAGAGGACTGAGGGGAATCAACAAAAGTACATTTAAAGTTTGACTCAGGAAAAGAGCCAATTATTACGCTGTTTAAAAAAGCAGGCCCAAGAATCGCCAGAGGCCGCAGAATAGCGGAAGAAAAGGCTGTTTGTGCTGAGTCTCAAGCCGGAGCGGCTTTACAAATTGGCGTTAACGAGCCCTTCTTGTTCTGGACTAAACTTCTACCACATAATCTCCTTCATCCAGAAAACCAGGCTACTCCTCGGAAATCACGACTTGGAAGTTGACACTAGGTAACAATCCCAGCACCTCCTCCATCACGCAGATGTCCACCTCCTGACCTCTTCCCTCTTCCTGTCTCTGCTCACTCACTAAGACCTCCCTGAAGAAACAGGACATCTGAGTCATGATGAGAAACCCAAGCTTCTGGAAGTCTGCTGTGGAAACTCTTCCTCTCCTAGGACCCAGGGAAACAACTTGGCCCCCGACAAAATGGACTCTGAAGTAAGAACACTCTTAGAAACCTGAGCCCCTTATTAAAAGGGCCTCACTTGGCACTCCACTAAATTTTGTTTCTCTGAAGCCAGTTCAGGAATAACAGAGTGACGTCAGCATCATTGAGTTGTCCCCTCAGTCTCTCTCCTCTAAGTTACAGCTACATGGACATCCATTAACCAACAGAGGACTCCCTGCACAGCACAACAGGACGTCCGAGAGATCCACGCAGCTAAACATCTGAAGGTGGGGGGACCGGACACTTGGGAGGCAGTGGAACTAACTGAGTGCACCCTCCCCCTCCCCAGCAGCAGTGAGCCAGTTCGTGGATCCCCACACAGCAGCCACTTGCGACTGTAAGCGGCACGACAGCCTGGCCTGTGCCAATGCTTGCAGAGTTGCAGCCTGGCCTGTGGGAGCACCCACTGTGCTGCAGTGGCCCTGCCTGTGGAAATGCTCTACACCGAGTGGCAACTCAACCCCTGCGTGGGTGCCCCTGACCATTAGCACAGTGCAGGCAAGAAGACACCCTGCCTTCTCAGAAGGCGCCCCAGCGTGTGGAGCACAGCAGACCAAGGGATCCACGGAGTGGTGGCTCTGCCCCCGCGTAGGTGCCCCTCCTGCCTAGCGCGCAGCAGCTAAACAGGTCCCCTGAGGAGCACAGAGGCCTAACCTATGGTGCCGACCTGCCCGTCCAGCAGAGGCCCTGCCCATGTGGGCACAACCTGAACAGTGGCTGCGGCCAGCCCCTGCAAACGCAGAGTAGCCCTACCCCCACAACTTCCAGGAGATAGGCAGGATCAGAAAACACAGCTCCTGCCCCCGCCCCCCAGCCGTGGTAGGTGGAATCTGCCACCTGATACTACCACAAATGCTCCAGCAAAGGCGCAATTCATCAAACACCATGAAGAACTACAGTAACACTTCAGAGCAGAAGGAAAATGACAAGTCTGCAGAAATCAAGCTGAACTCATAGAAATTACAATCTAAATGACAGAGAATTCAAAACAGTTATCATAAAGAAACTCAATGAGTTAAAAGAAAACTCAGAAAGACAGTTCAATGAGCTCAGGAATAAAATTAATGAACAGAAGGAATTCTTCACCAAAGAGATTGAAACTCTAAAAAAAACCAAACAAAAACTCTGGATATGAAGAACACGAGATAAAAAATAATCTAGAATCCATAAAATATAGAGTTGATGTTATGGAGAGCAGAATCAGTGATTTAGAGGATAGGAATACTTCAGGTGGAGGAGGAGAGAGAACTAAGATTTTTAAAAAATGAAGAAATTCTTCAAGAAATATCCGACTCAATTAGGAAAAGCGACATAAGGAATATAGGTATTCCAGAGGGAGAAGAGAGGGAGAAAGAAGCAGAGAGCTTGTTCAAAGAAATAGCTAAGAACTTCGCAAACCTGGGTAAGGAAATGGAGTTGGAATTACAAGTACATGAAGCCAATAGAACTCCTAGTTACATCAATGCTAAAAGATCTTCTCCAAGGCATTTAACATTAAAGCTGGCAGAAGTCAATGACAAAGACAAAATATTAGGGGCAGCAAGGCAGAAGAAAATAACCTACAAAGGAACCCCTATCAGGCTTTCAGTGGATTTCTCAGTAGAAACCTTGTAGGCTAGGCGAGAATGGAATGAAATATTCAAAATACTGAAAGACTTAAAAAACTTCCAGCCAAGAATATTCTATCCAACAAAACTATCCTTCAGATATGATGGAGAAATAAAAGCTTTCCGAGATAAATGAAAGCTGAGGGAGTTCACCGCCACTAGGCCTGCCCTACAAGAAACGTTGAGAGGAGCCCTCCCATCTGAAACTAAAAAGCAAAGGTTCACAGGGTCCGGCCTAGTGGTGTAGTGGTTAAGTTCGTGCACTCTGCTTCGGCGGCCTGGGGTTTGCAGGTTTGGATCCCGGGCGTGGACCTAAACACCACTTGTCAAGCCAGGCTGTGGCAGGGGTCCCACATAAAGTGGAGGAAGATGGGCACGGATGTTAGCCCAGGGCCAGTCTTCCTCAGCAAAAAGAGGAGGATTGGCAACAGATGTTAGCTCAGGGCTAATCTTCCTCATTAAAAAAAAAAAAAAAAAGCAAAGGTTTACAAAACCTTGAGCAAGGAGATAAATAGAATCAGAAAATTGTAGCTCTATATCAGAATAGGTCAGTAAACAATTATAACATAAAAGACAAAGGGAAGGAAACCATCAAAAATAACCATAAACACTTCAATTTAGTCACAAGCTCACAACACAGAAAAGAACAATTTGTGACAACAATAACAAAGAAGAGGAGGAGGAAAAGGATGGAACCTGCTTAGGCTAATGGAAGTAAGAGGCTATCAGAAAACGGACTATCTCATCTATGAGATCTTTTATACAAACCTCATGGTAACCACTAAACAGAAAAATCAGAGCAGAGCCACAAATCATAAACAAAGAGAAAACTATCACAGAAAACCACCAAAATCAAATGGCAGACAGAAATACAAGGGAAAAGAAACAATGGAAATATAGAACAACCAGAAAACAAGAGAAAAAATGGCACTACTAAGCCCTCACATATCAATAATCACTCTAAATGTAAATAGATTGAATTCTCCTATCAAAAGACATAGAGTGGCTGGATGGATTAAAAAACAAGATCCAACAATATGCTGCCTCCAGGAAACATGTCTCAGCTCTAAAGGCAAACGTAAGCTCAGAATGAAGGGATGGAAGATGATACTCCAAGCTAAGGGCAAACAAAAGAAAGCAGGTGTTGCCATACTTATAACAGACAAAGCAGGCTTCAAGATAAAAAAGACAATGAAAGACAAACAGGGGCAGGAAATAATGGTAAAAGGTAATGTCCACCAAGAGGAAATAACACTTATGAATATATATGCAGCTAACATAGGGGCACAAAAGTATATAAAGCAACTATTAACAGACCTAAACAGAGAAATTAACAGCAACACAATAGTCAGGGACCTCAACACCCCACTTACATCAATGAATAGATCATCCAGACAGAAAGTTGACAAGCAGTGGCCTTAAATGAAATACTGACCAGATGGATTTAATAGGTATATATAGAACATTCCATCCAAAAACAGCAGATTACACAGTCTTCCCAAGTGCACATGGAACACTCTCAAAGACAAACCATATGTTGGGGAACAAGGCAAGCCTCAATAAATTTAAGAAGATTGAAATCATTATCAAGCATCTTTTCCGACTACAATGCTACAAAACTGGAAGTCAACTACAAGAAAAATGCTGGGAAAGTCACAAATACGTGGAGACTAAATAACATGCTGCTGAACCACCACTGGATCAATGAAGAAATCAAAAAAATACCTGGAGACAAATGAAAATGAAAACACAACATACCAACTCATATGGGACGCAGCAAAAGCAGTGCTAAGAGGGAAATTCATAGCAATAGAGGCCCACCTCAACAAGAAAAATCTCAAATAAGTAATCTTTTTTTTTTTTTTTTTGAGAGGAAGATCAGCCCTGAGCTAACATCCATGCCAATCCTCCTCTTTTTGCTGAGGAATACCGGCTCTGAGCTAACATCTATTGCCAATCCTCCTCCTTTTTTTCCCTAAAGCCCCAGTAGATAGTTGTATGTCATAGTTGCACATCCTTCTAGTTGCTGTATGTGGGACGCGGCCTCAACATGTCCGGACAAGCGGTGCGTCAGTGCTCGTCCGGGATCCAAACCCGGGCCACCAGCAGCGGAGCGCGCGCACTCAACCGCTAAGCCACGGGGCTGGCCCCCTCAAACTACACCTAACATGGGCCGGCCCCATGGCTTAGCGGTTGAGTGCGCGCGCTCCGCTGCTGGTG
The DNA here is from genome assembly GCF_057802395.1 of Ceratotherium simum simum. Taxonomy (NCBI): domain Eukaryota; kingdom Metazoa; phylum Chordata; class Mammalia; order Perissodactyla; family Rhinocerotidae; genus Ceratotherium; species Ceratotherium simum. Next base: position 43,676,587 of record NC_141925.1, on the reverse strand, counting down.
GCCCGGGTTTGGATCCCGGACGAGCACTGACGCACCGCTTGTCCGGACATGTTGAGGCCGTGTCCCACATACAGCAACTAGAAGGATGTGCAACTATGACATACAACTATCTACTGGGGCTTTGGGGGAAAAAAAATGAATAAATAAAATTAAAAAAAAAAAAAAACTACACCTAACAGAACTAGAAAAAGAAGAACAAACAAAGCCCAAAGTCAGCAGAAGGAGAGGAAAAAAAAAAAAAAAAATCAGAGCAGAAATAAATGAATAGAGACTAAAAAAACAACAGAAAGGACCAACGAAGGTAAGAGCTGGTTCTTTGAGAAGATAAACAAAATTGACAAACTCTTAGCCAGACTCATGAAGAAAGAGAGAGAGAAGGCTCAAATAAATAAAATGAGGAATGAAAGAGGAGAAATTACAACGGATATCACAGAAATAGAAAGGATTAGAAGAGAATACTATGAAAAACCATATGCCAAAAAATTGGACAACCTAGAGGAAATAGATAAATTCTTAGACTCATTCAACCTCCAAAACTGAATCAAGAAGAAACAGAGAATCTCAATAGACCAATCACAAGTAAGGAGATGGAAACAGTAATCAAAAACCTCCCTCACAAGAAAAGTCCAGGACCAGATGGCTTCTCTGGAGAATTCTACCAAACATTCAAAGAAGATTTAATACCTATCCTTCTCAAACTATTCCAAGAAACTGAAGAAGATGGAACACTTCCTAACTCATTCTATGAGGCCAATATTACCGATACCAAAACCAGACAAGGACAACACAAAGGAGGAAAATTACAGGCCAATATGGCTGATGAACATAGATACAAAAATCCTCAATGAAATATTGGCAAACCAAATACAGCAATACATTAAAAGGATCACATACAATGATCAAATGGGATTTATACCAGGGACACAGTGATGGTTCAACATCTGCAAACCAATCAATGTGATACACGACATTAACAAAACGAGGAATGAAAATCACATGATCATCTCAATAGACGCAGAAAAAGCATTTGACAAGATCCAACATCCATTTACAATAAAAATTCTCAACAAAATGGGTATAGAAGCAAAGTATCTTAGCATAATAGAGGTCATATATGACAAACCCACAGGCAACATCATACTCAATGGGGAAAAACAGAAAGCCATCCCTCTGAGAAGAGGAACAAGACAAGGGTGCTCACTCTCACCCCTCCTATTCAACATAGTATTGGAAGTTTTGGCCAGAGATATTAGGCAAGAAAAAGAAATAAAAGGAATCCAAATTGGAAAGGAAGAAGTGAAACTCTCGCTGTTTGTGGACATGATCCTATATATAGAAAACTCTAAAGAATCCACCAGAAAACCATTAGAAATAATCAACAACTACAGCAAAGTGGCAGAGTACAAAATCAACTTAGAAAAATCAGTTGCATTTCTATACTTTAATAACTAGCAGGAAGAGAAGTCAAGAATATAATCCCATTTGCAATTGCAAAAAACATAAAGTATCTAGGAATAAATTTAATGAAGGAGGTGAAAGACCTACACACTGAAAACTGTAAGACATTATTGAAAGAAGTTGAACACGACAAAGAAATGGAAAGATGGGTCCGGCTTAGTGGTTAAGTTCGCATGCTCCGCTTTGGCGGCCTGGGAATCACAGGTTAGGATCCCGGGTGTGGAACTACACACCGCTCATCAAGCCATGCTGTGGTGGTGTCCCATATACAAAATAGAGGAAGATGGGCACAGATGTCAGCTTGTGGTCAATCTTCCTCACACACACACAAAGAAGGAAAGATATTCCATGCTCATGGGTTGGAGGAATAAACATAATTAAAATGCCCATATTACCGAAAAATATGTTCAATGTAATCCCAATCAGAATCCCAATGACATTCTTCATGGAAATGGAACAAAAAATCCTAAAATTTATAATGGAACAAAAGACCCTAAACAGCCAAAGCAATCCTGAGAACAAAGCTGGAGGCATCACAATCCCTGACTTCAAAATACACTACAAAGTTATAGTAGTCAAAACAGCATGGTATTGGCACCAAAACAGACACACAGATCAATGGAAAAGACTTGAAAGCCCAGAAATAAAACCACACATCTATGGACAGCCAAGAACATACAATAGAGAAAGGAGTCTCTTCAATAAACAGTGTTGGGAAAACTGGACAGCCACATGCAAAAGAATGAAAGTAGACCATTATCTTTCATCATACACCATACAAAATTAACTCAAAATGGATTAAAGACTTGAATGTGAGACCTGAAACCATAACACTCCTAGAAGAAAAGAGAGACAGTACACTCTTTGACAATGGTTGCAGCAGCATCTTTTCAAATAGATGTCTACTCAGGCAACGGAAACAAAAGAAAAAATAAACACATGGGACTATGTCAGACTAAAAAGCTTCTGCAAGGCAAAGGAAACCATGAACAAAATGAAAAGACAACCCACCAACTGGGAGAAAATATTTACAAATCATATATTCAATGAGAGGTTAATCTCCAAAATATATAAAGAACTCATACAACTCAACAACAAAAAGACAACCCCAATCAAAAAACGGACAGAGAATATGAAGAGACATTTTTCCAAAGAAGATACACAGATGGCCAATAGGCACATGAAAAGATGTTCAACATCACTAATTATTAGGGAAAGGCAAATCAAAACTACAATGAGCTATCACCCCACGCCCGTCAGAATGGCTATAATTAACAAGACGAGAAATAATAAGTGTTGGAGAGGGTGTGGAGAAAAGGGAACCCTCAAACACTTGCCGGTGGGAGTGCAAACTGGTGCTGCCACTATGTAAAACAGTATTGAGAGTTCTCAAAAAACTAAAAATAGAAATAATACCATATGATCCAGGTATCCCACTACTGGGTATTTATCCAAAGAACACGAAATCAACAATACAAAGAGATTTACGCACCCCCATGTTCACTGCAGTATTAGTCACTATAGCCAAGAAGTGGAAGCAACCCAAGTGTCCCTCGACTGACGACTGGATGAAGAAGATGTGGAAGAAGATGTGGTGTATATACAACAGACTACTACTCAGCCATAAAAAAGAAAATCGTCCCATTTGCAACAGCATGCATGGACCTTGAGGGTATTATGTTAAGTGAAATAAGCCAGACAGAGAAAGACAAACACCATTATGATTTCACTCATATGTGGAAGATAAACAAAAACATGGATAAGGGAACAGATTAGTGGTTACCAGAGGGGAAGGGGGTGGGGGGAGTAGCCGAAAGGGGTAAAGGGCACATATGTATGGTGATGGATAAAAATTAGTCTATTGGTGGTGAGCACAATGCAGTCTACATAGAAACTGATATAAAATAATGTACAAGTAGAATTACACAATGTTACAAACCAATACACGACCTCAAAAAAAAAGAACAGCGGGGCCGGCTCTGTGGCTTAGCGGTTAAGTGCGCGCGCTCTGATGCTGGCGGCCCGGGTTCGGATCCCGGGTGCGCCCCGAGGCACCACTTCTCCGTCCAGCGCGAGGCCGAGTCCCACGTACAGCAACTAGAAGGATGTGAACCTATGACATACAACTATCTGCTGGGGCTTTGGGGGGAAAAAAATGAATAAATAAAATCTTTAAAAAAAAAAAAAAAAAAATAAAAAAAAAAAAAAAAAAAAGAACAGCAAGAGAGAAACAGGCATCAACTATCTGTCTAAACCTATCTCTGGAACATTCACATTGTTGGTGCACACTTTTTGAAAATGACCCTATTTATTTAGGTGTTAATTGGGGAAAGACATACCCTCCTCTCTTAATTCAGTTACTTTACTTACTTAGGATGAGAGGCAGCTACTAAAATACTTTCTGTAATATTTACTACTACAGTATTTACTACTACAGAACAATTACATGCCAAGGGACTAGGGGCTTGTGAGAACCCATCCTTACCAAGTTACAGTGACACCAGGGGGAGGCTGGAAGGGAGCTACACAGGAGTTTCAGTTCACCCTGAAGAAACCTTTGCATTACTGGGAGACCTGGATGCCCCTTTCAAGGGTCTGAACATCCCACAGGCCCTTCAAAGATGGAACCCCAAGGACCTTGGGAAAGAAGCCTCGGAGTTGGATTTCAAGTCTCTGGCCACCAGTCTCCAGGAAATCCCTCCAGAAGGCCAAGTCTCAGCTCCTCAACTTAGGGCAGAGGGTTTTCAGTCTTGGGTACTGTCGCCCTTAAAGAAAACACCAGTGGGGGCCGGCCCCGTGGCTTGGTGGTTAGGTGAGCGCGCTCCACTGCTGGCGACCCGGGTTCGGATCCCGGGCTCGCACCGACGCGCTGCTTCTCCGGCCATGCTGACGCCGCGTCCCACATACAGCAACTAGAAGGATGTGCAGCTATGACATACAACTATCTACTGGGGCTTTGGGGAGAAAAAATAAATAAAATCTTTAAAAAAAAAAAAAAAAAAAGAAAACACCAGTGGGCATCCCACACTCTTGCTGGGGAGCAGTCGAAGGAGACAGTCATTCCTGCACTCGCTGGAACAGCACCACCCCCCCCACTTCTTTCTCCAGGTTAAGCTGCAGTCAAGGCCTTTACCTCAAGGTAATTCTGCACAGTGCCAGGTCCTCTACCACCACCCTCTCTGCCAGCCAGACCTCTCCCAACATAGCTCAAAGCTCAGCACCCTGCCCACAGGGGCACAGACCCAGCCAACGACACAGCAGCACCTCCAGAAACACATGATCTGCTTACCGTGAAGTAGCACCCATCACTGTCAGGAAGAGCACCTAGAATTTCTTCTAAAAACAAGCAGCTATTAAAAGCAGGCACACATTGTACAAATATTTGAGTTCTTCCATCTTACGGAAAAAAAGTCCATTTACCCAACCAAGAGCTACGGCCACACCGCATCTAAGGTTTCTGTTAGGAAAATTATTTTTAGAAAATAAGGGGGAAAAATACAGGAAAAAAGTTGGCATCCTATTTCTAATCTTTACTAGCTTTTAGAATAATTTCAGGGCCGGCCCGGTGGTGCAAGCGGTTAAGTGTGCGTGCTCCGCTGCGGCAGCCCGGGGTTCGCCAGTTCGGATCCTGGGCGCGCACCAATGAACTGCTTGGCAAACCATGCTATGGTGGCGTCCCATATAAAGTGGAGGAAGATGGGCACAGATGTTAGCCCAGGGCCAGTCTTCCTCAGCAAAAAGAGGAGGATTGGCAGATGTTAGCACAGGGCTGATCTCCTCACACACACACAAAAAGAATAACTGAAAAGAAAAACAAAAAAAGAATAATTTCACCAGTCCTGTAACTTTCAAGAGCAAGATGCTTTTCTCACCTAAATTACAGTATACCCTACTAAATTTGGATGCTGCCTCCCAAATTCAAAATTGTTAATTTCACAAGCAGCTAAAAAGAACTCAAAAATAAAGACAACCATTAAATATTATGTAAGGTTTTCTTTTATTTAAAAGATCATTCACAAAATACCATATCCATAGATTTACTTTCTGTCATATAGCTGAATGTATTAAGTGTTTGGAATTCCATTCTTACATTTAAAAGTCAACTGGATTGCCCAGAAGTTTAGATGAATTTGTTTTGTTCTTAATCTTTTCCACACTGTAGATGTAAGTAGGTCATCCGAAAGCATCAGGTTTGATTACAACCACATAATGCATGTCTTTCTTAAGTTAAGTACTGGTGTTACACAAATGGTTCTTATTTCAGAAGCAGAGATGACAGGTGGAAGGGAGGAAAGGAAGGGAGAGTTCTGTGAATTGCCGAGACCTCGTAACATAGACAAAGTAGGAGAAGCCCAGGATGCCAGCTAGTGACGAATTCCTATCGGAGTACACTGTGCTGCAGAGGCCAGGCTACCCCCAGCCCTTCAGTCATGCTGGGAGGGTCTCTTTCCTCTGGGGCTCTAAGCTGCCGGCTGACCCCAAATTGCTCCCAATGGGACTGACTGGGACTCGGGTGCTAAAAAATTTAATCTGCTCAGACAGGTGTTCCAGCTCAAAAGCTACTGCCCAGCACCTGGCCCTGAAGTGCTGAACATTGTACGTGGGAACAAGAAACTCTATCCCAAAGGTGAGACCTAGTGACGTATGGCCACCTACCAGTTATTTTAAGGTTCCTGACAGCTCTACATAGTAAAATTCTCAATTCATCAAGTGAAACAGAGTAAAGTGCCAGATTCTAGACCCATTTTCATTATAAAATGAAGGGATGGTGGGAAGCCAGTATCTCGTTCTGTTACTTACACCAGGAACAGACAAACACAAGGGAGAGATGCAGAACACACAGCCAACAGGGGTGTGACCAAGAGCAGTGTGCACACTATCCAGTCGGCCCAGCGCAGCTCTCCTGCCACACCCTTCTCCCCCAGAAAAGCACCTTTGCCGAGTGCAAAGGAAACCAGATGGCAGTTTGCTACATCCAGCCTCTAACACAGCGGTGAAAGGAGGGAACCACTTTGGACACGGTTTTGAAAGAGCAATAATAAAACATGTGGACACAGCAGTGCATTCCGTTTACCCTCTATGTGAACTCCTCACCAACATCTCACCTTCCTCTTCTCTTAAGATTTCACAGTTTAAAATGGGAGCCTATTCTGCTTGAATAACCCATGTAGGGATCGGGTAACAGACACAGGACTACCTATAAATAGGGACAGGGAGGAATTTGTGAGGATCAACAGATATTTTATCCTTGTTTTGAAAACAAGGTGCCTCAAATTGTGTGTGTTGATCACAGCTGAGTAGAAATGAGACGCTCTCCAGTCTGCGACTTCTTTTGTTTCTTTCTTGGAAGACACAGCAATACAGAACTCAACATGCAGGTCAGGGGAGAAGCACTGAGAAACCAAAGGAAATGACTAGAGCTGGCCAGTGTGTCTAAAGTAAAAAGAGAAAGCAAAGGAGAAAGTGAAGCAGCACCTCAATCCAAATAACTCCCACATGGTGGCCGCCTTCATCACGCTAGAGAAGCTCATGTGTTGGAAGGAGACAAGGAGCAAGAAGGAAAAAGGACAGAAGGAAAATGGGGAAGGAGCGGCAGAAAAAAAAGCAGAAAACAGGCACTACAGAGATACAGCAAAGCCGAGAATGTACCAAAAACCACTTGTTAACTGCTGACATGCACTCACAAGCTCTGTGTTTCCGCTGTGAGAGAGGAGGACAGAGATCAGGCGCAGGAGTGGTGACTGCAGGGCTGCTGGTCCAGGGGCCCAGTCAGCTATGGTCTTGCTCTATGTCCCCCTGCACCCCATTCCCTCCCAACCGCAGCTCATTCTTGCTCCTTGTGGACGACTTCCTCTCTGGGCCTGGCTCCCCCGAAGATCGCAGAGTTGGGATTGGCTACTTGATTGAGGGGCGTTGCAACTGTGCGAGGTTTAAGCTGGAGCCGTGGTCTCTGTGCTCTTTCCTCTGGAGGAGGAAAAAAACATGGTTTATAAAGAATGGATCCCATTCCCCACCCGGGAAAAATGACAAAAACGATGCTGATCTCTACGACCCAGCCCATTTTCTAAAAATTAACAGCCTTGAAGAACTACTCCATCCCCAGATGCTCTAATAAAGGTAAACTTACTACTTAAGACCAAGGGGGTGGTCTACACTAACAACTGTTCAGGGCATAAGAAGGCAAATGCACGTGGGGCATAGCCAATGTATCATGAAAAGATGCTCTCCATTTATAAGTTATCGCCATACCTTCTGTTGGTTCTCTGAAATCCATGCTGGACCCTCGAAGGGGAGGGCCATCTCTGAAACGACTCCCCATTGGGGGACCTGTTCGCCGGTCACCTGGGCGACTCCCTCCTCTGCCTCCTAAGAAGTCATCTCTGAAGCCTGAGGAAGGAAGAGAACACTGAATTACTTTTTAAACTACTGTCTCAAAGCTGTTTAGTTCTATATTCTTTAGTATGTCCAGCATCAGAAGTTTTTCCAAAATAAAGTGCATTGAAAAGGAGTCCCAATGTGAATTTGTTGGGTAATTTCAGTGCTAACAGATTTTTTAAATAAAAAAGAATCTCAGGAGAGAAAACTAAAATGAGCTGTTTTAACTCTTAGCTTGCAGGAAAAGTAGAAAAAGACCATATAAGACTATATTGTAACATGGCTTAAAACAAAACAAGAATCCTCAGAGCACATTTATTCTGTTTTCTAATATAAACCTATACATTGTGATTAAAAAGACCCGAAATTTAGAAGTTACAATTTAGAACACAAAATTACAAGAAAAAGCTAGATATGAAGAAATAAAAACGCGACGTCACCTCTGGGTGACACTCCCCATTTTTCTGTCTCTGCTGCGTTTCAGGTGTGGATCACTCTAAAAGCAAAGCACCTGTGTGGTAAACAAAGCAGTTATCCGAGTTCGGCCCACCCGTTCAGGGGGCGTGCTGGAGAGAGCAGAGCGCCTCGCCCCCAGCTGGCATGTCCCCTGGCTGCAGAGGGCTTACCCCCACCCCCCATTCACTTGTGTATCTGCTAACACAACTACCCCCAGAAGCAAACTGCATCTCATCTGGAATTGTGAGGAGTAAGTGCAAGTCTCTTCGGTGTGTAGGAGAAAGAATATTTTCTCCGTAGACTTTAAGAACTGTAAGCCTTATTTAGTCTTGTATTTAATTGAAGATCTTTCATTTAGGGGGGTTTAAGCTACCTAACCTTTTAACAGTATAGCTTACTGAAGTTAGAGTTAACTTTTAGTAAAAATTTAAGAAATAAGATTATAATTAAACAAATGAGCTTGCCTCCTTTAAGGTCCCAAAAGCGACAACTTTACTCCAAGGATGGTGCCATTGCTCAAAGCTTTGTAGGAACATATCTTTGAGAAGAATCCTGAGCCTCAGGAATTTATTCTACATAGCCGATCCCCGTTATTCAGATTTTATATTTACAAATTCATCTACTCACTAAAATCTATTTGTAACCCCAAAATCAGCACCGGCAGTGCTTTTGCTAGACGTGGAGAGTAGCAAAAGAGCCGAGCCTCCTGCCAGGCATGTTCTCAGCTGAGATCAAGCCAGGCAACACTCTGCCTTCTTGTTTCAACTCACACTGTGTTAAACAAGTGTCCTTTTCACGATATGTTTAGTGCGAGGATTTTTGCTCTTTTGTACTTTTCGTTGTTTAAAATGGCACCCACAGTGCTCAAGAGCTGTCTAGTGTTCCTAAGTGCGAGAAGGCCGTCGTGTGCCTTATGGAGACAACATGTGTTAAGATAAGCTTCCTTCAGGCAGAGTTATAGAGCTGTTGGCCATGAATTCCTTGTTAATAAAAAAACAATATAAATTAAATAAAACGTCTTTAAAACAGAAACACATCACACAAGGTTATGTATTGATTGGTTGACAAAAATGTTATGACCAGAGGCGAGAGGAACCTGCCCTGATTTGCCTTAGGAGCAATGGTTCAGTATCCGTTAATTCAGTGTTCCCAGTGGTTTTACGGAACCTAACCAGCGAAAATATGGAGAATCAACTCTATCTGCAACGGTGGAATTTTTCTGTTCTTTAAAGGTGTCAAGGAATTTGGAAATCAAGTTATTTGAAACCCAGTTCAGAGACTGAGCTGAACAATATCAATTTCAACGAAACAAGTAACGAAAACAATTCTAAGAAGCTTCAGACCAACAGGAGCACTACTTTGGGGGAAAACACAGCTGAATGCATATAGTCAAGTATAAAGTTCGTTCTTTCTTTTTGTTTTTTTGCTGAGGAAGATTGGCCCTGAGCTAACATCTGTTGCCAATCTTCCTCTACTCTGTATGTGGGCCACCACCACAGCATGGGCACTGACAAGGGGTGTAGGTCTGTACCTGGGAACCGAACCCCCAAAACGGAGCATGCCAAACTTAACCACTAGGCCACCGCGGCTGGCCCCTCCAAAGTTCTTTTTTAACAACCAGAGCTTACACCGTCCATTAAACAAGCTTAATCAGTATTCAAACATTTAACTTGACATTTTCCCCAAACTAAATTGTGAAGTGTATCTTTCCATGTGAGTATGAAAGGAAAGTTATTCTCCTTTAACATGAGATTAAACAATTTTTGCTACCAGTGTTTAGCATAAAACAAATCAGCTTGTACCCACACCGACAAGGCAGACAAACACCACTGCTCCTTTGTCCAGGTGCACGAGACAAAGCACAGTAGAGAGAACAACCAGTGTACATTAACATCCAGTGACAGCCTCATTTCAAAATCTCTTCTTTTTTTTTTTTCTTTGTGAGGAAGATCAGCCCTGAGCTAACATCCATGCCAATCCTCCTCTTTTTGCTGAGGAAGACTGGCTCTGAGCTAACATCTATTGCCAATCCTCCTCCTTTTTTTTCCCCAAAGCCCCAGTAGATAGTTGTATGTCATAGCTGCACATCCTTCTAGTTGCTGTATGTGGGACGCGGCCTCAGCATGGCCGGAGAAGCAGTGCGTCGGTGCACGCCCGGGATCTGAACCCGGGCCGCCAGTAGCGGAGCGCGCACACTTAACAGCTAAGCCACGGGGCCGGCCCCACAAAATCTCTTCTGATATGAGCAATGGGAAGATTGAGGGAAAAGCAAGGTTTGACATTAACAAATATCTTCTAATCAAGTTTGAGGACAGAGTTCTAGGAGGCACACTATTCATGAGAATTTTCTTTGTTTTCTTTACAAAGTTTAGTTTAACATCCTGGTTATTTCTGGTGGTGGGACTTTCTTATTTGCTTTCTTCTTTGTATTTTTTTGTATTGTTTGATTTTTTTTTTTTTACAACAAGCACGTGTCATTTAAAAAATAGCATCATTCTTTTAAAGCATAAAAAGAACTATTTTCACAAATAATGTACCATAGGCATCACTCCACCATATGGGCACTTCTGGTTTTAGACATCACCCAAACACTGCAGTTTACACTGGAACTGGTGGGTGGCAAGGCAGGTTCTCCGGCTATGTTCACTACGTCTCTGCTTCAGAGTAAAAGGCCAAGCTAAGCCAACAGTAGAAAGGCATTAGTTACGTAGGTAACCTCCGTAATTCTGGGGCCACAAGACCACATGCTGTTTCTACAGCACTAGGGATATAAAACTGGCAGCCACTAACTGCCACGCCTGGATTGGCTGTGAGAGGACATTGCTCCATGTTTCCATCAGAGACTAGCTTATACATAAAATTACAGGTTTACTGGATTATACTGTACTTTTATGAATAAGCTCATTTCTGATTGGCTATAGGACTTTTAGGAATTAAATTATTCAACAGATATAAGCAGTCGCCTGTTTAGCTAAAGCAGTACTGAAAACGAATTTTTAAAAATTTTAGACTCATAAGACACCTTGTACCAGTTCTTCCCATACTTACCGATTACTTTATACTGAGCTTTGTTTGATGGGGGAGGGTGATAGGATAGAGCACTGATAATCTCATCTTGCCGAGTATAGAGATAATCTCAAGTTTACAGGAAAGAAAACAGACTTGTCTTCCATCTTCTACTCTTCTGTTACAATTTACTTTTTTTTCTGTGAGGAAGATTAACCCTGAGCTAACATCCATTGTCAATCCTCCTTTTGCTGAACAAGACTGGCCCTGGGCTAACATCCGTGCCCGTCTTCCTCTACTTTATACGGGACGCCGCCACAGCATGGCTTGACACGCAGTGCGTTGGTCCGCGCCCAGGATCCAAACCTGCGAACCCTGGGCTGCTGAACCGGAGCATGCGAACTTAACCACTATGCCACCGGGCTGGCCCCTACAATTGACATTTTTACCACTTACATGAATTACTTTTATAATTAATAATAAAAAAAAGTAAAGAGATGAAGAAATGTTTAGGAGATCAACCCTTCAAAGCAGAGGCCTGGGATGCAGACTGAGTTGTCCTCTTGAGTTGAGACCAGGAGGCCCCTACTGGTCTGCCTGGGTAAGTTAAGAAAAGGAAAGGTCAAGTGGATCACGTCCACTATTAGGGATAGGAGTTCCACACCCTTCCAGGTAAAAACAGGTCACCAGGACTACCTTTTACCATCTTTGAGGGAGCCACTAAGAAGCACAGTTATGAGGCTTTCTGTGAGCTTCTAGAACCTCCACACTATTTCCAGATGTAATAGTACTTCTATTTGTGCCGTTCACACAAGAGCCACCAACGGGTTAGCCCCTGAGAAAGACTACTGCGTGAGACAGAGGCACATGGTGACAACAGCAGGCTAAGGAAAGGTGACAAAATGAGGGGAATCAGTGGAACTAGCCCAGTGTGGAACCGTTCCAGCCTGCCTCACACACGCAGGTCCTAACAGAGGCTTACTGCATGCCTGGGTACCGCGGGGGAAAGTCTCATTTGCGAAAGGAACTAAAGAAGTAGTCCGGCCAGGCGGGCTACTCACAAGAAACGTACAACAGCAGCAAGGCCACTGAAAAAGGTAAGTGGTGATACTTTAAATACTGATACCGGAATTGAAGTCATCCCGGGAATCCCATCCACCTCTAGATTCTCGAGAGCCACCCATTCCTGAGGATACACAAAAAAGATAAAGTTGAGGACGTATCATTACCTTGCTGCACAAACACGGAAAAATTTACTGGTAAGACGTACATCTCATGTGATGGGAAGTTCAATGAAATTATGAGTTTTTGCTGCCAACAGGAAAAAAACAAAACAAAACAAAACCCCAAAAAGCCCAGGCTTGCAGAAGCACCATCCATTCTAAGATTTTACACGTTTTTAAAAGCTCACAAAAACCTATCAGACCTACGAGACAGTTATACTAGAAACTTGCAAGAGTGTCATCAGTGGGCACATAGCAAAGTTTCCGGTCAGTTTTAGAAGAACCAATCATCACCTCTGTCATCTGGTCCACCTTTCCTGAATCCAAAGCCACCTTTATCTTGTTTTCTGCCTTCTGCAATGTCCACACGAAGTGACCGATCACCCAACAGCTAATAATAAAGGAAAGATAATGTTAAGTATTGGCAAGAAAAAAATCTCCACTACTAACATGACAGAGAAATCTTGAAGATACTTACTGCACCATCGTATGTCAAGGCTTCCTTAAGGGAATCCACCTCGTCAAATTCTACATAACAGAATCCTGTAAGAGAAAACAAACCCCCGTTTCCTCAAGGACTTCTGGGTTACAGATATGGTGAGATCCCTGTCTGCACCATTTCCCACAGCAGAATGATCACTTTTGTTGCATCTAAATGACAGTCGACTAGGAGAGCGTGGAAGAGCGTATTTTACTTTTCAGTAACTGGCACTTGACTGGTACTCCTCCCTCTCAACTATATTCCATCACAAAGTGCTAATCAAACAAGCACTGAAGCAGCAGCTGTGTTTTGTAAAGCTTTCTCCTTGTATGTTTCAACCATAATATTGAAACCTTTCTTGGGTCACTGAAGAGCTGTTAGTTCTGACTTCTGAATGACTTTAACATAACCTGATTATAGGTTATGGATACAGGCTTTAAGACACAAATTTCAAATGTGATATTGAACATGCTTTGAAGGAAGAGGCTGAAGGTGCCTATTACTTACTATTCAGGTAGCCGGTACAAAATTTGCTTTACAAAGCTAACAAGTATACCCTCAGCAACAAGGCATCCTCCTCGGGATGCTAATTAGAAGACAGCCTAAGTTCAAGCAATGAGGTACTGACAACCTGGGTCCCTGATGCTAGATTCTGACATAGGCTTGTAAGCAGAGGAGAACATTCCAGGCAGAGGAAAGCACACCTTCCCTCTCACCTCTGAATAAGCTTTTCCCTCTACCTGCAACACTCGTGTCCATGCCCCTTCCTTGCCACCTGAGTCTAAATCTGGGTTAAGCACTTCCCCTACCCCAACATGCTCCCACTGCACCCTGACACTACCCCCACTCCAATATCCCCATCCTGTGTCATGATTATACTTCACCTTCAAAACCACTAGACTGCAAGTGCTTTGAAGGCCTGGGTCCAAACCTTTTCTGTTCACCATTTGCTCAATAAGTACTTCCACAAGAATGCATTGCTTGGGTGGAGAGCACCCCACTCCTGCCTGTATCCCCTTCCCCCCACCTTCTTCCCTAAGTAGATTCAATGTTTAGAGGAACTGAGAAAACCATTCCCAAGTTCAAAGAGGCAACAATAGCCCTGTCACACATCTCACACAAGACAGCTGCTGAAACTGAAGACGATCCTCTAGGAGACAAACTCTAGGACCTGCTGCTACAGACGCAGCCCAAAGGCTGGCTTCACGCACACACTTTTACCTTCAGTTTGAATTCCTCATACTTGCTAGGAGGCAAACTGGGCGAGACTTACTGTCACAAGCTTAATGGATATATTTATTTTCATTGTTTGATCACTTACTATAACAAACTTTCAAAATGATAAGACCACCATCTATGCAAAGAACCACTCAGATGTCTGCTTCTTGTACAGCTGCCCACCATAAGTCACTCTGTACTTTTCATGGATGTACTTCTGAATAATGTAAACCAAATGCTCTTTCACCTTACATCATGCACTTAAATACTGAGCACATTTCCTCCAGGAGACCTTGAAAGCTAGATGAGAATGCTCATTTGATTCTTCATTCTTACTCCTCTGCTCAAGCACCCTGAAGAGACGAATCTATAGACACTAACTTTATCTGAAAGCTGAGCCAAGTCTCTCCCAAACACATGTTCCGAAGTCACAAATGTATAGTGACAACACTTATTAGGTTATCTTTTGGATTTTATAATAAATAACTAGATTTAAAGAAAAACGCATGAGTCAGCCAAGGTGAAAAGAATCTGAAAAGCCCTCAGTTTTACCTGTTCATCTCTCCCTGGGTAACTCCTTTACTGGCAGAGACAGGATTGATATACAGGTCAGACAAACAGCAGATGTACTTGGGCATCCACCACATATTTCTACAAACTAGATTATGTGTAAAACATTTTTTTCTCAAGTAGAACTAAAGGCCTGTGAGTTAAAGGGGCTATGTTTATTTCAGCTATTTGGACCAGGCAAATATTTAAAACACTTTCATAATTAGAGCCCTCTGGTTCACTAACACATTTTGGTTTAGACCCTCCCCTTTACAACAAAATATATAATAAAAATTCTCCCAAACTCACCTTTAAATTTGTCTGTGTCTTTGTCTCTGACTAGCCGTACACTCCTTATGCTGAGATCCTTAAAGATAGCATCTATGTCACCCTGAACTGTATTAAAAGGTAGATTTCCTACATATGCTGTGTAGGGGGGCTCTGTGGGCAGCTCCTTCTGGCTACGGGAACCATGGCCACCAGCACTGCCACGGGACCTAGGAGGGAAACAGACAGGATTCAAGTCCGCCCATGTGGTCTTGCCCCAGAGCAGGGATGAGGAGAACGTCTTTCACTCAGCCACACCACCCAGGTGAAGCGCTCCACTTTAATGTACAATAACATCTTCTTGAAATTATAGAGTACTCCAAAATATCATTTATGAAAAAGGTCCTTGTTTTTTGATGACAGAAATGTCCACAGAAACACAGAATCTATGTAAACATATATTTCCCTGGAAAATCAAATCCAAACATATCTTCCTAAGACAACTAACTGGTTCTCTCTTATTCACTCAGAATTAGCATCTGCAAAGTGTTTACATCCTAAAACCTAAGCAAATGCCCTCCCTCACACCCGATAACACTAACACATACAGAAACGGACTGTCCAGAGTTAACTGCATTGTATTCAGGAGGCATTACTGAAGCTGTTAATTTTAACACATTCTTTTTTTTTTTTTTTTTTTTTTTAATTTTTTGTTTATTGCAGTAACATTGGTTTATAACATTGTAAAAATTTCAGGGGTACATCATTGTACTTCTATTTCTGCATGGACTACATCATGTAACACATTCTTAACATAACTGTTTCTTGCTATTGTCTGATGATGGGTAATCAGAATGCTCTAATAAAATTTTTAGATTTTGTGCAGCAAGTACTATATACATACTACTCTCCACGCACTACTTCACTGGGTCCTCGAACATAAGGTGCATATTACTGATCCATTTAAACCTCAATGCCATTTCCTCAGCTTTAACAAGAGGTGTTTTCCTGTCCGTGGTTACAAAGCTAAAAAGCAGCAAAAGCAGGACCTTGACTCTGGCACATCATTGCTTATCTGCAGAGGTACTGGTTTAAATCCTAGCTCTGCCATATACTTACACCACCATATGACCTTGAGGAGTGACTCAACTTCTCTAAGCTTTATTTATTTGTAAAATTGCGTTAGTACTAACATAGATCTTGAGTTATTGAGAAATAACAGATATACTGTGCATCATACACCACCTGACACACAGCAAACATGTGCAGGCTAACAATTACCATTATCACTGCCATCCACAACCTGAAGTTGAAAAATGTTTTAGAGGGGCTAGCCCAGTAGCATAGTGGTTAAGCTTGTGCGTTCTACCTCGGCGACCTGGGGTTCGCATCCCAGGTGTGGATCTACAGACTGCTGCTCATCAAGCCCTGCTGTGGAGGGGTTCCACAAAATAGAGGAAGACTGGCAGCAGATGTTAGCTCAGGGCCAATCTTCCTCACACACAAAAAAAACAAAAAAAACCAAAAAGTTTTGCAGACAACTAAAAAATAGATAAGGCCACTATACATTTGTCAAAATCCAGAGAATGTACAGCACCAAGAGTGAACCCTAAGGTAAAGTGTAGACTTTGGGTGATAATGCCATCGTCAATGTAGGCTCATGACTGACAAATGTACCACTCTGGTGTGGATGTTGATAGCAGAGGAAGATGTGCCCCTGAGCATGTGTGAGGACAGGGTTATACGAGAACTCTGAACTTTCTGATCAATTTTGCTGTGAACCTAAAATCACTCTAAAAGATCGCCTATTAAAAGCATCGGAAGGGGAGCTCTTCTTTCCATCAATAAGAATGTCAGCTAATAAATGTAGAAGGAATCACGTAATCAGAAGTCACTACTCTGCCACCACCAGCAGGACAGTGGCTGATGCAGGCAAGGCTCGTCAATGAATGCCAAAATCACTGACAAAATGAATCCAGCGCCACCACCCTAACCAGGTAACCAAACTGAGGATCACTAATAATCAGACAAACATCATGTGCCTTCTATTTTGGCATGGATTCTTCAAATATGTCAAAGTCATGAAAGACAAAAAAGGCAGGGGGACAAATGACACATGAGAACCAATGCTACACATGCCCTTTGGATCCTGGAACAAACACCTATAAAAGAAAAAACAGATGGGGAAATCTGAATATGGTGTGTATAGATATTATTGTATCAATGATAAATTTCTTAGGAGTGATAATGGTATTGCAGTAAGCAGAATGCCCCTGTTCTCAGGAGAGACAAAGTATTTAGGAGTGAAGTGTCAAGACAGCCAACACTTATTTTCAAAGGGTTCAGCATTAAGGATATGCGTGCACGCATGCAGGTATGTATAAATACCTGTGATAAAGTAAATGTGAAACCTGTGGATCAACCAGTGTCCACTGCACCTTTCAACTTTACTGTAGATTTGAAAAATTTCAAAATAAAATGTTTGCAGAACACAGGAGGAAAAAAAATTGAAAAGTGGAAGGTGTTTCTTTTTTAAGAGACATTTAATAAATGAGTCTCCTCACAACAATCACAGATCTGCTCTAAGTCATCCTTTTTGCAGGGAAAATATTACTACTAGCCTTGGAAAGTAACTTGATTTTCTTGTCCATATATTGCTAGAAATATCATGAAAGAAATTCCACATCTTCCCTGGGATAAATTCCAGATACTTCAAATATATGATAATAAATATCATTCTTTAAGACAACATTTTTTTAAGCAGAAGAACCACACCATGACTTAATTCTTAGATGGCTAAAATTTTTAAGTTTAATAACTCAGAATTCTGCTACTTCCCAATAGGAAATCTTGCATTCCAAGAACAGCAGAAAAATAGGTTTACAAATGAATTGCATTCCACGTGCTCCCACTTCCCCACTCTCCCAAAGTTTAGTAAATGTGACTTATTTTACATTTCAACACTCTTTGCAACACTACTGCTCTTACCTTGATAACAATAAACCTAAAATATTTTCACTAAGATACTCTTTGGGACTGGATAGTGAATAAATAAGATACAGTATAAACATTTGGAAAAATGTCAAAATGGAGGATGAATTATAAGAAAAAACACTTTAAATTCATTTATTCAACATTTACTAAACCTCTGGTAGAAAAAAGTCCCTTGCTCTCAGGCAGCTCACAACTGAATAGCACATATAAAACACAGATAACTATGTGTTTACATATGAGCATATATCTGCATATATATGTAAAAAAGCAAAAAGCTTCAATATTTTTTGAAAAATTAAAGGTGAAGATAAAGAGATGAAAATTCAGCAGATGTACAACTGATCAATCAGGAAAATGGAGGTAGGAAGGCTTGCTAGCTAAAAGGGCACATTAAACGTTTGCTGGAGGGCCGGCCCCGTGGCTTAGCGGTTAAGTGCGGCGCTCCGCTGCTGGCGGCCCGGGTTCGGATCCCGGGTGCGCACCGACGCATCACTTCTCCGGCTATGCTGAGGCTGCGTCCCACATACAGCAACTAGAAGAATGTGCAACTATGACATACAACTATCTAGTGGGGCTTTGGGGGAAAATAAATAAAATTATAAAAAAACAAAACAAAAAACGTTTGTTGGACAACTTAAGTAGGGTCCTGAACGTAGGACTAAAGAACAGAGAGGGCCAGGAGAGCTCCGAGCGAGTATAAGGAGCCAGGTGAGCCTTGGTAAGTAAGGACTGCTGCCCAGGTGAATGCTGATAAGACGACGGGGGCACTAATGGGAATACAGTGGGATAAGAAGCCTGCTCTGGCTTCGGGAAGATAGAATCTTGTTCTAGGCAAGCAGTGTTTTAAGAGCTAGAGATGTGGAAACAGCTAACCCAAGCCCACCAACTTATTTCACCCTAGCCTCACAGAACTGCCAGTGGCTTACTACTCTAAACTTTCCAGAATTACTGAAGCAGTCCTAAACGCTACCCTACCCGATGTTGTCAGTTCTACAGGACTTAAGTGTTTTTAGCTTTTCACTGCATTCCCTGAAGACCCTACAGGGCAGTGGGACTGGGGCCATCTAGTCAGATTCCAACTTATCCACTCTAACACTCATGAAGCGCCTACAATGTGCCAGCAACCTGAGAGAGACAAGGGGAAGGAAACAAGCCCATAGAGTGCATATGCACATAGTAAAATGATAATTCTGCTATCAACCAATCAAATAAAAAATCAAATGTCAGAAAATTCTTTGAGCTAAAATTCTGTGAGAATTTTAGTGTCACTTTGACACTAATTTAAATTTAGAGGGGACTATTATCTAAATAAATAGGCTGTATTACATGAAAGCACTTTCTAAACCAGGTTGAAAATAACACATGAAGACTCATTTGACACCTTAGGCTGGTGTAGGACCTCTTCCCAATCACCTCTTTACCTCAGCTTTCTGCTCTGTTATTTTCTAAATATTTCAGATCTTTATTTCATAAAGAAGTTTAAAATTAACCATAAAAATACCTCATAAAGACTGATTGCTTTATTTATACAAGTTTAATAACAACTCTAAAGTAAGCCTAAAGACGCTTCAGGCTCCACCATTCACGCAGAAGCAGGTGGACCAGTAGCCACGGACGTGCAACAAGAAAACAGATGAGCAAAGCAGCAGGTCCCGGCAGACCCCTCCCCGTTCAGAATAGACCCCCGAAGGTCTGTGCTGCAAACTCCCAGGCCGTAATACTACACCACTGAGCTACGACCCTCCCTGATAATTACCGTTTCTTACTGTCCCCTGGGGAGAGTGTATTGATTTTTAAAGCAATATATAAAAGTTTTAAAGCAATAAATGACATTTTCAGTAATTTAGGAAATCCAACTTTCAACTCCAAGTATGACCAAAATCCTTTACAGACCAATTACTTTTCTTCACTCAAATCAACTAAACATCTGCATGTCTGTGAAGTACAGAGCACACTACAGAGGGCAGGAACCTCAGTCTCAGTTCCTGCCCTCAAGGAGCTGATGATTCAACTGAGGGGGTCCAGGCACCTAGAAAGGAGCAATCACATCCCAAGCAAAGGCCCGCAGAAAATTCAGGAGCTGGCAACGAGACAGTCTCTGCAGGGAGGAGCAACAGAAACTTGGACTGCACCTTCCAGACAACAGACAGGGTGAACACGGAATTCTTAACAAGATGATACTGTGTGAATAAGCAAAGATATGCAGGAGTGAAAGGAGACAAGAGGGACGGTGACTAAGAAAAAACAAAAGAGTTAAGATGATTAGGGCTGGGATCAGATGCAGTAAGTAGATGAAACACAATTAAGTGCCCAAGACTTACTTTCAAAGTATAAGATAACAAAAAATGAAGGACACACGCTAAGTTATTTCTGGCAAAGGTCTTGATAAAGTTTTCTAAGCGCATTAGAAACTATACAGAAGTTAAGCACTGCTGCTGTCACTCTTAAAACTTCAAGACTAGTGCCAAGATACCAAGACCAGAGAGTATTCACCTCTTTCTTTGGTATCTGGAACATGAGGGGTTCTCCTTCTATTACCTCTAGGTGCTGACTGAGAGAGTTCCATTCCAGCTGATCAACAACTCTGGTCTTTCATATGCCATCTAGAAACACTTATTAGCACGTATTGTTTGGCGTATGGCATATGACACAAAATCACAATAAGACTGCCTTCATAAGAGTCAAATGCAAGTAAGCAACCAAGACAAAATCCACTGAGCATGTTTTAAAAAAAATAATTACAAAAAAAAAAGTAATGGCCAAAACGTGTAACCTATTTGATTTCTAGACAATAATCAAAAAAGGTTAAGGGCCGGCCCCATGGCTTAGCGGTTAAGTGTGCGCGCTCCGCTGCTGGCGGCCTGGATTTGGATCCCAGGCGCACACCAACGCACTGCTTCTCCGGCCATGCTGAGGCGGCGTCCCACATATAGCAACGAGAAGGATGTGCAACTATGACATACAACTATCTACTGGGGCTTTGGGGGGGGGGGAATAAATAAAAATTAAAAAATATATATATATATAAAAAAAACCTGCCTACCTTCATTTAAAAAAAAAAGGTTAAGCTCTCAATCAAAAGCCAAGCCCTTACTTCATAAATATCATTTTATACTACTTATTATTAACATCCTACATTAGTAAGATTCACTGGTTACAATCACGGAACCAATATTGATACATTATTAACTAAAGTTCCCTTTATTCAGATTTCCTTAGTTTTTACCTAATGTCTTTTTTTTCTGTTCCAGGATCCCATCCAAGATGCCACATTACATTTTAGTTGCGGCTTAGGTTTTTAAAAACTAGCCCAATGTAACTTGGATTAAAGACACTTTATTTCCAAGTAGATCTCCTTCTGCCAAGTGTCTGCATTCTCCAAGGGCTTCCATCAGCACTCAAAATTAAATCCCTTTATCTTGAAAACCGTCATTACTCAGGACTTGCATGGAAGCTCTGCAAGCTTCTGGTCAAGATTGGGGGTGTGCCAGTGTCTAGGGTGAATTCTTCAATGAGCCCTATTTCAAGTTCTTTTCTGCTGTAAATGGCACTTTAATAATTCAATCACATCTGTAAGATATAAAATGTCTTGCAGGAAAATGTAAAGTAGTTCTAAGGAAGGAACTCTGTCTTGTTCACTGCTTTATGTCCAGAACTAGAACTATTATAGTATCTGGTACTCACCAGGGGTGGAAGGAATGAAGTCACAGGCCTAGCAACTACTTCAGTATTGCAAATAACTTCTTTCACTAATGTGGGTATTCGTATATGGAAAAAAATTTTAAATACAAGAGAGGGTTACATGTATTTAGATGACATCTTCAATTAGGTACTTAAGTGTTTTTCAAAAAACTTTTTGGTTGTGTACAACAGCAAGAAATACATTTTACATCATGACTTAATACATGCATACACACACCTGCATATTAACTATACAAATAATAAAAAAAAGGTTGCCCAACAGTACTAACTCATAGTATAATGTATACTATTCTCTATTTTATTTCATCTTAAAAAATGCTTGTCAGGACCCACTCGATCGATTTCATCATCTACCAACAGGACGCAATAGGCAATTTGAAAGCCTTGTTTTATTTATTTTTTATTTTTTGCAAGAAAGATTAGCCCTGAGCTAATATCTGTTGCCAATCTTCCTCTTTTTGCTGAGGACAAATGGCCCTGGGCTAACGTTTGTGCCCATCTTCCTCTACTTTATACAGGACACTGCCACAGCATGGCTTGACATGTGGTGCATCGGTCCGTGCCCGGGATCCAAACCTGCGAACCCCCGGCCACCGAAGTGGAGCACGAGAACTTAACCGCTATGCCACCGGGCCAGCCTCTGAAAGCCGTGTTTTACATGAATGGTGAACACAAGAGGGACTTCTGGTTTATACAGTCTTTTAAGGGAATTTTTTCTTACTAGGAAAAAGGCATTTATCATAATGTACTAAAATTTTGCACTCAGACATTAATGAAAGCAAATAAATGGGTTATTAACTTAATAATTTCATATGGGTGAAAAAAGTTACTCAATCCAAAAGTTCCAGATATTTCAGAGGAAATAAAATCTTAAACCTCAAGCTATTTATTGATCCTCAGAGAACACTACCACAAAAACACGTGTCAAAGCTATGGTGTATGGGCCGGCCCCATGGCTTAGCGGTTAAGTGAGTGCACTCCGCTGCTGGCGGCCGGGGTTTGGATCCCGGGCGCGCACCGACGCACCGCTTCTCCGGCCATGCTGACGCCGCGTCCCACATACAGCAACTAGAAGGAGGTGCAACTATGACATACAACTATCTACTGGGGCTTTGGGGGAAAATAAATAAATAATTAAAATTATAAAAAAAAAAAAAAAAGCTATGGTGTAAACTTTCTACAGATTAGTTTTGAACTTTTTAAGTCCAGAGTTTTTTCTAAAATTAGAATGCTTATTATTTGAGATTTTACATTCCATATACTACTAGTTCCAATTCATTTTAAATGAAACTTCACATTTTCATGCAATGTTGGATTTGATATGACCCAGAAATAACTTACAACTATGTAATTTATTTAAAAATTTTGATTATTTAGGTAACTACAAAATGCCATAGACAGACCACCATTTAAAATCTAGAATTCAAAGGCATTCAGTCAGAGCTAACAGTTCTTCTCTTCATTTAACATTTGAAAAACCATAAAAATCTAAGTAACTTATACGAAAATATACATATATGTATTAAAATAATATTTATTAATATTTATGTTTGCTAATATAAAATATATTTTTAACTTATTGCTACCTCACATACGGTACAAGAATTAAATGTATTAAAATCACCTGGAAAAAAGCCACATACTCCCTTTTTAAAAACAAATATCCAAGAAAAAAAAGAGAGGAGGAACCTATCATTAAGAGATTTAGTAGGCACAGCGACCAAATGCGACCAAATCCAACGTGCAAACCTTGTCTGGTCCCAATCCAAACTAATCAGTCATATATCAAAATTTATGAGCTAATTAGAGAAATCAAAACATTTACTGGGCTATTGTTATATTAAGTTTTCAGATGATGATACTGTGGTCACATATATATATATTTTTTGTGTGTGTGAGGAAGATTAGCCCTGAGCTAACATCCTTTGCCAATCCTCCTCTTTTCGCTGAGGAAGACTGGCCCTGGGCTAACATCTGTGCCCATCTTCCTCCCCTTTATATGGGACGCCGCCACAGCGTGGCCTGACAAGTGGTGAGTTGGTGCGCGCCCAGGATCTGAACCTGTGAACCCTGGGCCGCCGAAGCGGAGCGTGCAGACTCAACGGCTACGCCACCGGGCCAGACCCCTGTGGTTATATTTTTAAAAGATTTTACCTTTGAAACTCATATCGAAGTACTTCTAGATGAAATGAAATGACAGTCACATCTAAGATTCGCTTTAAAATAACCCAGCAGAGGCCGGCCCTGTGGCTTGGTGGTTAAGTGCGCGCGCTGCGATGCTGGTGGCCCGGGTTCGGATCCCGGGTGCACATCGAGGCACCACTTCTCCGTTCATCCTGAGGCCGAGTCCCACATACAGCAACTAGAAGGATGTGCAGCTACGACACACAACTATCCACTGGGGCTTTGGGGGGAAAAATAAAATAAATAAAATCTTTAAAATAACCCAGCAGAGGGCCGGCTCCGTGGCTTAGCGGTTAAGTGCGTGCGCTCTGATGCTGGCAGCCCGGGTTCGGATCCCGGGCGCGCCCCAAGGCACCACTTCTCCGTCCAACGCGAGGCCGAGTCCCACGTACAGCAACTAGAAGGATGTGAACCTACGACATACAACTATCTACTGCGGCTTTGGGGGGAAAAACATGAATAAATAAAATCTTTAAAATAACCCAGCAGAGTGTGGGAGGAGAGGGCAGTGAGGAGGTATAGATGAAGAGTGGTCATTTTTTTAAAGAGTGGGTAATGGGTACATGAGGTGGTCATCATACTAGACTTGACTTCTGTTTGTTTTCAACTTTCTATAATCAAATATTTTTGCAGATTCCAACAAGCCAACTATACAAAGTAATCTTTGAGACAACTGGTAAAAACTGAACATGGATGGGGTAATATGAAAACTGGTGGTTAAAAAAAACACAAAACCCTTACCAATTAGAAACACATACTCAAGTATTAAAAGTATTTTAAGACAGAATGAAGGATGCCTGGGACTGACTTTAAAATATTCTAGCCCCTCCCCATAATGGGGAAGATAGATGAAACCAGAATAGCAAAAATGTTTATCAAGTTAAAACTGGGAAATGAACGGGGAGTGCTTTACGGCTAGTTTCTGTTTGAAGAAGTTCTGGAAACAGATAATGGTAATGGGTACACAACATTGTGATTACTGAATTATAATCATTGTGAACATTAGTGCTACCGAATTGTACACTTAGAAACGGTTAAAATGGTAAATTTTATGTTATGCATGTTTTACCACACAAAACAAACAAACAAAACTCTGGGTAATGGCTACATGGGGCTTCAATATACTAGTCTCTACCTCTGTATATGTATGAAAACATTCAGATTAATTTTTAAGTGTTAGGTAAAATTAGCAACTGGTAAATTCTAGCCCAATCTAGATCACACTGAGGTTCCTCCATTAACAGAAAATTAGCTCAAGACACAATTCTTTATATTTTCAGACAGTCCCTAAAAGAGCACTAAAATGTACTCCCTTTGGTTCCAGCTTTGCCTCCAGAACCACACCTTCCTTCCATTTAACAGTCCCCTTAGGGCTACCAGCTGTAGTATCCTCATCAAGTCTCCTCTTCTTTTTTTTTTTGGTGAGGAAGATTGTCCCTGAGCTAACATCTGTGCTAATCTTCCTCTATTTTGTATGTGGGATGCCACCACAGCATGGCTTGATGAGTGTGTGGGTCTGCGCCCGGGATTCAAACCTGCGACCCCCAGGCCTCCAAAGCGGAGCGTGCTAACTTAACCACTACGCCACAGGGCCAGTCCCAAGTCTCCTCTTTTTATTAGAGCAGGGATCTACACTGATCTTGAAATTGGCCTTAGCATGAATCAAGACAGGGACACCAAACTGCACTACTACTCATTTCACCACGCACTTGTAGCATTAAAAAAAGCCAGCTAGGGGCCGGCCCTGTGGCGTAGCGGTTAACTGCGCGCACTCCGCTGCTGGCAGCCCGGGTTCGGATCCTGAGTGCGCACTGACGCACCGCTTGTCAGGCCATGCTGTGGCGGTGTCCCACATAAAGGGGAGGAAGATGGGCACAGATGTTAGCCCAGGGCCAGTCTTCCTCAGCAAAAAGAGGAGGATTGGCAGATGTTAGCTCAGGGCTGATCTTCCTCACAGGGGAAAAAAAAAAAAAGCCAGCTTCATTAAAGAATGTCTTTGAGAAAGCAGTAAAAATGATTAATTTTATTAAATCTTTTTTTTTTTTTTGTGAGATCAGCCCTGAGCTAACATCTGCCAATCCTCCTCTATTTTTGCCAAGGAAGACTGGCCCTGGGCTAACATCCATGCCCATCTTCCTCCACTTTATACGGGACGCCGCCACAGCATGGCTTGCCAAGCAGTGCATCAGTGCGTGCCTGGGATCCGAACCGCAAACCCCCGGGCCGCTGTAGCGGAGCACGCGTGCGCACTTAACCGCTTGTGCCACTGGGCCTGCCCCTAATTTTATTAAATCTTGATCCATTTTTTAATATCCCATGTTATGAAACGGGGACAAAACACTTCTGCTGCTACAAAGTATGATGGTTATCTCCCAGAAAATCACTCATGCAAGTGAGCTACAAGCTGAACTAGCTCTTCTTTTCATGGAACACCATTTTCACTCGAAAAGAATGGATAAACTATTATTCAGACTTAGGTATTAGGCAGACATTTTCTTGAAAATGAAGTGAGCCTGTCACTTCAAGGAAAACTAACAGTATCTGTTGCCAATGATAAAATGCAGGATTGCAAGCAAAAAACAGAATTTTAGAAAACTTGTATCCATCAACACAAGCCTGACAGCCTCCCAATTGTTGAAATTTTTCTAATGAAATTGATGGTGATATTAATGAACATGACTTTTGATACTGTATAATGAAATGTATCAACATTTGGAAGACTTATATAACTCAGTGAACTTATATTTTGACCAATGCATCATGTTACAGAATCATCTATGGGTAAAGGATTCATTCAAGAACATAAGACATATCAATGGATTTTAATGTAACAGTATGAAAAGTTTATTGATAAAGTTTCAGATTCCACACTGCAACTAACCTGTATGGAAACTACCACTGGTTGAGTTTTGGTATAGTGCAAATATGAATATCCACAATTATATGAAAAGACTGTTAAAACACTCCTCCCTTTTCCAAACTACTTATCTGTGTAGGACTGGATTTTCTTCATATATGTCAACCCCAGCCTATCTCAAGAGTGAATACAGAAGCAGGTACGAGAAACCAGCTGTCTTCTATTAAGCCAGACATTCAGGGGCCAGCCCCGTGGCTTAGCGGTTAAGTGCGTGCGCTCCACTGCTGGCGGCCTGGGTTCGGATCCCGGGCACGCACTGAAGCACCGCTTCTCCGGCCATGCTGAGGCCGCGTCACACACATAGCAACTAGAAGGATGTGCAGCTATGACATACAACTATCTACTGGGGCTTTGGGGGAAAAAAAAGGAGGAGGATTGGCAATAGATGTTAGCTCAGAGCCGGTCTTCCTCAGCAAAAAGAGGACGATTAGCATGGATGTTAGCTCAGGGCTGATCTTCCTCTCACACACACACACACACACACACACACACACGCCAGCTCAGGGCTGATCTTCCACACACACACACACACACACGCGCCAGACATTCAAAGGGCTCCAAAAATGCGACTGATTAATTATGGTGTCCAGAACAGGGAGATTAGTCTCCATCTACCCTATATATCCTATATATATATATGGAGTACACTGCTTAACTGAAGTTGTCATGTTTTCAGTGGAGTATCAACATACTGGAGCACACCCAGAGGGCCTCACCAAGAAGGAACATTTTACAAATCGGGACATGAGGAAAATTTCAAAAAACTAAGGATATTCAATTTAAAAAGCTGACTTCGACATTATAGCTGTTAAGTTTTATCAAAATCAAGCAATTACACTTATTTCGTGGCCTGAATGTGTAGGTCTGTACAAATTATGCAAAGGAAAAGAGCCATGGCATGTTCGCCTGCCCAACTCTCCCTTCCATTTCTAGGGGCAGCTGGAAACTGGCAGATGAATCTGATCTAGAACTGATAACCCCACCCCAACATTCTGGTTTGTATCTTCTAAGCTTCTGGGAAGGCTTCTTGGATCTGTGTGAAGTCTTCCTAGAACACTAAGGTTAATTTCAAATAGAAACATAAATTTTTAAGAAAGTTTTTAGAAATATCAGAAGCATTTATATTAAATATTCCAAGCATAAATTCTATAACAAACCAATAATTTACAAGAATGAATTACTTCATACTCATTTATAATACTTACGGTATCCTGCTCATAAAATGCTTTATGCCTATAAAATGAACAGATTTCTCTTACTTGGCTTTAGAAGTATAGCCAGGGAAGTAAAAACTCACTTCAGTTAACAGAACTTTCCCCACCCCTACTAACCCCAAGGGAAATATTTTAAGACATTAAAAATTATAAATCAAGAGCATCCAATTATAAAGCATTTTTTACATACCAGATACTGTTCTGTGCACTTTAGACATATCTCATCGAATTCTCCCAACAGCCCTACAGAGGAGGTTCCATCTCACATGCAGGGAAAATGCGACTCAGAGAGGTAAAGCCACTTGTTCCAGATAATACATGGCTGAGCTAATACTCAAGCTCTGGTCCGTCCGATTCCAAATCTAGCGCTTCTGACTGAACTGTCTCCCAGAGACCTCTTGGCAAAACCAAGTATTTGTATAACACTTTTCGTAGAGGATAATGACTTGGAATCAAGCATTGGGAGAATGGGGAGTGAAGAGAAGGACGACAATAAACCCAAACAACTTGCCATTTGATAGGTAAACAGGATTTTAGAATAAGCTTTTCAATACCTCTACAAATCTTGGTATCAGTGGAAATAGCTACCTGGTCTTTATGCACTGTTTTCCTCCCCATCATAAGTCTTAAAATATGCTTAGAAATTTAGACAGAGATGCCAAGCTTAAGTCCTGCAAGACTCAAAGGTTAGAATTCTAAACCCCCTAACTGGAACCTGATAACGAACACTTAAATTTGTAGTTGAATCAATTTTTAGCAGGTACCATTTCAGCAATCTCCATTCCTGCTAACTCCAAATTCCAATCTAATTCTCAGGACTGATGGTTTTATAGGGTAAACACTCAAAAGGCTTGGTGCAGTTCAAAATGCAAAATCAGTATTACTTTCCACTTTACTGTCAATGGCAAATGAAAAATTGGAACCTCAGAAAGATAACTGAGCAAACTGCAAAAACAAAATACATTCAAGATCTGGTATAATCAACTCTTGATCATTTGGAGTTTTGTTTTGACTTGCTTTTTGAGCAACAATGCAGTCCCTGGTTCTCTCCTTGGCTGTTTGGGGACATGCCTCTATAGGTTGGGAAAATAAAGCAGTTGTTGAACACTGCTTCCTGACAACTGCACTGGTTATTACACACAACTACAAAATAAACTTATGGGGAATGTATAATTATTAAAACCAAGTTTTTAGATTATGACTGTATATTTCAAAGCTGCTATTCCTTTCACCTGTGACCCAGTGGTTTAGAGTTGAGACATCTTATCTAGCTAGGTGTTTTAGACTAGAGAAAAGGTGCCTGAAAAAAGAAGCCAATCAAGCCAACGCAAGACTGGCTTTCCATAGGCGGGAGTCTTCTATAATGCTTAAGCATTGGATCTGAACATAAGCAAACAGCAGCAAGACATTTGCTGATGTGAACACAATTCAAATAACAATCGAAATTATCACTGAACACTATCTGGCCAACTATCCTGCCATCTCGCTAAATTTCAGAGATCCCAATTACTGGTAACTCCTGATCTGATGAAATTAAAACATGGAAATATGAAAAATGAAATAACATTGACTCTCTGGAAAAGGAAAACTTTGGCACTGACCACACCACTACAAGTCTGGTCCTCTGTGAGGTTTCCAGACCCACTCCAGACACTGTCTAAATGAACACACAAATTCACCTACAGGTTTTTAAAACTACTTTTAAGAATTTGAGCAATATTTCCTGGGTACTTTTACATGAATATGAAATCAAATGGAAAACTCCAAGAAGGTCAGATGTAGAAGATGCTTAACAGTCAAGAGACTTTTTATTAGGACGCTTAGGAGACATAGAGACCTAGCTACTATTATTCATACCAGTTTTTGGAGTACATATGGGCTAACATTTTCAATTGTCTTTTATTTATTTATTTATTTATTTATTTTTGAGGAAGATCAGCCCTGAGCTAACATCCATGCTAATCCTCCTCTTTTTGCTAAGGAAGACAGGCTCTGAGCTAACATCTATTGCCAATCCTCCTCTTTTTTTCCCAAAGCCCCAGTAGATAGTTGTGTGTCACAGTTGCACATCCTTCTAGTTGCTGTATGTGGGACGCGGCCTCAGCATGGCCGGAGAAGCGGTGAGTTGGTGCGCGCCCGCGACCCGAGCCCGGGATCCGAATCCGGGCCGCCAGTAGCGGAGCGCCCGCACTTAACTGCTAAGCCACGGGGCAGGCCCATTCACTTGTCTTTTGATACCTGAAATGAACACCACCTTAAGAGAATTTTACTTTTGATCACTTTCTATTGTTGAAGGCACTCCAACTGTCAAAATTTGACATCCACTAAAAGTTTAGCTTGAACAGCTCAAGTCGCCAGAAGAGCTGGCAAATTTGTCAAAAGGCACAATTAAAAAAGAAATAAATCCCCAGGCTCATTATAATATGACTAACTTATTGTAGTCCCAAAGCAACTAAAACTCCCTGAATCCGCCTTAAATTGAACTAGTCTGTTTAAGAGGAGTTTCCCTGGGTACTTCTGAATGTTTTTGAAACTAGAAAAAAAAAAATCCTAGTTATTAAATTTCAAGATAACTGAAGTACAAATTTGATGTCTAGAAACCTACCCCAAAGGCAATAATTTTACATGTCATCCAACATCTGTTTCTTTTTTATTAGCAAATAAAATATTCTTTGAAATAACAGGTGGCTCCACCTCCCCCAACTCCCATGTTCCAGTGTCATGAATAATATTGGGTACACTCCCGCAGCAAAACAAGTCTTTGAGCCATTCCCAGACCAACGTATCAAAAGATACTTTTGGGACTGAAACCCAGCAGACTGGACAGCTCAGCAGGTACCACTGTGGTGTCGTCCTGGGAGAGTAACCCTTCTGTAAAAGCCCACAAAGGCCGAGTGCGTCCTTGACAAACAGCAAGATGTTTATAGCCTATCTTCTAAAGTCTGCCTGAGGCAACCTGTGTTTAAAAAAAAATAAAAAAATAATCCAGTGCGGGTTCTTGGAATTAAACAGCATACGCTTTTCATTGCTTGGCCAAGGATTTTTCTTTTCAACAAGGTGCCTCAACTATATCATACAGTCTGTATATGACCAAAATCAGAACGAAGCTAAACGCGATTCCTTCTCCACGTCGGAGCGAGAAACTAGGGAGAAATTAAATTTCCGGCCAGCACGCACGTAGCGCTTGTCAGCGAGGCGCTCTGACCCCAGAAAGAATACGACGACAAACGCTACGATCTCCGTGTTTTCGTCCCCACCCCCCGCGACGCGAATCGGACCATTCCGGGCTCCAGCCGCCAAGACCCCGCGCCCACGGCAGGGGAAGGGACTCGCCGCTCCCGGCCGCCCCAGCCCGCCGCCTCACGGCGAAGGGGCCGGGGCGCCCGCAGCACGGCCCGCGGCGGGGACGGGGGCAGGGGGCAGGAGGCGGGCGCCCGTCCTCCCGGGCACTCGGCGCCCTGCGGCCTGGCCCTCCGGCCGAGGCCGGGGAGGGCGACACGGCGGCGGCAGGCAAGACCCCGGGAGCCTAACCGCCGCCGCCCTCCCCGAGCGCGCCATTTCCAGGCCCCGGCCTCCGGGCGCCGCTCCCAGGCCTCCGCCGGGCCCCCGCCTCTCGCCGCCCCGAGCGGGCGCAGAAGGGCCGCCGCCCCGGGCCCCGCCGCCGCCCGCCCCGAGCCCGCGCGCCCGCCTCACCCTCTGCCGCCGCCGAAGCTGCTGTAGGCCCGATCGTCGTAGGTGTCGAAGTCCGCCATTTGCCTTCTCCGCTCCGAGAGGAACCAGGGTGAGCGAGGAAGGACCCCGCAATATAACTCCCCCCGCCCCGCCGCCGGGGCTGTCCGCCGCGCCGCCTGATCGCAAATCGCACGCACGCACGCACGCGCGCGCGCGCACGTACGCCGCGCCGCGCCCGGCCTGGGCCCCGGGCCGCTGCTGGCCCGGCGCGCTCTGCGGCCCACGTGGTGCGGCGGCGCGTGGGCCCGGCGCCTGGCCGTGTGCCCCGGCCCATTGTGTGCTAGCCCGGCGACTTGCCCGCAGCAGCCTCCTGCCGGCGCCCCGCCCCGCCCCGCCCGTGGACGCGGGCCTTCCTCCCCCGGGAACCTGGGGAGGCTTCCTCCGCGCGCTTGCTCCGCGCGCTCTGACGGCCTCCTCTGGGCTGGCCTGGGACCCTGCGCCGGCCGGTGCTTTCTGCTGTCGCTTAGCGTCTGGGCCTCCAGACCCGGCAGGGACCCCAGAGGGCTGCTCCGCTTGGCCCCACTCCGACAGCTTCTCGGCCAAGGGGTTGCGGGCCCCTCCTCCAGGGCGGAGACCCCAGAGCTGAGAACTCGATGAGAAGGCGCAGGGTCGAAGGGCCTGGAAAGGGTGAGATTGTGGTTAGGATCCGAGGGCGCGAGGCGATGGGGATGCAAATATGAATCCTGCCTTAAAGGGTGTACTCGCTCCCTGGGTATTGGGGTGGGGAGGGGTATGACATTAGAGTGTAGGTGATCGTTGAACTAACAAGAAAGTCGGTGCATCTCGCTTTTGCGGAAGTCATTGCACTGGAAAAGAATCCAATCCGGACATGAATTCCATCTAACAATAGCAAAAAATGGATATGCAGTGAGAGTTAATTACGCTGGTAATTTCTCAGGTTTGTGATTGAGATTGTGGTAATACCGGATACTCCAAACCCTAATGTGTCTAGGCACAATTTAAAAGAACCTCAGAATTCTTGCAGTGTATACCCACTAAATATAAAAGTAAGTATGCAAAAAGAGTATACCCAGTAGGTATAATAGTATAAAAATGCTTTTATATTTTCTGCTGCTTTATCCCAGTACTGAGATGGATAGAGCAGCTATTAACACATTTTTTGTTTTTCTGTCTCTCTTTCTTTCCAGGTAATAAGACCACTTGATTATCGGGTAGACCCAGAGTAACCTGGGTTCCACCTCTTAATAGCTGTATGACCTCAAGCAAGTTTCTGACCCTCTTCAACTTCTCAATTTTATCATCTGTATAAGGGGAGGATATCACCTACTTCCTCAGTGTTGTAAAGATTAAATGAGGAAATAATTGTAAAATTCATGGTCCACAATAATCTATATTGAGCACTTACCTACTGTGTGTCTGGGAGCATTATGGGTGTTTTACATCTATAATTTCCAGATTTGTCATGTTAACAGCTGTGGAAACACCAAAAGAAAGGCAGTGACTTGTACAAGGTCACACAGCTTTGATCTCATAGCAGAGGGCTTGGAGAAGAACCAGTGGTTTCTCCTCTCCTTGCACAGTTTAAATTTGGACCCTTCTCTGCTCCACATCTCTGCCTTATAACTCCGTTACTCTTAAAGTGCACTTAAATGCATTTAACTACTAAATGAAAACTTTAAGATTTATTCTTTCTTTTTCCAGTTATATTGAGACCTTAATATTTATTCTTGAATGGCCTTACTTTTTTTTATTCCAAGTCTCCCAGTCCAAAGTCACCTGAAGGTGAGATTCTGGAGGACAGGAATCATGTTGAGAGAGTTCTCTGTGTCATCTCCTGAAGGACTCTACATAAGGGAGAAGGGGGTAATTTAATCATTAATGAAGTAAAAGGAGGGAAGACTTCTAAGAAGGCCTAAGGCTGAGGCTCTCCCAGCACCAGGACCATCCTTGGGTCATCCCCTGCCTCCAGGCTCAATCCCCGTTTCTACTCAGCCAGCACCTGAGGCCAGTTGCTTGGGCCACACTCCTACACCGTACTATCCGTAGGCCCTGTTGCCTTCTGTTATCTCCAGCACATAGTTCACCTCCCACCCAGGATCCAGAGGATTTGAAGCCGACTCTGAGTTCCATAAACGTGGTGACTGCCTCCACGGCAAGATTAGATGTCCAACCTCTCCTGAGGTTGTCCTCGTGAGCTTTGATCCTAATTTGTTCCCTAACTATTTCCCCCAGAGTGGATATCCTAGCCTCTTCCAGTTCCCGTCAAGCCCTGAAAGTGGGGACATGCAACCCCCTTGAAGGCTCGACTCAGATACCACTTTCTCTGAGAAGCTTTTAGTGCACTGCTGAACCTGTGGGTTGAATTTCAGACTGCCTGTGTTTAAATTCTGGCCAAGCCACTTACTACTAGCTGTGTGACCTCAAGCAAGTTGTTTAATGTGTCAGTTCTTTGTCTTTGTATTAAAACAGTAATAATAGTCATTGTGATACCAGTTTTCAGCACTCGTGCAGTTCGTAGGTTCTGAAATGTTGATGTTTTGTTGGTGTAATACTGTTGACATCTAGAATAATCTGAATATGAATCTTTTTTTTTGAGGAAAATTGGCCCTGAGCCAACATCTGTTGCCAATCTTCTTCTTTTTTCTTTTTCCATTTTTCTCCCCAAAGTCCCAGTAGATAGTAGTATGTCATGGTTGTACATCCTTCTAGTTGCTCTATGTGGGATGCTGCCTCAGCATGGCTTGATGAGCAGTGCGTATTTCCGCACCCAGGATCCGAACCAGTGAACCCTGGGCCACTGAAGTGGAGTGCGCAAACTTAACTGCTACGCCACTGGGCCAGCTCCTGAATCATTTTTATGTTGAGATTAAGATCAATGACTTAGGGCCGGCCCCGTGGCTTAGAGGTTAAGTGCACGCGCTCCGCTGCTGGCAGCCTGGGTTCGGATCCTGGGCGCGCACCGCTTCTCCGACCATGCTGGGGCCGCGTCCCACATACAGCAACTGGAAGGATGTGCAGCTATGACATACAACTATCTACTGGGGCTTTGGGGGGAAAAAATAAATAAATAAAATCTTTAAAAAAAAAAGATCAATGACTTAAATATTCAATTTATGTGAAAAGACACTGATACTCTACAAATCCATACAGATCCGTTCCTGCATGAATCTCAGTAAGCATCCATCTTGAGCTTCTGTTACAAGCATGAGTGTTACTCTAGGTCAAAGGCTTTCCAAACAAGTGAATATGAATATGAGAAAAATTGAAATTGACACGTGGAATCTCCATCTATACATGATGAAGAAAAGAAGACCTTTTTTGAATAGGCCTTCTTTGTAACCAAAACTATAGCTTACTAATGCTAAAAATGTGCAGACTTTGCAAAATAACTCAAAAAACTGTTCAAAAAGATCTCAAATATACCAAATAAGAGGTGGAAATATTTGAAGAAGGATGCTTCAACTCTGCCCTTTGGTCTCTTTTCCACATAGCTATTATGGTGTTTCTTCCAGCCTAAATCAGGGCATGTCATTGCTCTGCTCAAACCTGCCTGTCTTCCTCACCGTAGAGCCAAGACCATATTCGGTCTGCTCACCCTCCCATGCCCTCCTCCTTTGTCTCTCCCATCACTGGTCTGCCCAGTCACACTGGCTTCTTTGCTGTTCCTCTAATACCCCAATTGCCTTCCCACTTTAAGCCTTTGCTTTTACTGTCCCCTGATACCCGCATGGCGCCCACCTTTGCTTCCTTTGGGCCTCTGCTCAAAGAAGCCTTCCCTAACTGCTCTATTTGAAATAGCAGCAGCCCCCAATTTTTCTTTCCTGCCCTGCTGGTTCTTTGTCCCAGGGCTTATCTCACCTGACTTCTCATCTGTTTATTGTTTTCTTATTTAATATCTGTCTTCCCTGAGAGCAGGTAGTTTGTTTTGCTTGCTGATGAAGCCCAGCACCCAGACCAGGGCCTGCTTCCTAGAGGGTGCTCTGTAAATACTGGTGCTTCTGTGAAAACTGGAAACAGATGAAACTGTCTGGAGTCAGATGACAGCCGTTTCCTCATCCTCCTGTGTCTTCCCTTCCGTCAACTTGGGTAGCCTTG
Organism: Ceratotherium simum simum; assembly: GCF_057802395.1. Lineage (NCBI taxonomy): Eukaryota > Metazoa > Chordata > Mammalia > Perissodactyla > Rhinocerotidae > Ceratotherium > Ceratotherium simum. The sequence continues at coordinate 43,640,755 of NC_141925.1, read as the reverse complement.
TAGAGAGCTTCTGCAGCCACCGGAGCTCTTTGGGTGAAAAGACCCTGTGACTCAATAATGGCACCATTCATGTGCTTCATTAGTAGTATTTTTAACAGTTTAATTGAGATGTAATTCACACACCACACTACTCACCCATTTAAAGAGCAGAATTCACGGATCTGTAATATATTCACAGGGTTGCGCAACCATCCCCGCAATTTTAGAACATTTTCATTACCTGAAAGAAACCCTGCTCCCTTTAGCCTTAACTCCCCAAGTCCCACATCCTCGCAGGGCTGGGGACCAACACATCTTCTTTCTGTCTCTATAGAGTTGACTGTTCTGGACACTCCATATAAATGGGATCATGCAATATGTGGTCTTTTGTGACTGGCTTCTTTCACTTAGCATAATGTTTTCAAGGTTCATCATTCTGTAGCATGTATCAATACTTCATTCCTTTTTATTGCCAAATGAAATTCCATTGTGTGGGTATACCACATTTTATTTATCCATTCCTCAGTTGTTTCCATTGTTGGCTGTTATGAATAATGCTGCTATGAACATTTGTGTACACGTTTTTGTGTGGACCAGTGTTTTCCCTTCTCTTGGGTGTACACGTGGAAGTGAAATGCTGGATCATGTGATAACTCTGTTTAAGTATTTGAGGAACTTTCAGACTTTTCCAAATTGGCTGCACCATTTTACATTCCTACTAGCAGTGTGTGAGGGTTCCAGTGTCTCCACATCCACGCCAACACTTGTTATTATCTGTCTTTTTGATTATAGCCATCTCATGGGTATGGAGTGGTATCTCATTGTGGTTTTGATTTGTATTTCCCTGATGACTATGAAGATCTTTTCATGTGCTTATTGTCCATTTATATATCTTATTTGGAGAAATGTGTATTCAGATCCTTTGCCCATTTTTAAGTTGCATTATTTGTCTTGTTATTATTGGGTTGTAAGTGTCCTTTATATATTCTAGATACAAGGCCCTTATCAGATATATGATTTGCAGAATTTTTCTGCCATTCTGTTGTTTTTTTCACGTTCTTTATGGTATCATTTGAAGCATAAATTTTTTTAATTTTAATGGTGCCCAATTTATCTATTTTTTTCTTTAGTTGTTTCTGCTTTAAATGTCATATCTAAGAAACCATTGCCTAATCCAAGGTCACAAAGATTTATGCCTATGTTTTCTTCTAAGAGTTTTGTAGTTTCACTTCTTATATTTAGGTCTTTTATCCCTTTTTTTTTTTGGGTGAGGAAGACTGGCCCTGAGCTAACATCTCTTGCCAATCCTCCTCTTTTTGCTGAGGAAGATTGGCCCTGGGCTAACATCTGTGCCCATCTTCCTCTGGTTTATATATGTAGGACGCCACCACAGCATGGCCTGATGAACGGCGCATTGGTCTGCACCCGGGATTCGAACCTGCGAACCCCAGGACGCCAAAGCAGAGCGAGCAAACTTAAGCACTGCGCCACCAAGCCAGCCCTTGTGATCCATTTTGAGTTAGTTTTTGTGTGTGTGGTGACGTAGGGCGCCAGCTTCGTTCATCTGCGTGTGGGTACCCTGTCATTCCGGCGCCATTTGTTGAGGAGTGCTCTTTCCTCACCAGCGTGTACTGGTGCCCTTGTTGAAAATGCAGTGACTGTGAACGTGCGAGTTTATTTCTGGACTCTTAAGTTCTGTTCGGTTGGTCTATGAGTCCAGCCTTATGCTAGTACCCCACTGTCTTAATTACTGGTGCTTTGCAGTAAAATTTGAAATCAGGAAGTGTTGGTCCTCCAATTTTGTTCTTTCTTTTCAAGATTATTTTGGCTATTTGGGGTCTCTTGAATTTCCGTGTAAATTTTAGGATCAGCTTGTCAATCTCTTGAGAAAAGTCAGCTGGGATTTCCAGAGGCATTGCATTGAATCTGTAGATTGATTTGGGAAGTATTGCCAGCTTAACAATTTTCAGTCTTCTGATCCGTGAACGTGGGGTGTCTCTCCATCTATTTAGGTCTTCTTTAATTCCTTTCAACAATGTTTTGTAGTTTTCAGAGCATAAGTTTTGCACTTCTTTTATTAAATTTATTTCTAAGTATTTTTTTGATACTATTGTAAAATGGAATTGTTTTCTTAATTTCTTTTTCAGTTTGCTCATCGCTAATGTATAAAAATACTATTGACTTTTGTGTATTGATCTTGTATATTGCAGCCTTGCTGAACTCATTTATTAGTTCTCATAGCTTTTAAGTGTATTCCTTAGGGCTTTGTGTGTACAAGATCATGTCATCTGCAAATAGAGATAGTTTTACTTCTTCCTTTCTAATCTAGATTCATTTTTATTTCATTTTCTTCCCTAATTGCCCTGGGAAAAATTATACAGTCACGTGCCACATAATGACGTTTCGGTCAACAACAAACCACATATACAATGGTGGTCCCATAAGATTAGAATGGAGCTGAAAAATTCCTGTTTGCCTGGTGACATCATAGCTGTGGTAACGTCGTAGCGCAATGTGTTACTCATGTGTTTGTGGTGATGCTGGTGTAAACAAACCCACTGTGCTGCCAGCTGTGTAAAGTATAGCACGCACAATTATATATGGTACGTAATAGTCGATAATAAATGACTGTGTTACTGGTTTATGTGTTTACTATACTCTTTATCGTTATCATAGAGTGTACTCTTTCTACTTAAAAGAACAAATTTACTATAAAACAGTGTGCCCTGTTACACTGGCAGCAGCCTCATACATCTCATGTTTACTGTGTCTCTTGATTGCACCATTTTCTCCTGTGCGTGATTTAATCTCATGTTGTTTTGTTCGTCATGGCCCATAAGCATACAAAATCTGCAAATGTTGCCAGTAAGAGGCCACATTGAATGACTGACCTGGAAATGAAATTAAAAGTGATTAAGGTCTATGGAGTTGGAAAATCAGTGATGGCTATTGCTTGTCAGTCAGTCATGTCCCATTCCACCATAGCTATGATGTTGAAGAACAAGAACCAAGTGATGGAAGCTATTAAAGGGTCTGCTTCATTGAAGGCAACGAGACTAACAGAAATTAAAGAAGGGCCTACATCAGACATGGAGAAACTTTTAATGACCTGGATTGAAGACTAGACACAGAAGCGTATTCCCCTCAACACCATGACAATCATGACCAAAGCAAAAAATTTGTTTGCGATGTTGAAAGAAAAGGCTGGCCCCGAATATAGCGTTGAATTTACTGCCAGCTCTGGGTGGTTTAAACAATTCAAGAGTTGTTATTCATTACATAATGTGAAAGTGAGTGGTGAGCCTGCGAGTGCTGATGCAAAGGCAGCTGAAGAATTTTTGGAAACTCTAGATAAGCTGATTGTGGAGGACTTGCCAGAGCAAATATTCTATATGGATGAAAACTCCCTTTTCTGGAAATAATACCTGAAAGGCCTTTCATCATAAGGAGGCCAAGTCAATGCCAGGTTTCAAGGCTTTTAAGGACAGGATAACAGTCTTGCTTGGGGGCAGTGTTGCAGGCTACAAGTTGAAACTGTCTGTAATCTGGCACAGTGAGAACCCCAGGGCCTTCAAGCATATCAGTAAGCACACGCTGCCAGTTACTACAGGAAGTCATGGACGACTCAGCTCCTCTTCTAAGATGCCCTCTTGAATTGCTATGCCAGTGAAATGGAGAAGTACTGTTTGGAGAATAATATACCTTTCAAGATTTTGCTTATTGTCGAAAAGGCTCCTGGACATCCTCTTTTTATTGGTGGTCATGCTATTATCAAAGCAGTGTTTCTTCCTCCAAACACCATGTCTTTGATCCAACCAATGGATCAAGGAGTTAGAGCAGCTTTTAAGGCCTACTGCCTGAGGAGGACCTCTGCCTAGGCTATTGCTGCAACTGAGGAAGACACTGGAAGACACTGATGCAGTTCTGGAAGGATTACAACATGTATGACTGCACCAAGACCCTTGCTTGCGCTTGGGGACCAGGAGTATATGAATGGCATCTGGAAGAAGATTACTTCAAGGGATTTGCCAAGGATGAGCATGTTGCAAAAATCAACAAGGCTGTGGTTGAGATGGCAAACAACTTTAACCTGGGTGTGGATGAGGGTGACATTGAGGAGCTCCTAGAGGTGCTTCCTGAGGAATTGTCTTATGAGGAGTTGTTGGAACTGGAGCAGGAACGCATAGCTGAAGAAGAGGCAAGAGAAAAGGAAACTGCAGGAGAAGGAAAAGAAGAACTACTAAGAAAATTCACAGTGAAGGGTTTAGCAGAAGCTTTTGTAGACCACAACAAGTTCCTTAAAAAGTTTGAAAACATGGACCCCAGCACGGGAAGCTTTTCATTAATAGAGAGGAATGTTCATGGTGCATATCTGCTCACAAGCAAATCTATGATGAAAAAAAGAAACCAAGCTAACCACCATGGACATATTTCTGTAAAGAATGACCCCTCCTCAAGAAGAGCCTCGGGCAGGTCCTTCAGGAGGCCTTCCAGAAGAAGGCACTGTTATCATAGGAGATGACAGCTCTATGCGTGTTATTGCCCCTGAAGACCTTCCAGTGGGACAAGACTTGGAGGTGGAAGACAGTGATATTGATGATCCTGGCTCTGTGTAGGCCTTGGCTGATGTGTGTGTTTTTGTCTTCGTTTTTAATTTTTTTTTTTTTGTGTGTGTGTGTGTGTGTGAGGAAGATCAGCCCTGAGCTAACATCTGCCAATCCTCCTCTTTTTTGCTGAGGAAGACTGGCCCTGGTCTAACATCCGTGCCCATCTTCCTCTACTTTACATGGGATGCCACCACAGCATGGCTTGACAAGTGGTGCATCGGTGCACGCCCGGGATCCGAACCTGCGAGCCCCGGGCCACTGAAGCGGAGGACACAAACTTAACCACTGCGCCACCAGGCCGGCCCCTGTCTTAGGTTTTAATAAAAAAGTTTAAAAAGTAAAAGAAAAATTAAAAATTTTAAAAATAGAAAAAAAGATTATAGAATAATGATAAAAGGAAAGAAGATATTTTTGTACAGCTTCCAGTGCTGTTAGTACAAAAAAGTCAAAAAAATTTAAATGTTTATAAAGTAAAAAGATTACAGTAAGCTAAGTTTAATTTATTACTGAAGAAAAACGCTTTTTTATAAATGTAGTGTGTCCTCAGTGTCCAGTGTTATAAAGTCTGCAGCAGTGTGCAGTGACATCCTGGTCTCACACTCCCTCGTCACCCACTCGCTGACTCTCCCAGAGCAGCTTCCGGTCCTGCGGGCTCCAGTCACGCTAAGTGCCCTAGACGGCTGTACCATTTTTTATCTTTTATAGCATATTTTTGCTGTGCCTTTTCTATGTTTAGGTATCTTTAGGTGCACAAATACTTACCGTTGCCTACAGTATTCAGTACAGTAACCTGGGAGCAACAAGCTGTGCCGTTACAGCTGGGTGTGCAGCAGGCTATACCTTCTAGGTTTGCGCAAGTGCACTCTATGATGCTCACACCACGACGTCGTCTGAGGACACTCTTCTCAGAGCGTGTCTCAGACTGCATGTGTCTGGGCGTCCTGTGTTCCCTGTATTTTTTTCGGACAGCCTGGTGCAGGGCCTCTCTCCCATCACTCCTGGTCACTGACCCTTGCTGACACCGAAGAGAAGACACGCTATCAACTCAGTGCCGTCATCTGTGATGTTGAGTCCCCTCTCTGTTTCTGGACTCCTGGGATTTCCCATTCTTTCATGGGAGCTCAGTGGTACATTTAAAATAAAATTTTTTTATTTTATCAAACATTTCAAAGACTTTCACTAGGAGAGTTTCCTGGTTATATTAGCCTGTCAAATCAGAAACGTATGGGGAGGTGTTTCAGAACATGTGGCGCAGCCCGTCTTCCCCTGCCAACATTCTGATACAGCCCCCAGGGACTATGCCAAACCCTGGGTGGAGGTGGGGCCCTTCCTGTGCGATTTGACCAACAACACACAACTTACCTCCTTAGCGTTCTGATTTGATTCCTGTGTCTGAGACTTTTGTCTCCCCAGTGCTTACCGCAGTTTCACGGCCCGTAAGAGATACTGGGTAGACGTGTGCTGAATGAACAGATGCAGGAATGGGCGTTGGCTGACGCTTTGTGGTCAGCGTAATCCCCCTGGTGCCGGTCTGATATGCGATCAAACTAGGTAGTACCTGGCAGCCTGGCACATAGGAACTGCTCAGTTAAGGTCATGTCCCTTCCCCTAGAACAAGGAGGAGGAGCTCACCACTGCCCCCGGCTTGGCAGGCTCAGGGCAGACTAATCCCAGGGTGTGGACAACCTGCATTCCAGCCTTGGTCCAGGTCTCTGACGACCTTGTTGGAGGTCAAGTGGGAAGCATTATGGATTGGCCTAGATTCTATTCTGTGGATTTGGACCCATATATGCTTGATGAATGGGCCAGTCAGCCTGGAGGACAGGCCCTAGGGGGTGCCTCAGGGGTCTGAATTAGGCCCCACCTCTTTCTCTATTTAGGGTGTGACACAGACTCGAGAAGGATCAGAAACACCTTGAGTGACAGTCAGGACCTCGGATGGCCTCTTTTGCCCCTTAAAGCCTTGGCTTTCCTTCTCCATCCCCTTCCCTGACCCCATTCTGTCCTCAGCCCTTTCCTGACCCTCAGACTCTCCAGAGAGCTCCTCCTCCAGTGGGACTGCCGGCCCCAGGGCCTCCAGCTCCCCCGTGTACCTCAGTTATAGCCTCACACGTCTTCTCATGATTCCCCAGACACTCTCTGCTTCCCCAAGCCTGTGGGCCTTTGCCCATGCTGTTCCCCCTTCCTACCAACCCCTCTCCACGTCCCCCTACCCACTTTGCTGCTGGGCACATTTTAGTTCTCCTTCAAAACCAATCTCAAATGTCACTTCCCCTACAAAACCCAGTTTTTATATTCCCAAAACACTTTAACATACATATTCTATTCTGTCAATGCAAATAAGTAATAACCAATAAGATAGATAAGTTGAGTTTTTTTTGAGCCAAGCTGAGGACTAGCCCAGGAAGGCAGTCTCCACAAAGGAAGAAAGTGTTCCAGAGAAGCATGGTTTTCAGTACAGTTTTCTACCTTTTTAGAACAAAGAACATACATCAAACATGTCCAGGATACATATTCCTCAAAGTTTCAAAGAGATGTTACACATTAGCAGGTCAACATGACCCTGAAGTCTGGGAAAGAAAATTATCTTCAAAAGGGTACTGATAAGGCGTCACAGGAAAGGAGGTACGCATCCCTGTTTTTGAGCGTGCATTCTTCACTTTGAGATAGTGTTTACTGCATCCTTGTCTTGACTGGTTAAAGCAGACGTACAATGGATGTTTGACAGGCCATAAGTCAGGCTTCTTTAGTTCACACACGGTTCAGGCCAAATCAGGTTTAAACCAGAATAGCTTCCCCATATACCTCAATATGTGAAAATTTCTTATCAATTCTAATACCTATGTAAATGTATATATGTGTGTGTGTGTGTACAAATACACATATCTAAAATTTGTTTCTAAAAATCAGCTTTGTATGTACAATGTGCAACATTCAAAATTCATCCATGGGTATATGGTAAAAAGTCTGTCTTCCCCACACCCTGGGTTCCAAGCCACCCAATTCCCCTTCCCAAGGGCACCCCTATCCCTCAACACCATGAACACCCTTCCTCAAGGGCCATATGATTTCTTTTGATCTGCCAGATAGGCAGTGAGTGTCTAGAGGGCAGAGATAATCTTGTCCATTCTCTGCGGGCTCTTGGTGGGTGCTAGGGAAGGCTTGGATGCTGGGCAAACCACAACCATCTGTGGACAGGGGTCTCGGACAGTCAGAGGGAATAAAATGGAGCTGTAATGAGGGGTCTGACCCTAAACTCAAACTTGTGAACCCCTTCCAGAAGAATGGATGACAGTGCTACTGTGAAACTCACCCACAAGCTTCCCGAGGGCACCAAGGACGGGAGCTAGAATTTGCACCTGGGCAGTGGCTTGTCCAGAAACATCAGCCATTGCTCCTGACGTCCTCCTGGACAATAGTGACGTAACTCAGTGCAAGTGTTTCAGGCTGGGATTTTCCCACCGGCTCTGGAATACCAGTGGAAATGCGGGTCCCTTCATAAGGCGTCATGGAGACCTACATCCATGGGAAGGCAAGGTAGGGGGAGGTGGGTGTGAGACAGGGAGCAGGAGGCAGTTCTGTAGGAACATAACCCGAAACGTCAGCTGTGAAATCAAGTGCTGACTTCTCCTTTCACAGAATACCGTGACTCTGATGAAGTAAGATTTAGGTTCAAGTCCAGCAAATCTTTGAGCACCTACTGTGTGCTAGTCCCCAGGCGGGGGAACTACACTCCAATTATATTCCCACTTAGTCCTTACAACAGCACATGCAGTGGAGGCCGGATGGAGAGCCCTGCAGGGAACACCCTCTGCTGTTCATCAACAGGGACTCGATAATTACTTGAAAGATGGGATGGTTTACATATCCAGGCATTTGCAGATGAATTTTGCTGTTGTTCCTCTTTGGACTGGCTCAAAGATTTCTGAAATGTGCCGAGCAGAAGAGCAGCTGTCCAAGGCGGTACACACAAAGTTAGACAAACTCGTGCAACACTGCCCCACTGGGAGCGTCTCTGAACTTTTGTTCTTATTCTAAACATTTTTCTCTAGCAAAGAGCTGGGACCAAAGGGAAGGGAGAGGTTAAAGGACGTTGAGGGTGGGGTCCTGGCAGGATACGGCATGAGGGCTGAGGGTCCGTGCCGGGAGGAGACCCTCCGTGGCACAGCTGCTGGACTGGAGGAGCCTGATGCCGGATACGCACTCCAAGTTTTTCTTTCCCGCCCTGGGATCTGCTCTGATAGCTCAAGCCACGGGTAGAAAGGGAAGGTACACATTTTGTGGGTGAAGAGGATCAGAGGGCTCGAACAAAATGGAGAGAGTGACGAATATCTGAAGCAGCAAGCCAAGGACAACATTGAGATGGAACGCTACTTGGAGTACCTTAGGGGTATTCGATGGGAGAGACACTGAGCTTCTTGACACCCCGTGGAACAGCTGCTGGAATGGTGGCTATTTGTACTGTAAAAGTCAGGGAGCTTCACGCCTCTGGGATGAAGGAATCACCTTCGCTGCAGGAATCACCACGCTTGGTTGGAAGTCTCCATCTGGTCCTGCCTACCCAACCAGCCCCAGCCCCGCGCCGACACTGCATCCTCTATGGGGCTCGACTCCTAGTGGTTCCCAAACACTCCGAGTCCTGGCTCACCTCTGTGCCTTTGCATGTGCTGTTCCCACTTCCCAGGATCCCCCTCTCTCTCCCTGTCCCCACTGCTCCCACATGTCCACCAGACAAATGCCTACTCCTTTTCTATGCTCGCTGCAAATGCCACCTCCTCCAGGGAGCCCCTCACAGCAGTGATTCCACAACACTGTCTAGTGCGTGTCTGCCTCCCCCACTGTGCTATGGGTCCTCCAGTGTGAGGGCCACGTGGGATTCGTTTCTGTCCCATCCACGTACTAAAGTCCTGGCAAACAGGCATGCAACTCGTGTTTGCCAAATAAGCAAATGTTTTAAAAAGCTAATAGAGTTGCTATTATAAGTGAGACTTGGCTTTCGACTGTGCCGATGTGGAAGCTGTAGTCATCTGGAAAGTCACTCTGAGAGGCAGTGAACTCAGGCTCCCAAAGAGCAATGCCATTCACCTGGAAGGTAAAGTAATAGACAGCCACCGCTTTTTAAAAATTTTTTTATGAGGAAGATCAGCCCTGAGCTGACATCCGATGCCAATCCTCCTCTTTTCACTGAGGAAGATTGGCCCTGGGCTAACATCTGTGCCCATCTTCCTCTACTTTGCATGGGACGCCGCCACAGCATGGCCTGACAAGCGGTGTGTAGGTCCACACCCGGGACCCAAACCCAGGAACCCTGGGCCGCCAAAGCGGAGTGCTCGAACTTCACTGGTGCGCCACCAGCCGGCGCCGACATCTACAGATTTTTATTCGCCAGCATCGCTGTTCCTTGTGCATTTGCCTGACTCCCATCCAACGGTGAGGACATGGAATCCAGGCTTGACAGGCACAGTTCTCATCTTCCTGGGGACAGCGGTGGGTCCAGGCAGTGTGCACGTGACCCAGCAGGTCGAGCAGGAGACTTCTCTGGGACTGATGCACATCTGCAGGGGTAAACTCCCCTCGCTGAGGCTGCTAAGCTGGGACTGCTGTGTGAGCCACTGGATTTGATCTTTGTTTTACTTTGTTTTTCTTAAGCCAGTTTGAGTTGGTTTCTGTCACCAGCGACCACAAGAGTTCAACTAGTAAAGGCTAAGTCAAGTGGAGCGAATGCCCCTGACTGGTCAGGGAAGCCTGTCAGCTCTGAGCAGCACCATGTTAGAGTTTCATTTAGGGAAATAAAATGATGCTCACTCCCACTATGTAGAAAGGTCTGGAGACCATGTCCTATATGTAAAATTAGGAAGACCTGTGGATTTTTAGCTGGGAGAAGAGAAAGCTCCTGAGGCTGAAGAGGGGTTAGATTTACCATCTATGTGTTAAGATAACTGGACTTTGATAATAGCCAAAAGATACAGGAGGAGGACGGGCTGGATGGTGATCAAAGTGGTCTGAAAATAGAGGGGCTGACTTGTGAGGTAGTGAGATCCCGTCACTGGAGATATTCCAACAGAGGTGTAGTATGAACCAAGACTACTGATGAGGCAGTTCTTGCCCTGGTTATAACAATAGTCCCCAATAGGACAAGTATGGCTCTTCCCAGCAGGGGAGATATATGGGCACTTTTTTTTTTTTTAATTCACTCAATGACTGGGGAGTGCAATTGACATTTAATGAATTCAGCTTTTTGGACCAGCTCGCACAGTTTGCCTAAAATGCTAAGATTCCCTCTTTTGAGAAACACTGGGAGAAAGGATTAGATTAGAAGAGTAGTTTTAAATTTTATTTTAGTAGTGGAACAAATCTTATACCGAACCCTAAAACACAATTCCACTTTCAATGTCTAATATACAGATTTACTCATACTTGTGGGAAATGATATAGGTACAAGATTATTTCAGCAAAAAAGTTAGAAGCAATTTAAATATCTATAAATTATAGTTCATCACACAATGGTCTACTTTAAGGTGCAGCCTTAAAATCAAGTGAGGGACCCACTCATAGGTGCATACTGATGAGAAATACCTAACGGGGCTGTGTTCATCAAAAGGCATGGACCAGAATGTTCACAGCAGCACTGCTAATTAGAACTAAGCCTTGGAACCTGCCCAGATCCCACCAACAGCAGAATGAACAAACAAACTGTTGTGTGTGCATTCAGTGGAGTAGGTCACAGAAGTGAGAATGAATCAGCCACAACCACACGCAACGTGGATGAATTTCACAGACAACGGGTGAACGAAGCCAGGCGCCAAAGAGAAAATTCTCTGAGTCTATTTATACAAAGTACAAAAGCAGGCAAACTACACTCTAGTGTTAGAAGTCAGCATTGGGGTTACTTGTAGGGAGCCCGGTGCTGGCTGTGGGGGCTGGAATCTGCTGCATCTTCATCTGGGTGCTGGTCACACGAATGTGTTCACTTTGTGAAAATTCATTGAGCTTTCGCCTTGTGATATGTGCACTTTTACATATGTATATTTGGTTTTTTGTGTGTGTGAGGAAGATTCGCCCTGAGCTAACATCTATTGCCGATCTTCCTCTTTTTTTGCTTGAGGAAGATTCGCCCTGAGCTAACACCTGTGGCCAGTCTTCCTCCACTTTGTATGTGTGTCAGGGCCCCAGCATGGCTGATGAGTGGTGTAGGTGCCCGCCAGGATCCGAACCTGCGAACCGGCCGCTGAAACAAAGCACACTGAACTTAAACTGCCACGTCACGGGCCGGCCCCTGTATATTATACTTTTTAAAGAGTTACAAAAAAAGGAGTGAGAAACCTTTCCACGTATCGGAACGCAGTGTTCTCCAAGATTACGAGACGGAAAGAAGCAAGGAACAGAGGCGTGTGCGTCCCTTACAGACAAGTGTGTGCCGGGGAGCACACAGCTCCATCTGCTGGGGCAGCTGCAGTGTGATCACTGGCACTTGTTGAATTTTCTATTCAAGAGAATACAAGAAATTCGAATGCGACTAATGAGCATTACCGGGCGCCTGCCATCAGCCCGGCACTGGCTGGGCTGTGGTTCCTGTCCTTGTAAGAACAGGGGGGCACTGCTGTCCCCTCACCTGAGCCTGAGAGGGCCAGTGCTTGCCTGCAGGTACCCAGGGCGTGAGTGACGGTGGCTGTGGGCCTGGAATGGACTGTCCTGCTCCTATGATAGAGTCAGCGAGTTTCAGAAGCATCTGGATCTCAGGCCCCGAGCCCTGTGGTTTCCACACGTGTTCTTTGGTGCCTTAGGATTCTGGGGGGGCCACCCCAGCTGTCAGCACCAGGATTCTGTTCTGTATACTCAGTTTTATGAAACTATTGTTTGAAAAAAGGTTTCGTTGATAAAAGAAACTTGGCAGGGTCGGGGTGAGGGTGGGAGCTGCGGGGATGGGAGTGGGTGGGGGTGGGCAAAATGAGTGAAGCGGGTCAAGAGGTACAAACTTCCAGTTATAAAGAAGCCCTGGGGTGGAATGTGCAGCGTGGCGACTGTAGTTAACCGTACTGCATTGTATGTTGTACGTTGCTAAAAGAGTAGATCTCAAAAGTTCTCATCACAAGAAAAAGAAATTCGTAACTATATGTGGTGACGGATGTTAACTAGACTTATCTTGGTGATCATTTCACAAATATGCAGATATTGAATCATTATAGTGTACACCTAAAATTAATATGTTGTATAACAATTATATCTCAATTTAAAAAATATATTGAAGGAAAAAAAATAAATACTAAATAAGTTTTTAAAAAATACACACACACAAAAAAGTGTGAAAGCCCCTTTTCTAACCAACTTCTCACCCAGTTCTCAGCAGCATCTTGGGTGAGCTAGTTCTTTTCGTGGGACTAGCCCACACGCTGCAGGGCCGTCAGCACCCACTGCGTATCAACGTCTGTGATGTCTGAATTAATTTCAAATGGTTCAGCAAAACAAACAAACCCTATATACACACAGGCAAATGTTGACAATTTATAAGTGGTGGGCATAAGGAACTCATTAACCTATAATTTCAGCTTTTCTTAGTGTTTGAAATTTATCATGTTTGGGAAAAATCTCTCCTCAAAGACATTGTTTTATTCTAGTTGTGCTCACTTTTGTGTGTATAGCCCTGTACAATTATCTGTAAACCCAGGAGGACCAAACGCTCGATTCACATGCGGAAAGGCCTGGGAAAGCGGATATGTTTGGGAACCATCAGAAGGCCTGGCGGGCTGTCACCTGCGGAGCTCCAGGGCTGCAGGACTGGAGTGAGGCTGGACAGGTGGCCTGGGTGGAGTGGGGAAAGGCCTTGAATGCCATGTTCAAGAGGCTGATTTCTTCTGCAGGGACCTGGGCACACTGCTGAGTGGCAGGGTCAACTTTGGATTTTTTTTTTTTTTGGGTGAGGAAGATCAGCCCTGAGCTGATCTGAACCCGCGAACCCCAGACCGCCAAAGCAGACCGTGTGCACTTAACCACTATGCCACCAGGCCAGCCCAACTTTGGCATTTTAGTTGGGAGCCATGAGGACGATGATGGACTGGAGAGAGGAGTCTTGAGGGGCAAGACAGCCTGGTTGGGGTCTGCGATCATCAGGGGAGACATGAGAAAGGAACAGCTGCCACTGAGACAGCTGATATTCCCTCTAAGGGGACGAAACTCGTGTGGGTCCAGCAAATTTCCAAGAACAGCCAGAATTCTTTCTTTGTATGTGAAATCTAGTTTAGAGTGTTGGCCCATTTAAAAACAAAAGCAGGGCCGGTCCAGTGGTGTAGTGGTTAAGTGCACGAGCTCCATGTGTGAGCTCCGCGGCTGGCGGCCCGGGTTCGGATCCCTGGCGTGCACCAACGCACCGCTTGTCAGGCCATGCTGTGGCGGCGTCCCATACAAAGTGGAGGAAGATGGGCACGGATGTTAGCCCAGGGCCAGTCTTCCTCAGCAAAAAGAGGAGGATTGGCAATAGATGTTAGCTCAGGGCTGATCTTCCTCGCACACACACCCAAAAACAAAAGCTAAACAAGACTGTTGGAGGCAGACAAAGCAAGTCTGAGGCCCTGACCAGGCTCAGGGGCCACCACCTCTGGGCTGGAGGCTGGAGTGAGTCAGAAAGTGTGCTAATCCAGAGAGCCGTTGGTGCCTGACCTCAGGCCACAGCGGGTAGGGTGGCAGGCAGAGGCCTGATCACAGAGATGCCCAGAGGCAGACTCCATCCAGGAGACTTGGTGAGTAAGCAGATTCAGAAGGGGAAGGGTGGAGCCCAGGGCAACTCCTGGGTGTCCAGTGTGGGCGACTGATTGGTAAGGATGACATTCTGGAGATGGAATCACAGGAGGGCAGGATGCTGTGGGAGGGGAGTCCGTGTCTGGGCACACGGATTTGAAGGCCTTTGGGAGTTCCCGCAACAGGCTGGAGACCTGGAGAGAGTCTGAGCTGGAGCCCCTGGGGCTGGCAGCCCCGCTGGAGGAGGAGCTCTCTGGAGAGTCTGAGAGTCAGGAAAGGGCTGAGGACAGAATGGGGTCAGGGAAGGGGATGGAGAAGGAAAGCCAAGGCTTTAAGGGGCAAAAGAGGCCATCCGAGGTCCTGACTGTCACTCAAGGTGTTTCTGATCCTTCTCGAGTCTGTGTCACACCCTAAATAGAGAAAGAGGTGGGGCCTAATTCAGACCCCTGAGGCACCCCCTAGGGCCTGTCCTCCAGGCTGACTGGCCCATTCATCAAGCACATATGGGTCCAAATCCACAGAATAGAATCTAGGCCAATCCATAATGCTTCCCACTTGACCTCCAACAAGGTCGTCAGAGACCTGGACCAAGGCTGGAATGCAGGTTGTCCACACCCTGGGATTAGTCTGCCCTGAGACTGCCAAGCCGGGGGCAGTGGTGAGCTCCTCCTTCCTGTCTAAGGCTGCACTGTCCAATATGGGAGCCACAGTCCACGTGTGGCTATTTAAATTTCAATGTCAATTAATTAAAATTAAATGAAATTTGAAAATCAGTTCCACAGCTGCATTAGGTACCTTTCAAGTGCTCAATAGCTCAGTGAATACCTCCTCAGGTGTTTCTGACTTTGCATTCGAAAATAACCTGAAATTTATCTCCTCCCAAACTCCTTAAAATGGTCAATGAAACGGAACAGAAATTATTTCAAATGCACAGTTGAGTTTCCACGTAAGAAAGAGAAATCCCCAGACGCCAGAAACAAGAGGGGACTGACCCCCACAGATGACAGCTAATGAGCTCACCCTGCTTCTGCCTTGGGGTGAGGATGGGGTGAGCAGCAGGGCTTGTGCTAAACACCCATATGGGGACGGGAGACAGCCTTGGGACACACCTAAGGTCAGAGCTGGACGTAAGATCTCTGCATAAAGCTGGACTCCTGAAAAGCCACACTATCTGCGAACTTGAGAAAATGTGCCCATCTACAAGGAGGTGACAAGCAAGCTTGTCTGTTTCAGCCTGAGAATCCAAAACTCCCAACCCAGCATCACATGGTTTGAGATGTCAATTGACTGGATAGGGATGGTCCAGAAACTTCCAAGCCGAAGCACTGACATAAATACTGAGCCCAGTCTGGTGATACTCCTGGGGTACAAGCAAAAGGGGAAAAGCTCTGAGGCCCTGCTCCCATGATCCAGGTACAACGGATCCTAAAGGAGGGAGAAAATAACTTAAGAACCAGCCACCCTAAGGAGGAGCTCACAGTAAGAAATGTCAAACTCCGGGGGGACAACCCACGAGGATTGAAACTCAGAAGACACACCAAACAGAAGATGAGAGGCCCAAGATCTTCAGGATACACAACACTTTGAAAGAGAACACAAAATAAGTCTTAAAAATGATGACCAAGGGGCTGGCCTGGTAGCATAGTGGTTAAGTTAATGTGCTCTGCTCTGGTGGCCCGGCGGTTTGCAGGTTCGGATCCCGGGCGCAGACCTAAGCACTGCCTGTCAAGCCATGCTGTGGCAGGCGTCCCACGTATAAAGTGGAGGAAGATGGGCACAGATGTTAGCCCAGGGCCAGTCTTCCTCAGCAAAAAGAGGAGGATTGGCATCGGATGTTAGCTCAGGGCTAATCTTCCTTGCAAAAAAAAAAAAAAAGATGATAAAGAGTGTTTGCCTTTGTAGGGAAGAAGCAACTAGGACTGGGCATTCGGGAGGTTCTGGGGGTACTGGGGTGTTCTCTGTTCTGACCCAGGTGCTGGTTACAAGGATTTGTTCAGTTTTTGAAAATTTAGTGAGGTGTACACCTATGATTTGTACACTTTTCTGGATATATGTTGTAATTAAATAAAACGATTTAATAAATGATTCAAGGAAAAATATTAGAAATCAGAACTCTAAAGAATAAGACATTATGGAGTCAGGTTTGTAGAAGAACCAAATAGAACTTTAATTTTTTTTTTCTGCTGAGGAAGATTCACCCTGAGCTAACATCTGCTGTCAATTTCCCTCTTTTTTTCTTTTTTTGTGTGAGCTGCTGCCACAGCATGGCCACTGACAGACAAGTGGTGTAGGTCTGTGCCCAGGAACTGAACTTGGGCCGCTGAGGCAGAGCATGCCAAACTTAACCACTAGGTCACCAGGGCTGGCCCAAATAGAACTTTTAAAAATGAAAAATACATGCAATGAAACAAGTTTTTAAAAAGGAAATGAATTACATAACAGGTTAAATGTAACTGAGAAGAAAATTAGGGAACTGGGAAGCAGATCTGAGGAACAGGTTATCTGTGCCCAGAATGCACAGAAAGCTAAAATGATTGAAAATGTAAAAGAGAAGTTAGGAGACATGGAAGAGAGAATAACAAAATTCTGTATAGGTCAAATAGGATTCTATAATGAGAAAGAAAAATAGGGGAAAGACAGTATTTAAGGAGATCATGATTACTAAATTTCCAGAATTGACAAAAGACATAATTTTAAAGATTCAAGAAGCACAAACCCTACTCAAACAGTAAGTTGACATTTAAAGCCATCATAGTGAAAGTGCAGAACAAAAGCAAAAAGAAAATATATTTAAAGCTAACAGAAAAAATAATGCTGATTATATGATGTAGGTCTGACAGTAGACAGGATAATAGCAACAACAGAAGACAAAAAAGACAATGGAATAGCATCAGCAAATTCTATGGGAAAATAATTCTCAACCATAGAATCTATACCCGGCTTAAGCATCCTTCAATAATGAAAGTAAAATTAATTTTTTTTTTTCAGAAAAGACTGAGAAAATTTCTCTCTCTTAAATCCTTTCTAAAAAAATTGTAAAGGATGTACTCCAGGAAGAAAGAACTGGAATTCAGAATGCAGTGGTAGGTTGTGAGAAGTGACGGGAGCAAAGACATTAGTAAGTATGTGGGTACATCTAAATAAGCGTAGACTTAACAAAAATTAATTTTGGTGTTGAAAATGAAATACTGGAAATCAATAACTTGTAAGATGTATTTGTTTTTTAAGTCTGCCCTAACACACCGCCATAAACCGGGTGGCCTAGAACAGCAGAAGTGTGTTCTCTCGCAGTTCTGGGGGCCAGAAATCGGGGTGTCAGCAGGGTGGGCTCCTTCTGGAGGTTCTGAGGGAGAATCTGTTCTGTGTGTCTCTCCGAGCTTCTGGTAGCTGCTGGCGCTCCCTGGCCTGTAGCCGCATCACTCCAGTCCCTGCTCCAGCTTCACACGGCTTCCCCTCTGCGTTTCGATGTCTCACATCTCCCCCTGCCTTTCTCTTCTAAGGATCCCTGTCATTAGATTTAGGGCCCACCCTAAACCCAGGATGATCTCATCTGGAGATCCTGAACTTAGTTCCATCTGCAAAGACCCCTTTTCCAAATAAGGGCACATTCACAGGGTCAGGCGGTTAGGACTTGGACTTATCTTTTCTGGGGCCACCATTCAACCCACTACAGATGGCAAGAGAGTCATTCAAGAGTGCTAGGGTCTTCGTTTTGTTTGGGATTAATTTACACTTTGTTCAATCAAATATGCGTGCTGGAAATTGAATGACAACTTCTAAAATATTTGAAAGTTGAGGGGGCCAGCCTGATGGTGCAGCGGTTAACTGCGCGCACTGCGCTGTGGTGGCCCGGGATTCACAGGTTCGGATCCCGGGTGCGCACCAATGCACCGCTTGTCAAGCCATGCTGTGGCGACGTCCCATATAAAGTGGAGGAAGATGGGCATGGATGTTAGCCCAGGGCCAGTCTTCCTCAGCAAAAAGAGGAGGATTGGCAACGGATGTTAGCTCAGGGCTGATCTTCCTCACAAAAAAAAAAAAAAGAAAAGAAAAGAAAAGTTGAGGGAAGCATTGAAAATTTTTGATCAATTTAATAGGAAACAGAATCAAAGAAAGGCAATCAAAGAAAAGCAAAGTATATGGAAAGCACAAAATAGGATGACATAAATAATCCAAATATATCAGTAATCACGATAAATGAAAATGGACAACGTACTGATTATGGGTAGACATTATCTGATTATATGTTATTAATAATATTTAACCATATGCTATTTACAAGAGGCTGACACAAATATAAAGATTCAGAAAGGCTAACTGTAAGGATGAGGAACAAATACGCTAGGCAAAAGGAAGCTGGTGTGCATGTGTGTGTCCTATTTATTAGTATGGACATATTTAAATAGACTTTAAGGCAAAAAAAACACAAAACAGTAGTAGGAATAAAGAGGTTGACTATATAATGTTAGAAGGATCAGCAAGAAAATAAAATAATTTAAATTTGTATGCATATAACAACAGTCTCCAAATATACAATGCAAAAATTACAGAATTACAAGAATAAATTGACAAATCCACAATCGCAGTGGGAGATTTTAATATATCTCTCCCACTAGTTGATCAAGCAGACGAAAATTAGTGTGGACATAGAAGATTTAAACTACCTTCATAAAACTCCGTATTCGACAATTAGAGAATACATATGGAACATTTTCAAAAATTGACCATGTGCTGTCAGAAACAAACCTTAATAATTACCAAAACATTAATATCATACATACCGTGTTCTCTGATTACAATACAATCAAATGAGAAATCACTGAGAGAAAACATCAGCCAGTCCCCAGACATTTGAAAGTTTAAGAGACACTTCTGAGTATTTACTGGCCAAAGAGGAAATAAAAACTCTTGAACAACACCGGTAGGATGCAGCCCCTCACATGGGCCTTAAATGCATACGTTAGAAATAGAGACCAAACAGTGAGCTGAGAACCCGCTTCACGAAGTTGGAGGGAAAAAACATACACCCACAGAAAAATCCCAAGAACAAAGAAACGAGAGGGTCCACAAACCCAAAATTGGTTCTTTTAAAAGCCTGATAACGCCTCTGGCAAAAGAAAAAAAGAGAGAGAAAGAGGTAGCAGAAATAAAACTATTGAGAAGAAAAAAGGCCAATTTTCCATACAGTAGAGATTATACTGTGAACCACTTTATGATATTAAATTTGAAATGCTAGATGGAATAGATAATTTGTCTTGAAAATACAACTTACCAAAATGTATTCAAGAAGAAATAGAAAACCCAAATAAACCTAGAACCATTTTTTAAATGAGTAGTTTAATACCGAACCACCAACTGGTCTTAGTGGGGGAATGGATAAGTAAATAGTGGTTTCTTCATATGATGAACGTGGCTGTTAAAAAGAACGAACTAGGGGCCGGCTCAGTGGTGTAGTGGTGACATTGGCACGGTCCACTTCAATGGCCCGGGGTTTGTGGGTTGGGATCCTAGGTGTGAACGTACACACCGCTCATCAAGTCATGCTGTGGCAGTGTCCCACATACAAAATAAAGGAAGACTGGCACAGATGTTAGCTAAAGGACAATCTTCCTCAAGCAAAAAGAGGAAGATTGGCAACAGATGTTAGCTCAGGGCCAATCTTCCTCACACACACACACAAAAAAACAGAATGAACTGGTTCCACAAATATCATTGTGAATAAATCCGAGAAACATAATTTGGAATGGAAAGATGTACAAAAGGAATTGTACAGTCTGATACCATTGTATAAAATACAGACGCAATAGTAGTATCCATTCTTCAGAGATGGAAGGGGTTGCATGTAAGTCTAGAGGGAGTGGTAACGGCTGTCGAGGCCAGGAGAGCTCGGGGCCCAGCTGAGGGGGTCGATTCTCAGCTCCCGTGCCTGGTGCCACGAAGAAATGAAGGCCCAGGGTCACCAGAATGTCCTAGCTTTTGAAGGTGAACAAGAAATCAAGACATTCATGTGAATTATGTTCCAATTCTTTGAAAGGCTGAAGTTGAGGGAGGGGGCTCTTTTGTAGGAGGGTCAAATTTGGTCTCTGGCCCCCCAGTTTGTGACTTTTGCCCAGGCCACAGAAGTCAAGTCTAGGTTTGAGCAGGAGCTCTGGGGATGGGCTGGATCAGCCACCCTGGAAGCAGCCTAGGTTCTGCCCTATGGATAGCTCCAGCCTTCTGACTTCAGGCCCCACGGTGCCAGGCTGTGCTACCACACAGGTCCCACGGCCAGGGTCCTCTGAGCCAAGGGGCTCTCAGTTATGGCCCTGAGCATCCCTTCCCTCTTCTCCCCAGCCCATTCCCCTCTTGTGTCCCAGAGCCTTGGGAAGCCAGACCTCAGGTGGCCAGAGGGAACCCCCAAAAGGCTAAAATCCTCCCTGTTCTGAAGGAGACAACTGTCTGGTGGAGGAGGCAAATAACATAAAGGATTGGCTGCCACAATCCTGCCGGACTGTGAGATCACAGTGTGGGTGCTAAAGGGGGGAGGGGTCACAGCCGGGAGAGACGGGGATATTTTCATATACGTAATAATAATAATAAATTATACATGAAAATATTTATAACTTTATTGCCACATCTGGCATTATGCTAAGGGCATTATACATCTGATCTCATTTAATCCCGATAACACCTCAGGAGGTAGAACATGACAATGTGGACAATACTGGTGTTTTGGTATTTATTTTTCAACATTTATCTCTAAAAATTGTTTAGGATGTGTAAACTAAAGTCCATGAAACTAAATATTTATTGTATTTCAAATATAAACATTTTAACACAAAATATCAAGTTAAAACTTACATTATAAAAAACCATACTAATGGTTAGCAGATAAAAAGGATAAAAATAAAGTGTTATTCAAAAGTAATAACCTGAACGTTACCTCAAAATGAAGAAAATCCATCATGAAAAATTAAAATTGAAATGTTTTTCTCTTTTAAAAAGGGTCATCTTAAAAAATAGAGCGTATGAAACCAGACAAAGATATCCCAAGAAAACTACAGATCAATATCTTTTAGGATTATAGATGGAAAAATCCTCAACAAAATACTAGCAAATCAAACCCAGCAATGTATAAAAAGGATTGTACATCATGACCAAGGGGGATTTATCCCAGGAATCCAAGGTTGGTTTAATATTCAAAAAACAATTAATGGAATATATCGCATCAATACAGCAAGGGACAAAACCACATGATCATCTAAAAAAACACAGAAAAAGCGTTTGACAAAATTCAACACGCCTTCATGATAAATCACACCAAAAACTGGGACCAGAAGAGAACTGCCTTAACCTGTAATAAGAAATTTTCACTCATTGAGGTGTATGGGGAAGACATTCTGGTTTATACCTGACTCAGCCTGAACTGTGTGTGAACTAAAGAAGCCTGACTTATGGCCTGTCAAACATCCATTGTATGTCTGCTTGAACCATTAAAGTAATGGATGCATTCAACCACTACCCTACAGGAAGGAATGAAGATAAAAATTAATGCCAGATGAGTCTCCCTTCCCACAGCTCCAGGGTCGTGTTGACCCGCTGTGTATGTGCTAATCTGTGAACAAAATATCTCCCTGAAACCTTGAGAAAAAACCTCACCCCTGTCATGCTTGATGTATATTCATTGTTCTGAAATGGTATAAACCGTGTTGAAAACCATGCTTCTCCAGAGTGCTTTCTTCCTCGGTGAAGACTGCACTTCTAGGCTAGTCCTCAGCTCAGATAAAAACTCTCTTCTATTATAGGCTGATTATTGATTATTTGCATGGACACCTGATATAGGGCATCTAGGAAAAGCCCACAGCTAACATCACGCTTCATAGTGAAAGATTGGATGTTTGCCTCTTAACTTTCAGCCCCACCCCCTGCCTCTGGGGAGGGGAGAGGGTTTGGAGATTGAGTTACTCACCAATGGCCAATGATTTAATCAATAGTGCCCATTAATGAAGCCTCCATAAAACCCCTAAACTGTGGGATTCGGAGAGCTTCTGGGCTGATGAATGTATCCACGTGCTGGCGGGTGCACCCACAACCTCACAGAGAGAGAAGTTCCCGTGCTCAGGACCCTTCTAGACCTCGCCCTATGGACCTCTTCATCTGCATGTTCATTTATATCCTTTCTAATAAACCAGTAATGTAAGTAAAGTGTTTCCCTGAGTTCTGTAAGCCATTATAGCAAATTTATCAAAACTGAGGAGGGAGTTGTGGCAACCCTGTATTTGTAGCCAAGTCACACAGAAATATGGGTAACCTAGGGACCTGCTACTTGCAGCTGGCATCTAGAAGTGGGGGGCAGTTTTGTGGGTCTGTGCAAACTCCAAGTAACTAGTGTCAGAATTGAATTAAATCGTAGGACACCCAGCTGATGTCTGCAGAGAGCTGGAGAATTGCTTGGTGTGGAAAACCCACATATTTGATGGCAGGAATGTTGCGTGTAGAGAAACAGTTTTCCTTTTAGAATATATTTCCAAATGGGTATAAGCCATCCCCCTAAATTAGAGAATATGTATTCTTTTTAAGCACGTGTAAAACGTTTACAAAAATTTACCACAAGCTATACAACAAAGAAAATCTCAATGAATATTAAAAAAAATATGATACATACCACATTCTTTGTCTACATGTAATAAAATTAGAAATCAATGACAGATAACCAAAATCTCCCCCTGCATTTGGACCTTTTAAAACTCGCTTCTAAAGTAGAAGAAACGGTGTTATGTTAGGCTGAAAAATGGCCCCCAAAGATAAGAGGTTCTAATCCTTGGCACCAGTAAATGTTATCTCCTATGGAAACAGGCTCTCTGAAAATGTGATTAAGTTAAGGATCTTGCCGTGGGGAGATTATCCTGGATTATCCAGGTGGGCCCTGATGCAGTCACATGTGTCCTCATGAGAGGAGGGCAGAGAGACAGAAGAGCAGGCAGTGTGACCAGGAGGCACAGGGAGCAGAGCGATGCAGCCACAGGCCAAAGAATGCTAGTGACCACCAGAAGCGGGAAGGTCAGGAACAATTTCTCCCCTGGAGAGTCTGGAGGAAGCATGGCCCTACTGACATCCTGATTCTGGCTCACTGATGCTGATTTTGGACTTCCGGAATTGTGAGAGAAAAAATTCCTGTTGTTTTAAGCCACCAAGTCTGTGGTAATTTGTTACAGCAGCCACAGGAAACTAATATAAATACTGAATATAAAAATTGTGGGATGTGGCTATAGGAGTGTTTTTAAAATGTACAGTCATAAATACATGCATTTGAAAGTAAGATATAATTAAAATAAGAAACAGTAAACTAAGAATCTCAGAAACTCAGTAAAAGAAAAATAGAGTGAATGCAAAGAAAATAGAAGGAAGGAAATAGCTCATGGCAACATAAGAGCAGAAATTAACGAACTACCAGACAAACAATAAAGATCTACAAAAAGAAACCTGGGGCAAATTATCAAGAAAAAAGAGGCACAAATAGACACTTTACAGAACTGATAAACAGGACAGAGAGATTTAAACTATCCATCATTTTCTAACATTATTTAACATCCCACGCCAAGTGGTGAGTTTCCTAGAAAAACGCAAATGATCAAAACGGACTCAAGACGACGTAGGACACCAGCAAAGAGACTGAATGGCGTTTACATCTGCTGAAATACCAACATTCACAGCAGCTGTACAGACGGCTTCTGCCACACATTTAAGGAATTGCACAAAAATGTAGTATGTACTCTTCCAGAGAAGAGAAAAAGAAAAAAATAGAAGGAACAGTATCCACAATCTATGAGGTTAGTATAAGCTCAAAACAAAGCAAGGACGACAGAAGGAAGGAAGGTAAGAGGACCATCTTCCTCTGAATTACGGGTGTAAGTGTCATAAAAAAATCTTAACCAATAGAATCCAACAGTATATACAAAAATGAATACAGTATAGCAAAATTGGGTTTGTTCCAAGAATGCAAGGGTTTTAACATTAAAATAATTAATGTAATTCACCACATTATCAGTTTAATAAAGAAAAACCTCAATAGATGAAAAATCTCAATAGATGAACAGGAAATCTTCTGTACTTTTCAAAATCTATTCAAGTTACAAACTCTTAGCAAATAAGGAGTAGGAGGGAATTTCTTTAACCTGATACAGAGAATTTAACAAAAACCTGTAATAAATATCATTTTCAAAGGAGAAATATTGAAAGCATCCCTTTAAAATCAGGAACAAGAAAATCTTGCCCACTATCACCACTTCTGTTCAACATTGTATAGGCCGTACTGGCCAGTACAGCAAAACGAGAAAAAGAAACAGTATTTGAATTGGAATAGGTCATGTTGGCTCACGATTAAAAAAAAAAGAACTGTATATGTGATCAGCTATCACTGAGGGTTCCCCTATTTATGGAAGACTTAATATTTGAAAAATTAATTTGTTATTGGTATGTTTGAGCTTCTTAAAGAGAATTTAAAAATTTTTCATGAGTGGTTTGGGGCCAACCTCACAAGGAAACAGCACATTTTATATGCACACAATTGCTCTGCTGTGTTAACTCAGCAGCTTACAAGAAGGAATGCACTCTAAAAGAAGGAAATGATATAATTTTAAAAAACCATATTAATTTGTATAAAACAACTGGCTCTGCTATAAACTCTGATGAAAAGACTTAGTAATTTGATTTCCTACTTAAATCGTATTTTTGCAGTGGAAATTATCATTAAAGTGATACATGATTCCAACAAATACAACATAACTTTATTATATTATAAAGTACTGTATTGATTTGCCAAAATTTGAAATTTGGAAAAGGAATTACCGTCTTTAGATTTGTATTTCCAAGCGTCTTTATGATTTAGAATGCTGCATTATAGGCTGATTATGTTCACTGGAGACTATGGCTTACATTTTGCAGCACTCCAAACTTAAACAGAGGAACAGTTGTTCATATCTTTTAACATTTTATATTTGCCTAACTTATAAAATTGCCATATGTCAAAAATCACACTTCTATAATTGCTAAAGCATGACATGTCAGATTATTTGAATGGAATTATGTTTTGAAGTAATTGTGATCTCAAAACGTTCTTTTTAAAAGGAGACTTGTGCATCATTTGACTTATAAATCAACTCCAGCATAAATCCCAGGCAGTTAATGCATTTAATATAGTGCCACAGTGGGGGAAGAACAATTGACCTAAGTTAACCACTAAATGCACTGCAGTGGTTTTCTTTTCTTTTTTTTTTTGTGAGGAAGATCAGCCCTGTGCTAACATCTGCCAATCCTCCTCTTTTTGTGTTGAGGAAGACTGGCCCTGGGCTAACATCTGTGCCCATCTTCCTCCACTTTATATGGGATGCTGCCACAGCACGGCTTGCCAAGCGGTGCGTCGGTGCATGCCCGGGATCCGAACCGGGGAACCCTGGGCTGCCGCAGTGGAGCGCATGCACTTAACCACTTGTGCCACCAGGCCGGCCCCTGCGGTGGTTTTCATTTATGGGAAATCTTTATTTCTGATTACTGAAGGTCAGTTACCATCTGAAAAACAATACAGTAAATGACTTGTTTCATGTTTCAGGGCATGGAGTTGACAACTACTAAATAGTATTTCTGATACTGGCAATTGTTGCATATAGAGTATTTTGTTAAAAAGCAATTTGCTTTTGCCTTTATTTTATAATGCTTAAGGTAAGTGACCAACTTGTCAGGCTTCCTGTAAAAGAGAAAGTTAATGTATGCATGTAAACCACAGAAATAGTATACCAAACTATTCGAAAATCAGTGTTTTTTCTATTTAAAAGATTGTCTACAAAACCCATGTGATAATCTCAATAGATGCAGAAAAAGCATTTGACAAAATTTAACAGCCTTTCATGATAAAAACACTCAACAAACTAGGAATAGAAGGAAACTTCTTCAGCATGTTAAAGGGCATCTATGAAAACCCCACAGCTTAACATCAGACTTAATGGTGAAAAACTGAGAGCTTTCTAAGACCAGGAGCAAGACAGATGTCTGCTCTCACCACTTCTATTCAACATGGTACTGGAAGGTCTAGGCAGAGCAATTAGGGAAGAAAAGCAAATAAAGGCATCCAGACTGGAACGGAAAACATTAAAACTATCTCTATTTGCGGATGACACGATCTTGTATATAGAAAATCCTGAGAAATCTACAAAAAATTAGTAAAGCTAATAAAAGAGTTGAGCAAGGATACAAGATCAATATACAAAAATCAATTGTATTTGTATTCACTAGCAATGAACGATCTAAAAAGAGATTAACAATTTCATTAAAAGAATAAAATACTTAGGAAGATGTTTAAAAAAAGAAGTGCTAGATTTATACACTGAAAACTACAAAATGTCATTGAAAAGTAATTTAAGAAGACCTAAATAAATGGAAAGATACGTTCATGGCTTGGAAGAGTTAATATTATTAAGATGTCAACACTCTCATACTCTTCAGTTGACCTACAGATTCAAAGCAATCCCTATCAAAAACCCCAGTTGGATTTTTTTTTGTTCCAGAAATGGACAAGCTGTTCCTAAAATTCATATGCAGATTCAAGAGACCCCGAATAGCCAAAACAATTTTGAAAAAGAAGAACAAAGTTGGAGAGCTCACACTTCCCGATTTCAAAGGTTACTACAAAGCTACGGTAATCAAGACTGTTGGTAATGGCATAAAGATAACATATTAATCAATAGAATAGAATGGAAAGTTCAGAAAGAAACATCTACACTTATCGTCAACTGCTTTTTGACAAGCGTGCCAAAATCATTCCATGGGGAAAGAATTGTCTCTGCAACAAATGGTGCCGGGACAACTGACCATCCACATGCAAAAGAATGAAGCTGGACCCCTCCCTCACATTATATATAAAAATTAACTCAAAATGAATCATAGACCTAAACGTAAGATCTGAAACCATCAAACTCTTAGAAGAGTGCATAGGTGTAAGCCTTTTTGACCTTAAATGGGGCAATGGCTTCTTAGATGACACCTGAAGCATAGGCAGAAAAAAAAAAAAGACAAATTGAACTTCATCCAAATTAAAAATTGTGCCTCAAAGGACACCATCAAGACAGTAAAAAGACAACCCACAGAATGGAAGAAAATATGTACAAATCATATATCTGGCGAGGATTTAATAAACAGAATATACAAATAACTTACAACTCAACAATAAAAAGACAAATAGCCCAATTAAAAATGGGCAAAGGATCTGAATATATGTTTCTCCAGAGAAGATATACAAATGACCAATAAACATATGAAAAGGTGCTCAACATCATTAGCTATTAAGGAAATGCAAATTAAAACCATAATAAGATACCATGTCACACCTACTAGGATGTCTGTAATAAAAAAGACAGATAATAACAAGTGTTCATGAAGATATGGAGAAGTTAAATCCCTTATATATTGCTGGTGGGAATGTAAAATGGCTCAGCCACTTTGGAAAACAGTTTGGCAGTTCCTCAAAAAGTTAAACATAGAGTTACCATATGACCCAGCAATTCCACTCTTAGGTACATGCCAAAGAGAATTGAAAACATACCTTCATAAAAAAACTGATAACAAATGTTCATAGTAGTATTATTCATAATAGCCATAAGGTGGAAACAATCCAAATGTCCATCAATTCATGAATGGATACACAAAATGCGGTATACACATACAATGGAACATTATTCAGCCATAAAAAGGAATGAAGTACTGATAAACGGTACAACATGGATGAACCTTGAAAACATTACACTAAGTGAAAGAAGCCAGACACAAAAAGCCACACTTTGCATGATTCCATTTGTATGGAGTGTCCAGGATAGGCAAATCTATAGAGACAGAAAGTAGATCAGTGGTTTCCAGAGGCTGTGCAGAGGGGGAATGGGGAGTGTCTACTAGAGTATATGGGGTTTCTTTTAGGGGTGATGAAAATGTTCTGTAATTAGATAGTGCTGATGGTTGTATAACTTTGTAAATATATTAAAAACCACTGGATTGTCTGTAAAAGGATGAATTTTATGGTATGTCAATTATAATAAAAAATACATGTGTAAAATATTGTTTAGCTTAAGACTTATTAGTCTATTTGTAAAAGCAGCTCAAATACATTAAATATTTGATTTTTTCTTTTTTGGAAACAGGAGATTGGTTTTACAACCAAAACAACATCTCAACTAAACAAAATATGGGTAAATATTTATATCTGAAAAAAATGTGCTTTGTAGAATGTGTGTAAGGTAAATTAGTTCTTAAAAAAGTGGTATGTTCTAATGATTATATATGTCTTAAAAACAAATAGTAGGTTGAGTAACCTGACAATCTCACAGTCCCTACTTCCTTTGGGAATTTTGCTGAGTATGTGGCAATGAAATTGAGGCTGCAAAGCAGAGCATTGGCACAGTCTCATAGTGCTTAGATTCTAGGACACTACTGGAGTTAAATATAAAAGTGAAGCAAAACTAACCCAGGCTACACTGCAACCCCTTCTGAGTTCAAATCCTGACAAGATCGAAGAGATCAGCCTCTCTGTGATGGCACTGGAAATTAGGATTTGGGCGGAGGGCACATCTCCTTAATCCCATTTGAAACCAGAGATGAACTCAGTTAAAGCTGCAGACCATCCTCAGATCATTTGGGGGAATTACAATGATCAAACCCCAACCCTAACCTCCTGACAGAGGAAAGGGATTGCATCCTCTGAGAACAAATGAACAAAATAAAAATATTATACATTAGTCTCTGCTTTTCTTTAGAATGTCCAGAACAAATAAAAAATTATGAGAAATACATACAAAGAAGCAGGGAAATGTTACTTATACTCAAGAGAAAACAAAACAAAACAAAAAATAGTCACTAGAAGTAGACTCACAGATGAATTAGCAAATAGGAATTAAAAACAACAATTATAGGGCCAGCCTGGTGGTGCAGCGGTTAGGTGCGCGCACTCTGCTACACCAGCCTAGGGTTTGCAGGTTTGGATCCTGGGTGCTCACCGAAGCACTGCTTGTCAGGCCATGCTGTGGCGGTATCCCATATAAAGTAGAGGAGGACGGGCACGGATGTTGGCCCAGGGCCAATCTTCCTCAGCAAAAAAAAAAAAGAGGAGGATTGGCATTGGATGTTGGCTCAGGGGTAGTCTTCCTCACCAAAATAAATAAATAAATAAATAAATAAATAAATAAATAAATAAAAAAGAAAACACAACTATTATAAATATGTTTTTAATTTTATAGGAAAAGATGAGTAAAATGGCTGGAAATGTAGAATTTCAGGAGAGAAATGATCTCTTTTTAAAAACTGAAAATTCCAGAAGTAAAAATTGTAATGCTTGAGATAAAAATTTGTTGGATGAGCTTAAAAACAAATTGGACAGAGCATTGAACAGAATCATTGGACAGAAGGACAGAATCATTGAGCTTGAAGAAGGTCAATGGAAATTATTAAAAAAAAAACACTGACAGAATGTCAGAAACATGGGACAATATTGAAGAGTCTCACATATATGTAAGCTCTTTTGATATTGTCCCACAGGTCTCTGAGGCTCTGCTCATTTTTAAAAAAGTGTTAACTTAGTGTTTTTCAAATTGGGTAATTTCTATTGATATATCTTCAAGTTCACTGATTTTCTTCTGTCATCTCCATTCTGCTGTTAAGCCCATCTGGTGAATTTTTATTTTAGATATTTTATTTTATTTATTTTTTATTTTACTTATTTTTATTTTTTGGTGAGGAAGATCAGCCCTGAGCTAACATCCATGCCAATCCTCCTCTTCTATTGCAGAGGAAGACCGGCCCTGAGCTAACATCTATTGCCAATTCTCCTCCTTTT
Organism: Ceratotherium simum simum; assembly: GCF_057802395.1. NCBI lineage: Eukaryota > Metazoa > Chordata > Mammalia > Perissodactyla > Rhinocerotidae > Ceratotherium > Ceratotherium simum. Next base: position 43,610,587 of record NC_141925.1, on the reverse strand, counting down.
TTTTACCCTTTTTCTCCCCAAAGCCCCAGTAGATAGTTGTATGTCATAGTTGCACATCCTTCTAGTTGCTGTATGTGGGACGCGGCCTCAGCATGGCCAGACAAGCGGTGCATCGGTGCGCACCCAGGATCCAAACGCGGGCTGCCAGTAGCGGAGTGCGCGCACTTAACTGCTAAGCCACGGGGCCGGCCCCTAGATATTTTATTTTTAAGTTCTAGAATTTCCATTTGCTTCTTTTTCAGTTTCTGTTTTAAGATTACCTATCTTTTAATTCATTGTGAAAATATTTTCCTCTACCTCGTTGGCATAATTATAATAGACACTTTAAAATAAAATACTATAGTGTTAATGTCAACATTTGGGTCATCTTAGGATTGGCTTTGGATGATTTTTTCTTTTCTTTTGAGATTGGTCACATTTTCCTGTTTGTTGTACGCTGAGGATTTTAAATTTTATCCTGGACCTCATATGTATTATGTTAGAGAGATTCTAGATTCTTTTATATAACTCAGTGTTGATTTTTTTTTCAGCACGCAATTAATTTGGTGGATTCAAATGCAAACTCTGTCTTTTGGGCAGTGGCTCAAATCTCTGTTCAGTTCTTTTAGCTGCCTTGAATCTGCCCTTGCATGCATGGTGTAGGGGGTAGCCAGAGACTTGGACAGACTTGTACTAGAATCTGTGACTCCTCTGGCTCTCTCCTTTCCACGATTCCCTTTTACTTTCCATCAGCTATGCTTGTCCCAAATACTGTCCTCTGGTTCTTCAAGCCAGAAATATTAATTTTAGATTGGACAGAGTACTTACTATATGACACTGACTTTGTCTTGACCTCAGGCTAAAAACTGTAAAAGTGGGACTCACACTGCCCGTCCCTTCTTCTAATTTTCTACTCCCCTTCAGAATCTGCCTTTGTTCACCTTCCAGTGCCTGCATGCCATTTACAAATATTTATCTAGAATTTACACTTGTTATCTGTGGGAGGGTCAGGTTTGTTAGATGCTTACTTGACCATACTGGAAGTGAAACCAAATTTTCCAACTTCACTGAAAAGTATTAACCCATAGATTCGAAAAACTTCATGAAGCCCAAACTGAATAGATACAAAAAAGATCACACCTAAGCAAACCCGAGTCAGGCTGCTGAAAACCAAAGGGAAAGAGAAAATCATAAAAGGAGACAAAGAAAAAAGACACAAAACACAAGGGAACAATAAGATTAATGGCTAAAACCTAACCAGAAACACTGAAAGCCACAAGACAACAGACAGACATGTGTAAAGGCTGAAAACACACCCTGTCAGCCTAGAATGCTATACCCAGTGAAAACAGCCTTCAAAAATGAAGGTAAAATAAAGACTTTTTTGATAAATAAAAGTAGAGAAAATGTGTCTCTAGCAGACATGCATTATGAAATTGCAATAGGATATTTGTCAGAGGGGAAATGATACCAGATGGAAACTCAGATCTAAAGGAAGAAATAAAGAGCACCACAAATTGTAACTATGTAGGTAAAAATAAAGACTATTTTTTATGAATTTACTTAAGAAAATTGGTGATTTAAAGCAAAAAAACCCAACACAAACCTCACAATGTGAGGTGTATAGCATATGTAGGAGTGAAACACATCACAGTAACAGCACAAAGCATGGGAAGAAGGAAATGGAACTACATTGTTGAGAGGTTCTATATTATGTGTGAAGCAGTAAACACTAATTCAAGGCAAATCAAGTTAAGGGTTAGTTTTGTAATTTCTAGAGGAATTGATAAAACATACAAAGAGGTATAAATAAAAAGCTAAAGATGGAGATAAAATGGAATTCTAAAAAACAAGGAACTCAGTTAATCCAAAAGAAGGCAGAAAAGAAAGGACACAGGAACAAAGATGGATAGTTAGAAAATAAAAACAATAATTACCACATTAAAATTATATTAAATGTAAATGGACAAAATATTATTAAAGGTAGAGTTTAAAAGATTGAATAACAAAACAAGACTAAATCATATGCTCTTATCAAGAGATGCAGTTTAAATATAAAGACAGGGGCCGGCCCGGTGACGCAGCAGTTAAGTGTGCGCACTCCGCTTCTGTGGCCTGGGGTTCACAGGTTCGGACCCCGGGCTTGCACTGACGCACCGCTTGTCAAGCCATGCTGCTGTGGTGTCCCATATAAAGTGGAGGAAGATGGACATGGATGTTAGCCCAGGGCCAGTCTTCCTCATACTCACACAAATAAACAAATAAAAAGACACAGATAGGTTGGAAAAAGGATGCACAAAAATATACCAGGCAACCACTAACCATAAGAAAGGTGGAATGGCTACATTAATATCAGAGATAAAGAAGGACATTTCATGATGATAAAAGGGTCAATTCATCAAGAAGATATAGCAATCCTAAATATGTAGGTACCTAATAATAGAGCTTTGAAATACAAGAAGCAGCAAGGATAGTTTTTTCAACAAATGGTGCTAGAACAATTTTCTATACAAATGCCAAAATAATGAACCTTATCACTAGACTCACACCCTAATAAAAAATTAGGCCAAAATGGATCACAGGCCTAAATGTAAGAGCTAAAACTATAAAAGTTCTAGAAGAAAATATAGAAAAAACTTTTTTGACCTTAGGATAAGCAAATATTTCTTAGGATACAAAAAGAACAAATTGTAAAAGAAAAACACTGATAAACTGGACTTCATCAAAATTAAGAGCTTCTGGTTTTCAAAAGATACAGCTCAGAAACTGAAAAACATGTGACAAACTGGGAAAAATATTTGTAAAACACATCAGATAAAAGACTTGAGCCCAGAGTATAGAAAGAACTCTTACAACTCAATAACGTGAAGAACAAAACCAATAAGAAATGGCAAAAGTTTTGAACAGATACTTTACCAAAGGAAATGTATGGATGGTCAATAAACAAATGAGAAGATGCCTAACATAATTGGTCACTAGAGAAATGTATATTAATTCACAATGAGATGCCAATGGCTAAAATTGAAAAGATTGATGATACCTATTGCTATCGAGGAGGCAGAGAAACTAGAACCCTCAGACATTGCTGGTGGAAATGAACAATAGGACCGCCTCTTTGTCAGTTTCTTATAAAGTTAAATATACACTTACCATATGAACTAGCAATTCCATTCCTGGGTATTTATTCAATAGCAATGAAAGCATATTTTTTTATAATGATTTGCATATGAATGTGTAATAGCTCCAAACCAGGAATAGCCAAAATGTCCATTAACAGAAGAATGTATAAACAAATTGTGGTATATTCATACAATGGGATACAAATGAGCAATAACAAGAATAAAATACAAGAATACTCAACAATATGGACACATCTGGAAAGGATTAGGTTGGACAAAAGAAGCCAGACATAAAAAGAGTATACGCTGTTTGATTCCATTTATTTGAAGTTTAAGAACTGGAAAATGTGTTGTAGGGTGATAGAAATCTTAACAACAGTTGTCTATGGGACGGTAGTGGTGGAGATTGACGGGAAGGGCACCAAGGAAGCTTTCTGGGGATATGAGAATATTCTATATCTTGTTTGGCATGGTGGTTACATGGGTGTATACATTTATTGCAATTCTTCAAACTGTGCACTTAAGATTTGTGCATTTCACTCTGTGTAAATTTTATCTAAAAATTGTCTTGGCAGTTCATTTTCCATATTTTATGTTTTAGGCTCATTAGGTCTCTTCTTTTTTCATGCTAACTAATGGAATTCTGGGGAGTCAGCTTGAAAATGCTAACAAAGAAAATCTTAGAAAGAGAAGTATAAAATATATACTCTTGTCCTGCAAGCTGCAGAAATGTGGACATCATGGAGTATCATAAAGCTACTTCTGACAAAGTAGAAAAGTATCAGTTCTGCACACCTGTCTGATGCTGGTTTGCACAGGCAGAGTCCTCGTCTAGAAGTGGTATTTGTTCAAATGAATCTTCTAAGACACCCAGACTTCAGGGTTTTACTGTGTTCCTGGAACTGTAATCAGTAGTCCCTGAAAGTTTGCATTCTGGTTATCTTATTTAATAATTTTTTGCCCTTGTAATAATGTTTAATTTGATGTATATGTTTTCTGAAAGATATAAGTAATTAAGATTCTTTTTCTTAAACCAGGAAAGGATCATGGGCTCTTTTTTCCTTTCCCTGCCCGCAAAAATGAAACTCCAAATCTATTGGATTTCTCATCCAAATAGAGGGTTATAGAGTCTGAGTCTCATTTAAATCTATACAGCTAAGTGGAAACAGAAAGGGGTTGAAACAGAAAGGGGTTGATGGACTGGTTTGATGGAGTGGTCAAGGGGTTAACATAGACAGAATAAATGTTGACTGATTTAATTATTGAGTGATTAATTTAGCTGCTCACCTTGAGAGTAAGATGGCAGCTGGGAGTCCTAGATCTTGTAAATTCAGTTATGAATTATTTTATTCATTAATTTATCCAGAAAATATTTCAACCCCACTCCTGGTACCAAGTACTATATCAATCAGGGACCAGTCAGGTAATGGAAACCAAAATTTATAATTTACCAGGGCCTAGGAGCTGTAAGTTGTATCTCCATGCAGCTGGTGTTCAGAACCCTGAGGAAACCTGAGGACAGGCTTCCCTCGGGTGATGCCCAGACTACTGAGGAGGTGGTGCCCTGCGACTGGTGCTCAGACCTCGGAAGAGACAGCTGTGGGCAGCTGGGGTATGTGTGCTACAAGTAGTTGGGAGAAGAAGCCAAATGTTTGCTGCTACTTGAGAAATACAGATGATCCTTGGAAAACTGGAAGGAAGGCCTTTCTCCCCTTTGTCCATCTTCCAAGGTCCCTTTAGTGCTTCCCATTGCCAGAAGCTAGAAGGAAGCCAGCTGGCAAGAGAAATAGACCTTCAAAGGTGGGACTGTGAAATTGATTTTGTTATGTCTTTGACCTTGAACTCAGTGCTGAGCACCTTGCCAATGTAAATTGGATTCTGGTATCCCCTGGCATAAAGAGGCATCTCGGGTAATCTGATGACCACTCAAGTTTGTTTGAGATGAAGTGCCTATTGAACCCAATGCCATGTGAAAAAAAATGGCTAAGGAAAACTATAAGAATGGTGAGGTGGGCTGGCTATTGTGACTGTACTTCAGAGTTACAGAAAGAAAAGAATTAGCTCGGGGCTTTAAATTCTCAGCTCAAGTTATGGTCAAAGAACCAGAGAGGTTTTATTGTGGCTGTATCAGCTATCTATTGCTGTGTAACAAATTACTCTAGAACTTAGTGGCTTAAAATAATAATAAACATTCATCTCACAGTTTCTGAGGGTCTGGAATTCAGGAGTGGCTTATCTGGACAGTTCTGGCTCAGGGTCTCTCAGAAGGTTGCAGTCAAGGTATTGGCTGGGGCCACAGTCAGCTGAAAGCTTGACTAGGGCTGAAGGATTCACTCCAGTGGTGCCCCTTCACAATGCTGAAAAGTTGTTGCTTGTACGACGTCTATTTTTCCTTTCAGTTCTAGGAATTTTGGCTTCATGTATTTCAAAACAATGTTTTTAGGTGCACACACATTTCAGATAGTTATGTCTTCTTGGTCAGTTGACTCTTTCATCATTTTGTAATTCCCTCTTTATCCCTAATCATTTTCCCAGGTCTGAAGTTGACTTAGTTTGATGTTAATCAAATTGCATCAAATTGAATGGAATCTCAACATAGCCAGTCCAGCTTTTAAAAAAAATTAGTGTTTGTGTGGTATATCCTTTTCCATCCTTTTACTTTTAACCTATTTATATCGTTATATTTCAAGCTAGTTTTTTGTAAACAGAATATAAATTGTTTTTTCATTTATAATTTACATTTACAACCTTATAATCTCTCTTTTTGGTAGGAACACTTCATATAATATAGAATTCTTTGACTTGCAAATATTTTCTATACGTTGCAAATATTTTCTCCTGACTTGCCATCTGCTTTGGTTAGATTTAAAAATATTATTTTAAAAATTTACGTGGAGTAAAATTGACTTCTTTTTTCACTCACAGTTCTATGTGTTTTAATACATTTATAGATTCATATAACCACCACCACAACCAAGATACAAAACAGTTCCACCACCCTCAAGAAACTTCCTTGTGCTGCCCCTCTGTAGTCAAATCTTTCCTCAACTCCTAACCCCTGGCCACCATTGATCTGTTCTCCCTCCCTGCAGTCTTTCTTTTCTAGAACATCATAGGAAGGGAATCATACTGGATGTAATCTTTAGAGACTAACTTCTTTCACTCAGCATAGTGCTTTTGAGATTTATCCATGTTGTTGCTTGTATCAATGGTCCATTCCTTTTTATTAAGTAGTATTCCACTGTAGGGACTTCCTGCAGTTTATTCATTCACTTGTTGAAGGACATTTGGGTTGTTTCTAGATTTTGGCAATTATGAATAGAGCTTTTAGAAGCGTCCATGTACTCATAGGGTTTTGTGTGTGTGCGTGTGTGTGTGAACATAAGTTTTAATTTCTCTAGGGTAAATAACTAGGAGTAGCATTGCAGGGTTATATGGTAAGTTATCTGGTGAGTGTATGATTGAGTGTGTGTTTGACTGTGTAGGAACACAGAGTGACTGTATCATTTGACATTCCCACTACCAACATATGAGAGTTCCAGTTGCTTCACATACTCACCAACACTTGGTATTGTCAGTTTTTAAAATGTTAGCCATTCTAATAGGTGTGAGTTGCATCTCATTACGGTTTTAATTTGCATGTCCTTAATGACCAGTGATGTGAAGCATCTTTTCATGTGCTTATTTGGCATCTGTATGTCTTTCTAGATGAAGTGATTGTTAAAATCTTTTGCCTACTTTTAAAAAATTGAATGCTTTATTTTTGAGTTTTGGCAGTTATTGATATGTTCTTTATATAAGCCCTTTGTTGGATATAGGATTTGAAAATGCTTTCTTCCAGTCTGTATATTGTCTTTTCATTATCTTAATAGTGTATTTTACAGAGGAAAAGTTTTAATCTTGACAAAGTCTAATTTATCAACATTTTTCTTTTTCCTTTTTGGAGTGCTTTTGGTGTTATATCTAAGAACTCTTTGCTTAACTCAAGTCATGCAGAAAACATGCAGTGTTTTCTTATAAACATTTTATACTTTTACATTTTACATTTAGATCTATGATCCATTTTGAGTTAATTTTTCTATAAGGTTGAGATTTTGTTTATTTAGGATATAGGGAAGTCCAATAGTTACACCACCATTTGTTATAAAGACCATCCTTTTTTATTGAATTGTCTTTGCATCTTCCTCAAAAAGCGACTGGCCATATAAATATGGGTCTACTTCTGGGTTCTAGTCTGTCCCATTGGTATATGTGTCTATCCCTTCACCAATACCTCACTGTCATTACTATAGTCTATAGGTCTCAAAATTGAGTAGTATGTCTTCCAACTTTTTCTTTTTTCAAAATTATTTTAGCTTTTCTAGTCGCTTTGCCTTTCCATATAAATTTTAAAATCAGCTTGTCTATTTCTACAAAAAAATACTCTTGGGATTTTTATTGGAATTATGTGAAGTCAATAGATCATTTTGGGGAGAATTAACATCTTAACTGTGTTGAGTCATTCAATTCATGAATACGTCTCTTCATGTATTTAGGTCTTCTTTCTTTCCTCAGCATTTTACAGTTTTCAGCATACAGATTTCACACATATTTTGTTAGATTTATAACTTTTAGATTTTGTTAGGTTTATTTTCTTTTTTGGGGAACTATTGTAAATGGTACTTAAAAATATTTTGGTTTCCAATTGCTCAGTGGTAGTATGCAGAAACACAACTGATTTTTTAGGCTGACTTGGTACTTTGTATCTTCTAAGTTTGCTAAACTTAGTTATTAGGTTTTTTTTTTTTTTGTAGATTAATCAGGATTGTCTACATAGACAATTGTCTTCCGAAATAGGAACAGTTTTATTTCTTCCTTTCCAACTGTACATATTTTGCTTCTTGTCTGTTTCCTTGTCTTCCTGCAATGACCAGGACTTGCAGTACAGTGGTGAATGCAAGTGGTGAGTCTGGGCCTCGTTGCCTCTTTCCTCATCTTAGAAAGAAAGCACGCATTATTTCACCATTAAGTATAACGTTAGCAGTGGGATTTTCGTAGCTGCCTTTAATCAGTTTAAGGAAGTCACCTTCTGTTTTCAGTTTGCTGAGGTTTTTTTTGTGCGTGTGTGAGGAAGATCAGCCCTGAGCTAACATCCGACGACAATCCTCCTCTTTTTGCTGAGGAAGACTGGCCCTGAGCTAACATCCGTGCCCATCTTCCTCTATTTTATACGGGACACCGCCACAGCATGGCTTGATAAGCGGTGTGTCGGTGCGCGTCTGGGATCCGAACCTGCAAACCCGGGGCCGCCGAGGCGGAATTTGCGCACTTAACCACTATGCCACCGGGCCGGCCCTGCTGTTTTTTGTTTTTTTGTGAGGAAGACCTGCCCTGAGCCAACATCCATTGCCAATCCTCCTCCTTTTTTTCCCTTTTTCTCCCCTAAGCCCCAGTAGATAGCTGTATGTCATAGTTGCACATCCTTCTAGTTGCTGTATGTGGGACGCGGCCTCAGCATGGCCGGACAAGCAGCACGCCAGTGAGCGCCTGGGATCCAAACCGGGGCCGCCAGCAGTGGAGCGCACGCACTCAACTGCCAAGCCATGGCGCCGGCCCCTTCCCGCTGTTTTTATTAAAACCAGGAATGGATGCTGAATTTTTGTCAGATGCTTTCAGCATCATTTGATATGATCTGGTAATATGATGGATTACATTGACTGATTTTAAGAACTTTATACCCTAAAATTCACTGTTTTAAAGTGTGCAATTCAGTGGTTTTTAGTGTGTTTGCAGAGTTGTGCAACCATCACCACTATCTAATTCCAGGACATTTTCTTTGCCCCGAAAATAAACTCCATACCCATTAGCAGTCACTCCCATCCTCCCTTCCCCTCACTAATCCACTTTCTGTCTCTATAGATTTGCCTATTCTGGACATTTCATACACATAGAACCATCAACTGTGACCTTTTATGTCTGGCTTCTTTCACTTGGCATAATGTTTTCAAGGTTCATCCATGTTGTAGCGTGTATCAGTACTTCATTCCTTTTTATGGCTGAATCATATTCCATTGTATGGATACATACCAGATTTTGTTTATTCATTCAGCAGTTGATGGATATTTGGGTTGTTTCCAACTTTTTGGCTATTATGAATAGTGCTGCTATGAGCATTCATGTACCAGTTTCTGTGTGTACATATGTTTTCATTTCTTCTATGTATATATCTGAGAGTAGAATTGCTGGATCATATGGTAACTCAATGTTTAACATTTTCAGGAAATACAAAACTGTTCTGCACAGTGGCTGCACCATTTTATATTCTAGTTAGCAGAGAACAAGGTCTCCAATTTCTCCACATTCTTGCTAACACTTTCTTTCTTTTTTAAAATTATGGCCATCCTTGTGAGTGTGAAGTGGTATCTTACTATGGTTTTCCATGGACTGATTTTTAAAATATTGAAGCACTATTACATTCCTGGGATAAACCCTACTTGGTCACAGTACATTATCCTCTTTAGATATTGCTAGATTCTATTTGTTAATACTTAGATCAAGATTTTTGCTCTTATTCTTGAATGATATTAGAGTGTAATTTTTCTCTTCTTGTATTGATTCTGATTTTGGTAAGAGGGTAATTCTGACTTCATAAAATGAGTTCAGAAGTGTTCTTTTCTATTTTCTGGAAAAGGTTGTGTAGAACTGGTGTTTTTCCTTCTTTAATTTTGCCAGTGACACCGTCTGGGCCACAAGTTTTCTTTTTCTGAGGGTTTTAAGCTACAAATTCCATTCATTGAGTAAATAAATGATTAGTCACATTTTCTATTCTTTGGTGACTTTTGGTTGTTTGTCTTTTAAGTAATCAGTCCATGTCATCAAACTTTAGAACTTTTGTGCATCAAAGACCACTATCAAGAAAGTGAGAAGACGACCCACAGAATGGAAGAAAATATTTGCAAATCATATATATGGTAAGGGACTTGTATCCAGAATATTTAAAGAACTCTTACAAATCAATAACAAAAAGATAAATAACCCAATTAAAACATGGACAAAAGACTTGGACATTTCTCCAAAGAAGATACACAAATGGCCAATAAACACGTGAGAAGGTGCTCAACATCATTAGTCATTAGGGAAACACAAATCAAAACCACCATGAGATACCACTCCACACCCACAAGGATGGCTATAATAAAAATCACAGACAATAATAAGTGTTAGTGAGGACGTGAACTGAAATCCTCATACATCACCAGTAGGAATGTAAATGCTGCTGCTGATGTGGAAAAGTATTTGGAAGTTCCTCAAAATGTTAAGCACCGAGTTGTTGCTCACAGGTATATAACCAAGTGAAATGAAAACATACATTTACACAAAACCTTGTACCCCAATATTCATAGTAGCATTATTCATAGTAGCTAAAAAGTGGAAACTGATCACGTCTCAACTGATGAACGGATAACAGGGGTATATCCATATAGTGTAATATTATTCTACACAAAAAGTAATGAAGTACTGATACACACTACGACATGGACGAACCTCAAAAATATGTTAATTGAAAGATGCCAATCTCAGAAGACTGCATATCGGATGGCCCAAACACATCTAGATCTATAGAGACGACGTAGGTTAGTGGTTGCCTCTGGCTGGGGGCTGGGAGAAATAGGGAGTGACTGCTAATGGGCATGGGGATGCCTTATCAGGGTGAGGACAATATTCTACAACTAAATTGCAGAGATGGTTGCACAACTGTGAATACATTTGAAACTATTGTATTTTACCTTTTAAGTAGGTGACTTGCATGTGAATTATATCTCATTATAAAGTGTTAAAAATCAATTAAGACATCATAATCAGTTGTAGGGAAGAGGACTGTAACGACTCTGCATATTTTCTTCTTTGCTTACGTGCCTATCCACTAATTTATCTTTCCCTCTACTTGCCTTATATTATGTAAAAGTGTTGACGATGATGATGACCTTTACTATTTGAGACTTTAAGTTACAGAATATTCAAGTGGAATCCCGACTGAGTTAACACTGAGTGAAGGATATGACTCCCGGAACTTCGCCGTCCCCGCTTTTAGGGAGAGAATGACGCATCTGTGTACAAAGGATACTTGCCCTTTGTTAGGTGGAAGCATGAAGTTGTTAGTTGCATGGTAGAAAGGTGTGTAGGGGTGACGAGTAGCCAAAGGGGGGACTGTGCTGTTGCTTATTGCATCTCAGCCCCAAGCCCACTCCATCTTTTGTTCTGTGATGCTGTTGCTGGACTGCTGAAAACTACATTTCCCAGACTTCTTTGCCTGTTAAGGTTAACAGGGGCCAGCTGAGGGAGACGGACAATGAAGGGAGGGAGGGGACTCCCTAGTAGTCAGCAGTAGCATTTAGCTCCAGCACTGGCCACGTTTGCACCTACCTTAGAAGTTCCAGCACCAACTGCTTAGAATCCAGTCCTTCCCCCAACACATGTCAATAACCCAAGCACGGGGCTCCTCCCTCCAATTCCTGTCAGCTTCCAAGATGAGCCCCAGTGACCCCTCTCGGCCCTGGGAATTGTGGCCTTGTGCAGTCCCCTCCCACAGGGAATCAGGGTTGGCCAGTGCGACCCGTGGAACGTGGTGGAAGTGATGATGTGTGACTTCCGAAACTAGGTCACAAAAGGCAGTGGAGCTTCTGCTTTGCTCTCGTGGGACGCTCGCCCTAGAGGACGCTGCGAGGACACTCAAGGAGCCCCGTGGAGAGGCCCCTCATCAACAGCCAGCACCAACTTGCAGCCACGTGAGTGAGCCACGCACAAGGGTCCTTGGAAGTGGACGACCTCTGGTCTCTGGCACCACTCAAAGGACTGCAGCCCCGGGCAATATCTGACTGCAGCCTCAGACAAGACCCCAGACCAAAACCACCTAGGCACGCTGCTCCCAAATTCTTGACAGAGAAGAACGAGTGGTCTTCTGACCATAGTGCCATGAGCGTCACTGTTATTTCAAGCCCCCAAGTTCATGAGGTGATTTGATACACAACACCAGATAACTAAAGTCACCTCCTCTTTCCCTCAATGCCCAGCCAGGGGTAGTAGCCGCTTCCTGCAGTTCATCATCTCTGGGTTGCCTCAGTGTCCACTTCTTGCTCATCCATGGTCTCTCAACACCTGTGTAAGCAACTCCCTGGAGTAAATGCCCTGTCTGAAATAACTAGTGTGGTTTGTTGTCCTGCCTGAACCTTTTAAATCTCAGAAAGAAGAAAACGTGAAATGAAAGCAATACATTCCCCAGGATCTCCTGCTCCTCCCAGCCCCAAACCCAGCTTTGGGGAAGTCGTCACTCGGCCTTCCGGGGCTGCCACCTCTGCCCCTGCCCTCTGCATCCTCCGCCCACCCTCACCCGCCCTTCCATTCCTGTCTTCCCACCAGGCTTCTAATCACAGAGCTCCTCTCTCGTCCTATTTCCTTGGGGCCCTCAGACACATGCTGCCACGCGGGCTCTGGGGGGAGCACGGAATTGATTTTATTGTTCTGAGTCTGGGTTTGTTCCTCAGACACCACGATTCCCGGACGGAGGTTAGTGTCCCACCTCTCTGAGTCGTAGTCCCACGGGCCTATTTAGATTGTTTTCCAGGTTCAAAGTGCACTGAGAAGGCTTCACAGTTTTGCTACTTCCTAGACGCTCAACTGAAGCAAAGTGACAACATGGCCCCCCACCGCCGCCCGCCAAAAAATAAAACCCCAGCCCCCGGCAGCTGCTGCTGCAGCCGTATGAAAAAATAATACAAACTCTTCTTAAAAAATAGATTACACAGAAAGAACCCAGAGGACAGAGGGGCGTGGGGAGGCGTGGGCAGGGGCTGCGGGGGAAGGCTTCAGGAGGGGCCCCGAGATGAACGTCGGGGGCTGGGGTGCCGGTGAACACTTGCCTTGTCCACTCTGCCCAACCTCCCTCTGCTGCTCCTCCCAGCAGCTCTGGCCCAGGGGCCCTCCCTCCTCCCGAGGCCTGGGACCTGCTTCTCACTAAAGTGGCTTCAACAAAGAAACGAAAAGACCCAAAGGAAGAGGGCTGCTGCCTACCAACGTGGACACCCCCCGCAGGAGCAGCCCTCCGTCTGCTTTGGGGGTTTGGATAGCTATCAATATCTGCTGCTACCTAGACCCCCCAGGGGTGATGGGCCCCAGACTTCCCGCTTAGCTGATGGGAGCATGGCCTCTCCCCTGAGACACGCCCTCCTACGTACCCAGCTGTGACAGGGCACGGGCTGAGCCGTTCTCTAGCCTAGCCTGGGAGGAGCTGCAGACAGGTGGAGCGTGTGCAGGACGGCCGGGGCGGCAGGCGCGGGACGGGGCCAACGCACACGGGCCCGCCAGCTCATGCAAGAAGCGGGATGGGGTGGCCCCCCAAGACAGAGGTAAGGCAGGGCGAGGTGATGATGTGTGTGCAGCCAGGCCAGCTCTGGAGCCGGGGACAGAGACAGGGCAGGGGCCACAGCCCTCAGGGTAGAAGAAGGCAAGTCAGGGCCTGGCACTGGGGAGGGGTCTGGGTGCCTGCTGCCCTGCTGAGGGCTCCACACTCGGCCACCTCCTGCAGAAGAATCTGGCGCGGGGTGGATTCTCCGGAGGTGGGGACGGGGGCAGCCGGGCAGGCCGAGCTCAGTCAGGGACTTCAGGGTGGGCAGGCAGTCCACTCTCGCCACGCCGGTAGGCCTCCCAGAAGCCCCTGTCCAGCTGCTCCAGATGTGGGCCGAGTGGCAGGTGGCCGGCCACGTGCATGCGGAGGGTCTCCAGCCACTGCTCCAGCTTCACGAAGGAGGGCCTAGGGCGACAGGCAGTGGGACGGTGGGTCCTGGCTCTGCTGGGGACTGGCCCCACCCCCCGGCTGAGCCCCTCTGACTCACCTCTTCTCAGGGTCCAGATCGCAGCAGCACACGGTAATGGGGAAGAAGCTCGGGGGGCAGTTCGGGGGGCAGTAGCGGTCCAGGAAGCCTCGGACATTGAGGCCGAAGTCCATGGTGCGGGGCAGATAGTCAGGGTCGGCACTCACCCGCCCAATGATCTGTCCAGCACGAGGCCCAGCTGTTACTCAGGGGCCCCTGGGGCTGGGTGCCACCCAGGGGGGTCTGAGGGCAGGTCACACCGGGCCTGGTGCCAGCCTGCCCACCACACCCCCCAAGGATGCAGGTTGCTGTGGGCAGCCCCGTTCCCAGGAGCCTTCTTGGCCTGGGGCCCCAGCAGACTTCAAGCCTGCAGCCTACGAGTGTGGGGAGTGGAAAGGAGCCACCGGGCCTGAGGCTGACTGCTGCCCACCCCTGGACCTACCTCACACAGGACGATCCCAAAGGAAAACACGTCCACCTTCTCATCGTAGCTGCGGCCTGCACAAAGAGACTGATCATCAGCAGGTGAGGCAGGGCCAGGGATGCCAGCCAGCGAGGGTGCCAGTCCAGGGACGGGCAGCTGGATGGGTGCCCTGGTCAGCAGGTCGGGACCAGAAGGCAGATGCCAGCAACCTCCTGGTTTAGGCTCTGCCCCTGACCCCACCAGGGAAATCCTTTGGGAGCCCTGGGGTAAGGAGAAGAGCCCCGGGCAAGGGGCTCCAGGCCCAGCTCGGTCACTGGCCAGCTGTGTGACTCTGGGCACGTCATGGACTCCGTGGTGGCCCTGAATGATAACCATGTCAAACCCTGGAACCTGTGAATGTTACTTTATCTTAAAACAAGGTCTTTGCAGGGGCCAGCCTCATGGCATAGCAGTTAAGTGTGTGCGCTCCGCTGCTGGCGGCCCGGGTTCGGATCCCAGGCGCGCACCGACGCACCGCTTGTCAGGCCACGCTGTGGCGGCGTCCCATATAAAGTGGAGGAAGATCAGCACGGATGTTAGCCCAGGACCAGTCTTCCTCAGCAAAAAGAGGAGGATTGGCATGGACGTTAGCTCAGGGCTAATCTTCCTCACTAGAAAAAATAAATAAATAAAATAGGGTCTTTGAAGATGTGATTAAGGATCTTTTTTTTTTTTAAAAGATTTTTTTATTTTTATTTATTTCCCCCCAAAGCCCTAGTAGATAGTTGTATGTCATAGCTACACACCCTTCTAGTTGCTGTGTGTGGGACGCGGCCTCAGCACGGCCGGAGAAGTGGTGCGTCGGTGCACGCCCGGAATCCGAACCCGGGCCGCCAGCAGGGGAGCGCGCGCACTTAACCGCTAAGCCACGGGGCTGGCCCTAAGTTAAGGATCTTGAGATGAGAAAATCCTGGATTATCCAGGCAGGCCCTAACACAAGTGTCCTTATAAGAGAGACAGAACAGGGGCCGGCCTGGTGGCGTAGCGGTTAAGTGCGCGCGCTCTGCTTTGGTAGCCTGGGATTCGCAGGTTCGGATCCCAGGCACGCACGGACACACCGCTTGTCAAGCCATGCCATGGTGGCATCCCATATAAAGTGGAGGAAGATGGGCACAGATGTTAGCCCAGGGCCAATCTTCCTCAGCAAAAAGAGGAGGATTGGCATCGGATGTTAGCTCAGGGCTCATCTTCCTCACACACACAGAGAGACAGAAGAGAAGACAACACAGAGAGGAGGAGATGGCAATGTGAAGAGATTGGAACGATGTGGCCACAAGCCTGGGAGTGTTGAGACAGCCACTGGAAGCCAGAAGCAGCAAGGAATGGATTGTCCCCTAAAGTCCCTGGAGGGAGCACAGCTCTACTGGATTTTAGGAATTCTGGCTTCCAGAACTACGAGAGAATAAATTTCTGTTGTTTTAAGCCACCTAGTTTGTGGTAAATTGTTACAGCAGCCTTGGGAGCTGAGCTAGACTCTCTGAGCCTCAGTTTCCTCATCTGTAAAGTGGGAATAACACCAACCACCCACGATGTCAGCAACAATCGTACAGCCACTCTCATTTACTGGACGCTGATGAATTTACAAATCTCATCTAATTCTCACACCACCCCTTAAAGGTAGGGACTGTTAATCCCACATTACAGGTGAAGTTGTGGTGGGGGGCTATGCTAACTTTGGTGGTCAGAGCCAGCACTGAGATGCCCCAGGGTCTGCCTGCCCTGACCCTGTGTTTGCACATCACCTGCCTGTGGGGGGCTTTATAACCGACCCCCGGGCACACACGAACCACTGTGTGACAGGCCTGATAAAAAAAAAAAAAAATTGGTGCGGGAGAGAAAAGACCTGTGCTGGGCTGAACAATGGCCTCAAGAGGTCCACGTCCTAATCCCTGGGCCCTCCCCGGGACTCTGCAGGTGTGACTGAGCGAAGGCTCCTGAGGTGGAGAGATGGTCTTGGACTTTCAGGTGAGCCCCACGTAATCACGAGTCCTTATGAGGGAGGGAGGAGGATCAGGCAAGGAGCTGTGACGAAGGACACAGATGTCAGAGGGAAGACGCTACGCTGCTCGCCTTGATGGAGGAAAGGGCCATGAGCCGAGGAATGAGAAGCCTCTAGAAGCTGAGAAGGCAAGGAAACACTCTCCCCTGGAGCCTCCGGAAGGAGCCAGCCCTGCTGACACCGACTTTAGCCCAGAGAGACTGACCTTGGACTCCTGACCTCCAGAACTCTACGGTAATTTCTTTTTAAGCCAAGTGTATGGTTATGTCACAGCAGCTGTGGGAGACTAATTACAGGACCCAAAGAGGAAGCTGAGGGGCCGAGGAGGCTGGGGGAGGCCGGGCTCAGGTGGCTGCAGCTCTGCTGGACCCCAGGCCTGGGGCACACGGCGAGCGGGGTCGCCCACTCACCGGTGATCATCTCGGGCGCCATCCAGTACGGGTTGCCCACCACCGTGTAGCGCTTCCTGCGGTCTGGCTTCTTGAGGCTTCGCAGGTCCTCCGGCTGTGGCTTCTCGTCCACCATAAGCCGTGCCAGCCCGAAGTCGGCCACCACTACATTCTTGTTCTGGGTGACAGCGAAGCAGGTGACACTGAGACACGCTCCTGGCACCACCTACTCCTAGCCTGGACCCCACAGCAACCCACAGCAGCCCAGAGAACACACCTTGGAGCACTCAGTGTGCCCAGCAGGGCCCTGGTGCTGCTTGCTGTGGTAAGAGGGCAGGAATTCTAATCAGAGACCCAGGCCCTGTGCTTGGCACGTGACAGCTTTTCTCTCTTAATCCTACAACAACCTGGTGACGTACATGCTATTTTTATCCCCCCTTTACAGGTGAGGTGACTCAGGCCCAGAGGGGTTAAGAAAGTCGCCCAAGGCCACCCAGCAGATTGGCTCTACTGTTTTAGGTTTGTAGCAGCCCCTCCCAGGGCCCGGCCAGGAACCCTACAGAGTGGAGATGCCGACTGCTGTGTCTGCCCCGCAAGATGGGAAAATCAGGGAGGGTCCTCTTGAGAGAAGAGGGACAGGTGGGGAGCCTTGGGGCATCACTGCCCAGTCAGGGGGCTGTGGAGGTCCTCCGCGCCTGGGCCTCGTAGGCTTGGTGTCAGGGCCCTGGAAATCTGGACCCTACTTGCCAGCCCCAGGACTGGCTGCTGTTGCGTGGACACTGAGGAGCGGGCACAGAGAGGCCGAGGCAGCAGGGCCCTGCCAGGTGGGGGTTAGGACCAGGCTCGTTCTGCAGGGAAGGACCCTGAGCTGCCTCTGGGAGTGACAGAAACACGGATAGTTACCTACAGAAAACTCTACAAAGACAGTAGATATGGGGGCAGGGGAGGGGTCGAACGAGCATCCCTAGACCACCCTGATGGGACTGCAGGTGACACAGCCCCTCTCAGGGCTCCACTTCCTCAGGTGTAACACCAGGTGGCAGGTTGGTTGGGGCGGAGGGCAGTCGTGACCCAGGATCCTCAGACGCCCGAGGAATGGTTCTTGAAGACCAGGGTCCACCAGGACTATTCAAATGCTGACTCCTGCCCCAGCCCTTTCAGAAGACCTGAGGTAGGCTCAGGACTTTGCTCTTTTGATGAGCCCCGCTAATGGTATGGGGGTCCAAAGATGCTGCTACGGGAGAGAGCTCCAGGGAAGCAGCCAGGGCGACCACTGGATTCTTAGAGGCCCCCAATGGTAGGCAAAGGTTTGGGTTGTGCACAGATGTACCCTGGGGACAGGAGGGCTCACGATGCTCATCAGATTCTCAAGGGATGGCCCCTGCTGTGGGATCCAGGCTGCCACAGGCCACCCTCTCCTCACCCTGCCCACCACACTGGCCGGGCCCTGCAGTGACGCCCACAGCCAGCAGGGGCAGTCCGAGCCGGCTCCCCAAAAGCCCGTGGATCCAGCCTGGCCCACCTCTGTGATCACTGCTCACTGCTCCCAAGAGCCTCCTGGACATTCCCAGAGGGCTGAGACCCTCACATGAGACCCTCCACGTGAGCAACTCATCGCTTCCTGAAGGTCATACATTTGGGTCTTTGCACGTGCTGTTCCCGCCACCAGAAACACTCTTCCTGTACTCAATTCACTTGGCAAACACCTGCCTGGGGAATCTCCTCCTCCAGGACTGGATCTCAACCTGCCTGTAGTGTGATGAATAGTGTTCCCTCCAAAATTCATGTCCGCCCAGAACCTAACTGGTTATCTGGAAATACCCTTATTTGGAAATAGGGTCTTTGCAGATGTAATTAGTTAAGATGGGGTTATACTGGGTGAGGCTGGGCCCTAAATCCAACGACCAGTGTCCTTGTAAGAAGAGGACACAGGGGCCAGCCCCGTGGCGTAGCGGTTGGGTTCGTGCGCTCTGCTTTGGCGGCCAGGGGTCAGCAGGTTTGGATCCCGGGCGCACACCAACACACCGCTTGTCAGGCCACACTGTGGTGGCGTCACATATAAAGTAGAGGAAGATGGGCACGGATGTTAGCTCAGGGCCAGTCTTCCTCAGCTAAAAGAGGAGGATTGGCATGGATGTTAGCTCAGGGCTAGTCCTCCTCACACACAAAAAAGGAGAGGACACAGACACACAGGGGGAAGGAGTTCACGTGAAGACAGAGCAGAGACTGGAGTGATGTGCCAAGGAACGCCAAGGAGTGCCAGCAGCCACCAGAGGCTAGGAGAGAAGCGTAGTCTCCCTCAGAGCCTCTAGAAGGAACCAACCCTGCCAGCATCTGGATTTCGGACTTCTGGCTTCCTGAACTCTGGAAATACATTTCTGTGTCTCAAGCCATCCAGTTTGTGGTACTTTGTTATGGCAGCCCCAGGAAACCAGTATGCTGCCTCTCTAGCTAGGTATGGTCAGTCACTCCCTCCTGCCTTCTGTGGACTGCCTGTGGTCCCCTAAATCACCACCCCTTAGACCCTGGGCTCCCTGCCCCCCACTTAAGTATGTCCCCCCAAAGCCTCTTTCAGGTAGCCTGCCCTGACCACCCCGGCCCACACGTCCAGGCCCTCCTCCAGACCCGTAGCTGTTGGGGCCGCCTGCTACAGGCCTGGCCACTCTGCTGTGGGCTGTTCTCAGTGAACGCCACGCTCACCACCCTTTACCGTTTACACAATCCTTTCTCCTTCACTGATGTATCATGCCCTCCTACAGCCTGGCATGTCCGTGCCGGGGGCGGAGCTATCCCGCCAGTAAATGGCAGAGCCAGGTCTGCCTGCTTCCTGGCCTGGCGCTGCTTTCCCACAGGCCAAACTGGAGCGGGAGGCAAGCCAGGGACCCCTGTTCAGGGAAGGCCCCAAGACTGGGAGTGCGGCCAGCAGGGCTCCTGCTGCCCGGGCCCGGGCTGCTCACCTCGCGGACCAGGCAGTTGTGTGAGTTGAGGTCCCGGTGGATGATGTTCATGGAGTGGAGGTAGGCCTGGGGGGGCACGGAGTCAAGAGGCAGCTGCGCGGAGGGACCCAGAGGCTCCCACCTCCCTGCCCGCCCCCACCAGGCCGTCGGGGTGCTCCTCCTGCTGTCCATTCAATCCCCTCCGCCCTCTCTCGAAGCTTCCTTGTGGCTTCATTTCTAAACCCCTCGTGGAATTTCAGGTTAGCGGCAGACCATGTTTTATACGTGGGGTCGGATTTTTTTTATACCCAGCCCACGCTCCCGGGAAGTGAGAAGCAGAGCATACTCACCATCCCTGAGGCAATATCCTTGGCAAAGCTCACCCTCTGACTCCACGGGTACTGGCTGTCCTGGGGGTGGAGAGAGATGGCCACGAGGGGCCACAGGGGCCACAGTGGCAGGACAGTTGGGTGAGAGAGGCAGGAGGGGGCAAGCGTCCTAGAGGGTGCGATGACCCCCACTCTCCTCCGCACTCACCCTTCTAAGGGATGGGGGTGAATAATTCAGAACAATTTTCTAACAGAACTGATTTCCCACAGTAAGAGGGGGTATACTCCTCTATAGTTCCTGATCCGCCTTCTCTGAGAAAAAAAGCTCTACTTATTTTCTACAATATCCTATTCTTTGAAGTTATTTTCTTTTTTTTTGTGAGGAAGATCAGCCCTGAGCTAACATCCATGCTAATCCTCCTCTTTTTTTTTGAAGAGGAAGACCGGCTCTGAGCTAACATCTATTGCCAATGCTCCTCCTTTTTATTTTTTCCCCAAAGCCCCAGTAGATAGTTGTACGTCATAGTTGCATATCCTTCTAGTTGCTGTATGTGGGACTCGGCCTCAGCATGGCTAGAGAAGCGGTGCGTCGGTGCGCGCCCGGGATCTGAACCCAGGCCGCCAGTAGCGGAGCGTGTGCACTTAACTGCTAAGCCACGGGGCCAGCCCTCTTTGAAGTTTTTAAACAATCTGAAGCTACGCTCACAGCCAGGCCAAGACAGCAAGGCCCGGTGAGGCTGCCCGCAGAGCACCAGCCGCTAGTCACTTGGGAGAGCAGGGCTCTGGGCTCGACCACGTGGGGAAATGCCTGTCTGTGGCCCCGGCCCCTTGGAGACCTCAGGTGGGAGGGTGAGGATGTGAGTGCATTAAAGATTCCAAGTGCAGCGAGGGAGTCCACGTGGGCGCAGCCCAGCATTTCCAGGCTGTGGATGACCTCAGCACCCCTCCCAAGAAGTGACACCTGTCAGGAGCCTGCAGGGACGGCCTCTGGCAGTGCCAGGCAGTCCAGCCCAGGGAGTGAGGAATCTGCATGGGAGGGAGCAGGGTCCTGCAGTCTCAGGGGCACTGGGGTGGGGCAAGCCCTGGGGCCCCGGGCACTGTCAGCAGCGCCAGAGTGCTGGAAGGCTCCCCTGCAAGCACTTCACTCTAAAGACGGGTGTGTGATTTTATCCAAGCCCTTAAAGAAAGTTCTGAATTTTCTGGAATGTGGTAAATAGTAAAAAGGATTTGGTTTTGCCAAAAGCAAAACCAAGGCCCACCGCAGAGAGGAAACGGAACGTGCCCCTCCTCAGGTGTTCCGATCTATGGCAGGTACGGCCGGGTCGGGCTGCTCTGAGGCAGGACTGGCACCCGGCAGGACAGCTGACGGTCTGTGTCTCCCCTCGGCAAAGGTGCCACCCTTCTCTGGGCCCCAGCTTGAGTGGGTAGCTCCCTATTCGATTCAGAGTCAGAGTTTGGAGGACCCTGGAGACCAGAGGCCGATTCCCACTGAAGAGCTCGGGAGACTGGGGCCCAGAGAGGAGCTGGTTGCCCAGGACCCCACAGGGGAGTGGCTGGGACGGGGCAGACAGCGGGCTCGGCCCGGGCACTCACCATGCTCTTGATGATGCCCCGGAGGGTGCCCCCCTTGATGTACTCGGTGATGAAGTTGAGCCTCTTGTCCTTGTAGAGCACCCCAATGAACTTGAGCACGTTGGGGTGCTCCAGGCATCGCATGACCTTGACCTGGCAGGGTGCAAACAGGCTGGGCCTGGGGCTGTGCCCACGTCTCCTCCTCCCTTGCTGTCCCCGAGATGAAGGTGCCTCCGTGCCCCTGTGGGCCCTTCCACACCCGCAGGCCGCTGTGCTCTTTGCTTGGGCTGCTCCCACCCTGAAGGATGCCCTTGCCCCTCTCACCCTCCTGGAAGATACTTTCTCTTCCTTCAATGTGTGGCTTGAGCGTCACACCCTCCAGAGCCCTCTGCCACCCCCGCTCAATCAGGGAAGGGGTGGGACCACGGCACGTCCCACAGTCCGACCCGCTCACTGACCTCCTTGAGGAAGGTCCTCTGGGTCTCCTCGTCAAACCGGATCAGCTCCTTCATCACCATCACCTCACCCGTCTCCCGGTGTGTCACCTGTGTGGGGACAGCGGGGCACGAGACTCAGCACCGACAGAGCCTCTGCTCTAAGCCTGCCTTGTCGGAGGCCCCATCCCCACCCAGGACTGCCAGGGTGACGAGCAGAGGGCCTCCAGCGCCTCACAGACATGCCATGTGGTGCTCCCGGCCCCCTGGAGGGTGGGACCTAATTCCTTTACAGAGGAGACTCAGGGAGGTTCCTAACAGGGCCCAAAGTCACCCAGTTGGCAGGGAAAGGGGTGGCTGGGGCTTGGGTCCAGGACCACCTGACCCAGAGGCCATCTCTCTCCTCTGCTCTGCTGGGCTGTCTCCTGGAGGCCAAATGGCGGGCTCTATCAGACACTCCTCCCCTGGCAAGGGGACCAGGGACAGGGACTGTGGGCCAGGGCCTGTCTGGACACATTGGCAGTCTGGCTGGTACCTTTTGTATAATCCTGAACTGTCCAGCCTGGTCACAGCCAGGTGACGTCAGAGCCAGGGAAGGGTTCCTATCTCTGCCAGGGGCGGGTGGGAAGGGGTCAGCAGCCCAGAGGCCATGGAGGGCTGGCATCAGCCTCAATATTGGGCCCCAGGGGAGGGAGCCTTCGGGGTCAGTCTGGCCTGCCCTCCCATCCACCACCCCGAGGAGCCAGCTTCCAACAACCTCCTCCATGTAAAGCTCTGGGTCTATCTGTAGTAGGTGCCCTCTCCCTAACTAGCTCAAGGAGACCCCGGTGGAGGAGAGCACTGGCCAGGGAGTCTGGAAGCCAGATGTCCCTTCCACTATGGGTCCCTGGAGGCACTGGTGGGAGGAGGAAGGAGGACCAATGGTCACACCCAGACTGCCCCCCTGCCCCACTCACGGCCCGTCCCTGCTGGGGTACACCCGGTACCTTGATGGCCTGGCCAAAGCAGCCCTTGCCTAACACCTCCCCATGGATGAGGTCTGACGGCCGGAAGATGCGGTGTGGCCGGCAGACCACGCGGAGAGATTCAGAGCGACCCAGGTCCTTGCGCTGGGAGGCCGGGGAGCCCAGCGAGCCGGCACCTGGAGACCTGTCGATGCTGTAGCTCCTCCTGGGGAGGCAGACACGGGGCCAGTGCCACTGGGGGCAGGGGGGCACCTGGCCAAGGCCCTGCCCCCTCCTCCTGCCTGCCATGCTCCCATCTATGCCAGACTACGTACAATCACCCCGTTCCAGGAGAAGGGGGCATAAGGCAGCTCTCCTGGGGCAGTCACAGGCATCTGCCCTATCCTGACGCCCGCACCCAGCGCCCTGTTCCGCCTGAACCCCCTGTTTGAGGCCTGCTCTCCTGCAGGTGCCCTTGGTAGGAAGGTTTGTTCTTGGCCTTCTCTGCTGGTGACCCTGGGTCAGGTGCTCTGTCTCCCAGCATTCGTGTCCCAAGCCTTGGGGTGCAGAGGCAGACAACCTGCCCAGGATGCCCATCCCCTTGCCATACAGGTGGTCCTGCAGAGTGGCCTGAGCTCCAAACGCAGCCAAGGAGGAAACCCATGCCTTCAACATTGCTATTTCTTAGAGTAAAGGCTGTCACCCCAGAAAGGATCCCCCCAGAAGTCTTTACCAGGAGTCCTGAGAGGCCCCACAGTAAGTGGAGTGAGGACCAGGCTGCCTCTGGTTTTCTTCCTCGTGCCCCCCCGATCCCTTCAAGAGGGATCCCCAGCACCTCCCACCTGGACCACTGCAACAGCCCTCTAGCCAACTCTGGTCTGGGGTACCCTCCCACACAGGGGACCAGAGTGGTCTCTGTGAAACACATCACTTTGCTGCCACACCCTTCAGTGGGGTCCCACAACAGGCGGACAAAATCCAAAGACCCCTATCACATCCGAAGCCCCCCCCATTAGCTTCTGCCTCAGGCCCCACCCTTCCCCAACCAAACGATGCTCTATCATCCTGAGCCACTCGCCTGCTGCTCTGGAAGCCAGGGTGCTGGTCCACCCTGGACACACTCTGTATCCCCACTGACGGAGCTGTTCCCTACTTCTCATTACCTTCCTCGTTCATAACCCCCAGCACCACTTGCAGGCCTGCTTTCTTGCAGGGCTGACTCCCCATCAGACTGCGAGCGACTGGAGGGTGGGGACCAGGTCTCACCCCGCCGAGGCCCAGAGCCAGTGAAAGTACCGAGATACAGCAAGGCGAGGGCTGACTTACAGGATGGGCTTCTGCCGGGCAGAGCTGCCCGCCTCCCCAATGGGAGTGTGAGCTGGGGAGCTCAGAGGGCTGGGCTCAGGCTCCAGCCCATGGCCCACTGTGTCATGGGGGTCGTGCTCCAGAGTCAGCTGGAGCAGGCGGCTGGTTTCCTGGATCAGCAGATCAATCTGGGGACAGCAGATGTGTGGACAGGTGAGTTTGAAGCGGTGGGGATGAGGGTGGGGGAGGGGGCAGGCAGGAAGGCACCACCTCCAATCCTGCTCGCCAGACCCTTGGGGCAGACCCATACCTCGTCCAAGGGCACGTTCCGGATGGGCGTGCCATTGATTTCCAGGATCCGGTCTCCAACGTGGATGGAATTCTTCACATCTGGGCTCATGCAGCCTGGGTCCACTCTGTGGGCATAAAGCAGTGGTCAGATCCCTTCCCGCCTGTCCCCTAGAGCCCTGATGGGAAACCAAGGCCAAGGGGATCAGACTAGGGATGAGAGGGCACATGATCTTATCTCGTGTAATCAGTAGGTGGCAACTGTCCAGAACCCTGAGTTCTGATTTGGTGGGAAGAATTCTGTAATCAACTACTGATGTCTGCCATGGGGATGAAATCGGAGAAAGGTGGCACACCCCTAGGTATTTGCTGCCCCCTACTAGATGCTCAGGGGCTCCTGTTCAACAGAGCACTGTCTCTGCCATGGAGGGCAGACCTATCTTCCAACTGCCTGGTAGGCTTGGGGCAGATCCTAAACGCGTCCAGATACACTGACTTCCTGACTGACGCCTGAACCTGCCCTGCAAGATGAGGCTAAGGCTCCCACCTCTCCGGAGTCGGCAGGAGGGGCTAGCAGCCTGTCCTGAGCCACGGGTGCAGAGTGGAGATGAGGATGATGCTATACGTTGACCCACAGGAGGGCCAACTTGCCAAATATACTTGCTTTTTTTTAACTCTTTGGTGTTAGTTATCTGGTTTTCATCTTTTCTTCACAAAAGCTTTTTAAGGAATGTTCACTTTGTCTCTGCCCTGAGATGGGGAAGGGCTGAAGGATGAGATTGACGGCTTTAAGAAAACCAGATTCCTAAAAAATTTTCATTGTCAAGAATATATTCTACCATCAACAAAATGAAAAGGTAATCTACTGAATGAGAGAAGATATTTGCAAATCATATATAACGGGTTGATATCCAAAATATATAAAGAGCATACACAACTTAATATCAAAAAAACAAACAACCTGATTTAAAAAACAGCAGAGGACTTGAAGAGACCTTTTTCCAAAGGAGACACCCAACTGGCCAACAGGTACATAAAAAGGTGCTCAACATCACTAATCATCAGGGAAATTCAAATCAAAACCACAATGAGCTATCACCTCACACCTGTTAGAATGGCTATTACCAAAAAGACAAGAAATAACAAGTGTTGGCGATGATGTGGAGAAAAGGGAACCCTTGTGCACTGTTGGTGGGATTATAAACTGGTACAGCACTATGGAAGACAGTATGGAGGTTCCTCAAAAAATTAAAAATAGAATTACCATATCATCCAGCAATTCCACTTCTAGGTATTTACCCGAAGAAAATGAAAACACTAATTTGAAGAGATATCTGCACCCCTATGTTCACTGCAGCATTATTTACAATAGCCAAGTTAAAGAAACAACCTAAGCATCCATTGATAGATGAATGGATAAGAATATGGTATATATACAATGGAATATTACTCAGCCATAAAAAAGAATGAAATCTTGCCATTTGCAACAACATGGATGGACCTAGAGGGTATTCTGCTAAATGAAATAAGTCAGACAGAGAAAGACAAATACTTATATGTGGAATCTAAAAAACAAATGAACAAATGAAACAAAACAGAAACAGACTCATAGATACAGGAAACAAACTGGTGGCTACCAGAGGGAGGAGGGATTGGGGGGGCAGGAAAAATAGGTGAGGGGATTAAGAGGTACAAACGTCCGGTTATAAAATAAATAAGTCATGGGATGTGACGTACAGCAAAGGGAACATAGTCAATAATATTGTAATAACTTTGTATGGCGACAGATGGTAACTAGACTTATTGTGGTGATCACTTTGTAATGTATACAAATATTGAATCACTATGATGTACACCTGAAACTAACAGGATATTGTATGTCAATTATACTTCAATATAAAAAAAAGAATATTCTCACATGGGGGAGAAGCTCTTCCTTATACTAGAAGGTCAAGTAATAAATGCAGAAGGAAGACCGGAGTTGGAAAATCTCCCTTCTATAACGATCACAGTAATAACTGACACAGTGAGACTCATGCATGGACTCGAGAACTGTCTGGTGAAAAGGCTGTTGGAGAACAGGACATTTACAGACTCAAATCTCACAAATGACTTATTGACTACATTACAAGGGGGAAAAACATCCTTTACAGCAGAGAGAGTGGACTGCATTAACCCAGTAATCGAAGTCGACAACCCCAATAAAGGGCACACTATATCGACACTGTATGTGTACCAGTCAGATGCACAGAGAAGGACACAGCATCACTTACGCAGCGTCAGGTCATAACCTAAACCTAACAAAGAGGACACATCAGTCACACCCAAACGGAGGGACATTCTACTTAACAACTGGCCTGTACTCTTGATAAATGTCAAGGTCACGAAGGAAAACGAAGCATCACAGGTTAAAAGAGACTGAAGAGACATAACGAGTATGCTCAGGATTGGACCCTGGGTCAGAGGCAAACTGCCATAAAGGACAGTATTGAGACAACGGGCAAAATTCAAACTGGGTCGTATATCGGATAAAAGTATCGTATCAGTGTTAAATCTTCTAAATGTCATAACTGCACTATAAGATACAATTGATAATTATGTAAGAGAATGCCCTTGTTTTTAGGAGAATGTCTGACGTATTTTTGGGGCGGGGGGGGAGAGTCAATGATGTCTGCAACTTACTCTCAAATGATTCAGTAAATAATAACAATGTGTGCATGTACATATACAAATAAATCAGTTTATACATGTATATGAATATGCATACATATATAAAGAGGGAGACACACACATACACACACCCCAAATGTGGCAAGAATTTAAAACTGGTGAACCTAGGTGAAGGATGTATAGGTATTCAATATACTTATTATTTTAGCAAATTTTCTGTAAATTTGGAAATTTCAAGATAAAAAGTTGAAAAAACAACAAATGTGTGTTCAGCGATACAGGCTTCTCATGGATATAGCCTTAAAAATATATGCCTCAGACTCCCCATCTCCCCTCCCTCAGTCTCCTGCTAAGGCAGGAGGCAGGGGCGCAGGTGAATTAAACTTTTCTTAAAATGCTGCTATGACTAAAATGAAAAGTGGTCAACTAAGATTCCTTGAAAACAAGCAATCTGGTCAGTAGCTTTTGGGCAAGCTGGGCTGCTTCTGAGAAGGGCGTGGCTCTTCGCAGAAATTGTTGGGAAAGCAGATGTTGGCCGGAGAGAATGCTCATCCAGTGAGGGAGATAGGGACGAGGCGTCAATGGCTTTCCATTTCTAAACTTCTGCCTGGTGTTCAGGGCCCAGCTGGTCTGGAGGCGCCCCATTTCTCCTCAGTCTGCCTGCTCACTTGTGTACAGAAGGCAGCTGACGGCCTGGCTGATGCTCACAGTGGGGGTGGGGACACAGAGTCAAGCCTAGCAGCATCCCGCCCCAGCACCATCCTCACTTCTCACCAATGCCTAGGCATGGTGCCTGGTACCCGGCAGCTGTGTGAGCAACATTCACTGAATTCAGTGGAAGCCGGCACTTGGCTCCCACGCCCAGACATGGGGACACTGAAGACTATTTCTCAAGGAGTCAATGAAGGCCCAGGAGAAATCTTAGAAGACTCCAAAGTATTCGACTTCCTCATTGTTCAAAGATCCCAAAGCCCGTAGAGGACGAGCGAGCCGCTCCGCATCACACAGTGTTAGCAACCGGGGTGACTCCCTAATCTTCATCCTTTCTTGCATCTCAGAACTTTTCTACCTCCTTTTGAATTTTCTTTAGGGAACATTTGATCTGCTAGTATCAAATCTCAGCTTTGTCTGCCTTAACGTGTTTTTATTTTACCCTCACTCTTGAAGGATATTTTCATCAGGTACAGGCACACCTTGGAGATAACTGCGGGTTCAGTTCCAGACCACTGCCATAAAGCAAATTATGGAGCCAAAGTGAGTCACACAAAGGTTTTGGTTTCCCAGTGCATATAAAAGTTGTTTACACTATATTGTAGTCTGTTTACACCATACTGTAGTCTATTAAGTGTGCAATAGCATCATGTCTAAACAATGTACATACCCTAATTAATAAAATTTTAGTTCTTTATTGCTAAAGAATGCTAAACATCACCTAAGCCTACAGCAAGTCGTAATCTTTTTGCTGGTGGAGGGTCCTGTAAAAAATGCATTATTTGTGAAGCACAATAAAACAAGGTATATGTTGCGAATTCTAGGTTGATGGCTATTTTTTGCTCAATGCATTGAATATGTCATTTCACTGATTTCTCGCTTCCATTGTTTTTGTTGAGAAATCAGCTGACAGCCTACCTGTCCTTTTTTGAAGGTAATTTATCTTTTGTCTATGGCCACTTTAAGGTCTTTTCTTCTGCCTTTGGTGCAGTAGTTTCACTAGATGGGGTGATCCATGGGTGGATTTCTTTTTATTTTGCTGTTTGGGATTTACTGGGCTTGAGTTTGTGGATTGGTGTTTTTTACCAGTTCTGGGAAGTTCTCAGCCATTATATCTTCAAGTATCAGCTTTCCCCCATTCTCTCTTTTCTCCTGGGATTCCAAATAGATGATTAGATCCTCTCACTCTGTCCTCCATGGGTCTTAACCTCTCTTTCACAGTTCACATCTTTTTGTGACTCTGCTTCTCTCCCCAGCTGTTTAAAATCCTACTCTACTGTTAAACCCTTGCATTGAGGTTTTCATTTTAATAATTATATATTTCATTTCTAGGAGTTCTATTTGGTTCTTTTCCAAATCTATTTGCTCTTTACTCATTTTTTCAAGCATCCCTTATTTATTAAAACATATTGAGCATAACAATTCTACACCGTTTCTGATAATTCCACTATCTGAATGTTTTGTAGGTCTGGTTCTACTTCCTGTTGTTTCTGCTGAGTCTTGCCTCCTTCTATTCACTGATTTTTTTTTTTTTAAATTTTTTATTTATTTATTTTTTTCCCCCAAAGCCCCAGTAGATAGTTGTATGTCATAGTTGCACATCCTTCTAGTTGCTGTATGTGGGATGTGGCCTCAGCATGGCCGGAGAAGCAGTGCGTTGGTGCACTCCCGGGATCCGAACCCGGGCCGCCAGCAGTGGAGCGCGTGCACTTAACCGCTAAGCCACAGGGCCAGCCCTGTTCACTGATTTTTGACTGAACTGTTCATCTTCCTGGGGACACTTAACTAAGTTAATTCAACGAAGCCTGGAGGTGGACTTCTCCAGGAAGGATCTGCATCTTACTCTGTGAGGGCCTGGGAACACTACTGGTTGGAAAGTACTTTAAACTTTTACAATTTTTCCTTGAGGTTTTCTGAAGCACCCAGGCAGATGAAGTTGGTTTGCAAGTCCAAGTTTACACATTCTCAGAGGAGATTCCCCCTCCCCTCTTCCATTCAGGTTCCAATCAGTTTATCTTACAGTTCTGCGGTGGGGCGGGGGGGGTGCTGATGGAAGGGGTGGTCTATTACTCAGTCATCCTCACCCTGAGAGCCTTGGGGTCCCAGCATAACGGGGAAGGGAGCAGTTCTCTTATGAAATGAGCTTCCTTGAGCAGGCCAGGGCTATGAGGGGCCCAGGCATTAAAGGTCTTGAATGCCGAGGCTTCAGTTCACTCCATTTAGATCTGCCCTTAAGGTGTGGCTGTCTTCAGTGTTCTGCTGAGACCTCGGGCTCCCTCCTTCACTTATTACTGACCTGGTTACTCCTATTTCTTGTTGGATAAACCATGGGTTAAAGAAAACAATTTAAATGTTTTATCTAGCATTTGTAATGGTTTTTAAAGGAAGGATTGGACCAGGAATCTGGTATACCACAGTGTCAGAGCTAGGGTCTATCTGTGCCCAAACGCTCACCCGTTCTCAGGGCCCCCAGCCCCAGAGTTGGCCACCCACCTAGAGTGTCCACAGCCACAGCCACACCAGCTGCAGCCTCGGCAGGTCAGCCACTCACCCGTGGACGCGGACGGTGTGGGAGTGCTCCGTGCCGCAGCCCGGTGGGCCGTGCGGGGGGTCGATGGACACCGAGAGGCCACGTTTGCCATGAGCTGAGGCTGGGATGGATACGAGGGTAACGGTGTGGGGCAGGTGGGAGCTGGGGGAGTCAGGCAGGATCTGCTCGATGACGGGGGTCACCACGGTCTGATAGTAGCAGTGCCCGCTGCACGAGCCATAGGTGGTGGGGACCCAAAGTGTGAGAAGAAAAGAGTGTCAGGACAGTCACCAGCATCACCACACCCCCTGGGCCCCTACCCCCCATTCCCTCTCTCCTCCCCAGGGAAGAGGGGTCCTAGCCACCCGGTGGGACTGGAAGCAGGGACTGAGCACGCCCACCGAGCCTGCCCCTCTCTGGGGCCGGCACTCTGGCCTGTTTACTCAGTCGTGCTGTAGGCCGGCCAGGCCAGGCCTGCGGATAGACCCAGTTCAGGAGGAGGTCATTACAAGGCCATCCGGGATCAAGCCATGCTGCCCTTAAATCCAGCTTTATCAGCATTGTATAAGAGTTTGACTTGTCTTGTCCCTGGTTCCTGGGGAAGAGGCTCTAAACCCTTGAACAGGAGTGTCTGTTTCTCATGAGCCCCTCAGACCACAGCTGAGTTTACACTAAGGAGATGCCTCAGGACGGGGCTCATCACCAGAAAGACCAACCACGTGACGAGAGGGTTGGGGCTCTGACCTAGCCCAACCTCCGAGGAGGGGAGGGGGCCTGGAGACTGAGTTCAACCACGTACCCAATGATTCAATCAATTATGTCTACAAAATAAAACCCCAATAAAAACTGGCAGGGGGCAGGTCTACGTCCTGATCCCATGGGGAGAATGCATAGAAGCTCTGTGTTTGGGACCCTCCTAGACCTTGCTCTTTAGGTCTCTCCTTTTTTTTTGTGAGGAAGATCAGCCCTGAGCTAACATCCATGCCAATCTTCCTCTTTTTTTGCTGAGGAAGACTGGCCCTGGACTAACATCCGTGCCCATCTTCCTCTACTTTATATGGGACGCTGCCACAGCATGGCTTGACTTGTGGTACGTTGGTCCACACCTGGGATCCAAACCTTTGAACCCCGGGCCCCCGAAGCGGAGCAGGTGAACTTCACCACCATGCCACCAGGCCAGCCCCCACTCTTTGGGTCTCTTCATTGGGCTGGTCCTGATTTGTTCTCTTTATAAAAATACTGCAGTCCTAAGTCCAGTGCTTTCCTGAGTTCTGCGAGTCGTCAAGTGAATTATCAAACCTGAGGGGGCATGGGAATCCCTGACTCTGTAGCCAGTCAGTCAGGACTGGGAGTGGCCTGGGGACCCCTGACCTTGTGGTTGGTGTCTGAAGTGAGGGCGGTCTTGCTGGGGACGGGCCCTAAACTTGTGAGGGCAGCGGAGCTGCAGCGCAGTGACCGTCAGTAAGCGAGCCGATGTCTGGGGCTTTCTCAGTGTGACTCCTGTGTCACAGTCACTTCCACACAGCCACATCTATGACATTTTTAATGACTGCCCCCACCCGGGAAGGGAAAGGGCACTGGTGGAGAAACCTGTGATATGGGTGGGCACGCTGCGCTCGGCGAGGGGCCCCGGCACTCACCAGTACAGCTTGGAGTGCTCCACCAGCGTGTAGGTGTCCCCGTCACCGATGAAGGCCCCGCACGTGCGGCACACGAAGCACTCGGGGTGGTACTTCAGCTCCCCGGCCACCTGGCAGGGGTAGGGGGCCAACCCAGCTCAAGGCCACCTGGCAGGGGGTCAGCCCCGAGCTCCTCCTCTCAGCCCCCTTTCAGAAGGGGAGCCCCAGACAAACTTCGGGGGCCTGGCTGGCCAGATGAGCTCCCGGGCAGAGCTGGCTCCATAGACAGGGGGCTGAGGGACAGACAGGCTAAGGGGCTCAGAAGGCCTGGGGGCATCAGAGCACTGGTGAAATGAACAAGAGAGACGCTAGGAGAGAGACCTGGGGCAGGGAGACCTGTGAGGACACACAGACAGACACCCTCCCCTCAGGCGAAGTGTGCGAGCGGGGAGGGCGCTTACCATGACCAGCCCCTTCGTGATGTGCTCCGAGCACCCGTGGCAAGACTCGCCGTAGCGGGCCCAGTAATCCTTCTTGCAGAAGAGCTGCCCATCCTTCTCATAGTACTGGTGCGAAAGCGACGCACTGCACTCACAACACCTGCGGCAGGAGGTGCTGGCGCTCAGTCCAGCCACTCCCTGCCCCCACCCCAGCCTTGCCATGGTCTACAGTGGCCTTTGGGAGACTTAGAAAAGGATGTCCCCCCGGACAGAAGCTGCCTGTGCTGGGGCACAGGGCTCAGCAAGTGGAGCCAGGAATGGATTTGGCCACCTTGGCCCCTCGGCTGGAAGCCTCTGTGCAGTGCACAACCTGCACAACCACCCACAGCAGTTCTGCCTCCAGAGTGTCTGGCCCACGGGCTACCCCAGGGTGAAAGGTGCTCCTCATCTGAGCTCTGTCCCCGTCACGCGAGGACAATGGCCCAGAGAGGGCAGGTGACTTGCTCTTGGTCACCAGCAGGTGGAGGGAAGAATGGAACCTGGGAGTCCAGGATTCAGGTGATGAGGCTGCAACAAACTGTGTGCCTCTCTTCTAGTCTAGCTGGCTTCCTCTCCCTGCCCCTCCCCAATGCCCGGCACCAGGGTGGGGGGGCGGCTCAGCCCACATCTGGCAGCGGATGTCGATGGAGACCTGCAGGAGCTCTGAAGACCTGTGAGTGCCAGCCCTGCCCACTTTGCTGGTTAACCTGACTCACTCCCCACAGGCCACCAGGAGGCAGGCGTGGCTAGCCTCATTCTAGAGATGAGGCAGATGAGCTTCAGAGCTTCTCAACTGTCCAAGGCCACATGGGTGGGTGCCACAGGCCCCACACAGCTACTCCCTGCTCCTCTAAGGGACAAGGCGGGAGCTCTGCTTAGTCAAGACAGGCCAGGAACGGTCAGGACAGGGGGCTCCTGGTTTCCTAGACCCCAGCCAGCCCTGCAGGTGCTGCCAGTCACAGGAAGGAGCTCAGGGGCAGCCTAACCACAGCCTTGGCCCCCACACCTTCCCCCAGAAAAGCAGTCGTGCTGTATGCAGAATACGCAGATGTGCAGGGCCATCAAAACCAGGATCCCCCGGCCCCATCACCACACGGTACCAAGGAGGCCTGGCCGGTGGGACCCCTGAAGGGCAGACGGGGAGAAATGACGCACCAGCTTCTAGGTGCTACCCCACAGGCCAGGAGCTAGACCTCCATGCCTGGCTTCTTTCCACCCAAGCGTCCGAGTGGGGTGGGGACCAGCAGCCCAGCTAAGCTAGGATGAGCAAAAGCAGAAATGCAGGATCCCCAGTGACCCGGCAGGGGCACAGGCCCCACTGGGTTCTGCAGAGCCTGACCCAGGGTCCTGGGTGCATCCTGGGTGTATGTTTGGGCCAGGTACACACTGTGCAGAGAACCCGTCCAGCTCTGCTGCCGTTTGGGCTCTCTGGGTGATGTGTCAAGGTCACACAGGGACAGGAGGACCTAGGCTCAGAGCTCAGTAGGGAAACAATCCAGGAGAGAGGGGGGCAGGGAAGACTGGAAGCTGGGTGAGACAGCCCGTCCCCCAGGCAGCCAGGGAACCCTCCGCCCTACCTTGGCCTGCACGCTCTAGCACGCAGGCACTCGCTGACTGCTCGTGAATTTAGGGGAACTAGGGAATGAGGAGCAGGAGGAGGGAGACGACAGCAGCATGAGTGCTGGTGGGACACTGTCCCTTTAAGAGGATCCAGCCAGTTCCCCATTGTCTGGGAGGCTGAGGGGAGGAGTGTGGGGGACCACAGCCAGGGGCTGGGGCGGAGCACAACAGGCCTGGGTTCAGAACCCCCTGTGCGAGGGCGTCCAGGCAGGGGGGTCTGATGAGCTGCCCATGTGCATTGCGAGTGGGGAGTGGGGAGGGCAGGCTCAGAGGTCGCCCTGGGATGTGAGAGGAGGTTGTGAGAGGCGCAGCGGAAGCGCAGCTGGCTGGGCGGTGATGTCATCCGCTGCCCGCACAGCCCTTCCTGCCCCTCCGGGCCCCAAGACTGGGTGCTGAAGACAGCGGGTACGGGGGAAGACGGCCAGGCCAGGCGGGAGGACACCAGGGATGGGGAGAGGTCCCCAGGGGGG
The DNA here is from genome assembly GCF_057802395.1 of Ceratotherium simum simum. Classification (NCBI taxonomy): domain Eukaryota; kingdom Metazoa; phylum Chordata; class Mammalia; order Perissodactyla; family Rhinocerotidae; genus Ceratotherium; species Ceratotherium simum. Next base: position 43,575,884 of record NC_141925.1, on the reverse strand, counting down.
ATTTAACCCAGCAGGAAGGTGCGCAGCAGCAGAAGCTGGCTCTGCAAAGAGGAGTCAGGGCCCAGGCCCTGCACCATGACCTTGGGGAGGCCCCCACGCCCTGTGCCTGGGCGTCAGTGATTCACTTCAAGCCCTTCCACCAACCAGACACGAGCTGTGTCACAGGGGTGTCACCACAGGAGTCTCGTCCTCCCTCCCGGCTGCCAGGCTGCCAGGCTGCAGGAAGCAGGGCTCCGCAGGGCTCTCTGGGGCAGGCTGGCTGGGGCTCAGGAGTAGCCGCCCTCCTCTAGGGGAGAGAACGCTGCTCTCGCTCCCTCCCTCCCAGACACGACTCACGGCTGCTCATCTCTGCAGCCCTGGGAGATCCGGCGCTGACTCCCCCGGCTCCAGGAGTACAAGCACTGCCTGGTTACCACGCCCTTGAGGCCTGCTCAGGGGCCTGGCTGGGTGCCCCCACAGCCCCCACGCAGCCTCCACCACCAGCCTCTGTGGGCCCACCAGTCTCTGCTGTCTGCCTTCACGCCCCTGAGGTCCCGGGCTAGGCATCAATGCTGGATCCCAAAGAGAACAGAAGTGGTTCCTGCCAGACAGGCAACCTGGAGCGGTTCCCACCACAGCATCCTCAGAGCCGCTCCAGGGCACCCGGCCTCCGTTGTGGACAGAGGACGGGGGAGGGGGACCCCCACCTCAGATAGGGGATCTAGCCCAAGCTCACGCAGCGACCGGCACTCGGGGCCTCAGTGAACTTTTGCTGATGGAAGGCACACAGGAACCTCTGACCTGTCCATCCCTTCACCTCTCAGGCCAACATCTAGCTAGGGGCCAGAGGAGGAAGGTGGGGCAGGCAGGCCTGGCTCTTAGGCCCACACATGCTCCCCTACAAAGGATGTCAAGAGAGGAGTACCAGGTACCGAGGATGTGTAAAGAAGGCCCAGGGCCAAACAGAGAGAAACTCCTGGAGGACAGTTGTCTGTCCGCCCCGATACAGGGTACCCCTCCCCGAAAGCGGGCGAAGACACAGCCAGGCTCAGGCAGAGGGCACTGGGGAGGGCTGGGCTAGGAGGCAGTGGCAACCTCTGCAATAACAGGTCCATCCCTTCCAGGGGTGCCCTCTACCCAGGGCGACATCCCCAACAACAGGGGTGAAGAAAGAGCAGCTGGTGGACCAGCCTCACAGGGAGACTGTACCAGAATGGCCAGAAGCTTCAGCGGCAGCCTGCTTCCGCTTGACAGGCGGCCAGCAGTGACCAAGGAGTTTCAGTTCTGCCCCACAGCCCGAACCCAGGTGGGTCTGTCCCACAGTTACGTCCAGGCCCAGCCCTCACACCAGGGGCCCTGGCTGAGGCCTGGGACAGGTGGGGAGGGGGCTTTCCACTTACTTGGCCCCTCTGAGGAAACGGCTTCTTCTCGGGGTTGAGGCCAGCATCCTTTGAAGCTCCCTACGCAGGGGGCTCTGGAGTCCTACGTGGAGTGGGGAGTGCAGGGTGGGCCAACCAGCTGCTTCCCCATCCTACTCCAGGCACTCAGGATTGGCGGCTGCAAGGGGTGGGGCTAGCGTGGCCACACAGCATGGGAGGAGGATGCAGCCATGTGGGTGTGACAGGACTGGGTCTGAGCCCACAACAGGAAGAAGTGGAAGGGCCTTCTGCCTGGGCTCCGGCACAGGCAGGGAGGCCCTCAGCCCTGCACACCTGAGAAAGGCACCTTCCATGCCCCTCGGCCTCTGCTTTGTCAAGAACACTAGTGGCTCAGGCCACTCTGGGGACAGGGACGTGCTCAAAAGCAGCTGCTTCTTCCGGTGGTGCCCCCAAGGGAACAGAGGTTGACTTCCATGGACAGTCTGTTCTCCTCGGGGGGCAGAAAGGTCCCCTGAAGAGGGGGAGGCTACACCCTGGCCCAGGCTCTGACCCCCAGTGCCAGCTGTGTGCTCACCCCTCCTCACCCAGGGCCAGCCCACCCAGCCTCCAGGGAGACGTTACCAGGGCTATGGCAGCCCCAGGGCTGTGCGCTGCGGGCTTCTGGGAAGGGACCTCCCTGAGGCAGCAGCTGGGCCAAAGGGAAGCCTGGACCACTCTGGGCCTCGCCATCACCTTCCGGGAGGTGGGCCCATGGTGGGTGGGGCAGCTGGAAGAGAGAAAGGGGCAGGCCCTGGGGTGACAATGACCCCTAATGCTAATGCCAGAGGCGTCCTGTGGGCCCACAGCAACTCTCCCATTGCAAGGCCTCAGGGCCCAGGGGCTGTGTCAGCCCCACTTCATGGGGTTGAGATGCTTCCAGGGGGAAAGCAGGCAGAGTCCAGAGCCTGGCTGGCTGTTAGCCATGAGGCCCAGGCAAGCAGTGACACCTCCCTGAACTGCTTTTCTAAATGTTTATTTTTATTTTTATTTATTTATTTATTTATTTTTGAGGAAGATCAGCCCTGAGCAACATCCACGCTAATCCTCCTCTTTTTGCTGAGGCAGACTGAAGACTGGCTCTGAGCTAACATCTATTGCCAATCTTCCTCCTTTTTTTTTCCCCAAAGCCCCAGCACATAGTTGTATGTCATAGTTGCACGTCCTTCTAGTTGCTGTATGTGGGACGCGGCCTCAGCATGGCCGGAGAAGCGGTGCGTCGGTGCGCGCCCAGGATCTGAACCTGGGCCGCCAGCAGCGGAGTGCGCACAGTTAACCGCTCAGCCACGGGGCCGGCCCCCTGAGCTGCTTTTCTAACTGTCATAGGAGTGAGGACACTATGGGCCTCACCCAGCCCTGGGCGCTGTTGGGAGAACCACACAGCACTGGGCCAGGAACACCTGGGTGTGCCACAGCGTGGACGCTGTGGTTCTTATTGCCTGTGGGCCCTCCCTCATTGTGGAGCCTTCCCTCTGTCCCGTTATACCAGGGACCGCCCAAATATGCCTTCTCCCTACTGCCCCTGCTGGGGGTCTCACCCTCTCCGGGTTATGCAGGGCAGGGAACCCTCCAACGCTAGGTTCAATGCACCCTGCTTCCCTCCCAGGCCTCCCCCATGTCTCTCAAGGCTCCATCTCCTTCCCCACCCCAGGCACGGGGCCCCCAAAGTTCCTCCTTGATTTCTCTTGGCCCCATTTCAAACCCCATCCAGCATCTCAGTGCCAAGCCCTGAGTGGGCCATTCTCTCTGGCCTTCCCACCTCTAACCGGTCTCAGACCACCTTGGCCAGCTCTGGGCAGGGCACTGGCCCCCTGCAGAGTCCACCTCCAACTCAGCGTGGACAGGGCACACCTTATCCCCAGCCCAGCCCCCAACTCTACCAGAGCCAGCAGACACTGCCCTCCCCAGCACCCAGGGTACAAACCCAGACCACTTTAGAGTCTGCCCCCTCCACGCCCCAGCCCCCAGCCCCACCCCAAGGCCCTCCCCTCTTCAATTCTGCAGTGACTAGGGGTGAGACATGGGTTCAAACTCAGCCCCAGCCAATTTCTGCGAGCCTCCATTTCTCACACGCAGACTGGGCAAACAATGGCACCTCGTTCGGTTACGGTGAAGGTTTAATGAAACATTAAAAGACTGCTCAATAAATGGTAGCTAATACGACTGACACTTGCCAAATATTGTCCCTTCTATATCTGACATCCTCTCCACTCTTAGTCATGGTCCTAGGTCAGGCCATACGAGTGCAGATCCCTGAACTATTGTGACCCTCCCTGCCCTGCCGAATTGCCACCACCTGCCCACTGGGATGGCGTTTTTCAATAGTACCTCTGCCCACGTGTCCCCCACCCTGCTTTCTGAAACCCTCGGCTGGCTCCCTACTGCGCTCGGAAGGTGCTTATCTTGGCGTTCAGGGCCCGTCACACATCAATCCTAACTCTGCCTCCTCACTACGTCCCTTGACTCGCTGCTCCTGTTCCAATCGTCCCACCTCCCTGTCTCTGTGTACGTGGTCTTCTCTGCCTGCTGAGAGCCCCTTCCTCCTGAAGCCCTCCTTCTGAACACCTGATTGGGAACCCCAGAGCATGGTGCCGCCTCTCTTCTGGGCTCCCTAGCCAGCACGCACACTGTGTATTCGTTTCCCTCCCTGCCTATGTGACTTTGGTCAAGAGAATTAACCTGTGTCCCAATTACTGGAGACAACACAATATTTAACTCTACAACAGTTACCTTACAACAGTGCCTGGCCTTTACTAAATTATAGAAAATGTTAGACATTATTCTCAAAATAGAAAAACAAGAAACCTTGTCAGAGGTTTCCACTGCCTAAAATAAACTCCATCAGCTGGTGGTCGATGCCCCAACCCCAGCTGGGTCTTCCAGCTTCACCTCCCCTCCCTTCCAGTGCTTTCCCGCTTGAACTCTGCTGTTGGCTGACTGCACCAGGCCCTGTCACCATTCTACCCTCTGCTCCTCCTGGGTCCTCCGCCTGGAATTCTTTCCTGCCACACTTCTCCCCCTGGGGCATCTCACACTCTGTGAGACCCCTGCTCTGGCCTTACAGGCAACTCTGAGGCTATTCCCTGCCCCTGCTCCTTAGGATGGTCCTACTGGGTTGCTGGGCCACCTCTGGGTCCCCATGTGCTCGGCCACAGCCCTGACACTTCCTTCCCACACTTGGGAGCTGGTGTCTGAAGGGAAGGGGCTGGTCTTACTGGGTTATGCATCTTCACAACCACCCCGGGGCCGTGAAGGAGGCCCAGTTTCCCCCAGTGCCAGGTTTGTCTCCTTCCCTTCCCTGGAGCATGAGCACCAGAGGTCAAGGGTGCACTGTTCTCCGCCTCCTCCCCTGCCTAGGTGCCAGCAGGCCTTGGTAGTACTGGCTGAAATGCATGTCTCTCCCCTCCGCCCCTTAGAGGTCTAGAATGACAAAACAGAAATGCCTTTAGGGATCTTCTTGCCCAAATGTCTCATTTCACACATGGGGAAACTGAGGCTGAGGACTCGCTGGAAGTCACAAGCAGAGACAGCACCAGGAGGAATACCCGGGTCTCCTAGGCCGTGCTCAGGGCACACACTCCTGGCCGGCCCCCCTACCTGAAGCAGTCTGCATGCCAGTCAGCGTCCAGGGCCTGGAGGTACTGGCCGTCATAGATCTTTTGGCCGCAGCTCGCACACACGGGCAACTCGCTTCCTGCAGGGGTGGGAGTTGGGAACCACTCTCAGGAGGCGTGGTTCGGTGCAGGCCCAGCCCGCCCCGCTGGCCCCACGTGCACCTGCACAAACCCTCAGCACACACTGTGCCGAGGAGAAGAGAAAGGGTGGAGGTCTGAGTCTTGCTGAGACCTTGGCTAAGTTGCTAAGCCTCTCTGGGCCTCAGTCTCCTTATCTGTGAACTGAAGAGGAGGATCAGATGTCCACCCCCCCAGCAACAGCATTTTTCAACTCAAGGTCTAGCAAGGCAAATGCAGAGAAAGCAAGCAGCAGGATTTAGAAATAAGGCAGCAGGGGACACTCTTGTCACAGCCCCCTTTCCTCCTCGGCCTGCCCAGAAAGAGGTACTAAAAGGACTCTTCAAAAGGCAGGGACTGGACAGGGCTGGGTTGGAGCACCCTGAGCTGAAGCTCCCTGGGAGGGGAAGGGCAGGGCGCCCAGAGGTGCTGGCCTCCACTGAACCTTGGCTATGCCCTGGCCTGGGGCCGCAGAGCTGGGCACTCCTAGACACCTGCTCTGGGGAGGCCAGGCCCCTCCTCAAGCAGGCCACTAGGCATGCTTAGTCATCCTCGGGGCCTGGCACCCTTGAGCAGGGGGGCCCTGGAAGATCCCCCAAGCCTGCCCCTTCCCATTGTACAGCTGGAGAGACTGAGCCCTGGAGAGACACACAGCCAAGCTCCAAGGCCACAGCCTGCCCTTCCATGAGGACCCAGGAACCTAGGGGTTCCAGTGAGGTGGGCCCTTGCCCAAGCAGGCCTTCAACCAGCTGTGGGGAGGGCTGGCAGTGGCCGTAGGTGAGGGCAGGGCTGGAGGAGCTGGCATATAGGACCTGTGTTGGACCAGCGGACCTATATGATGGCTCCACCAGAGAAACCCAGGGGAGGAGACCTGATCCTGCCCTAGGCTGCGGGAGTTCTGGGGGTCTTCACACCCTTACTGTCGTGCCACCTCAAGCCTTGGGCCCCAGTAAGGGGGAAGAGGCTGAAGAGGAGGCTGGGATGAGAGTCATCCTCCAGGCCAAGACTGACGGCAGGAAGCGAGTTTGGTCCAGGGAGAGGGGGTGGAGGCCCCCAGCATACTGCCTCCCGTTCCCTGGAGGCGTATCTCCGCTCTGCCCATCTGACCCCCAACCACCAGTACCAGAGGCCAACTATGCGGCCCCAACTGTAGAGAGAGGGAAACTTGAGCGCCTGACTCAAGGTCACGGAGCTGGGCTGGCGACTCGGACCCAAGGCTGCGGCTTTCCCAGCGCCTCTTTCTTCCCAGGCCGGGTTAGAGACTGCATAACGGGTGGCCCCAGAGCGAGCCTCGGGTGGACGGAGCACGCAGATGGAGGCCGGGGCTGGGACTCCTCCGGGGTGGTCGTCGGTCGGAGGACGGCGGGCATGAAAGGGAGGAGGGGCCCTCCGCCCGCAGGAAGGCAGCCCACCCAGGGCCGAGGAGGGAGAAACGCGTGGGAGCGCGCCAGGGAGGGGCCTGCGGGCTTCGGAAGGACGAGCTCATCCCGGAGCAGGCAGGGGCGCGGCCTCGCGGCGGCCCCGGCCCCCTCCCGCGCCCCCGGCCCCCCGGTTCCCCCGGCGCGGCGCCCGCCCCGCCCGGCCCCTGGCTCGCCGCCCCCCGGCCTGCGCCCCGCGCACCTTCCTCTCCCATACGTTCTTCCCTCCAGGTGCAACAAAGTAGCGTCAACCTCATGCACTCGGCGGGGGCGGGGCCGGCGGGCTGGGGCGGGGGGCGGCCCGGGCCCCTGAGCGAGCCCGCCGCCGGCCCGGGAGGCGGGGACGGAGAGCGCGCGCCGGGCCGGGGTGGGCTCGGGGCTCGCGGCACCGCCGCCGCCTCTCGGTCACCGGCTGGGGCACGGGCTCCGCGCCGCGGCGGCCTGGGGAGGAGGGCGGGAGGAGGGGAAGAGAGAGGCGGGGCGGGCCGGGGCGGGGCCTCGGGGCTGCGGCGCGGGGCGGGCGCGGAACTGCCCTGCGCGGCCCCGCCCCCGCCCTCGGCGCCGCCCCCGCCGCCCGGCCTCTCATTCATCCTTCTCCGAGCCGCGCCCCGCGGGGCGGAGACGCGTGAACCGACGCTGCGGCGGCACGGGAGGGCTGCGTGCTCTGATGCGGCAGCCCGGGGCGATGCAGAAACCCAGAGAAGGGTCCGCAGTCTCTCATCGGGGAGCCCTTCTGACTCCAGCCAGCTGCAGGCCCAGAACCGGACCCGAGCTGGAGGAGGCGTTGTGGGCCCAGCGGACCCAGGGGGTCGCCTTGGGGAGGGGCGCCGGCCGGGTCCTCTCCCTCTCTGAGGCCTGCGGTGAGGGCAGGCCCCGGCGAGGGCCCACGTCCCAGGCCCTCCCCGGCTAGGCAGGGCGCTCGAAGAGCAGGACCCCGGGGGAGGAGTGAACCTCTGCCAGCCTGTGACAGACGAGCTCAGGGGCTTGCTCGTCACAGTCCTGGAGACCTGGAGCTGGCGCTGCCCTGCCCAGGGTTCAGGAGGGCGCACAGCTGAACAGGGTTTTGGCTGAGTGAGGTGGCCAGAGGCCTTCGGCTGGCCCCCTAGCACAGGTGCCCACGCCAGCACTGGAAGGGTGAGCACCCTGCTGAGAAGTAGAGTCCTAGAATGCTGGACCTGGGCAAGAGGCGACCCTATGTCCCCAGAGGTGCCCTCCCACTTCATCCCACTGCCTGGTGAGCTCTGAGCAGAGAGGTTGAGCCGCGAGCCCAAGTGCACCGGGTGAACAGGGCAGAGCTGCGCAGACTCCAGCTCCAGCCGTCACGTTTGCGTCGACTTCTCTAGCCGGGCCTTGCTGCCAGCGTCACCCCTGGGTGCAAAATAATTACCTGGGAGAGGGAACAAAATACTGGAATTTTCGTTTCTAATAAGAAGCTAGGCTTTTTAAATACTTAATATTCAGATTGACGCTGGTGCCCTCGCTTTGTCTATTATCCGATGGTCCCAGGCACTTGCAGTAAAGTGTCCCAAGGAGGCACTGAGGTCCTCAGAGGCTGTCCAGCAACGTGTCTGCTTGTTTGTTGCTTTACTCTGGGGTATAGATCTGGCAGGAGACAGAGGAGTGCTCAGGGGGGGTTGTTGAGGAGGGTTTAATAAAGGGGATTTTAAAAGGGACTGGGTGGGTTAAGGGAACCCCACGAGGACAGGCACAGTCTCGGGGTGGCAACAGTTGCACCCCAGGGTAGCAGGGCTTAGGAGAGGGCTGCAGATTGGACCTGGAGGGGCTGTGGGCCTGTGCCCCGTTAGCTGAATGGTATTACCCAGTTTTAACAAAACTAACCCTCACAGAATGGACTCATTGCTGCAAAAGATTCTTGAAAAGAGATTGAAGGCGGTACTGATAGTGCAAGAGGAGGGAAAAGACAGAGCTGGCGCCCCAGTCTCTGGCAGGAGCTCCCTGTCAGCCACATTTCCCCGGGGCCCATGACCAGCCCGTCCGGTCTGCCGGATCCAGCCATATTGCTCACACATGGTACTAAGTCTTTTTTTACCTGAAAGCAAAAAAAGGAATCTTGTACTTTTAATAAATAAAATCATTCAAATATTGTTTATCGCATCTTTAGAGCACTCTTCTTAAACTCTGTTTTTGCATTGTCATATAACGAACATATTTTATTATTTGTGTTGTCGAGTAGGTATGTATATAGTTTATAAGTTAACGTTGATGTGTGTGTGTTAGGGCACAAATCTTAATGTGAGTGCAAATTAAGAGCTCTGGCTTGGATGTGTTAAGTTTTAGGTGCCCATTTATCATCCAAGTGGCAAATACATATATGATGTCTGCTGAAAAATATTTTACTGATGGGGTTAATGATAAAAGTTTTCTAGACAGGGGTTGGAGAGCCCTGTGGGAAAGGCTTGTTACCCCAGGTCAGTGATTAGTATTTGTCTGAACTTGCCAAGATGGTGCCTGGCTGAACACAAGTTGGTGACAAGAGGGTCTGTGGGGACAGTGTCACAGGATGAGCCCAAGACTGTTACGTAGGGCAGGGTCCAGAGCCTGAGCTGTTCTCGCCTAGGGACAGAAAGAGACCTGGCATCACGGATCCCGGCTGTCAGGCCCCGCCTGCCGCTCCTTGTCCGCTCTGGTGACTCCTCAGCCTTCTCCTTGAATCGCAGACACAAGGACCCAAATGTCTACTTGGCACCTTCACTTGGATGGCAGATGGGCGCTTCAAACGTAATGCGTCCAGGCCAGATCTCTTAAACTGTGCCCGGAGCTGCTCCTCTGCAGGGTTGCTCGTCTTGGTCAGTGGCACCGCCGTCATCTGGTGGTTCAGGCCACACTTGCAGGCGTCCTGGACCCCTCATCCCCTCTCCCTACTCCTGGCATCCGATCCGTCAGCAACCCTACTGGCTCTCTCTACAAAGTATATCCAGAAGTCCAGCACTTCTCCCTCCTCCCTGGTCCAGCTGGGCATACGGGGCAACAGCCCCCGAGTCATGTCCCTGTGTTACCCTTCAGAGCCTCTGAACACGTGGGTCAAAGTGTGACATTTCCTTGCTTTCAAGCCCAAAGCCTTTACTTCAACCTGCCCCCTGGCTACTTCTTTGCCCTTATTTCTTCTCTCCTCCCTCACCCTTGTTCACCACGGTTCACCTCTCTGCTGCTCTAACTTCCCCAGCATGTGCTCATCACAGGGTCTTTGAGCTGAGGTCAGGTGTCCCAACCGTCCCATGTAACTTAACACTCTTTGTCACTCTCTGCCTCCTTCTCTGGCTTTAAATCCTCATAACACTGATTCACCTGACATTAGAGTTAATCATTTATTCACTATGTTAGTTTCCTGTGGCTGCTATAAAAAATTACCACAAACTTGGTGGCCTAAAACAACAGAAATGAATTGGAGGCCAGAAGTCCCAGATCAGTTTCACTGGACCAAAATCAAGGGCCACACTCCTAGCCCTCCTCAGGCTCTAGAGGGGAATCAGTCCCTTTCCTCTTCAGCTGCTGCTGCTTTCTTTAAAATGGCGGTAAAAATCACATGTTATAAATTTACCTTCTTAACCTTTTTTAAGTGTACACATCGGTAAAGTTAAGTATATTAACATTGTTGTGCAGCAGATCTCCAAAACTTTTTCATCTTGCAAATCTGAAACTCTATACCCATTAAACAACAACTCGCTTCTTCCCCTCCCTCAGCCCTTGGTAACCACCATTCTACTTTCTGTTTCTATGAATTTGACTACTTTAAATACCTCATATAAGTGGAATTACACAGTATTTCTTCTGTGACTGGCTTATTTCACTTAGCATAATGTCCTCCAGGTTCAACCATATTGTAGCATGTGACAGGATTTCCTTCCTTTTTAAGACTGAACAGTATTCCATTGTATGTATGTATCACAATTTGTTTATCCATTCATCCATCTGTGGACACTTAGGTTTCTTCTGCCTCTTGGCTATTGTGAATAGTGCTGTTATGAACATGGGTGTGCAAATATTTCTTAGCAACCCTTTTTTCAATTCTTTTGGGTCCTTTTTTCAATTCTTTTCGGTACATACCCAGAAGTGGGAATGCTGGATCATATGATAGTTCTGTTTTTAATTTTTTGAGGAATCTCCATACTGTTTTCCACAGTTGCTGTGACATTTTACATTCCCACCAACAGTGCACAAGGGTTCCAACTTCTCCACATCCTCGCTAACACTTGTTATTTTCTTCTTGTTTGATAGGAGCCATCCTAGTGGGTGTGAGGTGGTATCTCATTCTGGTTTTGATTTGCATTTCCCTGATGATTAGTAATGTTGGGCATCTGTTCATATGCTTGTTGGCCATTTGTATATCATCTTTGGGAAAATGTCTCTTCAAGTCCTTTGCCCATTTTTTAATCTGGTTATTTGATTTTTTGTTGTTGAGTTGTAGGAGTTCCTTATATATTCTGAATATCAACCGTCTATAATATATATGATTTGCAAATATTTTCTCCCACTCTGTAGGTTGTCTTTTCATTCTGGTGACTGATGCACAAAAGTTTTAAGTTTAATGCAGTCTCATTTGTCTTTTTTCTTTTGTTGCTTGTTCTTTTGGTTTCATAGCTAAGAAATCATTGCCAAGTCCAGTGTCGTGGAGTTTTTCCTCCATGTTTTTTCTGGGAAACGTGGAAGTTTCCTAGAAGAAACTCATAGTTTTGAGTGTAACGTTTAAATGTTTAATCCATGTTGAGTTTCTGCGTGTGGTGTCCAGCTGCTGCTTTTGCGTGTGGTTACCCAGTTTTCCCAGCGCCATTGTTTTTTTTTTTTGTGAGGAAGATTAGCCCTGAGCTAACATCCATGCCAATCCTCCTCTTTTTGCTGAGGAAGACTGGTCCTGGGCTAACATCCGTGCCCATCGTCCTCTACTTTATGTGGGATGCCACATAAAGACACTTTATGTCAGGCCACAGCACGGCCTGACAAGCGGTGCGTCGTGTGCACCGGGGATCTGAACCCACAAACCCCGGGCCGCTGAAGGGGAGCGCGTGAACTTAACCACTACACCACCGGGCCAGCCCCCCAACGCCATTGTTGAAGAGACTGTCCTTTCTCCATTGAGTGGTCTTGGCACCTTTGTCAAAGATCATTTGACCAAATATGTGAGGGTTTATTTCTGGGCTCTCTATTCTGGTCCATTGGCTGTTTGTCTGGCTTTATGCCAGTACCACATTGTTTTGGTTACTGTAGATTTGTAATATATTTTGAAATCAGGAAGTGTGAGTCCTCCAACTTTGTTCTTTTTCAAAATTTTTTTGGGTATTCAAGGTCCCTTGAGATTTCCTGTGAATTTTTCTTTTTCTGCAAAAGATACCGTTGGAATTTTGATAGCGATTATATTGAATCTGTAGATGGCTTTGAGTAGTTGGACATCTTAACAATATTGTCTTTCAATCCATGAATATGGGATCTTTCCATGGATTTGTGTCTTCTTTAATTTCTTTCAGCAATGTGTAGTAGTTTTCAGTGTACAAGTTTCACCTCCTTGGTTAAGTTTATTCCTAAGTACTTTATTCTTTTTGACATATTGTAAATGGAATTGTTTTCTTAATATCCTTTTTGGATTGTTCATTGTTAGTGTGTAGAAACACACTGATTTATTTATTTATTTATTTTAATTTTTAGTTTTTGCTGAAGAAGATTAGCCCTGAGCTAACATCCGTTGCCAATCCTCCTCTTTTTTTTTTTTTTGCTTGAAGAAGATTAGCCCTGAACTAACGTCTGTGCCAATCTTCCTCTATTTTGTATGTGGGTCACTGCCATAGCATGGCTGACGAATGCTGTAGGTCCATGCCTGGGATCCAAACCCACGAACCCAGACCGCCAAAGCGGAGCATGCTAAACTTAACCGCTACGCCATGGGGCCAGCCTCTGATTTCTTTCTTTTTTTTTTTTATTTATTTATTTATTTTCTTTTTTTGTTTTTTTTTTTTTAAAGATTTTATTTATTTATTTCCCCCCCCCAAAGCCCCAGTAGATAGTTGCATGTCATAGCTGCACATCCATCCAGCTGCTGTATGTGGGACGCGGCCTCAGCATGGCTGGAGAAGCGGTGCGTCGGTGCGCGCCCGGGATCTGAACCCGGGCCGCCAGCAGCGGAGCGTGCGCACCTAACCGCTAAGCCACGGGGCTGGCCCTGATTTATTTCTGATTTTAAAAATTTTTAAATTTTATTTTTTTCCAGTTTTATTGGCAACTGATTTTTTTCATGTTAAGTTTATATGCTGCCACTTTGCTGAATTCATTTATTAGTTCCAACAGCTGTATATATGTGTGTGTGTGCATGTGTGTGTGTAATCTTTAGAATTTTCTACATATAGGATCATGTCATCTGCAAATAGAGATAATTTTACTTCTTTCCAATTTGGATGCTTTTTATTTCTTTTTCTTGCCTAATTGTTCTGACTACAATCTCCAATACTATGTTGAGTAGAAGTGGTGAGAGTGGGCATCCTTGTTGTACTCCTGTTCTTAGAGGAACAACTTTCAGTCTTTCACCACTGAGTATGATGGTAGCTGTGGGCTTGTCATATATGGCCTTTATTATGTTCAGGTAGTTTCCTTCTGTTCATAGTTTGTTGAGTGGTTTTTATCATGAAAAGATGTTGACTCTGGTCAAATGCTTTTCTGCCTCTGTGGAGATGATCCTGTGGTTTGTGTACTTCCTTCTGTTAATATGGTGTATCATATTGATTGATTTTTATCTATTGAACCATTCTTGCCTTCCAGGAATAAATCCTGCTTAGTCATGATGCATAATCCTTTTAATATGCTATTATATTCAGTTTGCTAGTATTTTGTTGAGGATTTTTGCATCAATATTCATCAGGGATGTTGATCTGTAGTTTTCTTTCCCATAAAAATCAATCAATCAATTAAAATTTCTAGCTGTATTGAGGTATAATTGACAAATAAAAATTATATGTGTTTAAGTTGTGCAATATGATGTTATTATATACATATACGTTGTGAAATGATTACCACAATGAAAGTAATTAAGGTTTCAGCCATCTGACATAGTTGCTTTTTTTTTTTTTGTGGTGAGAACACTTAAGGTCGACTCTCAGAAAATTTCAAGTATACGATACAGTATTTTTTTTTAATAATTTTTATTTATTTATTTATTTTTCCCCCAAAGCCCCAGTAGATAGTTGTATGTCATAGTTGCACATCCTTTTCTAGTTGCTGTATGTGGGACGCGGCCTTAGCATGGCTGGAGAAGCGGTGTGTCGTTGCGCGCCCGGGATCCGAACCCGGGCTGCCAGCATTGGAGTGCGAGCACTTAACCACTAAGCCACGGGGCTGGCCGACGATACAGTATTATTAACTACAGTCACCATGCTACACATGAGATCTCCAGAACTTACTCATCCTGCATAACCAAAACTTTGTACTCTTTGACTAACATCTCCCCATTTCTCCTACCCTCCAGCCCCTGGCAACCACCATTCTACTCTCTGCTTCTATTAGTTTGACTTTTTTAGATGCCACATGTAAGTGATATCATGCAATATTTGTCTTCCTGTGTCAGGCTTATTTTACTTGATATAATGTCCTCCAGGTTCATCCATGTTGTTGCAAGTGGCAGGATTTCCTTCTTTTTTAAGGCCGAATAATATCCCATTGTATATATACCACACATTTTCTTTATCCATTCATCTGTTGATAGATACTTAGGTTTTTTCTATACCTTGTCTATTGTGGATAATGCTGCAGTGAACACAGGAGTGCAAATGTCCCTTCTAGATACTGATTTTATTTCCTTTGGATGTATACCCAGAAGGAATGGAATGGCTTGAAAACTTTTGCCAGGGACTCTCAACCCCAGTGTTGGGATCCCCGGCCCCCAGCCGCTCGAGGCTTTGGCCTCTTGCCTCCCTGGCTTGCTTTGTGCTGGCTCAGGGACTTAGTGCCCGGGCTGAGTGGGACTTGACTAAATCTTATAGCTATATTGACGCCCACAGTTGGGCTCTGCACCCTTCTCCAGGCCCCTGTCAGCGGGACACCGGCTTTACCACCATGGGGAACGCCCCAAGCATCCCCGGAGACTCACCCCTCGGGTACATTTTAACTGATTGGAAACAATTTCTGTTAGATGCATTATGCCCCAGAAACTTCATCTTGGGGATAACTTGAGTGGTTTCTCTGTTCCTTTGTGATGAAGTTGGACAGGTAGATCCACCTATAATGTCATTTGAGTTACAACCCAATTTCTGAGAAATTAAGAGCAATTGTCCTTAAAAAAATCCTTGTAAGACTGGAAAAGCAGCTCTAGAGGCAGTCCAGATTCCAGCCAGTTCCTTTATCTCGGAAAGGATTATCGCCTCACCTCCCTGGGAGGTGTTATCTAGCTCATCACCAATTCCTAAGACTGAAGAGAAAAAAAAGAGTAAAAAGGCCAGACATGGCCATAAGAGCACCCTGGCCAAAAATCTAGCATCTCGAGTGTCTGCTCCACAAATATTAGTAAAAAGGCTTAAAACAAAAATTTGGATTCATAACTAGGGAGCCTTGCACCTGATTCATGGCAGTAATAGCTGTGCAGTCTCTGTGTATGTGTCTATATGTATGTTACATGTGTGATATTTTACCTCCGGATGGTATGGTCAAAATTAAGAGCTCTATTCAATTAACTTGAAGTAAGCGCTTACAAAAATTATTTCTAAATACAGTTAACCCAAATGTCTTTCAAGTGAACATGATATAAATTAATCTTTGGTAAATTAAAGCTGGTTTAAGTTTGTTGGTTTGATTGACCATTGTTGGAAACAAATGATTTAGATGGATGAAAAATAAGTAAAAGTTTTTGGGTATAATAATTATGTTTTATAGTCCGTATACCTGGAAAAAAAAAACAGCTTCCAAATTCCTTTTGGTAACTTAAAACTTCAGAGTTTTTGATAAAAGTTCGTTGAGTATCTGGGTCATTTTCAAATAAGATAAAATACTGAAACATTATTGCTAAACATATCTAAGTTTATCTACTTCTGGCTTATTACAGAAAAACTAAAGAGTATTTTGGGTCTATTAGTAAACATGTCTTGTGTTTTATTAAAAGACTATACTATAAAGCAACATGTTTCCAGAAATTATAAAAAGTGTTTGCCAATAATTTGCCAAGGAATAAATTTGCCAAGCCACAGAATGCTGATGTAAAGGAAAGTTTATAACTGCTTACTTCGTTTTTACTTAGAAGTCAAAGTCTATAAGGGTTAAAAAATTCTAATTAATATATGTGATTAAAGTTACTAAAAATTAATAAGGAAAACAGCTCTGTATACAGGGAAAGTAAGATGTATATTTTCTGTAAAAAAGGTACAAAAAAT
Organism: Ceratotherium simum simum; assembly: GCF_057802395.1. Classification (NCBI taxonomy): domain Eukaryota; kingdom Metazoa; phylum Chordata; class Mammalia; order Perissodactyla; family Rhinocerotidae; genus Ceratotherium; species Ceratotherium simum. Next base: position 43,559,982 of record NC_141925.1, on the reverse strand, counting down.
AAAATGATTGGTTAAAAAAGATAAATTTGTCCCAAAGTACTAGAAGGGAAGAAATGAAGGCATAGGACAAATTCTAAATGTAAAAAGAAAGTTATAGAAGGTTTGTAGAAGAGGAATTCTAGAAAAAGAGTTTTGTACATGGTCAAATTGGCTGGGATTAGAGTAAATCCACTGAGTAAATGAGTTTTAATATCAAAAGTAAGCTGGTACAAAATTGAAATTTGGTTTTCTTTCTCTTAAAAGGATAATCTTGAACTTAACAAAGAGGTTAGAAAAGATTTTTCTTCACCTTTGAGTAAGTCTACCTAAAAGACAGAAAAACTGTTAAAATAATTTCCTATGTTCAAAAGACTAAGGTCTCTCTATTAAGGCTTTTTAGACTGTTAATGCCCTGTTTGCCCTTGACTGTTTACATTTTTGACAAGCTTCTCAAAATTCATATCTTTCTTTAAATTTTTTATTTTATTTTTTTGTGAAGAAGATCAGCCCTGAGCTAACATCCATGCTAATCCTCCTCTTTTTGCTGAGGAAAACCGGCTCTGAGCTAACATCTCTTGCCAATCCTCCCCCGTTTTTTTCCCCAAAGCCCCAGTAGATAGCTGTATGTCATAGTTGCACATCCTTCTAGTTGCTGTATGTGGGACGCGGCCTCAGCATGGCCAGACAAGCGGTGCGTCGGTGCGTGCCCGGGATCCGAACCCAGGCCGCCAGTAGTGGAGTGTGCGCACTTAACTGGTAAGCCACGGGGTTGGCCCTCAAAATTCATATCTTAAATAAAGTCTTTTTTTGACTTTTTTTCTTTGAGAATTTTCAAAGGTCCCTGGGATTTCTCAAAGAAATTTACTCTCTTCCTATAAGGAAGAAGATACTAAACTTATTAGGCTTATTTGTTATGTTAAATTACACGGGAAATATTTTCAGAGTGATGTTAAACCTTCTTAGGTGGTATTATGTGGGTGAATGTTATTGATATAGGTGTTTTGAAATTGTATAACATTACTGAAATTCTTATCTGTCCTGGTTATCAGTCTGGTTCTGGTTATTATTTTAAAGTGTTGTATGTCACAAAATTAACCACATTTCTTTGTCAATTGCCATTTTGAGGCCTTGTTGTTTATAGACAGTTATTGTTTGATGCTTTTGCAAAATATGTTTCCTCTTCAGAGACATTCATAGAAAGGACTCTGGCGCTTACTCTAGAATACAGGTTTCTGATAAACTTTCAGATTATAAAACTAAACTGGGTAAGAAATAACAGAACTCTAACAGAGAAACTGCTAACAGAAGATTAAGATCAAGAATCAGTTTCACAGGACTAAATGAACTGATGGGGATGATTATAATTTTCATTTGAAATATTGCTGATTTTTGAAATGTTTTGGTTTTTCAGATTTAAGGAAAACTTTTTCTCTTTTCTGCTGAGCTAGCTAAGACGTACGGCAATCTGGTAAATTATACCTTTATAAGCAGAATTAAAACATTTATTTTTTTCTCCCTACCTGATCTCCAAGATTTAGAAACTCTTAGTGAGTAAATATTGTTATTTTCATGGCAATATAGTTATTTGCATAAGTTCAATAAGAACCTGTTCTTCTTATAGCAGGACACAATTAGAAACTGGTTATATTACCAAAGCTTTGACTAGAATGTGACAAGACAGCTTTTGAGAGACAAAGATTGGACTTTATAGAATAAAGCCACGTGGAAATATTGACCTGGTACCTTATGTTCAGCATTCCAAGCAGCATTTACAGGATAAGTAAGGAATGTCACTTATCTGGCAGGTGCAAGCAACCTCAAAATATTTTGGGGAACCTCAAAAAGAGAGGAATTCACCCAAATCTGTAGGTATTGCAGGTGAAGTCTGATGACAAAATCCTTGGCTTGGCTTTCCTGGCCTTAAGAGGCCTTTGAAGTTCAATCTGCGATTCCTTATAATGAGTTCCAGCAGAGCGGAATTAAAAGAGCCCATATGATTAATGGCTATTCTTGCTGTACTTAAGTAAATAATTGGGCCAAATTTATTGAAACTAAACTTATTTTGCAAACCAGTTAGTTTTAATTTGGCTATCTTTTATAAAATGAGGGTGATTTTAGAAGGAAAAATATATGTTTAACAGAAACAATAGTACACATTCATAGATATTAGCTTCTAGTTTTGATAATTGTCTTTGAGGTTTCTGTTTTATATCTGTTAACTGGACTGGATCCTGAATTCTTCTAGTCTCCTGAAATATCTGGCTACAAATCTCCAAACTAATGTTTTTGATTTTTTCCATCATTTTCATTTGGAATCACTGAGAACCGAACCTGCCCTTTTTCCTGAAGCCTTGCAGACTGAAGCTGGTGGACTTGATATAAACTTAAGAGAGATTCATGTCTGTTACTGTGTAAGCCGCTCAGAGAGATACCTTAAATCCTGATGACATCATCAGAGACATTTCAAACTGCAAAAGATGCTTTGACTCTGACATCTAAAAATCTTTTTGACTGGCTGTCCCCTGGACTCAGAAACTGGTTTATAATTTGCTCCCACCATTAACTTTTTCTTTTTGTCTTATTAATTACCTGGTTGCTTGCTTCCACAATATAGGCATAACTTTCGGAGGCCACCTGCATCACCGTCTTACTAAGAGACTGGTTCAAGAAGGTAGACCAAGAGGATGTCCCTCAAGATTGAGGGTTTAAACAGCAAAGGGGGGAATTGATACTGGCTCAAGACAAAGTTGATATGAGGGAAGCCATGTTGTAAAAAAGAAACCCTACTGTAACTTTGAATGACCTCTGACAAACTAACCCAGCTGGATCTGCCCCCTCCAGGAGATCTAACTGCTCTGTGGATTTTACGACGCCTGCTTGTGCAGGTACCTCCCAGCTGTGGTGAGATGATAACTTTGTTCTTTTGAGTTCCTTAGGAATGTGATGACCCCCGAACAGAGAGTCTATGCTGATAGCCGTCATCAATGAAAAGTAAAAGATCTGGTGTGGCACTCCCAGTCTGTAACACCAGAGGGTCAACATTCCTGACTCCCTCCCCAATAACCCATCGGCCTATATAACTGCTGTAAGATTTTGTGCCCCTTAAGATGTTTTTTTTCAGACATTAGTCAGCCATCTTCCCTCTTGCTAGCAAGCTGTAATAAAAAAGTCCTTTTACTCCTACCACCTTGCCTCTTGACTATTGGCATGTCTTGCGGCAGGCAGAAGGCCCCACATTGTGTGGTAACAATAACGGCCCAGTTTCATTCTTCTGCACCTGGATATCCCGTTTTCCTGGCACCACTTGTTGAAGAGACTGTCCTTACCTCCTCACGTACTCTTGGTACCCTTGTCCCAGGTCAGTTGGCTGTAAATGTGTGGATTTGTTTCTGGGTTCTCTATTCTGTCCCGTTTGTCTATATGTCTGTTTTTATTATTGTAGCTGATGCATGACCTGTAATATATTTTGAAATCAGGAAGTGTGATGCCTCCAGCTTTGTTCTTCCTGTTCAAGACTGCTTTGGCTATTCAGGGTCTTTTGTGGTTCCATGTGAATTTTGGGATTGTTTCTATGGGGAATGTGGGCTGAAGACCTCCCATTCTGCCATTTTGCTGATGTCACTTCTCTGTAGTTTCTTCTTCTTGCAGTGTCTTTGTCTGGCTTTGATATCAGGGTAATGCTGGCCTCTTAGAATGAACTCGGGAGTGTTCCCTCCTCTTCAATTTTTTGGAAGAGTTTCAGGAAGATTGGTGTTAATTCTTTAAATATATGGTAGAATTCACCAGTGAAGCCATCTGGTCCTGGCTTTTTGTTGGGAGATTTTTGATTTCTGATTCAATCTCCTTTTTTGTTATTCGTCTGTTCAGATTTTCTATTTCTTCATGATTCAGTCTTAGTAGTTTGTGTTTTTAGGAATTTATCCATTTCTTGTAGGTTATCCAATTTGTTGGCATACAATTCTTCTAGCTTCTAATAAGGATACTTGTGATGGCATTTAGGGCCCACTGGGATGATTTCCCACCCTCAAGATCCTTAACCTAATCACATCTGCAAAGACTCTTTTTCCATAGAAGTGAATGGTTATAGGTTGAATTGCATCCCCCCTAAAATTCATATGTTGAAGTCCTAACCCCCAGGACATCAGAATGTGACTGTCTGGAGATAGAATCTTTAAAGAGGCAATTAGGTTAAAATGAGATCATTAGAATGGGCCCTAATCCAATATGACTGGTGTCCTTATAAGAAGAGATTAGGACACAGATACCCAGAGGGAAGACCATGTGAAGACACAGGGAGAAGGGGGCCATCTACAAGCGAAGGAGAGAGGCCTCAGGAGAAACCAACCCTGCCCACTCCTTGATCTTGGACTCCAGCCTCCAGAGCTGTGAGAAAATAAATGTCTGTTGTTTAAGCCCCCCAGTCTGTGGTCCTTTGCTATGGCAGCCTGCACAGACTAATACAGTAATATTTATGAGGTTCCAGGGATTAGGACCTGGCTATCTTTGGGGCTACTATCAGCCTAGCACGTTTGTTACCATTTTGCTCCCAGAGTGTGTAACTAATGGAAGCAGAGAGTTTCTCTGTTTTGTTCTTAAAACACTGTCTCTCCACAGGGAGTGTGCAGTGTGGTAGGGAGAGTCAGACAATAAACAAAGAAGTGAAGTGTACTGTGCCCTGATGACAGGTTCTCTGGAGAGAAGAAAGGCAGGGGCAGAGGAGGGAGCGCTGTGCGGGGAGGTGGGGACACTTTGCAATTTTAGAAAGGGGGTCGAGGTGGGACCTTCTGAGAAGGTGACCTTTGAGTCAAGACCTGGAGGAGACGAGGGAGCCAAGCACGTTGATGGCTGAGGGAAGAGCATTCTGGGCAGGAGAGACGGCAGATGTGGAGGCCTGCAGTGGGGCGGCCTGGCACCTGCAAGGAGAGGGAAGAGGGCCTGGTGGAGGCTGAGTAAAAGGATATGAGGTCAGAACAGCTAGTGCAGCTCAGGGAGGGGCTTTTAGGCTGCTGAAAGGCCTGTGGCTTTGGCCCTGAGCAAGACGGGAGCCACCGCAGGATTCTGAGCAGACGCGTGACCCGAGCTGACTTATGTTTTAAAAGGATTGTTTTGGCTGCTGCATGGAGAGAAGGCTGCAGGGGAGCCGGGGCAGAGTCAGGGAGCCCAGGTAGGAAGCTGTGTCAGCAATCCAGGCAGGAGCTGCTGCTGGAGCAGGCGTAGCCCCTGGGGGTTGTGAGCCGTGGCCGGACTCTGGGTGAATCTGCTGTGGGGAGCAGGAGAGGAGTCAAAGATGGCTCCAGTTACTGAGGTGCGGAGGGTGTGTGTGTGGGGGGACACATTCTGTTGGGGAGGAGGGAAGCCCTGCTGTGCAGGCATGCCAGTGAGACTTCCAGGTGGGTGTTAAGAACTGGCCCTGGGCGTGCAGGTCTGGAGCTCACGGAGAGGTCTGTCCTGTGGCTGTCAGTTTGGAGGTGCCAATGCATAGGTGGTATTTAAAACCGAGAACTATGAGAAGCCCAAGGGCTGAATGCTGGGGCTGGCCAACTTTTGGAGGCCGGAGAGCTGAGGAGGGAACAGCAAGGATGTTTTTGTTGAATGAATAAATGAAAGAATGAATCTCCTTTGCCACTACTCTTGGGCAGGCTGTCACTCTTCACTGTTTGTCACAGCAGCCCCCTTGTGGGTCTCCGTGAACCCACCCCTTACCCTCTTCTGATCCATCCTCCATCTTTTCTTGGCTCTGCCCCCTCCCACCAGGCACTCTCGCTGTCCTGCCCTCTGGGCCTTTACAGGGGCTGCTCTCCAGCCTGAAAGGCCTGATTCTCCTCCCTGCTCTAGGCTTTGCCTGGTAAATGGTGTTTTGTGCTCTATTCTCCTCTGGGAAGCTCTCCCTGAGCATCATCCCCGTCACTTTCTCTTTCCATCCCAGTTTCTTCTGGCACTGTGAGCGTCCTTGTGCGAAAATGCCCAGCTTCGGCAGTCTGCCTGGCAAACCCCACCCACACTCCCAGCAAACAGCTCCCTCGCCAGCCTTCTGGCTTAGGGGTGTGCCCACTGGCCATGGGTTTGCTTTCAGGAGGACAGACACAGGCATGAGGCCATGTGGGCCCTGGAAGTGGACTTGATGGTCTGGGGAGAGAATTCCAGAATCTGGTACCCAGAGCGTGGTCTAGAAGGGAGTTGCGGGCTCCAGGTGGGCATGTCCACAGGCCCCAAGGATTTCTGGCCCTGAGGGGAGGGGGCTGGCCCTGGGGATGGGGGCATCTAAGGATGGTAGTGAGTCTCCCAGTGCCACCTGCAGGATTTAATTTGTTACATTTTATACAGAACTGAAGCAGTGTCATGTGTGAGAGTGGGTCTTCCCTAGATGGGATGGTTCAGAGGGAAGTACGTCTTCTAGTTTGCACAGATGGGGCCATTTCTCCCCTCGCTGCATGGCTGTTCACCAAGGCCAAAGGTTTGGTCTGGACAGAAGGGTCAGTTTCATTTCTTCCACCCCTCCAGCTGCACCCTCAGCATATGGAGGCTGCCCACCAGGCCCTGTGCTCAAGGTCTTGGACCTAAGGGGCGAGAGGACTGGGGAAGGTGTGGCTGGGCAGGTGAGCCCACCTCCATGGAGGAGACCCATCGTTGGCGGATGTGTGTGGGGCTGGCCGGCCCTGCTTCCCCTGCCAAGGGGCTTTCATTGTTAAAGGACACGCTGAACTTGGAGAAGGATCTATGCGCCAGAAGCCAACGGCAGGTGATTTTGGTAAGTAGCCCCGTATACACCTTGAACAGTGGCGGTCCCCAAGGCTGAGCCCTGTTCCCTACCTGCGCCAGGAGCTGGAGGCAGATGCGAGAGCATCAAGGAGGCCAAAACAGTTTCCTTTAAAAGATTTTCATTTATTAGTCTTTTCTGAAGCAGTTAATTCTCTTTTCTTATTTAAAAAAATGTGTTTCATCCAGAGTTATACCAAAGTGATTAAAATGAAGTTTCTACTGGGGATATAGTTCCCCAGAGCAGAAAAAAAAATTTTTTTTTTCAATGAACCACAAAAATAAAACCAAAAGAGAACATCAACAATCAAAAATAATCCTCAAATATCCAGGACAAAAAATAAAATATTTATTGATCTATCACAGCGAGACACAAAGAGATGGGCAGGGCAGGGCAGGGGGTAAATGCTCTGAAGTACAGTGGCTCGAGGGAGGGACTGGGGATACAGTACTGCGTGGGGGGAGACCCAGGTTGGGGGAGGAGATTCCTGCCACCCTAGCCCCTCACACCCTGGGCTCAGGGCCCCTTCTTAGGCGTGTGTGTGGTGGGCGGAGGCAGGGCACAGGCTGCCATGACAGGTCAACCAGGTTGATGGTGGGGGCGCCTGGCCAGCTAGTGGTGCCAGGCGGTCAACTGGGGACAAGGATGGATGGACGGATGGACTGATGGGCGGATGGGTTCCACAAGAGCAAGGGGACTATTCCCGATGGGGGTCTTCTGCCACGAAGGTACCCCAGACATGGGGAATAGCAGTTGGTGGGGGAGAGGGAACAAAGGGGACCAAGAGATGGTGTGACCGAACCCAGCTTGAGGCTTTCTGGGCTTGGGTACCAACTGGACCGCAGCCAGAGGTGGGTCCTGGTGGGCAGCGGGAGGTGGGGCTGCCTGGGAAGTGTCGGCACCATCTTCAGAGGAGCCCCAGGGAGGGGGTTCCCCGGGGGCTGCCCTTCCCTCCTCCCTCCCCCAGGAAGATGAGAGCACCAGCACGTAGCACCAAGGTCCCCTGGAGATGGAGAGTGTGTGGAGGGGGAGCTCCTGGGTGGGAAGGGGGTGGGGGCAGGGGGCCAAGCCCCCCACCCCTCGCCTCTGAAGTCGGGGGCCTCCTGGGGCCCGCTTGGCCACCGGTCTCTTGTTTCCTTGCCCCGGGGATTTCCAAGTCCGCCCGGCCCGGCCTGCCCTGTCCCCTCCCGGGTGGGACTTAGGAGGGCATGGGGTGGGGTCACAGAGGGTGTACATTCTCCACCAAGCAGTAGCACCAACGTTGATGAGGTCGCGAGTCAGGGGTCCGGGGAAGCTCACTTTCTCTTCCGGCCGCAGGCTTTCCCCAGGCAGGCCCCACCTGCGGGGGCACAGCCGTCAGTCCGGCCCTCCTGGGTGCTGCGCAAGCCCCGCCCTCTCTGACCAACCCCGGGCTGTTCTCACACCCACGTCATCGCGGGGGGACAGGGCTCCCAGAAGCACGGGAAGCCTGGCCGGACCTCAGGCCGAATCTGAGCCGTTCTGCTGCGCAGACTCCCACTGCGCGGGCGGCTGGGGGCAGCGCCCGAAACGCGGACGGGGCCAAGGCTCAGAGAGGGCAAGGGGCCCCGGCATGGGCAAGGTCTCCACGCTCTGAGTCCACTGCCTCTGGGAAGCCTTTAGCAAGCGGCTCAGAGCAGCCCCCTCCAGGGAAACAGGGTGAAGGGAGAGTTGACAGTGTCTGGAGGAGATGGCCTTCCTGGGAAAGATCTACAAACGTGCAAGCGCATCGGATAAATAAACTGAGGCCCAGAGAGGGAGGGTCTTACTCCGCCACAGTCGGTGGCTGAGCTGGGCCTCAAACCCAGGACTCCTGCCCTCTCCTGGGAACTGACTGGAAAACCTTGTTTCAAATCAAGGCACCATTGTCGGGGAGGAGGGCCTGGTGTGGCTCCTACCCCTGCAGGAGCTAGACGTGGCTCATCACCGCCACCTGGCGGCGGCGAGCAGGCGAGTGGGGCAGGGACAGGCATCCCTGTGAAGCTCGTCGAGGGTGTTTTGAAAGCAGGGCCACCAGCATCAGCTGGTGCCTGACTAAGCGCTGGGCACCCCGGAAAGGGTCAGCCTGGTTTGCCTCTGCCTGTCCCCGCCCTGGCCTCGGCTGCCTGATTTATGTAGTGGGCAGCAGGTGGGAGTGCAAGGGAACCCACAGCCTGAGCGACCACGGGGAGGAGCGAGGCTCTTCCCCTCTCCTTCTGGCATGGGCATTGTTGGGAGGGGCCTGGGGGGGTGGTGATCAGGACTCACACCACACACTCCCAGAGGCGTGTCTGCATCTTTGAGCAAGGGTGTGGCTCCATGCCAGGTGGTGGCCTCTGCCTGCCCTGCCCAGCCCGGACACCTTGAGTCGCCTTGCCCAGCCCTCAAATTTCTCTAACTCTAGGGCTCCTGTTGTCTTATCCATTCTCTCTCTCTGTCTCTGGCCCTCTGAGTTCTTCTCTTCTCATCCCTTCTCTTCCCCCTGTCTCCTGCCTGCAGGGCGTGTGGGCCCAGGCTAAGGGACTTCGGCAGGGACAGCCAGGCCTGGCCCGGGTGAGCGTGGAGGGTCCTGGGCCCACCCCCAGCTCTGGGCGTCTGTGTCGGAGGTAGAAGAAGGAACGGTGAGGTGTCCAGCTCCCCCCACCTCCCCACTCCATGCCAGGCCTGGTCCAAACATGCTGCCCCTCTGCCAGGCCCAGGCTGATGGGCCCCCTCCCTCTGCCTCTGTCTTTGCCCCTCCCTCCCCTGCCCTCTTCCAGGGGCGAAATCTCTGCTCACCTGGGAATCCCAGGGCTCCCAGGGCCCCTCCGTAGGGCTTGGGAGGTTTGCCTGTGGAGGGAAGGTGTGGACTGGGGAGGGGCCAGGCTTTCCCGCCTCTCTCAGTGCCTCCCATATATACCGCCTCAATCCTGTCACAGCAGCGCCAAAGGCCTCCCTGCCCTCGCTGCCCTTGAGCCCCACCCCGCCTGACCCCTCCCATCCAGTCACCATCCTTGCAGATCCATCCTGCCTGTGGAGGTCTGAGCAGCTGTGTGGGCGCCCCTTCCATGGTCAGATTCTGGCCTTGCTTCCCGCTTCCCGGGCGCAGCCCTGCTCCTGCCAACCTGCTCCCGCTAACCTGCTCCCACTAATCTGCTCTGGCTTCGGCCTCCCTGACCACCTGCTTGAAGGGACCTTGCTCTTCTCTTAGTTTCTTCCCTTTTCTGTGGGACCTTGTCAGTCTCTCCACTTATTTCCCAAGCCCCGTGGTGACCCAGGTCCCTATCTTGATCCTGGTGCCCCGTCAAGTGCCAGGCTGGGAGCCCCAGGAGTTGGGATCCTTGCCCCCTGTCCCCACATCCCAGGGCTGAACTTTCAGCTTCCGGATTCCCCTGGGGGCCCCTCAAGCCCCTGCCCCCCAGGGCAGCCCAGGGCCGTGGGCACACCAGCCACTCCCTCAACAGGACTTTGCCCCACTAGGAAAGGCGCTCAGGGCCCTGCTCGAAGCAGGGCCCCCTGCCCGCATTTAGGCGCCCTCTTCTTGCAGACTCACCACCAACTCCCAGGCCCCCAGCTCCGGCACCTGCAAGGCAAGGAGAGGGGCTGTGAGCGCTAGCTTCTGGGGGCCCCGCCAAGCCCTCCCCGGCAGCGTGGGCCTCGCCTGAGAGGGGCCAAGTTCCCGGCTTGGGGATCGGGAGGCCTGGGCTCTGCCTCCCTCACTGTGTGACCTCGGACAGGTCCCTGGCACTCTCTGAACCTCAGTTTGCCTCATCTGGAACACGGCATTTTGGGAAAGCTGATGCCCCCTGCCCTTGCAAGGGAGGCAGAGAAGAGTGAGGGGAGGCCCAGCCTCGTGTAATCTGAGGTCATGGGGTCCCTGCCCAGGCCTGGCTCAGACATTCTGAGCCTGAGATGAAGCAGGGGCGGAGGGAGGACGGGCCCAGAGCTCCGGGGGGGCCGAGGGGCAGAGCGCCTGGGCATACCCGGGAAGATGGGAGACAATCCGAGGCCAGGTCTCGCTGCAACTCCTGCGGGAGGGATTTGGGTTGGCGTGGGGCAGGCCCCACTCCCGCCTGGCCCCCTCTCGCCCCTCTGCCCAGGACTACCTCCCCCCGCCCACTCCCATATCCCCTGTCGTCGGAGCAGCTTTCTTACCAACCGTGTCCCCCCTGGCATCCTGGGCTGGGCCCTACAGCCTCAGCCTGGGGTCTGAGGCCCATGGTGCGACCCCCAATCCCAAGGCCTGCTCCTTTGCCCAGGGTGTTTGTTTCCTTCCCTGGACTGTCCCCTCCACCCTTGCTCTTGTCGTTGCGCTAGCCGCAGCTCCAGGACTCTGCCGGCTAGCCCGACAGTCTTCCTCTAGACTGGGCAGAGCTGAGCGCTTCACAGCAGAGATGGCCCCTACCTGCACCTGGGAATGGCCTGGTGACCCCTAGGACACCTCCAAGGCCAGCGGCACCTGAGAAGTGGGCAGATGGGGGCAGGACAAGGCACAGTTTAAGGGGCCCTCTGGGTCCTGGGGTCAGGGATATCCTGCACAGATCTTCAGGGGTACTGTGAGCATGCCTGAGGCCTGAGCCGGTGGGGGGATCTAATGCCGGGATAAGCAGCCTACAGGCCTGGGCAGAGGGGGCGCCTCAGGGTGTAACTCACCATATTTGGCTGCTTTAGCGGCCACAGCTGGAGACACACCTGGGGAGATGGGAGCATGAGGGCTCAGGACTGTCACCTCCCTCCCAGAGTCATGTCCCCTCCTGACCTGCTTGCCACTTACCATCTGCCCACAGACTCATCCTTCCACCATCCCTCCACCCCTCCTCCATCTGTCCATCTTTCCAAAAGCCTTTATTAAGCTCCTACTGTGTGTCCTGTCTTGTGGAGCACACAGGAAGATTTTGGGCCATTTTAGGTACAGAGACACGATGACCCAGAGAAGAGTCAACACAAGGCCTGCCAGGATGGCAGAGAATTTGGGAAAGTAATTTCCCTTCAAGCTTTGGTTTTCTTCTCTGGAAAATGGGCATAACCGTCATTATCCTAATAAGCTCCCACTCGAAGTGGTTGGGTGGATTCAAAGAGAGAGGAGAGGGAGAAGATGGGGATGCCCATCTGTCCAGCTGCCAGAGGCAGTCCTGGATTCCGCTTGCTCAAGCCCCCTCTAAATGCTTCAGGAGCCTGGAGAAGGGGCGGGGCCCACTACAGCCCTGAGTTGCAGATGAAGTGGGGTGGGGTCCAGGCAGAGAGGACAGCTTGAGCAAGGTGTGGCAGGGCGGGCAAGAAAGTCTCTCTCTCTCTCTTTCTCTCTCTCATATGCATACACACACACACACACACACACACACACACACACACTCACACCACGCACACATGGATCCCAGAGGAGTCCTTTACCTCCAAGGCCCACGGCCCCCGGGACAGCCCCAAGCCCTCCAACTCCCAGATCTCCAGCTCCGAGCCCTGCGACGCCCCCCAGGCCTGTGGAGAGAGCTGTGCATTAGTCCCCCGCTGGTCTGTCTACAGGGGGGTGGAGGGGTCAGCCTGGGACCCAGGTGAGAGTGCAGTGGGACCAGGAGGTGGGTGGGCCCTGGGGAGAAGATGCCCTGGAGGGTCTCAGGGGCAGGTCAGGGAATACATGCTTCATGGCACACGGTCAGAGTGCCCCCAAACCCCGGGGCCTTGGCGGCCCCCAAACCCAGTGCTCACCATACTGGGCAGCTTTGGCAGCAGCTTTGGCAGCAGCAGCCAAGGCAGCAGGTCCGGCTCCTGGGGACACAGAGGAGCTCAGGGAGGAGCTCTCCACCAGTTAGTCTCCCTCCCTGCCCAGCCCATCCTGGGGTTTCAACTCACCTGCCACACCGCCAGGGACCCCTACTCCGCCAAGAGCCCCGGCATCTCCAAGGACCCCGGGCCCTGCTGCTCCTGTGGAGAGATGATGGGAAGTCAGTCCCCCCATTCCTGAAGGACGGGGTCTTTCTGCCCCAGGGACACTAGGCAAGCAGACAGGTAGCAGAGGCCATGCGACCCAGTGCAAGGAGGTCTCAGTCTCGATGAATCTGAGGCCTGACTCTGCCCTGGTCCTTGAGCCCTGGCTGGCCCACCTCCTCTCTTTCCCTGCGGGCCAGCACTGGGAGCCGCAGGTGGCCACAGTGGTGGCTACAAGCTCCTGAGGTTGGAAGACTAGTCTCAGGTTCTGACAGCCTTGAGTTCAAATCCTGGTTTCTCCACTCATTATAGCTGTCACCACTGAGCCCCAGGGCCCCATCTCCCTAAAGGGGATGATGATCCTTACCCTGCCCACCCTACGGGTGTTTGGAGAGTAAAGACCTGCCCTCTGAGACTGTCTGCTGAGCTCTGAACCATGGCCCGGACAGAGCTGCTGGGAGCAGCAGTAGAACAGCTGACACGTGTCGGAAGCTTACAGTGCGCAGTGCTCCACACGCATTAGGATGCCCATTACTCATCGCAACAGGAAAGGTAGGTACTATCATCCTCACCATTTTCCACGTAAGAAAACCGAGGCACAGCAGAGGTTAAGCAATGTGCCTCAGGTGCCACGGGCAGGAAAGGGCTCCAGAGCCCACACCTTTAACTGCTTTGTTTCCCTGGCAACATCTGTCAGACTCTGGCGGCAGAGCAGCCAGCAAGGAACAGGAGAGGGCCGTGGGTCACCGGCCCGCCGGGGGTGGGAGCTCAGGAAGCTGAGATTTTCCGAGTGGAAACTGGCCCCAAGTGGACCGGCCAGAGCCGGTTGGCGGTTCCCTGATGGAGGCCCCGGCCCAGCTCCCAGGAGGCCAGGAACAAGGGGCCACAGACAGAGTGGGTCTGGCCAGGCGGGCTCCCTGAGCGCCACGTGCAGGGCCAGGCAGCTCTGCCACGTCCTTGCAGCTCGTGGCGGGCGCTGGCATGCTGACAGGGCGTGTGCGGGGGCTGGGCCCGGACCAGGAGTCCCTACTCTGCTGGGGAGGAGGCAGAAGCCACCCGCGGACAGCAGCCCCAGCCCCTCCCTGGCCTCAGGTTCCACAAAACTGTCAGGGCCAGAGGGGCCTTAGGGGTCATGGTCCTCACTGAGGTGGAACTGCCCCCAGGGGGGCTGGAAATGTGAGGGCGTTTTGGTTGTCCCCGGTTGGAGGCACAATAGGTATTTAGCTGGCAGGAGCTAAGTCTGCTAAACTTTCACTAATGTGTCCTAGAAACTGCCTTTTCCCACCCTGACCACCCCAGCCCTGTGCTGCAGGCTCCAGAGACCGGGGCTCAGCAAGGGAACCAACAATGGGGGGGCCCAGTGTATGGGGTGTACTCACCATATTTGGCTGCTTTAGCTGCAGCCAGGGGTCCAGGTACTAGAGTAAAGGGAAAAATGGGGTGGTCAGCAGCTGAGCTCTGTACCTGGAGGTTCTGCTTCCTCCTCCAGGGAGCCCTCCCTGACTTCCTCCACATGCTTTGCTCCTCTCAGGGCCCGGAAGCTGTGGTTCCCCAGCAAGGAGTTCACCCGGCCGGGTGCAGAGCTCTGGTATCTAACTGTGATTCTGCCACTCTGATCTGGGGGTGCTTGAGGCTGAACTGTGCCTCCTCCTCCCATCTGTCCCCTCTCAGCCCCTCCAGGCTCAGTGTGGTCTGCCTGAGGCTGCACACAGGGCACTCGGTGAAGAACCGGAGCTCCTCGTGGCCCCCTTGCCACAGCGCACTGACGAAGGGGAGCCAGGCTGGCCCCACCCATGCCCGCTGACCCCAGGGGTCTCCAGCCTCCTTCCCTGGGTGGTGGGCTTTTTCTCAGTTTGGAGCCCTGTCCCCTCTACACTGAGGAGGTAGAAACTCTGAAATCTGGCAGCCCGGGGCCCCCTTCGCCTGGCCTGCCCCCATCTGTTACCCCAGTCGTCTCTAACTGCTCAGGAGAACCTAATGGGCAATTTACTATGGGCCCCTGAGTGAGGCTGCTGGGGGGTGTGCTGGGAGGAGAAGAGGTCTCCCTCCTCTGAGCTCGGGGGGGAATTCCTGCCCAGCTCCTAGAAGGCCGCTCACCCGCACCTGCCCCGAAGCCAGGAACACCGACTCCAAGTCCGGGAACGCCAGCAGGAAGCCCGGCTGCAACCCCTGGGGGAAGTGGGCAGTGGGGTGGCTGTAGCAGGCAGGGGACACACCCCTGTGGGAGTGTCACGCCTAGGAAACTGAGGCAGGCCCCGAGGGAAGGGGCCCAGATCCACGGGGCCTCCTCCGCTTCATCTGCCCACTATGCCGCCACCAGAGTGGTCTTCCCAGGACTCCTGCTGACCACCAAGCCCAGCCCCTCTCTGCGCTGACATACAGGGCTGCACGTTGTGGACACCACTGCCCTTTCCAGCCTAACCTCCAGCTCTTCCCTCTTGGATGAGCTCACTTAAATCTCCTCACAACCTTCTGCGGCAGGTGCCATCAGCACCCACATGTCACACACGAGGTCAGGAAACTCAGAGGTGTGGGGCCCAGGACTTGAACTCGGGTCTCCCTCACACCCAATCTGCACTTCCAACCCCTCTGCCCGCTGCCTTGGGGATCTGATGAGGCCACAGGGCGGGTCTGAGAGGCTGCATTTCCTGGGGTCCAGCTCAGGCCTGGGTCACCCAGCCTGAGCTCGGTGGGGGTGAGAAGGCAGCAGGGCACTCACAGGACTGGGCTTTAGGGCCGCCTCAGCAGCAGTTTTGGCTGCAGCGGGGGCCCCTGCTCCTGGGGGGAGATGGAGGGGTTCAGGGACGGCCCCCATGGAGGATTCCGAGGCCCATCAGTCCACTTACTCACACGGCTCACCTGTGACACCGCCAGGGCCGAGGCCAATGCCGGGAGCCACACCAACACCGGGCCCTAACCCTGCAAGAGTGGAAAGAGCTCATTCTTAACCCGAATCAATTAGTCCTGACCAAGGAGGACAGAAGCTATTGGAAAGAGCAGTGGGCTGGGGGTCGGGAGCCTGGGGTTCTCATTCCACCCTGGACACAGACTTGCTGTGTGACCTTAGACAAGTCACTCTCCCTTGATGGGCCTCAGCTTCCTCATCCCTAATATGAGGTATGTGCTCGATCAGGAGTTCTTAACCTTTGGGGGGACAAGGACCCCTCTGAGACTTCTGAGGGTGATGGAGGCAGAGTCACGTAGTGAAAGGAGCTCTGCAGGACAGGCAGACCAGGCTTCAGAGCGCAGCTCAGCCACCATCTAGCTGTGTGACTGTGGGCAAGTGACGTAAGGTCTTGGAACCTCAGTTTCCACATCCGTAAAATGGGAATAACGGTACCAACTTCATAAGGTTGGTGTAAGGATGACCTCAGCAAACGGTAGTTTTATGGAAAAGGGTCATTTGTCATATGTGCGTTTTGGGGTCAGCAGACCTGAAGTTCAGATTTCTCTGGCCTAGACAGCCCTAGATTTTCTGCTCTGACTCCCGCTGCAGGCAGGCACAGGTCCCTAAAGCCCAGGCATACAGAGCCCCTCGCCCAGGGCCTGGCATACAGGTGGGCTCTGCAGTGGAACCACTGTGATTTGCCATTTTCAGGAAGATGTAGGTGCCTGGGGCTGCCGGGGGGGCCCTGAGAGGTAGCAAGAGATGGAGCGCCTTGTCAAGGAGCAAGAACACTGCTGGCGCTGGAACTGGGATGTGGCGGGGGCTTTGGGAAGGATGGGGAGTCCTGGAGGGCTCGCCAGGGCCTGTTCTCACTTTGTTCTCCTAATCAGAAACTTCCCTACAACCCTCAAAGTGGTCAGATGGGCCAAATGCTGTGAGGAAGGCCCACGCCCAGAATGTGACAGCCTAAGGGGGCTGCTGGACCCCAGAGCAGGGGCGTTGAGGGAGCAGCGCTCTAGGACACGGGTTGGAGGCAGGAGTGGGGGCGGGGGGGCGCTTACCAAACTGAGCGGCCTTGGCGGCGGCTTTGGCGGCGGCAGCTGCTGGGACCCCCACTCCTGGAGAGGTGAGGAGGGGCGTCAGGGAGCAGTCCCCAGCACCACTCCCCACTCTTCCCCACCCCCACTGTAGAAAGAGCTCTCAGAGTCCACCTCTAGGGACCTGTCCCCTCTCCCTAAAGACCTTCTCCCTCCTCACGCCAGAAACAGAGGGGGACGCACGCGGAGCCCAGCCCGCGGCTGGCCGCCTGGGCTCCAGGCCCAGGTGCCTGGGTTCCCACTGGCCGCTCTGGGCACGTCCCTTCCCGAGAGGCTGCTCTGAGGCTGTGACATTCTAGCTCTGCCTGTGATGGAGGAGCCCAAAGCTGTGACTGGTGGGGTCACGGGCCCCCTCTCCTAAACCTCAGTCTAGAAGATATGTGGGGCTTTCTGCAGAAGGTGATGTTAATTTAAAAAAATTCTAATCGTGCCCGTATCCAAAAATATTGGAGGAAACAGCTCATTTCTTGGGGAAACTCAAAAGGGGAATTTTCTCCCAGAAAGAAGAAGGAATGCAGAAGAGAAATATTCTGGTGGGAAAAACAACCAAGGAAGGTTGTAACTTAATCTCATTGTGACTCTTCATCTCCTCCCTTTGGGCTCTGACTGGAGGAGAAAGAGTTCAGGAGAACCAGAGGCTGGCCCGGCCCTCCCACCTCATCGGGGACTAGACAGGCCTTGCAGGGAGTGAGTGAGGCCACCCGACTCTGGCACAGCAGAGCTCTGGCCACCTGGCCAGCTGACACCCTGAGCGTCCCGGACAGAGAGGGACTCGAGGGGTTCACTCAGCAACCTGGAATCCCACGGAGGGCTCCTCCCTCCAAACTGAGGGAAATTGGTTTCTCTCCTCCCATCTCTGGGCTCCGTCTTGCCGTCTGTAAAATGATGCCCTTGACCTGGGTCGACTCCAGGGCCCCTTCCACGAGACAAACCAAACGCGCCCTTGGGTTGGGGCCACAGCTCACCTGGCACCCCCACAGTGCCCGGCACCCCTGGTACTGGGACTCCGGCACCCGGCACCAGCCCTCCCAGGGCTCCTGCTCCTGCAGGACCTGGAGGAGAGAAGAGTGTCCAGCCTGCCCCTCAAAGCTCCCCGTCTTGGGGTGCAGAGGGTAGAGGTGGGGAGGGGGCAGAATGGGTGCATGGGCATCTTCAACTTGCTGGTTTGGGGTGGGAGTGATAAGCAGGGCACCAATAACCCTAACGGTGGGCATCTGAAAAGTGCAGAAAAGTGCAGTGTGGCATTGGAGGATGGGGCCAGGGACTAGGGGCCTTGGCCCAGGCCATTTCTACCCCAGAGGCCTAAGTGTGAGGTTGCTCTGCCCTCATGCTGGAGAATTGCTCTGAGCTCGGAGCCTGGGCCCTAGAGGAGAGCAAGGCCGGGGTGGGGAGGAGAGGCAGCGGTCCTGGGTGTGGGGACAGGCGGGGCAGGAGCACTTACCGTACTTGGCTGCCTTGGCGGCGGCTGCTGCCTGGGCTGCAGCTATGAGGAAACGAGAAAGAAAGAGACTCTCAGAAACCTTGCTGGATCCCAGCCGGGCTGTGCTGCCAGCTGACCTGCTCCAGAGGCACTGAAGGCCCAGCCTGAGCTCTCCTCCAACTCCTCCCTGAGCACACAGGAGCCCAGTCTACACTCCCCACTCCCCTGGATAGCCCTACACTCCTTCTCCCGGTTTCCCCAGATGGAAGGAAGGCTCACGGGAAAGGCCAACTCCAGGAACACCGACACCGAAGCCGGGAAAGCCCCCAGCACCGACCCCGTAAGTGGGAATGCCTCCAACTCCCACTCCGGCTGTGACCCCTGCAGAGGGAAGAGAATCGAGTGGAAAAGAATCTCAGTGAGAGACGCTGGGGAGGGCTCTGGGGGATGCTGGTTGGCGGGGAAAGAGGATGCAAACCTCCCCGAAGTCTGGTCCATGAAGGACAGGAAACCGTGGAATGCCTGGGCCCCCTGCCAGCCTCCTCCAGGAAGCCTTTACTGACACCCTCCAGCGCCCCCCCACTCCCTCTCTTCTCTGAGCACGCTGGAAGGGCCCAGGCTGTGGAGGGACTGTGGGCAGGTCCCATTTCCCTAGCCAGGCTTGGGCTTCTCGAAGAGAGCCCTGGCCAAGGCAGGGAGGGTCAGGGACACTGTCCCCACTGGGAATGCCATACTGGGACTCTCTCATCACTCAGCCCCATGGCCTCATGGTGGGAGACAACTGGAGGAGACATCATCCTGGGGCCCAACAGGTCCAAGTCCCAACTCTGCCAGTGACTTGCTGCGTGACCCTGGGCAAATCACTCCCCTTCTCTGGGCTGTACAATTGGGGAGTAGAAGATGAGGGTTCTTTAGTTCTGGCAAGTAAAAGCCAGAACAGGGTGGGGCAGAGCTACTAGCACAGCACTTACCAAATTTGGCTGCTTTGGCAGCTGCTTTAGCAGCTGCAGCTGGTGACACAGCCCCTGGAGAGACCAAGGGGGACACAAATGCTCAGGAGAGAATGGAGAGGAGAGTCTCAACATATATCCCTCTGTCCACCCATCTGTCTTTTGGTCCATCTTCTATCTATTGAGTCAATGTAGAGTTGTCCATCCATTCACCCACTCATATCTCCATCTACCCATCTATCCATCTGTCTACTCAGCCACCCGTTCATTCACCCACTGACCTACCCATGTCTGTCCATTTTTCTGTCTATCCTTGGACTTTGATCCACCCACTCAACCACTTATCTCTCTGTCCACCCATGCACCCATTTATCCATACACTTATCCACTGATATGTCTATCTATCCATTCATCTATCTATCTATCCAACCATCAATTTTGCATTTGCCTTCTACCTACCCTTAGAAGGTGCTCATCCTATTCAGCTGCTCATCCAACCATGTGCTTATCCATCCATCATCCATCCATCCATCCATCCATACATCCATCATTCTAACCACTTATCTAGTCCCCCACATGCCTATCTGTCTGTCTTTCCATCTACCCATTTACCTCTCCATCCACCATTTTACCCATTTATCTATCTATCCATGTATCCACGCATCCTTGTATCTTTCCATTCATCCAAACACCACCCACTTCCTCATCCACCAATTTGTTTACTCATCCACATGGCCATTCACCTACTTACCCAGTTGTCCATCTCCCCATCCGTCCATCCATCAGTCTATCCATCCATCCATCCACCCACCTACTCACCCATCTATCCACCATTTACTGAGCACCTACTCAGCTAAGGGTTGGGAACATAGAGATAAAAAAGATATGGCTCCTGCCCCCAGTAGCACATTGACAGCCAGAAGGTGAGCTGGAGAAGATGATGCTGGCAGTAGCTAATTAGGAAGTGGTTATAGCCCAAGGGAGAGAAGACGAAGCATGGCCAAGGGTATGAAGAGAAGAGGATAGAGAGGAGAGGTATTAGGGAGAATCCAAAAGTCTTGGCAACGGTTTCAATATTTCTCTTTTACGCACACATACACACACACAGCCCAGCTCACCTGGGACTCCAACACCTGGGACTCCAACACCTGGGACTCCAACACCTGGGACCCCAACACCTGGGACCCCAACACCAGGGACCCCAACACCAGGGACCCCAACACCAGGGACTCCAACTCCTGGGCCAAAGCCTGGTGCCCCAGGCACCAGGCCTGCAGCAGCTCCTGTGGAAAGGAAGGATTGTTCTCCTGGCCTGGCCTCCAAGGGCATGGCTCTGGGGAGCTGTGGGATGGCAGGTCTTGAGTGCAGAGTCCCAGGTGGGCTGGCATTGCCTCTGCATGGATCCAGCTCATCCGAGAGATGGGAAGGGACTGGGAGAACCCCCACAGAGCTCTAAGGGTTTGGATCTGTGGGTGGGAAGAAATGGTCTGCGTCTAAAGCAAAGTCAGGACTCTCACTACTGGGCACCCAGGCAGTTGGTGCAGCAGCTGTGGGCCGGCCTTGGGGGTAGGTGGGAGGAGCCAGATGCTCCACAGGCCCCGCCCCCACTCTGCTGGGCCAATCAGTGGAGAGAACATTGGAGATGGCCTCCCAGGCAGCTTGGCCACAACCAGCAAAGGCAAGGAGGCAAGCACAAGGCATGTTTGGGAGGGGAGGGAGGCTGCCACAGATGGATGAAGGCAAAACCCATCCAGCCTCATAGGATTGGGGTCTCCAAAGCCCATACAGAGGCCAGGGCAGGCCCCGAGGGTCTGGGCAGGCTGGAGCCCTGGGTCTACCACTCCTGGGGGCACTCACCATATTTGGCCGCCTTAGCGGCCGCCTTTGCAGCAGCAGCTGGAGCCCCGACCCCTGGAGAGACAGCCACAGAGAGTGAGGACCTTTCCCTGTGGCCCTCTCCAGGACACCCCTACCCCCTGCTGGAACAGACGTTACCTGCGATGCCTCCAATCCCGGGAATTGCACCGGGAATGCCGCCAGCTCCAACACCAACGCCAGGGAGAACTCCGGCTCCTCCAACACCTGCTGGGATGGAGACAGTGCAGAGGTGGCTCCCAGGGCCCTTCTGAGGCCAGGAAGGAAGGCCTCTGGGAGGCCAGCATTTTCACCAGCACAATCTCCTTGGTGAATGAGGCGCCAGCGCCCCCGGCTGGGTCTGCCTGGGAATGCCCCCACCCCACTGTTCTTGACTCACCCCCAAAGTGTCCATTTCAACACGCTCATTAAGAGACTTGTATGTTTTCAGACAAATCTCCTTCTAATCACTGCCGCATACTGAGAAACCACAAGCGGCCGCTCCCCGTGCCAGAGGGGCCCCTGCAGGAATGTTCAAGGCTTCCTCTCCCTGTGTTCCGAAGACGCAGCCAAGTTTGTAATCCAAGCGCCTGGCGGCCTGGCTCTGGCAGCCCCTCGCCGCCCCACTCTCCTGCTCCCACATTCCAGCCAGCCCCTCCAGCCTTGGGGGCCTGCAGGGAGGGCCTGTGGGGCCTCCATGGAGCAGGCCTCCAGCTCGGTGCTTCTTCCCACATGCTCACCCCCTTGGGCTGGTGGGGAGATGTCTTCTGTCCCACCAGGGCTATGGGAGGGGCTCCTTTGGGACTGAGGATGAAGGTAAGGACATCAGCCCCAATGATCTGACTCTGAACTGGAGGGTTACCTGGGGGGGGGGGCAGATGCCCACTCTGCCCACCGCATGGGCACAAGGAAGGCCATGCCACATCTGTGAGCCAAGGGATCATGGGCTTGAGGAGCTAGTTAAAATTTTTATAGTATACTTTAAATTGATACTAAACTATTAAATTGTTTAAGTGCTCATATATGTACCACTTAAAATTATCATCCTAACCACCATAGTACCCATTCCCTCTGCCTGGGCTCCTCCTTCTTGTTATAACCACATGGCAAACTCCACCTGTATTTTCAGGCCTGAATCAAATGTCATTTTGTCTGAGAAGCCTTCTTGATTTTCCCCAGGCAGAAATAATATCTCCCTCTTCTCGATTCCCACAACAGTACCTACATTTTCCAGCAGAGCTCCTATCTGTCCCTGGTCTCTGACATGGATGGATGGATGGAGGAAGAGAAGGAGGGAGGGAGGGAGGGATGGATGGATGGATGGAGGGAGGGAGGGATAGATGGAGGAATAGAGGGAGAAATGAATGGACGGAGGGAGGGAGGAAGGGAGGAAGAGAATTGTGGAGGGAGGGAGAGAGGGAGGAATGAACAGATGGATTGAGGGAGGGATAGATGAATGGATGGAGGGAGGAGGAGGGTGGAGAGAGGGAGAAATGAATAGATGGCTGGATGGATGAAGGGATGGAGGGAGGAATGAACAGTTGGAGGGATGGAAGGAGAAGGGATTGACGGATGGATGGATAGATGGAGAGCTGGATGGAGGGATGGGTGGGTAGATGGAAGGAGGGATGGATGGAAAGAGGGATGGAGGGAGAATAAATGAATGGATGGGGGAGGGAGGGAGGGGAGAGGGAAGGATGGTGTTGAAAATGGTGGATAATGGGAGTGGGGCGGGCCTGGGTTAGTTACCTGTGAGGCGGGCTCTCAGTGTGATAGGGATGAGGGGTTAGCGGGCTGAGGGCGGGCAGGTGAGGCCTCCAGAGGTACTCACCAAACTTTGCTGCTTTAGCTGCCGCGGCTGCTGCTGCAGCTGTGCCAACCCCTGGGGGAAGGGGAGGGGGAGAGACTCTGAAAACTGTGCCCCTGCATCTCCAGAGCCCACCTGTTCCAGCCCCAAGAGAACCGACCCTTTCACATATGGCTGTGGGTGGGGGGCTTCATAGCAAGCAGAGGCGGATAGAGCCGGCCCTGCCCAGATCCTTCTCCAGGCTCTGAGGGGTCTGGGTTCAGAGTGGGCTGGCCTGCTTTCCGGAGAGACCCTGGCCAGCCCCAGGGCTCTGGAGCCTGGAGGATTAGTGTTCCTTAGGCTGGCAGTGGGGTGAGGCTTTCTTTACCTGTCCCCGTTGGGTACCCGGCCTTGCCTGCTGCACCAGCCACTCCTCCGGGCCCATAGCCTGTGAGACAGAGAGGCTCAGTGGGCGTCTGTGTAGATGGCACCAAGGCTGTCCTCCTTCGAGGCCCGGGCTGCCCCGAGTCTCCACTCGGTCCCCCCAGCCAGAGTTAACACAAAGACAAACACGTGCGTGGGATGGCTATTCTCGTTTTACAAAGGAAGACACTGAGGCTCAGAGAAGAAACGGGTTCGCCCAAGGCCTGGTGATAAGCCTGAGGGCCAGGATTGAGAACCAAGCTGTCTGAGTGGAGTTCCCTCTTCCTTCCTTAAGGGATTCCCACTCCAAGACTCCACCCCGCCCCAGCAGGGGGCTCTCCTAGCCCAGGGCGAGGGCCACAGCTCCCTTGTTAGCACTCTGCAGCTGGAAAGAGCCAGAAGCCCAGCAGTCTAGGAGGGCCTTACTCACCATAGGGCAGCTTCCCAGTGGTGTAGGGCAGTCCATAGCCACCTGAGGAGGGGGCAGGTGGGCTCAGGGGCTGCTTCATGGCAGCCCTCTGCCTTGCTGGGCTCCCACTACCTGGGTAGATAGACCTACTCCCCCAGCTACTGAGGCCTAAGACCCATTTGAGGGTCCTGAGCTGCTCACAGAGGCTCTCAGGAGAGCAGAGGCCCGGGGTGGAGGAGGGAGAGGGCACCCCTGCCCTTGGGGCCCGATGGGACACCCATCCCCCTATTGCTGCAGGCCCTGCCACAGCCCTAGAGTCCAGTGTCTTCCTTACTACCCTCCCCAACAGGAAACATCTCCTGCGTGAGCTGATTGCAGGGGTGTGTTGACGTCAGAGGGGTCTTTCCCATGAATGGTGTTTCTCGCCATCAACACAAATGGTTTCCCATCTGGGCTATGGGTCTCTGTGTGTGTGCATGTATATGCATGTGTGTGCATGCGAGTCAGGTCAACTCCTGCAGGAGGGCTTCCCCATGCTTTCCTTTGCTGATGACCAGAAGTGGGCTGCAAGACCCAGGTTTCTTGGCCTGCCCCCCAGGGATACCAGTAGCCAAACAAGTGCCCCCCACAAGCTGGTTTCTTAGCAGTGAGGCCTGGTGGGTGGTGCCTCTTGGATCCTCCTTCTGACTTACCTGGCAGCTTGGGTGCCTTGATGGGGTACCCCAGAGGGACTCCAGGCTGCTGAACCCCAAAGGGACCAACTCCTGTGGGAACAAGGAGAGCAGAATCAGGCCCTGGCAACTTGGGCCTGCAGCTCCTGCTAAGCCGACAGCCTCACACTCCAGTTTCTGCTCAGACAGCATGACCTCCCACTGTGTCCGGAATCCATCCTGCCTGCGGGGCCTTCCTGCCTCTCTGTCAGCATCAGCTGAGCCCTCCCCAGTGGGGCCACTTCCTCTGGGACGCTGTGGGACTCTCTCCCTCCTGGGGCTTGGGCCACAGTTGGGGCCTGTAGCCCTCACCGCATTTGGCACAGACAGGTGGGTTTTCTGGGCATTTTTCTGCTAGACAGAGGGGCGGGGGAGGGGGGAGCAGGCCTGTGAGTGATGCCACTTTGTGCTGAAGCCAGTCCAAGGCCGGAGCAGCAGGCGTGAGGGAAATTAGACAGGCCTTGCTGGGGTCCCCAGCCCCGCCCAGGAGCCTCTGCCTGGCTGGCCACCCTCTGGCCTGCCCACCCCCCTGAGGGGACCCAGCTTTGCCTCACCTGGGATTCCAGCAAAAGCTCCTGCTGCACCTGCAATGACGAGGAGCAGTGCTGCAGCCCTGCCACCCTGGGCACAGGGCACAGGGGCA
The DNA here is from genome assembly GCF_057802395.1 of Ceratotherium simum simum. NCBI lineage: Eukaryota > Metazoa > Chordata > Mammalia > Perissodactyla > Rhinocerotidae > Ceratotherium > Ceratotherium simum. Next base: position 43,535,169 of record NC_141925.1, on the reverse strand, counting down.
CCACTGGTCGGCGCCAGGCAGCACTGAGGGGCGGGCAGGCCTGAGAGTGGCCGTTCTGCCCGGACCTCCCAGCTCACACTGCCCTCACATGCACTCGGGGATTTCTGAGAAGCGTGCTGCCCATCTTGGCCGGCTATACCAGGGCTGCAGCACAAGAGGGGCCCACCTGGAGGGCCCTGAGCCCAGGGTCCCCACCCCCCACCCCCACCCCAGGCCAGAGGGCCTGAAGGTGGGTGGAGATTCCCACTGTGGGCCCCCAGCCCAGCCAGTGCATACCTGGGGCCTTGGCCTTGACTCCTGCTCCAGTGGGAACCCCAGGGAGCACCCCTACACCCGGGAACCGAGCTCCTGAGGGGGAAAGGGGGGCCAGGCAGTGAGGGAGGGAGGGCAGGCCTTGCAGACCCAACCTGGCACCCGCACTCCCCTTGGGTCACACAGCTGGTCTCCTGCACTGCCCCTCAGTGATGAGCATGGCTCATGTGGTGAGGGAGGGCCCCTTTGGTGGTAACTTTCCTTTCCTGTCCGACCCAAGGCCAGAAGACCTGAGTTTTGATCTCATGTCCTAGCCACGTGGGCTTGTGCTCTGTTGGCCTCATCTCTAAACTGGGGTTCATTTCAAGCCGCCCTGCCCACACCCCCAGAGCAGGTGGACAGTGAACGCCTGCATGAGTGGGAAGCCCGTGCCCTCGGGGGCTCTCTCTCGATGTCGTTCCCAACCACACCAGCAGCCTTCCGCTATGGCTGGGAAGCTCCACTGCCGGCGTCTGGTGTTCCCGTCCCTCCTGCCTCCCCTGGGGCTGGGCCGTCGCGGCGGGAGGGACAGGGGGAGGGACACTCTGTCAACAAATCCTGCACAGCAGCCAGAATCTGGGCTTTTGGGGGAATTCGGGAGGTCACATGTTGGGTGGGGTGGCCGGGCCCTGGCAGGGAGAGGAGGATGAGAGGGCAGCTCAGAGGGTCTCCTGCAGGGCGGATGCGCTGGGCGGGCCCCCTGGTGACTCATGGCTTTTGGGAAACAGCTGGCCACACTGGGGACTTGGTGTGTCCTTGGGGGCCCACCTCGGGCTGTGACGATGGTCTGGGCCTGGGCCTGGGGTCAGGCCTTGGGTGGGGTTGGGAGGAAGCTGACTGGCCTTCATGGGGAAAGATGACCAGGGGCCTTTTGTCTGCTAGCCTGAGCTTTGATGCTGGTCAGGACCCAAGGTCCCTGGTGGCCTTGGCTTGGGGGGAGGTGAGGGGCCACCAGAGAGGCTGCCAGGGATGCTGTCCTCACTATGGGGTCCCCTTCTCCTCCTTGCCCTCACCTGCGCCTGGGAGCACTCCACCTGGGTATACACCTGGTAGCCCCACACCTGTGGCCAAAGAAGAAGGAGGAGCCATGAGCAGCAACAGCCTCTGGAAACCCCTCCCTGGCCCTCTTCCTCAGTGGATCCAGGGCTCCCGGACCAGTCCCTGGGTGCCCGGCAGGAACAGCCAGGGACACATGTGGTGGCTGCAGCCCTCCTCCCACGAGTCTCAGAAGGCATCTGCAAACCCTCCTGTGTCTCCTGGAGCCTGTTTACATGGCCGATCCAGCCCACCTCTGGGCTAACAGCTTCCAGATGTTCCCTCCCTACTGTGTGGCCAGCCTTTTGTTTAACCTGAAGTCACTTCCTCAAGGGCCTGGTGCAGAGGAATGAGGCCCAGATGGGGAGTCAGTGCCCCTTGGGCACACCCCAGCCCCGCCGTGATCATTGAGGGCCCTTCTGCACTGAGCCTCAGTGTCCCCACCTGTCACCTGAATGCCTGCCACAGAGCCTGCCTCTGAGGTCTCTTTCTGCTCCAAGATCCCAGAAGAAGGGCATGGAAGGTAGGCCAGGGCCCCTCTCCCCAATTTTAGACATGGCACCTCCCTCTGGGCCTGGCTGTCTTCCCTGCCCTGCTGCAGCCAGGCCCTGCCCTTCCTGCCCAGTGTGGAGCTGCGGGCCTCTGCCCCTCCCTGACCTCCGCCCTCCAGCCGCAGGGACTCCACACTGACCGGGCACTTTCCCAGGCTTCCCTACAGCTCCGGCTCCGACTCCGACTCCTACTCCAGGCTGAGGCACCACCGCACCTGTATGGAAGGGGCCGCGTCAGGCCCCGGTTCCACTCGGGCTTGCAGCCTTCACCTGGGCCATTCAGAACTAGCCACCATACCTGGAGACACTCCTAAGCCGCCAACACCGGCAACACCACCAAGCCCGGCGCCTACAGGGCCAGGAGTGGGAGAGGCGAGGGGTCATACAAGGAACAGTGGGAGGCAGGAGGGCCCTGGGCTGCACGCTGAGGGCCCAGCCTTGAGGTCTGGTGTTGCCACCACCTCACTTTGAGACTTGGGCATAGCCGGTTGCCTCCCCAAAGCCCAGGAGATTAGAGCTGAGGATTCTGCCCACCTGCCTCCCAGGAAAGGTTCTTTGCAAACTGGAGAGCCCAGGAAGGCCAGAGAGCTTATGGCACGCCCCAAGAGCAACACTCACCAGCCTTGGCGGCTTTATAGGCTGCAGCAGCACCAGCCACTCCGCCGGGCACCGGAGCCCCTGGGTAGATGCCTGCAGGAAAGGCCCCAAGCCCTGCAGAAGGGAGGACGGGATGAGGTCCTGAGCCCCAGCCCGCCCAACCCTGCCTGGCCCGGGAGGCCCATTTGAGGCTCTCCTGCTGTCTGCAGGACTTCCATGCCAAGCAGCAACTATCGCTCCCAGGACTGAGTTCGATGTTGGGGAGCAATATGTACCAGGCTGCTCTGCTCAGCCTGACAAAACTGCAGGGATCTTTCCGGGTCAAACTTCTGCACCCCCCTCCTCCAGAAAGCCTTCTGGAAGCCCCTCTGAGTTGAGCGACTCCTCTGGACTCCTGGGGCCTCTTCCATCCAGCCCTCATCACTTCGTTACAACAGCACCCAGGACCCAGCAGTGATTCCCTCGTGCCCTGGGCAGCTGCTCCAGGCAGGTGGTCTCAGCATCACCCCCACACCAGTACCCAGGACAGGCCTGGCCTGCACCTCTGTACCCCAACTTCCCTCCATAGTAGGCAGATGCCCTGGGCTTGGCTCTGGCCCCCAGAGGGGCATCTCGCCTGGATGTCAACACTAACCTGCCCCAGGGCCAACGCCTGCGAGCCCTCCGACACCTGCAGGGAGAAGGAGACAGAGCCAGGTGAGGAGAGGCTGGTGTGGAGCATCCTTCCTGGGTCCAGGCTGGGAAGGGTCTCGGGGAGTGGGGGCAGGAACCTCGCAATGCTGTGGCCACTCAGGCCCCTAAGCTGGACTCAAGCCTTCAGTACTTGGGGGCCAATCCTGATAAAATAGCAGCCACCGTTTAGTGACCAACTACTATGTGCCAACTACATGTGATTGCGTTGAGCCCCCCCCCCCATGACAAGCCTGGACCAGGCCTTGCTTCCCCTAGAAGGCCCACCAGCTAATGGGGGACCCAGCGGGGCTTTCAGTAAAGACTGGAGCTGAACAGAATCTGGCAGCAAGACCTCACCCAGGCCAGGCCCTGCTTGCTTCCATATTAGCCCCCACCCCAGGCCTCTCTTCTGCTTCCTTGCAGGGGTCCCCTGGCTCAGCCCCCACCCCCTCCCCTATATCTGGAGCCCCTTCTGTCCCCCACCATCTGTCCATCCATCTAGGCTGCCCTGCACTGCAGAGCCTCATTGCTTGCAGGCAGATGCTGAAATGTTTATGAGAAGCCAAATGGGTTCCTCTGGCTCTCTCCTCACATCTGGGCCCCATTGCTCCTTTCCCCCTCCAGGAGACATTCCACGGCTCTGGCCAGGCCCGATGGGCAATCAGGTTGGAGTTCACAACCGTGCCGGGTTTGTTTCCAATTATGTGAGAATCTCTCCTGCCAGCACCAGTCCTGGCCGCCGGGGTCCCGAGCCCAGGGGCAGCCCTCTCTGGGGACTGACCCCAAATGTCGGGGACTGCTGAGCCCTGGAGGGTCTACCTGGCTTTCACTGGGTGTGGTTCCCACTCCCCCCATTTCCTACTTGTGAGCTGGCCCCGGCTGAAACTCAGCCAGCCCCTCTATAAAGTGGGCCTCTAAATCCAGCCAGTCTCTCTTCTGGCAGGTGCGGTGTGGGGGTCAGGCTGGGCCTGAGGTGTGGCTGAGTTTACTTCCCAGCATGACGGCGCTGCCCCTCCCTAGCTCTGTCAGGGGCCCCTCTCAAGCCAGGCCTGTTTCCTGAGGTCCAACGGGGCAGGAGACGCACTCGGGCCTTTCCTGACCACAAAGAAGCTGGGAAAAGAAGACGGGGACCGAAGAGGAAGTGAGAAGAAGCTGTGGCAGGTGGGGTGGGGGCAGACAGCCCCTCTGCAGCCATCTGCCCTCCTCACGCTGCCCTCAGCTGTCTGGTCCCAGGGCCGTCCTTGAGCGTGACCAGCCCCACTGTGGCTTGTCCTCCTTCCCGTGGACTCACCTGGCCCAAACGCCCCAAGGAGGCCAGCCCCTGGGAAGGAGGAGCAACCGTGAGGAGCTGACCACAGCTGAGAGCCCAGGACCCCGGCCGGCCCACCCCTCTCTCTTCCCAGAGTCAGAGAGCTCTGGAATCAAATCCTGCTGCCCCTACCTACTCTTTGCGTGTGGGAGCGAGTCACTTCACCTCTCTGAGACTCAATTTTCCCACCTACAAAATGGCCAGTGTGACCCCGACCTTCTGGGACCAGTGGGCTTGTGAGCAGAAAGCACCCAATGTGTACAGCCTGCCAGGGCGCCCAGCAGGTGTCCCAGCTCCTTCCTGTCCTCTCAGGTGGGCGGCGGGCCTCCAGCTGGTGCTGGGGGTGTGGGTGGTGCTGGCTCCCAGCTGCCTGGCCCCCCACTGAGAGCCCAGGCAGGGCCCCGGCCAGGCCACCCGCCGTCTACTCGCCAAGGGATTAATTGTTCCCAAGCATGACACATGCTACCTGTGCCCCGTTCCATCCTGCCTGGGCAGGCCCGGACGTCCCCAAGGCCCGGAGGTGGGGAGCTGCCCTGGGCCGGGGGCACTGTGGCCCTGCCTAGCGTTCATAGACCTGAGGCTGAAAGATGACCTCAGGGAGGTCATGGAATCCAGCCTCTTTTCATCCAGTCAGATGTTCTGACTTTCTTTCTGGTCTACGCCTTCACCCCGAGCTGGAAGTTCTTTCAGAAGTGTAAACTAAATCTTTCATTAATAAAAGCTTCACTTTAGCAACCATCCATTGTAGGACGCTGAATGCAGTTGTCTCAGGCTTCCCTCCAGTGTTTAACCACCACCTGCCGTGTGTCCCCTGCTGCCAATGGGATCAACCAATCCCCCCTCTGGCTTTGCAGTCACAGCCTCCACAACTTAGGTTTTCTTGGCTAAGTTCGGTCCTAATTCCGTACCTTCGTTTATCTAGGCCTTCCTTGCATTCTCTCCACCATCAAAGACCCTGTTAAGATGGCTCACCCTCCAGGAAGACAGGATGCAGGATAAGCGTGAATCCCAAGGGCTCCCGGCCTTGCAGACCCACGGACCCCAGGGAAGCCCTTGCCCAGGCCTCCTGCCCCTGCCCCTCTCTTGCCTGGCCCCAGCTCTGGAGTTTCACAACCCAGATGGGCTTGCGGGAGGGGAATCTGGGTCTTGAAGATTCGTTTGCATTTGGATGATCGCACATCAGGATTTCGTAAGAGCTGTTGGACATGCACAGTGTCCTGGGGCCTCGGGCTTCAGAGCCAGGGAGACACGGAGCAGGGCAGGGTGCCAAGGCTGCATGCGGAGCATCTCATGCTGATGGGGCTGTAAATCTGGACGGAGACGCCATTTCCTCCACCTGCTCCTTATCCACTAGTGCTTCCCAGAGGGACCGCCCTCTCCCTTTCCTGTAGGTGTGTTCTTTGGAGCTGATGGTGGACCCTAGTGGCAGATCCGGGCCCCATGGGCAAGGCCAGGACAGATCTAGCCATATCTTCTTGTTGGAGAACTCCATGGTCTGGACACAGCTGGAAGGGGCCTGGGATCAGGAAGGGAGCTCATCTGGGGCCAGGGTCAAGAATTCAGCCCGGGGTTAAGTTCAGGGCTTAGTCCGGGGTCAGGATAAGGTCTCAGGTTGTCATCAAGGTCAATGATATGTAGGGTCTTGGCCTGGGGTCAGAGAGGGCTTGGTCTGGGGTCAGGGGACCATCCAGGCAGACTCTGGGCCCACCACCTGTGTCTGAGTCCCAGAGTCACGTTTACAGGCTCGGCGGCCAGTGGAACATCAATTCCTACCTTTGCCCCCAGCCTCAGGGCTGTTTCTGAGACCCTGTGCAAAGGAGACAGGGCAGCTGGGTACATGGGCACTGGCAGGGTGGATGCTGGACCCTCCTCACATAGAGGGGACATCAAGCTGCCTCCACCTCCTGTTCCTGGAGCCCTGGGCTTGGTCCCGGCCTGGTCATGCCTGGGGCTGGCGCTGCCCACTTCTCCCCTCCCTCCTCGTGACCATTGGCTCCCTTGCTGGGCTCACAGCTCTGTGGCCCTCTCTTCCCTGCCCCGCCCTCTCTTGGTGCTCTGAGGCCTCGGGTCTTACCTGGCTTGGGAGGTTTGACTCCAGGCCCCAGTGCTGGAGAGGAAAGAGACAGGAGTGAATGGGAAGCCCAGCTTGCCTGTCCCACTGTTTATCCCCCCAGGGCAGAGTGAGGGCATAGTGAGTTCTCCCTCCCCAGATCCTAAAAGGGCAGTCGGGGATGGCCCTCTCCTCAGACAGGGAGCTGCTGGGAGCCCCGTGTTTAGACACTGGTTTGTGGTTTGTGCTCTCTCAGACCCAGTTTCCCAGCCTCTGACGGGGATGATGATACCCACTCAGTGGGCTGTGCAGGGATGCTGTGGAGGACCAAAGAAATATGAAAGCAGGCGGGGCCACCAGGGAAAGAGCTGGGGGAGGGGCGAGGGAGGCCCGCGGGTTCCAGCTCTCAAACACGTCACTCCCCACTGGACCCTGGGTCTGTGTAACGAGGGGCCCTCGGTGCCTTGACCTTTGGGGTTCTGAGGTCTGAGGACCTGTGTGTGCTGCTGGAGTGACGCTCAGACCTCGTCAGTGAGGGACCAAGTTTGGTTTCTGAGCTCACCTCCTACTCCCAGGCCTCCGAGCCCAGCCCCTGTGTTGAGAGAGAGACAGAGAGTCAGTGCCCTGGCAGAAAGCCGCCCCTCGACCACAGGCGAATCCATTACCGCCCAGCTACACGACCTCGGGCAAGTCCTAAGCTCCATGAGCCTCAGTGTCCTCGCCTGTCCCAATGGGCCAACAGCCAGGTGCCAGTTTGTGCCTGGAAGCGTGTTGGTAGCTGCCCTCACTTCCATATTGGTTCTGAACACTCAAATACTTTTCAAGTATCGAAAACATTATTTTTGATTTTCAATCGACTTTAAAGCATTATGCTTTTTTCTAAATTAAAAGAAAAGATGCCCCCCCCCCCGATGTCATTGCTCCATCGTTCCAACATTCTGCCCATTTTCTTTTGGGGGGGGCTCCCAGTCTCCATCTGCACACGGTCATTGCTTTTAGATTGTTTTTGCCTGAAAAAACACTTCACCGTCTTTCACGACAGATAGCGTGTTCATACTTTTTAGGAGCTGTGTATGATTTCACAGTTTACTTAATCACAGCCTCCCCTCAGGTGGGTTTCCTGTTTTACATTTTTTTTTTTTAAGATTTTTTTTTTTTTTGTGAGGGAGATCAGCCCTGAGCTAACATCCATGCCAATCCTCCTCTTTTGCTGGGGAAGACTGGCCCTGAGCCAACACCTGTGCCCATCTTCCTCCACTTTATGTGGGATGCCACCACAGCATGGCCTGACAAGTGGTGTGTCGGTTCGCGCCTGGGATCCGAATCCGGGCTGCTGGCAGCGGAGCGCGCGCACTTAACCGCTATGCCGTGGGGCTGCCCCCTGTTTTACATTTTTGCAAATAATACTCCTATGAACCTTGTTGCAGATCATTCTTTCTTCTCCTTTTCAATGATTTCCTTTGAATGGATTCCCAAGAGTGGGGTTAGTGACTTGAAGACTGTGAAAGGCAGGGCTGCATGAAGGTGCCCACTTTCCTACAGCCTCATTGTGTTTCCTCTTTCAGAAAATCTATGCTCTTAGTTGTAAAACAGTGCCACAGAAACTGCTCGTTAAAGTAGAAGTGACTTGCGGGTCCTCTGGTAGGTGGCCAATGTCCTTCCCTTCTGCAGGGTCAAAATGTGCTTCTCTCAGGCATGTTATCACAATCTGCCTCACTGGGTGTGTGGAATTTTCAAGTACGTTACCTGGGTAATAGACTCCTCCTGGAACGGCACCAGGAACAGCCCCTGGGACCCCTGGAAGGAAGCAGATAGAGTCCTCCGTTAGCCAGAGCTAGGTCATGGTAACAACGCGGTGATAATTCTGCACGTCTACAGAGTGTTTCCTCAGTTGTGCCCCTCAAAGTGGCCCCTTGAGGCTGCAAGTGCAGGGACTACTATTTCCACCTTAACAGATGTGGAATCAGGCTCAGAGAGGCTGAGATGTGCCCAGGGACACACAGCTGGAAAGAGATGGAGCCTGGATTCAAACCCAGGCCACTTGTCTGAGGGTGACGGTTTGCACGGCGTTACCTGCCCCTCTCCCCCAGGAGAGGGCTCGGTGTGGGGCTGCGTCTGAGCGCCTTTCGCCTTTTGCTGGGCAGCCAGCTCTTTCCAGCCCTGAGCAGCATAGGGAGGGGCCAGAGTTGTAGGAGGGCAGGCTGGGCTGCGGCAGCGGCAGCGAGCCGAGCTGTAAGGAAATGCGGCTGCGGCTAGAAAAATGCAGCCATTCCCACACTGATAGGACGGCTCGAGGTCAGCGTCCTCAGCCACTGGGCAGCAGTGGCTGGGTGGGGTTCTGGCTGTCTGACACAGAGCTGTCTTAGGAGGCGCCGGGGCCTGGAGTGGGGACACCATGAATGAGCAAAGTGAATAGTTTCCTCAGGAAAAGCTAATTCACTGGCCAGGCCAGGGGCCGTCTGCCCGGCCAAAATCACGGGTTCAGTCCCCACGGACCAGTGAAGCTCTCACTGGGGAACGCGGTGATGCTGGGCCCCAGACCCAGGCCTGAGCGTAGTCATGGCAACAGACGATCCTGGTGCAGACGAGTTCTGACTCTACCACCACAGAATGGCCCCAGCCTTGACAAGCTGCCTTGCCAACGCCCCGGCCTGAGCCCCAGCACCACCCTGCTGAGAGGGGCATGGGTGGGGTTGGGGGGACAGTGTCTGGCGGCCCTGTAGTGTGTCCAGAGGCCTCCTGGCCAGACGTCTGGCCTCTGTGGCCTGGTGATGCTGCACAGCTGGGTCTACTGGCCCCAGGGCCCTGTCAGCCTCAGCCTCAGCCCAGCAGGATGAGGGATGCCAAGCTGTCACGGCCACCCAGTGCCAGAGCCCCAGCACCACCCCTCAAGGGCCTGTGGCCCCCCAGGAACTGCAATCCAGGCCTGGAGTGTGCAAGAAATCTGGTCAGAGCCTCGAGGGCTCAGAGCGGTGGCCCCAGGAGGCTGGTCCTGCTGGGAATGAGTGCTCGGCCCTGTCATCGGCTGCCAAGCGCACACATGGCCTGCCTCAGGCCTTTGATGCCTTCCCTGGCTCGGGCCTCCAGCTCTGAGCACTGTCTCTTCTGTGCTTTTCCCTGTTGTGCTCCAGGCCTTCCTCTGCCCCGGCCTCTCTCCCTCCTCCCCTTTCTCTCCCTCTCTGTCCTTCCTTACGGAGCACCTCTCTGCTCCTGGCTCCAGAGCAGACTGCAGGAGCAGTGTTGGCAGGGAGGGAGCAAGGGGCTCAGGACAGACCCATCTGGCCTCTGATCCTGGCTGCACCACTTCTTACCCTCTGTGTGACCTCGGGCAAGTCGCTTAAGCCCTCTGAACCTCAGTTTCCTTTTTAGCAGCGTGGGGCTGATAACCACTGCCTTGCAAAGTTGTCGCGAGTGGTCAAAGGGTCCCGGTGAGAGACCTGGCCTGCCCTGGACCTGGCTCACAGTGATCGCTCAAAAACCAGATAGTGACCCTCTGACTCCACTTTGCTGCATAGTACATGGCCTGGGGCCAGGTATACTGAAGATGTTCAATAAATGATGGATGAATTAGGTGGAGTGGAGGCAAAGATGTTGCCTGTAGGTCTGAGTCCAACCTGTTCCATCCTCAACCGCCCTAAGGGCTCCCTACCTCCGGCTGGTCTAGCCCTTAGGCCTGGCTGAACCCCCACACCCTGGGGTTCTGTTCCCCCACACCCACCTGTGGCAGGGCCCTCCCTGGCTTCCCCTCTCCCCAGCGCCTGCCCCTCTCTCCCCAGATCTCTCTTCTCCCACTCTCCATCCCGCAGTTCAGATCCCAACCGCATTTGCCAAACCCTGTGCCTGAGCCACGACAGTCTGGGGAGCTGGAGATGTTGATGCCCGCTCTGCAGTGAGGAGATGGAGAAGGCGTGCTGGGTGTGAAGGGTTCTGCTCTGCCTCCTCTCGTTGAGTGCAGGAGAGGTGAGAACAGAAGAAGACAGTAGTCCATCGTGGGCCTTCAAGAGGCAGCAGCCTCCTCTCACGCTCCAGTGGCTCATCTTCCCTCCCACCTCCACTCCTTGGCCTGAGCAGTTCCTCCTGCCAGGAATGCCCTCTTCTCTCTCCAAGTCCTGCCCTTCTACCACGACTGAGCTCAGATTCTCCCTCCTGCCTTCTCCGAGCCTGAGGTTCTCACCGCTCAGCTGGCCCCAGCTTTTGGCCTGGAGCACACTTGTCTTGTTTCATGTGGGTTTGGCCGGTTTCCCCGGCTAGCCCAGGGTGGAACTTGTCTCATGCATCTTAGAATCATGATCCTAGACTCTCAGGGATCATAACAGTCTTCTGGCTTGAGCTGAAACTCCTTCTGTAAACATCCCCTTGTTCTCCTGCTTGCATGCCTCCAGTGACAGGAAAATCACCACCTCCCAATGCTGCCAGCCCTACCTGCAGAGAGCTTTTTCTTCTATTGAGAGAAAATCTGCCCTTTGGCTCTCCAATTTTGCCTCCCAGAGTCCCACAGACTGAGGCTCACCTCTCATCCACAGACAGCCCCTCAAACATTGACCTTTTTTTCAAGGTCTAACCTCCAATGTGAAGCCTTCCTGGATTTCTTGGGATTCCTTCAGGCCACCCCTTCCCCCAGTCCTGTCTGCTTCCTCCAGCACGGCACGCTGCTCCCCACTAGCCAAACATGGTGTGAGTAGCCAGAGAGAAAATTAAACCTTATAAATGTGCACTAATTACAAGGGTCGATGGGCCCAAGTTGGCAAATTCTGAATAAGAAGATATATCACTTAAAAAATTCACATTCCCAGAGATCTCATATTTGATGCATTTTTTGCAGTTATTACATTGCTGGAGCCTCCCATTGGCCCTAGGAGATAAGTATGGCAAAGATGTTTCTTCCCATTGTACAGCCAGGGAAACCAAGAGCCAGCGAGATGAAGCGCCTGGCCCAGGACCCACAGCCGACCCGAGTCACATGCAGGGCCTTCTGCCTGGGCTCTGGGCTCCAGGTTCAAAGACCTGGGAGAGGGCTGTCTGGGAGTGAGCAGCGGGCCAGCAGGCCTGGCAGGGGGCTTTGCCAAGTCCAAGTCCAGGGGGCCGGCCTGGGGAGCAGATAAGACCGCACGAAGCTGTTTGTTGTTTGCATGGAGAAAGGCTGCCAAGGGCTTTTCGAAAACAATCTGTCCTCCAGTGGGTGGCTTGGTCCCCTCCCTTTCCTGGGCATGTCTGCCCTCCTGCCTGGGCCCCAGCAGATGCAGAGGGCAGGATCAATCCCTGAACCAGAGGTCCTGGGCCTGGAGGCTCATCGGAGTCACCTGGGCAGCCTTGACAAAACCTCCATGTCCAGGTTCCTCCCCAGACCAAATAAAACAGGAATTCTTGGGTGGGACCCCAGCATCATTGTGTAAAGTTCCCTGGGTACCTCCAATACGCAGCCAGAATTGAAAACCCCTGTTCTAAATCACCTTCAGTTCTGAAATCAGGAAAAAAAACTAATAGTATTTCTGGGGGATGGGAGAGAATTACACTTGATTTAATTCTTCTCTCTCTCTCTTTTTAAATGGCATAGGGGTTAGGGGCAGCTGGTCCTCAAAGCTACTTTGGACCCATCCTAAATGGGTCTGGACCACCCTTTCCATCAAAGTCCACCTGGGGAGCTCCTTTCTTGCCTCCACTGGCAACATGAATCTTTGGAGCTGGGAACTCATGGGGGTGATGTCCTCTTAGGGTCGAGGAAAGCTGGGCTCCCCCAGGACACCCAGGTGGGTGGCTCTGTGTATGTGTGTGTGTGAGTGTGTGAGGGTGGGCGTGTGGGTAAGGATGTGTGTCTGTGCCCCTCTCGCCCCCTGATCTCTCTAGACCTCAGTGGGCTCTGAGCACAAACCCCAGAGGACCTCATCAATTCGCACACCCCTTATTTGGACCCAGCACTCTACCACCTGGGACAGAGCTGAGATTTACGTTTGCAAGGAAAGGGACAAGGCCTGCTGAACGTTGAGCGGCATCACTGAGGGCACAAGGAGAGGCTGCATTCTGCTCTAGGGCGTGCCCACCCTGGAGGACTCAGCCCCAGGCCTGCGCCTCCCCAAACGTTGCCTGGTACCTGGCCCCCACCCCCTCATCCTTTGGCCCAGGGCAGAGAGCTGGCTGGTACTAACTCTCTGGGCTGCCTTAGCCTGTCTGAGCCTCGATTTCCCCATTTGTAAAGTGCAGATGATAATTCGGCACTCTCAGGGTTCCTGTGGGGATAACCGCCGTGCTCTAGGTGGGAGCTCTGTCTAGGAAGGCAGGTGTTCAGAGGCATGCCTGGGGAAGGAGGGGTTCAGGCAGGCCCAGAGCTGCTGCTTTTAGGCATCAGGGCGGCTGGTCCTCTGGGGTTGTCTTGCTTCCCCTGCTGGGCCCCACCTGACGGTGTGCACGTCCCTCGGCCTTGTCCAGGCCCGGGAGCTGACCTCTGCGCAGGAAGCCCCTGCTCCCAGCTGTCCTGCCCAGCCGGTCAATCTCACGGAAACAGCTGCCGCTCCTGCCCAGCACCCCTACTCCAGCCCTCCGGCCTGAGCCTGCTCCACCCTCTGCACCCTGGCCCCCTCTGGCCCCCACCGAAGGTCCAGTTCTCACGGCAAGGAGCACTCCCACAGAAACCGGACCCCACCCAGGCCACCGCACCAACGACTCTTCCTATGGCCAGGAGCACCTTCAGGGGCCTCCAGTGGGCCACTCCGAGGGTCCCCCGAGGTGCGTAGCAGCCCCATGGGGGGCACACACCTTATGGGCCAGGACGGCCCTGAGATCCACCGCAGCCTCTGCCGCCAGCCACACCCTCTGCCGGGAGATGCACCCCTTCCTCAGCTCCCCTCTCCTTGCTTGTGCTCCACACCACACACACAGCCACACTCAGAGCCACAGTCCACACCAGGGACGCACCTGGACACCAGCTCCCCCCCAGGATGTGCCTGTCGGGTGGCAGACTTTGCATACGCTAACACGCCCTTTCACATACCCTACTCCCCAAACACACACATTTGTCCAGGGAGGAACCTGGACAGACATTCATCCCCTCCCAGAAACCTCTTCCACTATTTGGTGACGTATTTGGGCATATACACACATACACACCTGTGCGATAGCATGCAACACACTTGTTCACGTGTGTATGCATGCGCACACATGTATGCACACACACACACACACACACACACACTCAGAAGTCCCAGCCCTCCTCACCAGGGACAGACCACAGTGGCAACTTTCCAACCTGCAACCGGGTAATCAACTTAACCCTGACCTTCCTCGGAGGGGGGTCTTGACCTCTCAAGGGACAAGGAACCTGCTGAGGTCACAGCTCACGGCGGCTGGGCTGGCCTCCAATCCAGGTCCCCTGCCCCCAAGGCATGTGGGCACACCTGCCAGGTCCACAGGTGTGCAAAGTGCCGGTGCCCAAAGCCCCATGGGACCCTGCCGGCCCTCCCCAGCGTGCTCCCTGCTCCTCCCCGGGAGGACTCCCGGGACAGAGCAGAGGCCCCGCAGCTCTCCTACAGCAGCAGGACCTGGCCCCTGGTTGGGAGCATCCTGAGTCAGGAGGCATGTGGGTAATAGGTTCCTCCTCAGCACAGGCTGGCTCCCGGGACCAGCAGTACCAAGGATCCAGTGGCTGAGGGGTTCCCACCCGGGACCCCCAGAGGACACGGGGGTGAAGGCGCCCTCTCACCATCCATCAGTCCAGCCACCTGGCCGGGAGGCCCAAGGGCTGCGGGCAACTCTGGGGAGAGGGTGAGGCCTACCTCCAGGCTGCGAGGGGTGGACGACGGACAGCAGGAGCAGGAGGACTCCGGGCCGCAGGGCTGCCGCTGTCAGACCCGCCATCTCGGGGAGAAATGCCCCAGCCCGAGTTCCGCGCCTCGTTTTATCCCCAAAGCGTAATTGCTGCCTCGCCGGCTGAGGGAAGGAGGGAGGGAGAGAGGGCGGGCGGGAGGGCGGGAGAAGGGGGAGGCCTGGGGGAGGGGGCTGCGAGGAGGGGGGGCAATTACGAAACGCGGGCTCACAAGCCTCCCAGGCTGGGTCGGACTGGACTGGACTGTGGGCTTGTTTCCTTAAAACACACAGCCGCGCGCACAGTCGCGCGCGCGCGCGCGCGCACACACACGCACAGAGTTCTCCCCCATCTCTCTCGCCTTCCCTCTGTGGCTGTTCTCTCACTGCTGGCCCTGTTCCCGCCAGAAAGTGCGAGGGGGACCTTTGCCAGGACAGCCCTCCGGAGAGGAAGCAGGAGGGAGGGCCCTGCAGCCCGGCCAAAAATCCGGCCCCAGCCAAGGCCTGAGTGGCCAGGCCCCCGCCCCTCCGGCTGGGCCCTGGGCCCAGTGTGGGGACACAGGCCAGCTGTCCCGCGCCTCTGCCCCCACCCCAGTCCTCCAGACTCCCCCAACACCCCCGGCCCCGCCACAGACAGGCCCTGCCCCAGGCTGGGGAGGGAGGGTGTTGGGCAGGTCTGAGGTCTGGGGCCCAGGTCCAGTGTCTGCAGAAGCTGAGGGGCTGGCTGTCGGCAGAATGGCCTGGAAGGTGAGATCACATTGGTGCTGCCCCCTGGGGCATCGGGGGGAAGGAAGGGGGGCCTGGTGCACTACAGGGCTCCATTCTTCGCAGGCTAAGGTCACAGTCTCCTGCCTGCAGCTGGGGAGAGGGTGTTGGGCCGGTCTGGGATCCATGCCTGCAGAGGCCAAGGGGCTGCACCAGGGGGGTGGCCTGGGAGTTAAGGCCATGCTGATGTTGTCCCCTGGGGCATCTGGGGGACATGTGGGAGACTCTGACACACCACAGGGGGTCCATTCGTCATGGGTCAAAGTTGCACTCCCACGTGCAGGCTTGTGCAGGCCACAGTGTCTGCTGAAGGTCAGGCCGGACCCCCAAGTGCCCTGCAGGGGACCAGGGAGCTGGGGAGCCCACCCAGACTGGCAGGTCGCCCAGCCCCTGTTTATTACTCTGACCCCAACGCTGAGCCCTTCTGGCACCCAGACCAGACTTGGGAACCCCTAAATTACTGATTCTCGCCCCACCCCAGAGGCCCGGGGCCGACATTCCTCTGGTGGCCAGGAGAGGGCAGCCCCGCGCTGAAGCAGCTGGGCCTCGCATTTCCAGGACTTGGGTTGTTCACGCCTGCCTGAGCAGAATGAGGACCCTGGTGAGGCAGGGTAGGAGAGGGTCGTGCCGCTCCCGGCAAGTGGGGAAGAAATTTGGGAACCAGAGGAAAGCAGAGAGAAACTGGTACTTGCCCTGGTCACGGCCTGTCAGGGAAAAAAGTCGAGGTCGAGTTCTGAGAGCTTTTCCCTGCACCTGGATGGAGAATGAGGGGGACACAACAGGGGTGGCCAGGAGTGCAGGTGTCAAAGGCCAGGCATTGGACTCAGGTGGACCCAGGACCAAATTCTTGCTCTAGACTTTCTATGGGGGTAACTTCTTCCTAGAGCTTCAGTTTGCTCATCTGTCAAATGGTGATAAATAGCCTTGCCTAGGGGAGTTATTGCAAAGATAAGTAAAATGTGGTCAGCTATTTCCACACCATGACTGCCAGATCCAAAACGCTCCATCCTCACTTGGGGCTGGTACTAGTTCTGGGACACTATTACCACCACTACTTCTGCAAGCACCACCCCTGTTTTCAGTGTAACTGTTGGCTTGACTCTACGCTGGGCCACCTTGGGACCCAGGGCCGTCCCTCGTCTCCCTGGCCTCGGGCAGCACAGCTCCAGGATTGGGCCGGGCTTGGCATGCCGGGATGACTGGCTTGAAGCTGTGTGTCACTTTCAGTGTGTGTTATTTGGGGGTGCTTTGGGGTAGCTGATGGAGATTACGAGCCCAAGCCCGCTTTTGTTGGTGGGATAGAGGCTGCTCAGGGTCAGGGTCTGAGGCTCGGTGCCTGGGATGTGCCTGCTGGGGGAGGGGAGGCAGGGGGTGCATGTGTGTGCCCGGCCCCTCCTGGGAAGGTGAAGGCAGGGGGTGCTGGGGAGGAGCTGGGCCCCACTCCTCCCGGGGCAGTGACGTGGGCAGGAACCGGCTTTCAGACTTGCAAACCGCAGTCTGCTCAGAGTCTTTATTAATTCCAGGACCGGGAGAGAGGCTGAAGCCAGAGGCAGAGGGCTTGCTGTGGGGGATCCAGGAGAGGTGAGGAGAGGCGTTCTCAGGGATAGCCTCGGGGCTGCAGGGCCAGACCTCTCCCCGCACAGCCGGGCCCTGTGTCTTGCCCCTACCTGTGTGCCCACTTCTTCTTAGTGTCCCATGCTCGTTGCAGCAGCTCCACTAACTCATATTTAGCAAGGCTCTGTGTATCTCCAAAGGGAGCTTCAATTCAGAGTCGAACCCATGAAGCTGATTCTCCAGTGCAGTTTAGCGCAATGCATTCAGCACAGACGTAAGGACTGGGGGTTACAGTTATTGACCAACATTCGTTCACTCATTCGCTTACACGTTCAAGACAGCCAGCAGTCCTCTGCTCTGCGTAGCTGAGCAGAGTCACTTGGGTCGTAAATGGAGCGCTGCCCACAGAGAGATGCCTAGTGCGCTGAATGCCAGGTGGGCTTGGCCTCACCTGCCTTCTTGCTGCTGGGCATCCAGGTGAGTCACTGACAGGCCATCTCTGTCCACAGCGCCTCCAGGTGCACTTGTTGAGGAAGGACAGAGCCACCAGCCTCCACATGACCCTGAGCATGTCATTGCTTTACTCAGAAACCCTCAGTTGCCTTCCGGATCAAGTCCAGACTTGTGGGTATGGCCTTCAAGGCCTTGCATGACCCAGCTTAATGGCTCTGCTACTTTCCTTCCTCCTGGCTGGCCTCCCTTCTGCTGGCACAGCTGTTCCCCAGCCCTCAGACTCGTCCTGGAGGGCTGGGGCTGGACCTCTGTTGGCAAGGTTCCCTGGTCTCAGCTTCCATCCCTGCAGGTCTCTGCCCTCAGTGTCCTTGGCCCCCAGACTCCTCTTGGGGGCCTTGGTGTGGGCCCCTTGGGTGCCTCATCTCATTCACCACTGGCCTGGCCACCACTGAAGGCAGTTTGAGGATGGACTGTCTCCCCTTCTTGCAAGAGTGTTGGACAATAAGCACAGATGTGCCCTCCAGGAGATGGGAGCAGAGGCTGCTGATGTAGACAGACCTCCAGAATCCTGGGGCTGTGGTTTCTGTTTTCTGCCTTGTCTATACATGGTCTTTTTATCTGTTGAGTGCAGGATGTGCCTTCTGCATGGAACCTTGGACCAGAGGGAGAGCTGGGCGTGGGCCGCCTGGCTGACCTAGGAAGAGCTTGGTGTCAGCCAGATCCAGGACCCCTGCTGTGCTCCCCGCCAGTGCGTGGCGGCCTCTGCTGTCAGTCATCTACACCTCCATGTGAGTGCGGGTCCCTCCAGCCAGTCCCAGAGGAAATGAGGTCAAGGTTACATGAACAGGGGGCATGAATTTCTCCCGTGGGCCCAAGTGAGGCTTGGGACAGAAGTGAGTGCTGGCTGGCTAGCGTGGGTTCACGTGTAGACATCCAGGAGAGAATGAGCAGCAAGGTAGGGTGACGGACCTTCCTGGATCCACCCTCTCTCATCCATGAGACCCAGCTACAGACGTTAAGGCCAGAACTTGCCCTTCCTCTGATTTTAAATTTTCTAGTAGCCATATAAAATAAAAGAAAATGTAAGTAAAATTAATTTTAATAATAAGCTGTATTTAACTCAATACATCTAAAATATTATCATGCAAACATGTTATTGATATAAAAATTATTAACGATGTATTTTGCGTTCTTTAAGTCTTACTACTAGCGTGGAAGTTACACTTGGAGTGCATGTCAGTTTGGACTACTCACATTTTGAGTGCTCAGCAGCCTCATGTGGCCAGCAGCCACCAGAGTGGACAGCGCAGCTCGAGACCTTGAGGGGCTGGTGAGGATGGGCCTGACTTAGGGTGAGTGAGGGGGAAACGCTGAGAGCGGCTCCTGCTGCTCAAACGTTACAGGTAGCAGGTAGGGCGGGGCAGGAGGACGAGGTAGACGGCAGGGCATTCTTGAGGGCGGCAGGGGGTGGCCTGGGGCACACCCCGGACAGGCAGCCCCAGGGGAGAGGCCCTGCCCTTATGCTGGGGACCCAGCCTGAGAGGGCGGCCACCTACTGAGCGGCACCAGGCAGCGTCGGCCCAGAGCCAACAGTCCGGCTGGAAAACGAGAAAGGCCGTCTGTGGCTCATCCCTCCCCAGAGGTGGCCTGGGACCCCTCTGACAGCAGGCCAGGAGAGGAAGGGGCCTGCTCCGGGGCAGGTGTCAGGCTTCCCTAGAGGTCAAGGGTCTGCAGCCGACAACAGACAGACGCTGCTGGTCTGGGGCCCTGCTGAGTCTGGCTTCATCACGCAGGAGCCACCGAGGGAAGAGACTGTGCTCGAGCGGGCTTGGGACTTTGGGGAGGGGCTGGAATTACAGCACAGGGGGCATCTGCAGCCCCCAGGCTGGGGTGCAGAGCGAGCCAGTGGTTGTTGTTGTGGTGGGGACTGACATGATTAGTGTGTGAGCTTGGGTGGGTCACCTACAAATACCACCTGATAAGGGTGACATCAATGGTGATTAATCCCTAGAAGCCCCCGTTTCCTCTTATGGAGACAGGCGTCTTCATAAGCCTTTAAGATTGAAAACTCATGTCTAAGAGTCTGGTATACAGCAAGTGCTCAAAGGTGGGATGGGGTCCTTGGTGCCATTTCAGGCAACTGAAGCAGACAGTTGAGGCTGGGGAGGGGGAGTGCCCAGGAGGAAGCCCCATGTCCACACGTACCCTCCCCACCACCGCCCTGGGATGCCCCAGCTCCTGAGCTGCGCGCCTCTGATCCAGCAACCTCTGCGCAAGGCTGTGCCTCTGCCCGGGCCGGGTGTTTGCATGTCTGAGTCATTCGTCAGTCTGGGTCTTTGGCCGGTGTGAGCCGGGGGGTGGGTGTCCCGGACTGGCCGTTCTGCCCCGTGCTGTTCCCACCTCGCCTCATGGGCTGTCTGCTGCAGTCTGGGGGGAACATTGCGAGCCGGGCACCCCCTCCCCAGGGGGCCCGGGATGGAGGAGTCCAGAACACGCCTCTCATTTGTTTGACACTTGACAGTTTACAAAGCACATCTCCGTTTGCGATCGGGGATATTATTATCTTCGTTTATAAACATAGGGGTTAGGAGCACTGTCTACAGACTCCGGCTGCCAGAAAGAGCACTCTCAATATCTCCCTGAGCTCTATTTAATTTTAGGTCTGAGCCCCTGTCACATCGGCAGGCAGCAGTAAATTCCATCCCAGTTGCTAGGTCTCTCTGTCCCTACCCTCCACCCCCGGCCAAAATCTGGGCGTCTTGTGTGGGGCCTGGAAGTCTCGATGGGCCCTGGGGACTCCATGAGCCCCTTTTGGCACCTCTGTGCCTTTGTGCACCCCAATACTGTTCAGAGGTTGGGGAGCCTGGGGCCTGGGCCGTCTCTGGGGATGCTTGCAAGGTGTGATCCACTCATGGATCCCACTGGGGACTCTCCATCCCCAGGGCAGGACAGCTTCCCTCCGGCCTCCTGCCCCTCTAGGATACTCACTCAAAGAGAAGATGACTTCAGACTGCTTTGGCTTGCAGCCTGAGGGGCTGAGAGAGGGGCAGGGCTCAGGGTGGACACGCACAGGTATTCGAGAAGCCAAAATATCCTGCCACCCATGTGAGGACACTGAGCACACTGGCCCAGGGTCACCCCAAGGCATTGTGGCCTGGAGCTGAGGCCTCTGGGGTATTTCAGCCTGCCAGCCACACTGCTTTCTGAGGGGGCGATGGCCCCAGCTTTGGGGTGCACTCAGCCCCTAGAGAGCAGGGCCCTTTCTTTCCTGGGCCGGGCACCCCACGGGTCCTCGTGCTGGCTCTGGGAGCTGACAGAGCTGTCCACGCTTCCTCCCTCGGCACACACAGCAGTGCTCCCTCCTACTCGCCCTCCTCACCCTGCCTCCCCCCCGCCCACCGTGCCCAGGAGCCCTTCCAAGAGCCTGAGCTGGTAACACTGCCAGGCAGGGAACCCTCTTCCTCCTGGGCTCTGCCGGTCTCTATCCCTATACCACGTCTGGCCACTCTCTGCCTTGGGCAGACCCCTCCACCTGTGCCCGGAACCCTCAGCTGGCTTGATCCCTGTGGCACCAGGTGGGTCGTCCAGGCTGGGCCCGGCAGCTGCCAGGATGCAGGGTGGGAGGCAGCCCGGGCCGGGCCAGGGGCTCCTGCAGGGCCTGGGTTATCTGCTCCTCTTTCGTTCTGTTCTCCACATTCCTGAGCTGCCTGTTCTGGCTGGGCATCAGGTCCTGGGAGGGGGGACAGACAGGACATCGGCACCTGCAGTCCTGGGAAAGTGGAGGCAATCAGGAAGGCTTCCCGGAGGACGTGATGCCAGAGCTGAATCCTGTTTCCTTCTTTCAAAGGGAGATGTGTTCTGGGTAGCGTGTGCAAAAGCAGGAGGGCTGAAGGCAGCCCTGTCTGAGGCCCGGGCCTTTGCCCTTCAGCCCACCCACAGGCTGCCTGCCTGCCTGCTGGGGGAGCTTCCAGAAGCACAGACCCCAGCTGTCCCCACCCTGCTGAAAGCCCACTGGGAGGATGCTGGCCCTTCCTGCGCAGCCTGTCCCGCTCCGCCAGCACTATTCCAGTTGCGGGCTGTGACCCATCGGTGGGTGTCGAGTTGGTTTAGTGGGTCAGGCAGAGCATTTTTAAACGAGAGAAGAGAATAGACACCAGTGTGAGGCAACTGACCAAATCAGCCTTGGGTCTTGAATCTTTCTTCCGAGTTATGAGTGTTTGCATGTGAGTACTGGATTTTGATGAATTTTTTCCTGCATGTCACAGTCAGAAAGTCTGAAAGATGCTGTTGCAATGACTGTTTACAAATCGTTCTCACCTCTACCCTGGGGGCTGTGGTCCTGCCCGTGGGAAGGAGGCCCGCTCTGAAGTAGGCACCGCAATGTGGCTGAGCGAATGGACAAGTGAATAGGAGAAGGGAGACCCCCTTTGCTACATACCTCCCTGACCCTCTTGGCTTGGCCACATGTTGGGCTCTGCCAAGCTGATAAGAACTGGGGTCTTGGCGCCCAGGTTTGGGTCGCCGTTGTTCTTGGAGGTAGCTGTGCCTGTTCCTGGCCCCAAAGCCCTCCAGACTCCCCAGGGGTCCCCTTGAAGGACATCTTGGGGGAGATCAGCGATTTCAGAGTGTGCTCCTCAGAACCCCGAAAATAGAGATGGGCTGCTGGGCGGGCAAGGCGCCAGGCCCCACCCAGATGGTACCGAGGCAGACCTGGTTTTGTTTGGTTTGTACACCAGGCTTGTGTACCAGAGTAACATTTCATTTGAAGAAAGGCTTCTGGGGCTTCAAAAATCATGAAAACCACCATTCTGGTGGGACGGCAGGGTCCTCAGGAGACTGGCGTTCCATTCCCTGACCTGTGCCAATTGCCGTGTGACCCGGGGAACTTGTCCGCTGTCTGGGCCAGGAGCCCGCTCTCAACATTGGGGTGCAGACTGGAACAGTGCTTCTCAACCCTGGCCGTGCATTAGAGCCCCTGAGAGTTTCTAAATCCCACTGAACAGGCTGTGCCCCAGCCCGGAATCTCTGGGGCGGGGCCCAGGTGTGGGCATTTTTAAAGCTTCCCGGGAAGTTCCAGTGCACAGCAGTGTTTGAGAAACACTGGGCTTGATGGCCCGTCTCTGCAAGTGACCCTCCCACAGGGGGCTCTGGCTGTCAGGCCAGTGGTTCTCAGAGTTTAACGAGCATCATAATCAGTGGTTCTCAAAGTGTGGTCCCAGGACCAGCAGCATCAGCACCACATGAGAACAAACTTGTTAGAAATGCAGATTCGTGGGCCCCACCCCAGATCTTCTGACTCAGAGACTCTGGGGTGGGACCAGTAATCTGTGCTTGACCAAGCCCAGCAGGTGACGCCGATGCACGTTCCAGCGTGAGAAACACTGTCCTAACCTTGACCGTCAGGGTCCTCTGCATGAGGGCCGCCTGTGTCTCCCAACCACAGTTTCTGCTTCTGGAAGGAAGGCGGAGGTTTCCAGAGGGTGTGTTCATCAGCTCGGGCTGCCATAACAAAGGACCACAGACCGAGGGGCTTAAACAATAGGAATTTATTGCCTCACAGCTCTGGAGGCTGGAAGTCCAAGATCAAGGTGTTGGCAGGGTCGGTTCCTTCTGACACCTCTCTCCGTGGCTTCTAGAAGGCCGTCTTCTCCCCACATCCTCGCTTGGTCTTCCCTCTGTGTGTCTGTGTCCTAATCTCCCCTTACCAGTCGTATTGGATTAGGGCCTGTTCTAACGACCTCATTTTAACTTCACCACCTCTTTAAGGACCATGTCTCCAAATACAGTCACATTCTGAGGTCCTGGGGGTTAGGGGATCATCATATGAATTTTGGGGGACACAAATCCACCCATAACAAAGGCCTTCTGGGAGCTTGGGAGGAAGGAGGCGGCCCTGTCCCAGGCCCCAAGTGCAGGGAGGGAACCTTCTGGAAGGAAGCCCTCCAGACGCTCTGGTTGCTTTCCTGGCCATCGACATTGCTCATTGCACCCTTGCCTGAAAGAAGACCCCCCAGTGCTGATTCTTGCCAGGGTTTGAGGGGTGGGTTTCAGGGGGTGTGTGCACCCCCTGATACAATATTCGAAATGTCCTGTATAGGAGAGGTGTCCCCTCCCCTGCATGGACCTCTCCAAGGGTCTTTCCTGGTCCCGTTGTGTTACCAGATGATCTGAGCATCTGGGACGGCTTATGATTGTTCTCATTCATTTCTTTAAAAATATTCTTTGATTCAGGCTGAATTTCCCCCATCATTCTTCCCCCGTCAGCCCCGACCTCTGATCCCCAGAGCCGTGTGTGTGAGAATTCGCCAGTGTAGAAAAAACATCTGACAGTGCTACCAGGGGGCCGGGGCGTCAAGCAGAAGAGGTGCCAGGTTGGGTCAGTCTGGGAGGGCTTCTCAGAGGAGGTGAGATGCAGCTTCAGATTCCAGCTGTACTCTGCTCCTGCCATGTCGGGAGCTTCCGTGACAATAACTGGTTTAATCTCCAAACGAATTGGGAGATGCTGTTATTCCCCTGGATCAACCGTGTCTTTTTATTCTGTGTTTTTGATGCCTTGACATCTTGGGACCTTGTTGACCCTGAAGGGACAGCCCCTCCCAAGGCTAGCTAATGCCTAGAGGTAGCAAATGACTTGTCTGGGAGCGGGTCTCTTCCGTATAAAGCAACTGCCCTGGAGCCCACACCTCGACCGCCAGCTCTGTGGAGCTCTCACGCTCCAGCCACTACCCTCTGCCCTCATGGCCCCGTGGCCAGGTATCAGACAACTAGGGACAGTCCCCACACCCCAGAGCCCACTGAAATTATTCAAAGGAGCCCATCCTAAGCCTGCCCCACCTGTTCCTTCCCACAGAAACCACAACAGAGGCTCCTGCCCACGTTTCCCCCTCCCTCTGCCTCCCGACCGGCCCTGGTCCTTCCTCGTGTGGCCCCGTGTGGTATGGCATGCCCCCTTCTCTTGGGACCTGTGAGTATAACAAACTTTTTTCAATGCAGTCATCTGGTCTTTTGGCGTCACCATACCTGAATTATAATAAAGCCTATATTTTAAAACATTCTCTTCCCATTTTTCAAACAAGTAAAGCGAGGCCAAGAGAAGTTAAGTGACTTGCCCGAGGCCCCACAGCCAGTCATGGCAGAGTCGGGATTTGAACCTTGTTCCAAGTCCAGCATCTCTCCCCAGCCCCTGTCCTCAGACAGAGCAGGGCCTGGGACGAAGAAGAGTGGCGGTTCAGAGGGGGCTGGGCCACATCTCCTGGAGCTGGCCCTTTGCACTGTGGGTCCTCTGCTGCTGAGTCCATGGCCCTCTTCAGGGTAGCCTATCACTTCCTCTGCTCTCTGTGCTCCCTCCTATCTCTGGATTCTTGAGGGGACCTGGAGGGAGGGGATGAGACACGAACTGCCTGGGGAAGGGGAGGAGGCAGACCCGCTCTAAAGCTTGGCCCCACCCCTGGCTAGCTGGAGTCTCTATTTCCTATTTCCAGGAGCTCCTTGGGGCTGGTGCTATGTCTCGGCACCTCTGCATCCCCAGCACCCATCAGGGCCTGGCCCAGAACACACGCCTGGGAAAAGAATGAATGGATGGATGTCTCCTGCTCTGTCCCCATCTCTCCTGTTCTGTGGCTCTGTCTTGCTCTCTCTCTGTATCTCTGTCTCTTTCTCTGTGTATGTCTCTCTCTTTCTCCCGCCAGTCTCTCTGTGCTCCTGCCTGCATCTTTCTCTGCCTCTCAGGGGTTTGCTCCTACAGGGCCTGAGGCTCTCAGGTCCCCAGCTTTGCATGAAATTGTTTATCCTGAGCAGACCCAGCAACATGAACTCTCGTTCCAGGCCCCAGAGGAGGAAGTGCGCCCAGCGGGGTGGTCTCCGTGGCCCCCCCGGCACGGGATTTGGCTTTCGGCTCTGGGGGAGACACATCCTTCCTCTACCTCATGCTCCACACTCAGAATCTTCAGAACAGCCTGGATGGCCCCCCTGCAAACCCCTGTTGGCTACAGAGGAGGAGACCGAGGCCTGTCGGGGAGGTGGTGGTGAGGGCGAGTAGGTCTGTGTGTCTCTGTGTTGTCTGTCTGCAGGTGTGTGGCGTTGTAGGTGTGTGTTGTCATATTGACTTGCACGGCAATGTCTGCTCAGCCAACAGTTAACTCCAGTTCACAAGAGCATTTTAAAGGGGGAATAACACACGTGGAGTAAAGTGCACAGAGCTCGGGGGTGCGGCTTGAGGACCTTTGTGTGTCTCTAGACTCATGTCGCCACCACCCACATATCAACATGCGAGACATTTCTAGCCCAGCGGGCTCCTTTGTGCCCCTTCCCAGTCTGTACCCACCAGGAATAACCACTCAGCTGATGTCTTTCACTGCAGATTGGTTTCACTTCTTCTTGAACTTTGTAATGGGTTGAATTGTGTCCCTCCAAAAGATATGTTCAAGTCTTGATCTCTGGTTCCCATGAAGGTGACCTTATTTGGAAATAGGGTCTTTACAGATGTAATCACATTAAGATGAGGTCATATTGGATTAAGGTAGATCCTAAATTCAATGACTGGTGTCCTCATAAGAAGGCCATGTGAAGACACAGAGACACAGAGACACACAGGGAGAAGACGGCCATGCGAAGACAGAGGCAGAGATTAGAATGAATCACCTATAAACCAAGGAACACCAAGGATGGCCATCAACCACCAGAAGCTAGAAAGAGGCCTGGAAAGATTCTTCCCTAGAGCCTTCAGAAGGAGCGTAGCCTTTCCAACACCTTGATTTTGGACTTCTGGGCTCCAGAACTGTGAAAGAATAAATTTCTGTTGTTTTAGGCAACCAAATTTTGGTAATTGGTTACAACGGCTCCAGGAGACTAATACAAATTTCATATAAACAGAATCCCATAGTCTGCAGTCTTCTGTGTCTGGTTTCTTTGGCTCATGTTGTGTCTGTGAGATTTACCCATGTTGTTGTGTGTAGCAATAGTCCATTCTTTTTCATTGCTGTGTCGTATTCCATCTTATAGATATACCATAATTTATTTACCCATTCTAATGGTAGTGTACATTGGGTTGTTTCTGTTTTTCTGCTATTATGAATAATGCTGCTAGGAACATTCCTGTCTTTTTGTGGACATATGTCCTCATTTCTCATGGGTATAGAGCTAGGAGTGGAATTGCTGTGTTTTATGGTAATCATATTTTTAACTTTTTGAGGAACTTTCAGATAGTTTTTGAAAGTTGTTGTACCATTTTATGTTCCCACCAGCAGTGTGTGAGAGTTCTAGTTGCCCCTTATCCTGTCAACACTTAGAATTGTCAGTCTTTAAATTTTAGCCATTCTGGTAGATATATAGAAGTATCTCATTGTGATTTTAACTTTCATTTCCCTGATGAATAATGATGAGGAGCACCTTTTCACATGCTTTTGGGACATTTGAATATCCTTGTTTGTGAAGTGTCTATTCAAGTCTTTTGTCCATTTTTGAAAATTGGGTAGTTTGATATTTTCCTTAGGAGCTCTTTATATATGCTGATACAATTCTGTGGTTGGTTATATGTAATAGAAAGACCATCTCCCACTCTGTGGCTTGCCTTCCTCTTCATGTTGTCTTTTGATGAACAGAAGTTGTTGATTTTAATGAAGTCAAATTGATCAATCTTTTCTCTAGTGGTTAGTGCTTTTTCTGTCCTGTTTAAGAAATCTTTGCCTACCCAAAGGTCATGAAGATATTCTCCTAGGTTTTCTTTAGAAGCTGTATAGTTTTACCCTTCACTTTTAGGCCCCCGATCTACTTTGACCCAAGAGCATTTCAAATCTCAGCGGAGCCAGGCCTCAGCCTGCCCACCCAACTGCTCCCCAAGCTTGGTGCTTCCAGTGTTTGGGAAAATTCTTCCCTCCAGCTGCACTGCCTCTTTCGCTAGCCCCATCCCTTCCTCCAGGCCCTGGATTTAATAAAAGCTCTGAGCTGCCTGTGGTTTCCTGGCTGAGGGCTGGTTCCAACCTCTGTCAGGATTCAGGCAGCAAATGGGGTCCCATCCCCTCTCCATATGCGCCTCTTTTCCCACCTGGTGTGGGGCAAGTGCACCCAGTCATGTATCTCGGAGGGTCCCCAGGCTGGAATGAGGAATCTCTGGGGAGCCTCCTTCCCTGATCTTTCCTTACTCTTCCCTAACCCCCCCCATCTTGGGCCTTCCCACTCCCTTTTCTCCGCTTGTTCCTAGATTTATGGGCTGGAGGAGCTTGTCCCGTCCCGGGATGGCAGATAGGTTCCATCAGCAACCCCATTTGACTGGCAATGGCTGTCTGAAATGGTGTTAAAAAGGAATCTGAGGATATCCAGTTTCAGTGGGTGAGAACCGTACCGTTTATTGCTTGGTCATATCTGCCTGGGAGAAGAGGTGGGAGCCGTGGCCCCCACGTTGTGTCTTTAATGCCTCTGATCTGGTCTAAGTCTCTCATCAGGATTAATCAAAAATAGAGTTTAAATGACTCATTCAAGGGCATTCAGCTATTAATTAAGAGGGATGGTTTGGAAGCTCAGGTATCGTCCGTTCAACAGAGGGCTGCTTATTCGTTTGTTCAGTGAGCACTCAGAGCACCACTGTACTTCTGGCCCGGTACTAGGCACGGAGGATACGGTGATGGTGAGACCTGGCCGGGGCCTGCTCCAGTTCCACAGGGTTTCCTGGGCTCCAGGAGTCAACACACAGAGTCAGGGGGTCTCATGGGGTGCTCACTTGTGATTTGGTGAGCCTGCCATTGCTCACCCCCTCGCCCTCCAGCCCCATCCCTGGGGTGGGATTATAGTGCAATTTAAAACCGTGGAGCCTGGTGAAGAGCTGGGGTCCACAGTTGGAACATTTGTCTCCAGATAACTTTCAGGGAAGGGGTCCACAAAAGAAGGCCTGTGACGAAAGTGTATGGAAACCCTGATTGTGAGCAAAATGGACTAGGAGGCCTCTGGGGTTTCTAACATGGTCCTCGGGGACTGCTTGGGCACCGTTCAGTGACAAATCCCCCTGTCCTGCCCTGTACACGTCCTTTCTCCCTCTGAGCGGGCCTCAGGGCTGTTCCCCTTCCTGGGATGGACACACACACACACACAAAGGGACACATGCAGAGACGCACCCAGGGACACACATGGGGCACACACACAGATGTAAACGCATGCACAGACACACCCTCCGCCTGCCAGCCCCTCCCAGTGCAGCAGTGAAAAGCCCAGGCTCCGGGCTCACACATCGCAGGTTCAAGTCCCCACGGTCCCACGTTGACCTGTTTGACTTTGGGCAAGGTACCCTTCCTGAACCTCAGTTTCCCCATCCTTTGGGGGGGGCTGTGGGGAGCACGATGCACGTGTTGGGCATAGGGTGGCTGTCCAACCAGTGTCACGGGCAGCTGCCCCTGTGGCTTCATTCAGACCACTGGCTCAGAGCTATTCCAAGAACTGGGGAGGTGAGGACAGCTATAGCCCAGCCCGTGGGGCTCTGTAGAAAATTCACCTCTGGGCCCCCTACCCAGAGCTTGGCACTGAACCGGGATGGGGTAGAGACACAATCAGGGCCTGTTATGGGAGGGAGGGAAGGAGGGCACCAAGGCTTTGCTCTGTCTTCTGGTTCTTTCCCTCTGGGAAAGCACTGATTTGTTTCAGAGGCGTGAGGGAGCATGGCCTGTTTGTTTTCTGTACCAGGTAAGCGGGGAGAAGGCCGCTGCAGCCTCTGCTAGACCAGAGGGGCCCCAGGAGGTGGGCCCAGCCCTGCCACAGAGCTGTGGGCCAGAGCCCCGCCGGGCCCCCTGCTGCCCGCCGGGCCCCCTGTTCTGTGCTTTCACCATGTCCACCGCCCAGGCTGGGCCCCGGCCAAGCCCTCACTCGCTGGTGAGGGCCAAGCCGGGCCGTGCCAGGCTCCGCGGAGGCCCTTGGCCAAGAACAGCAGGGCTGTTCTCAGGAAAGCTGGGGGATTAAGCAGCAGGCTGGCGGGGACTCAGGTATCCGCCTCCTGCCCCAGTGTGGAGATGAGGGGCAGGATGACCTCACAGCTGCTAAGTGCTGTGAAATGAAGGGACCTACGTGAGCCACCACCAGGGGATGTGGGGACACAGCACCACCTGGGCCAGCTTGCTCAGGAACCACCTTCAGGGAGGAGCCAAGGCCACATGTCTCCTGACCCCTGCCCCAAATCAGCCCAGGTCTCATGACGTGGAGTGTTGTCTCTCCCAGCCCAGGCCAAGTCCCTACCCCCCTAGACTGGACCCTCGAAGACGGCGACCTGGCTCCCGTGCCCAATCCTAGGCTGAGCCCCGGGCCCTGGTGTGAGGAGCGGATTCCGGTTAGAGGGCCGGGGCAGGAGCTCTCCTGGGCTGTCTGCATCTGCCCACCGATGGGTGGAGGCACCCAGCTTGCGCCGGGATGAGGCCCGAGAGCCCTGGGCTTCTGCTCCCCTCACGCCCCTGTCTAGAGTGTCTCCCCCGTTCCTGTCCTATCCAGATCCAAGCCAGCCTTCAGGACTTGCTTGCCTCTGGGAGCCTTCTCCCACCCTAGGCTGGGCTGAGGGCTCCCTCCTGTTCCCCTAGCCCCCTACTTCTCCTTCCGGTGTGACATTGACCACGCTGGACTGCCACCATCTGTAGACACCTCTGTCTCCCTCAGACAGGACACCCAGGACAGGGCCAGTCCTCTTCCCTCTGCTCCCCAGCCTCCCTCTCTTCACCCTGGTGGTCTTGCTGTCCTCTGCGCTGTGCCTGCCGCTGGCTGGGCCACACCAGAGCAGGTGGCTGCCTGACCTGGCCTGGTCCCCTGTCTGGGCTGCCCCTAGGCCCCTCCCTGTGGGCCCAGGCGGGTGAGGGTGTCTGCAGGGACGCTGACTCAGATGTTATTTTGGGCTCCCCCTGGGCCCAGCGAGCTCTGGGGCCTCAGCCCTGTTTAGACGGCTGGGCCGGATGTGACCGACTCCAGGGCTGGGGGAGAGCTGGGGGAGAGGCAGGCCAAGGCAAACGCCGCCCCCTGGGCAGGGGGCAGGCAGGGGACACAGGCGTGGTGGGACCAGGGATCCAAGGACTGACTGAGGCCCTGCCCACCTCTGGCCTGGTTCTCAGCTCCAGGGCTCCCAGCTGAGGCCCTGAGCTGGGGGGCTGGTGCACCAGGCCCTGAGAATTCATTCTCTGATAGATTGCAGCCCCAGAATCCCCCAAATTAGAACAGCAGTCAGAGAGGGCCAGGCCAGATGGCGTCTCCTCGACACCCCTCACACAGACACACACCTGTGCCCTCTAGGCGAGAGCCTGAGGCCCAGAGAGGGCCAGACAGGCCCGGTTAATACGGAGAGGTCCAGCCCAGCCTGGGTCTCTGACCCCCAGAAGATGCCCCTTTTTAGAGCTGCCACCTCAGAAGCCGCTCCGCCAAAGGCCAAGGGGCGGGTGCCTTGGGCTGCTGTCTGGGCCTGCACCCCCTGCCTGGTGGGCCCTGGGCAAGCTCCTCCCCTCAGCGGACCTCAGCTTCCTCGCCTGTGAAAGGAGCTGTTCGGGCTCAGCCACTCTTGAGACCCCGACCCCCTGCGAGCCTGTGGGCCAGGCCAGCCCCTGGGGGTCTGCTGTCCTGCTGTGGCTCCCAGGGGGGCCAGGTGCCTGACTGCTCTCCCTGAAGGCGCCTGTCCTCAGCCCCTGACTGGGCCCCAGCCCAGAAATGTTTAAGGAAACACAAAAATCCTTCTAGTTGCTGTATGTGGGACGCGGCCTCAGCATGGGCGGAGAAGCGGTGCGTCGGTGCGCGCCCAGGATCCGAACCTGGGCCGCCAGTAGCGGAGCGCGCGCACTCAACCGCTAAGCCACGGGGCTGGCCCAACACGAAAATCCTTAAGCTCTGTCCACCGTGTCCAAATTAAAAACAGAAGGGGCTGCAGCACTGCTGTTAACCCCTGTGGAGCGGGCGACTGGCCCGGGGCTGGGGCTGGGCTCCAGGGGCACCTCCGGGGTGGCCCCCTCTTCAGGCTCCGTCACTGGCACACTCAGGACTGGCTGGCAGGTGGGCACTCGGTGTCAGCGAACCTCACACCTGGGCCAGGGCACACCCAGACCCGCTGCCTCTGTGGGAGGCCTTTCTGAGGAAGGGCGTGGCTGCTGCAGAGCCGCTGGCCACTGCCACTGTCTCTCCTGCCACCCCGGGACGCGCACCCGTCCCAGAGACGTTCAGAGCCACCTGACGGCGGGGCCTGGGCTCCCCACTAGAGAGGAGAAATGCAGACAGCACCCCCGCCACCCCCACCTTGCTGGGTCACCTGAAGCACAAGGGCAGGGACCAATGTGCCCCTGGAGGAGCCTGGAGGAAGGAGACGCTGGGCGGGCGGTCAGAGGGGCTCCCAGGATGGGCCTGTGGCTGGCCTCCACGCTCAAACTGGGGAGGAGGACGCCCGCGGGAACGAAGGCTGGTGTCTCCCTGCCGTCGTGGGGTGTGGCCATGGGGATGCTGGTGGGCCCCTTTCCATGCTGTTGGTGTGAGCCACCCAGGCCAACACTCAGGCTCTAACTTCAGACCCCTCAGAGTTGAGAGAGCCTTGAGGGAGCCCATTGAATGGAGGGTAAGACGGGGGCTCAGAGAGGGGTGTGGCTTGCCTAAAGTCACACGGGTATGACCAGTAAGGGAACTGGCATCCATGTCTCTGTCTCCTAGACTCAGAGACAGTGCTTGGCCTGAGTTGGGGGAAGCCGACCTCCGTTCCCTGCAAACTCCCTGCCCCAGATGCCAGCCCCGGAGATATTCCCACCTATTCTCCCAGGCAGGTGGCGGGGGGGGGGCCTCCCAGGGATCAAGTCCCCCTGGACTGAGGACACGGCTGACCCAGGCAGCCCAGTGTTCCGGCAGCTGCCCAAGTATGCGGACTGCAGTGTGGACAGCCGTCCTTGCCACGTTCCCAGAGCATGCACCAAGGAAAACATGGAATGTTTCTTGGATGACACAGTCTCCTCCACAGTCATGCATTCCTGTGGGAGGGCAGTGAGGAGGGGTCGTGGCTGTCTGCAGGGGCGGGGCCTCTGCTGCGGCACGCACAGTCTTGTCTGCAGACGCGGGTCCCTGGGCTGTGCCCAGAGCCAAGGGAGTGTGCGTTGGAT
This sequence comes from Ceratotherium simum simum, assembly GCF_057802395.1. NCBI lineage: Eukaryota > Metazoa > Chordata > Mammalia > Perissodactyla > Rhinocerotidae > Ceratotherium > Ceratotherium simum. The sequence continues at coordinate 43,503,018 of NC_141925.1, read as the reverse complement.
GCACCAGCGGCAGCCCTGCCGTGGGCGTGCAGCTGTGCTCCTGCTCGTGCAGGCAGTCAGTGGGCACTGGCCTCGTGCACACAGCTGGCATCCTGCGGCTGTTTCCTGCCCTGGGCACTCAGCCAGTACATCTCCCTGCCCCACAGGGACCCCTGGTGCGACCCTGCCCACATGTGTCCTCAGCCCTCAGCAGGCAGCTGGGGCAGCCCCTGCCCTTGCACACGCAGACCTTTCCCTGCCTGTGTGTCCTGCCTGGACCCCAGCTGGTGTGTCCCCTGCCCTGTACTTGGAGTGGGCATGTCCTCGACCTGATTTGGATGCTGGGCCCTTTCGGGGAGTCGCCAGCATGGGCTCCACCACTTTCCGAGTACACACGTGCCCCCACAGCCTCAGCCTCCCTCTCGTTGAGTGGCCTGGCCATCCCCTTCACAGGACCGCTGTGATCAGGATAAAGAGCCGTGGGCAGAACGCGTTTGTCCCTGGGCCCAGCACGGCGTTGAGGGCTGCAGAGAGTGTGTGTGACGGGAGATGAGGCCCGGTCCTTTTGGCCCCTCAGCACAGGCCTCTTCATGAAAGGAGGGAGACTCTAGCCTTGAACTTGGAGGTTCTGAATCCTCAACAGCCCACAGTTAAAGTCAGGGACCCAGAGAGAACACACAGAAGGCCTCTGCCCTAGAGACCCCCTCTCAAAGGAAGAGCAGGCTGGCAAGTGTCCTGAGTGCTGTGGCTGAGAGGACTGGGACGGGCTGGACTGTTGTGGGAACTGAGGGCAGTTTTTGGTTTTGAAGATTGAGTAGGGTTTTGCCAGGAGATCAGAGTGGAGAGAGACTTTAGAGCCAAGGCGTCATGCGTGCAAAGGCCCCGAGGTGGCCAGAAGTGTGGGACACACTCAGGGAAGTGAAGGAGGTCGGGAAGAAGGGCCGGAATGAGCCAGAAAGGAGGAGAGACCGATCTGACTTGGGGGCGGTGATGAAGGAGAGCCTGAGGAAGTCAGCGAAAATTCCAGAGCAGGTTTGCCTTGAGAGAGGATGCAGAGTTGGGCAGGGGTCAGTGATGAAGTAGGGTCTCAGGGGGAAGGATGGTGTGGAGGTGATAATGTGGGGAAGACTGAGGGGTCCAGGTCTAGAAGTTCCTGATGCCTCCTGTCCAAGACGGCTGCCTCAGCCTACCTGGTCTCAGTGTCTCTGGCTGGTGCCAGGGAGCTGGGCTGCCCGCCCCCCGCTGTTTACATCGCTCACATACTTCTGGGGTCTTATCTGCAAGGGTCTGTCGTGTGGGCCCACCTCACCAAGTGGTCCCATCACCACCTGCCTCATAAATCAGGCCTTTGTCTCCCCAGCCCTCCTGGCTCCTGCCACACCCTCCCAGCGCTGCTGTCCCACCCTGAGTCCCACCTGGCAGCTCCTGGCTCTGCAGTGCAGAGGTCCTGAGTGACCTGGTTTTCAGGAGGCATCCCCAAAGGTCTCCAGAGTTTGCTCCGGTGGCCACCCCCTTTCCTGGCTCCCGGAGGGGTGTCAAGCCTGTTGCTCCCTGCTGGGGCCTGACCTGGGGTGGGGTGGGGAGCAGGCAGATCCCAGAGTCCAGAAACCAGCTCTCACCCTCTTAGAAACTTGAAGGCCTGTGGCTGCACTCCACAATGGATCAGAGCCACCTCACTGCTCTTCCAGGCTTCATGTCCTGGTCTATAAAATGGGTGTATTCACTCATTTGTTCAATAAACATTTACTGCATGCCTGACCCCAGGCAGAGCCTCGGCCCTTAGTCCACAGTCTGGAGGGGATGACAGATGAGGACAGAGGAGTGCCCCAAAGAGTCTTGTGGTCTGGGATAGTTGGAGAGGGGGCCGCAGGGGGACTGAGGCAGAGCGGTCAGTCCTCTCTGGAGGGAACAGGATTGGTTTATAGAGTACCTGTGGCCTGGTGGGCACATGGAAAGAGTGTTCCAAGCAGAGGCAGTGCTGTGGGAAAGGCTCAGGGGGGAACAGTCTGGAGACCTGCCCATGGTTTACCCTGACTGAGTGAAGTGCTGGGGATGAGGTGTGGGTGTTGAGACATGAGGCTGGAGAGGTCAGCAGATCATGGGAATCAGGCCAAGACTTTGCCCTGAGGCACTGGGGAGCCATGGAGGGTTTGAGGCAGGGACCATCATAGTCAGGTCTGCATGTGAGCAGGTGCCCTCTGGCTGCCATGTGGAGAATGGAGTTGGGGAGCCCCCTTGGGGGCTGTGGGATCCTGGGGGGGCAGTTGGGGAAGTCAGAGGAGGTCCAAATCAGAGTCGCTGTCCAAGGTTGACTTCTGACCCAAAGAGTCACACCACCTTCACAGCCTCCTGGTCAACTTGGAAGAGCGGCTGGCTCATCCCTGGGGAGATGGTCCTCATTTGGGCCCCCCGGCTAGGGCCCCCTGACATTTTCCCACCACTGGACCTATTCAGGGCCCTGTGCCAGCCCAGGCCACATGGGCTAATACTAGTGACAGTCTCACATCCGTCTCCTGTGCCACAGCCCTGATCCCACAAGGCTTCTCCACAGAGCTGGGGGTGCCTCTCAGACCCAGCTGGGCTTCTTTTCCAAGCCCCAGACCCACATGGCCAGTTGCCTACTGGATGCCTCGCCCGGGATGCCCTCAGGTGCCCACTCATCTCATGTCCACACAGTGCCCCTCTCTAGTGCCAGCCTCTCCTTCCAGGGGCCTGAAGTCCAGGGAGGAGGTTATTGCAATGGAGGAATCGGGTACTACGAGGGGAGCATGGGGCTGTGGGAGTCCAGAAGAGGCACAGACCCTGCCTTGGCAGTCAGGGAAGGCTTCCGGGAGGAGGGGACCTTTCAGTCGAGTCTTCGAGGACAAGGAGAAGTTTGCTAGTTTAAAGGGAGACGGGCGGGCCGGCCCCGTGGCTTAGCAGTTAAGTGCGCGCGCTCTGCTACTGGCGGCCTGGGTTCAGATCCCGGGCACGCCCTGACGCACTGCTTCTCCGGCCATGCTGAGGCCGCGTCCCACATACAGCAACTAGAAGGATGTGCAGCTATGACATACAACTATCTACTGGGGCTTTGGGGAAGAAGAAAAGGAGGAGGATTGGAAATAGATGTTAGCTCAGGGCTGGTCTTCCTCAGCAAAAAGAGGAGGATTAGCATGGATGTTAGCTCAGGGCTGATCTTCCTCACAAAAAAACAAACAAACCAAAAAAAACGGGAGACAGGGTGTTGCAATGGGGGTAACTGCAATTCAGAAAGCATGGAGGTGAGAAATAACAGCCTAGGCTTTGGGTGGGGAGTTTGAGAGTGGAGAGTGGAAAGAAACAAGGTGGGGAGGCCAGTGGCACCAGATGCTGTGGGCATGAAATGCCAAACAGAGGAGTTGGAACATTTTTGCAGAGGTAATTGGGAGCCATGGGAGGTTCATAGCAGAGGGGTGATCAGATCTGCATCCTAGAATGACTGTTGGGGCATCGCCTCCTATGTGCAGAACACCACACGGCGGTACCGAGGAACGGGCTGAGGGGTCCAGGAGGGGCCCAGACAGAGGGTCGAGGTGGCTTCACAGAGGAGGTGTCCCTCAATCTAGGCCTCAAAGGAGGAGATGAGGATGTCTGGACGGTGGTGTCTGGCCCACATCTGTGTCCCTGCGCCTGGTACAGACTCAGGGCTTGGGGAGGGAGCGCACGTTCATTGGATGGCCCATAATGCGTCCTTTCTTGGAGAGAGAGGCAGCAGATGGTTAGGGTCTTGCACTGTGCCTAGGACGTGCCTCCATCCACACTCACTCAGCTCTGCTCGCTGAGGCCTGCAGGGCCTTCACCACCAGGGCCGCCTGCAGCAGGGCCCCCTCCACCAGGGGCCCCTGCAGCAGGGCCCCGGCTGAGGAAGCTCTGCTTGCTGCCTGAGAGGCGGCTGTCTGCCCCCAGCACCTGCACCCAGCTTGCTTTTCCACTGCATGTTTCTGGAAGGCTTGGGGCCCATCCCTCGTTCCCTGCTGCCCGGCTCAGCGGCATTGGTCTGGGAGCTTGGTAGAAGCCCCTGAGGTCATCCCGGTCTCTTGGAGGACTAGAGCTTCAGTGCGCCCAAGGTGTTCTCTCAGAAAGGGATCTTCTTCCCAATGGTGGGCTCCTCAGAACTTAGGGCGGTGGGGGCAGAATGAGGGGAGGTGCAGGCGGCAGCCTGCGTCAAACACACACGCAAATAACACCCCGTGCACTGCCTGCAGCAGCTCCGAGGGCTCAGACACGAAGGGCTCGTGCTTCAGGAGTCTCCTCACATCACGTTAAGAAACAGGCAGAGCTAGTCTACGGGGAGAGAGGTCAGGAGAGGGTTACCCTGGGTGGGAGAGTGGGGACTGGAGGGGCTGGGAGGGAGATTTCGGGGGGCCTGGTGAGGTTCTGTATGTTGATGTGGGTGTGTCAACACACCTGTGTTCAGTTTGTGAAAACTCACATTTGATTTGATGAAAGTTCACGTATGATTTGTGCACTTCTCTATATAAATAATATAATAATAATACTCTGACTACAAAGTTCAAAAATTAGTCACAACATTCTAATATATATGTATGTATATGTAAATATGTGTATATACAAATCTATGTCTATCTATCAATCCATCCATCATCTATCTATCTGTCCGTCCATCCATCCATCTACCTATCTATCTATCTATCTATCATCTATCTATCTATCTATCTTTCTATCTCTCCATCCATCTATCTATCTAACATCATCTATCTGTATACTTGAGAGAATCCGGCTAATGCCTTTTCTCTAAGCACAGTTGAGTCCTCTGCTGGGGGTGGGTGGAGGGAGGCACTAACTATGCAGTAGGTGCCCCCGTCCCCCCCTCACCCTGGACAGAGACCCACAGACCTGTGCCCCGGGGAAAGGGCAGGGCTCTCAGGGGCCCCTCCAGCTGCAGAGACATCGGCCGGGCTGGCCAGAGAGGATGGTGACGTCCCCTGCCAGTCCCTGGAAGCTGGCAAACGGAGCAGACCAGGCTGTAGGCCCCTCAGGGCCAACCTATACACCCCTGAATAAATATTTGTTGACCAACTGACTGCCCAGTGCACAGACTGCTGTCCAGCACTCTTCAGGGTGCCCAGAGGCAGGCTGGAGGACACACATCTTGACCCAGTGTTCAGGGAACTTCTGGAGAAGGAGCAGTCGGCATAGCCGGCATAGACTCAGGACAAAGCGGACAGCTGGACATTTGCACACACACAGTCACAGACACATGTGGACCCCCACACACCAGGCTTGGACCTGGGCGTCGGGCACCCAGAGGAACTGCCGAGCCAGGACCCAGACGCTGAGACACATGCTTCTTCTGCTGTTGAGAGGGGCGCCTCCTACCCTGGACTCAGACAGCCTCGAGGGCAGGGCCGGTGCTGGTGCTGGGTGACCCTTTGTCAGATGAGCACAGGGGCAGGACACAGACACCCAAAGAGCCCCAGGGAGACACCCAGGCAGGGCGCAGACGAAAACCGAGAGAGACAGACCCTCGCTGTCCTCTCAGCGGCTTCTCAGCCCGGCCCTGTCCTGGCCAGAAGGGGCTGGCTCCAAAGAGCGGTTGGAGAAGCGGGAGAGGGCTCTGGGAGGGGTGCTGAGGACAGAATCCCAGGTCGGAGACCCTAATCCGGGCCCTCCACTCCACTAGGCTGCCACACACGTTCCTGCTCTCCTTACCCCAGCTACCCACGACGACATGCGCCTTCCACCGCCCCCAGCCCCAGAGGCTGGCCGGGTCCCTGAAGGACCTGCTTTGTCTCCCACCCCCACCTGGAAAGGGCAATGGCAGTTTTGCCAGCGCCCCCTGACCTGTCCCTGCTCCCTCGGCTGTCTTCTGCCTCCACCCTCATCACATCCCCGGGCCTGACCTCATGTCTGCAGGGCCTGGGCGAGGGTGAGATAAGGCGGGCATTGCCCGCTGGGCCCTCCTGGGTACCGACGGGAAGGGCGGGCCAGGCTGCAAGCCTCGAAAGCGCCCATGACTCACCAGGTGGGCAGGGCCATGGCCGGCATCCAAGAGGAAACACGCTTCCTCTGGATAAGGCTGCAGGTTTGCTGTTTTTGCCTGATGGCTCGTGCATTTGGGGTTTTGTTTTAAGTCCTTCCCCACTCGTATGTTACCAAGACGTTCTCCAACAGTTTATTCTAGCAAATTCAGAATCCTATTTTTCACGTTTCCTCCTGTCTTGAATCCACCTGGTGTCACCTTTCATGGGATATTAGGTAGGATCCAGTTGTCATGTTTTCTCCATAAAATGAGCCCCCTTTCCTCAGCCCTGTTAACCAGCCCGTCCTTTTCCCGGGGGCCTGCGGCGTGTTAAACTCTCTTTGAGCTGGTGGATCTGTTCCATCGCCTGGTTGTCTGTTCTCGCTCCTCTACCACGTTGTTTTCCTTCCAGTGGCTTTGTAGTGTGTGCTAAGAGCAGCCAGGGAAAGTCCTCCCCTCCTGGTTCCTTTGCAAAGTCACCTAGCCATTCACGAATCTTTATTCTTCTATAGATTTTAGAGTAAATTTATCAAGTTCCTCAAAAATATCCGGCTGGGATTAGGGATTTTGGTTCACTGAAGGACTCCGTGGACAAAGTGACAGATGGGAGGATAATGATATTTGTGATTTTTAAGCAACAAGGAACGGCAATCTGGAATATACAGGGAACGCCTGCAAAACAAGGAGAAAAGACAGCAGCCCCAACAGAAAAATGGGCTAAGGGTCTGAACTGGCAACTTGCAGAAGAGGAAGCATAAAGAACTAGAGAGCATAGAAGAGAGACAAACTCACTTATAATCAGAGAAATGCAGATTAAAACTACAATGAGATATTACTTAATACCGATCAGACAGCCAGGCATTAGAGAGCTGGGTAATGCCGATGTCGGCAGGGATGTGGGCAGGGGCAGCCCCGCCGGAGGGCCGTCTAGGAGGGCTTCATCCAGTTAAGCGCCCGTATAACTCCTAGCCGGATCCTCAAGGCACTCCCAGCCCGGCCCACGCCCACGGCAGCATTGTTTGTGGGGGCAGAGAGAGGGGCCCCTCAGTGCCCGTCGCTGGGGGTGGGTGTAAAATGCGGCCATGCCCACCCTGGGGCACCACACAACAGTGCGGAGCACAAGCCCGCTGGAGACGAGACTCTGCTGCTAGATCTTAAAAACAGCGCCGAGTGGAAAAAGTGAGAGAGAAATACAGCCTGTACCCCAATTCCACTCATGTAAATGAAAATCCTCCCCAAAGAGTGACACATATTTTTAAAAATTGGGGTAAAATTCACGTAACATAGCGTTAACCATTTTAAAGTGTACAATCCAGTGGTGTTTAGTACAGTCAAGATGCTGTGCAACCACCACTTCCATCCAGTCCCAAGACGTGTTGTCTCCCGAAAGGAAATCCCGCACCCATTAAGCAGACACTAGGTGTCCGCCTGTTACAAGAACACACACGAACAAAAGGACACGCGTTAGAAAGGTTGCCTGTTGAGGGGGAATGGGGCTAAAAGGGACTACGTAAGTAAATTCTCTGTGTTTGAGGGCCAAAAAGAGATTGAAAAAAATGAAATATAAACTGGAGGTGCAGATTCGCTCTACTCCAGGCACCCAGGGAGCAGAGACCCTGGAAGGACCCTGGGGCCCAGCGGGGAGCGCCGCCATCCCCTCCCAACTCCTAGCACACGGCAGCCCAGGCTGAAGGTGGTAACTGGGCCGGGGAAGCAGGTGGTGGGGAGGAAGCAGGCAGTGTGAGGTGGAAGCTGAGGGCACGGATGGAGGCAGAGGGGGCCCCTTTGGGGGTGCACAGTATGGTGCTGTTGGGGCAGCCGGGTGGAAGGAGCAAGAATCGGAGGGCTGTGTCAGGCTACACCCTCTGCTGGTCCCCGGGCTCTGGGACCCAGTGGGGCCTCATTTTCCAAGCAAGAAATCCAGACATGTCGTTTGCCAGAGGCCTTTTTTATTTTTTGGATTTGAGAATTTATTTATATGAAAAGTCTTACCAAGGTATAAACATTCTGGGCCTTTGCACATGCTGCGGACTTAGCTGGAATGTTCCCTCCAAGCCCCCCTCCTGCTCTGTGTCCGCCTGGTGAACTCTGGCCACCCCTTGGGGGCACCTTCTTCAGGAAGCTTTCTCTGACCAGTGTTCTTCCCCCCACCCTGGGGCAGTCACCCTCTCCTGGGGGGACCAGAGCCCCTCATGTGATGGTCACCCTCCATTTCCATGTCAGTCTTCCCTTACCCCCACTTGGAGGCATTTCTCTAGGGAAGGAGGCTGCCTTGTCTCTTTCTCAGATGCCCGGCACCCAGTGTGGCTCAGCGAAGGCCAGGTGCACGGATGACATGTAGATAATTAGTTACAACCATGGGGGCTCAGGGCCAGGGCGGGGCTGTCTTCCCAGCACCAAGTCATCTGGGTTTGAATCCGGGCCCGTCGGCTCCCCAGGCAGCCCTCCCCAGTCCCTCAGGAGGCGGAACAAGTCTATTTTCTGCTGCCAGAGACCCAGGGGCCCAGGGCCCGTGAGAGGGAGCCCTGGCCCCCAGGGGCACATGGCATTCACTGTGTGGGGGCAGTCAAGACCCCAGAAGACAGAGGGGTGACTGAGAAAATCAGGCTCCCATCTCAGGGGGCTTTGTGACAGGGCCCAGGGCGCCCCCTTCCATCTCAGCTGCCCGTGGTTGGCTAGGAGAGTGGGGGTACCATGCGTAGCCCACTGTCCCTGGAGGCCAGATGGGGCTGCTGCGCTTGGGTCTCAGCGATGGGGCTACTTTCAGGCCCTCTACGGGTTTAAGGGACCCCCCCCCCCGCCCCAGCAGCTTCACAGGCCCTGTCTCTGAGCGGGGCGCTCCCCAGAAAGGGCCCGTGTGGGCCGGTCTGGGAGCCTGTGTTTGAGCCCAGTATGGGGACGTGAGGGAGGGAGGGAGTTTTGAACACAGTACTTTGGTTTTCTGTGCAGCCAGCCCCCAGGTCGCTGCTCCCCCCTCGCTTGGCAGCGCTGCCTGCCTTCTGCTGTTGACCTTGGCTGTGGGTTTGCGGGGGCTGGAGCTCTCACACCATAAATTCCTGTCTTCTAGGAATCCAGCCTGGGAAAGAAAGGAAACACGGAGGAGAATATTTGATTAACATTTTTCCACCGTGACCACATCACAGAGACATGTGGCCGGAATTCTTACTCTGGACTGGGCGGGGTGGGACTCGGCTCGTGCCCAGCCAGGGGGAGCTTGGGCTGGGCTCGGGGGCCCTTCGGGCCTGAAGGAAGAGTGGGGTCTGGGCCGGCATTGCCCCTCGGGGCGGAGGGCTCTTGGATGGGAGCCGGGCCAGCTCAGACATCTGGAGTTTGAGAGCCTAGAAACGCTTACCTTTGACACAGTGACCCCAGGGGTGTGGGGCTCTGGCCTTGTTTTAACCACCTGCTCCCCAGTCTGGACAGAGCCCTCTCTGACCCCAGATTGAATCTTGCCCCTAACTCCAGACCCAGAACTGGCCCAAGGTCTATAATGACCTCTGTCACCAGCATACAATGACCTCTGCCCCCAGCCCCAGGCTGACTCTGGGCTTACCCCTGTCACTGAGTTCTCTCACAGGAATCCTTCATACCTCCTTCACTGTCCCCAAACTTCTGAGCCTTCATCCTCAGCCTGAGGCTAGTTCTACGGGACTGTCCTCAACGGCCCATCTCTAAGCCTCTGACTGTCTGCCCCTTTCCTCGTCCCCGTCCATACAGAAGAGGCCACCTCTACCAAGGTGCGCCCCACCTGTGCTGGGCTCCCGCCCCTTCACCTGCTCCACATCTCAGCCCATCCACCACCTTTAGGTTTCCAGCATTTCTCTTTCTTCACTCCCTTCTCTTTGGTATTTAAACATTCCATTGACAAAATAAAAAGAAAATCCGCCTTGAACCCCACTTCCACCTCTGGCTGCCCCCAGCTCTCACCTCCCTGCCACAGCCAAACTCTCCAAAAAGCTGTCTGCACACTTGTTTCGACTCTCACCTCCCTCTCACTCCTCAGCGCACTCCGGTCTGGCTCCTGCCCCCACCGCCCCCCTTGGCCCTTGCCCCTCAGGAGGTCAGCGGTGGCCCCATGGATCCCGGCCCACAGGGATTGCTGCATTTTTGTAACTTACTCGCCATCTCAGCAGCATTCAACACTGTGGACCACCCACTCCCCAAAACCCTTTCTTTCCGGGCTCCTGGGACCCCATTCTCCTCCTCGGTCCAGACCAGCAGTGTCATCTCTGCCTGGCTGTCCCTTGGGCACCTCAGTCTCAGTAGTCCAAACCTAGACTCTTCCTCTTCCTCCCAAAACTGCTCCCCCTGGGATGCTCATATCACAGGGAATTGCATTGTCACTGTTGATCAAACCAGAGTCATTTTCCACACTTCCGTCTTCTTCCCCGTCCCAGATCCAGCCCATCACAGTGCCCCCGAAATCTCACCTCATGAGTCTCTCTCATATTTGTCCACTTGTCTGTTTCTACCCCACTGCCGGCCCATCACCCCCCAGCACTGTCTGGTTACCCCACCCCCCCCATCATTACCATCACTCCCCATTCTCAGCTACACCCCTCACCATGTCCCAGCACCCCCACCCTCCCCATCACCACCCCCATCCTACCGCTCTTCCTCCCCACCCACCATCCCCCACCCGGGTCCAAGCTGCCATCACTTCCCCGCCTTCCACCTGCCCTCATCCACTCCTGCTCCCTTCCAATCCAGCTTGATCTTTTAAAAATGCCAGTCTTATCATGCCATTTGCCTAGAACCCACAAATAACTTCCTACCACCTGTAGGATAACATATAAGAAATCCTTTCCAGGCCCACTGGGCCCTTTGTTATGTGGCTCCAGCCTACTGCACCCCTCTCACCTTAGGCTCTCTTGTTCCAGCCCTGCCCCAGCCCTTCTAGACGCACCCGACTGCACCCTGCTCCCTCTCAGCCGGAACTCGGCAACGCTCTCCCCAGAGCCCTCTCTGCCTGTCTCCCTCCAGCCGTGATTCTGACTGGCTAATGTCTGCTCAACCACCGGGTCAGCGCAGACATCACCTCCCCCAGGAAGACTTCCCTCATTGTCAGGGCTGGTCTGAGCCTCCCACTGGGCTGCCATGGGGCCAGAGGAACATAAATCCCATGGGTCATGCTTTCCTGGCTCTCTGACCTCAAGTTTGGAAGCCCCCAGGAGCAGAGACCGTGTCTGGGTGTCCACCACCGTTTTTCCTATTCTGTGCACATGGCAGTCACTCAAAACTCTTTTAGAATGAATGAGCACAAAGAGAGGGCCTGACTATGTGCAGGCCCCCCACTGACAGTGAGCTCCAGGTGGGTGGGTCCCTGACTTATTTCCCTTTGTGTTCCCAGGGACTAGCAGAGGGCAGGCACAGAGGAGGGGACAGGAGGGGTGGCTGAGCTAATGCACTGATGAAAAGCAGAGGCGGCAGTGGGGCCGAGAGGAGGAGCTGCTTTCCCAGAGATGGGGCCTGATGGACACAGAGTGGTGGGCAGGGAAGGATGGAGTCCAGACACCCTTTTCAGAGACCAGGAGAACGTTGGGACCCAAGTGGGGAAATGGGAAAAGGAAGCAGGCCTGGGGTGTCTGGGGAGAGAAGGAGTGGGTTGTGGGGTTAGGGGACACCCATTGGCTGGGAGAGAAGTTCTCAGCACCACGGCATGGAGAGGGCCCTTATTTGACAAAGGGGCTCTGAGGCCCAGAGAGGGTCAGTGGCTTGCCCAGGGTCACACAGTAGCTGGTGGCAGAGCTGGACCCTGGACTAGGATCCTGACCTTGGGACATGAGCTCAGCCCCCAGAAGACCATCCTTCCCTTGGCTTGGGCCTTTACTTCCTGTGCTCAGGTCATCACCCTTGGGAGCTCACCTGGCTCTCCCCATCTGGGAGCTCACCTGGCTCTCCCCACCTGGGAGCTCACCTGGCTCTCTACACACCTGGGAGCTCACCTGGCTCTCCCCACCTGGGAGCACACCTGGGAGCACACCTGGCTCTCAGAGACTCTTTTCTCCTCCACGACCTGCTTGCAATCCCCCCCTTTGGCTTTCCTCCAAAGTTGGCTCCACCACTAGCCTCATTCTCTCAAACCTCCCCACCCACGCCGACCAGGCCCTGCCACCACTATCATGCACTTGACCCTCGACCCCACTGTAGCTTCTATTTCTCTGGCTCTCACAGGCCATCCTTCTCGTCCCTGCTGTCCCCTTACCCCGTCCTGTACCTGGATTAATCCCCCCCACCCCAGGATCATTTCTACATAGATGTGGCACCCGTTGAAATGCAGGGGACAGGGGTTGGAGGGAAGAATTTCTCTTAGAGCACCACCAAAGGATCCTATATTTCATCTGGAAAAATATATGGGTGACAATTTTTTTAGAAATTCAAGGCAAGAAGAGAAATGCGATGGGACAAGACCCCGAGCACAGTGCTGACATGAGCGGTGTTGAGCGTGTGCCTGCCGCCTTCCAGGCACGGTGCTGACTGCCTTGCGGGTGCTCTCTCCCTGCACGCTCACTACCGCCCCACGTGAGGCTGTCCCTGGGGAGTCTCCACCACCCCCCACCTCATATTTCTGTGTGAAGGGACTTTGGCTAGGGGTCACTCCTGTCCTCTCTCCACCCTTGTTTCTCCTCCCCCAGGACACACGTATTTTCTGCTGTGCTAGTAATAACTTTAGGGGGTAGGCTCTGCCTGGCAGGGGTGGAGGGAAGACCTGGGTGTCCGGCGCTACCCCTGGCTGGGGTCTAAGTCAGGGATGAAGGGTTAGGATGCCCACTGAGGCTTTGTTTCTTGGCTTTTTCCAATCATCACACCTTTTATGTCTTTTTCTTGCTTTATTGCAATGGCGAGGCCCTCCAGCACAACACTGAATACAAGTGGTGGAGGTGGACACAATCTACAGTGAGAAGGCTGAGGCTTTCTCTCTGTCTGACAGATTCCTATAGCTATAGTTGGTTCTGAACTTGTGAGGAAGATGTTGTTTATAGGCCTCCTAATACTCCATTTTACAGATGAGGAACTGTGAGGTAGCTTGCCCCAGGTCACACATTTATTAAGTGCCAAAGTTCCTATATAAATCCCAGTCAGTTTGCCTTCAAAGGCCATAATCTTAACTACTACACCATAAAGCCTTCAATAAAACATGTTCTAAAAGAACAATAATTTAACAGTGTGGTACTGGAGTAAGACCAGAAATATGCACCGCTGGAATAGAATACAAAACAGCAATTACATAGAAGAACCAATTATATATAAAAATGCAATACACGGTAAAGCAAAGTATTATACAACGAATTGAAAAGTCAGCAGTTCGGAGTGGGAGGAAATTAGTGAACACTTTATATTTAACGCTAAAATTATCTCAAGGTAGATGACAGAGTTAAAACTTATATAAGTAGGAATAAAATTCTACAGCAGCTAATAGGAAATACTGAAGTCTTTCTTCCCCTCTGGAAAAGCGTTTATAAGTTTTCCTTAACTTCCTTAACTTTTCTTAAACTTCCTGAGGGGTTTATAAGTTTCCAAGCAATCACAAGGGAAAAGATGAATCTTTTTGGCTGTGGGATGGGTGGTGTGTGGGCGGGGTGGGGGGCACTCCCCTGGGAGTGACCACAGGAGATGAAACTGCAGGGACCAGTAGTGTAAATCATCTTTGAGGATCGAGAAATAGATACCAGCACACTGCTGCCACGTTGCCGGGGCCTGGAATCCCCTGGCAGCCCTTGGATGCTCGCACAGGCCACACCCTCAGCACACTCACACCCTTGGTTGTGCACTAGATTCCTGGTTTGCACTCACACTCCCGTGGATTTCCACAGACACATCTTCTCTTGGCTCCATACACCCCACTGGTCTCCCACAAGGTTCTCCTTTGGGGAGTTGCTTTGAGATGCCTGCACATGCACAGAGACATGCACACCCACTGGGCAGGTGCAGCTGGTGGCTGGGCACAGGCCAGGACCCCATCTGTCTGCACAGCCTGGGCCTCTCTGAGTGTCCACTCACTCCAGAGCATGGCAACTGAGGGCCTTGCCAGACCCCACCCGGCCCAGCTCACCCCACTGCTCTGCTGCAGCTCCTGCTGCCCACCCCCGATCCAGATACCCACCCTGGACTCCTTTCCAGCCGAAGCACTCCTGAGCATCTGCACCTGCTCTGAGCCCTGTCTGCAGGCCCTGAAGGATGGGTGGCCTGCTCCAGGCAAGGAGGCAGGGTCCTGTTATCCCCTTCACCTGCAGGTTCAGCTCTGTTCTCCAAGCCCACCTGCCCAGGCTGCGAGGAGGCACTATCACTATCTCGGGGTCTCCAAGGGGGACCTCCACCTGTGCTTCCCGGGTCTGCTCTTGCCCACCAAGCCCACACTGCCCTTTCCATCTCCTCCACCTGGTCCAGCCCCTACCCCCAACGTCTGCCTGGGCTTGCCCCCAGACCCAGAACCTCCCCCTAGAACTTGAGTTCTGCTCCAAGCTCTGTCTGGAGCTTGGCTGAGCCCTCATCCTATCTCCAGGCCCTTGCAAGCCCCTTGCGTGGTGGCCAGACCCCCTGCCCCACCTGCAGGCCTGGGGACTCCAACCATGGCTGGGCACAGTGCCTGACACATAGTAGGCTGTCAATAAATACTTGATCAATAAGTCAGTCCCTCAACAATCCTGCAAATAGTCCAGCAATCTCCTTGACCCATCCTCTCAGCCTGGGCCCTTGGGTTGGGCAGCTTTGGGCCAGGAGATGAGAACATTCTGGATGCAACTCTGTTCATGCCCACCACCCCCAACACATATGCACCCTGTTTGCCTCTCCTTCCCCAGGGAGGGTGTGTCCTTCCCAATTCGGAGCACCCTCTCCTGGGCACACAGAGCAGGGCCCCATCACCACAAGGCTCCCTGCACATCACCCTTTCTGTTGTCCTGAGGCTTTCTGGGTCTTTCTACAGGCCCGACTCACCCTGGGCTGTAGCCAGTCGGTTCCATTTGCTAGCCCGGGCCTCCCACCCGGACCCTCCAGTGTCGGGCATCCTCGCCGCCCCTCAGCGTGTGTGTATTTCATAATCAGGGCTTGACTGAGGGTTTCTGGGCTGCTCCAAGCGCTCTGCACAGGTGGCCTCTTTGAGCAGGGGGAGGTGTACCAACGCTGCAGGGCACGCTGATCGCCTCCCCTTCTCAGTCAGACCTCGTCGTGTTCCCTTGCCTGTCATCCTGCAACCTTGTGGTTCTAAACAAACATGGTGATGGGGCAGAGGCGTAACCTCCTTGTGGGTCAACGTTGCTCCGCGGGCCCACGTCTCCAGATGCGCCTCGAGGGCCTCCCAACCTCACCCTTCCATGACCCTGACAGGACGCCAGGCCTCCCTGTCCCTGCCTTGAAGAGGAGCGGTGCCCTCAGCCCTGGCTCGTGACACCCTGTCCAGCACGCCCACAACAGGACAGAGAGCTCTGGGGAGCAGCCCGCTGTTGGGGAGACACCTCTACTCGCTGATGGCACCCCCGACACCTGGCTGGGCTGTGTCCCCAAACTGGATGATTAGTGTACCCTGTCACCCGGGCGCCCCTCTGACCAGGGACAGAGCTGCAAGTGGGGTCAGGCTTTTTCTGGGCTTTGAAGCACTGATCTTTCCAGAGACCTGCCCTGGAATTTCAATTTCATGAGCGCTTGCTCCAGCCCCCGACTGGACAAGTAGCCAGCTCTTGGGCACCCAGCCTCGTTGCTGCCCAACTTGAAGACTTTGTGGAGGGAAGAACATGCTATTAAAACACAAAAAAACTCCATCCAGTCTGAACTGAACATTTTCTCCTGCTTGTTCAATACCACCATTTACATTCCTGGCCAGTTGGCGGCCAAGATATTTATAGCACTGCCCTGGCACTCCATCTTGCCTAATTGGCGTGGCCTGATGGAGCCCCCATCTGTCATGGTAAGTGGGCCTTTCACCAGCCTCTGGCGGGCTCCGCTGGCCAGGACATTCCCAGGCCTAGGGGAGAGGCTGCCCCCTGCCCAGCCTGCCCCCCGTGCCCCTCACCAGTGCCGTGCATCCACACCAGGGGAGCCCCTGACAGCGAGAATGTGACTCAGGCCGTCTGCGCTGTCCAGCCCCAGGGTGACTGGGGATCCTTGACAGCATCTCCCCAGACATTCCGGGGCCTCCATGCTGCCTTCAAGCTTCCCATCGCCCCTCACTCCATCCTTCTAATTTGCAAAGGCACCCTTGTCACTCTGCTGCCCACTGACTGCATGGCTTCCCTGTTCTGCAGGATGAAACCTCCCTCATCAGCTCTGAAAGGACCGTCACCATCACCCACGACATCTCAGCCTGCTCTCTGCCTCTCTGCTCCAGCCACTGTGAGTTACACACCCTTTACCACGAGGGCCTTTGTGCGGGCTCTTCCCCCTGCCTGGCACACTTCCCACCCCTCTCAGCCTGCTTAACTTGGGCTCCTCCTCTGGGATCTGCCCTAGACACCCCCTCCGCCGTAAATCCTATTCGTGCCCCTCCCCATCACCACCTCCCCGCAGGGTTGGGGTCTCCACCTTACGCTTCGCTTCGGGGAAGTCCTGGCCCCCCTTGCCACAGACTCCAGCACATTCCTCACGTTTAATTGTCCTTGCTTGACCTTGAACTCTCCAGGCCAAGGGCGGGGCTTGTCCATGCTCCCAGGCGGCTACAGAACAAGCCTCAGCATGGCTGAGAACGCCATCTATTACTTTGTCCCTCGGGTCCTAAAGATTGAATGATTTTTATTCCTAAAATACCATATTTATCAATTCCAAAAAAAGCACTGTTTTCACATCTTTAGAATTGTGATCGTGTGTTCTAGTTTAGTTGTCAAGAGTTTTTACTTTTCTTAATGGGCCATCAAACAGTGGTGTATCTTTCAATCACTGACTTCTGAGAGTTGATGGAACATCGTGGTGGCGTTGATTACAGTATGTTACAGTGGCGAGGAGCTCAGACCTCAGATTTGACCGACCTGGGTTCTGAATGTGGCTCTGCCATCTCTGGCCGTGTGACACTGGGTGACTAACCCTAGCCTCTGAGCCTCGGTTTCCACATCTGACTTGTGGAGAGCCCTGATCCTGCCAGCTCCTCGGGTGGTTGAGATGATTATATTCAGTACGTGAGAGTGGAGGTGCTCAGTCAACACTGGCTGCTGCCGTGATTTCTGTTGCTAATTCATTCAACAGAGAGTTGATGGTCCCCTGGGGGTGCAGCAATGAGTGAGGCAGACGTGGCTCTGCCCTCACAGATTGTGCAGTTTGTTGCAGAGACAAAGGGTAAATATATAATATAAATTAAGGAAAATTCCCATAAAAAAGACACATAAGGGGCTCTGAGGGAATGGACTGGGGAGACTTAGTTTGGGGTGGTGAAGAAAGTGAGATACAAGCTGAGACCTGAAGGACAGGCAGGGTGAAGAACTGTGGGGAAGGGTTCCCAGGCAGAGGGAACAGCATGTGCAAACACATGAATGCAAAGAGAAGAAGATAGTGCTGGGAGAGTGGAAGGAGGTGAGGTAGTGCCAGGTCACGAGGGACCTCATAGCCATTGAGGCGTCAATTTTGCTCCAAAGGCAGTAGGAAGCCATTGGGGGAGGGGAGGTTTAAGCAGGAGAAGGGTGAGATCTCATTTCCATTTTGAGCGAACTTGTCAGGCTCTTGTGGAGGAGTGAGCTGAAGTGGGCCGAGTTGGGGCAGAGGGGAGGCAGGCGGGAGGCTGGCGCTGTCATCCGGGAAGAGCGGGTGGCGGCAGCGGGAACAGAGGGAAGTGGACGGGGGATTTATTTTGGAGGTAGAATTGACAAGTCTTGGCAGTGGTTTGACTTGCGTGGTGAGGAGCCAGAGGAGGGAGGGATGCCTCCCAGTTTTCTGGCCTGAGCAACTGGGCAGACGATGGTGCTGTTTCCTGAGGTGGGGAGACACAGGGAGGAGCAGGTTGGGGAGGAAATCAAGAGTTTACTCTTGGCCGTGTGAAGCTTGAGCTGTTATTTGTCTTGCCTGGCTAATTGCTGACTGAGCTCCATGGGCCTCCGAGCTGCGGGGAGGCGGGTGTCTGCGGCCCAGAAGAGCCCGGTCCTGCATGGCCAGAGTAGGTGTCTTGAAGCGCTGACATTCCTTGAGCATCCTTACCCTGCCTTCTCAGAGCCAGAGGCCAAGGAGCCCTCCCAGGCCCCAGCAGAGGAAGAACTGATCTGGCCCAACCTCTTCATTCTGCAGCGAAAAGGACCTCGGCCTGGTCCACGGGCTCAGTGGGGAGGCGTCCCCCTCTCTGTGGGGAGCCCCATCCACTGTGAGCTCCAGGATCTGGGCCTGCCCCTTCTCTTTCCCCAGTTCAGCCTCCACCTGCACATCCTGGGTCCTCTCTGCAGACGTCTTTAGAACCACACAGACTCCAGTTCACACTCCACCTCTTCCGTCCGCATCTACTGGTTAGGAGCTGGGCGGCCTAGTGTCCTACAGCTGACACGGGGGTGAGGACATCGCTGTGCCCCCAGGGGTGCTATGAGCACTCATTGAGCTAACGCCTATGAGAGCTTCCCACCAAGGCTGCTGAAAAGCAAGTGCATGATTATTGTTATTTATTGTTGCCTGCCCATTACTCACGCCCACCGTAATGCTCCAACAGTGGAATCCCCAAGCCAGGACCCCCAGAGCCTTCCCTTCTTTTCCTGCCTCCCTCTGCGTGAAACCCGACAAAGCTTTGATGGTGGGATTCCAGGCAGCGTCAACCAAAGGGAAGGGAGGGGGCACTGAGTCACCCCCTGCTGGCATGTGGCGGCTTCTTGGGCCTGCAGGCAGGGCTAGCCTTGTCTGGTGACTGGGGCGGGAGCTGGCAGGAGGCCAGGGAAGGGGGGACAATGGGTCCTTGTCTTTGCTGAGCTTTCTCCTTCCAAGAAGCTCCAGCCCCTAAACAAATATGACCTCATCCCCCCACCCCCCTGGGCTATAAGACAGAGGGCAGAAACAGGACTAGAGTGGGACCCAGCCACCCCATTTCACAGACTGGAAAACCAAGTCTCTGGAGGAAAGAAGACAAGAGGGTGCTGAGGCTCTGGGCCTAGTACCCGGCCTGAATTCACACCCTCCTGGGTCAGCAAGCCCAGGGGAGGGCTCCAGAAGAGGGTCTTCCAAGCAGCCCGTGTCCAGATAGACAGTGGACAAGCTTCTGGGTCCAGCAGGCTGCGAATAGATCCTAGCTCTGCCACTTACAGCTGTGTACACTGAGCAACTCAATCCGCTTCCCCGGGCCTCAGCCTCCACATCTGCTCGGGGGCCTGGCAGCCCCCTCCTGGCAGGGTGATGGGGTCCTTGGACATCACTGAATAAGGACAAGGGCTACACTGCCTGCTTAAAGCCAAATTGCCCACCCTCCACCTGAGGGGCGATCTTCCAGGTCAGACAGGTTTGCTTGGCGCTGGGGATCAGGGCCCACTTAAACCAAGTCCCCAGGGGCCACCAATGGGAAGGCGTGGTAGGGGCCTGGCACATCCCTCTGACTGGTTTCTAAAGGACATTTTCAGCCACTGGCCCTGCCAGGCTCTCGCACCTGGGCCCGCGGCAGCCCTGACTTCCTATGCTGCTCCGCCACCCCACCCAGAGGGTCTCCCCCCAGCCCGGCATCTACCCTCACCTCCACCTGGGGACCACCCTGTAGCCCACCTCCTCTCTAAGGTGGGATCACGGTGATGCTCAGAGATGTGCGAGCCTCAGTGGGGGCCGGGACCCTGGGGACAGCACAGGGTGGGCACGGGGTCTGTGCTTATGAAATGGTAGGTGTGTTGTTCATGACAATAAGCATTCTTAAAGGTCATTTAGAACAATCTCCAACTCACTGGTGGAGAAAGCAGAGCTCAGAGACGATCAGTTCTTGGCCTGGTCACACAGCCCATCAATGGCTGGGACCCTGGTCCAGAATCCGGCCCCTGGGCTCCATGGTAGAGGTTATGCTAGCTGGCGCCTCCCTGCAGGGCTGGTGCAGAGATGGTTGTGCCCTGCGTGCTCAGCCTGGACCCAGATTGGGGGGGGGGGGCTGGGGCCCCCCCGGAGGCAGCCTGGGCTCTGGCCTTCCCTTGGCCCCAGCTTCCGCCGCAGCCGCATTCCCAGTGAGATAAACAAGGGATCAGGGGGAGCAAATGAATGGAGTAATGAGGAAGACATGAGTGGCCGTGCCCAAGCCTGGGCCCGCCCCGCCCACTGCCTGACAAGAAGGCTCTGGAACAGGCCAGCCGGTCCCCCCACCCCTCAGCCCCAGCCTCAGCCAGTGCCAAGCACCAAGGGAGCTCAGCCCGGGCCAAGCCTCGCTGATCCCTGGGCTTAGCACACAAGCCCCTCTCAGAGCCCCCAGACCCTCCCTGGCCCTGGCCCTGAGCCCCACTCTCCTCCCTGGCCTCCTCAGCTCCCAGTTCTCACTGAGCTGGGATTATTTCAAATCTGGAGGCTTGTGCAAACTTGCCGAGCCCCCAAGCTGTCTGGAGCAGCATAGGGTTTGCCACCCCAGCTCAGCTGGGTCTGGGGTTCAGCCCAACACGCCCCGTCTGTGTCTCTGGGCACCCGCTGAGCTTCTGCCCACAAGTGATGGAAAAGCTATTTATTCCCAAGGCCGTCCACCCCCAGTGCCAGCTCCTTGCCCCTACAGCCATCTTAACCTCTCTCGGTGGAGCCCTGGGACTCTGGGGAGTGCCTCCAGGGCCAGATGGGAGGCTGGCACTGCTGACCCAGCCTGGACACCAACCAAGCTGGACATCAACCCTGGCACCTTCTCCTGCCGAGATGTAGACAAAGAGCGAGTGTCATCTGGACAAGGCTCTGCCCAGTGGCTATGGGGCCAGCCTTCCCCCTGTAGGCATCCAGGACCTGGGGCCCCGACCAGGGACCCCAGAGGCTCAGCCCTGCCCCTCCTTGCCTTGGAAGGGAGAGGTGAAGGTAAATGGGCCCTCTGCCTGCTGGGACACATGCAGAGTGCCCACCTGTGCCCTGAGCCAGGAGTTTGGTTCAGACAGTGGGCCCCTCTGCCTGTCAGGCTCACCCTGGGCCTTGGCTGCCCTCTGCAAATGGCCCCCAAACTGGCCCAGGCCCAGACCAGGCTGAGCTGGGGTCGTCTCCCTCTTCCTTCAGGTTTCTTCACCATCAACCCCACTGGAGCTGTGGAGCTACAGGCCTGGAATCTGCATTTAAACAACTGCTCAGGGGATCTGAGGCAGAGGGTTCCCTGCCACACCTGGAGAGACCCTTCCCCGTTTACCCAGGCCTTCCCGGCTTCCAGAGTGATCTGCCCTGCCTGCCGAGCTTCACTTGACCCCTGACTCCCTGGTCCTCAGGCCCCCACTTTCCCTCTGACTTCCTGCCGCCCCACCCCATGCACCCTCTGCTCCGCCATCGAGAACCACATCAGTTTCCCCAACTCACACTGTGACTCCTAGAAGCCTGTCCTGATCCCCTCCTTGTCTGTGCTTCCGCTTCCTTCTGACATATCTTCCAGTAGCACTTGTCATGGTGGACTGAACTTGCCTCCCCTCCTGGCCGGGGCTGTGTCTGAACCCCCAGGACAGGGCCAGCCCAGGGCTGCTGGCTGAGCAGGGCACAGCAGCTTATGATGACCCACGTGCCCAGACACACGCGCCTGCGGACTTGCTGAGGCCGTGTCCTGTGCTCGGCTCTCTCCTCATCATTTCTCAAAGAAGACTGAGCCCCAGCCAGGGGGAGGGACTTGCCCAGGGTCACTCAGCTGAGGCGGTGGCACTGGCCCTGGAACCGTACTGAGGCCTGTGGTCACTCTCCACCCTGGTGGTCTCAATGACTGGGACCATAGTCTTGGACAGCGGCTCAGACGCAGGTTCACCTGGTCCTCAGGCCCCAGAGGAGCCTCAGCGGGATGTACTGCAGGAAGAGAAAGAAACACTGTGAGATCAAGGGGTTGCCCAGAGCTGAGACATCACTGGCCAGAACGAGAGGATGGAACATAGGAGCCCAGGACATGGAGCGGCCGTGCACGTGTGGCACATCGTGAACATGGGCGGTGAGAATCCCCAGCTCCTGCTGGAGCCAGGGCCCAGGGCTCAGGGCCCCTCTGGCCAGCAGCCCATCTGCCCCGAGAGGCGACCGGTTCCGGTGGCCGCTCCCTCGAGAGTCACCAGGCAGGGGCTGGGTGCTAAACACGCTGCATCGTGGCAGACAGATGTGGGACGTGCGAAGCGGAGCGGCGATCAGGGCACCCCTGACTCCCTGCCAGGAGGCCACGTAGTGGCAGCCGCCGCCAGCGCACTGGAGACACCCAATCTGTCAGCCCAGGCCAGGTGATGGGCCGGCGGCCAGCCATGGCCGCGAGGGGAGCCACCAGAGGGGAGTCAGACACCACTCAGGGCCCTGGCTCAGGGGCAGGAGGGGCTGAGGTGGCATCCTGAGGGAGCCACCTTGCTCGGTGGCAAGCTCCAGGTCCTCCAAGCCAGCTTTAACCACAGTCCTCCTGCCACCCCAGGCTTCCTTCTCCATCCTGCATCCAAGGAACGCCTCAGAGGCCTGCCCTGAGCACCAGGGTCAAGGTCCCAGGCCTGTACCTCGGCCACTTAGCAACAGTGCGGTGGCTGCGGGCAGGTCCCCTCATTTTCCTATGTGGACCTTCATTTTCCTTCTCCATGAAATGGACTAAAAATTGCCACCTTGAAGGAAGATGACCAAGTAAGACATATGAGGTGCTCATGGGGAGAGGGCAGGAGGAGAGAGAAGTTGGGGTGTCTATTCTCGGTTATCTGCGTGCCTGGTCATAGCTCTGCCAGTGGCTGTCCCTCTAGGGACTTAGCTCTTGGGGTAGGGTGGAGGGCCCTGCTGCACAGTGCCAGCTCTCACCGCACCCCAGTAGCACCTTCCCTTCCTGTGCCCCTCCGGGCCTGGGGGCAGGCGGATCACAGCTCCCCGCATCTCCTGTGTCAGGCCCCAGCACCCCTTCTTGGCTCCCTTGCCCCACATCCACCTCTTTCTGCACACACTCCCTTCCTTAAGTCATCGCAACCCCTGCCAAGACCCTCTTGACACAGAACCCAGCATGGGATCCGGTGACCAGGAGCTGCTTGACAACTGCTGTTTGCCTCCTACTCCTTCTCCCCCACAAAGCTGGGAACTGGCTCCTTTAGCCCTGAGACCCCTAGTCGGCTGACTTCTCCCAGTGGCCTAGGCTTCACCATAGGTCCAGGCTTCTGCCTCAGTTTCCCTACCAGGAGAAAAGTCCATGCTGAATGGCCATTTCCTTGGCCCAGGCCCACTCATGCTGACACCTCCTCCCCGGGGAAGTGAGATGTGTCCACCACTGACCAGGTGACATCTCTCTTTGTTTCTTTATGCTGTCGATTTCTTGTTTTTTTTTTTTTAAAGATTTTATTTATTTATTTATTTTCCCCCCAAAGCCCCAGTAGATAGCTGTATGTCATAGCTGCACATCCTTCTAGTTGCTGTATGTGGGACGCGGCCTCAGCATGGCTGGACAAGCGGTGCGTTGGTGCGCGCCCGGGATCCGAACCCGGGCCGCCGGTAGCAGAGCACGTGCACCCAACCGCCAAGCCACGGGGCCGGCCCCGGTTCTTTTTTTAAATAGCTGTGTGAATTCTGTTATATGGATATACCACAATTCGTTTATCTATTTTCTGCTGATGAACGTGTGGGTTGTTTCTGGTTTGGGGCTTTATGAATTAAGCTCCCTTGAAAATTGTTATGCAAGGCTTCTGGTGGACTTCGGAACTCATTTCTCTTGAATATATAACTAGGAGTGAAATTGTTGGGTCAGAGGGTAGATGTGTGTTTAATTTTATTAGAAATTGCTAAACAGTTTTCCAAAGTGGCTGCACTATGTTATGCTTCCTCCAGCAATGTATTAGAGTATAAAATGCTCCACATCCTACCAACATTTGGAATTACAGTCTTTTTCATTTTAGCCATTCTGGAGGGTGAGTGGGGGTGTCTCATTGTGGTTTCAATTTGCATTTCCCTGTTGAGTAATGATGTTGAGTACTTATTAACCATTGGGATATTTTTGTGAGGTGCCTGTGCAAGCCTTTGCCCATTTTATAAATAGGGTCTTCTTTTCTTTTGATTTGCGGGAATTCTTGAAGTACTCTGGATGTAAGTACTTTATCAGATACATATATTGCAAGTATCTTCTCCTGGTCTATGGCTTGCCTTTTCACTTTACTAATGGTGTGTTTTCCTTCTTTTCTGTCTTCTTATATTAAGATACAACTTGAGGGGCCGGCCCTGTGGCGCAAGCGGTTAAGTGCACGTGCTCTGCTTCAGCGGCCCAGGGTTCGCAGGTTCGGATCCTGGGCATGCACTGATGCACCGCTTGTCAAGCCATGCTGTGGCAGCGTCCCATATAAAGTGGAGGAAGATGGGCAAGGATGTTAGCTCTGGGCCATTCTTCCTCAGCAAAAAAGAGGAGGATTGGCATCGGAGGTTAGCTCAGGGTTGATCTTCCTCACACACACACACAAAAAAGTTACAACTTGGAGACAATTAAATGCACATATCTTAAGTGTATAGTTTAATTTCTGTTTTGAAAAATGTGTACATTACAAACTTGCAACTAGTAGACAAATATGTCCTGGAGATTTAATGCACAGTATAGTGACTATAGACAACTAATATTGTATTATAATCGTCAAACTCGCTAAAAGTCTGGATCTTAATTATTCTAACCACAAAAAAGAAATGATAATTATGTGACGTGATTGAAGAGCTAACTATCAATACAATGGCAACCATATTATAATATATAAATGTATCAAATCACATGTTTTACACCTTAAATTTACACAACGTTATATGTCAAATATATTTCAATAAAAAATGAAAACATCTAAAAGAAAAATACATGCACTAATGCAACCCCCACCCCTATTAGGACACAGAACATTTCCATCACTCCAGAAGGTTCCCTCGTGCCCTTTCCCAGTCAGTCAGCAATGCCCAATCTGATTTATATCCCCATAGATTAATTTTGTCTTCAGCGGTGTCTTTTGATGCACAGAAGTTTAATTTTTATGCAGTCCAATATATAATTTTTTCTTTCATGATCAGTGCTTTTTATGTCATGTTTATTAATAATTTTTTACCTGCCCCAAAGCCTCAAAGATATTCTTCTACAATTTCTTCATAGTTTTAGCTTTCATATTTAGGTCTATGATCCATCTTGAACTAGTCTTCAGGTGTGGTGTGAGGTAGGGATCAAGGTTCCTTTTTTCCTATACATACATCCAGGTGCTCCAGCAGCGTTTATGGATGAGATCTTCCTTTTAGCATAGAATTGCATCCATGCCTTTGTCATAAATCTGGTGACCATATAGGTGATGTCTGTTTCTAGACTCTATTCTGGTCCATTTTGATTCCTTTCTGTCAGCAATTAGACATGCCCAAGTCTCTCCCTGCTTAAACCCCCTTGACTCTCCCTTAACTCCATACTCTCTCCCCAACTCTCCTCTACTCCAAATCAAAGTTATCTTAAGAGTCCCCTGTTTCCACTCCTCACCTCCCACAGTCCTCCACAATTCCCTCCAGTCTGGCTTCTCTCACCCCTATTCCACCAAAACAGCTCTCTCCGGGTTCACAATGACCTTTGGGTTGGTAAATCCAGTGGTAAATCCTTTTCGTTCTTCCCTTTACTCCATGTTGCCACAGCATTCGACACTAGTGTCAACTTCCCACTCCATGAATCCCTTTCCGCTTTACTTCTGTGACCCACACACTTGATTTCCCTCCTATCGCTCCAGCTTCTCCCATCTCTCACTACTCTCCCTCTTCCATCCCTTAAAGTCGGGCTCCTTGAGGCTCAGTCCCAGGTCCTCTTCTCTCTCTCCCCACACCCTCCTCTGGGGAGCTCATCTTCTTCCACAGCTTCAATTACCATCCACGGCGAGGGTTATCAACTCTGGCTGCACGTTAGAATCCTCTGGGAGCTTCAGGAAAATTCCAGCGCCAAGCAGAATCCTCAGAGATTCAAGGGGTGGGGCCCAGACATCAGTATTTTTTAAAACTTTCCAGTTTTCATTCTAATATGCAGCCAACATTGACCACTGGGAAAGACACTGGTGACTCCCAGATTCTTGACTCCAGTGTCTCTGTCTCAAGACAGTGGCCCCCAGCACCACCAACTCAGCACCCCCAAGTCTGGGCTCACCTTTCTCTCCTTTCAGACCCGCACCCCAGGAAGGGAAACATGGAGTTTCCTTTTGGTGCCTCAACATCCCTCTCCTCAGACATTCTCGAGTCTGGCCATATACCTTCTAAGTTCCTCCTGAGACAGTTTGCTTTTCTCTGCCCCAGAGCCTCCGCAAGCCGGGTGTCAGGACACAGGGGTGAGCAGGGCAGACTTCACTTCTGCCTTTATGGGAATTACAGTTCAGTGAAAGATGAGTGAGCGTGGGAGGGAGTGAGTGGGCAAACGATGTACTTAATCTCCCTGCCATGGTCCTGGACGTCACCCCATGCCTCCCTGGTCACCTGCTATAATTTTTACATTTGTGTATTTGTTTTTTTACAGCTTTATTGAGGTTCAGTTGACATACATTACTAGCAATTATCTAAAATGTACAATTTGATATGTTTTGACATATGTCTACACCCATCAAGTCATCATCAGGTTTAAGATAATGAACACAGACATCATCTCCAAAGGTTTCCTCCTGCCCCCTTGGGAATCACTCCCTCCCTCCAGCCTCCCACTCTGTCCCCAGACAACTCACTGTAGATTTGATGGCATTTTCTGGAACTTTATATACTCTTTTTTGTCTGGCTTCTTTCATTGAGAATGATTATATGATTATTTTGAGATGCACCCATGTTGTAGCGTGTATCAATACTAATTCTTTTTTTTTTTTTTTTTTGGCCGAGGAAGATTTGCCCTGAGCTCACATCCGCTGCCAATCTTCCTCTTTTTGTATGTGAGCTGCCACCACAGCATAGCCACAGGTGAGCGGTGTAGGTCCACGCCTGGTAACTGAACCCAGGCCACCGAAGTGAAGCGTGGCAAACTTAACCACTAGGCCACGGTGCCAGCCCTACTCATTCTTTTTTATGGCTGAGTGGTACCCTACTGTATGAGTACATCTCAATTTGTTTGTCCGTTCACCGACTGATGGACATTTGGGTTGTTTTCTGTTTGGGGCTTTTAGAAATACAGCTGCTAGGGGTAGTTGAGTGCCATTTCTTGTGTGGATAGACGCTGTCCTTTCTCTCAAGAGATACTTGGGAGCGGAATGGCTGGGACATGTGGTAGGTGAATGTTTAGCATTTTAAGGAACTGCCACACTGTTTTCCAAGGCGGTTGCTCCATTTTACACTTCCAGCCGTGAAGGCGAGTTCCGGGTTTTGTCCGTTTTTACATCGTGCTGTTTGTCTTCTCACGGTTGGGTTGTACAGTTTTGCCATGTGTTCCAGACACAGTCCCTTGTTGGATGCAGCTTTTACAAAAATTCCAGTCTGTGCCTGCATTGACCATTTTCTCAATAGTGTCTCAGAAGAACTAAAGTTCTGCATTTGAACGAAGTCCACATTATTGATTTTTTTTCTTTTTTTCTTTGTGCTTTTTGTATTGTATTTCAGAAATATTTGCCAAACCAAGGTAATTGAGATTTTTCCCCTGTTTTCTTCTAGCAGTTTCACAGTGTTGGCTCTTACAGCAGGTCTGGGATCCACTCTGAGTGGATTTTTGTCTCTGGCGTGAGGGAGGGTCACCTCCATCAGTCCTGCTCCTCCTCCAAGCCAGGCTCCTCACTGAAGGATGCTTTTGCCAAAATTCACATCTTACCCTGTCACTCCTTTGCTTACACTGCTGCCCACAAGGCAGCCTTGACCTCCCTAGCCCAGCTCTGTAGATGCCTGTGCTCACAGCTGGCCCTCGTCGACCCCTCTCTGTTCCACGAACATCACAAGCCGCTTCTCAAACATATCCAACATCTCTCTCCTGTCTGGGTTTTGCACATGCTGTTCCTTCTGCCTGGAAGTACTCCCCCCCACCCCCCGTTGCCATAAACTTCTGGTGTTTCTTGTGGGTCCTTCAGGGATTAATTTAGACGTTACCCCCTCCCCCAGGAGCTTTGGACAGGGGCAGATGGAACCTCTGAGCCCTCATGTCGTGCTGAGCACTGCTGACCACTGGACTCATAATTCTCTAATTATTTTTCTGTTGCCCCGCACGGCGCCCCTCGGGGCAAGGACAGGGGTTCCCTTATTCAGGACATCAGTCAAAATATTAACAACCTGAACCACCTCTCCAGGGTCCACCCGCTGAAAATCAGCATGGCCTTTGTCTGTGTCCCCCGTGGCTCCGAGGAGGCCTGGCTGCGGAGTGACGGCCTGGGCATTAACCCTGCCCGCCTTTCCCTCCACCTGGACATTTTGCTCCCAGCACATACTGACCTCCTGTCTGGCCCCTTGGGGGTGGTGACCCTTGGGAAAAGGAGGAGCTGGGGCTGGAGAGGGAAAGAGGAGAAGGAAGTGCAGGCTGAGGCTTTGGCAACGCAGCTTTGGGAAGTGGAGGAAAAACGGGCCTGGGACCTCAGGATGGGGCGGGGTGTGGGGCGTGAGTCAGGGCCCAGAGGAGCAGCCCCCCGTCAGGGTCTGGGGCCCCTAGGAGCTCCCATTTGAGGCCACGGGCTCCTGGGCAGCTGCACGGTCCTCCCTGCTCCCGCCAGGCCAGGGGGTGAACCTGAGGTCTCCCCCAGCCTCCTGCTGCCCTCGAGTGGCCGACCACCACAGGGGACCCAAGAGGCCGAGTCAATGACTTGAAACCATAAAATCTCAAAGGCGATGAACGTTTGGACGGAGGAGCAGACGCAGCAAGTGGGGCCTTTTCCCAGGCAGCTCGTGTGGAACAAGCGAAACAGATTTATGTGCGTCTGGTTGACACCGAGCTGTGAGGCGGGTGGGGGCGGGGGCTGATCTGAGCCGCGGCTGTTTCTAGGGCACAGGAAAGATGATAAATGGAAATTAATTGCACAGTCCCCACGACCATGGTGTGAAATGTGGGAGGCGCTGCCTCTTTCTTTAGTGTCCTTTGCTACGTTGTCGTTTGAAGGAACATCGACGCATGTATCGGCGCTTTTCTGGGCTCTCCCAAGACCTTCAACCTCCAATCCTCTGTTCTCTGAAAGGCGGGCAACCAGAGAGGGCTGCTGGCCTCTGGCTGTGGATGGGGGTGAGTGGGCTCTGAGCTCCTCCTTGGCAGGGACCATGGACTCCCAGATGTAGCCGCATGGCCTGCCTCGGAGTCACGGGGCACGTCTAACTCTCTCTCTAGCCCCAGACGGACCGTGAGGCTTCAAGCCGGCGTGCACATGCACACATGCACACGCGAGCTTTCCTGAGCGCCAGACACGCTGCGCAAAGGAGCGAGGAGCTTGGCTCTCCAGAACCATCCCGCCCTCCAGCCTGGCTCTTGGGGATCAGCTTGTTTGTGGGGCCAGGGTTTCCTGACCCAGTGGGGAGCCTCCCACCCTCCCTGTACTTTCTAGCATAGTCTAGAAAGATGCTGTCAGTTCCTCAGACACCTTCGGCTGATGTGGAACAGGTGGAAGCTTCTCAAGGTCTGAGGCAGCCTTAGGGGTTCAGGGGAGCAGAGATTGTAGGCCTGGCCACCTCAGACTCTGAGGGTCCCCAGGGGAGCCCCCTGCTCACCCAGGTCAGTTGAGATGGGTTAACCAGGGTCAGAAGACCCAGGAGACAGCTGCCGCCTTGGGGGTTCCACGTCCTTAGGGTGACCCTTCTCCATCCCCAGGGTACCCCTGAGCTGCCCCTGCCTCAGGCACAACCAGCCCAGTCATCAGTTCCTCAGCCAGCCACAGAGGGCCCGGGCTGGGCCCCAGTATCCAGATTTCGGGGCTGGGGCCAGGGTAAGCCCTGGGGGTCTCAGGAGCAGAGGCTGCAGCTCTCAGAAGGGGAGACCCTGGGAATTCAGCTCCATCGGGGGCCAGGAATCCTAGGCAGGTGGCCCCAGGAATTGATGTCTGTAAGGAGTTTACAAACCTTGAGGGTCTGCCTTTGAGGGCCCCAGGAGGTGGTCATCTGACTGCCCCTGTCAGCCTCTAGAGCTCGGGTCCTGAGGGCAGGTCGTGCAGCACTGCCTGCTGTCAGCACGCCAAGAAGAACGAGCAAGATCAGCAAAGCCCTGCCATCTTGCCCACCACCTGCCCCACGCTTCCTCTCCTTGGCCCCGAGATCTTCAATCCCCTCCGACTGGTCTCCCCTCGCCACCTCAGCCAGGGGACTGGTGGGGGGCCTCAGCCCAGGGCCACACAGCCACATGAGTACTCCAGCCCCCTAATTTCTAGAGGTAGGGAGGCACCAACCTTTGTCATCAAATAATCCAAGGTCAAGGTGTGACCTCAGGTTATCTGCTGGACACAGCCTCAGGGTGTCTGAGAATGTGCCATGATTTTACTTCCTGGGGGACAGAGGAGACAGGCCTGAGTGGCAGCCCTAGATCCCATGATCACCTCTAGGGACATCATGGTGATTGCCACCACCATCACATTTGCTACGGAAAACTCTAGGCCTCCTGGGGATTTTTCTGTCTAACTCCATAGAAAAGGTTTTTAACCAGAATATTCATGGAGGGACTTCAGAGGACTTGCTGAATTTTGTGTGTATATGTAGCGGTGCGTTTTTCTGGGAAAAGCCTCAGAGATTAACAATGTAGCTGAAGGAGGGAGGGACAGAGGGACAGATAGGTCCTGCGTCTCCAGCCAGAGCCCAGCACGGCCCTTCTAGACACCCATAGGCATACTGTGAGGCTGGTATCAACACAGCCTCCCCTTTACCCAAAAGGAAACTGAGACCCAGAGAGGGGAATGATTTGGCAGAGGTCACACGCCTGTGAGGGAGACAGCAGCCTGGAAGCCTGGCCTGGAGGTTTGCAGGCACCACGTGCTCAGCTCTCAGGGCTGTGTCTCTTCAGCAGAGACAGAGCGACAACTGACAGGCTCTGTGTGTGTGTGTCTCCCCAAACCCCCGACATGCACGCATACACACAGGCACACACATAGAAGTACACACGTGCACACACATGCATATACACAAGCACAAGAGCACACTGGCACATACTCGCTAGTCATGCACACGTGTACACACACGCATATATACACACACGAGCACACACTTGCACATACACGCATGCACACATACACTCCCCCTCAATGTGCAGCGGAAAGAGCTCGGACTCCCGCCCTGCTCCCTGGCCAAGCCCTTGCCCGCTCCTCTGGGTGAGGAGCCCTCCAACGGCTGCTGCGGCGGGTGGGCGAGGTTCAGTGAAATGATGGATGCGTAGCCCAGGGCCCAGGCCCTGCGACGAGAGAGGTCTCAGCAGCATGGCATGCAGGCCCCGTCCAGACTGGGGCGTCACCCGGAATAAAATCGTGAGGCAAACACGAGCGAAGCAGTAAACACGGCAGACAACAGGGGAGACTAGCCCTGGGGCTCCAGAAAGAGCGTCCGCCAGGGCCGGAGCTCAGGGCCCCGCTTGGCTCAGGGGCGGCCGAGGGGACGGCAGGCGAGGGGCTGCTCTGGGTCCTCTTGGCTGGGACGGCCGTCTCGGACGGCGGCTGGCTGGTCCAGCTCCGAGTTGGCCGGGAGGCCTGGCCTCCACACAGTAAACAACAGAGAAAGATAAATCGCAAATGTGTCTGGAATTGGTGGGGAGTGGGGAGAGGTACGCGGGGGTCACCAGGGGGCCTGTCTCCTTCCTGGCCACTGTCGCCCTGGGAGAAGGGCCCAGTGCTCCGTGGGGGCTCCGTCCTGGAGCCCATAGGCCTGCTGCGGCCAGGGGTGGTGGGACCAGAGACAAGATGTATTGAGTATGTGGAGCCAGAGAGGGCCTTTGAGGTGAATTTCCACCTGGAAAATTCCAAGGGAGGGCGAGGGCTTAGTGTTGAGTGGAAGGGCTGGAGGGCAGGGAGGGAGGCCTGAGGCCTGGGCAGGTGGGACATCAGGGAGGCCACAGAGCCCTCCCAGCATAGGTCACTTTGGCCCCCCCCAGCCAGGGATACAGGCTGAGCAGCGCCGTCCTCCCCTTTTCTAGAAGAGGAAACCGAGGCAGAGCAGCAGTGAGGGCTTTCTCTTCCGTGCCTCCTCACCGTGTCGCCCACCTAGTCTCAGAATCTCCCCTCTCCCCAGGCAACCTCACGCACAGCAACTCCCCCTGCTGCTCCCACCCCTCAGACTCGACGTCTGGTGCGAGCCTTCTCCCAGGCTGCCTTCTGGACACCTCCACCTGCACCGCCCCTGGGCTCCTCACAGCTGTACGCCCCGAACGGCCCCCTGCTGTGGACCCCACCTCAACCACCCAAGCCAGACACCAGGAAGCTGACGCCCATCCTTCTCCTCCACCGGGCCCATCAATTCCTCCTCCCCAAACGGCCCCACCTGGTCCCTCCCGTCCACACACCACGGCTCGGCAGCCCAGGCTTCCACCTTCTGTGGTCAGAGGATCTGTGGGAAACGTCCCCTTCCCTGGCTCCCCATAACCTTCAGGACAAAAGCCCAGTCTTAAGGTGTCATAGGGCCCACCTGGCCTCTCACTCTTCCTCCATTACTTTCCCTCCTCTACCACTTGACACTCACCCATGGGACCTTTTGTAGGGCCTTGAATTTGTCATGCTTCCCCACCACAGGTGCTTCTAGAATGTTCTTGCAACCCATCTCCTCTCCTAGTCTGAGCAGGAGTCATGGACCTGCCCCAGGAAGCTGGTATGAGGAAGGAGACATGGACTTTCCCTAAAAAGTAAGTTAGTCTGAGGGACAAGACACAACCACGCTCTGGAAAGGGTCTGAGTGGGGAGACAGCCCCGGCCCAGAGAGTCTAGTCTGAGGGGGCACAAGGCCCTCTCTGAGAAGCCCCAGTCAGAGGGGGAAGGCATCACCCTGCCCCACTTGCCGTGACCTGAGTGGAGATGTGGCCCTTCTCTGACAAGTTCCCATTCATCAGGCCTCCCCTGGGAGGGTCAGCAGGCGTGGGCCTGGCCCCAAGTCACCTTCAGCTCCGGGGAGGGCCCACCAGCACAGGGCACAAGCCTGCATCCGCCTGCAGGAAGCCAGTGTCCAGGCGATGCCAGCCAGATGCCAGGCACAGGGCCAGCCCCGATGACAGGATTGGCCCTGCCAGCGGCTGCGGGGCCAATGCTGGGTGCACCCGGTGTTGCCCCTGCTGGGTTGCCAAGAAGTGCAGAGGGCAGAGGCCCGTGGCTACTCATGAGCAGGAAGGGCAGGCAGGCAGCCCTGTGCCCCCGACTCAAGCAGCCCCTTCTCCGAGGGCAGAGACCTCCAGGACCACTCTGCTGCCCTCATATTCCCACACGGCCACATCATGGTGGCTTCTACAGGCTGGGGGCGTCTTAACTCCCTGCTTCTTTGAGGATGGGTCCCAAGTGTTCCCCACTGAACCAGAAACTCCCTGAAGAAGGAAGGGGAGGAGAATAATCATCCATCAAGCACCCACTATACGCTTTACCAATGCCACCTCATTACTTGCAAAGCCCTGGGGGAAAATGTCATTATAGGCTCAGAGAGGGTAAATGGCTTACACAAAATACACAGCTAGGAAGTGGGAGAGCTCAAATTCAAACCCAAGCTGTCCCACGCACCAGGCTACCTTAAAACAGGCCTCCTCGGGGCAGAGGCCGGGTCTCCCCCATCAGACACCAATAACCCGTGCCTCTCCCTGCCTCCCAGGTCCCATCAGCTGCCCCCAAACCCTGTGGTTTGGGGCATGGCTGCCCATGTCTGTCCAATCTTGAGACTGTTGTCCAATCTTCAAAGAACACCTCAGTAGTATTGGATGGATGGATGGATGGATGGATGGATGGATGGATGGACGGACGGATGGATGGATGAATGAATGAATGTGTTCACTGTGCCTCTTCTGGACCAGACCCCAGGCATCAGGGCTGCAGAGAGAAAGAAACAGGGTTGATTCCTGCCTCAGGAGCTTTCATTTTAGTGGGAAAGACAGGATAACACCCAAATAGGAGCCCCGAGGGTAACAGTCAATGTGCCACATGGGTGCACAGCAGCAAGGGGGGCAGCCAGGAGGGAGCGGTCCATCCCCCAGGCCAGAGGTGGGGATCGGCGGGACGCTTCATGGAGGGCGGATGTTTTAGCCAAATCTTGTGGGAAGGCCTCTGCAGGCCAGGCGCTGAGTAGGTGCTGCCAAACAGCCCAGACTTTCCAGGAGCCACGAGTGTTTCACCTGGAAGGCAGTGAGGCGCATGAGGAAACTGGGGCCCAGGGAGCATGGATGCCTTAGGTCACCAGGGGCCTTGACTACCTGGCTAAGGAGCTGGAACTTTCTCTGCAGTCAATAGGGAGCCAGGGAAGGTGTAAGGCTCAGGGGTGGTGAGCAGCAGGGACGCCCCTGTGCCTAGGCAGGCCGGATGACAGGCCTGAGCCCAACCTTGGCCAGATGTAGGCACAGAGGCCTCACAGCTCCTGTGCAATGGGGCTGTGAGTCCACAGGCAGAGCCCAGCCCGCCTGCTCAGACGCTGGGGCTGGCTGAGGTGGGCTGCAGGGCCAGGGCTTGCTTGTTGATGGCACTCTGGGCATCCAGGCCCACTGGCGTGGGGAGCTGTGCCAGGGCCGTGAGGAGAGAGGGTGGCGGCCCTAAGATCTTGGGCGTTCTGGCCGCCCGCGGTGCAGTGGGCAGCAGGCCCTGGCAGGGAGCAGGCTGGACTGTGGGTGGCAGGGAGCCCTGGCCTGCAGGCAGCTGGCCGTGGCGGTAGCTGATCATCCTGTTTTCCACTCCTCTCCAGTTAGCGTCCAGCTCATCACTTTCCCCCATGGGCGCCAGACAAGTGCTCGGAGACTGGGGGCTCTAGTGTGTCTCACGAGGGGGTGTCAGGTGGGCCCTGCCTCCAACCCCAGCCCGGCTCTAGCCAAGCACCTGGGGCAGGTTACTTAACTTCTCCAAGCCTCAGTTTCTCCACTGTGAAATGGAGACACTACCTTGGCACGGTGCCTGTGTCTAGTGGGAACTCGCTGGAGAGCAGCTCCAGGCGGAGGTGGAGCGGCAGCGACCCCCACGCCCGCAGCCCAGGAGGAAGGGTCTCCTGAAGGATCTGGTGCCGGAAGTCTTAACGTGCTAGCGCCACTCTCTTGATCGTAGTCTCCTCAAGACCTCGCCTGGAGAAGGCCCCCAGGCCCCTGGTACTGGAACAAGGAGGACAGGGCAGGAGGAAAGTCCAGGACTCTAGCCACCCTTCACCACCAGTCTTCGTGACGCGGGACAGTCCTGCCAATGGTCAGAAGGACCCACCAGCCCAGCGTGGCAGGAAGGAGGGAGCCCAGTTGGTGCTCTGGTTCCACTTTTAGCTGGCCCTTCTCTGGTTGTGATTGTCCTCTGAACCATGTGGACGAGCTGGTGGCCTCCAAGGACCTTTCAGCACTTGGCTTGCAGGGTCTAGGATCCGTCATAGCCATTGGCCAGGCATCCACCCTCTTTGACCCCACACGTGCCGTGCCCCCCCTGGTCTCCAATGCTTGCTCGCTCAGATTGCCTTCACTGGGATGCCCGTCTTCCTCTTCTCTGGTTTTCCATGTCCTCCTGGTTCCCTAACTCCCAACCAGCCCAGCCTTCCCTGGATCCTTACCCCTGAGCTCCCCAAGAACTTTCTGCTGAGTCCCGGAGCCAGGCCTGGAACCACACACTCCTTCCCAGCCCAGCTCTCCCGCCAGGGGCCCAATATTCTCCCCACCCTGGCCCAGGCCATGGGCTCCAGGGCAGAGGCTGGGCCTCAGCGTCTCCGTGTGCCCCTTGCAGTCTGGGTACACTCTCCCAAGTCAAAGGAACTCAGGAGAAAAACCAGGAGGCTCGTGGCCTGGCTCCCAATCCCTGCTCTGTCACTTCTGACCGGACAACCTCAGGGGATTCTCCCCACTGACCCCGACCCCCACCAGCTCTGTGTCCCCCTCTGTGAAGTGGGTGCGACACCACGCTGTGAGAATTTGAACAAAGTGCTGTCCATGGATGATGTCAGGCAATCCTCGCAGCAGTGTTAAGAGGCAGAGTCTATTGTTTACTCCCTGTTTGTAGATGAGGAAACAGAGGCTGAGCAGAAATAGTAAGTGACTTGCTCAAGGTCTCAGAGCTGGTAAGACGTGGAGGCTGGAAATGCACCCAGGCAGGCTGGTGGGCACCCCGTTGTGCAGCATGCCCTCAGAGGAGCAGAAGCTAGAGACACAACTGCACCGTTCAAGCTCTCCATGGAGAAATGGAGACAAGACACGCAGAGGAACAAGAGCTGCCATTTTACAGATGAGAAAGGGAGGCCCGGAGAGACGCAGCGGCTGTTGCAGGCCACATGGAGTCCACGGCACAGCCAGAGTGCTAACTTCCGCTTCAGGCTCCTTCCCCACCCCGGGGTCTCCTGATATCTTAGCGATCACATGTGATGACAAGGCTCCTCAGCCCCAGGGCACATGAACCAACTGGCCCTGACTGTGAGCTGTCCACAGATTCTCAGGCATTGGCTGTGTGGATGCCAAGCCAATCAGCCCAGACCTCCATCCCTTGGCCACCGTCGCCATGCAAGGCAAGACTCCCCACTCACGGACAAACATGAGCCACGAGGCAGCTGGGACCTGCAGTTCTGGCCATACTCCACCTCCAGGGTCGCCTCTCCAACCAAACACAAGCCTGGTTGTTAAGAAATGTCTAGTGATGTCAGGGGTTCAACCTGAGTGCTGGGTAGGTGGCGGTGGTGGTGATGGTAGAGATGGCAAAGTTGGTGGCGGTGAGGATGGAGGAAATTGTAGAGATGATGGAGACATTGGCAGTCATGGCGGCGGTGGTGATGGTCGAGCTGGTGAAGACAGTGCGGATGGTGTTGGAGTGACGGTGATGGTAGAAGTGGTGGATAGGA
The DNA here is from genome assembly GCF_057802395.1 of Ceratotherium simum simum. Classification (NCBI taxonomy): domain Eukaryota; kingdom Metazoa; phylum Chordata; class Mammalia; order Perissodactyla; family Rhinocerotidae; genus Ceratotherium; species Ceratotherium simum. The sequence continues at coordinate 43,466,165 of NC_141925.1, read as the reverse complement.
TGGAGATGAGGATGGAGGAATTGATGGGAATGTTGGTGGTGGCGATGGTGGTGGTGATGGGGATGCTGCTGTGGTAGTGAAAGTGGAGGCGACAGTAACCGGGAGCATCCCAGAGGAGAACTGCTGAGAGCAGCTCTTGCCCCAGGCCCCTCCATTGAACACAGACGCTCCTCTGGCCACGACTTCGTTTCAGTCTCAGAAGCCCCTTGAACCAGTCAGTGTCACTGAGGAGCAGTGACACTGCTCCAGATAAGATAATAGAGAGGAAGGGGACCCAGGTGCCCCCCAGGCGTTAGCCAGTGGGAGTGGAGCCTCAGGCATGACTCAGGCAGGGGCTTCCAACTCAGTGAGAGGCCAGGCCCTCCTGTTCCAGGAAGGAAGCAAGGCTCTGGCGGCAGTCACTCAGGACAGCAAAGGCTCTATGGAGAGGATGGGGAGCAGCCCTGAGCCCTGGGGCCAGGAGGGTGGGGAGGCAGCCCTGGAGAGGTGGAGGGGCAGCCTCAGTGACAGCGCCAGGCTGAGCTCTTGGCCTGGAGAGAGCTGCAGGGGTGGGAGTGTTGGGGCGGCGGGAGGGGTCGGAGGCAGAGGGGCTTGGAGGTCTTGCTGGCAGCAAGGGAGGAGCAACGGGGGCAAGCAGGATCCGGGAGGGGCCCAAGCACGCCTTCCGCGGCGGGCGCTGGGAACCCCAGCGTCTTCCCAGAAGGTCACAATTTCCTCCTCTACTGTTAACACCAACACACGGGTTCTGCAGGCCCGCCACGATCAGCACTCGAGCTTTTCCATCACCCCCACCCGCCCACTTCTGCCTCTGCCAGGACCCCAGCGAGGGGCTGGCCTGGAAGATCCTGGCCCAGTGCACCGCCCAGGCAGGGGTCCTTGCCAGGTGTCAGACTCAATTTCCAGGCTCTTCTTGCTCAGAGAACCAAACGTCTCGTCCCTCCACCCAAGCCGGGTCCTTCCAGGCCGCCTCCTTGGCAGCAAGAAGACCCCTGGGGGGGCCAGTACACTCACCAGGCTGGGCAGAGTGGGGGCAGAATGCAGACAGGTCTTTCATCCAATTTGACACCCACCTCTCAGCAGGCTGCCGGCCAAAGGGAAGGCAATGCTGCTGGAGAGAGTGGCCAGGGCGGGGGTGACAGCTGGCAGAGTGGCTAGAGGTGGTGGGGGATGCTGGACCAGGGAGTCCAGAGACCTGGGTTCAAGCCCCTGACTCACCCGGTCACGTGGGCAGGAGCAGGGCCTAGTGCTCTACTGGTAAATCAAGTGGGTGGACAGGACTTTTGAGGGTCATCCCACCTTCCATTAGTCAGCAAAGCTCCCTCCCACAGCCAACCTCACATGCCTTGCACAACTTTGTACTCATGTTGTTTTGTTTTCTAAATAACAGTTTTATTGTGATATAATTCACATACAATACAATGCACCCATTTAAAGTGTATAATTCAATGACTTTTAGTCTATTCACAAAGTCGTACAATCATCTCCACAGTCAATTTTAGAACATTTCATCACCCCAAACAGAAACCCTGTACCCTTTACTATCTTCCCAACTCCCAACACTTCCACCACCACCCCACCACCCCCCACAAGCCCTAGGCAGCTACTAATCTACTTTCTGTCTCTATACACTCGCCTATTCTGGACATTTCATGTAACCATGGCTTCTTTAGAGAGGGAGGGCACTGGGCAAGCCGATCGGCCTGCTGCCCCCAAACCAGCTCTCTCTATGGCCCCATCCTGCCCTAGCCCCAGCGCTGGGCTCCAGGCTACCTGAGCTGTGGGCTACAGACACTCCCTGCCCCCTCCAACCCACCCCAGGTCCCGTCTCTCTCTCTCTCAGTGACTCCTGTCCTCTTTCTCCCTCCACACCCACGAGCCCACCCCCTTTGCCACGGTCCACTGTGACATTGTCCACTTCTCACTGCCCCTTGGGACGGTTCCAAAGTAAAACCCGATTAAGTCCCCCAACCCAGTACCACACCTTTCCACAGTTCTCTGTAACCCTCAGGGTTCAGCCTGAACTTCCGCTCCAGACGTGTGAGTCTGGATCCCCCCGAACGCAGCACCTGAGCAAGGGTGTACATTTGGGAGATGATTCTAAGAGACAGGAGGGAGGAACGGTGAAAGCATGGAGGCCACCTAAGGATGCTCTCGGGGTCTGCTGTGGGCTGTGGGACTCAACTCCGCTGAACCTCCCAGGATTGTGCAGAATGCCGCCCAGGGTGGTCTGTCGGAGCAACAGGAGATGGGCATTTTTCGATGGCTCCCCTCCCTCGTTGGTCGAGGGTTGATGCCAGGGGAGTTAAGCCCCACCCCCACATCCTGGGCTGCACTTGCTGTCAGGCCAAGAGGGCCCCGTCCCCCGGCTGAGAAGACTCTGAGACAGAGAAAGATGCATAGTCAAGGCTGCAGCCCTCTGCCCAGATCCCCTTTGCTGGGCTATGCCCCCACACAACTGTGAGCTGTGAACATGGGCTGCACATGGCTCACTGCTGCCCCTTCTCCAGGGAATGGCCCTCAGCTAATGAGAGCCTGGAAGTTGAGCAGCCTACAGTCAATGGTCAACTGAAATGGGCCCTCCTTGCCTCAAGGGGGGTCAACATCGTGGTGCAGTTTATGTTCCAGAGCCTTCCCTGTGGATCAGGCCAAGAACACACTTTCCTTGAGGCCACATCCTGCTTCCCTCCCTCAGGAAATCATGGCACCTAATCCTTGACTCAGGCTCTGCTTCTGGGGAACGCAAACCGAGCCAGGCCCATGGGAGAGGCAGGGCTCTTGGGCCTGCCTCTTGGGCCAGATTTCCAGTGATGGAAATCTGAGGGGGCTGCTACACCAGATTCAGAGCCTCCAACCATGGAGGTGGTCTCATCTCCCATTTCATTCATCCCAGACTCCAGCCAAGTGTAGTAGTTGATTGGGGCTGAGAATGACATGTGGCCTTAGAGAAGCACTGTGCCCACCTCACGCCGTGATTGATGAGGACAAGAACTTGGCTGCACGGGGCCTGTGGACTACAGTTAGGAGGATAGACTAGGGGGCCAGCAGCCCTGGGTGGTATCTGGCTGGGGGTGACTGAGTGACCAGTGCTGGAAGGCCAGATTTGAGAAGGAGAGCAGAGGGTCCCAAAGGCAGGTATCAGCCTTGAGCACAGCCCCTGAGCGATGACAGAGTGCTCACACATGACATTCACAGTGCAGCGTGGGTGGGCGGGTGGCCCAGGGAGCTCAGGGCCAGATGCAGAGGTCATGGAGGGTGACTGGCTGGGTGGGCAGCTGACAAGGACTCAGGTCCGTCCTGTGGGCCCAAGTGCCACCATTGGGGTATAGGGTGAGGCCTGCCCTGTGGGAATCAGACCAGCACTTGGATAGCAGACATGCAGTCAGACCCAGACCAGGAGACTTGAAGTGGAGCCCCAGACGGATGGTCTGGAACTGCTTAAATCCTCCCTCCCTCGGGGCGGGCCCAACTGGTCCTAGAGCCTGGGGTGGAGCTGAGCCTGATGGGAGACCCAGAGGCTCCAGACAGGGGAAGAAGGCTGCAGGGCAGGAGGCAGGGGGCCCAACTCTGCACACCCGGCAGACCTGAATAAATGCCAGCTCTCACTTAGACATCTGACAGCTTCGAGCACCAGCTACGGGCAAGCCTGTGCTGGGGGATGTAGGGTCATGGTCACGTGCCTGGCATCCCTTCTGCAGCTGCCTGGACATCACTCCTGTGGACACATCCAGGCTTGTGCCACACCCAGCTGTGAAGAGCTGAAGGTGCCTGGGGACCCAGGCTCATGCCCACTGACCCTCCTGGGAGGCCTGATGAATGGAGGCTCCTCAGGGTGGGATCACATCTCCCCTCAGGTCACAGCTCCCATGGAAGGGTCCGGGCGCCCCCTCTGACTGGAGCTTCTCAGGCAGGGCCTGGGGCCCTCCTCAGACTAGACTTTCCAGAGCACAGTTGTGTCTCCCTCATCAGACTAACTTACTTTTCAGGGAAGGCCAATGTCTCTCCCCTCAGACCTTTCCCAAAACACAGCTGTGTCTCCCCTTTCAGGGCAAGGCCATGTGTTTTAGCTCATACCAGTTTTCTAACAGTTCTACCCACTGTGTGGTCTTCTCTCTTGCCTCATCTGTAAAGTAGAAGAAGTCATATCTGCCTCATAAAGTTTCTATGGATGGAAGGAGAACAGCATAGCATCACAATATTCAATGTCCAATCAAAAATTACCATAGCCACACAATGGAATATTATTCGGCAAAAAAAGAAATAAAGTACTGATACGTGTTACAATGTGGATGAATCTTGAAAACGTTATGCTAAGTCACAAAGGATCACATATCACAATCATGATTCAATTTATATGAAATGTCCAGAATAGACAAATCCATAAAGACAGAAAGTAGATTGGTAGTTACCTAGGGCTGGGGCTGGTGGTGGTGGGGATTAGGGGATGAGGGCTAACAGGAGCGGGGCTTCATTTTGGGGTAATGGAAATATTGTAAAATTGATTTCGGTGATGGATATACAACTCTGTGAATACTAAAAGCTGTTAAAGTTTATACGTGAATGGGTGAATTATAGGCATGTGAAATTACATCTCAATAAAGCTGTAAAAAAAAAAACTTAGTAGACATGCTAAGAAGACGGAAAATATGGCCCATAACCAAGAAAAAAAATCCATGAAACAGACCAAGAAATGGTAAAGATAATCAAATTAGCTGACAAGACTTTAAAACAGCTATTGTAAATGTATTCAAGATTTTAAAGAAAAAAATAAACATAATGAGGGGAGAAATAGAAGACATAAAAGAGAATCAATGGAACTTCTAGAGCAGAAAATACAATGTCTAAAATGAAAAATTCATTGGATAAGCTTAACCACAGGTTAAAGGAAAAAAACCAAGATTAAAAAAATTTGACTGAGCCTTGGAGACCTATAGAGCAACATTAATCCATCTAACACACATATGGTTGGAGCGCCAGAGGGTGAAGAAATAAGGCCTGAAATTTTTTCAGATTTCGCATTTATTTTTTCCAAGAAGAATAAATACAAAGAAAACCACACCAAAGCACATCATAATCAAGTTGCTGAAAACCAATGATAAAGAGAAAATCTTAAAAGCAGCCAGAGGGAAAAATGACACATTATTTAGAGGGAATAAAGACAACAAATACCGCTGACTTCTTGTCAGAAACAATGAAAGCTAGAGGACGATAAAATAACATCTTTAGAGTGCTGAAAGACTCAACCTAGAATTCTTTATTTGATGAAAATAGCCTTCCAAAAATGAAGATGAAATACAAGTATTTTCTGAAAAACAAAGGATGAGAAGATTTATTGCCAGCATACCTTGCACTGCAAAAAAATTTTAAAGAAAGTTTTCCAGGCTGAAGGATTAGAGATACCATGTGTAAACATACAAGATGATGAAGAGCACCAGAAATGGCAAATATGTGTATTAATATAAAAGATATTTTCTCTCTTTTTTATTTCCTTAAAAGATAACTGAATTTTAAAGAAAAAGTAACACTGTATTGTGGGATTTATAACCTACATAGAAGTAAAATGCATGACTACTGTAGCACAAAGAACGGAAGGGAGAATTAGGGAGTATACTGTTGTGAGGTTCTTAGAGTATTCATGAAGTGTTAAATATACTTTAAAGTAAATTGTGATAAGTTAAAGATTCAAAGTATAAACCTAGGGCAATCACACACACACACACACACACACATACACACACACACACACACACAGAACTAGCTAATAGGCCAAAAGTGACAAAAATGGAAGACAAAACAAAACCAAAAACCCTTAATCCAAAGAAAGGAAGGGAAAGAGGCAAAAATGAAAAGAGCTGAGGGAACAAATAATAGGCAAATAGCAAGATGGCAGATTTAAACCCAAATATATCACTTTTCATCCAGCCACATGGAATAACGGGGATGGGATTTGCCCTCCCGCCTTAGCGAGCAGAAAACCAAACAAACAATATGGCACAGCAGTCGTCTGACATGCACAAAAGGCAGCGCTGAGACGTGGTCCCTAAAAGAAGGGAAACGAGATGAACTCTAAAATCTGGAAAATTTCCAATGATTAGGAAATTAACATACTTCTAAATAACCCATGGGTCAAAGGAAAAAACCACATGGGAAATTAGAAAGTATTTTGAACTAAATGGAAGTGAAAACACAATATATCAACATTTGTGGGATGCAGCTCTAAGCAGCGCTTAGAGGGAAATTTATAGCTTTAATTGCTATACACAAGATGAAAAGCCAATAATCAATGAGTAAAGGGTCTACCTTAAAAAGCTAGAAAATTAAAGAGCAAATTAAACCTGAGATAGGAAAATGTGAGTAATAAAGAGCAGGAATCAATGAAATAGAAAGTGGACAAACAATAAAGAAAATTGCTGATAACAAAAGTGGTTTATTTGAAAAATTCACAGTCTTAAAGTATTCATTGTCTATTGCTGTATAACAATACTGCCACAAACATAGTGGCTTTAAACAACATATATTAATTTTCTCACAGTTTTTCTGGGTCAAGAGTCCAGCCACAGATTAGCTGGGTCCTCTGCTTTACAGCCTTACAAAGCTGTAATCAAGGTGTTTCATCTGAGGCTCAACTAGGGAAGAATCCACTTCCAACTTATGTGGTTAGTAATAGAATTCAGTTCCTCGCAGGCTGCTGGAATTAGAGCCTCAGTTTCTAGCTGGCTGTCAGCTAGAGGCCACCCTCAGCTCTTTGCCACATGGCCCTTTCCAAATGGCAGCTTACAACACAGTAGTTTAATTCCTGAAAGTCTTAGTAAGGGAGTCTCCTAGTAATGTGGATTATTATCTCATAAAATAATCACATACACATAATCATGTAAATCCCTTCACCTTTATCATATTCTATTGATTTAGAAGCAAGTCACGGGTCACACCCACACTCAAGGAGAGGAGCTCACTTGAGAGTGAACAGCAGGAGGTGGGTCATAGGGCTACCCTAGAGTCTCTGCCACAGTCAATAAAACCAGGCTAGATCCTTTAAACAAAAATAAAGAATACTGTATGATCAATATTAGTCAAGAGAGAAGGGACATCACTAAAGCTTGTTTATACATTAAAAAGATAATAAGGGAATTTTATGAACAATAGCATTCCAATATATTTGATAAATCAAGTGGAATGAGCAAATTCCTTAAAGACACAAATGATCAAAACTGGCACAAGAAGAAATAGAAGCTTAGAGGCAAATTTATAGCTGAGTGAAGAAATAAAGACTAAAGGAAAATAAATGAAATATAAGAAGATTAGAGAAAATTAATAAAACCAAAAGTTGGTTGTTTAAAAATATCAACAAAATCCGCAGATCTTTAGCTAGACTAAACAAGAAAAAAAGAACAAATTCTAAAATTATTAAAATTGAGAATTAAAAAAGAGACATTACTACTAACCTTACAGAAGTAAAAAAGGACTACTGGGGAATACTATGGACAACTGTACACCAGCAAAGGAGATAACCTAGATGAAATGGACAAATTCCTAGAAAGACTCAAACTACTAAAACTGACTCAAAAAGAAAATGAAAAGTTGAAAAGATCTATAACAAGAAAGAGATTGAATTAGTAATTAAAACAAAACAAAACAAAACAAAAAAACTTCTCACAAAGAAAAGACCAGGTGGCTTCACTGGTGAATTTTGCTAAATATTTAAAGAAGAATTTATGCTGGAGGAGTGACATCAGCAAGATGGTGGAATGGGAGTTTTTTAACCATCATCCCCCTACAGAACATCAATTTTTGACAACAGATGAGAGTACCTTTGTGGGAGTCCAGGAGTATAGCAGGGAAGTTTCACCACACCATTGGAGAAAAAAAAAATCTGAGAATAGATGCGTTAAAGAGAGTAGGAAGAACAGTTTCATTTTACCCATGTCACCCCTCTCCCAAGGTGGCATGGCTCAGTACCAAGACATACCCCTTATCCCACAATTTCTCCCAATGGGAAAAATGAGAGTGTAGTGAGTCAGTGCCTGGTTTCCCCCGCCAAGGCAGATGTTGTCCAAGAGGCCTACTTCTTTCCTGCCCCACGAGAATACTGAGGTGATCAGCACAGCTGAGGGCAGGGGAGAAGACGGGAGCACAAAAACCAGGCTCAGGACTCATCAAAGGGCTGCAGATCCTGCTAACCACATTGTGGACTCCATCAGGAAGTCCACCAACAAGCCGTTTGGGATGCCACACCTGCAGACCCACCCCAATGGTCCAAGGGTACACCCAATGCTCCATGCACCTCATCCACCTCCTATGGCCAGCTCCTTGCACATGTTCCCATGGATGGCAAGTATAAGCCTTTGCAGACAGCTTGTAAGCCCACACAGAAAGCAGACCTGACTCTGTGGTATTGAGAGAAAGCACACAAACTTGAGCATTACGGGGCACCACCCCAGGGAAAACAAACAGAAGGCTCTCAGCTTTCAGCCTGGCTTTATGGAATCAATAGAAAGCATACAATCTTAAGAATTTCCCCTCAAGATGGAACAAGAGGTGTGGAGTGGGAACATCCACAGAAAAGGTCTCAGAGCACCTCAGAATCCACACCCAGGCTGATTGGTGAAGGTATTTCTCTCCCAAAGCCAAGAGTAGGTGACTGCTTCTTCAAATGTGAAGACAACAATGCGAGACTTCAAGGAACACAAAAAATCAAGGAAACAACACCACCAAAGGAACACAATAATTTTTCAATAACTGAACCCCCAAATATGGAAAGCTATGAATTGCCTGAAAATGAATTAATTCAAAATAAGTGTTTTAAGGAAGTTCAGTGAGCTACAAGGGAACACAGATAGACAACTCAATGAAACCAAGAAAACAATACATGAACAAAACAAGATGTTCAACAAAGTTGTAGAAATGATAAAAAAGAATCAAACACAGATTCTAGAGCTGAAGAATGAATAAAATGAAAAATGCAGTAGAGAGCATTAGTATCAGACTTGATCAAGCAGAAGAAAGAATCTGTGGACTCAAAGATAGGTCCTTTGATAGTACCCAGTGAGTGGAGAAAAAAGAAAAAAGAATGAAAAGGAATGAAAAAAACCTATGAGATTTACAGGACACCTTAAGATAAATAATATATGCATTATTGGAGTCCCAGAAGGGAAAGAGAGAAAGAATGGGGCAGAAAGCTTATTAAAAGAAATAATGGCTGAAAAGTTCCCAAATCTGTGAACAGATTTGGACATCCAGGTACACAAAGCTCAAAAGTTCCCAAACAGTTTCAACCCAAAGAAGATTTCATTAAGACACACAATGAAACTATCAAAAATCAAGGACCAAGAGAGAATTTTGACAGCCACAAGAGAAAAAAGACTCCTCACATACAAGGAATCCCCAGAAGGCTGTCAGTGGACTTTCAAGCAGAAACCTTGCAGGCCAGGAGAGAGTGGGATGATATATTCAAAATGCTGAAAGAAAAACACTGCCAACCAAGAAGACTTTACTAGGCAAAGCTGTCCTTCAGAAATGAAGGAGAGATGAAAACTTTCCCAGAAAAACAAAAGCTGAGGGAGTTCATCATCACTATAGCCTTACAAGAAATGCTAAAGGGAGTTCTTCAAGCTGAAACAAAAGGATGCTAATTAGTAACATGACAATATATGAAAGTATAAAACTCACTGGTAAAGATAAGAATATAGGCAAATTCAGAATACTCTAATACTATAATGGTGGTGTGTAAATTACTTTTAACTCTAGTGTAAAGGTTGAAAGACAAAAGACTTAAAAATAACTATAGCTACAATAATTTGTTAATGCATATACATAAAATGTAGGGAGGGAGTAAAAGGGTAGAGTTTTTGTATGTGATCAAAGTTAAGTTGTTATCAGCTTAAAATAGACTGTTATAACTGTAAGATGTTTTATGTAAGCCTTGTGGTAACCACAAAGCAAAAACTTACACTAGATACACAATGGATAAAGAGAAAGAAATCAAAGAATAGTACTACAGGAAATCATTAAATCACAAAGGAAGACAGCAAGAGAGGGAGAAAGGAATAAATGAACTACAAAACAGCCAGAAAACAATTAACAAAATGGCAATAGTAAGTCCTTACCTATCAATAATTACTTTAAATGTAAGTGGATTAAATTCTCCATTAAAAACACATAGAGTGGCTGAATGGATTGAAAAAAAAGAACCAACTATATGCTGTCTACAAGACTCACTTCAGCTTTAAGAACACACAAAGGCTGAAAGTGAAGGGATGTAAAAAGATATTCCATGTAAATGGAAATCAAAAGAGACCAGGAGTAGCTATACTCATATCAGACAAAATAGGCTTTAAGTCAAAAACTGTAATAAGAGATAACAGAAGGCCATTATATAATGATAAAGGGATCAATTCATCAAGAGGATATAATAATTGTAAACATATATGCATCCAACATCAGAGCACTTAAATATATAAAGCAAATATTAACATATCTGAAGGGAGATATACATAGAAATACAATAATAGCAAGGGACTTTAATATCCCATTTTCAACAACAGATCATCCAGACAGAAAATCAATAAGGAAACATTGGACTTGAACTACAGTTTAGATCAAATGGACCTAACAGACATATATAGAACATTCCATCCATCAGCAGTAGAATATATTCTTCTCAAGCACATGGAACATTCTCCAGGATAGATCATATGTTAGTTCACAAAACAAGTCTTAACAAATTTAAGATCGAAATCATATCAAGTATCTTTTCTAAACAATGATATGAGACTAGAACAATAACAAGAGGTAAACTAGAAAATTCACAAAGATATGGAAGTTTAACAACACACATCTGAACAACCAATGGATCAAATAAGAAATGAAAAGGGAAATTAAAAAAAAACTTGAGACATATAAAAATAGAAACACAACATACCCAAACTTATGTGATACAGCAAAAGCAGTTCTAAGAGGTAAGTTTATGCCAAAAAATGCCTACACTAAGAAAAAAGAAAGATCTTAAATAAACAACCTAACTTTATACTTCAAGGAACTACAAAAAGAAGAAAAAACTAAACCCAAAATAAAGTAGAAAGAAGGATATAACAATCAGAGCAGAAATTAATGAAATAGAAACCAGAAAAACAATAGAGGGGATCAACGAAATTAAGAGCTGCTATTTTGAAAAGATAAACAAAGTTGACAAACCATTAGCTAGGCTAATGAAGAAAGAAAAAGACCAAAATAAATAAATGAAATGAAACAGGAGATATTACATCTGATACCACAGAAACACAAAGGATCGTAAAAGAATACTATGAACAATTATATGCAAACAAATTGTACAACCTAGAAGAAATGAACAAATTCCTAGAAACATATAATCTACCAAGACTGAATCATGAAGAAATAGAAAATATGAACAGACCAGTAACAAGGAAGGAAATTAAATCAGTAACTAAAAATCTCCCAACAAAGAAAAGCCCAGGATCAGAGGACTTCATTGGTGAATTCTACCACCATCTAAAGAAGAATTAACACCAATACCTCTCAATTTGTTTCAAAAAATTGAAGAGAAGAGAATGCTTCCAAACTCATTTTATGAGTCCAGGATTACTCTCATACAAAAGCCAGATAAGGACACACAAGAAAAGAAAATTACAGGCCAATATCATGATGAATGTAGATGCAAAAATCCTCAATAAAATACTAGCAAACTGAATTCAGCAGCACATCAAGAGGATCATACACCATGATCAAGTGGGATTCGTCCCTGAGATACAAAGATGATTCAATATACGCAAATCAATGAATGTGATATAGGATATTAACAGAATTAAGGATAAAAATCATATGATCATCTTGATAGGTGCAGAAAAAGTATTTGACAAAATTCAACATCCTTTCATCATAAAAAAAACTTAAATTAGGCAGGGAAGGAATGTAGCTTAACAAAATAAAGACCATATATGACAAGCCCACAGCTAACATCATACTCAATGGTGAAAAACTGAAAGTTTTTCCTCTAAGATCAGGAACAAGACAAAGATGTCCACTCTCACCACTTTTATTCAACGTAGTACTAGAAGCCCTAGCCATAGCAATTAGGTAAGAAAAAGGAATGAAAGGCATCCACATTGGAAAGGAAGAAGTAATACTATCTCTGTTAGCAGATGACATGCTCATACATATAGAAAACCCTAAAGACTCCACAAAAAAACTGTTAAAACTAATAACAAATTCAATAAGGTTACAGGATACAAAATCAACATACAAAAATCAGTTGTGTTTCTATACACTAACAATAAATTATCTGAAAAAGAAATTGAGAAAACAATCCCATTTACGATAGCATCAAAAAAGAATAAAATAGTTAGGAATAAATGTAACCAAGTAGGTAAAAGACTGGTACAGTAAAAACTATAGAACATTGATGAAACAAACTGAAAAAGACACAAATGAATGGAAAGATATCTCATGTTCATGGACTGGAAAACTTGATGTTGTTAAAATATCCATTCTACCCAAAGCAATCTACAGATTCAATACAATTCCAATCAAAATTCCAATGGGATTTTTCACAGAAATAGAAAATAATCCCCAAATTCATATGGAATCACAAAGACCCTGGATAGCTAATGTAATCTTGAGCAAGAAGAACTGGAGGCATCACATTTTCTAATTTCAAATTATATTACAAAGCTATAGTAATCAAAACAGTATGGTACTGGCACAAAAACAGATATTCAGACCAACATAATGGACTAGAGAGCCCAGAAATAAATTCATGCATATATAGTCAACCAACCTTCGACAAAGATGACAAGAACACATTATGGGGATTTGATAGTCTTTTTAATAAATGATATTGGGAAAACTGGATATCCACATGCAAAAGAATGAAATTGGACCCTTATCTTACACCACACACAAAAATCAACTCAAAATGTATTAAAAACTTAAACATAAGACCTGAAACCATAAAACTTCTAGATGAAAATGTATGGGAAAATCTTCTTGACATTGGTCTTGGCAATTATTTTTTTGATTTGGCAGCAAAAGCAAAAATAAACACATGGAACCACATCAAACCAAAAAGTTTCTGCACAGCAAAGGAAATGATCAACAAAATGAAAAGACAACCTATGGAATGGGAGAAAATATTTGCAAACCATGTATCTGATAAGGGGTTAATGTCCAAAACATACAAGCAATTCATATAATTCAATAGTAAAAATAAATAAATAACCCAATTTAAAAATGAGCAAGGACCTTAATAAACATATGTCCAAAGAAGACATACAAATGGCCAACAGGCACATGAAAAGATGCTCAGCACCACCAATCATTAGAGAAATGCAAATCAAAAGCACAATGCAATGTCATCTTATACCTGTTAGGATGACCATTATCAAAAATTCAAAAAATAACAATTGTTTGAGAGGATTTGGAGAAAAAGGAACCCTTATACACTGTTGGTGGGAATGTAAATTGGTACAGCCACTATGGAAAATAGTATGGAGATTCCTAAAAACATTAAAAATAGAACTATCATATGACCCAGCAATCCCACTTCTGAGTGTACATCCAAAGGAAATAAAATCACTATTTCAAGAGATATCTGCACTCCCGTGTTTATTGCAGCATTATTCAAAGCCAAAATATGGAAACAACCTAAGTGTCTATCAATGGATAAAGAAAATGTGGCTATACATAATGGAATATTATTCAGCCTTAAAGAGATAGAAATCCTGCCATCTGTGACAACATGGATGAACCTAGAGGACATTATGCTAAGTGAAATAAGCCAGAAGCAGAAGGAAAAATACTGCATGGTCTTATTTATATATAGAATCTGAAATAGTCAAATTCATAGTAACAGAGAGTAGAATGCTGGTTACCAGGGTGTGGGGGTTGGTGAATTGGGGAGATGTTGGTGAAAGGATACAAATTTTCAGTTATAAAATGAATAAGTTTTGGAGACATAATGTACAGAATGGTAACTATAGTTAATAATAATGTATTGTACACTTGAAAATTGCTAAGAGAGGAGGTCTCAAGCGTTCTTACCTCAAAATAAGGGTAACTGTGAGGTGATGAATTAGCTTGATTGTGATAAATATTTATTTCACAATGTATACATATATCAAAACATCACATTGTACATTTTGAATATATACAATTTTTATTTGTCAATCACATCTCAATAAACCTGGGGAAAAAAAGAATTAATATCATTCCTTCAAAAACTCTTCCAAAAAAAGGCAGGAACCTTTTCCAACTCATTCTCTGAAGCCCTGATACCAAAACCAGACAAAGACAGTACACGAAAAGAAGTCTTCAGACTAATAATCATTAGGAATACAGGCACAAAAATTCTCAACAAAATACTAAAAAATGAATCCACTAACATACAAAAGGGATAATACAGATGACCAAGTGGGATTTATCCTAGGAATGCAAGGTTGGTTCAAAATACAAAAATCAACTAAGTTAATATACCATATTAATAGAATAAAGGGCAAAACCACATGATCATCTCAATAGATTTAGAAAAAGCATTTGACAAAATCTAACGCTCTTTTTTTAAATAATAAACACATTCAACAAACTAGGTATGGAAAGAAGCTTTCTCAATGTGATAAGAACATGTATGAAAAACCCACTGCTAACATCATACAGAATGGTGAAAGACTGGAAGCTTTCCTTCTAAGATCAGGAACAAGACAAAGATGCCCACTCTCAACATGGTATTGGACATTCTAGCCAGGGCAATTAGGCAAGAAAAAGGAACAAAGGAACCAGATTGGAGAGGATGAAGTGTAACTATCTTTGTGTGCAGATGACAGTATCACATACACAGAAAATCTAAGGAACACACACACACACACACACACACACAACTATTAGAACTAATAAACAAATTCAGCAAGGTTGTAGAATACAAGAAAAATATACAAAAATCAATTGAGTTTATGTATATATTAGAAACAAATAATTCAAAAATGAAATTAAGAGGGGCCAGCCCAGTGGCATAGTGGTTAAGTTCACATGTTCTGCTTTGGTGGCCCAGGGTTCACAGGTTTGAATCCTGGGCACAGACCTACACATCACTCATCAAGACATGCTATGGTGGCATCCCACAAACAAAATAGAGGAGGATGGTCACAGATGTTCGCTCAGGGCCAATCTTCCTCAGCAAAAAGAGGAAGATTGGCAACAGACGTTAGCTCAAGGCCAATCTTCCTCACTAAAAAAAAAAAAAAAAGGAAATTAAGAAAACAATTCCTCTCACCATATACAAAAATTAATTCAAAGGATCATAGACCTAAATGTAAAAGCCAAAATTATAAAACTCTTAGATGAAAATATAGGTGTACATTTTTGTGACCTTGGACTAGGCAACAGTTTCTCAGATAAGATGTGAAAAGTACAAGCAACAAAAGAAAGAATAAGTAAATTAGATTTCATCAAAATTTTAAACTTTTGTATTTCAAAGCTCCATCACAAAAGTAAAAAGACAACCCACAGAATGGGAAAAAATTTGCAAATCATTTATTTGCAAAAATGTTGACAAGAAGGTGGAAAAATTGGAACCTTCCTACATTGCTGGCAGAAATACAAAATGGTGCAGACACTTTGGAAAATGGTTTGACAGTATCTCAAAAGCTTAAACATAGAGTTGCAAAAAGAGAAATTCTACTCCTATGTATACACCCAAAAGAACTGAAACATATGTTCACACAAAAACTTGTACACAAAAGTTCACAGCAACATTATGCATAGTAGCCAAAAATGAAATTAACTCCCATACCCATCACTGATGAATGGGTAAATAAATGTGGTATATCCATATAATGGAATAATATTCAGCCATAAAAATGAATGAAGTACTTATGAATACTATAACATAGATGAACCTTGAAAACATGATGCTAACACACAAGGTCATGTATTATACGAAATGGACAGAACAAGCAAATCCATCGAGACAGCAAGTGGTCTCCAGGGGCTGGGAGGAGGACAGAATGAGGAGTTTCTCTAACGGGTATGTGGTATTTTGGGGGGAGATGACAATGTTTATGAAATTAGATGATGGTCGCACAACTTCGTGAATATACTAAAAACTATTAAATTGTTCAATTTAAAAAAGTGAATTTTATGGTATGTGAATTATACTTCAGTGAAAAAGAAGTAGAAAATCTGAATGAGTCTATATCTACTAAAATTTATATTTTATAGTTAAAACTTTCCAACAAGGAAAAATTCCAGGCCCAGATGGCTTCACTGGTAAATTCTAGCAAACAATTTAAGGATGAGGTAATACCAATCTCACTAAACTTTTAGAAAACATGGAAAGGAATACTTCCCAACTAATTTTATGAGGCCAGTGTTACTCTGATACCAAAACCAGACAAAGACATTACAAGGGAAAAAAATCCTAATATAGACAAGGAACCAGCAAACCATGGCCTGCAGGCTGGAGCCAGCGGCAATCTGTTTATGTAAAGGATGTTTTATTAAAACACAGCCACACCCATTAATTTACGTATTGTCTCTTGCTGCTTTCATACAGTGGCAGAGGTGAGCAGTTGTGGCACAGATTACATGGTCTGCAAAGCCTCAAATATTTACTACCTGACTCTTTACAGAAGAAGTTTCCTGATCCCTGTTATAGACCAATAGCTCTCATGAAGAAAGATGCAAAAACCCTTTAGAAAGATTAGCAAACGCACCAAGAAATATGTAAAGCAGATAAAACATCAAGAGCAAGTGGAATTTATCCCATAAATGCAGTGTGGGTTTACCAAAAACAAACAAAAACAGTCAGTGTAATACATATGAACAGAATAAAGGTTAAAAACAACACAGTCATTTCAATAGTTGCAGAAAAAAGCATTTGATAAAATTCAACATCCATTCATGATAAAAACACTTTTCAGCAAACTAAAAATAGAGGGGGAAGTTTCCTGTCCAGCATGCAAGAAGTTTGGAAGTCACCCTTCTGTCCCAACGACAAGTAAAAGGCTGAACAAATCGAAAAATCACCAATTCTTCTTAGATCCATCAGAGAAGTGAGGTCACAGGGAAAACCGCTGCCCCCAAAGTTGCAGAGACAAGTGAATACAGAGAATTATGACTCACCGGAGCAGAGACCCCTGAGCAGCTGCCTTCAGCAAGAGAGACAGGGTGGAGTGCGCTGACTCCATTTTCCCCAGAACCGGAACCTAAAGATTTCTTTAGACATATGAAAGCTGAAAGAATTAATCACCAGCAGATCTTCACTCCAAAAAATGTTAAAGGAAGTCCTTCAGACAGAAGCAAAATGATACCAGATGGAAATATTGATGTAGAAAATGGAATGGAGGGCGTCAGAAATGGTAAGTTTGTGGATAGACATCAAGGACTTTTTTCTTATTTTTAAAATTTTCAAAGCTAATTGACTACTTATAGCAAAAATAATGACAATGTATCATGGAGTTCACAACATGTAGAAGCAAAATATATGACACCAAAACACAAAAGTCTAGAAGGGGAAAAACAGCACAATGTTGTAAGGTTTTTATACTATGTTTTAAGTGGTGTAATGTTACTTGAAGGGAGACTATTAAGTTAAAGATGTATACTCTAAACCATAAAGCAATCACTAATTAATAAAAAACTAAGAGTTTTACCTAAGAAACTAAGGAATGAGATAAAGTAGAACCATAAAAAATATTCAATTGATTTTCAAAAGGAGGCCAAAAAAGAAGGGAAAGGGAACAAAGAACAGATGGGTCAAATAGAAAACAAATATCAGGATGGCAGATTTAAATCCCACTGTATCAATAATTACATAAAATGTCAATGGCTTAGAGGAGGGTGACAACTGTGGCCTGCAGGTCAGACCCTGCCTGCAGCATGTTTTACATGGCCTGCAAGCTACGAAGCGTCTATGGATTCATGAAGGGTTGTGACGAGAAGAGGAGGGGAGAATGTAGCAAAGACCATATGTGGCTCACAAAGCCTTAAGTATTTATTACCTGATCCTTTACAGAAAATGCCCTTCAACTGCTGGTCTAAATGCCCCAATTAAAAGTTAAAAGGCAGAGACTGTCAGATCGGACAAAAGAGCAAGACCCAACTATGCTAACTACATAATATATATTTATAAAGATAATAGAAAAAATGTATCTATTTTGGTCTCTGCCCTGGTTCCCGGCACAGAGCTTCTAAAACCCTTGTAATTTCCTAAGTGATAAGAGCATTAGGAGCATCCTCTGTTCTAATATTTGGCCTTTGACCCCAGTTCCTGACACAGAGCTCCTAAATCCCCTGGAATTTCCTGAGTGATAGGAGATCGTCTTTTGTTCTACTGAAGTGCCTCTTGGTGGGCTCCTGGATGGGGGCTGGTCACCAGAAAGAACAAGCCGTGATTAGAAGCTTGGAAATTTCAGCCCCAGCCCCCATTCTCCAGAGAGGGGAGAGGTGCTGGAAACTGAGTTAATAATTGATCATGCTTATGTGAGGAAGCCTCCATAAAAGACCCAATAGTATGGAATTCAGAGAGCTTCTGGATTGCTGAATATATGGAGGTGCTGGGAGACTGGTATGCCTGGAGAGAATATGGAAGCTCACCCCCTTCCCACATTCCTTGTCCCATGCATCTCTTCCATCTGGGTGTTCATCTGTATCCTTTATCATATCCTTTTATAATAAACTGGTAAACAGTAAGTGTTTCCCCCGGTTCTGGGAGCTGCTCTAGCAACTTAAATAAATCAAACCTGAAGAGGGGGTCATGGGAACCTCAGATTTATGGGTCATTGGTCAGAAGCACAGGCAATAACCTGGGTGTGCAATTGGTACCTGAAGTGTGAGCAATCTTGTGGGACTGAGCCCTTAACCAGTGGGATCTGATGTTATCTCCAGGTAGATAGTGTCAGATAGTGAGTTAAATTGTAGGACACTCAGCTGATGTCACAGAAAATTGCTTGGTGGGGGAAATCCCCAACATCTGGTGTCAGAAGTGTTGTGTGTTTGTTTGTAGTGGGAGAGTAAAGGAGAAACACAGGAGGGAAAGACTGAATTTTTTCCTTACTAAATATATAATTTTCCTTACAATACATATATAAAATGCTAACACTAATCAAAATAAAGCTAGAGTGACTATATAAATAATAGACAAAGTAGACTTCAGGACAAAAAGTATTACCAGAGACAAGGAAGATCATTTCATAATGATGAAGTGGTCAATTCAGTAAGACAATCCTAAATTAAGTAATATAACAATCCTAAATGATTATGTCCCTAATAACAGAGATACAAAATACATGAAGCAAAAACTCCAAATAGACACAGACATATCACCATCTATAGTCAGAAATTTCAACGTCATTCCTTCAGTAATTGATAGAACAGTAGATGGATAATCAGTAAGGATATAGAATATTTGAACAACACTACTGACCAAAGTAATTGACATTTATAGCACCCTTCCCCCAACAACAGCAGAACATCTTTTCTTTTTCAAGTGCAAGTGGAACAGTCGCCAAAGTCAGTCATACTCTGGGCCATAAAATAAGTCTCAACAAATTTAAGAGAATTCAATTCTCACAAAGTATGTTCTCTGACAACAGTGGAATTAAATTAGAAGTAAATAAGAAACAGATAACTGGAAAATCTTCCCAAATATTTGGAAACTAAATAGCACACTTCTAAATAACCTACGGATCAAAGAAGAAATTACATGGGAAATTAGAATGTATTTTAAGTGAATGAAAATGAAAATGAAAAGACAACAGATCACAATTTGTATGATGCAGCTAAAGCAGTATTTAGAGGGAAACTTATAGTATTGATTGCTTATATCAGAAAGAAAGAAAGATCTCACACCAATGATTTAAACTTACACATTGAGAAACAAGTTTCAGAAACAGCAAAATTTTTAATTAAGGAAGAAACATTACCAAATTTACACAAACTCTTTCAGAAAACCGAAGAGGAGTACTTCCTGACTCATTCTATGAGGCCAGCATTATCCTGATACCAAAACCAGACAAAGACACTACAAGAAAAGGAAAATACAGAAAATACAGTTCTTCATGAGTAAAATGCAAACATTCTTAATGATATAGTAGTAAATAAAATCTAACACTATATAAAAATGATAGGACATCATGACCAAATGGGGTTTATCCCAGGAATGCAAGGTTAGTTTAACATTTGAAAACCAATCAATGTAATTCATTATATTAACAGACTAAAAACAAAACAAAAATCAAAACCGAAGTGATAATCTCAGTGGATGCAGAAAAAGCTTTCGACAAAATTTAACATCCATTCATAAAAATACTAAGAATACAAGGAGACTTCATAAACTTGATAAAGAATTAATATTTTCCTTTTAAGATTAGGAACAAGACAAGACTGTCCTTTCTCACCACTGCTATTCAAGTAGTACTGGAACTTCCAGCCAGTGCAATAGAGCAGTGAAGAGAAATAAAAGAATCTAGATTGAAAAGAAATATCTAAAGCTGTCCTTATTAGCAGATAACTTAGTTATGTATTTAGAAAATCCTATGGAGTCTACAAAAAACTAGTAGAACTGAAAAAAACTTTAGAACTACTAAAACTACAAGAATAAGTGACCTTATCAAGATTGCAGGATGCAAGATCACTATACAAAAATCAATTATATTTCTATGCAGTAGCAACAAGTAATCAGAAATAAACATTTAAAAAAGTACTTACTGGGGCCTGCCCAGTGGCACAGCAGTTAAGTGCACAGGCTCCGCTTCAGCAGCCCAGGGTTCACAGGTTTGGATCCTGGGTGCGCACCGACACACTGCTTGTCAAGCCATGCTGTGGTGGCATCCCATATAAAGTAGAGGAAGACGGGCACGGATGTTAGCCCAGGGCCAATCTCCCTCGGCAAAAAAGAGGAGAATTGGCATCAGATGTTACCTCAGGGCTGATCTTCCTCACACATACACAAAAAAGTATTTACTGTAGTATCAAAAAATATGAAATAGTGAGTGATAAATGTGACAAAAGATGTTCAAGACCAGTACACTGAAAACTACAAAATCTTAGTCAGAAAAACTCAAGGAGACTTAAATCATGCATTATCAACAGAATTGCTATCACCCTAAAAAGGAGAAAGTTGGTTCTTGGGGGAGGAGGTGTAAAAAATCTTACTCTTTTATATAGAAGGCACAGATAAACATACGGTACACAAACAGATATAAATATTTCTGTTTTATTAAAATACCATGTGGGGATGATCATGAAAATAATGTCTAAAAAGACATTATGGGAAAGGCTCAAAAAAAAAAGTTGAGAAACAATGACAAATAAATGGGGAGATGTACCATATTCATGGATAGGAAGACTGAATGTACTTACAATGACATTTCTCCCAACTTGATCTATAGATTTAATGCAGTACCAATCAAAATCACAGCAAGATTTTTTTCTTCTCATAAAAATTCACAAAATGATTCTAAAATTTATATAGAAATGCAAATGACTCAAAATAGCCAAAACAACTTTGAAAAAGAATAAAGTCAGAGCATTTGAACTACCTGGTTTCAAGATTTATTCTAAAGTGACAGTTACCTTGGTAACTGGTCTTGGCAAAAAGATAGGTATATAGACCAATGGAACTGAATAGAGAGTCCAGAATATAGACCCACATATCTATGGTCAATTGATTACCAACAAAAGTGCCCAGGCAATTCAATCAGGAGTGGATAGTTTTTTCAACAAATGGTCCTGAAACAATTGGATATCCATATATAAAAAAAATGAACATCAATACTCACCTCACATTATATACAAAAATTAATTCAAGTTTTCAGGTATTGGGATATTTTTTAGTCTTCTTTTTATTATTGATTTCTAATTAAATTCCATATAAGTAAGAGCTAAACTACAGTATTTCCAGACAGAAACAAGGGAAAATCTTTGTAACCTTAAGTTTGTCAGATATTTCTTAAATATAGCACAAAAAGCATGCACTATCAAAGAAAACAATCAATAAATTGTACTTCATCAAAGGAAAAACTTGTTGTTTAATAGACAGTTCAGGATGTTTCTGTTGCAATCAATAAAGAAAAAGGAGACTTTGTCCTGTCTCTTCCACTGAATGCAACTAAAAACCCTGGTCGAAATGCATGGAGTAGCTACTATGGACTCTGAAAACTAAATGTTAGCAGGCATTTAGGTGAAGAAAATCAAAACTGCAAGTAGCACTGAAGCAACAGTGAGTTTCTTTTTTTCCCCTTGCTGTTTTCTACTCTGAACTCAGAGGCAGCCCAAAACCCAGAATAACACATGGATGCAGACAGAAAGAGCTCCAAGAGAAGCTCTCTGTTTGTGGTTCAAGGATTAGGAAAGGGGGCTCCTACAGGTCAGAAAGGATGGAGAAATTCCAAGATTTTCCCCGATTCTCTACTGTCCCAGCTTCCAGGCAATCCCAAGTGGGGGCCGGCAAAAGTGATTGGGCAGACACCATATACTCTGTGCAGGGGAGCCTTCTCTATGACAAGAGACACTGTGGTCCCAAGAGTGTTGGGGGAACCCCCGTTGCTTCTTTTCTATCTCCTTGCCATTTCGCACTACAGGAAGAAGCAGTCATGAGTAGTATGTGGAGAGCAGAGAAACAAAGCCCTGGCTCCATAATCAGAGGACTTGGAAGAGGAGTCCTCGGGAGCTGGAAAGTATCAGTGACATTGTTGAGAAGAAGGAGCTCAAGGAAACAATCTGGTAAAGTTGGGTATGAACTCCTGGGCTCACTTCTGAGTTTTGCGTGTGTGGATCTGACCCTAAGCAGCACAGGCTTTGAGAAATGAACCATGGGACTGACCGCTGCCCAGTCTCCAGCTGGCCGCCATGTGGTGCACTCAGAGGATGTCTCTGAACAGCACTGTGGAATCCAGGAACAGGCCTGACACAGCAGCACAGCCACAGAGGAAAAGGAGGGGCCTACAGCCTGAACCTAACCCAGCTGTCTGCTCAAAAATTAACCTTCTCCATAGGACTTAGGCAAGACCCAGAATCACAGAACATAATATTTAAAATTTCTAGAATATAATTCAAAATTACCCAACATATAAAGAATTAGGAAAATCTAAACACCTCATAAGAAAAAAAACAAATAACAGATGTCAACCCCAAGATGGCACAGATGTTGGAATTAACAGGCCAAGATATTAAAGCACCTATTTAACCATACTAATAAGGGACAATATTTTCAAAAAGGATGGAAAGATAGAAAGCCTCAGCAGAGAAATAGAAGATATTTAAAAAGCACTAAATAGGTATTTTAGAACTAAAAAATACAACAATTAAAATTTAAAATTCATCAGATGAGCTCAATAGCAGAATGTAAATGACAGAAGAAAGAGCCAGTAGATTTGAAAATAAGCTTTAAAAAGTATCCAACATGAACAACAGAAAGGGAATATATTGGAAAAAAATGAGCAGAGTCTTAGTAGAGGAGAAAGGATGTGGTGCGGAAAAATATTTGAAGAAATAATGGTTTAAAACTTCTGAAACTTGAGAAAATAAATAAACTTACAGATTCAAGAAGCTCAGTAAATCCCAATTAACATAAACTCAAAGAAATCTATACCCAGACACATTGTAATCAAGGTGCTGAAAACTAAAGAAAAAGAAAATATCTTGAAAGCAGTTGTAGAAAAATGGCACATTACAATAAGGTAACAATTATTTGAATGACTAGGGATTTACCATCTGAAACTGTGAAGGCCAGAAGGAAGTAAAACCACAATTTTTAAGTGCTGAAAGAAAAGAATTGTCAATCCAGAATTCTGTATCTAGGGAAAATATCCTTCAGGGATAAATGTGAAATGAAGACATTTTGAGATGAAGAAAAACTAAGAGAATTTGTTGACAACAGAACTGCACTAAAAGATAAGCTAAAGGAAGTTCTTCAGACAAGAAAGAAATAATACCAGAGGGAATCTTAGATCCTCAGAAATGAAGGAAGAGCAACGGAAATGATAAATATCTGTGTAAATATAATAGACTATTTTTTCCTCTTAGATTCTTTAAAATATGTGTGACTATTAAAAGAAAAAAATCATAACACTGTCTAATGAGCTTTTTAAATAGTTTCATTTTTTAGAACAGTTTTAGATTCTGATGGTGTTTTCAATGTATGTAGATGTAATACATATGACAACTACAACATAAAAAGAGTAGAGTAAAGAGACTTGTAAGGTTCCTACATTTCACTATAAGTGGTAAAATATCAATTCTAAGCAGAATGTGAAGATTATAGTATATATATTGTAAATCCTAGAGCAGCCACTAAAAAAACTATATAGAGATATAGAAAAATAATCAAATGATAAATTAAAGTGTAATACTAAAGAATATTCAAATAACCCAAAAGAGGCTGGAAAAGAAAAAAAAAGAGAACAAAAAACATAGGGAGCAGGGGCTGGCCCCATGGCTTGGCAGTTAAGTGCACGCGCTCTGCTACTGGCAGCCCAGGTTAGGATCCCGGGCACGCACCGATGCATCACTTCTCTGGCCATGCTGAGGCGGCGTCCCACATACAGCAACTAGAAGGATGTGCAACTATGACATGCAACTATCTACTGGTGCTTTGGGGGAAAAAAGGAGGAGGATTGGCAATAGATGTTAGCTCAGAGCTGGTCTTCCTCAGCAAATAAAAAGAGGAGGATTGGCATGGATCTTAGCTCAGGGCTGATCTTCCTCACATACACACACAAAAAACATAGGGGGCAAACAGAAAATAATTAATAATGTAGTATTCCTAAATCCAAATGCATCAATAATTACAATAAATATAAATGGTCTAATCACACCAAATAAAGGACAAAGATTGTCAGAATAGATTTTAAAAAATGGTTATACACTTTAATACAGGTAGGTTCAAAGTTAAATAATGGAAAAAGATATGCCATGTAAACACTAATAAAAAGAGAGCTCAAGTGGCTGTATAACTATCAGACAAATCATACCTCAGAGCAAGGAAATTTACTAGGGATAAAGAGAGACATTACATAATGGTAAAAAACCAAGACAATATCGTTTTAAATGTGAATACATATAACAACAGAAATTCAAACATATGAAGCCAAACTGACAGAACTGAAAGAGAAATAGATAAACCCACAGGTATAGTTGGAAATTTCAATGCTCCTCGTCAGTAATTATAGAACAAATAGAAAATCAGCAAGGCTATAGAAGAAGTGAACAACACCATCAACCAACTAAAATTGATAAAACACGCTATCAACAATAGTATAGTATACTTTCTTTTTGGGTGCACACAGAGCATTCACCAAGATAGACCATATCCTCAGTCATAAAATAAGCCTTAATAAACATTGTAAAATTAGAATTATGTAAAGTGTGTGCTCAGATGATAATGGAATTAACTAGAAGTCAATAGTAGAAGTAAAACTGGAAAATACTCAAATACCTGGAAATTAACAACACATTTCTAAATAACCCAGAGTGAAAGAGAAAATCTCAAGGGAAATTAGAAAACATTTTAATTTGAATGAAAATGTAAATACAACATATCAAAACTTATGGGATGCAGCCAAAGTACAATAAAGGGAAATTTATAGCATTAAATGATTATACTAGAAAATAAGAAAGGTCTCAAATCAATAACCTAAGCTTTCACTTTAATAAACTATAAAAAGAAGAGTAAAATAGGAGCCAGCCCAGTGGCATAGCAGTTAAGTTCGCACGCTCTGCTTTGGTGGCCTGCGGTTCAACGGTTTGGATCCTGGGCGAGGACCTACTCACCGCTCATCAAGCCATGTTGAGGCAGCATCCCATATAGAAGAGCTACAACTTTACAACTATGATACACAACTATGTACTGGGGCTTTGAGGAGGAAAAAGAAAAAAGAGGAAGATTGGCAACAGATATTAGCGCAGGGCCAATCTTCCTTACAAAAGAAAAGAAAATAAAGAAAGGACTTGTATCTAAAATATATAGAGAATTCCTAAAACTCAATAAGAAGTCATTCTCTCCTCTCCTCCCCCCAAGAAATGGGGAAAATATTTGAACAGACACTTCTCTAAAGAAGATAAAACTGGTCACAATTCTGACAGCAACTTTGATGTGTGTTTCTTTTAACACCACCAAGCATTCCTTCTGAGTTTTTATGAAGGATTTATTACAGAAGCATAATTGATTAAATCATTGGCTATTGGTGATTGAACTCAATCTCTAGACCCTCTTCCCTCCCCAGAGGTGAGAAGGGGTAGGACTGAAAATTCCAACCCTCTAATCACATGGTTGGTTCCGCTTGTAAGCAGCCCCCATCCTCAGGTTACCTAGTGGCTTTCCAAAAGTCACCTCATTAACATAAGAAAACACACCTTTTTTTGCTCTCATCACTTAGGAAATTACAAGGGTTTTAAGAGCTCTGTACCAGGAATGAGAACAAAGGCCCAATACATATTTCTTATTATAAATCACAACATCACACAGGTATATGGAGAGATGCTCAACATCATTGGTCATTAAGGAAATGCTATTTGAAACCACAATGGTATACTGCTACAACCCGTTAGACTGTCTAGCACTTTAAGTCTGACCATACAAAGTGTTGGCAAAGATGGAGAACAACTGGAACTCTCATACACTGCTCAGGGGAATGTGACATAGTACAAGCACTTTGGAAAACAGTTTGGCAGTTTCTTAAAAGGTCAAATATATACCTACCAGATGATCCAGCCATTCCACTAATATTACATATTAGAAGCACATAACACATGAACACATCTAGTCAATGTTAATGAACTGATTCTACCTGCGTGGTATTTTTCTACACACCATTGTAACATTGTAATGTGTTTATTTGAATATTTTATGTAGAAAGCACTGGTTATAATAATACCTATGATAATTGTAATCAGTAATTAAGCTGAAATATTTTAATTTTTTATTGTGATATAATTAATTCCCTTTTCTGGTTTAAAAAATAAGTATGAACAAATTTTTAAATTTAAAACAAAGTCACACTACTGATAATCAAATGTAGATACAGGAGCCCGTACTATGACTATAGCAAGCAAGAAAATAAATAGCTGTTTGTTTTTGTGTAAAATATTTTTTAAATAATAAAGTGAGCAATATTAAGAGACATTTTCAGCACACACATAATAAATTTGATTAAAGCTTTCTTCACAACAGTCAAAAAGAAAATGACAAAATTAGCCAACTGAAATCAGAATTTTAAAAAATTCTTTAAACAATTTGTACCAGGATCTGAGCTTGTAACTTTAGCCAGCTGTAAAATAGCTTGAATTCAACAAAATGAAAGGCAACATATGGAATACAATAATGTATTTGCAAATCATGTACCTGATAAAGAGTTAATATCTAAAATATATAAAGAACTTATACAACACAATAGCAAAAGACCAATCCCATTAAAAAATAAGCAAAAGAACTGAATAGACATTTTTCCAAAGAAGACATATGTCAATAAAGCTTAAAAAAAGAAAATGAAAGCTAATTTATAGTAACAGAAAGCAGATCAATGGTTGCCGGGGGAGGGGAGATGTGGGGGTACAGGACAGATGGACTACAAAGGGTTATTACGAGGAAGTTCTGGGGGTGATGGATATGTTCACTGTGGTGATAGTTTCACTGGTATATACACATGACAACCCTTATCAAATTATATACTTTAAATACGGGCACTTTATTGTATTTCAACTATATGTCAATAAAGCTGTAATTTAAAAAGATATTGTTTACAAAATGACAAGGTAAGCCAAAGAATGGGAAGAAATCTTCACACTATCTATATATGACAATGGACATTTACAACTCAATAATAGGCAGGAAAACAACCTAATTTTTAAAACTAGGAAAATATTTGAACAGACATTTCTCAAAAGAAGATGTATAAGTGGCAAATAAGCACATGAAACGTGCGGTGTCATCAGTCATTAGGGAAGTGCATAGTAACACTGAAATGCAGTATCACTATACATTACTATTAAAATGGTTAAATATTTTTAACTGACCATACCTACTATTGACAGAATATGGAGCAATGAGAGTGCTCATACATTGCTGGTGGAAATGTACACGGTACAGCCACACTGGAAGCCACAGTTTGACCATTTCTTACTAAGTTAAACAAATAGTTGCCATATGATTCAGCAGTATCATTCCTGGGCAGGTATCCAAGAGAAATGAAAGCATATGCCCACACATAGCCTCATACAGAAACACATATAGCAACTTTATTATAATAGCTTGAAACTGTAAAGAACCCAAATACTCCTTAAAAAGTGAATAAATTAAAAATGTGGTATATCCATACAATGGAATACTACCTGTCAATAAAAAGGAACAAGTTACTGATTTATGCAATTACATGAATGACTTTCAAAAATACGATGCTATTGGAGGAGTGATGTCAGTGAAAATGGCAGAGTAAGGGACTCCGAAATCCCAGCCCTCAATAGAAGCAATAAAATAACACAAAACTGTCAGAATTAATTTTTTGCAACTACGGAAATTAAAGAAAAGTTTGCAGCAACCTGGCAATAGTTATTCAAGAAAAACATCTGAATTTCAGTAAAACAGTAAGGTTTGTGGTGTTTAAACTTACCCCAGTCTCATCTCCCACTCTCCACGTCAGTGGTAGCTCTGAAAATAACAACTCATATTCCTGGTGGTGGAGGAAGCAGAACAGAAACATTTAACAAAAAATGTAATTATTTGTTTTGACCAATCTGATGTTCTCTGTAAGACCAGCTTAGAAGGGTTGTCTTTATTTTGCCTAAATCAGAACTGGCCCAGTGTTAGAGCCACTACCCAGGGGTGGAGGGTAGAAGTGTTTATCAAAAACATTTACAGACAAATGTTTTAGTCACTACTGCCTGAGGCACTGGATAACACTTGGGGCAAACAATAGTCTAACTAAAAAACTTGGTAGGAAAAGCTGAGGAATGAGATGTCCACAGGGATTTGAAAGTTCTGACATATTTCTGGGAATCCAGAAGGCAATGCACATGCTCAGGGATGTGTGCATACTAAGAAAAGACCTGGGAAGGCCCTAAGAATTCACTTCTGGCTGAGCTTCAGGCTCTGCACAAGCAGGAAGTGAAAGCTAATGCAGAGCTATGCACTGCCAGGCTGAGTGGTGAAGCTGTGCCCAACACACACACAGAGCCCTTCAACAAAGATTGGGAGACTTTTTTGGTTCCAGGAAGGGATAAGGATATTTCTGTCCAATCATTAGCTGACCACTAAGCTAATATCACAGACTTCAATAGCTACAGAAGATGAATAGTACAGAATTTACAGAATTAGTTCAGAAAAGTCACTAAACAAATGAGCCACAACAACCACAATAAGCAGCAACAGTGACAAAACCTGTCACTGTTACTCTCTGGGAGGAGAATCTGATTTCCAGAGTTACACATTATAATATTCAAAATGTTCATTTTTCAATAACAAAAAGATAAGAGGCATGTAAAGAAACAAGAAAGTATGGCCCAAACACAGAGGGAAAAAGTAATCAATAGAAATTGTCCCGGATGAAGCCCAGACACTGGATTTTCTAGACAGACTTTAAATCAGCTATGTTAAATATCTTCAAAGAGCTAAAGGAAACCACATTTAAAAAACTAATGGATAGCATAAGAACAGTTTCTTACCAAATAGAGAATATTGATAGAATGATTGAAATCATAAAAATGAACCAAATACAAATTCTGGAGTTGAAAAGTACAATAACTGAAACGAAAACTTCACTACAGGGGCTCCACAGATTCAAGCAGGCAGAAGAAAGAATCAGAGAACTTGAAGAAAGGCCAATTGAGATTATCAAGACAGAGGAACAGAAAAAAAAAAATGAGGAAAAATGAACAAAGTCTGAGAGATCTGTGGGATACCATAAAGCATACCAACATATGCATAATGGGAGTCCCAGAAGGAGAGGGGAGAAAGGGAAAGAAAGAATATTTGAAGAAATAATGGCCAAAAACTCCCCAAATTTGGTGAAAACATTAATCTATGTATCCAATAAGTTCAATAAACTCCAACTAGGGAAAATCAAAAGAGATCCACACCTGGACACATCACAATCAATCTGTGAAAAGACAAAGAGAGAATCTTGAAAGGAGCAAGAGAGTAGTGACACATCATGTACAAAGGATCCTCAATAAGATTAACAGCTGAGCTCTCATCAGAAACCATGGAGGCCAGAGATAGTGGGATAACGTATTCAAAGTGTTGAAAGAAAAAACTGATAACCAAGAATTCTACATCTGGCAAAACTATGCTTAAAAAAAAAAGAAAGGAAAAATTAAGACATCCTCAGATAAACAAAAACTGAGAGTTTGCTGCTAGCAGACCTGCACTACAATAAATGCTAAAGGGAGTCCTTCAGGCTAAAATGAAATAACTCTAGCCAGTAAATAAAATCCACATGAAGAATAAAGAACACCAGGAAAGAGAACTACATAGTTAAATATAAAAGACAATTTAAATATATTTTTTATTTGTAACAATTTTTTCCTATCTGATTTAAAAGACAACTGTACAAAGTAATAATTATAAATCTATATGGATGGACACACAAGGAATAAAGATGCAGTCTGAATAAGAGCAGCAGGGGTGGGAGGTAATGAAGCCACATAGGAGCAAATGTTTTGCAGACTATTGAAATTAAATTGGTATTAATCCAAACTAGATCGTTACAAATTAAAATGTTAGTTGTAATCTCCAGGGCAACCCCAAATAACTAAAAATATATATATATAGTAAAAGGAACAACAAGGAATTAAAATAGTACACAAGAAAATATCTATAAAGCACAAAAGAAGGCAGTAATGCAGGAACTGAGAAACAAAAAGACATACAATATATAGAAAACAAATTGCAAAATGGCAGAAGCAAGTCCTTCCTTATCAGTAAATACATTAAATTAAATGGATTAAACTCTCCTATTAAAAGGCAGAGATTGGCAGAATGGATTTAAAAAATAAATAAATTTAAAGTACAAGGATGGAAAAAGATATTCCATGCAAACAGTAAACAAAAGAGAGATGGAGTGTCTATACTAATATCAGACAAAATAGACTTTAAGAAAACAATTGTTACTAAAGACAAAGAAGGAAATTACATAATGATAAAAGAGTAAACTCATGAAGAAGATATAATAATTGCAGGCATGTATCACCTAAAAACAGAGCCCCAAAAAACAGGAAGCAAAAACTGAAGGAATTGAAGTGAAAAAGAAAAAATCCAACAATAATATTAAAATAATATTTTAATTTATTTAAATTAATTCAATATTCCACTTTAAATAATGAAGAGAACTAGACAGAAGATCATCAGGAAATAGAATATTTCCAGCCTAGACTTAACAAACATCTATAGAACATTCTACTTAACAACAGCAGGATATACATTCTTCTCAAGTGCACAAGGAATATTCTCCGGGATAAATGACATTTAAGCCATAAAACAAGTCTCAATAAATTTAAAAAGATTGAAATCATGCAAAGTCTGTTTTCTGACTGCAATGGAATGAAACTAGAAATTAATAATCAAAGAAAACTTGGAAAATTCACAAATATATGGACATTAAACAATACACTCTTAAATAACAGGTGGATCAAAGAAGAAATCACAAGGGGAATTAGAAAATATTTTGAGATTAATGAAAACAAAACACAACATACCAAAACTTATGGCATGGAAAAAAGCAGTGCCCAGAGGAAAATCTGTAGTGTCTATAAACGCCTAAAGTATAGAAGAAAGATTTCAAATCAACAACCTAATATTCAATGCTAAGAAACTAGGGGCAGGGGAAAGAGCAAATAAACCCAAAGCAAGTAGAAATTAGGAAATAATAAAGATTAGCATGGAAATAAATGAAACAGAGAATAGAAAATCAATAGAGAAAAATCAACAAACCAAAAGTTGAAAAGGTCAACAAAGTTGACAAACCTTTAGCCAGGCTGATGAAGAAAAAAGAGAAGACTCAAATTACTGGAATCAAGAATGAAAGAAGGGGGGCTGGCCCCGTGGCTTAGTGGTTAAGTGAGCGCGCTCCACTGCTGGCGACCCGGGTTTGGATCCCGGGCTCACACCGACGCGCTGCCTCTCCGGCCATGCTGAGGCCGCGTCCCACATACAGCAACTAGAAGGATGTGCAGCTATGACACACAACTATCTACTGGGGCTTTGGGGGGAAAAAAATAAATAAATAAAATCTTTAAAAAAAAAAAAAAAGAATGAAAGAAGGGAATTAATACAGACCTTATGGAAATAAAGAGAATTATAAGGAAATACTATGGATGATTGTATGCCAACAAATTAGATAACCTAGATGAAATGGAAAAAGTCCTGGAAATGCAAACTCCCAAAAGTGACTGAAAAAGAAAAAGTAAATCTGAAAAAGCTTATAACAAGAAATTGAGTTAGTAATCAAAAAAATTTCAGCAAAGAAAAGCCCAGGATGAGACGTCTACACTGCTGAATTCTACCAAACGTTCAAAAAAGAATTAACACCGATCTTTCTCAAACTCTTCCCCAAAAAGAGGAGGGGGGAGCACTTCCTAAGTCATTTTATGAGGTCAGTATTACCCAGATACCAAAACCAGACAAAAATATCACAGGAAAGAAAATTATAGACCAACACTGTTTATGAAAATAGATGCAAAATCCTCAATAAAATATTAGAAAATTGAATCTAGCAGCATAAAAAAATGATTATACACCATGACCAAGTGGGACTTATCCCAGGAATGCAAGCTTGGTTCAATATATAAAAATCAGCCAATTAAATATACCATATTAACAAAATAAAGAGGAAAAACACATGATAATCTCAATAAATGAGGAAAAAGCATATAATAAAATCCAACACCCTTTCCTGATAAATACACTCAACAAACTAAGAATAGAAGGGAATTTCCTCAATCTGATGAAGGCCATCTATCAAAAAACCAGAGCTAACACTATATTTAATTGTAAAAGACTGAAAATTTTATTCCTCAAGATCAGGAACAAGACAAGAATATCTGTTCTCACCATTTCCGTTCAACATTGTATTAGAGGTTCCAACCAAGACAATAAGACAAGAAAAAGATACAAAGGCATCCAGACTGGAAAAAGAAGAAGGAAAACTATATCTATTTGCAGACGACATGATCTAATACACAGAAAACCCCCTTCATCAAACTTACATGATACAAAATCAATATACAAAAACCAATTGTTTTTCAATACACTAGCAATGAACAACCTCAAAATGAAATTAAGAAAACAATTCCATTTACAATGGTATCAAAAAGAACAAAATACTTAGGAATAAATTTAACAAAAGAAATATGAAAGGTAGTGAAACTAGAAAACATTGTTGAAAGAAATTAAAGAAGATTTAAATGAATAAGAAAAAATCCCATATTCATGCACGGAAAGACTGAATATTGTTAAAATGGCAATAATTCCCAAATTGCTCTATAGATTCAATGCAACCTCTCCCCAAATTTCAACTGCCTTTTTTGCAATTGGACAAGTTGACCCTAAAATTCAAATGGAAATGCAATGAATCTCAAATAGCCAAAACAATCTTGAAAAAGAAGAACAAAGTTGGAGGACTCACACTTCCTGATCTCAAAACTTACTACAAAGCTACAGTAATCAAGACCTCGTGGTACTGCTATAAGGACAGACAGATAGACCAATAGAATAAAATGGAGAGTCCAGAAATAAACCCATGTAATCTATGGTCAATTGATCTTTGACAAGGGTACCAAGACCATTCAATGGAGAAAGAATAGTGTCTTCAACAAATAGTGCTGGAACAACTGGATATCCACATGCAGAAGAGTGAAGTTGGACCTTTACATTACACAATATACCTTTACCTCACACCATAATTCAAAATGGATCAAAGACCTAAATGTATGAGCTAAAACTATACAACTCTTAGAAGGAAACATAGGGATAAATTTGCGTGACCTTAGGTCAGGCAATGGTTTCTCAGACATGACACCAGAAGCTCAAGCATCCAGCCCCGCCCCCCAAAAAAAACCAGACAAAGTGAAGTTCATCAAAATTTAAAACTTTTGTGCACCAAAGGACAATACCAACAAAGTGAAATAAAACAACCCACTGAAAGGGAGTGGAATTTCTAGGTCATAGAGTAATTCTATGTTTAGCTTTTTGAGGAACTGCCAAACTGGTTTTCACAGAGCCTGGTTTTCACAGGCTTCCCACCAGCAATGTATGAAGGTCCTAACTTCTCCACATCCTAAACAACACCTGTTACCGGCCATCTTTTTGAAGACAGTCGTCCTAGTGGGTAGAAGGTGGTGTTTTACTGTGGTTTTAGTTTGCATTTCCCTAGTGACTAATGGTGTAGAGCATCTTTTTGTGTGCTTATTGGCCATTTGTATATCTGATTTGGAGAAACGTCTATTCAAATCATTTGCCCATTTAAAAATTGGGCTGTTTGTTGTTGTTTTATTGAGTTGTAAGAGCTAAAACTATAAAACTCTTAGAAAAAACCATAGGAATAAATCTTTATGACCTTGGATTTAGCAATGGTTTCCTTGATAGGACACCAAAGGCACAAGTAACAAAAAAAAAAGTAGATAAATTTCATCAAAATTTAAAACTTCTGTACATCAAAGGACTCTATCAACGAAGTTTAAAAAAAACCCCACAGAATGGAATACAATATTTAAAATCATATCTGTGGGAAGGATCTAGTGTCCAGAATACAAGAGTTCTTACAACTCCATGACCAAAAGACTTGAATACACACTTCTCTAAATAAAATATATAAATGGCGAAAAACTACGTGAAAAGATGCTTAACATCATGAGTCATTAGAGAAATATAAATCAAAACTGCAATAGGACACCACTTCACACCCACAAAGATGGCTATAATCAAAAAATATTTTGTGAGGATATGGAGACACTGGAATCCTCATTCACCGCTGGTGGGAATGTGAAATGGTGCAGCCACTGTGGAGAACAGTGTGGCGGTTTCTCAATAGTTAAAAATAGCATTACCCTACAACCCAGCAATTCCATTACTAGGTATACATCCAAGAGAACTGAAAACACACGTTCACACGAAAACTTGTACACAAACGTTCACAGCAGCATTATTGACAATAGCCAAAAGATGGAAACAGCCCAAATTTCCATCAACTGACGAATAAATAAATTGTGATATATTCATCCAATGGAATATTGTTCAGTCATAAAAAAGAATGAAGTTTTGATACTTTCTACAATGTGGATGAACCTTGAAAACATTATGCTAAGTGAAAGAAGCCAGACAAAAAAGACCACATACTGTATGATTCCATTAAGGTGAAATATTCAAAATAGCCAAATCCATGGGGACAGAAAGTAGATTAATGGTTGCCAGAGGTTGGAAAATGGGAGAAGGAGGAATGACAGTTTAATGGGTGTTGGGTTTCCTCTTGGAGTGATGAAAATGAAATTGGATAGCGGTGATGGTTGCACAATATTGTGAATGTTCTAAATGCCATTGAATTTTACATCTTAGGATGGTGAATTTTGTGTTCTGTGTGTTTCACCACAATAAAAAAGTCATCAATAAGAAAATAAATAGACAAGCCACAGACTTGAAAGAAAATATTTGCAAAACATATATCTGACAGAGGACTTGTATCCAGAATATATAAATAACTCCTAGAAATCAATAGAAAATTTAAAACCCAAGAAAAAAACAGGCAAAAATCTAAACATTAGACACTTCTCAAATGAAGTTTTATAAATGATAATAAGTTCAACATAACTAGTCTGCAGGAAAATGAAAATTAAAATCCCAATGATTTTATGTACCATTAAATGTACCACAAGATATTTATTGGAATAGCTGGACTAAAAGAGGAAATAATACTGTGTGATTCTATTCTAAAGGCTGAAATTAAAAAGATTGACAATACCAAAAGTTGGTGAGAATGTGGAGCAACAATCTCCTTTATTGTTTGGAGAAATGTAAAAAAAATAAACACCGTGAGAAAAGTTTTAACTGTTTCCTGTTTGGTTAAACATACACTTCCCTTACCACCCAGCCACTCCTCACCTAGTTAGTTACCGTAGAGAACATTCTGAAATGATGCAAATGTTCTCTTCCTTGATTGGTGTTATGGACTGAATGATCGTGTCCCTCGAAAATTTATATGTTGAGGCTCTAATCCCCAATGTGATGGCATTTGGAGGTGGGGCTTTTGGGAAGTAATTAGGTTTAGGTGAGGTCATGATGGTGGGGTCCCCATAGTGGGATTAGAGAGAGATCTTATCAGAAGAGGAAAGACACCACAGCACTCTCTCTCTCTCTCTCTCTCTCTCTCTCTCTCTCTCTCTCTCTCTGCCATGTGAGGACATAGCAAGAAGATGGCCATCTGCAAGCCGAGAGGAGAGCCCTCACCTGGAACCAAATCTGCTGGCACCTTGATCTTGGACTTCCCAGCCTCCAGAATGGAGAGAGAAATGACTGTTGTTTAAGCCACCCGGTCTATGGTCTTTTGTTATGGTAGCCCGAGCTGACCAAGACAGTCGGGCTGCGGCTAACTCAAGTGTCTGCATTTGTTAAAACTCATCCAATTATACACTTAAGATTTGTGCATTTTCTATGTTAAATTTTATCTGAAGGAAACGTAAAGAAATATTGTACTCCAATTAGTAGGTTTGCCTATTACAGTGGTATGGGTTATCAACTCTGAAACTATTTTATTGTACTCTAGGCTTAAGCAAATGAGTAAA
Source organism: Ceratotherium simum simum (assembly GCF_057802395.1). Lineage (NCBI taxonomy): Eukaryota > Metazoa > Chordata > Mammalia > Perissodactyla > Rhinocerotidae > Ceratotherium > Ceratotherium simum. Next base: position 43,429,400 of record NC_141925.1, on the reverse strand, counting down.
AAATGAGAAAATGAGCCAGGTTTCTCACTGTTGGAGAAGGGAACATACGTACATGGAAAGAAGTCTAAAGTATACTAGGTTGTTGGATAGGAATTGGATGTATCATTAGGAACTCAGTTTTTCATGTGTGTGTCTCTGTGTGTCTGTTTGTGTGTGTCTGTGTAGAAATAGATTATATGATAAAGCAAATGAGGCAAAATATAAACAAGTGGTGAATCTAGGTTTTAAAAATTACAGGGAGTTCCTTGTGATATTCTTGCAGCTTTTAAGTTTAAAATTATTTGTAAATTAAAAAGTTTCAAAAAACAATAAAGTGAATTAAGAAAAGCAGCCTACAGGGATGCAGAGAGTAGAGAGGCTTTTGAGAATCTCCCCACTCAAGGATGCTTGGGAAGGGAAATTCACTTTACACTTGAAGATTTGCGAGCATCCACATGCACACTGTATCACCCCTTCCAGACTCGAGGAGAAATGCCACGTGGATTTTCCTATTTGGAAGAGGCAGCGGTAGCCGGGCAGAGAGAAGAGAGGCCAGGCCAGGAGCCAGGATACCCGGGCCCACGTTCCAGCTTGCCGTGGCCGTGGAGCATGGCCCTGTCCTCTGGACCTCACTGTCCTGTCCACACCATAAGGTGGCCAGAATCTCCAGCCACTCTGTTTTCACCACCCTGCGGTTCCAGAGCAAGAATGGCGCCGGCCAGTGGCTCAAAGACCCGCTGCAGCCCCTGGGGGCTTCCACTTTCCAAGAACTAGTCTCTCTGCTCGCACAGGCCGCCTCTCGGAACGCCAGCCTCGGAGCACTTTCCCTGCCTTGTCCTTGGGCCAGCCTTGAGCTCGTGATGTGATTTTCCAGGCCAAGGCATCTCCTTACCCTTGGAGCCTCCAGCTCCAATCCAGCCCTGGCACAGTCTGAGGGCCGCCCCTGCCCCCCGCCGGCAAAACTGCAGCAGCCACAAAGGGGCTCCACTCTTGCCGGACTTTCTGATCTCCGGGGTGGTGACCTCAGGGCCCGGTGCCACCCAGGCTCCCTGGGCTACGACTCTGGTAGACGGGACTCCCTGCTGACCCATCTGCCCACACCCGACCGTCTACTCTGGAGTCGTGGAGACCTATTCTGCAGGCTCCAGCTCCTCCAGGGCAGAGAGGACATTCCTTCATTCATTTAAGCCAATTTTATTGAGTGTTCTGAGTTAGGGTGAGCACACATAGACCCCGGGAGCTTACATTCCAAATAGACAAGAATGTATCATTGTGCATGAGGAGAAGCGCTCTGCAGGAGAGGAAGTAGTGGAACTCACATTTCCTAAACCAAAAGATGAGAAAGGAGTTTTGGTCACAAAGAACAGGAAATGCAAAGGCCCTGGGGCCAAGTTCAAAGAATGGAAAGAGGTCAGTGTGTCTGGTCAGCGGGGGCCAGATGTGCATATCTTTCATGGGGTGACATGAGGACACGTGCATTTGCAAAGATGCCCTGACTACAGAGCAGAGGGTGCACAGATGAGAGTGGGCACACCACTCAGGAGCTATCACAGACATTAGACAGTTCGTCTTCTCTGAGATTTGGTATTTGGCCACTGGAAGAAAGAGGGTCTCTCTTCCTTTCACACTGGAAATTTTAAGATAGTGCCCAGGGCTGCCAGACACCAGCCTTCCCAACTCATGGAGACAGCTCATCTGAGAGAGACACCAACAGACACAATGAGGGGCAGAGCCGAAAGCCGGAGACAGAAAAACCCAGTGACACAATTTCTGCCCCAGGACCCAGCCACACCCTTGGACTTCCCAGCTACCCTGCTCAATAAATTCCTTTTTTGCTTAAGTCATTCGAGTTAAGTTTCAGTCACCGTGACCGACGCTTGCTGAGTGGTAGGGGGAGAGGCTACCAGCATCAGTGGGAAGTTGGGTTAGGTGGACTTTGAGGCCCCCTCCAGCCAGGAGCCCGGGCTGTCAGTGTCACCCAGGGGGCCGCCCTCAGTGCTCTCTTCTCCTGCCTAAACGCGCTCCTGACGTGGAGAGCCGATGATGCCGTGCGTTTCCCGCCCTGCAGAGCCTGGTGACCACTCTGCAGCCCTGGCCTTGATAGGCTCTCGCCTCCAACACTGGCTCATGGTCCTCTTTTGGAGGACTGCCCTTGGGCCACTGGAGCAGGCTTCCCTGCACGCGCAGAGAGCCAGGACGCCAGGAATTTCCCACCCCGCACTGTGGCGGTCCCGACCACTGACCGACACCTGCAGGAACAGCCCCTCTCAGGAAAGTCTACCTGCCTGCCTCGGGCCGAGAAGCATCACACGCACTCCAGAGCCCCCTCGGGGCTCGCGCCTGAGGTCACGCTTGTGCTTGACTTCCTCCCCTGAGCTGCCCTTCTCCAGTCTCCCCTGGGAGCACTTCCTTAATAAATCATTCCCACAAAATGCGCATCTCAGGGTCTGTTTCTAAGAAACCCAACCTCAGACAACTCCCAAGACCGAAACTCCAGTCCGGACTTCTACTTCCAACTCCAGCCTGTTTATCCAGACTCCTCGAGACACAGCCAGGTGGCCGGCCCACCTCAAACTCCAAGAGCCCCAAGTAGACATCAACTTTCTCTGTCCCAAGCCTCCTCCTGTTCCCTACCCACCCCGTCTCCTGATCCCAAAATGTTCGGGTCATCCCCCAGCACCACCACCACCCTCATCCAGTCAGTCCCCGAGTCCCCTAGATTCTGTCTCTTTATTATCTTGTGACTACCTCCCTCCCTACCTAGTTTGCTGACGTTAAATACCACCTCACCCAATATTTTCTTTCCTACAGCTCAAGTCCACACATCTGGCCATGTGACTTCTCCCCTTCTCGGCTTTGCATTGTCTCAAAGGTAACAACTTCCTGGGCTCAGTGTTTGAGGTTGTCCAGAACCTGCTGACGCCTGCTCTGGACCTAGCTTCCGGCTGGGCTCAGGGGACACGGAGAAGACGCAGATCCAGTCCGGCCTGTGTGTGCCACTCAGGGAGACATGACCCCCCAGCCCAGCCCTCTCTCCTCCACCCCACTGCACCAGGCAGCCTTTCTCGTTCATTTTCACAAACGAATTTTCATAATTCAATCATTCAGAATTTGCTGGCCCTCAGTTTCACAATCTGATCGCTGCGCTCTGTTTACCACCGGCTGGTTATGTTTTGACGGTTTCTAGCCCGGCTTTGGGCAATCCAACGTTTCGACTGTCTTCCCGTTTCAGCGATGAGACGTGTCCTCCTGTGTCCTCGAGTTGTCTCCATGGACCTCCGTTTGGAGCCCTCACGTCTGGCAACTGGCTTCCCAGGTAACATCTTCAAGAGACCATCTGGATGTCTTTAGACTGGGCCCAGAGCCGGAAATCACTCCACAGGGTCACCACTGCCGCCTCCCCCGCCAGCACTCCTGCGGGCCGTCCGGGTCACGGCGGGCCAGCGCTCCTGACCTGCTCCCACCGGGACACACGGGCTCCCCACACGGGGTCCAGCAGGGCCACTCCCTGGGCACCCGCCTGGGACCACGCCCTCGCGGCTCAGCCACAGCGAGAAGCAGGTCTTTCCCACAGGAAACCTACATCAAACTAGAAACAGAAAGGAGCGACGTGACTAAGTGCTTTTTCTCGCTTACACAGTGCTTGCACATGCACGCGTCCCATGGGTGCCCCTTAAGAAGTCTGGGAGGTGGGCGTGATTATAACCGGCCTCGCTCATAAACGAGGAACTTGGGGCTCAAGAGGGGGTGCAGGCTGCCTCCTCAGCTCAGCTAGACGGCGGTGGCGGGGCAGGGACTCAAACCCAGACCTTTGGCCTCCAGTGTTGTGCTTTTTCTGAGATAAACAGACGCACAAACATAACCAGGTGTGCGTGGTAAGTGCTGAAGGGCACGGAGTACAATACGGACACGGCATCCACAGGGGTTACAGCGGCCAGGGCGGTTTCCGGGGGGGCGTGGCCCGGAGTTGGACCAGGAACGGCAGGGAACTGGAAGAGCGGAGCTGGGCTCAGAACCGGAGCGCGGCAAGCAGCACGGTGTTAACGCGCACGCGTCCCTCCCGCACCCGCTCCGGTGGGGCCTCCTCCACCTCGCACAGGCGGTCACCCCTCTCTCTCCATCTTACCCACGGGGAAGCCGAGGCTCAGACCGGCAAGGACTTAGCCAAGGTCACCCAGGCAGTGGAGGGGAGGAGCCAGGGCCGCGAGCCCAGTGGGCGGGGAGAAGCCGGCCCTCTGGCCCCGCCTGGATGACAGTCAGAACCACTGGGGGAGGACGGGGCCTGAGTGGGAGCGGTGGGGACTGGGGACACGGTGGAAGGCTGCGGAGCGCGGACTTGATGGACGAGGGGCCACGGACGGCCGTCAGCACTGCGGAGTGGGAGTGAGGCTTCAGCTCTCCTTCCAGCAACGGCTTTGGTGGCCCTGTCTGTCGCCTGGCCGGGGAACAGATGGACAGTCGGATGGGGAGTGAGGCTTTGGAGAGACCGTCAGAGCCGGGTCCCACCCATCCAAGAGGAAGTGGCCACTCTGCTCACTGCAGGGAGCGGGGTCCCGAGCCCCTGGGCCATTCTGTTCTGCTGCCTTTTGCCGTAGTCTGCCTGTTTTGGGCCTCCACAGACGTTGGGGGAGGGGCCGGGAGAAAAGGTTTGTTTCCAATTGGTTTCAGGAGGCTGGAGCGAGACCGCTGTTTTTCCGAAGCAAAGCGGAGACGGTCCACATTAGGGCAGGGAGCGTGAAATCCACTCTAAGAGGTTCCGTGTGTCGCCGGGATGGGGGCTGGTCCTCACCACCGCCATCTCTACATTCGGGCTCTTGCCCTGGACCAGAGCCAGGACCACACTCTGCCAAGCTCCTCCGGCCCCAAGGTGGCAGCAGAATGGCCCGGGGCAGACCATGGGGGCACCAGCTGCCATCCCACAGGGCTTGACATCTTTGGAGCCAGCTGGAGCCAGCTTGGTCTCATCACGCCCATCCCTCCTTCTCCAGGAAGACTGCCTTGACCGCTGCCACCCACAGGATTTCACAACACAGCCTCAGCTCCGGGCAGCATCACTGGTCAAACACGACATAGCACCTGCCACATTGTAGGCTTGTATGTCAGTCTTCTATTATGTTTTCTTATCACGTCATTAATTCTTTCAATTATTTATCCAACAAACAGTTATTAGGTGGTTATTTGGGGCTAGCCTTGGGGGCAGGGGGTGCTAGGAACAGGGAAATGGTTCAGACACAGGCTTGCCCTCAAGTTGCTCACCAGCTGGTGAAAAGGCCAGTCACGTAAACAGATGTTTAAAATTAAAAAGAGCAAGTGTGGACGCAACAGAGAGAAGGGACCCAGGATTGAGGAAGGCATCCCAGAAGAGGTGACTTCTGAGCTGGGTCTGAAGGAGGAGCAAGAGTTCCCCAGTGTAGACAGAGAGGACCAAAAGTACCACTGCGGGGCTGGAAAGGCAGATGCGTGGAGGAAGGAGTGGCGGAGAGGTGGGCTGGGGTAAGTATAGTAGTAACGATGTGAATGTTTGTTGAGTATCTTCTAGGTGTCTGGTACTGCCCGAGATGCTTCGCTTGTATTAACGTATTTAATGGTCACAAATATCTGGTGAGGTAGGTAGACAGATGCTATTATTGTTAGTTCTATGTTATAGGTGAGGAGATAGGGGCACAGAGAGGTTAAGCAATTTGTCTGTGGTCGCACAACTACACGTGCTGGAGCTAGATTTTGGCCTCAGACAGTCTGGCTCCAGAACCTGTGCTCCTAAGCATGAGAAGCTGCTGTCTCTCTGGATGTATTACTGTGTCTCATCCAGAGGGTGGACACGTTACAGGACAAATAAATCAGCTTTCCTGTCTCAAATGATCAACACCCTCTCCCCTCCAGTAAAGTCCCTCCAATCTTGTTTTCTCGTTGTTTCCTTACAAATCTCCTTTCCCCAACCAGAGCACACAGGCTCCTTCTAGCAGGGTCTGCCTCTCAGGGTTCCGTACTGAGTCCCCTGTTTGTGGCCCACCTGGAGGTGGCCCCAGCCCAGGCAGTTTGCTAAAAGCAAGGGTTGCCTGAGGCTTCCCCATAAGTCACCTGAACTGCCAAACACCCGGAGGCCAGCCAAGTGGCGAGCTTGAGTGTGAAATTTTCCAATCCGCCTCCCCAGCTGGCTCAGCCCTGAGTCCGGCCGCCCTAAGAAAGAGGAGCTCACGCACGGGCTCTCCTGCGCCTCATGGGCTCTGACCCGCAACCAGCGCTGGGGTCCCTTCCAAATCCCTAACTCAAAAAACCTGTCTGTGAGCTCCGGCCACGGAGCATGTCTGCCATGCATGATCGGTGCTAAGGAATGGCACCCAAGGCTGGCTCAGCTGCAGCCCCAGCCCAAAAGCAGGGCCTTGAGCGTGACCTTGCCACTGAGGCAGACACGGCCAGAGCCAGCTTTGGGGAACACATCTGCAGCCACAGGCCAAGTTGTCTGGCAAAGGGAAAGCAGAGGTTGGAAGCCCAGCAAGGAGCGCTGAAAAGAGATGCTAAGACCTGAACTGGGGCAGTGGCCATGGGGCTAGAGAGGAGGGAGGCACTCCAAGACATTGGAGAGGTGCTGTGGCCTGTACTTGGGTTCTCCAGATTGGTTGCTGGGGGAAAGGAAATGGACAGAGTGAAGGAAGTGAAGGACCCAGACCTGTGTGGCTGGAGGAAAGGTAGAGCAGACCTTGAGGTGGGCCCAGCAGAGGGGAGAGGACGAGCTGAGGGACCATGGAAAGGGCAGTTGGGAAAGCGTGGATTGTGAGGAGTCTGGGGCCACCCAAGCAGAGATGTCCACCAAGCAGTAGGCATTGGCTCACTCCTAGAAGGGAAGGCAGGGCTGAAGGCCAAGCCGTGGAGTCCATATTCACTGGATTGAGGGTCAAGGCTTTGGAAAGAGATGCAACGGCCAGGATGGACAACTAAATCCAATGGAGAAGGGAGCCCAGAAGGGTCATGGGCAGGGGGCTCCAACTGGGGCTTAAGAAGAGTGAAAGGACCAACAAATGAGAGTTCAATGGGGTAGAGAGAAGGCAGAGGGGCAAAGCCACAGAATTCTTGGGAGTTGTGGGGTTCAAGAAGCAGAAGGTCAAAGCAGAGTGTAGTCTGGGTGGACACAGAGAAAAGGCCATTCATTGGGTGTAGAGAACAGGGCATGTCCCAAGAGTCAGATGACCTAGAGACTCTTCTTCTAAACATTTGACAAAAACAAAAAGTCCATATATCATATACACCAAAAGACATGTGCAAGAATGTTCCTAGTGCTCCATTCATAATAGCCTCAAACTGGAAACCACTCAAATGCCCACCAATTGGTGAATGGATAAACCAATCATGGTATAGTCACACAGTGTAATTGTTTCAGTGATAAAAAAGGAATGAACTTCACTACATGCAATAGTAACATGGATGAATCCCAAAACCATGAGGCTGAGCAAAAGTAGCCAGACTCAGAGAGCACCCACTGCCTGATTCCATGTATAAAAAGTTCTTACAGTGATGGAGGTCATAACAATGGTTACCAGAGAGAGCGGGTAACTCTCCTGGAAGGGTGTGAAGGAATCTTCCAAGGAACTGAAAACATTTTGTGTCTTGATCTGAGTGGCAGCTGCATGGGTGCACACATACACAGAATTCATCAAGCTGTATGCTTAAGATTTGTACATTTTACTGTTTATGAATTGTATCTCAATAAAAATGTGAAGTTAAGGAAAGAGAGAGACCAGGTGACATCATGGAAAATGGTGGGGTAGGACACTTTAAGAATCAGTCCCTCCGCTGAAACGACCATAAGCTGGCAAAGATGGACTTCAGCTTTTTTGGGACTCTGGAATCTAATCTAAAATGTATAGCAACCAGGAAGATGCTTGATGAAGAAAAAGGAAAACTGAATTTTAGTAAGAGAACACTGTGACATTTTCATCCACCTGACTCTCCTTTCTCACTCCCAGCACGGTGGCAGCTGTGGGGGTGGTGGCCGGCATTCCTAGTGTGGATTGCTGGTGCCAGGGGGCTAATACAGACCTTGTTCTTAAAATATTGCAATTGTATGTTTTGACCTGTCTGGTGGTTCCCTGAGGGATGGCTCAGAGGCTAACTTTCTTTCATGCCCCCCACCCCCGCCAGGCTGGCGTGGCTTTCCAGGCAGCAGCAGCATCTGTGGAAAGATTAAAAGTCATATACGCCCCATGCCCTCCTGGAACAAGGGATAGCAGATGGGACAAGTGGCTGACAGAACCCAAAAGCCTTGGAAGGAAGAGACAGAGAAGGAAGGTTATTGGGGGATAAGGACTTGGAAGGGCCACTGCACATACTGAGGAAAACAGAGTGCAATGTGCATGCCCAGGATGGAACGCACAGTCAGAAGAGACCTCAGATGTCCCTTGGCTTCACCTCTGGTGACTGTTGGCTCCACATAAGCAGAAGATGAAGGCTAAGGCAGAGTTGTAGTTAGCGTGGCTTAGCACTGAAGGAGTACTCAGCTCAGAGCCAAGCTACAAAGACTGGGAGAGTACTATGTGTTTTTTTTATTTTCTCTTTTGGGCTCCAGGCACTTAAAGAAATCTCTGTCATGTCACTGGCTCACCACTGAGATAACGAAACAGAGACTTTAGGGACCACACACACCAAGGAATACAGTCTTTGCAAAAAGAGTTTGGAAAAGTCACTAAGCAAATGGACATCAAAATAAACCAAAGCAAACCCTGGGGAAGACAGAGAATCTGATTTCCAGAATTACTACATTATAATATTCAAAATGCCCAGTTTTCAACAAAAGCTATAAGGCATACAAAAAATCAGGAAAGTATAGCTCATTCATAGGAAAAAAATAAATTAACTGAAATCATCCCTGAGGAAATCCAGACATTAAACTTATTAGAAAAAGACTTTAATTATACAGTTTTAAAACTGCTCAAAGAGCCAAGGGAAACTATTAACAAAGAACTGGGGAAATCAGGAAACAAAGAGATATAAATTACAAAAAGAGGAGCCAAATAGAAATTCTGGAGCTGAAAAGTACAATAACTGAAGTAAAAATTCACTAGAGAGCTTCAACAGCAGATTTGAACTGGCATATTTTAAAAATGACAAATTTGAAGATAGGACAATTGAAATTATCTAGCCTGAGGAACAGAAAGAAAAAAGAATGAAGAAAAGTGAACAAGGCCTAAGAGACCTGAGATACCATAAAGTAGATCAACCTATGCATTATGGGACTTCCAGAAGGAGAAGAGAGAGAGAAAGGGGCAGAAAGAATATTTGAGAAATAATGGTCAAAAACTTCCCAAATTTGATGACAGACATGAATCTATAGATCCAAGAAGCTCAAAGTACACCTAATAAAATAAAGTAAAAGAAATCCACACTGAGACAAATTATAACTAACTGCCAAAAGACAAAGAATCTTGAAAGCAGTGACAGAGGGCAGGGGTCCACAATAAGCTTAACAGTTGATTTCTCATTGCAAACCATGGAGACTAGAAAGGAGAAGGATGATTATATTTAAAGTGCTGAAAGAAAAATCTGTGAACCAAGAACTTTATACTCAGCGAAATTATCCTTCAAAAATGAAGGTAAAATTGACACACCCAGATAAACAAAACCTGAAGAACTTAATTGCTTGCAGACTTGCCCTACAAGAAATGTTAAAGGGAGTCCTTCAGGTTGAAATGAAAGGATATTTGACAGTAATTTGAAGCCATATAAAGAACTTCAGTAAATATAACTACATAGGTAATATTCTCCTCTTTTTATTTTCCATATGATTTAAAAGACAAAAGCATTAAAAATTATAAATCTATGTTAATGGGTACACAACACAGAGAGATGTAATTTGTGACAATAATATAAAGGTAGGGGATGGAACAGTATAGGTGCAGAGCATTTGTATGTTATTGAAGCTAAGTTGGTATCAATTTAAACTAGATCATTATAAATTTAGGATGTTAATTGTAACCCCCATGTAACCACTAAAAAAATATATAAAAGACATACACAAAAGGAAATGAGAAGGAAATCAAAGCAATTCACCACACACACACAAAATAAACACAAAAGAAAGTAATAACAGAGGAAATGAAGAATGAAAAGATATAAGACATACAGCAAACAAATAGCAAAATGGCAGAAGTAAGTTATTCCTTATCAGTAATTACTTTAAATGTAAATGGATTAAATTCCCCAATCAAAAGATAAAGATTGGCAAATGGATTTTATTTATTTATTTTTTTAGATTTTATTTATTTATTTATTTTTCCCCCCAAAGCCCCAGTAGATAGTTGTATGTCATAGCTGCACATCCTTCTAGTTGCTGTACATGGGACGTGGCCTCAGCATGGCCAGAGAAGCGGTGCGTCGGTGCATGCCCGGGATCCGAACCCGAGCCTCCAGCAGCGGAGCACACGCATCCAACCGCTAAGCCACAGGGCCGGCCCAAGCAAATGGATTTTAAAAATAATAATAATTCAACTATATACTGCCTACAAGAGACTCACTTTAGACATAGGGGAACAAATAGGTTGAAAGTAAAAGGAAGGAAAAAGATTTTCCATGCAAACTCTAACCAAGAGGGCTGGGGGTTATACCAATATGAAACAAAATAAACTTTAAGTCAAAAACTGTTATAACAGACAAATAAGAACATTATATATTAATAAAAGAGTCAATTCATCAGGAAGGTATCACAATTTTAAATATTTATTTATAAAACAAAAGAGCCCCAAAATATGTGAATCCAGTATTGACAGAATTGAAGGGAGAAATAGACAATTCTATGACAAAGTTGGAGACTTCAATACTCCACTGTCAAAAATGGATAGAACATCTAGACAGAGGATCAATAAGGAAAAACAGGATATGAACAACATTATAAAACAATTAGATCTAACAGACCTACATAGAACACCCCAGTAAACAACACCAGAATACACATTCTTCTCTAGGGCACATGGAACATTCTCCACGATAGACCATATGTTGGGCCACAAAACAATTTCAATAAATTTTAAAAGATTGAAATCAAATCTTCTCTGATCACAATGGAATGAAGCTAGAAATCAACAGAAGGAAGACTGGAAAATTCACAAATATGTGGAAATTAAACAACACAATCTTAAATAACCAATGGTTCAAAGAAAAAAATCACAAGGCAAATTAGGAAATACTTAGAGACAAACAAAATGAAAACACAGCATAGCAAAATGTATGCGATGTAGCAAAACCAGTGCTCAGAGGGAAATTTATAGCAGTGAATGCCTACGTTAAAAAAGAAGAAAGATCTCAAATCAATAATCTAACTCTATACCTTAAGGAACTAGAAAAAGTAGAGCTAACTAAACCCAAAGCTAGCAGAAGGAAGAAAATAATAGGGATTAGAGTGAAGATAAATGAAATAAAGAGTAGAAAAGCAACAGAGAGAAAAAAAAACTTGGTTCTTTGAAAAGATCAACAAAATTGACAAATCTTTAGCTAGACTGCCTAAGAAAAAGAGGAGGGAAGACTCAAATTACCAAAATCAGAAATGAAAGAGGAGACATTATTCCTGACTTTATAGAAATAAGAAGTATTTTAAGAAAATACCCTTCAACAAATGGTGTTGGGAAAACTGGACAGCCACACGCGAAAAATGAAAGTAGACCATTACCTTACACCACATACAAAAATTAACTCAAAATGGATTAAAGACTCGAATGTAGGACCTGAAACTATGAAACTTCTAGAAGAAAACATAGGCAGTACGCTCTTTGACATCAGTCTTAGCCACATATTTTCAAGCACCATGTCTGACTGGGCAAGAGAAACAACAGAAAAAATAGGCAAATGGGACTACATCAAACTAAAAAGCTTCTGCACAGCAAAGGAAACCATCAACAAAACGAAAAGACAACCTAACAATTGGGAGAAGATATTTGCCAACCATATATCTGATAAGAGGTTAATCTCCAAAATATATAAAGAATTCATGCATCTCAACAACAAAAAAACTAACAACTCAATTAAGAAATGGGCAAAAGACATGAACAGACATTTCTCCAAAGAAGATATACAGATGGCCAACAGGCACATGAAAAGATGTTCAACATCATTCACTATCAGGGAAATGCAAATCAAAACTACAATGAGATATCACCTCACTCCTGTCAGAATGGCTATAATTAACAAGACAGGAAACAACAAGTGTTGGAGAGGATGTGGAGAGAAGGGAACACTCATACACTGCTGGTGGGAATGCAAACTGGTGCAGCCACTATGGAAAACAGTATGGAGATTCCGTAAAAAATTAAGGATAGAAGTACCATACGATCCAGCTATTCCACTGCTGGGTATTTATCCAAAGAAAGTGAAAACACCAATGCGTAGAGATACATGCACCCCTGTGTTCGCTGCAACATTATTCACAATAGCCAAGACTTGGAAGCAACCTAAGTGCCCATCAAGGGACGAACGGATAAAGATGTGGTATATATACACAATGGAATACTACTCAGCCATAAGAAATGATGAAATCCAGCCACTTGTGACAACATGGATGGACATTGAGGGTATTATGCACAGTGAAATAAGTGAGATGGAGAAGGTCAAATACCGTAGGATCTCACTCATTAAGTAGTAGATAATAACAACGACAAACAAACACATAGAGACAGAGATTGGATTGGTGGTTACCAGAGGGGAAGAGGGGAGGGAGGAGGGTGAAAGGGATAATTAGGCACATGTGTGTGGTGATGGATTATAATTAGTATTTGGGTTGTGAACATGAGAACATGATGTAATCCATGCAGAAATAGAAGTATAATGATGTACACCTGAAATTTATACAATGTTATACACAAATGTTACCTCAATAAACAAACAAACAAAAAAAAGAAAATACTATGAACAACTGTATGCCAACAAATTAGATAACGTAGCTGAAATGGACAAATTCCTAGAAACACACAAACTAACTGACTCAAGAAGAAATAGAAAATCTGAATAGAGCTATAATAAGTAAGGAGATTGAATCAGTAATCAAAAACCTCCCAGCAAAAAAGATCCCAGGACCAGATAGCTTCACTGGTGAATTCTACCAAACATTTAAGCAAGAATTAACACCAATCCTTCTCAAACTCTTCCAAAAAAGTTGAAGCGGAGGGAGCACTTGCTAAGTCATTCTATGAGGCCAGGATTACCCTGATACCAAAGTCAGCGAAAGACACTACAAGAAAACTACTGACTAACATCCCTTATGGATATAGATGCAAAAATCCCCCATAAAATACAGCAAAGTGAATGCAGCAGCATATTAAAAGAATTATACACCATGACCAAATGTGATTTCTCCCCAGAATGCGAGTGGTTCAACATATGAAAATCAAGCAATGTAATGTACCACATTAATAGAATAAAGGGAAAAAATGATTATTTTAATTGATGCAGAAAGAGCATTCGACAAAATCCAACACCTTTCTACGATTAAAAAAAAAAAACACTCAATAAACTAGGAATACAAGAGAACTTCCTCAACAAGATAAAGGCCATATGTGTAAAACTCACACCTAACATCATACTCAATGATGAAAGGCTGAAAGCTTTGTCCCTAAGATCAGGAACAAGACAAGGATGCCCATTTTGCCACTTCTATCCAACATAAAACTAGAAGTTCAAGCCAGGACAATTAGACAGGAAAATGAAATAAAAGGCATTCAAATTGGAAAGGAAGAAGTAAAACTAGCTCTAGTCACAGATGATACAGTCATATATGTAGAAAATCCTAAAGAATTCAGACACACACACACCTGTAAAAGTAAATTTAAAATATTCAACAAACTTGCAGGATACAAAATCAACACACAAAAATCAGTTGTCTTTCTATACACTAATAATGAACAATGCAAAAAGGATATTTAGAGAACAACTCCAACTACAATAGAATTTTTTAAAGTCCTTAGGAATAAATTTAATCAAAGAGGTGCAATACTTGTATACTAAAAATTACAAAAAATTGCTGAAAGACATTAAAGAAGACCTAAATAAATGGAAAGATAGTCCATGTTCATGGATTGGAAGACTTGATATTATTAAGATGACAATACTACCCCAAACAGATGACAATACTACCAAAAACAGATTCAATACAATCTCTATCAAAACCCCAATGACATGGTCTGCAGAAATGGAAAAATTCATCTTAAAATGCATATGGAATTTCAAGGGACCACAAATAGCCAAAACAATCTTGAAAAAGAAAAACAAGGTTGCAGGCCTCAAACTTGCCAATTTCAAACCTTACTACAAAGCTACAATAAAACAAAACATGGCACTGGCATAAAGACAGACATAGACCAATGGAATAGAATAGAGAGCCCAGAAATAAACCCACAACTACAGTCAATTGATTTTTGACAAGAATGCCAAGACCATTCAGTGAGGAAAGAACAGTCTCTTCAACAAATGGTGATGGAAAAACTGATTATCTACATGCAAAAGAATGAAGTTGGATGCTTACTTTACACCATATACAAAAATTCACTCAAAATTGACCAAAGATCTAAATTTAAGAAGTAAAACTGAAAGACTTTTAGAAGAAAACATAGGGGAAAATCTTTATGACATTGATTTGACAATGGTTTCTTAAATATGACACCAAAAGCACAAGCAACAAATGAAAAAAATAGGTAAATTGGACTTTATCAAAATTTATAACTTTTGTGCTTCAAAAGGGCACTATCAAGGGAGTGAGAAGACAATCCACAGAATGAGAGAGAATATTTGAAAATCATATATCTGATCAGGGTTCAATATCTAGAATATGTAAAGAATTCCTACAATTCAACAACAGAAAGACAAACAACCCAATTTAAAAATGAGCAAAAGATTTAAATAGACATTCTCCATAGAGAATATGCAAATGGCCAAGAAGCACATGAAAAGATGTTCAAAGTCATTAGTCTTTAGGGAAATACAAACCAAAACCACAATGAGATACCACTTTACACCACTAGGATAGCTATAATTTTTTTTAAATTCAGAAAAATAGTAAGTCTTGCCAAGGATGTGGAAAAATTGGAACCCTCATACATTCCTGGTGGAGATGTACAATGGTTCAGCTGCAGTAGAAAATGGCTTGGTAATTTCTCAGAAAATTAAACATAGAATTACCATTCTATGACCCAGCAGTTCCACTCCTAGATATGTACCCAAAGGAACTAAAAGTAGTTGCTGTGGACTGAATGTTTGTATTCCTCCAAAATTCGTATGTTGAAGTCCTAACTGCCAATGTGACAGTATTTGGAGATGAGGCTCTTGGGAGATAATTAGGGTTAAGTGAGGTCATAAATGTGGGGTCCTAATTCAATAGGATTGGTGGCCTTATAAGAAAAGGGAGAGAGAGCCTCTCTCTCTCTCCATGTGTGCCCACTGAGGAAAGGCCATGTGAGCACACAGCAAAATGTGGCCATCTGCAAGCCAAGAGAATTCTCACCCAAAACTTAATCAGCCACCACCTGGATCGTGGACTTCTCAGGCTCCAGAACTGTGAGAAAATAAATTTCTTTTGTTTAAGCCACCCAATCTATGATATTTGTTATGGCAGCCTGAGCAGACTAATACACAGTTATTCAAACAAATACTTGTACATGAATATTCTTAGCAGCACTATTGACAATAACTAAAAAGTGGAAACAACCCAAATGTCTATTAACTGATGAATGTATAAACAAAATGTGGCATATCCACACAATGGAATATTTTTCAGCCATAAAAATGAATAAAGTTCTGATACATGCTACAACATAAATGAACCTTGAAAACATTATACTAATCAAAAGAAGCCAGATATAAAAGGACAAATATTGTATGATTCTACTTATAGGAAATATCTATGATAGACAAATTCATAGAGGCAGAAAGTAAAATCAAAGTTACCAGGTGCTGGGGGTAGTGGGAAATGGAGAGTTACTGCTTAATAGACACAGAGTTTCTGTTTGGGGTGATGAAAAAGTTTTAGAAATAGTGGTGATGGTTACACAACATTGTGAATTTAATCAATACCACTGAATTGTACACTTAAAATGATTAAAATGGAAATTTTTATGTTATATATATATTTACCACAATAGAGAGAAAGAGAGAGGAGGAGGGAAAGAAGACAGAGGGGGGATAGAATCTAATGATAAACCTACAGCTGAGAATAAACTTAATGGTAAAAGATTAAATGCTTTCTCTCAAAGATTGGGAACAGGAAGAGATGTCCATTATCACCATGTGTGCTCAACATTGTACTAGAGGACCCATCCATTGCAATAAGACAAGAAAAAGAAATAAAAAGCAGAACAATTGGAAAGGAAAAAATAAACTTGTTTTTATTTAATAATGACATGATTATGTGTGTAGAAAAACCTCAGGAATCTACCAAAAAAGTTATTAGAACTAATAATTGAATTTAGCATGGTCATGGGATTCAAGATCGATATGCAAAAATCAACAGTATTTGTATATACTAGCAATGAAAAACTGGAAATCAACCTTCAAAAATACCATTATAATAGCATTAAAACAAACAGAAAATCCTTAACAAAATACTGTTAGGGATAGACTTAACAAAATATGTTCAAGATCTGTACATTGAAAACTGCAAAACATTGCTCAGATGCAAACTTGCAACTAATGAATAAATAAGTCCTGGAGATCTAATACACAGCACAGTGATTATAAACAACAAAACTGTATTATAAACATTAAACTTGCTAAGAGACTAGATTTTAATTGTTCCCCAAATTAGAAGAAATGGTAATTATGTGAGTTGATAACAGTGTTAACCAACACTACAATGGTAATCACACTGCAATACAAATGTATCAAATCGATATGTTATACACCTTAAACTTACACAATATTGTACCTCAAATATATCTCAATAAAACAACAGGGGCTGGCCCCATGGTGTAGTGGTTGCATTTGGTGCACTCCAGTTCAGCAGCCCGGGTTTTCAGGTTCAGATCCCAGGCACAGACCTACACCACCTGTCAGCCATGCTGTGGTGGTGGCCCACATATAAAGTGGAGGAAGATTGGCAACAGATGTTAGCTCAGGGCAAATCTTCCTTACCAAAAACAACAACAACAATAACAAAAAACATTGCTGAGAGAAATTAAAGAAGACCTAAATAAATCCAGAGATGTATGTTCATCAGTTGAAAGATAATATTGTTAAGATATCAATTCTCCCCAATCTGATCTATAGATTCAATGAAATCCCAATCATAGTTACAGTAGGCTTTTTAAAGAACTTAAAAAGCTATTCTAAAATTTATATGAAAATGCAAAGAATAGCAAAATGATCATGAAATAAAAGAAGAAAGTTGGAAGACTACATGACCTGACTTTAAGACTTACTCAAATACAGTAATGAAGACCGTTTGGTATTGGCATAAGGATAGATAAAGACATCGATGAAACAGAACTGAGAGTCCAGACATAGAGCCACACATCTATAGTCAAGTGATTTTCAACAAAGACGCCAAAGTGGGGGCCGGCCTGGTGGTGTAGTGGTTAAGATCGCGTGCTCCACTGCGGCGGCCCGGGGTTCACAGGCCTGGATCCCAGGCACGCACTGACGCACCGCTTGTCAGGCCATGCTGTGGTGGCGTCCCATATAAAGTAGAGGAAGATGAGCACGGATGTTAGCTCAGAGCCGGTCTTCCTCAGCAAAAGGAGGAGGATTGGCATGGATGTTAGCTCAGGGCCGATCTTCCTCACCAAAAAAAAAAAAAAAAAAGACGCCAAAGCAATTCAGTGAGGTAAGGAAAGACTTTTCAACTGGCGCTGAGATAACCAGGTATCTGCAGGGGAAAAATGAACCTTGATCCCTTCTACACACATACACAAAAACGGATTTGAGATGGATCCTAGACCTGGAACTAAAGGGTAAAATTACAAAGTTTCTAGAAGAAAACAGGAGAATATCTTTCCAACTTGGGGGTAGGAAAATATTTCTTAAATATTTGAAAAAATGTTTTTTAAAAAAAGAAAAATAAATTTAAAGTATTTTTTAAAAAGAAAAAATATAAATTAGACTTCACCAAAAGGAAAAACACCTGTTCTTCAAAAGACGGTGACGAGAAAATGAATAGGATAGACACGGACTGGGAGAAAATATTCACAAAACATACATCTGACAAAAGACTTGAATGCAGAATATATAAAGAATTTCTACAAATCAATAAGAAGACAAACAATGCAATTAAAAATGGCATGGGCCGGCCCCGTGGCTTGGTGGTTAAGTGAGCGCGCTCCACTGCTGGCGGCCCGGGTTCGGATCCCGGGCGCACACCGACGCGCCGCTTGTCTGGCCATGCTGAGGCCGCGTCCCACATACAGCAACTAGAAGGATGTGCAACTATGACATACAACTATCTACTGGGGCTTTGGGGGGAAAAATAAATAAAAATAAAATCTTTAAAAAAAAAATGGACAAAAGACTTGAAAAGACATTTTATAGAAGAAAATATACAAATAGTCAATAAATACATCAAAAAGTGCTCAGCATTGTTAATCAGTGGAGATATGCAAATTAAAACCACAAGAGATATGGCTACCTATCCATTAGGATGGTTACGATGAAAAAGATTGAGAATGCCAAATGTTGCAGAGGACATGGAGCAATTGAAACTCATACATTGTTGGTGGAAGTATAAATTGACAACAACCTTGGAAGACAGTTTGACAGCTTCTTAGAGTTAAACATACACCTGCTATACAGTCCAATAATTCTATCTATTCCTAAGCATTTACCCAAGAGACATGAAAAACATATGTCCACATGAAGACTTGAACGCATATGTTCAGAGCAGCTTAATTCATGATGCCCTCAAACTGCACACAACCCAGACGTCCATCCTCAGGAGGATGGATCAATAGCTGTGGTGTGCCCATATGGCGGGAGAGTAGTCAGGACAAAGTACAAGCAGCATCACGGACGAATCTCCAAAATATTATGCTGCATGAAAGAAGCTGGACTTCAAAAGAGTATATACTGTATATAGTTCCATTTACATAAAATTCTAGAACAGGCCACACCAACCTCTGGTGATAGAAACCAGATCAGTGGTTGCTTCTGAGCAGTGGGGACACAGGGAACTTCCAGAGATGGTGGAAATGTTCTGTCTTGATATTCATTTGTCAAAACTGATTGATTGGTACACTTAAGATTTGATCATTTCACTATAGGTAAATTACACCACAATGAAAAATAAATTTTTAAAAAGACTTTACAATACCATGTGGCAGTGAGTATTTAGAACTGTCATACACTGCAGAGGAGAATGAAAAATGGTGCAGTCACTTTGGAAAACTGTTTGGCAGTTACTTACAAAGCTGAACACACACTTATCATATGACCCAGTAATCCCACTTCTAAGTGGAGGCCCAAGTGAAGCGGAAACTTTGGTCCACACAAAGGCTTTTACACATATGTTCACAACAGTTTTATTCATAATAGCCCCAAACTGGAGATTTCCCTGATGTCCATCAGCAGGTGAATGGATAAACAAGTGGTACATCCAAAAGAATGCTACTCAGCAATGAAAAGGAATGAATTATTTATACACTCCACAACATGGATGAATCTCAAAAGCATGCTAAGCGAAGGAAGCCATAGAGACAGGAGGACATATGCTATGGTTCTCTTTATATGTAACTCTAGAAGAGGAAAAAGTGGTTGACAGTGGCAAACAGGGGGTCAGGGTCAATTGTGAAGGGGCAGGAGGGAAATCTGTGTGGTGATGGAAGTGCTGTGTCTTGATTGTGGTTGTGCTCACATGGGTCTATGTAATCAATCAAAACTTACAGAACTTAGAATGGATGTGGTTTACTGTGTGTAAATTAAACCTCAATAAAGTTCTTTTTAAAATAAATTAATTTAAAAACAGAGAGAGAGGGCCGGCCCTGTGGCTTGGTGGTTAAGTGCGCGCGCTGCGATGCTGGCGGCCCGGGTTCGGATCCCAGGTGCGCATTGAGGCACCACTTCTCTGTCCATCCTGGGGCCGAGTCCCACATACAGCAACTAGAAGGGTGTGCAGCTATGACATACAACTATCTACTGGGGCTTTGGGGGAAAAAATAAAATAAATAAAATCTTTAAAAATAAATAAATAAATAAAAATAAAAACAGAGAGAGAGTTGGCCACCTGGCTGGGGTGCAGGTTGCAATTCAGGCCACGTGTGAAGTCCACGTGTGAAATGCGTGTGTGGAGTTCAGGCCACGTGTGAAGTCCACGTGTGAAATGCGTGTGTGGAGTTCAGGACACGTGTGAAGACTCCTGAGCTCACTGGGACACAGATCTCCTCAGAGCCTCCACTAAAGGTCCTACCAATGCCTGGGACCCTGGATCCAATCTCCCACCCATAACCGCCCACTGGATGCGAAGGGCTTAAGAGTAAGAAGCGGCATTTCCCAGGCATTCATTCATCCATTCTTTCACAAATATTTCTTGTCTACTGTGTGCTAAGTCTCTCCTGGCACCTAGATTCTATTAAGCAAACAGAAACAGACCTTGCCTCCCCAAAAAGGATATTAATAAAATAATTTAAAATTGTGATTTGAAGGTGTGAAACAGAATAATAATGAGGTGGCCAATCGGTTGTAGGAAGGTCCAACAGGCCTCCCCTGAAGAGGTGACATTTACGCCAAGGCCCAGGAAAGAGAAGTGCCAGCATGGCTGTCCCCACTGCTCCTTCTGCAGGGCCCAGAGCAGGCGCTCAGCAAATGTTTAGGAATACAAAGCTGCCTTCCTTAATAAATGAACGTTCATGCAGTGTATCATCAGGGTTCTCCAGAGAAACAGAACCAATGGGAGAGAAAGAAACAGATACAGAGAGATTGGTTTTAAGGAATCGGCACTCTCAGGACTGAGTCATGGGTCATGGCGCAGATCAGGGGCACAGCAGGAGCAGAAATTCACCTTAGTAGACTCGGCCACAGCTTTGGGTCCTGGCAGCCGTGCTGTGGGCCCCTCAGACGGAGCAGATTCTAGAGGAAGAGGAGCTGCCCTCTCTCGCTACCCAACAGACCACCCCTCTGCCCAGACTGAGAGGAAGGGGGCAGATCAGAGGCTGCGACAATCACCCTCGCATCCTGGATTGTCAGCCCAAGGGTGGCAGCAAGTGGTGGCCTCAGCAGGTGGGCTCAGCAGCCATAACAGGCAAGGTGAGCAGATGGGCCCTCTCGGCAAGAGAGAAGCTGGCAGGGAGGGCTGTCATCGTGGAGAGTGACAGCTGTGGAGAGGAGGAGCCGAATCTAGGATGGAAGTGTGTGAGGCATGCCCAGGCCTCCCAGAAATACTCACAGGGAGAGGCCACTGTGCGGAGAGACCACTGAGAAGCAGGTGAGTGATGGGTCAATGAGATGTGTCCGTGGACACCCTACTTTGCCCCCTGGGCCCACTTGAGTTTGCCTGCTGCTAGGGAGTTGCTGGCATGAGGATGGCTTGCTGCCTCAAGCTCTCGCCTCTGTCTTGCTGCTTCTCTGCCTGGGTGCCACCCAGAAAGGCAGGGGACTTGATGCCCCCAGGCACAGCCCCCAATCAGTGGATAAGTGCCCCACCCTCTCCAGGAATGCCCTACAGTTAATTAAAAGTAAATAAAAGTAGAAATTCATTTCTTCCATCCCAGTAGCCACATTTCTGGTACTCGGTAGCCCACATATGCAGCCAGCGGCTGCCATATTGGACAAGGTGGATTTAGAACATTCCCATCATCGCAGAACGTTCTACTGGGCAGCGCTGTGTCAGAGGGTCCCCGGTGGAGCCCCAGCTGCCTGCTCAGCAGCGCACCTATTGTTGGCTTTTTCCCTTCCCTGTCTTCCTCTCCCCACAACCTTACCTGTGCCTCCTGGGACCTCCCCCAAGATGGAAGACCTGCACCCAAATCATTGTCTCAATGTCTGCTTCCGGGACAAGCTAAGTCAATGCATCAGGTGACACGGGTATGAGGGCAGTGAGAGAGACTCAGCCACCACCACCTGAGAGTTCCCAAAGGAGCTGAGGGACTGAGTTCCTGACTCCTGTGCCACCACCATCTCTCCAAAGGCGACACGTGGAGGGACACGCAGAGGCCAGCATGCCGGGAGGTCAACAGCCCTGTGGTCTGGGGCAAGCAGCCCAACCCTTCACCTTCTGAGTGGAGGCAATAGAAGTTAGAGCCCCTGGTCATCCCTTCGCCCCCAACTCCCACCCAGAGATCCCCAACCCTGCCTACAGCCGGGCACTCAGACACAGGCACTATGACCCAGTGGTCCAGGAATGGGAATTCCCTCCTAAAGGAACCTCCACATTCCTAATGAGGACCTAGAGGCTCAGAGAGGAGAGGTAATTCTGTGAAGGCCACACAGCTGCCAAGGAGCTGAGCTGGTTCCCGAAGCCAGGTCTCCACATCCAGGCTCTCACTGTGCCCCAGCCCCTGGGCTCTGGGGTAGACATGGGGATTATAGGAGTTTGGGGCAATGAAGGCTCAAGGCAGAAGGGGCTGGCCCCTCCCAGCTAAGGGTCTTTTTCAGATCCCCAGATCCTCCTCTGGGAGGGGAATGCAGTGAGCAGCTGGTCTCCCCTTCCCTGATTAGCAGCCTTCATTTGGATAAAAGGTGGAGGTTCTAGAAGGCTTGAGCAAGCTGCTTCATGGAAGGAGGAGAGTTGGCACAGTGACAGGGAGTAGGGAACATCCCGGGACAGGGGGTTCTGACCATCTCACCCTTCGCCCCCACATTCCCTCGCTCCCTGGAGTCTCCCCGAGCAGGGCTGGACAGAGTGGCAGTCGGAGAGCTCAGAGGCATGAGCCTTGTCCCCAGGGCACTGTCAAAATTAAATTAACATTTTTTCCATTTCCCCTTTATTGCAAACATATTGAATGCTGTGGCACAAACTCTGTTTCTCCACTGGCTCCTCCACCCCCTGGTTTCTCGGCCTGGGCCTACCGGGCAGGCCTGAAGGAGGGTGGGGACACAGGTCTCACACCTCCTCCCCAGCGAACCCCTCAAAGGCCCTGTGGCCCCAGAGATGGAGCCAAGTGCCAGCCCCAGGCACAGGCCCTCAGGCCCCTGACCACCTGCTCCTCCCTCCACTTGCTGCCAGCCCTCGCGGCTCCCACGCCCCCATCCCACTCTCCCCCTCTCCCACGGGGTTAGGAATCCCAGGGGAGAGTGAGTTCCCACACCGGACAGCCATCAGCCCCATGGCAAAAATGATCAGAACTCAGACCTGCCAGAGCCCAGAGGCGGGAGCACAGCGGGGCTCAGACTGCGGCATCTCAGCAGGGTCCCCAAACAGAAGACTGAGGCCTCCCTGGCGCTATTCATTCCCTCTTCATTCAGTAGTTCGTGTTGAGCGCTCCCTCTACTCCACGCCTGTGGGGAGACCCAGAAGGATCAGGCACAGACCTGCTCCGAGAGTTCGCACTCGAGGGGGGAACACAGCGATGGCATGCCGTGTGGTAAGAGCAGGTGCTGCCGGAGCCCGGAAATGACCTGGGCGGACTTGTGACTGGCAGAGAGTTCGTCCTGTCGAGAAAGGGAAGGTGCACTCCAGGCAGGAGGAATGGCAGGTGCAAGAGTAACACGAGACTCCGGGTGGACGGCTTGGGGGTGACAAGCACTTGGAGGTGGACAGAACGTAAGGTGGGGGTGTTGGGGCTGGGTCAAGCTGGAGAGGTGGTCAAGGACCCAGCTGCAGAAGGCCCTAGGGACCTGTGGTCTGTGGGGAGCCAGTGGGCTTGAGCTGGGGCATGGCGGGGTCAGGTTTGCGTTTGAAGGAGCTCCCTCTGGCTCGCTGTGGAGGGCCAGCTGGAGGGGCAGAGACCAGGGGTGTGGATGCTGCAATAGTCCAGAGCCCGAGAGGATGAGCTCAGAGTGACGGCGACAGCAGTGGGGAGAGAATCAAGTCACGAGACGCTTGGATTGGCCTTGGTGGACCAATGGGACCAAGGATGGGGTGAGGGAGAGGGAGGAGTCTCAGGTGACGCCCGCGTCTCTGCCCGGGAATCAGGTAGGTGGTGGGGCCCTTCACAGAAAGGGGGAGCCCTGGGAAGGAGCAGGCTGGGGGGGAGCACAGACAGCTGAGTGTGAAGGCCTGTGAGTCACCCAGGTGGGCATGTCAACTTGGTTCTGGACATCTGGCCTGGCACCCTGCAGAGGGCTGGCTGGTGATCCCATCTGGGGAGAGCTGGAGCAATCATCAGCCCTAGTGTTTGGTAATCAGGATGCCGGCCTGGGAAGACGATGGCGAGAAGAGAAGAGGGCCTGGGCTGACCACCACCAGCAGGAGGAGCTCAGAGGGAGCTCTGGGGGAGGCAGAAAGAGACCAGGGCAGGGAGGGGCTTCACGGCAGGTGGCTTTGGCAATGGCAGGCTTGGGGAATGGGGTGGGGCGGGGGGGCCCACTTGCACTTAACCACAAGAGCTCCAGGACCCAGCCCTCTTCCGTGGAGGACTGGGGCCAGAAGCCAGACTGGAGAGGGGTCTGGAGAGAGGAGGCGGTGGGGAAGTGGGGGATGGGAAGTGTAGACACATCTTTGAAGAAACTTGGCTATGGACCGACTGATGGAGAAAGCTCAGGGCGAGGAAGGGGAGGGCACCCAGAGGAACTTTTTTCATTTTAAGATGAGAGAGAATTGAGTGTGGTGACATGCTAAGTGCCAGGAAGTGTTTGCAGACACAGGAGGCCAAGGGTGATGGCTGGGGTGAGATCCTTGTGTCCAGAGGACACCCAGCACTTGGTGGACAGTTTCTGGATAAGGGAGGGAGTGAGCAGTACAGATGGTAGGAGCAGGCCCCTTCATGTTGGGGACAGAAGAGAGAGGAAGGCCAGCTGTGCAGGGGGCTTTGTAGGTAGGGAGGCGGGACAGGGCAGGTGTCTCCATGGGCTGGCCTCTGTGCTTGAAGTAAATGGGGAAGCAGAAGGAGACCCTCCACCACCTACACCCCCCGACGCTCCCACCCTCTCCATCACCCAGGAGCACATGGACATGTTGGGAGGGGCTGGAACAGACACTGTGCGCTGTATGGAGCAGGGCAGGAGCATGTGGGGCTGAAAGGGCCTCAGACCAAAGGCAGGAGGCCTGGGTTCAGCCCGGCCCTAGCGCTGACTCCACATGTGACCTGGAGTAGACCCCTCTGCCCTCTTGGAGCCTCCACTTCCCCACCTGCAGATGGGGCCTTAGTGTCAAGGTGCTGTCAGAGGGGTGCAACGTGGCATTCCATGAATCTTGCCTTTCAGACCTGTGGAATTCCAAGAAATCAATACTGTATGATTCCAGGCTCCTAAAATTCTATCATATAATTTCTGTGTTGTCACCAGGGATGGGTCAAGCAGACATCTCTCCCCTCAAAATTGCTCTGCCTGCCCACCCCCGCTGGCCGTTCTCCTTCCCTCCTTTCTCCCCATCAACTCTGGGCACAGCCAGCCTCGAACACGAACACATCCCAAGTGAGCACTTGGCAGGCAGGGGCCGTGATTCATGCCCCTCCAGCAGGCTTCGTGGCTAGCCCGGCCGCCAGAGTATGCAAGACATTCTTGGCCTCGCTCTTTGCTGGGGATTATTAGCAGGGCGGGGGTGGCTGGGGCTGGGGGAGGCCAGACTGTGTTCTCCGTCCTTGCATCCTTGCGAGGCGGGGGGCATCCAGGCACGAGCATGTCTGAAGTGCCTGCCAAGCTGGCCAGGGAGGAACCTCGTCCCATAAACTGAGGCCACGTCTGGGACCCAGACAGCAGGGCCGGGGCGGGGACATTCGAGGAAGCCTGCCACCTGCTCCGTGTCCAGGGACTGAAGACGGGCCAGGAGTCCAGGGCAAGCGAGGCTGCTTGCCCCAACCCCCTGCGCCTATTTCCCTCCATGATCCCCTTCCTGCCCCCACGTCCCTTCCTCCCAGGGGCAGCCTGGCCCGCCCCATCCCCACCGCCCAGATCCCAGGCTTGGCTGAGAGCGTGAAGCCTGCTCCTGGACAGTCAAGGAGCAGACAATCTCGGCTGCCTCCCGTCTCGCTCCCTGCGCCCACTTCAGGCCCCAGGGCCTTGCCTTCACCCTCAGATCATCATTTCAGAGCAAGATTATGTCTCCCTAAAAGCAAGTCTCCAACATCAGGGCTGTGTACAAACACACACACACACACACACACACACACACACACACACACACACACACACACACACGTTGAGACCAGCGTCCCAGGACACGGCCTTACCCCGCCGGACCATCATCCCAGACCAGGGCTATACCTCCCCCATCAGACCAGAAACCCCAGGTCTCGTCTCTCCCTCAGGGGTGACAGGAGAGGGTGGGATCGGGGACCATGGGCAGCCCAGAGAAGAGAGATGGAGGAGGGTGCCAGGTGACAACCCACCTGTGAGCTCAGCTGGTCCCCGGAGGAATTGCTGTGCCAAGGACGGGTATAAACAGTCCCAGCCTCGGGACAGGAGGCCTGAGCTGGACTGGTCAGAGAGGGGACGCTTCCCTGGGCGGTGACTTTGAAGCAGAGTGTGTGGGCGGGGAGGGCCGAGCTGGGGCAGCTGGCAGCGGTTTTGTCGGGTGAGGGGCAGTCCTCTAGCCCCTCCCCCCAGGCTGTGGGTGATGCCCCGTGAAAATGCCTTGTCCACCTCCTCCAGGGCTCAACAGTGCTGGCCCCGAGGCGGTCCTCACCCCAGACCCGGGCTCTGAGGCTCTGTGGGGGCAGAGGAAAGGGCTCGAACTTTGGGTCAGACCCATGGAATTTAACCTCTGACCCCAACCTAACACTACTCGACCTTTCTGAGGGCAATTATGCTTGTCTGGAAAACGGAGGCAGTAACCCTACATCAGGGGTCCTCGTGGTCATTGGGCAACATTTGTGAAGACCCCTGGCAAACACACTGTTGGCCTGACCCACAGTGTGTTCTTTCCCTAGATTGTCACAGGTAACCCCAGGTGATAACAGGGCCAAGGCACAGGAAACAACTAATGCGAGTCCAGCCTGTCCCTCCAGCCCACATCCAGCGCCAGGTCCTCCAGGAAGTCGCTGAGACAAGCAGAGTGGTGGGGCAGGGAGAGAGCTGGCTCGCTCAGGAGGGATGGCATCAGTGGCCCGTGGGGGAGGACGGGGCCCCTCCAGCAGAACTGGAATCCCTGGCACCTTGAGTCTCCCTCAGGAGTCCATCCTCTCCCCAGGCTCTGGCTGAGCTCCTGGCCAAGGCCTCCCTGTAGAGGACAACAGCACGGACCCAGGATGACCCAGACACGGCCATGCCCTTCCAGAGCCCCGGGGCCTTGGGGAAGTCAGACCCCACAATGCAGTGGGGCAGAACTGGGCAGTGGAGGGTCCGAAGGTCTGAAAGTCACCCGTGGGAGCCAGGGACCCATTACCAGCCCACAAGGGATGGGAGCAGGGGAGGCCGTTCCCAGATTCTGGGGAAAGGCTGGGCCGGTGGAGGATGGGAGGCCCAAGGTTTGGGCACAAGGCCCCGAGTATCACAATGATGCTGGCCGGAGCCTCTGGACCTAGGGGACACAAGCATGTGGCTCAGGAGCCATGTGCACAGGTGGGCAAGGAGCCACCCGACGGCCCAAGGGTAGGTGGAGTCACCCAAAACTGCAGACAAAAGAGAAAGACCACAGGGGACACAGAAGCGAGGTGTCACTCTACCTCTGCCTCATCTCCTGTCCCCCGAGACTGGGAGACAAAGGACTGTGTCTACTTCCTGGCTGTAAGGCATTGGACAAGGTACTTCGTCTCTCTGAGCGTCAGTTTTCTCTTCTATAAAATGGGAATGACAATAAAACTCAGGGCCCTTGAGAATGACATGGGCTGAGTCAGGAAAGGGCTGGGCACCACCGCGAACGGTGGCTCTGGTCATGGGCACCCTCGTGGTCATCATCTCCAGGCCCCCTGAGAAGCACCCCGAGGCCCCAGCTCAGTGTGGGCAGTCTAAACCAGAGGCCCCGAGGTCCAGGCCTGGAGCCCCTACCAGAGAGGGGCAGGGGTCCTCAGCCACCCGAGTGGGGACAAAAGAGGGACAGAGGCCCAGCCAGACGCAGCATGCATCCAGCCCCGGTTCGTTCCTGATCTCAGCGCTGAGACCTCTCCCCACCAGGGCCCCCAGCCAAGCCCCTCCGAGCTGCGGCCAGATCTGGAGGACAGCTCAGCCAGGCCAGGGATGGAGCTCGCTCCCTGTTCTGTCCTTAAAAGTCCACTGGACTGAGCTCCTCTCCGTGGCGGAGGGGCCTGCCTGTGCAGGGGCTGCATTCCTGGCGTGCCATGGAGGGGAGCCGGCCATAGGGCTCCCCAGAAAACGCCTGGCTCCAGGCCAGACCCTGGAGGAGGCCACAGTGCCAGGACCTGGAGCTGCTTGCTGCTCAGCAGCTTGGGCAGGGAGGAGCTTGCGGAGAGAGGGTGCAGTTAGGATGGGACTTAATAAGAGGGGGGAGGATTGCATCTTAGACGTGACAGGGAACAGACAGAGGGGCACAGGCAGAGGGGGGACTGCCTGGGAGAGGGTCCCCAGCACTGACATTCTCCCTGAGGAGTAGGAGAAGGAAGCTGTCCACCCCAGGGTTGCCCCTTTGCCTCCTCAGGCCGAGGGAACTTCTGGACTCTGTGCCCCCCACACACATGTGGGCACACACACAGTTCGTTCATGGAGGATGCGTTCATAAGGGGAGGGCGGAGTGGTTCATGCAGTATCCTCAGGCTCTATCCAAGATCAAGGGTGAGACAGGCTCCCAGGCCCCAAGTCCCATAAACCCAGAGGGGCTGTAGGTCACGGGGGCGTCACAGTGGGACCTGTTCCTCCCCCATCCTTCTCCCCACCCACCCCCTAGGAATGCAAGTTGCCCTGGAAATACTGTTTAGGTACAAACACTTCTTCAGGAGATATCCTGAGGGAAAGAGGGGGGAGGAGCAGGCCAGCTGGGGAGAGGCCAGGAGGTGGGAGGCCTGGAGAGACCCCTCCTGGTCACCAAGTGGCTCTGGTCCCTGAGGCAGGGCAGGGCAGGACTGAAGCTGCCTTTCCCACGGCCCAAAGGGAGAGCTAGTGGTGGAAGGAAGAGTTACGGCAGATGGAGGAAGGGGCAGAGGAGAGTTTTGCACCAGCGTCCCAAGGGCTGGATTCTACACCCTGCTCTGCTACTGGCTCTGCACCTTGATTTCTCCATCTGTGAAATGGATGGGTTGTCCCAATGGCTCTTTTGACCCTGGTTTTCTGGCTCTCTTGTTCTCTGCCGCTGTCAGGGCCTCCCCTGCAGGGAGAGGGATCTGGAGGCCTTTCCTGCTCAGCCCCTTGCAGAAGCCCCCTCTGCCCACCATCACTTCCCCACTCGGTGTGGCCAGTGTGAGAAGGAGCAGCTGGTCATGTCTACAGGGGTGCTGCCAGGGCACAGAGCTGGGGAAACAGCGTGGAAGGACAGGGTGGGGAGGAATTTGGAAATTTTTAGAACCTTGACAGCTGGAGTCCTGTGAGTCAGTGGGGCAGATGGAAGCGATTAGGTGCTGGCAGGAGGCACAACGGGGCGGAGACAGGAACCAAGCACGGGGAGCTCAGAGCTAGGACCCCCGTGGGCAGCTTCCTCCCAGCCACGCAGCCACCAGGGGCCCGGGCTGCTGTGCGTGTTTGGAGGCACCAAGCCAGGCTTGCAAATAGGTTCGCATGCTGGGGGACCAGGAGGCTAGAAGCGGGATACCCAGGGAAGAGAGAGGACCCCAGGGCAGGAGAGAGGCATGGGATACAAGGTGGGGGGCCTCCTGCTACTGGACCCATAATGCTTGCTGTCTAGAGGAGGAAAGGTTCTCAGAGCTGGGCCCCTCATATCCACTACCCCCTCCCAGAAGGTCCTAGGACCGCCCCTAGTGAGAATGCAAACACCCCCCAAAATCCAATCGTACACTCCCCCTCGAGAGGCTGCTTTGTGTCCCTCAAACAATATCTCATCTCCGGGCAAGAGGAAAGCAGAGAGTAAGTCATTTTCCAAATAATCCATTTTAAACCATTTATCAAGCCCATCCTGGGCCAGGCCCGTGCTAGATTCTGAGGATGCTGAGAAAGCCCACTGAGCCCCTGCCCTGGAGAAGTGGCCAGTCAGGCAGGGGAGACTGCTTGTTGCATACGGCCATGGGGAGTCAGAGTGCCTGAGAAGGATCTAGCACGCAGGACGAGGAGGCTGTGAGGTAGGGGCCTGGTCCTGGGGAGCTGCTGAGGAGGAAGGTTGGAGAGGTGGGAGGGAAGCCAGGAGGAGGCAGGAGGGGCGCTGCGCCACGCAGCTCAGCTGCTCAGATTGATGAGCGGGGAGGCCCCTGTCTCCATGGAGCAGTGGGGTGGGAGCCAAATTGGAGTGGACAGAGGGGCAAGGACAAGGAGAGGAAGTGAGGTGACCAGAGCCCGGCAGCAGGGGTAGGGGGTGACTGACAGAGGTAAGTCCTGAGGGAGAGGGGTTGGGAGGGTCTAGGACATACATGCACAGCCTCTCCCAGGGCCCGGGGTCCTCTCGGGGCAGCCAGAGCCGTGTCAGCCATCCACAGGCTCTCCCCACAGACTCACCAGCGACCCCTCAGATCACCACGGCGCTCAAACATGAGCCTGACTGCGGGGCACCAGACCAGCCTTTTCCAAAGCATCTCATGGCTCCATTCCTCCCCAGCCACCTCACCCTCCTCTCAGCGGTCAGCAAACATTTGCCGATGGCCACTCTGTTCCAGGCTCCTGCCAGCTCTGTGACACGCAGGAAAGCCAAGCATGGTCCTGGCAATAGGGAGGAGACAGGCAGAGTGTCTCACATGCCATGGCTGACACCTGGAAGGAGGGATCACTCCATCTGGAAGGCGGAGATGCCAAGGTACAGAGGTGGCTCTGGAGGCGAGTCTGGCACAGGGAGCAGGAGTTTGCCCACTTGAGGAGCTGTCCTGGGCATGGAGATGGGGGATCTGGATGGGACCTCACAGAAGGTGCAAGGCAGGCCCAAGGAGAGGGCAGAGGTGGGCAAGGTCAGAAGGTCAGCACCTCAGACCTGTCCCTGGACACCGTGGGGGGTTAACAAAAGGTTTTAAGCAGGGAGGATCTATGTTATAGAAAGGTCACTCCAACTTAGTGGCCATCCATGAAGAAGAGGGGACAGACACGAGAGGGCTGAGGAGGTGAAATCTATAGGATTTGGTAACAGGGTGTAGGGAGTTGAGGGAGGGAGAAGGAGGCGTCTGGAAAGCGAGGAGGACGGAGATGCTGTGGGTGGAGACAGAAACGGCGGAGGAGGAGCTGCTCTGGTAGCATTGCAGAGCCTCCTGTGATCTGACGGCTTTGCAGCATCTCAGACATCTCAGTGAGGATGTCCACAGGGCATCAGCACAGAGCTGGCAACAGCGGTTCTTAATGAGGAGGAAAGGTCTTAAACAGAAGGCCAAAGAGCTCACTATTTTCTCATGGATACAATGGGGAGCCACTGGAGGTTTTAAGCAGGGAAGTGACACAGTCCGATTTATAAGAATCATTTGGGCAGCAGGGAGGAGGCTGGATAGGCAGAGAAAGTAGAGGCAGGGAGACCTAGGATGAGGATGAACTGTCCCCCTACAGGCCAGGCCCCCAGCAGTGGGTCATAGAGCAGGCCCTGGGAAGGGACTGACCTAGGCTTGAGGGTCACAGGTGGATCTTATGTTTACATAAGTGGGGTCTTGACAAGTTGGGTCAAAACTCATGCTTAGGGTGATGCTTTATGCCAACTCCAGTTTTAAATGACTCAATCCAAACATGAAATTAAGAAAACAATTCTATTTACATAGCATCTTAGGAATAAATTTAACAAAAGAAGCACAAGCCTTCTACACCAAAAACTACACAACATCACTGAAAGAAATTAAAGATCTCAATAAATGGAAAGACATTCCATGTTCATGGATTGGAAGACTTAATATTGTTAAGACGGCAATACAGTAGTCCCCCTTATCCATGGTTTCACTTTCCTTGGTTTCAGTTACCTGCAGTCAACAGAGGTCTGAAAATAATTAAATGAAAAATTCCAGAAATAAACAATTCGTGAGTTTTAAACTGGGCCCTGTTCTGAGTAGCGTGATGAAATCTCACACCGTCCCGCTCCATCCCACCTGGGACTTGACTCATCCTTTTGTCCAGGGGATCCATGTTGTATACCCTCCCCTCCCGTTAGTCACTCAGTAGCCGTCTCGGTTATCAGATCGACTGTCAAGGTACTGCAGTGCTTGTGTTCAAGTCACCCTTCTTTTACTCAATAATGGCTCCAAAGCACATGAGTAGTGATGATGGCAATTTGGAAACGCCAAAGAGAAGCCACAAAGTGCTTCCTTTAAGTGAAAAGGTGAAAGTTCTCGACTTAATAAGGAAAGAAAAAAATTGTATGCTGAGGTTGCTAAGATCTATGGTAACTTTTATTACAGTATATTGTTATAATTGTTCTGTTTTATTATCAGTTCTTGTTGTTAATCTCTTACTGTGCCTAATTAATTTATAAATTAAGCTTTATCATAGGTATGTATGTATAGGAAAAAACATAGTCTATATAGGATTCGGTACTATCTGTGGTTTCAGGCATCCACCGGGGGTCTTGGAACATATCCCCCTACGGATAAGGGGGGACTACTGTACTACCAAAAACAGATTCAATACAATCACTACCAAAATCCCAATACTGTTTTTTGCAGAAATGGAAAAACTCATCCTAAATTCATATGGAATTTCAAGGGACCACAAATAGCCAAAACAATCTTGAAAGAGAAAAACAAAGTTGTAGGACTCACATTTCCTGATTTCAAAACTTACTATAAAGCTACAGTCATCAAGATCTTGTGGTACTCCCATAAGGATATACAGATAGACCAATGGAATAGACTTGAGAAATAAACCATCACATTTATGGTCAATTGATTTTTGACAAGGGTACCAAGACCGTTCAATGGGGAAAGAATAGTCTTTCCAACAAATGGTGCTGGGACAACTGAATAGCCACTTGCAAAAGAATGAAGCTGTATCCCTACCTCACACCATATACAAAAATTAATTCAAAATAGATTGAAGACCTAAATGTAAGAGCTAAAACCGTAAAACTCTCAGAAGAAAACATAGGGATAAATCTTCATGACCTTGGATTTGTCAATGGTTTCTTAGATATGACACCAAGAGCACAGGGAAAAGATAGATAAATTGGACTCCATCAAAGTTAAGAACGTTTGTGCTTCAAGGGACATTATCAAGAAAGTGAAAAGACAACTCACAGAATGGGGGAAATATTTGCTAATCATATTTCAAATGACTTAAGAGAATATGTTGTATAAAAGGCTCCTCTCAGAAACTTCTCCCTGGTAGGGACGGAGGGGAAGACCCCTCCCCAATGTACAGAGTTCAGGCACCCTGCCCTGCCCTTCATGGAGTGAGTTTGCCCACAGACAGGAGATCTGCCCATATAGAAAAGTAGAAAAATGAGAGGTGGGGGAGGGTGGGAAGAAGCAGGGGCCCTTGCCTCCGGGACAGCCACAGTTCCCTGGGAACTTGCTTACAAATTCCCCGAATTCCCCCATATTAATTTTAGAACAAGTCCTCGAAACCCCGAGGAGTCCGGGGGACGGCCCGGCGCCAGTGCAGGCAGCTCTCAGAAATGGGGACAGCGTGAGGGAGAGGCTGTCTGGCCTGGCCTCCACTCCCACCCCTGCCTCGTCCATGGAAAGGTTACGAGAGGCACGAGCCAGGGCCAAGCCCCGTGTAGGGCGCGGACCCAGGCAACAGGCCAGATGGTCCTGGGGCCTGAGGCCCCTATTCCCACTGACATCAGTGCAAGGTGTCAGGGGGCCTGACTCATCAGGCCAGGGCCAGCCCCCTCCCAGGGAGAGAGCATAGCAGAGGTATGAGGCAGCCCCAGCCAGGCAGGCGGCCCCGGGTTAGGCTGGACACGGTGACTGTTTTATAGAATTAGCAAGTGGGACTCGCCGCAGGGGGAGTGGAGATGTCATCGTCCTGGATTCCAACAGGCCGCCCCCCCCCTTCTGATTCACAAAATTAATTTCAACAGCTAGAGAGAGAAGCCTGTCAGCAGGGCCAGGGGGTCATAAACAAGAAGAGTATTAATAGCTCCAGCCAGGCTGCCTAGGGGGCTGGGGGGCCTGCCAGAGGGACTGACTTATTTAGTCTCTTCATTAATGATGTGGAAAGAGGAGAGTCTGCCGGGGCCTGGGGCCAGTGCTGACCTACATCAGGGCAGGGATTGCCCAAGCTGAGGACAGACCACAGGGGTCCAGCCGGGGTTCCGCTTCCCCCAGTGAGGGTTCCTCTTTGCACTACCGGGGGACCCTGGTCCCACAACCCAGCCAGGCGGGAGCTAGGTGCACCAGGAGTACTGGCTAGGTAAGAATGAATCTCCTTCCTGAACTGGAGGCTCAGGAATGACTCAGGTGTGTGAAGGCATACCAACACCCACACCTTTGCACATTTCTGACCACAGGACTAGCTGTACCTCCCCTCTCTCCAGCCAGGTGGACCCAGCCTGGGCATGTGGGAGCAAGCAGGGTACAGAGGATCCAGCCACTCCAGAGGTACATGCGGGCCAGGTGAGGATGGCCCCCCCCCAGGACTGGACCCCTGACCTCCCGAGCCCTCTCCCAGCCTTGTCCTGCAATTAACCAAGTCTAGGGATATGTAAGACTGGGGACTCAAGAAAACCCCATGCACGTGCACACACACACACACACACATCTATCTACATCTCTGACACCCACTCCTCCACACACTTAGCAGAGCCCATTCTGTGCACAGCCCATCCCACTAAGGGGAACAGAAATCAGGGCAGTTGGCATACTTTGCCCCCTCCCAAGTCCCTTAGGTCCTGAGAACATCATTTTGAACAGACCTCAGGGCCCCAGGGCAAAGGAGTTTGTGAAGAGAGACAGCCGGGAAAGGGTTTGCAGAGAACCAGTTGGGAGGCCTGCCCAGGCCCCCCTGCAGACGGGCTGGGAGGACCCCCCCGGGAAGCCCCTCAGCTCCCAGCTGCATGGCCTCTGGCTGCCAACGCTGGGACAGACACAGACGAGCTGGGACTGGCAGCAGCTGGGGCTGGGAGCCTGCGGAGTCTGGAGCTGGAATGAAGGAGAAACCTGTCCAGCAATGAGATCAAGGAGATGGCACCAATATCTCCCCAGGGAGCCGAGCTCTGCGTCCCAGGACATTCCAAACTCTGCGAACAAAACATGGGGTGGGAGGCCAGCCAGGCTGGGCCAGTGCCAGGTGGCCCCCCACCCTTCCCATCAGCAGGGGGGCTTGCCCAGCAGTGGGACTGGCTGGGAACGTAGCGTGAGCTGCCGGGAATGCTGCCTGCACAAGTCTCCTGGGGACGCAGCGTCCAGACACCTGCCACGTTCCCTCGGCCGTGCGCCACGTGTGGTCATTGCCCGGCCTCCGCTGAGCTGGGCCCTGTGTGGAGCCTGCACATCCACCTGCAAGATGCTGTTCAACTCAGCAAACACCTTCAAAGCCACGATCGCACTGAATCACCCCTGGAGGAAGCCAGGCCTGGCGGGTTTCCCTCATTTTGCAGGAAACTGGGGCCCAGAGCGGAATTTGCTTGAGGTCACAGAGCGATTAAGAGGCTGGTGCAGATTCCCACCCAGAGCTGCTGCCGCCCACTCCCTGTTCTTTCAACTACACTTTGTGCTAGCAGCAGCAGGCCACCAACACTCTGGGCTTGACTCCATGATCAAACCCTAATTCCACAGCAGAGTCTCAAAAATCAGCAAGATCAATGCCTTCATTCTATAAATAAACTGGGACAAAAAAAAAAAGACATGGGCTTTCCCAAGTTCAGAGGGCACCAGAGGTGAAGGTAGATTCTGACACTGGTGCTCACAGGTACCATACCAAGAAGCTGATGCCAAGACAGCTGGACAGCAGCCAGTGTCCATGGCTCAGAGGGTAGGAGAATAGGGGGGAAATCATGGTGGCTTCCTGGAAGAGGTGTTCTCCCCAACAGTCCAATCCTCTGTGAAGCCCACTCAGATGACCCTAGATAGAGACAGTGATCGATCAACAAAAGGAAACTTGCAGAGGAGAATCAGAGGCTATTGCGGTGCACTGTAACTGCCTGTGTGAGCTTGGGACTGTCCCTTCCCGTCTCCAGGCCTCATCAGTACAATGAGGGCAAAGGAGGCTAGCTCCCGCCAGACCACACAGTGACTCACCAGCTCAGACACACAGGATGCAGTGCTCTGAGGGCTAGCCCAGGGCTGCCCAGACACTGACCACCACTTGGGAGACCTCAGGTTCCAGTGGGGTGCCCGGGGAGCGCAGGGGGCAGGTTGCCCCCAGCTTGGCCAGGATGTGAGGCCTGAGGAGGAGCTGGATGAAGGCGCAGAGATGTGCGTGGCACTGGCCGGAGCTGGAGGAGCCACGAAAGGACAGGGGATGGAAAGCATGTGCGTGGGGGCTGGCGTCAGCAGCTTGGACCATATTCCATAAATGATAAGAAACCGAGGGGATTAAGCAAGGCAAGGTCATGGTCAGATTGACCATGGGGTGCAGGACACTGGCCCAGGGAAGGGGTCATCCATACAGCCTGGCAGTGGCCACGAGGCTGCAGCAGAAGTCGAGAAGGCTCAGGGTGAGAATCAGAGGTTGAGTCTTTTTCTCCTCATCCATCCTGGATCATGGCCGCTCGAAGACAAGAGAGGGGCTCTGGTGTCCAGGGCAGGCCTCGGGAGGTAGGACATGCCTGATGACCGTGTGCTGACCCCAAGGGAGCCTGGCCATCACAGCCGTCTGCACGGAGGGGCCACCCCTGGGCTGGAGCAGGTCAGGCTGACCGAGGGCACCATCCACATCTGGATCCCCAGGCTCCTCCCAGCAGCCGCAGCTTGCAGTGCAGAATGGTTCCCAGAAATCAGTGGTTTAAACGTCGCATGAGGGAAGACAGAGCTTCAAGAAGGAATGCATCCACTTGACCCAGCAAAGGCTCGGGAGCACCTACTGTGTGCCAGGCTCAGGGCTGGTGTGGGGGCACAGAGATTAGGAAGACAGGGCCTGAGACTGGGGGGTGGGGGCACCCAGAGATCCATGAACCACAAAGACCCTGGGGGACTGAGCTGTGGGCACTGGCCTGGGGAAGGACCCTGAAGATCAGGGCCTTGGTCAATGGAAAGGAGATGGGGTAAGGAGAAGGGGGCGGAGGGCCGGGGGGCAGGAGCCTCCAGGGACAGCAGAACACGGGATCCAGGGTCTGCAAGGGACTGGGAGGCAGAGGAGAGGGGAGGGGACCTCAATGAGGGGAGGGGCTCAACAGTCCAGTCTGACTTTGGACTAGGACCAGGACCCCAGAGCCCACCTTCTCCTAAACCGCCCATCCTGCCAGGTTTCGGGCGGGGAGACACAGAAGCAGAACTATGGGCCATTTTCACCTTTTAAAAACCACAGACATCCGACGCTGGACACCAGAGCCAAATTTCTACAAGAGACAGAGGCCCTGCGGGCGCTTCGCCTGACGTCAATCCGGGCTTCTCTCTTGTGTCTGCGGCTTTGACAGGAGGAGGCCAGAGTAGGGGCTGAGCTGAGAGAGGAGAGGGACTGGAGGCCAAGTGCAGCCCCCATTCTTCTGCCCTGCCCTCCCGCGGGCAAAGCCCTGGTCGGGGTTTTCGGGGGACCCTGCTGATGAGCAG
Organism: Ceratotherium simum simum; assembly: GCF_057802395.1. Taxonomy (NCBI): domain Eukaryota; kingdom Metazoa; phylum Chordata; class Mammalia; order Perissodactyla; family Rhinocerotidae; genus Ceratotherium; species Ceratotherium simum. Next base: position 43,391,769 of record NC_141925.1, on the reverse strand, counting down.
GGCAGGCGTCAGTTACCAGACAGGGGCTGGGGGCGTCTGCAGTCAGGCGCCAGGATCAGGACCCCTCATCTGGCTCCTGGTTAAAGCCACACCCCACGTGGTCTGGGAGGATTCATGCTGGGGAAGGAGGCCCTTTGACTACAGAAGTGGCACCATTGGCCACTAAGGGACAGGAGATGTCTCCTTGGCTGCAGACCCTCAGCCAGTGGGCTCCCAGGAAAGTCTGTCCTGCCCGCCCCTCCACCCTCCCCTGCCCAGTCCAGTCCCTCCCTCTAGGCCAGAGCTCCCACAGGGGCCCCCAACTGCCCTCCCCCTTCCGATCTTCTTGACACAGCTCCCCATGCTGCCAGGTCTAGGGTTCTGCAGCACAGCACAGCTCCCCAACACCGAGCTTCTCAGATGGAAACTGAGGCCTGGACAGGGCTGAGGGGCTATCCGGCACATCCAGTGTCCCCAGGCCCAGCACAGGCATCACGACACATTTTGCTGAAGAGAGAACCAGCCTAAGCGCCCTCTCCACCCGCCAAGCCCAGCCCCAGTCCTCATTCTGCCTCTGGGCCCCTTACAAGGCTTGAGGAGTCGGGGACCAGCTGGTTGTGGCGGTGGGGGAGGGGGAGACAGAGGGGAGGGGACAGGCCACAGATCACCTTTAAAACATACCTGCCTCAGTCAGCTCCACACAAGGGTCCTGTCCCCATACCCCATACACACTGAGCGCCTAGTCTGAGGTCAGTCTGAACTTGACCCCAAACCCAGAATGACCCCAACACCCAGCCCAGGCCGAGGCCAACTATGACCCCAGACTGAGCCTGACACCAAATTGAACCCCAACTATACCCCCAGACTGAACTCCAACCTGAAATACAGGGTAACTCCTGAGCCCAGCCCAGGCTGAGCTCTGACCCTAATCCCAATCCCAGATTAACCCTTGATCCTAACTCTGACCCCAGATTGAACCTTGAACCTGACTCCAAGGCAGAGTCCTGACCCAGCATGAACAGTCCAGGAAAGGCTCCGGGACACCAGGACATGAGTCCCAGCCCCTCTGCTGCCACGCAGAGCAGCAGGTCCCTCTGAATGTTGGGGCCACCCAGGTACGGGGAAGGGAGAGACAGTACAGGCCCCTGGCATATCATGTCACATAGGCCAATACCACCTTCCCTGGTCTCAGGTTTTTCAAATCGGTGTTAGGCGGGTGGTCACAGCCTGCCCACCTCTGTGCGAGGCAACCCTGGTGGGATGAAAGAAGGGCTGGGCAGGGCTGTCCAGGAGGGGACACTGGACCCATACACCCCCTGCGTACAGGTCTTTCAGGAATGGTGGCCTGACCTGGGGGGAGGTCCGGTTCCAGAGGGGACCAAGGCCTGGCATTGAGCCTTCCTCTATGAGGAACAGACCATGCCCAGGGCCAGCTGGACCAGGGCCACGCTCTGCAGAGGGTACAGCCAATGTGGCCGTGCGTGAGACTAGGGCACAGGGGCCGGGGGCGTAGCAGTGCAGGGGCCCCCCATCTCCGTGCCTTGCCAAATAGGAGGTACCAGGTGAGGAGAAAGGGCTCCAAGTTCTCAGGGCTGGTGGGTCCTCCTCCCTCCCCCAGGTGCCCTCTGGTGTCTGAACACGGGGCCAGAGCCTCCAGGAGACCCTCCTGAGCCCCACTTCCTCCCGTGAGGAAGGCGCACGTGAGAACGTGCGCTTGCAGCCGCCGGGAAGAAATCAGCATGAAGGAATGTGCTGTCCAGAGGCCAGCAGCCAGGATGGGCCCGGTGGAGAGGGAGTGAGCAAGGAGACCGAGGGAAGATCGGAGCTGGGAAGAAAACAGAGATGTGCTGTGGCAGCGGGCCAGCGTGCCGGCCCAGCCATTGTTCCCAGCCCCACGGGTCAGGTGCACCGGGCCTGCGGCCGAGTCCCAGCCTCCGCTCAGCGTGCTCAGACTTCCCTAGGCCTGCCTGCCCTCTTCTGTGCCAGGCCTGATCTCTGGGGCCCAGCCTAGCCCAGGAGAAAGACGAAGTTTGTCCTGCATGCCCCCAACCAGCTCTATGGGTCTCTGTCTGTCTCTTGGCGTGTCTCCCCTCTCCCCTCTAAGGTCCAGATCCTTCCACAAGCCTTACTCTGTCCAGACCTCCCACGTGGGAGGAAGCTTCTGGTTTCATTGGCCTGACAAGCAAGTCCACATGTGGGCGCTCGTAGCTGATAATGGCTTAGACTTGCCCTCTCAAACTGGTCCCCAGACCAGTACCATCCATATCTCCTGGAAACTTGCTAGAAATGCAAATTATCAGGCCCCACCCCAGACCTGCTGAATCAGCAACCTGTGCTTGAACAAGCCCTGTGGGGGCCTGTGACGCACACTCAAGTTTGAGAACCACTGATTGGGGTGTGACCATGATCAACGCCACAAACGTGGGTAGAAATAATGAGAAATTGAATGAATGAACAAGCGAGTGAATGAGTTTCAAGAGGCCTGGTCTCATCTCCGGGCTTGAGTAGAACAGTTCCTTCTTGCTATCTGGGATCCGAGCCCAGGGACAGTTGAGAGCTGCAGACTGGGACAGGGAAGGACTGACCAGCTGCACTCCCTCTGAGATGGAGTGGGCTCTCAGACAACATCCCCTGAAAGGAGCCTGCCCGGCGAGTCAAGCCTGGGCCCAGGCAGATGCAAAGAGGGCCAGCCGGAGTTAAGGGGAGGAGGAGGCCCAGCAGGCCAATGGGGTGTAGCGACAGGATTCCTGGACCTGGAAACCAGGCAGGAGGCAGAGTGGGGAAGTCCAGGGGCAGGCAAGAGGGTCACCAGCACCTGGGTGGGGTCCAGGGTAGGGCTCTTTTGCTGGGGAAGACCTGACGAGAGGGGCCTTGGGAACAAAGCTGAGCCTCCATTAGCAGAACTGGATACAAGATCGGATGCTGGTCACTTGAACATTGAATTTGTCTCCTTCAAAATGCCCTAACTGAGGTCAGGCGGGGCTCCAGAGTCTGGGCAGAGCTGAGCCTGCCGGCAGGGTCCAGGGCCTCCAGCTGTGAGGAGGCGACAGGGAGCTGTAGGGGGAGAACCCAGCATGCTCTGAGTCTTTGTAACATCCCAAAATCAGGTCTTCGACTCAGATCTCTCCTGAAGCTGGGGTTGCCCTTTCCAGAACTTCATACCAGCTTGATGAGGGAAGTTCTCCCAGCGTTCCCAGCTGCCTGGGACTTGCTCAACCTTGGCCGCAGTTGACCTAATCGTGGCTCACATTTTCAGAACAAGTTAGAGAAACGGACAAGGTGTGTCCTAACCTCCTTGTTCCGTCCACCTGCCAGCTCATCTTCCTTCAGGGCCAAGGAAGAGAGGACAAACCGTGTGGTTGGATCTCTAGCTTGACACCAGGGAACCTCCCGTGCCAACTTCATCCAATGCTGAAAGGGCAATTTCCCACTAGAAGCTCTTCACCCACAGCCGCCACCTTTACTGGGTGACTTGGCATTTCAAGTCCAGTAATCCCTGAGGTGTCCTCTAAACCTGCATGGCCCAGAGTATATCCCACTTGTCCTGAGAAAGATTCCATGGGGAAAATTGTACTGGTTTCAAATAAGCCTGGGAAACACTGCACACCAGGGCCCCTTCTTAGAAGATCAAACTCCCTATTAACAATTAAAAGTTCTGAGAAGTCCTGCAAGAGAGAAGCCTGTCTGACTTTGTCGAATCCAGTGTTTCCCTGGCTTATTGGATCCAGAACCTTTTTTCTCTCCCAAAACAACAGCCAAGGAGCATCCCTGGGGAAATACATCCAAAATGCAAAGTGGCATTGCCCACTGCCATCTTGACACAGGTGAGCTTCATTCCAGAGTTCCAGGGAGGAAAAGCAGGAGTCGGGAGTGTCCAGTTAAGAGGCCCTGAGGCCAAGAAAGAAGGAGACTCTGGAGACCCACCAGGGCTCAGCGTGGACACCCCTCTCTCAACCTCCAGGAGACACCATCTCCAGAGCCACTGTCTGCAGAAAAGGTGTCATTGAGCAGAAGCCTCAGATGAGGGGCACGCTTAGCTGAAAGGGAGGTCGGCTGTCTGCTGCATCATGGAAGGCAGAGCCACGGGTAGGCTGGAACACCCAGCCAGCAAGGGAATGACGGCATCTCTGGGCATCCCCTGAGGCAGGTCCAGCCTCATCTTTTGGCTGGACCTGAACCAAAGACCAATTCATGTCTGCACCTGATGCCCCAACCCTGCCCAGCTGGGCTCCCCATTCTGTCTTCTAGTTCCTTTGCATCCCCCAGGGCCTGGGACAACCTCCCAACCCCGCCTGTGTGCTGTGGGGCTCCTGTCCTCTTCGGGGTGGAGGGAAGGAAGCCCCCGCTCCGGCCCCCAACCCCGGCCTGGACTCTTGGCTGCCTCCTGGAGCTGGACAATACAGGGAAACGTTTGCACCCAAACAGCTCCGCGGCTTCAGGAACTGCCTGGCCCTGCCCAGGAAAGCAGACTGCTGCAGCTCCACCCTGGTGCCCCCTCGGTCTGGGCACCAGAGACCACGGCCCAGCAGAGAGGTCAGCAGAGCACGAGGGGTCATAGTCGTCCCCACTGTGGCCAGAGGGGAGCTCAGGGGTCACCTGTCTCTGGGGACTGGGGCTTTCCCTCCTGCCGAAGTCAGAAAGGGAGCTCTGTCCCTGACCGTGGAATATGCAAAAGCCAGATTGTCAATATTTATCTGGAGAGCCACGGCTCTGGATTAATCTGGCCTGAAGATAATGAAAAGAGCACCCTGATGAGATTTGAGAAATGTATTAATTCATTCAACAAGCTCTTGCTGCACTTGGGTTCTGGGCTAAGCTCCATGAGGGCACTGGGGCTGCAGGAGTGTATGAACCTCACCCTGCCCTGGAGAGACCCACGGTCTGGGGGGTGGGCAGGCAGACACCCAAAGTTGAATAGGGGCACAGGTGGGGGCCTGCTCTGCCCAAACGCCAACCTGGTGTTGGCTAAAGTGAGGGCTGGCGGGATCAATGCACACGTGGGTGGGATGGGCGGGGGGGCCCATCACCAAATGCACCCACAGCCCTGGCCACCTGGCTCAGGAAGCCACAGAGTCAGTGCAGTTTGTAAAAGCAGAGGTCCCAGTCCCCACGTTTGATACAGACTGAAATGCCCTCTAGTGGCCCCCCTCCCAACACCCCTTCCCATCCACTGATTCTGCCCTCACCAACCCCAGCACAGCCCTGAGGTGGCGCAGCAGGGGCAAGCCAGCAAACCTTGTGAAAAGCAACAAGCAGACAAAGCAGATTGGCGTCCCCTCGCTCGTTGGCACAGACGCCGCCAGACGTGAGATTGCCACAGGGTGACCTCCGGGCGGTCGTGCATGCAGACCTCCGGGCACATCAGCTTCCTGTTTGCAGCACTGGGGGGTGGAGGGGAGAGATTCAGGGGTCCCAGGCTCCCAACTTGGCCCCAGTGGAGCTTGCCCAGCAGCCCGCCCCTTCTTACTACCTTTGAGGAATCCGAGGCGGAGATGGAAGGAGCAGGGAAGACCGGGGCGGGGCAGGGGGCAGGGGGCAGGCAGCGGGGGGCAGCTCAGGTCAGGGCAGCCAGCCTACTTGTCACAGCCCCTCACACCCACCTCGCCCGCGTGCCAGAGACCGTGTGTTTTTGTCTTTCTTGGGGGGAGGGGTGTGGCTCCGAGCCTTGAATGATGAGTTAACTGACAATGAATTTGAACCACATGGAGCCCGGGCTGAAGGGGAAAATGTTTTGGTGAAATACAGCTGGGATTTCATCAGCCCCCACCCCCCCAGACAGTACAAAAATAGTCTGGGCCAGGCAGGCTCTGACCCACAGGCCTGGCCAGATTTCGCTGCCTGGTGTCCTGGAGAGAGGCTCGCAGTGGCCTCTTTCCCTGAATCTGCGTTTCGTAATCTTTCCTTGTTGTTTGGGTCGCCTGTTTGTTGACTGGCCGGTTTGTCGGGGAGAATTTGCTGCTTGTCCCTAAAGAGAGTGAGGCGGGAAGACCCTCTCTCCTGTTGGTAACAAAGCCCGCTGGGCTGGAGCCTGGAGAGGCTGCCACGGTCACAGCCTGGGGACTGGATGGGGAGCCCTGTGGCCCTGGGAGTGTGGGTGGGTGATGACCCCCAGACACCGGGGCGAGAGGTGGACTTCACCCAAGAAAGATCTGGAAGGTCCTGTCAACATCTCAAGTCCAACCTCATTCCTCTGGGGGGACACTGAGCCAGAGGCGGAAAGTGAGCCATGTAACGCACCTGGTTAACAGCACAACCAGGACTCGCCCCCAAACAAGGACTTCTGCATCCCGGCCCAGGGCCTGGCACCAAGGAGGCATCCAGAAGTGTTTGTGCATGGAGACAATGGTCAAAGCCCTTCGCCCTCAATCCTCAGCTCAGAGGAAGGAAACAGAGAGGGCGCTGGGCCCCCAGGGAAGACCTAGAAGGCGGGCAGGCCCCCACCACCCAGAGTGCCTGTTAGTAACAATGTCCTGCCCTCAGCTGTGAGTGGCAAGAGCCGCTCCTGAGGGTGCTCCCAGGGCTGGGACAGGAGGAGGGGTGCTAACGGTGCGCTTGCCCTCGCAGGCCCAGCAGCAGGGCCCACTGGAGGCAGCTCAGCTCCAGGAAAAGGATGCACCTGCAGTGAGGCCGGGGGTGTTGGGATGGAGAGCGAGATGCGGGCGCCCCAGGTGAGGGGCCGAGACAGAGCCATCAGCCACGGGCGTCCCTCAGACCAGCTGATAGAGCCGCTGACCTGATAGTCCAGAGTCATGTCTGGAAACCTTGGCCCAACCCAGACGCCTAGACCAGGGCTGGACCCTGCCCTCCTGGGGCTTAGAGTGACGGCCCTGAGCGAGCGAGACTGCGGGGCTCAGGCATTGCAAGGCCACTTTGAGAACCAGTCTCCTATCCCAGGCACTCAGGCAGGACCCATCCTCCCAGGTCACCCACCAGAGCACTGGCCTAGAGAGACCCAGCGCTGGGGACTCCAGGGGTGGACACAGAGCAGGTGGTCTGGGCACTGGGACCCTGCGTCAGCAGAGGGCTCTGGGCTCTCCTCCAAGCTCCTAGCTGAGCCGCAACCCCGCCACCTGTAACTCAGGCCTAAATACGTAACCTAATGGCTGTCAAAGCACAGCACCCCGGGGTGAGGGGCCCCTGGAAGTCCACCTGGTGAGCCTGTGGGGGAAGCTAGGCCTGCTGGGGGTGCAGCCCGAGGCAGGGGCACTGAGGCCCCCCTACTCCCATCACTCCCAACCTGCCCAGGGGCAGAGGAGGTGCTGTTGGGGCTGCACGAGCAGCTTCATCCTCTTGCCAAACTCCACAGTGTAGAGTCAAGTTCCTCTGGGTCTCACCAGGACATCCTCCACTTTCTCCTCAGGCTGGGGCTCCCCAGGGAGAGCCAGGGCCCCTGTGACCACAGGACAGGACCCCTGCCTTGGTCTCCCCATGCAGGGTCAGGCCAGAGCACCTCAAACGTACACAGGAAGCGTGGCCTGGACACCCTCTTGCCCCCACCGCTGCCCCCTGTCCCGGGGACCCGGCTGGTCTAGAAGCCCCTGCTGGCCTGGCCTTCCGCCCCCTCACTTCCCAGAGCGTTTCCGCTCCTTTCGCTCCCATTGTTCTGCTCACACTGCCCACTCCCTCTGCTCCCGCCTGGCCTGCAGCCAGCCCCCCTGAAGGCCAGGCTGAGCCCGGCAAGCCAGTCCAGCTAGGGAATGGGGGCGTCAGGCTGGGGCTCTGGGAAGCCCGGCCCTGCCCCAGGATTTTGGGTAATCGGGGGAGGTTTCTTCCCAGCCCTCTTGGCAAGGGTGGGAATTAGGGGCTCAGTGAGGGGGTCAGACGGGCCTGGATTTGAATCACTTGTCGGTTGTGTGGATAAGTGATTTATCCTCTCTGAGCTTCAGTTTCTTCATCTGTAAAATGGGGGGTGATAACGACACCTTCCTGCCGCGGTTGTGGGGATTAGGTGAGATATTACATCCTGGTGAAGCCCTCACCGTGGTGCCTCAAATGAAGGAAGTACCCAGTGAGGGTGGCTGTCATGTTCCCTGCCCAAGACGGGCAGGAGCTCTGGGTGGGGGGAGTCATCGTGAGAAGGCACCAGCAGAAAGGAAGGCAGTCAGAGTAGTCCAAAGGTGATGCCAGTGACCCAGAAGGCCCTCTCCTCCTTCTGTCTGCTTAGTTCCTCTGGCAAGTCAGATGGCAGCAGAAGCAGATAGAGGGAAGCGCCCCGCCCTCACCCCAACACATATACACCCATGGAGACCCCCAGCCCCAGGCCTGGAAGCTCTGACTGCCCATCCAGACAGTGCCCCCACCTCAGGGCCAGGAGTTCCTCCAGGAGACGGGGCACAAGCAGGTGGGCCCAAGGCTGACCCTCACAGCCCCCAGCAGCTCCAGACTCCTGCCTTCTGGAAGAGCCAGGGGAACCAGCTTCATCCCCTGGCCAGCAGGACTCAGATAATGCAAAGCCTATCTCTGTTTGATTTCGGAAGACTTGACGATGCGGGGGACTGCCCTTTCATGCCCAGACACCTCATCCAAAGACCTGGGGGAGACTGGACAGAGGGGCCCTTGCAACTCAGCTGGGTCTGCTTCTCCTCCTGGGCTGAGGACAGCAGCATCACTTCTCAGGACCTAAGAGCCATCCCTCTCTCTGTCTCGCTCTGTCCATCTCGATCTCTCCTCTCTTTCTCCCCCACCCACCCCGCTTGCAGAGAGGCAAAGGGGAGCAGTGGTTAAGGACACAGACTGCCTGGTTTGAATCCCAGCCCGGCTACCCAATGACTCAGTGGACTTTAAGCCTGAGGTTCCCCATCTATAAAATGGGTTAGTAAGAACAATGGCACATCCCTCACAAGGGAGGCTGGAATGAGTTAATACAAGCAAAGCCCTCAGAATGGTATTTGGCTAGAATGAATACTCAATAAATGCTAGCCCTCATTATTTTTTATTTGCGTCTCCATCTTGCATGTTTGTTGACTCAGATTTTCCAGGAGAATGAGGTGCAGAAGGAGGCATGAAGCTCTGTGGTTTAAATTGCCTGTTGCTCCAGGGCCTCCGGGCTGGGGGCTACAGCAACAAAGATTCCTTTCAGTTGGGGCCAGTGATGCTCTGATAAAGACTGACCACAGGATGCAGCGTCATGGGCTCTGTGCTCACACCCCAGGCCTCGGAGGCTGGGCCAGAACCGCAGCTGAGGCCATTCTGGGCAGGGATGGGGCGAAGCTCTCAGCCCCAGGCCACAGCCTGGCCACACTTCTCTGCGTTCCCAGGGCCCTTCTCCCCCTGCTTCCCCACCACCCTGCATGCTGAATATCTGGCTTCCTGCCATGGCTGTTTGTACCTGCTGTCATAGGAGGCTCCAAGTCTGAGAAGGCAGCATCTTAGAATCTTGGAATTATAGGTCTTGAGTGTAGCACTAGGAGGTTGTCCAACACAGCTTTGGGCTCCTTGTGAGAGTAGCCTCTGCCATCTTCCTGACAGTAAGCAGCCTTGCCAGCTTGGATCCCTCTTGTGACAGGGAGCTCACTACCACAATGACAGTGATTTAAGACTCCCAAATGCTTTCACTCATTAGGGTCCCATGTCCCCAGTGAGGTCAGAAAGGCAAGGTCTTTAAGTCCATTGAGGAGGAACCAATCCAGGCCACTGCTGGGCAGTTCCCACGGCTCGAAAGTTTCCTCCAACCCAGACCCGCCTCCCTTCTCTTTGTGTGTCTGTCCCGGCACCCCCTTGTCCCGAGGTGGTCTTTCCCTCATGCCAGCTCCGGTTCCCCCAGGCAATCTGCTTTTCCAGGTGCTCTTTTCTGAGTCAGGGGCCTCTGGGGTGCCGTAGAGCCCCCATCCTGCCAAGCACAGGGATTGGCAGAGAAGGAAGGAGGAGAAGGGAAGTGACAACCGGGCGCATCGTGTGAGGTGGGCTCTGTGAGGGACCCAGTGCAGTCCCCCACAGCTGGTGGCACACCCTGCAGCACCCCAGGCACCCCGGGAGGGGGTGGGTAGGCAGGCGATACTGGGAGCCCTACAGGCTCTTTCAAATGATGCCACGCGGCTGCCGGGTGAGTCAGTGCAGAGTGGCAGCTGTCACCACGCCTCGCAGGGGACATGTATCCACATTATGTCAAAACTAAGCTATTCCCAAGGCAGCCCCAGGGGAGGCCCCGTGAGCTGTGTCATCCAGAAGGAAGAGCGAGCCTTCTGCACACAGGACCCCCGCCTCAAGGCAGGGAACCCCAGGCCATACCAACTCCAGACCCAGTGGGGCACAGGGCAAGGCGGGGTAACCACAGGGCTCCAGCCCTCCAGATGTGCGGCCAGCATTCCTCTGTGGAGACGGGGCGGAGCAGCAGCCAGGGGCCCAGATGGGCTGCATTAATCTGGGAGCAGGCTCCTCGGGGCCCAGATGCTCCGTGTGCAGCCGGCGAGCCGGCTGTGGGCTCCAGATGGGGGCCTGCAATGGGGAAGCGACCAGCTCCAGACACGTGCAGTCTGAGCAGCAGTGGCTGCAGGCCTCAGCACAGCACCCGGGCCTGGGGCCTCTCCACTCACGGCCTCTCCAGGATCCCCACCCCCAGCCCACAGGCCCCAGGGCCAAGAGGGGTTCAGGGCTCAAAAAACTGCGACTCAGGATGTGCAGAGCCCAAAGGCTCATGCTTCATTGCATGAGCAGGGACAGAGCCCGGGGACCTGCACAGAGTCACACAGGCCAGGGACAGGCTGGAACCCCAATGGGAGCAGAGGGTCCAAGGCCCCTCAAGCCACAGGCAGCTTCAGGGGGGGCGCTTTGGGGCCAGATGCCTACCTCTCCACACCCCCACACAGACACCCTCAGCCCCACGCAATTAGGTGACCTGGACATGGTTGGCCGAGCAGTGGGAGGGGGCACTGCCCTGACCTTCGAGGCAGGGTCCGTAGGGGGCGGGACAGAGTTCAGCCCCAGGAATCTTGGAGGATGCAGCCTTGCCCTGGGGGCCCCGCCCCTCAGCCTCCCCCTACTCCCAACAGCGCTGTTCCACTGGGAAGTGGAGAGGCAGGAGCCCAGCTAGGCAGAGGCCTTGGGCCGACCGCTAACCCCCGGCCCCAGGCCCTCACCCCCAAAACTGAGGTGGTGGAAGAGGCACTCCCACTCACTGAGCACCCACCAGAGGCCGGGCCCGTGCAGGCCCCTCACCTGCCATGTCAGTTCCCCACAGCTTCTGTGTGAGGTATGGTGTCCCCATCTCCTAGATGGGCAGCTCCCACAGGAGCCAGCCTGTCTAAGGCCACCTGGCTGGGCCAGGCAGGGCCCAGCAGGGCTGGCGGAGCTCCAGGGACCTGCCCCTGGCCCCGGCTTGGTCTCGGACTTGGGGCTCTGAGGGCTGGTGGCTCCACGTGGGTCTGGAGAAAGCCTTCGTAAGGAAGCCCAGAGGAGGTGCCCTCCACAGGACCTGGCTCCCCTTCCCTTTTAGCACATCTGCTTCATATGGTGGGACAGCTGAGAGAAACCCAGAAAAGACAGAGTCCCGGGACTGCAGCAGACCCTCCCGCCACCCAGCGGCCTCCAGCTAGAGAACTGGAGTCTCCCAGCAGCCCCCCTCAATGACAGGAGTTTCCCCCCACACCCCCCACCAGCCCCTAGAAGTACACTGAGAGGACAGGGATGAGGGCAAAGGGCAGGCCCTCAGGAGAGCACCTCATTCTCTAAGCTTCAGTCCCCAGGTCTGCACAGTGGCCCCAGCCCTGGAGTCTGAGCCAGGAGGGCATGGCGGTCACAGTGGGCAGAGGTGGGAGGTCAGGCCCGCCTAGAAGAGGCCTCCCAGTGGACAGCAACCCCTGGACCCCAGCCGAGAGGCAAGGTGAACTGACATGGCTACGCCTGCGGAGGGCGTCCACGGGCTCCTTCTGAACCCGCCCTGACAAGGCAGCCGAGGAGAGGGACAGCAGGACCGGCACAGTCTTGCCTGGGCGGGAGCTGGCTGGGGGGTGGGCTGAAGCGAGAAGCACTAATAGGTTATGTCAGGCGAGAGCTCTGGGGAGGGGGCCGCGCCTCTCAGCTCTGGCAGCCCCACCTGGGGCCTGCGCCCAAGAGCTGAGGCCTGGAGAGTGATGCTGGCTTGGATCTGAGTGCGGTGCGAGGGCCGCTGGGCCTGGAGTGGGGAAGCCTCACTTAGCCACAGTGGCCAGGAAGGCAGGATGAGCCTTCCTGGTGGCTGGTGAACACAGAGACACTCTCCATGGGCTGTGGCGTCCTATGCAGAGGAAGCTGCAGGGTCTCTCCAACCCTGCACGGAGCTCAGCTTGGTGGGGAGCAGAGCTCTGGTGACCACCCCCAGCCTCAGAGGGCCCTCTCACGTCCCCTCACTTCCTCCTCTGCCCAGACCCCTGCCCCAGGGCTCCAGGAGCCCATCCCCAAGTCAGGGGACCCTGATTTCTCACCCCCTTACTCTCGCTGCTCTGCCTAGGGTCTGCCCAGCACTGCCCCATCCTCCAAGCTGTGCCTTGACATCCTCCAACACCACTGTCTCTTCCGGGGTTGGGATGGGATCAGGAGCTGGGGGACAGGGCAAGGCCTGAAAGTGAGCCCCTCTCCTAGGGCTCAGGGCTGTGGGCTCAGGGGGTGAGTGGGCACCCAAGGAAGCAGAGGGGGGCTCAGTGCAGGGGGGTGTCAGTGAAAGGCCAGAGACTTAGGCCTGTGACTGAGGAGGGGGCCCCTCGCAACCGTGGCGGGGTGGCCAGGGCCCTGTGTGTCTTGGCTGAGTGGGACCCCTGGGCCGCCAGGTATGTAACAATTCCAGCCATTTCCTGCCCTATTAATGAGAAAGGGGCTGATATAAATACACGCTCAGCATAAATAAATACAGGCCAGGCCCGGACTGCATAGCAGACAGATTGCGTGGAGCTGCTGGCCAGCCCTTCAGCCGGTTCCCCCACCCTGCCCACAGCCCCCCCATTGCCCCCCACTTGTTTTCCTCCAGCAGGCCAGGGCCCCTCCACACTCACAGGCCTGAGACAGACAGACTGACTGCCCTCACCCTTGGCCTCAGAGTGGGGTCCTTATAGCCCCCAGGAAGGCGGCAGGCTGGGAGAGGGAACTGGGATCCCCGCCCCTTCCTGCTGCAGACCTGAAGCGGGACGTCTCGTGCACAGAGCCGTGACATCCCTGTGAGGCCCCAGGTGCTATCACTGTGCCTCTTCACAGGTGGGGAAACTGAGGCTCACAGCGTTAAGGAACTTGCCCAAGGTCACACGGCCAGGAGGTGGTGAGTCCAAGATTCAAACCAGAGGCTTTCTGATCCCAAGCCCTCTGATCTGCCCACTGTGTGTGAGGGACAGCCAAGAACAGATGTCACCCTCCTCCCTCCCTCCCAAGCCCCAGCCCTGGAAGGACTTACGTTCAGGGCCTGGAAGCATGAGCTTCAGGGAGCCACATCTCAGTCCATGGAAGGGCCCTCTCCGACAGAGCTGCACGTGCAGGCCCAGCTCTTGCCAGCCCGAGACCACCTCCCAGCCGGGGCGTCCAGGACATTGAGGTCCCTCGTATGCTGACTGTCCCATCTGGGAATCACTCTGTCACCCCACATTGCACAGACATGGAAACTGAGGCGCAGAGGGGCCAGAGCCTCACTCAAGGTCACACAGAGAGGCAGGGCCGAGTTATGGAACCCAAGCATCTGGCCCCAGCCTGGGGACTTCTCGGGCCTCGGGCTCAAAGTGGAAGGGGCCGTTTCCTCTCACCAGCCTCCCCTGCCCAGTGCCGCCCCAGCTGCCCAGCCTGCACACTTCAGGTGTCGGCCTACGACCCAGAGCCCAGCCTTGGGCCCTACCACAGCAACAGGGGCTAGAAAAACCCAGGTCCAGACCGGTAGAAGCCTGACAAATTTCATACAGCAAGGGGCAGGTCTGGGGCCAGCGCCCAGGGTCTCGCCCTCTGGCTGCAGCACATTCCTCTCTTGCAGGCCCAGCTCAAATGCCCCTCCTTCAGGAAGGTTGGCCAGCCACCCCCGACCCAAAGGAACGGCTCCCGGTCTGCTCCCGGCCCTCCTCTGCATTCAAGCCTTTGAAGTCTTCTCTCACTGATGTGTCTCCTAAGTGGGCACTGGCCCAAGGCATGGCCACGCTGGAGTGCCCCCTGCAGAGCCCTAGTGTGGAAAGTAGGGGCAAGGCCTTTACAAAGTTACAGTCTCGTCACCACCAGCTCCCAACAATTTGGGAGCCTACTATTCAAGGGGGTGAGTTGGGCAGGGGGCTCCCTCAGAGCAAGAGGTCCTAAGCCCCAGCTGGTCTCCTGGCTCCACCCCACCCCCAGGTCCAGGGCCCAGGCTAGCACCTCTGCCTGTTGCAGGCTGGACCCGTGATCTCTTAGCCCCCAGCCCTGGTCTCTTCTTCCCATGCTCACCCGAGCCATGTGAGGTCTCAGCCCTGGGCCCCCAGGGACGTGGCGGGTGGGTGTGGGAGCATAGCATGTGGAAGGTCAGAGAGGAGCTCCCCAGGGCAGGGGCCACCCCCCAACCTACACCCCTCCATCCCCTCCCCAGGCAGTTCCTCCGAGGCCCACCCCCTCCCAGGCTTCAGAGCTATATTGTGGGAAAAAGCCAAACCCAATGCAGCCATTAGAAAGGATGAGACATCCATGTGGATTGACTTGGAAATGAGTGGGTGGCATATTGTCAAGTGCCAAAACACAATTCGCCTAACAATATGTATAGTATGATCAGATCTCCATCAGCACAATCTCTAGGTATACAGTCACGTGAGCATGCATGCAGGTTTGCATTATGCAAAGAATTGTGGCTGGAAAGATATACAACACAGTTGACCCTGTTTCTCTCAAGTTTAGAACCAGAGAAGAAGGAAACATTTTTACCTTAACATCTCTGCATTTTGGTACATGAGGCAACAAAAGACCCCGAATAGTCAAAGCAATCCTGAGAAAAAAGAACAAAGCTGGAGGCATCACAATCTCTGAATTCAAAACATACTACAAAGCTATAGTAATCAAAACAGCATGGTACTGGCACAAAAACAGACACACAGATCAATGGAACAGAATTGAAAGCACAGAAATAAAACCACACATCTACAGACAGCTAATCTTCAACAAAGAAGCCAAGAACATACAATGGAGAAAGGAGGGTCTCTTCAATAAATGGTGTTGGGAAAACTGGACAGTCACATGCAAAAGAATGAAAGTAGACTATTATCTTACACCATACACAAAAATCAACTCAAAATGGATCAAAGACCTGAAGGTGAGACCTGAAACTATAAAACTCCTGGAGGAAAATATAAGCGGTACACTCTTTGACATTGGTTATAGAGGGATCTTTTTGAATTCCATGTCTACACGGACAAGTGAAACAAAAGAAAAAATAAACAAGTGGGACTTCATCAGAATAAAGAGCTTCCGCAAGGCAAACAAAACCAGGATAAAAATGAAAAGACAACCCCCCAGCTGGGAGAAAGTATTTGCAAAGCATATATCCTACAAGGGGTTAATCTCTATAATACACAAAGAACTCACACAACTGAACAACAAAAAACCAAACAACCCAATCAAAAAATGGGCAGAGGCTGGTGGCGTAGTGGTTAAGTGTGCGCGCTCTGCTTCAGCAGCCCGGGGTTCACAGGTTCAGCCCGCGCACGCACCAATGCACCGCTGGTCAAGCCATGCTGTGGCGGCGTCCCATATAAAGTGGAGGAAGATGGGCACGGATGTTAGCCCAGGGCCAGTCTTCCTGAGCAAAAAGAGGAGGATTGGCAACAGATGTTAACTCAGGGCTAATCTTTCTCACCAAAAAAAAAAACGGGGGGGGGGGGGGGGGAGAATATGAGCAGACATTTTTCCAAGGAAGATAAACAGATGGCCAACAGGCACATGAAAAGATATTCAACATCACTAATCATCAGGGAAACGCAAATCGAAACTACACTAAAATATCACCTTATACCCATCAGAATGGCTATAATCACCAAGACAAAAAATAACAAATGCTGGCGAGGTTGTGGAGAAAAGGGAGCCCTCATACACAGCTGGTGGGAATGCAAACTAGTGCAGCCTCTACGGAAAACAGTATGGAGATTCCACAAAAAATTAAAAATAGAAATACCTTGTGATCCGGCTATCCCACTACTAGGTATTTATCCAAAGATCCTGAAATCAACAATCCAAAGAGTTTTATGCACCCCCGTGTTCATTGCAGCATTATTCACTATAGCCAAGACATGGAAGCAACCCAAGTGTCCCTCGACTGATGATTGGATAAAGAAGATGTGGTATATATATACCATGGAACACTACTCAGCCATTAAAAAAGACAGAATCGTCTCACTTGCAACAACATGGATGGACCTGGAGGATAGTATTATGTTAAGTGAAATAAGCCAGACAGAGAAAGACAAACACCACATGATTTCACTCGTATGTAGAAGATAAACTAACACACGGACAGAGAGAACAGTTTGCTGGTTACCAGGGGGTGGGCACAAGGGGTGAAGGGAGGCATTTATATGGTGACTGACAAACAATAATGTACAACTAAAAGTTCACAATGTTATAAACTATTATGATATCAATTTTTAAAAAAAGCTTTAAAAAATGGAAAATGATGCAATTCAACCATAACTTTGTATATGTAAACTATTTTACATTGTATTGCAATATTTTGTTTCCATTTTTGTCTTTTCCACTAGATGGCGAACTCTTTGAGTGTATGGCCAGATTTACTTATTTTTTGAATCTTTATCACTTAGCCCCTTATCTAGCACATAGCTCCCCACTAAAATGTTCAATAAGTAAGTGCCTAAGTAAATACACAAATAAATGAGTGAGTGAATAGATGAGTTGGGCTATATGATCTCTGAAGTCACTTCCTGCCTCCAAGACTCTAGGTGTCTAAACTTTACATACTGTGGCTATTCATTAGTCATTTAAAAGAAAAATTTAGTATGATCTTAGGAAAAAATGGGAGTGAAGTTAAATTCCAAAGCATTTTTCATGTGGAATAAAATTCATTCACGAACCTCAATACAATCCTATGGTTTATTTCAGCAAATTCAGCTTTATCTAGTGTAGTTAAAAATGTTCTGATTAATCAGATATTCTGAGAAGTATATTAGGACACCACTAAGCATCATAGAAGTGGAGGAATACCGATTAATGTATAGGAGCGTGGAGATGATAACATTTTGGCCTACAATTTTAGGGCACATTATTTCAGGCCTTATACCATACAATAAAATTTACTTTACAAAAAAAATTTAGTAGAAGGAAAAAATACCAGTATCACATACACAGTCTCGCCTCTAGCCCCACCGCCCCGGGCTGTGCGAGCTCCCTGCTGGTCCAGACCTCCAGCCCGTCCCCCAGCTCCATCCAGGCACTTCCCCTCCCCTGTGGCCTTTGAGGCCCCTCTCTACTCACCCTCCTGCCCCTCCAGCACCCCAGGCCCCACAGGCCCAGCCCTGTCAAGCAGCAGCTTGGTCCCTGGCAGCTCAAGGCCCACCCAGCTCCACACGGCTGCTCTGGGTTCTCCACCCAGTCCCCCTGTCCCCACCCTCAGCAGAGGCCAACTTCACATACTTCTGCACTCAGCCTTCCCTGTAAGCTGTGTGTTCTGGAATCCCAGTCATGTTTACCCCTTCACCAGGATCTTATAAGGCCCAGCAAGTGTTCTGCCTGGTTCGCCAGATAGGAGCCCTTCAGATGTCTCCCCTCAGAGGCAGGCCGGGCCTGCTGCTCAGACCCGGAGGAAGGGCCTAGAAGTTCACCCCATACCCATCCGCAGGTCCCTATGGGAGGCAAGGCAGGAATCTTGCCCCCACTTCCCTGGGAACCAGAATGGAGAAGGCGAAAGCAGGGCAGAACTCTCTGGAATATCTTCTCACACTCCCAGCACCCTTGGGCTTGGGAGTGAGTGAGGGGTGATTGCTAACCCCCAAGAAACCATCCCTTCCCCTTCTCTCACAGAATCACCCCACTCAGGGTGGCAGCTGGGGCATCTGAGCCCCTGTAGCCTGAGCTTGCATAGCTCCATCAGCCGCTCCCTCAGCAGAACCTGGGCAGCTAGGGGTGAGTCTGAGATACTGGACGCTTCCCTCCCCTGGAGGAGATGGACGGATGGATGGATCTGTGGAAGGACTTGTGGCTGAGGAGGTGGATGGGTGGATAGATGGACGGATGGATGTGTGCATGGATTTGTGGGTGAATGGGTGAATGGATGGGTAGGTGGGTGGGTCAACAAGCTGAGGGATGGATGGATGGATGGGTGGGTAGATGGGTGGGTGGGTGGATGGGTGGATAGATGGATGGATGGATGGGAAAGTGAGGGGCTAAGTGTATAAATGAACGGATGGGCTAGTTGCAGTCTGGACCAGGAATAACTACTTCTCAAAGGAATTTTCTAAATCTCTGAAATATGAGGCCCTGGCACCCCCCAGAGGCTAGAGTCTCTAACTACCCATCTCCCCTAAAGCCCTGGGCACCAACAGTCCTGAGAATCAGCAGCATGGCCCTGGAGAAAGTTAGGGGTTCTGGGAAACAAAAAACCTAGGGTCCAGTGCTGGCCCTTCGCCTAACTTACTCTGGGACCTTGGGAATGTTCAACCTTCCGAGGCTCAATTTTCTCATCTGGAAAATGGAGCTAATCAAACCGGATGCCTGTGTTGCTATGAGATTTAAACAAAATTACATGTGTAAAGTGTCTGAGATGGTTATCTGGCCGTATCAGGTGCTCCCAGAATGTGATTTCTTTCCCAGGGGCAGCCCTAGGGCACGCATGCGCACACACACACATACATACACACACATGCGCACACATGTGCACACACACACATCCCCCCAGCCCAGTAGGGAAAAGGGACAGAGAGTGAGCCCCCAGGCCAGACCAGACCAGGAGAGGCAGATGGGGAAAGATTTATTCTCCAGGGGTTCCGTGCTCTGGCAGGACTGGCCCAGCCTGGGGGACCAGGGGCTCAGGAAGCAGGGACTCAGACAAGGGCCCTGGGGCCTCCTGGGGCTCAACCTCCTGGGCCCGCGCCAGCTGGGCCGTGTGCTCAAAGGCAGCGTGCAGCAGGTGGGAGGCGAGGCAGGTGGTCCAGGTGAGGAGATAGGCCAGGTGCCAGGAGGTGAGCACTGCCGCGCTCTCCACCCTCCAGTACAGACGCTTCAGCAGGGCCAGGAGCTCCCGCACCACGCGCTTCTCCAGCCCGGCCTGGAGGGGGCAAGCGGATGGGCAGGTGGTCACCAGGAGCTCACATGGCTGCACTGCCTGGCTGCTAGCCCCCTAGCCCAGCCCTGGCCGTGCCCAGTGCCCCAGGCCTGCCCTCAGCGGCCCAGCCCACACACCGTCTGCCCACCTTGCTGGGCAGCCAGCCCAGGCTACAGCGGTGGGCTGTCCAGCACAGCCTCCAGGTCAGCAGCAGCAGCAACAAGACTGCCAGCATCAGGCTGTGTAGACATGACAGAGACAGGTCTGTCCAGGTGGCCACAGACAGGCCCGGCTGCTCCCAGGCACCTAGCCGCTTTGGGGCCAGGCCCAAGGCCCGGGCACAGCCCAGCATGCCTGTCCACACCAGCCTGGGTGCCCGCAGCACCAGCCGCACAGGAACCTCCATCAGTGCCAGTCCAGCCCGGAGAACCCGGCCCATGGGGCAGGCTGTGAGTGCCGGGGGCAGTGAGTGGGCCTGCCAGCCACGGGACCCCTGGGCCTCCTGGGCCAACCCCGACAGCCAGTGGTTGAAGAGGACGATCTTGAGGAGCAAGAAATTATAGAGGCGGACCCGGTTCTGGACCAGCTGCAGGAGAAGGAGAGACAGTCACCACCCACCGTCACTCACTCGGGGAGGAACCCCACCTGCTCCCTGTTTTACTGTGGGGGGCGCTGCCAGGCCACCTCATGCCAGGCCTTCCCCATCTCAAGGCCTCAGTTTCCCCACACACAAGAATGAACTTTATCTGTCCACTTCTAAGGACTTCACTCTTAGGGAGGGAGATTTAGAAGATGTTTCATATTATATTTGGTTTTTTGTGTGTGTGAGGAAGATCAGCCCTGAGCTAATATCCGATGCCAATCCTCCTCTTTTTGTTGAGGAAGACGGGCCCTAGACTAACACCTGTGCCCATCCTCCTCCACTTTATATGGGACACCGCCACAGGATGGCTTGACAGGTGGTGCGTCGGTGCGCACCCGGGATCCAAACCTGCGAACCCCGGGCCACTGAAGCGGAGCGCACACACTTAACCACTTGCGCCACCAGGCTGGCCCTATATTTGGTTTTAAATGGTTATTTATAATACTCCAGACTGAAGGAGGTGGATTTATTATTATTATTATTATCATTGTTATTATTATATAAGGAATGACCCTTAGCCCTTTCATCCTGTGGGATTTGAACCCAGGTCGGTTTCATCTCACAAACACCTGGGCTTTCCTGCACATCAGTTGCCTCTTGGTTTCATGAGGGCAGCTAGGGGTGAAGGGGAGTGCCCTTAGGGGTAGGGAGATGTGAGGCATGGGGGGCAGTGACAGCATTAATGACTGACCCACTGCAAGAGCTGAAGGAGAGGAAGGGACCCAAAAAGATATCCAGATTTCTGTCCTGGGTGACAGGGTGGATGTGATGGCTCCCATCCACTGGAAGGAAGAGTGGGGTTGGGGGGGAAGGGTCTGAAAACGAGGAAGTCTCACCTGAGTCCTGGAGCTGAACAGCCCCTCCTCACAGCCCTAAAGCCCCCAGCCCCTAAGTAACGCCAACCCACCCATCTGGACCCCACATGCCCCTTTCCACAGGACCACCTGGAGCCCTAAGTGACTGTTGTGGGAGGCAGACATCTGGGATTGGCTGTGTGCCCCACCATGGGTGGGATCAGCAGAGCTGAGGGGGTGGGGCCATGCTGGGAAAGGAAGGGAACCCAGGGGTTCAGCTAGGAGAGGAATTAGGATGGAGGGAGGTGATGGTGCTCAGGGCAAGCTGCCCCAGGAAGCACCACTCTGGTATGTGGATTATTTCGAGCTGAAGACAATAAGGACTCAGAGAGCTCAGGAAAAATATTTGAGTTTCCCCTCCCAAACTGCCTAAAGAATTTAAAACAAAAAATCTGTTTTAGGAAGGAATTATTATCCTGACTGCTATAAAAGATAATTTAGGATAGAGGTTACAATAGAAAAGGCACCAACAAGCCCATCTTATCAGGAGTTCTGTCTCTCTGGCCACATTCTTTGGATGGCCCTGCGAGGAGTTGTCAGACAATCATTTACAAGGGAAGTCTCCATTTGTAAAGGTATCTCCCTCTCTGTATTGGGAAAAGGGGGCGGGGAGCTCATTTCTAGTAACTTATCAATGTGGAAGGTGAGGCCTCGGGGCTGTATAATAAACCTTACTCTTGTTTACTGTGCTTTAGTGGTAATCTCCTGTAACTGACTCCCCCCACCCCCAAAATCCTCCTTTGTCATTGGCTGAAAATGATATTTAAGACGAGAATTTCTGCTATTGTGTTGAGAAACGCAGTGTCCCTGCTTTCTCCCATGTATACATGTTATTAAACTTGGTATTATTTTCTCCTGCTAACCTGTCTCGTTGATTATTTGGCCAGCCAGAAGAACCTTAAGGGAAAGGGCAGAGGGAGATTCTCCCTCTTCCCCCGACAGAGGAAACAGGAGCTGGCCGCCAGCTTATGATGTTGAGACCAGGGAGGAGAGAAACATACGGTACCCCACAAGATCCATTATAGGAGAGGAAATAGCCTCAGAGAGGTGGAGTAATTTGCCCAGAGCCACACAGCTAAAGAGTGGAACAGCCGAGATTCAAATCCAATTGTCTGTCTCTTTCGACTGCACCGTGTAATCTCCACTTCCTATGCCACAGTTGAAGACCCAGGGGACCCTCTTCTGATAACTCAGCCCTCTGAGGAGTTGTGATTTGGAGATGTGGCCCCGGTCGTCAGCATTTGCATGTTTGAAAAAGATGGATGGGAAGGGCAACGCTTAACCCTATATAGAGAAAATACCAGCACTGTGGCTTGGGGGTGGGACTTCTGGGAGCCGTCAGACAGGCAGTCAGCTAGTTCCACGGTCGGGACAGGTCGGCAGGATCCAGCAGCTCTGAGGTGGCTGTGAAGGGCCAGGTGTGTGGCCCCCACCCTCTGCCCCTCACCCCCACTCACCAGCACTGAGAGCTTCCCCACCAGTAGCAGAATCCCCACAAGGCTGGATCTCACAGGAGGGACAACCTCCATGTCCGGCCCTCCTACCCCTCCTCCAGCTGGGAGAGGCAGGGTGACCTCACAGATGCCACAGGTGCGGGCCAAGTTACCATGGGGACCCAGTTGCCACAAGAGACCCCCTTTCCCTGCCTCCCCCCCTGGAGGAGGTCCTCGGCGCCCGCAGGAGGCCGCGGAAGCAGCAGTGCGCACAGAAGCTGGGGCAGAGGGTGGGCGGGCGCTGCGCCTCCCACATCCCTCCAAACCCCATGATAGCAAAGGCCTAGGAAATAGAAATCTTCCCCCAGGGCCACAGGTGCCGAAATGTGGACAGACAGACAGAAGCCTCAGCTGCCCGAACCTGAAGGCCCTACCTAAGCGCCCCCATTCATTCCTGCATTTTGCTAAAGGTTGGGCCCCAGTCACAAAGCAGAGAAATTAGGTTGTGACCTTTATTCTCAGGTCTTAGTAATGTCTCGGTGGGTTCTGAGACCAGGGAGAGAGAAAATGTGCCGACATAAAGGCCTCGGAGTGTCCCGGAGAGGGGCAGGTTCTGAGCGAAGGAGGGCAATTTGCTGAGCCAGCCCCCTCGGGGCCACAAGGGGCCAGAGGAGGCCACAGGCGGCCTGCAGCATCTTGGAGAGGTGGCGGAACCTGGCGTTAGGGTCAAAGAATTAGAATTCTGGGAGAGCCCAGAACTTTGAGCACAGTGTTTCTTACCTTGCTTTCCTGTCTGGGTCCCGGCAGGTGGCCCCAGGAGGCTGCAGGACCACGCTCTCATGACATTCAGAAACTTTAAAAAGCACGCACTCTGGTGGACAGGGCGCTATGAGGGCAGGGCTCTGTGAGGAGAGGCCCCCTCTGTGCAGATTGGAAGGGTGGGTGCTGCCCGGGCCCTTGCTCACAGTGTGATTTCAGTCCTCACTCACTCCCTCAGCCAGGCACACTTGTGCAGGATACAACCTGCCCAACTGTACAGGGCAGCCTGCCATAACGAGTCCCTGGAATGTCAACCATGACTTTTGCCCAGGGCAGTCCTGTTCGCCCATTCATTCCCTCCCCTGGAGCAACAGCTGGAGGGTGGAATGTGCAAAGTCCCTCCACTCTGTCTTCTGCCCTGGCCCCTCCTCCACCCACTCTCTATGTCTCCAACACTATGGCACTGAGAGGTCACTGGGGCTTTAGAAAGGCCTCCTTGAGCTAAGTTTTGAAGCGTGGGTAGGAGTTTTCCAGAGAAGAAAGTGTGGAGCATGGTCGAGGCAGAGGAAACAGCATGATTCAAACAATTCAGTATTACTAGAGCGGGGAGGAGCACAAAGTCGGCAAGGGCCACAAAGGTCATGGAATATTCTATTAAAGGACAGAAGCCATTGAAGAACGGAGGATGAAAGGCAAGTGGAGATCGCTGGGGGCTTTAGAACAGTCCCTCCAGCTGCATGAGGAGGCTAGACTGGGGGGAGTGGGGGCCTGGGGGGAGATCAGATAGGAACCCACAACAATAAACCCTCCAGGCGTGAGATGATGGGAGCCTGGACCAGGGCTGTAGCGCTGGGAATGGGGAGAAGCGGACAGATGCCAGAAACGTGTGGAAGGTGGAACTGACAGAGTCCCACTGTCAAGAACAATGAAAGGTCCAAGACTGCACCCTGCTTGCGCGCTAACCCGTCAGCCCGGCAGAGTTCCTCGGATGCCGGGAGAAGGCACAAGCCTCCTGGGTCAGAGCAGAAGGACAATTTACTACTCACAGCACTAGCAGTAAACTAGAGTATACGTATTTTGCATTGGTTCTTTGAGGCCCGAATCCCACGAGTGACGTGAAAAGGGTCAGAGGACACCTGTACACAGAGTGAGCATATCACAGAAGAGAGACTCGGAGCCTAGGGAACCCGAATCTTTTAGAACGGGCAGTAAGCAAGCCTGCCCTTTGCTCCAGAGGTTGACACTGTGTCTTCCAAGGTGGTTCGATACACAGACATCCTGGAAGAGATCATCCAGAACAAAGAGCAAGAAATTCCCGTGCAGAAACACGAGAGACCAGTGGAGAATCATCTCCCAACAGAGAACTGACTAAGAAGAGAGGTAAAGTGAGGCAGGGGTCGAGGATCCCCCTCAGAAGGCTTGGGCAGAAGGCAGATGGTGGTGCTGCAGCCCACCAAGGTGGGGCGGGGAGGAGGAGCAGGTTTGGGGAAGGGTGTCAGGTAGGGAGGGCTGAAACTATAATTTGCAACTCGTTTTCCCTCCTCTCTTTGGCTTGCCCCGCCCCTGCCATCAGCCAGCATTGCCATACCCAGAATTCCACTGTCACCAAGGCTGAGTTGATGGTCTTCAGCCTCATATTGACCCAACTCCCTGCACCTCGTGGTCCAGGCTGGAGCTGGAGTTGCAAAGACCTCACTCTGCACCACTGCTCCCAGGGTGGCTTCTCAGGGTGCCTCTCAAGTCCCATTAAAATGCCAGGCCCAGGTCTCAGGCTCAGCACCACTCAGCTGTCCCCCACCGACGCCAGAGCCCTCATCGTGGTCCCCAAGCTGGATTTCAGCAAGGTCTCTCTGTGGCTCTGTGGCTGCCTAGACCACAGGCGGGGAGGGACACAGAGGGGCCACAGGGCTGGAAATCTAGTGATGGAGATTGGAGGCCTCCCCCGGAGTGTGAAACCCACACAGGACCTCCCCCTAGCTAGCTTGGGGAACACAGCCCCAGCCGTGCGGTCCCATGGGTGGGAAAACCCAGCATGGCCCGTCACCCTCCTTCCTCATCTTCACTTCAAGCCGCCTCTGCAGGCCAAGACCATGAATCCTGTTCACTACAGTGCCCCACGCCTAAAAGCGTTGAGTTCATAGTAAGAGCTCCCTAAATATTTGTTCCATTAATAAATGAGTAACGGCCTCCAAGATCCCTCCCTGCCAGGATGGACATGAGGATGGCACAGGCTGCTGCAGAAGGCCCCCCGACTTTGGATCCTTCAGCAGGCAGTCATCAGCCCCTTCTCTTTCCTACTCAGTACCTAGGTTCAAGGCCATCCGTGCACCCTTGTGCCGCGTGGCCTTGGGCAATACCTCCCCTCCAGGGTCTCATCTTGCAAGGTAACAGGGAGGACTAGGTGGGGTAACCCAGTTATCAGTGGCTGCTGCCTTGCCCGACCCCAGGGAGCGCCATTC
The DNA here is from genome assembly GCF_057802395.1 of Ceratotherium simum simum. Classification (NCBI taxonomy): domain Eukaryota; kingdom Metazoa; phylum Chordata; class Mammalia; order Perissodactyla; family Rhinocerotidae; genus Ceratotherium; species Ceratotherium simum. The sequence continues at coordinate 43,366,474 of NC_141925.1, read as the reverse complement.
CCCGGCCCCTGCCCGGTCCGCGGAGAGCCCCCTCCCCTGCCCAGGACGGAGGGCGAGAGGAGAGGCGGGAAGCCCCCGCGCCTTCCGCGCAGCCCGGCGCCCGAGAGGCTCCAGCGCGCTCCCCTGCGGGTGCGGGACGGCGGCGCGCCGCGCGGGGGCAGCAGAGACCGGGGGCGCGCCGCACAGTGGTGGAAAGTTTTCGGTTGGCTGTTTGTTTCTTCTTAGCCCGCGAGGCCGGTTTCCCTGCGACAACAACCGTGCGTCACCCCGAGGAGCTCACCTGGTGCAGCTCGGGTCATGCCTGGGTTGCTGGAGGTGAAACCACCGAGAAAGGATCAGGACCCATATTCTCCCTCCTTCTTCCATGTTCCAATGTTAAAACTTCACTTTATTTCAAATCCTCACTCATTTTTTTTTCCCCAGAAGGACACAAAAATGATAAATATGCCTTCGTACTTATTGGAACTTGTATTTTTTTTTTCCTTCTAAAGATGGCTTTATCGAAGCCACTTAGGTGCAAGCATAATGATTAAAAACTTAGGAAAGCCTGAGGGTCCCACCCTGGTTCAGGGAAAAGGTTCTGCAGTTGGCCAGACTTGGGTTTGAACTGACCTCTGCCGCTTAATTACAAGTCTGTGCTCCTAACCCGAAGTTCCTTATTTGTACGACTTTGTAGAACCTACCAGGTGAGGTTGCTGGGCAGAGTCAATGAAATGGGGTCTGTGAAGTGCTGTGAGTGTCCCTGGCCCCACACCCATGCTCCGGGGCTGGTGGGTAAGTGAAGTCAGCATCTGTGGGTGAAAAGGCACCCAAGAATTTTTAACAGCAAAATAAACTACAAACTGGAAAAAAATTGCTTTAAATTATGTGCAAATTTGTAAAAAGAAGTCACCCCCAGGGTGCACCAAAATTGTATGAATTGGTAAACCAATATGTGGAGATACTCATTTCAAGCAAACTGCTTTCAGGCAATTCACTTGGAGCCCAAGACTAGATTTTTAAATTCAAAAAAAACACTGCCAGATATAAAGAAGGATCATTGCTGCCTTAAAACTAATTCAAAATTTTTTAACACAAAAATGAATGAAAATGCTTTAAAAGTGTTCTTTAGGGCTGGCCTGATGGCCTAGTGGTTAAGTTCATGTGCTCTGCTTCGGCGGCCGGGGTTCGGGGTTCAGATCCCGGATGCGGACCTACGCACCGCTTATCAAGCCATGCTGTGGTGGCATCCCACATACAAAATAGAGGAAGATGGGCGCGGATGTTAGCTCAGGGACAATCTTCCTTAGCAAAAAGAGGAAGATTGGCAAGGGATGTTGTTAGCTCAGGGCCAATCTTCCTCACCAAAAATAAAAAATAAAATAAATAAATAAAAGTGTGCTTTAAAAGGATATAAAGTTGCCAAACCATCCCTTTGTTCAAAAACATTATTCACCCCCAAAATAAAAGTTTGGATAAATGGACAAAAACGTATAAATGTCAGCCACAAATTGCAAAGTCACACTTGTGAGACACAAAAATCATCAACATATGAGAAAACAGCAATGGGAAATATGATTTTCACCAACTTATTTATTGATCAGTTCATTCAGAACCAACATGTTTAGTGCATTTGTTTTCTGCCAGCTCACCAAGCCTCTCTCTGGAATGTTCTCCCACCCACCGCCCACCCATCCTACCACTCCCTCTCTCTCCTCGCTCTTTTCTCTACCGGGCCTCTTGAGTCCTAAAGAAAACATCCCTCCCTCCGTTGAAGGGTATTTAGGTTGTGCCCCTGTCTTGGCCATTGTGAAGAAGGCTGCAGTGACCACGGGGTGCAGCTGTCTCGTCCCCACCCTTATGTCAGTTCCTTTGGATAGACACCCAGAGGTGGGACTGCTGGGTCACATGGGGGTTCTATTTTTAATTTTCTGAGGAACCTCCATACTGCTTTTCATAGCGGCTGCACCTACTTACACCCCCACGAGTGAGAGAGAGACAGCGATAGACAGAGCTGGATACACGCGCACACGATGGGCTGTTATTCAGCCTTTGAAAAGAAGGAATCCTGACAACATGGATGGAGCTGCGGGACGTGATGCTAAGTGAGATAAGCAAGATACAGAAAGAGAAATACTGCATGATTTCACTTTTATGTGGAATCGAAAAAAGCCAAATTCACAGAAACAATAGAATGGTGATTACCAGAGGCTAGGGTTGGGGGAAATGGGGTGATGTTGGCCAAAGGGTACAAAGTTTCAGTTATACAAGATGAATAAGTTCTAGAGATCTAATGTAAAGCATGGTGACAACAGCTAACAATACTGTACACTGTATTGTATACTTGAAATTTGCTAAGAGGATAGACCTTATTCAATCTTCTCAACACACATACAGATGGTAGCTATGTAGAGGTGATACATATCTTCATGGATCGTGGTGGTCATTTCACACTGTATACGTATATCAAAACATCAAGTTGTACACCTTAAAGGCATAAAATTTTTAATAAAAGAAAAAAGAATGGTTCTCAGTACCCCCTCACCTGACCGTTTAAGCTGTGTTGTTGAAAGAAGTCCTGCAGCCACCTCATCACCCCACCAGCCACTGGCCAGCCAGCTTCTACTCCCCACCGCACGGCCCTGGCCCAAGTCGCTGATAAACTCCTTGTTGGTGAATCTGTGTAGAGACACCATGAGCAAAGCCAAAAGGCAGTCACAGCCTGGGAAGTATGTTTGCAACCCATGAAACAGTCCAAGGATCAGTATCCAGAACATACAGAATATCCCAGGAACTCCTACAAATAAAAGAGAAATAAGATGAGATAAGATCAAGTGACTCAATAGAACACATAGGCAATGGCAATTCACAGGAGAGGAAAGAAACCCAAAGAGCCAACAAACACATGATAAGATGTTCAACTTCATTAGCAATCAAGGGAAATGCAAATTAAAACCACAATGAGATGCTATCTCACACTCATTCGAAAAAGCAAAAAAGTCTGACCTTGTACCACGCGCTGCGGCAACCACGCGCCACGCGCTGCGGCAACCAGGGCGTCAGGCGCAGCCAACGCCTGACCCGGCAGTGCCATGCTGGTTTTTCAGATCCTGAGAGCCACCCACGGTAAGAAACATGTTGTACTAAGCCGCCCATTACACACACATGTGAAACCAAACAGGAAGTTAAAACAGTAATTACCCTTACTACGTGCAATGTGCTCTTTTAGTTTCTATTCATTCTATTTCACAACCAACTGAATTGTTTTCACTCACGCTAATGAGTTGCAAACCCCAGCCTGGAAAGCACTCCTTCCAGAAGCATCCACTTGTGAACAAAGAAATACGTATGAGGCTATTGTAGCAGCATTTTTTCCATCAATAGGGAAATGGATAAATGAACTGGGTGTATCTGTCTGAGGGATGACTAAGCAGTGATTAAAATGAATGAGATCTGTACACACTGCCATAGAAAGATTTCGAAAACAGTGTTAAATGAAAAAGTAAAGTTACAGAGTAATAGCTACAAAATGATAGCATTTATATAAATTTTTTTAAACCCTGAAGCAATATTATATGTTGTTCTGGACACATATGGAGTAAAAATATAGAAATGAGACCTAGAAGGTCCTCACCCATTCGTGGTGTCAGCTGGTTCCCTGAGACAGCAGATGGAGGAGGGAGGAGGGAAAGTCAGCTTCATCTGTAACGCTCTCTGCTTTTTCTACTTGCAAATATTCTGAAGCAATGATGACAAAATGCTAACATTTGCTCATTCTGGGTGGTGGATACCTGAAGGTTGAAAGCAAGCCAGTCAAGCAAAGTTCTGAGGGAAGAGTAATCCAAGCCCCAAAACAGCAGTGCAAAGGCCCTGAGGTAACCATGGCATGTTCCAGAAACAGCAGAGGCCAGGATAGCGGAGAGAGGAGGAGAGAGGTTAGGGATGTAGTTGGTAAGAAATCTGGATTTTAGGTTTTAAGCAGGGGAGTAAACTCATGAAATTTATACTGTAAGAGTGTTATTCTAGTTGGACACGTTTTGGTAACTATTGAAATTGAGTGATGAACAAATATATAGGAATTGTTGTACCAATATCTTCTTTCGTGTGTGTTTGAAATTTTCCATAAAAAGTTTTAAAGTAATAATCAATACTACCTCCGGCTACTGTGAGGAAAATGGACTGTGGGTGGGGGCAATGGGGGAGGCAGGAGGCCAGTGAGGAGACCGCTGGATTTTAGGTTTGGGCGAGAGGGAAGGGTGGATGGGGCCAGAGAGGGAGAGATGGAGGGGAGAGACCACAGGATCCGCCGAATGGCTTGGGCTGAGCCCCTGGGTGCACAGTGGTCCGGGGCATCTGCTGAGTCAGGAGGCGGAGGAGGGGCAGATTTGGGGGGGGGGGGGGAATGAAAGCCGGTTTTGGGCGCATTGCCAGAGAGAGGCCTGTGGCCTCCAAGGGGAGATGTCAGGCGCTCGAGTCCAGAGTTCAGGGGCGAGTCGGGGCTAGGAGTCACCATTTAGGAATCCCTGGCATATAAATAGTACTTAAAACTAGGGACTAGATGAGATCACCTAGGAAGTGGGTGTTGATAGAGAAGAACAGAGGGCCCAGGACTGAGCCCGGGGGCTCTCCTACGTTTCCAGGTGGAGAGGAGGAGGAGGAGGAGGCAGTGAAGGAGAGCAGAAGGAGCAGCTTCCAAGGTAGGAAGAAACCAGAAGGAAGGGAAGGTACTCTCTTGTCCCCCAAACCCCACAACCTATCAACCCCAAGGCAGCCCCTCCATGGCAGCCCCTGACGCTGCTCAGGACTCCAGCTCTCACCCGAAGAACTGCAACAGACTCAGAACTTGCAGGCACCCCGTGCACTTGCCACGCTGCCTTCTGGAGCCATCTGTGCAAAATGCAGATCTGATGCTGTAGCCCCACGTAGCTCATTCAGGGTTAGAAAGCAAGCCCGCAGCCTGGTGACCATGATCCCTGTGGCCTGGCCCCACCCTGGTCAGCAGCCACACCTGCGGACGCTCCCGCCCTCCACAGACACACACGCGTTCACACACACCCAGGAGCAGGTGCTATAGCTTGCACCAACAGCTGTTCCCCTCTCTCTCCTTCCCAGAGGCCGGGCTCGCTTCCCACACCGAGTCTGGAAATGCCAGACCATGCTTTCCCAGCCCCTAGGGCTTCTGGGAAAATATCCTCCCTCCCAGAAAAAGAGAGAGAGGCAAGGAGACAAGGCCCATCCCTAGCCTGCCTTGGGGCTTTGTATGTGAGGACACACAAATGCTTGAGGGGCTACCACCATCTTGTGACCAGAAGGAGCCGACAGGCAAACGCACAGCATGGCAAACGAGAGAACGGGGTTTCGGTCCTTGGTGAAATCGGTGGGCCACTGGGCTAGCCTTCGTACTGCTGACCACTGGGCTTCTTGCAAGAAGAAATAGCGAACCCCTACTATGTAAACCACCTCGGCCTGGGCTTCCGACACCTGCACTCGGGAGCATCCCAACCAACCTCCACGTCCCCGCACATGCGCACACGCCACCGCATATGCCAGGCCCCCTGAGCGTCGTGCCTTCCCCCAGAACTCGTGTCCGTCGGCATCACCGAGTCCTGGCCTGGCGCGGCCCCCTCGTCCGCTCACTCTGGCCTCGGGGTGACTCTCGCCTCTCCTTCTCGGCACTGGCTGCCCCTGGCATCTGGCTTGTGCCTCTGTGAGATGGGACGTTCGCTGTGAAACATGAACTTCTGCTTTTAACGCGCCTCCTCACCCCCACACTATTTCCTGTTACCCAACCCGCCCCCCGATTTTGGCAGCAGCTGGACGGGGTGGTGTCCACTGCCCCAGGGGAGGGTCATTTTCAGCAAAAGACAGAAAAGACTTTTGGGTTCCAAAAGCTTAGGACTTCAGGGAACTGAAGGGTTAGATGAAACAAAAAAACATGATGAGTCAGAGAAAGGCCTCCCACCCAAAGCTAGAACAGGTTCCTGGGCTCCAGAGAGGAAGGAATGGAGTGGGCTGTGGGGAGACAAGTCGGTGGGGCCTGGGGTCCATGCCTGGGAGGAGTAGAGCAATGTCCAGAGACCACCAGCCCCCACCAGTGTCCCCGTGGCAAGTTTTGTCCTCCATCAAGGCCCAGGAGCCATCACTGTAGGAGCCATGTTGGTACCCAGAGACTGTGCAGCCCCGGCCAGCCAGCAGACACCACCAAGGGGCTGCAGGGGCAGCTATGCAGGCCCCCTGAGCACCCCAGGGCTTCTCCTGGAGCCGCTCAAGCCACCTTCTGATGGTCTAACAGGACTGCCTTTACTGAGGCCATCCATCTTACTTGAAGGGTCACCCCCACAATGACATTTCTCAACACTGTCAAAATTGACTTTAGCGGAGCCATTTTAAAATGGAGTCAGAGCTGCCTTTCCAGAGAAACTGCCTTGCTGTCTTGAACCTTGGACTGGGCCAAAACGGCCACTGTTTTACAAGTAATTGTTTGAGAAGTCAGCAGGAGAATGGACTTCCCCATCACAAAGACTGAGGGTTGTGGACTTTCTGAAGATAAAATCAATAGTCAATCAATGTTTAGCCAAGACTAGCTCTCTGCCTCCAACGCCAATGAAAATTCTTTGTCACACAACCTCCCTTCTTGGCCTTTAAAAGCCCCTGACTTTCACTCCCTGGCGGAACACTGTTCAGCTTTCTACCTGAATCTCTGCTCCCCGAATTGCAATTCTTTGATCCCAAATAAAAGCCGTGCCTCTTAAACTGGCTTCTGTTTTCACAAGTTGACCACATCATAGTGCCCACCTACCCCCACCCTAGACAAAGTAGTGGTCTTGGGGTAGGGGAGGGTGTTAGCCAGAAAAGCCTGCATGTGGATACTGAGGAGACAGTGACCAGAGCCTGGGCAGGAGAAGACACCCCTCCCCCTCCTCCCCCACTAGTGGGGTGGGGGGGCTATTTCTGACATCTCTGTGACTCCAGTGCCCCACCCAGGGCCTGATAAACAGTAGGTGCACAATAAATATTTATTGGCCTAAATGGAATATGAGGCTGCAGAGATGGGGCCCCACTGTCTCCCCCAACGCCCAGGCTCCCCCTCCCCACTCACCCTCCACTGACAACTCAGGGGTGACCATATGACCCAGTCTGGCCAAGAGGATGAAGCGGAAGTCAGGAGGTGGGGCTTCCAATAAATCTGCTGTGAAGGGATAGACTCAGCTGGCTAGCTTTTCCCCTTTCCCCTTCATCCTGTCAGGAGGGGTAGCAGCCATAAGGATGTGACAGACAGGAGGACAACGGCCTCCATGCAAAAGGTGGCAGAGAGGGAAGATGACAAGAGCCCGGGTCCCTGATGGCATAACTGAGCCCCAGACCAGACTGCCCAGTCTCGGCTTCCTTTATTAGACCCGTAAATCTCTCTCCCCGTCTGTCGACTGTCATCCTGTGGCGGCTGCGTGTGGCTGTGATGCTGAAAGCTATGCCACCAGTATTTCAGATACCAGCAGGTCACCCATGGTGGACAGGTTTCAGCAGAGCTTCCAGACTAGGCAGACGAGGAAGAAGGACCTGCCCACCAACTTCCGGAAAAAGTGGCCATGAAAACCCTGAGAATAGCAGCAGAGCATCGTCTGATACAGCACTGGAAGGTGAGAGGATGGCGCAGAAAACCAGGCAGGGCTCCGTTCTGCTGTCCACAGGGGCGCTAGGAGTCGGAATCCACTCAACAGCACTAACAACAGAATCTCCCTCTGTTTAAGCCACTGCTGTGCAGGTGTTCTGTTATTTGCATCTGAACACAACGGGTCTACAACATGTTCCCTGTATGCCTTTGGACTAAGATTGGGGTTTGGATCTTGGCTGGTGACAGCTGAAATCTGGATCTCCTCTACTACCTCCACTCTCCAAGAAGTGCTCTTGCCAAGGTCACTGTATTAATTAAGGGAAATGACAATAGCTATTATCATAGATAAATCCTGAAATCTTGTAGCCAGAAAAAAGGACCCTGTCACCGTAGCCAAATCAATGAACACAATGACAAGGGATCAAGGAAAAGAAAAATGGTTTAATTTTGGCAGCAAAATGAGGCTGCAGTGGGCTCATGCCCCAAAATCCACAGTCCTCCTGAGGCATTAGGAGTTGGGGTTTTTAAAGGAGAATCTGTGGGAAAGAATGTACCCTTGGTGACTGATTATTTGTTGGAGGAGAGAGCCCAGCTCTCTGGCGTCAAGCCAGCTGTTATCTCTATCTACAGCAGGAGATTTAGGGCTCCATCAATCAATCCTCCCGCATCACCCGAAATCGGGCCCTGGGAAGTGGAAGGAAATTGCCGCCAATTAAAGCTTTGCAGTCCGGTGTCCTCCCATCAGCCTGCATTTGGTCGAGATAAAGGACGCTGCAGGTGTCCTCCGTTTCTCTGTCCCTGTGATGAGGGTGGATTCCGCGCCAGGAACCCAGAGTTGGGAGCTTCAGCTTCTTGAGAATTTCAAGATCTCAGTCTCCCTGTAACAAACCTCAAGAACTGGTAATTAGCCAGAGTTTCAGTTTGTAGCCACCTGGGATTTTAACAATTTATTACCTCCAATTGTCTTGTGGAATTCAGGGACACAAAGGATAAAACAACCAATATCTACATGTGAATGTAACTTAGAGAAGCAGGGAAGGGGAAATGAGTGCCTTTGGTTGTAACCGCATATAAGCTGGGTTTAATGTAGGGGAACTGACAGTGGGGCGGCATCAAGAGAGAAGCTACAAGGCTTTTTAGTATTTCCCCTGTTACAACCTCAGTGGCTCAACACAATGAAAGTTCATTTCTTGTTCATGTTATGGTCCCACACAGGTTGGTGGGGATGCTCCACAGAATCATTTCAGGTCCCAGACCCCTTCATCTTGTAGCCCCACTCTCCTCTGGGGGCTTGGAGCCCACTCCACAGAGGATCATACAGGAAGTGTTTATGGTCCAGGTCTGGAAATAGAGCACTTCACCCCCATCCACATTCTACTAGCCAGAATTCAGCCACATGGCCACACCCACACGCAGGGGAGGCTGGGAAGCATAGCCTAACTTCGCAAGAAGAGGCAAACTTGGCAACTGGTGTACACTAGCAGGGTCTACCTCCGCCACCAAAGACCTCCACACCCTACAACCAGTGCTCACTTCCTAAGCCTCATTTTACACCAGCTCTCAGCAACATGGGGCAGTGTTGGCCATCCCCCAACTTTTTGAAACCCTCTGTTCTCAGCACCCTTACTAACTTTCTCTGAGTTTTCTCCAACACTCCCAGACACTGCCCTTCTGCCCTGAGCCCCCTCCTCTTTCCTTTCTCTCCCTGCACAGTCTCACCTTTACCAGCTGCCTCAGTCACCACCAGTTATACTCATGACCTTGAATCTGTCTCCAGCCTGACCTCTCCCCTGAGCTCAAGACTCTGGCATCAAACAGCCTCTTGGGCCTCTTCACGTAGACACCTCAAACTCGATATCCCCAAACTGTTAATACCCTCTTCACCCCAAAACTGCTCCTCCTCCTGGACTTCCCCTGCTGTCAATGGCACCACTGTCAACCCAACGGCTCAAGCAGAAACCTGAGTACCACTCCTGACAGCTTTCTTTTTTTTGCTGAGGAAGAATGGCCCTGGGCTAATATCCATGCCAATCTTCCTCCACTTTATGTGGGACACCGCCACAGCATGGCCCGACAAACAGTGCCTGGGTGCACACCAGGGATCCGAACCCCGAGCCGCCAACAGCGGAGTGTGTGCACTTAACCGCTACACCACTGGGCCGGCCCCCTACTCCTGATATCTTGCTTCCCCGTGCCACATGCTCTCAACCATCAGAACCCTGCTGCTTCTGCCTCCTAAACATCTCTGAAACTCATCCACTCCTCTCCACATCCATGACCTCTAGTCAAGCTCGAGCTACCATCACCTCCCGCCTGGACAACTTCAACAGCCTCCCAAGCCCCGCCTGTCCAAACACTGATCCCCTCCAACGGTTCTCCAGGCTAGTGCTTCTGAGACTTTAGCTGCATAGAAATCACCTGAAGAGTTTGTTAAAACGCAGATTTCTGGGCCCCCCACCCGACCCCCCGCAATCTGATGCTGATTCAGAGGGTCTGGGGCGGGGCTCAGGAATCTGCATTGCTAACAGGCTCCCCAAGGGCCGCGCCTGGAGCAACCAGAGCTGACAGGGCTGGCGCGGATGCCGCCAGGAGGCACCGGCCGCAGAGGGTTACACGGATTACTAAAACAAAACAAACTGTAAAATTCGGCCCCTCAGTACCGCTAGCCACATTCCAAGCGCTCAACAGCCGTCACGGAAGAAAGTTCTACCGGACGGCGTTGCCTAGATCTTGGTGAGCGTCCTAAAAGTGAAGGCTGAGCCCAGGTCCCTCTCTTGCCCGTGAGAATGCTGAGGCTCCCGGCGCCTGAGAGCGCACGCTTTCAGGAAGCATAAAGGACGTCGGGAGCCGGGAGGGCACAGACGCTCCCGAATCCGGCTACGTCGAAACCGACTCCGACAAGCCCTGGATCTTCCCGGGCTGGAGGAAGGCCAAGACCTTTGGGCTCATTGGCTGGGGGTGGAGGGGCGGGCTGCAGTGCTCTCCTTTGATTGGGTATTTTCTCTTAGCGGAAAGCCAATCATCGAGGGCGGTGGGGCGGGGCCAGGCTCGCCGTACAGGCCGTGGCCCGAGTTCCGGCGCCCACCCAGCTCGGCTGGTTAGGTAGGCGGTGAGTCCTGACCCTCACCTGCGTAGAGGCCCTTCCGCCCTGGAAGCCCGCTCACTGCGGCCGGCGGCCAGGAGCGGGGAGGCAGGTCCTCTCTCGCACCGCGGGGGACACCCGTAGCCCCAGCCCTGAACCCCAGGTGTCCAGCCTCGCCCTCTTTGTGCTCAGTGTTCCCACCTGTGAAATGGGATTGCAACAGCGGCCTGACAGCCTCCTCTGCTGGGCACGACGGGTGGGAGAGGTGGAGGGGAGATCGAGGTGGGCTTCAGGACACGGAGGTCATGTCCCCACAGTAGGATGGCTCAGGAGGAGGCCGGGAGCCTGCCCGAGGTGCGGGCGCGGGTCGGGGCCTCGCATGGCATCACCGACCTGGCCCACAAGCTCCGCTTCTATGACCGCTGGGCTCCGGACTATGATCAGGTAAACCGGCCCAGGTTCTCGCCTTCACCTCCCTTTTCTCACCCACTCTCAATTTTCCTGTCTGTAAAGCGGGAATAGTCAGTCTTGCATCCCAGGGCAGCTTGTGAGAATGAAGTGAGACCTGGGTCCTGTAGGTCTCACCCTGCAGCCCTGGCCCCTCATGGACTGGCCCCTCTTCTGCCCACCCACAGCAGCCCTGCTCTCTGACCGGCCCCATCTCTCCAGATTGGCAGCCCCTAAAGATCAGGGGCCAAGACCTCCCCACCCTGAGACTGCAGCCTGGGTGCTATTGAGGGGCCACTGTGGACTAAGCAGAGAGCACTGCCTTGTCCAGTGGAGAAGGCCCCAGCAGTGGGCTGGGGGCTGGCTCTCCAGTCCTCGCCCCTTGGCAGAGGAAAGCCCCTCATGCCTGGGTCTCCGCTGACTGTAGTCTCAGCAGGGCCTGGGCACCCAACATACATACACAGCTTGGCCTGGCCTACTCCTAGACCACCCACACGGAGGTCCCCCAAACTCTGGGGTCCAGGGTGTCGGTTGGCTCAGCACTCTGTCCCCAGGATGTGGCTGCCCTGCAGTACCGTGCCCCCCGACTCGCAGTGGACTGCCTCACCCAAGCCCTTCCGGGCCCGCCCCACGCTGCCCTGATCCTGGATGTGGCCTGTGGCACTGGCCTGGTGGCTGCTGAGGTGAGGCCATCCCAGATCCCCTGCCCTCTCTTCAGCCCCCCACTTGCTCAAATTTCCTGCCACCCCTGGCCCCAAAATTCTGCCTCCCCCCTCAGACTCACTGGTTCCAAGCACTTGGGCTGCAGGGCCCACTGCCCTCCCTGAGTGCAGGGACCCAGCTGGGAGGTGGCAGGTGTGAGCTGTGACTGAGTCCTCCCACCCCAGCTGCAGGTGGCAGGTGTGAGCTGTGACTGAGTCCTCCCACCCCAGCTGCAGGCTCGGGGCTTTGTCCAGCTGCACGGGGTGGATGGGAGCCCAAGCATGCTGGAACAGGCCCAGGCCCGCGGCCTCTACCAGCGCCTCAGCCTCTGCACCCTGCGCCAGGAGCCTCTGCCCAGCTCTGAAGGTACTTCCCCTCCCACCCTGACACCCCAAGGCCAACCCTCTGACCAAGCCCACTGGATGGAGCCTGTTTCTCTTGCCAAGCTTCCACTGCCCTTGCAGAGCCCCCCACGGCCCCTCCCACACTGAGCCCCCAGTCCTCCTCTGAGCTCACCAGTGCCTTCTTGAGACTCTCTCTGAGCCCTCCCTCCCGTGATCTGACTCAGTCTGGGCTGGGCCACACCTGACCTATCCCCACGGGATCTGGTCCTGCAGACACTGGTGGCTCCCTCCCCAGGCCCACCATGGGTACCATCCTCCAGGGTGGTCTGAGGCCACAGCAAAGACAAACCGCCACACCACATCCCCACCCCCCACACAGGGACCTTTGACGCAGTGCTAGTGGTTGGTGCCCTCAGTGATGGCCAGGTGCCCTGCAGTGCGATAGCTGAGCTCCTGCAAGTTACCAAGCCCGGTGAGAAGCAGCCTGTCCAACCCCCCATACCCACGCCTTCCCCTCTCCATACCCACAGACACAAGCCTCAGAGCCCCTCAGGCCAAGTGAGGGGCAGGGGCCTGCCCGGGTCACACAGCTTGGCTAGCATCCCAGCCACCATCTGCCAGCCCAGGGCCCAGCCTCAGCTGCCGCCATCAACAGAGCCAGACAAATGGGCAGGGTGGACAGGTGGCCAGCTTGCCTCTTATCCATTGGGTGACTCCTCTCTCCTCTCCGGCCTGTTTCCTCGCCTGTAAGCAGAATGGCATAGTCCCTTCCCCATGGGCTTATGGTGAGAATTGGGTGAAATGATGTCTCTAAGGCCTTTGCTTCAGTGCTGGCATGTGGGAGGGGCTCAGTTCAGTTCCCTCATCCCCCAGCTTCCTCACTAACTCATGGGCAGCCATCAGGTGAGTTTCTTTCTCGTTCATGGTCTCAGTTTCCTCATCTGTGAAATGGGGCTGCTCAGGTGAGCACTTTTTGTAAACTTCCCCCATGGGGCTGATGTGCAGGTGAGGATTGTGTTCCTGTGCTCCTACTATGCTCACCTCTGCCCCGGAGCACACCCTGCTCTCTGGGCCCCCATCACCAGCCCACCCAGTAGGGGCCCCCGGGGAAAAGACCAGGCCAGAGCGGGGCCCACGAGGGCCAGGAGTGCTCAGTGCTCTGAGAATTCAGAGAAGGGAGGCATTTCCGAGGGCTGGGCTGAGGAGTGAGGGCAGGCCACCCAGGAGCACAGCTGAAGCGAAGTCACAGGCAGAAAGGAGAATGGTGGCGGGTAGGGACCCCGAGGCCCTGACCTGGCTGCGGAACAGGAGCAGGAAGCCGCAAATTTGCCCCCATAGCGGCAAGATCACGTCCTCTCCCTGCCCTCCTCACCGGGCCCAGCAGGGGCTGTGGCTAAGCCTGGGCAGGTCTGGGCAGGCCTCAGCCTCAGGGAACCGTGGGGGCTGACAGATGCAGGGACATTGGTGGGGGTCAGAGAGAGAGGGAGTGATTGGGCTCTGGGGGACAGGAGTCTCCCATCACCAGACCCTGTAAGGACCAGGGCTTCTAGACCAGCCTGTGCCTGGCAGGCCCCTTAGCTGGCCAGAGCCCTGTCTGCCTGCCCACGTGTCACAGGCCCCCCGCGCTTTGGAGCTTTTCCTCTCACAGAGCCCCCCTCCCCCAGCAGGGCCCTGCTTCTCCTCACCCCTTCCTCCAGGAAGCCTTCCAGGCACCCGTCTCTCCTAAGTGTATCTGAGCCTGCACTGGGCGTCCTGTAGGTGCCTGGAGAAGACCTGAAAGGACGAAGTTATTCTTTCATTCAGCCAGCTCTTGCTGACTGTGCCAGCCTTCCTGTGTGACAGGGCAATCATTCTTGCTCTGCAAGCTGGGAAACTGAGGCTCAAAGAGGTGAAGGGACTTGCCCACGTGCTTCCTTCCTGTGCACGCAGACACAGCCATCTCCTCCAGCAGAGGGAGGGGCGGTGAGCAGTGAGAAGGCAGTCACTGCTGTGCAGGGAAGTGAGCCTGGAATCCCAGCAGAAAGGACCCCTGGGCTTTGAGGGTGTACAGGAGGCCATCACACGGAGGAAGCAGAAGGGTGTTCCTGGGGGAGGGCTGAAGGCACCAGAGGCATGGAGATGGGACAAAACTGGGAGAACTGACGCCCTTGAAGACATGAGCACGAAGGGGACAACCTTCCCCGGGCAGGGCGGGCCTGGAACATGGCTCCTGCCCCGCCCCCACTCACCTGTCCCTCCCCACGCCTCCCCAGGTGGGATGGTGTGTCTGATCACCAGGGCCAACCCATCCAACCTGCGATACAAGGAGGCACTGGAGGCCACCCTGGACAGGCTGGAGCAGGCCGGGGCCTGGGAACGCCTGGTGGCCTGGCCTGTGGACCGATGGGAACTGGCCACCTCCGAGCTCGAGCTGGTGCCTGGCGCTTCTGACAGTGATGGCTTCATCTCCGGCATCATCTACCTGTACCAAAAGCAGAAGGTGACCCAGTCGAGGGAGTGAGGCCCAGTCTTCAGCCCCTGGTTGGCCACTGACCCTCCATGTGGCCTCAGCCAGGCCCATCCTCAGGCCTCCTCTGCTTTGTGAAATGGGGCCACTGTGCCAATCCTGCCCCTCAGGAGAGCTCAGCTTATTAAATGAGTCCAGAAGGGGAGGCAGGACTCTGGCTCTGTGGATCTCTTGCCCCAGGAAAGAGTGACCTCTGTCCCTGAGAAAGACAGAAGTGAGAAGGGACAGGACAGAGAGGGCCCCCGAACGTGGCCGTCCCTGAACCAGGCATGCTAGGGCCACAGATGTGACTTGATGACTCCTCCATGAGGTCCGGGCCCTCCCACCTCTGCCTCATGGACCAGGACCATGCTCACCCATCTGGGCCATGGCCGTGCACTTTCACATGTCCAGGATTCGGTCTCCTCTCTAAAGGGGTGGGAACACTGAGCTCAGGGCAAGGCTTGGAGACTGCCCTCAGCTGGGCAAGTGAAAGGGCTTTGGTGACTGTCAGCACCGAAGGGACGAGGCGATGGGGACAGGGGCCGTGGGAAGGCTTCCTGGGGGAGGCAGCTCCGAGCTGGACCTTCAGGACAAGCAGGATCTGGAGGGGTGGAGAAAGGAAAAAGGACATTCCAGGCGGAGGGCAGGGACAGCCTGCACAAATGCCAGGAGGCGGGACCTGGAGGGTGAGCAGACCAGCCTGGCTGCCCAGACAAAGCTGGGACCAAGAAGGGGAGAGGGCAGGTGGCCCGTTCCCCAGGGCCAGGTCCCCCCTCCTGGGGTCCCCAACTCTTCCCAGGGTCCTGGGCACACACTGTGCCTCCTGTGTACGGGGTTTACCCTCTAGCAAATGAGGGGCTTGAACAGATGATTCCAAAGGTTGGGGCTGTTGCGATTTTTCTCAATTCCCCGAACCCGGTTTTTCCAGTGTTCCCATCCTGGCCACGGCACAGTGGTCCTGACCTCACTGACCCCCTGCCCAGGCCTCCAGCCCTGCACCGCCTACCTCCACAGCTGAAATCAAAAACGATACAGAGTCTTCCTGTGCACAGGTCCCATTTATTGTAGAAAATAATAGCAATTACCATGATGAATAGATCTTAAATTACAAAACAGAAACCACAAAGAAGGCAGGAAAAGCTCCAGGACTTCCTGGGCTGAGGGCCAGAGACAGACCGTTCCGCCTGTCCTCCCCAGGCTGGCCAATGACCTTGGCAGGGGTGGTGGATCCCAAGGCAGCAGATCCAGAGGTAGCCGGTCTCAAGGCGGGGGTGGGGGGGGGCCGCCTTGAAGGGAGGGTCCTTCTGCTGAGGCAGAGCCTGAGGCTGGGGGAGGGGGGTGGGCACACAGCAGAGGTGCGGGCAGCCAGAGCTGCTTCTCTGGCCCCCTCCGCCACCACTACCCAAACCAGTTTGTAGCGCCCTCCCCTCTAACCCGTCCATCAACTGCGTCAGCTCTGCGCTCCCCCTGCAGGTGGCTGAGCGGGCCCCAGGTGTTCTCATGACCTCAGGTCTCCATGGGCGCCTTACAGCCCAGGTGCTCGCTCACCCCCCCAGAGGGTGCAGGCAGGGGGTAGGGAAGACTAAAGAAGGGGACAGCACGGGCACGGGCGGGGCACCACGCAGACGCAGAGCCCCAGCAAAGCCCGCTGAGCTGCCCCGCCAGCAGGATCCAGCGCCTGCTCCACCGCCACACCCTGTGGCTTGCGTCCCTCCCCTGTATCCACAGACCATTCAGAGGTGGGTGGCACAGGAGTCTCTCCATTCATCCTCGCTAGTGTGGAGGAGGCCGTGGGCAGGTGTCCAAGAGGGCCAGAAGGGGCTGAGAGCTGCCGGCCAGTGGCCTGGCTCAGTCCCTGCTCGCCCAGCCCCCGACAGCCTGCAGCCCATGGCAGGGCCATCCCGGGGTCTCAGGCTGCCCTGGGCTCAGTCCAGGGAGAAACAAAGCCGAGCGGAAGTGTCGAGCTGGACACCTTACACATAGTTGCTGGCTGGGGCGGAGCGGGCAGCCGAGTACTTGGCCGAGTAGGGCTTGTCGGTGCTGGGGGGGCAGTTGCAGCAGAGCAGGGCTCCGCCGAGCAGCAGCAGGCCTGAGGCGGCCCAGCCGATGTAGAGTGAGGCGCCCATCTCCCGCTTCTGGCCGGAGGCCACCAGTGGGTCGTAGAAGTCACGGATGACATTGTGGGCCGTCCAGGACACAGGCACTATCGACAGCAGGCCGGCCAGCAGGAACACCACGCCCGCCACAATCATGATCTTGGCCTTGGAGCTCTCGTCCTCCACGCAGTTGGTGCACTTGCCGCCCACCACAGACAGCAGCACACCCACCACGGCCAGGATAATGCAGATGACCATAAGGGCGCGGGCCGCCTGCAGGTCCTGCGGCAGCGCCAGCAGCGAGTCATACACCTTGCACTGCATCTGGCCCGTGCTCTGCACCACGCAGTTCATCCACAGGCCCTCCCAGATGGTCTGCGATGTGACGATGTTGCTGCCGATGAAGGCCGTGACGCGCCACATGGGCAGCGCGCAGCTCAGTATGGCACCAAGCCAGCCCAGCACGGCCAGGGCGATGCCCATGACCTGCAGCCCCATGGAAGCCATCGCTCAGCGTCTGCGGGGGTCTCGGCCGTGGAAGACTGTGGGGATCCGGTCCAGGGGGCTGTAGGAATCCAAGTGCTGAGGATGGTCACTCAGTGTCTGCAGGGAGGTCTCTCACTGCAAGTCCAGAGGCAAAGCCAGTCAGAGCAGCTGCCCAGTGTCTCTCCCGAGAGTCAGAAGCACCAGCCCAACAAATGTGATCAGTCCAGTTCCTTCCACCAACAGCTGCCTGGCGCTCTCAGACTGAAGACTGGCGCAGTTATAGGGCTCTGCAGAGGGCGGGGGCAGAGGAGGGGTTTCAGTCCCTGGGGCCTCCCCTGACCAGTTTCTCTGGATGCCTGAGCCGACAAAAGCACTTGAAGGCCCCAGCCCTGGGCCTCTGAGTCACCATCCTGGAGAGCCAGTCTCAGAGGAAACTGCCCCCTCCCCCCAGCCCCCAGGCCCACGCTGAGGTCAGCCAGGAGACAAGACACTGAGTCACAGCCATGGGCACCTGGACCATGTGCCCAGGGCGGGGGGGCAGCCAGGCCCAGCCAGGTTCAGGCCCTGAAGACCAGTGTCCCCAAGCCCCAGGTCTCCCTCATTCCAGGCTTGGGTGGGCAGACAGGGATGGGGACCCTCAGGGAGAGGGTCTGAGGATGAAGTCCTGGGAACAGAGCAGCCCACCTTGATTACTGTAGTCACATCCTTTTTCCCTCATCACCGGCCTGATTACTACTATTCTGATTCTCATTGTCTGTGCCTTTGCCTCCCCAGCAGTCTTAGCATTGGCCTGATGAAGTCCAGTTTCAGGGAAGGAGGAGCTGGGGGGCTGGGACTCCTGGGTCCATCACTCGCCCTCCCCATCTCTCACCATCACCACCCGGCTTCCCAGCCCTGCCGGAGGAGGGGGCCTTGGAGGTGATGCCCTTTTGGCCAAAGGAAGGAAACCTGCCCTCCCCCCGCCATGGAAGTTTCGGCCAGTTCCTGCTGGGCCAAGCCTGCTTGGCCAGAACTAGGTGGGGGAAGTCACCAAGAGCCGGCCATGGGCCGGACCCTGGGGACATCAGCCCAGCAAACGGGTGTTTACTCTGTGAAGACACACAAAACGGTCCTCTGATAAAGCCGGGCTGGGTGCAAAGTCCCATGAGGCTTTGTGGGGGGAACTCAGCCCAGGCGGGGGTGGGGTGCTGGGGAGGGGTCTCCACAGGGAAGGGGTGCTGCACGGCCAACTCCAGGGGCGCCGGCCTCGGGTTATGCTGCGGAGGGCACTGATGCCAGAAGTCTCCATGAATGGGTCCCCCTGGAGTTGTGCAAGGCAGCAGGACTGGGTGAAGGAGGACGTTCTGGAGAGGGAGCAGTGAGGGCAAAGGTGGAGAAAGGCAGCGAGTTCTGGAACTGAGAGGAATCCAGTCTGACCAGAGACCCAGGGAGGGGGGAGGGCCAGAGGGAAAGGGCCGGAAACCTCCGCCTCAAGCATCACCTAGCCCTGCACTGTGCACTGGGCGTTGGACGCCAGGCTGAGGTGTCCACACACCTTAGAAAGTGCCTCTGGAATCAGGTTGGAGGTCAAAGCAGGGCGGGGGGTCGAGGATCAGGAAGGGCCTGATTCAGGGCAGGGGCTGAGGGAACCTAGAGGAAGGGGTCATTGTGGGGCTGAGAGAGTGGCTGGGGCTCATCCCAGCTGGATCGAGGGGACCCCTCACCCTCCACAGGGCCACTGCGTGTCTCTCTTCCCCACCATGTGGGGCGGTGGGGGGGGCCTCCGGCTCCAGTACGTCCCGGAGCCCGCAGCTTGTCCAGCACCGTGCCTGGCGCCCTGGGGTGGCTGCGTGTCCAGTCTGACCCAGACGTGTGGTCTTTGAGCCTCTGCAGGAGAACCACGGAGCGTGGGTGATTTGGGTTGAAGCCATCTGTGAGCCCTCAGCATACCGGAAGCTCAGCACACTGGAGGCGTTTGAGATGGGTGTGTTGACTGCCTGGTAAACCCCGGGGGCTGGCTGGGACAATCCAGCGTGATGGGGAAGTCGGGGTTTTGTATGGTGGTTGACTGTAAACACATCTGTCTCCCCGACGAGGCTGGGGGCTCCTGGAGGTCAAAAGCAGCACCTTCTTCAGCCTCAGAGCTCGGCACAGGGGTTACGCGTAGTAGGTCTGCGATTAACGCTCAAGGTGCCCTCCCCGACTCTCCCGCCCTCCCCCACAGGCACACACCAACACACAGGAGGGTGTCTGCCTGCAGCACGCCTCCCCGGGGGCCCTTACAGGCTCTGAGGAACAGCATGCGCCCAGGCCTGTGGCTGAACAGCAGACGTCACTAGTCTCCCAGACTGACTGACAGTAAGTGCTTTCCTGCCGTGACCTCGTCACAGCCTCCCTGTCAGGAAGCAGGGCAGGACTCTTCCTGCCTTTGCACGGATGGGTAAACTGAGGCCCAGAGAGGGCGGGGGGCTTGCCCAGGACGGGGCGGACACTCCAGGTGACCCAGCCGTTCAGCAAGCGTCCCAAGGACAGAAGTGAGTCGGCCAGATGGCGGGCACTCCACACGCACACACCACCGCCAGTTTCCTGCCCCGTTCTCCTGGGACACAGCCAACTGGCAGTTGGAGAAGCAGGAATGAGGGAGGCAGAGCATGCAGGCACTAGAACTTTCCACCTGTGGCCCAACAGAATTAACTAGGAAGCTGTCCTTCCCTGCCCAGCTCAGCCAAGCACATCCGAGGTGGGGGAGGGGCTGAGGGCAGGGGAGGCGGGTGCAGGCGGGCCCCAGGAAGAGGGCAGGCCCAGGGCAGGGGGATCTTCCGGGAGCTCAGCCGGGCTGGGGGCCCAGGTGTGGAGGAGGAGCAGAAGGGGCTCTGGGGGAGCCGGCAGCACCTCTGCACAGGAGTGGAGCTGGAGAGGTGTTTGTTGATGGTTCAGTTCTGCCAGGAGACCCTGGCCAGGGCTCTCCCACCTGCCGCAGGAAAAACCCCAGCAAACCTCTCCTGCGCCCCCTCTCGCTCCCTGAACCTGGCCCTCCGACAGCTTAGACAGTCTTTTACTGTGACACTTTATAATGTGGCTGCCATTTATCACCTTTGCTTTGGGGGCAGGGAGGGCAAAGTTAACACTCCTTTCTTTTTCTTTCTCCCAACGTACACTGTATCACTTGATGCCAATAGAATTGTGGGTTTTATCAAGGATAGCCCTTTCCCCCACCAGACCAGTTCACCTGCCCTGCCCACCCCATAACCATCTCGCCAGCCCTGTGACCTGGAAGAAGCCAGTTCCGTCTCTGAGCTCAACTTCCCTCTCTGTAAAATGAGGACGTGCCCGCCCCTCCCCTATTGAAGACAGGTGTGAACTGAGAGGAGGCTACGAAAAGGCTTTGAGAGCTGTAAAGTTCAGTCCCGAGGAGGAAGGAGCCGTGTTTGTAGCACAAAGCAGCCACTCCTCAGCTCTGATCCCACTCCTCCCAGGTGGGAGCTAGGACTATCTCGGACCCCTGTGCCCAGAGCCCTGAGGGCTCAGCCCAGTCCTGATCACAACACAACACAACACACACACCCAGTGCCTACGCCTGGCTCTCTGAGCACCCCTGGGAGAGGAGCAGATAATGTCTACCACCCAACCCTGAGCCGTCCTGCTGCTCCTGAGCCGGGGGCCTGTGCCCGGCCCGCCAGACCCCTGCCAGGGCCAGCAGAAGAATCTCAGTCGGCCAAGCAGACCTGGGTCCCAGGACCTTCACTTCTTATCTCTGGGAACTGGCAGATTAAGGCCAGGCAAGCCAGGGCCAACTTCAAGTTATTCCTGCCCACCAAACATACCATTTTGATCCTTATAAAATCCAGCGGCTTTTTTGAAGAAGAAAACAAAGCAACCTCACTCTGAGCCCAAAAATTAGTCTAGCCGGAATAAATAAAAACTATTTATTTTTGCAGGAGTTCACTGACTTCTCAGCTCACAGACACGAGTTATGATCCTGTTCTTTCTTAACTGGAGACGGTGCCATTAAGTTATAAAATTCTAAAATTTCAGTAAATAATCTGCAATGGGATGTCACAATCCTCTGTGAGTGTAAAGATTGTGTCACCCGTCACTTCAGAGCTATCTCCCTGGATTGTTCCAGAAGGAGGACCTCCTGGAGGCTTACAGCAAACAGGCGGTCACTTCCAGACCAGCCCGGTGTGGACTGGCCACCTCCTGCGTGGCTCTGGCAGCGGTGGGGTTTCCCCTGGGCGGACCCAGCACTGGCCGGGAGGGCTGGGTCCCAGGCTGGGACTTTCAGAATCTGGGGGAGGATGTAGTGGCCCCTTTGTGGCTCTCATCTGAAATGATCCCCAGCCCTCCCTGGTCGAGTCCCAACTCTGCCACTACCAGTTCTGTGACATTGGGCAATAGAATTAAATGCTCAATTTCCCCATCGGGGAAGGAGGATGACAACACCACCCTCCCAGGCACTGGGACATGGAGTCGAGGCCCCAGGAGCCAGGCCCACTAGGCCCACTGAGATGCTTCTGGCCGCCCTGGCAGGGGTCGGGTGGGCCCAGCACAGCCTCTAGAAAGCCAGAGGCCCTGGGCTCAGAGGAGGAGGCCTGGTCCCAGGCTGAGCAGGTAGCCCCTAGCCCGCAGCCTGGCAGCCCGCACCAGTGGCCATTCTCTCCACTTGGCCCTGGACGGGGTAATGATGGGCCTGGCTCTACAGGAGGCCTGGCTGCCCAGCCTGGCCAGACTGGCTGAGCCGGTGCTGCCCCCAGGCTGGGCCCCATGTGGGCTGAGGGCGAAGGTGGGGGTGGGGAGGCGTCTCCAAGGGAGAGGGGCCGGGCCGCACAGTGCTGCCTGCTGGCTGCAGTCCTACAGCCCAGGCACAGAGAGGACAGGATGGTGGCCGGGTTCAGAGAGAAGGAGGGGCTGAGTGAGGGGATGGGGGCTCACTGAATGGGCTCGGAGAGAGAGGGGGCTCAGGCCGGGGCAAGGGCTTGGTGAAGGGGAGAAGACTTAAAGAGAGGATGGGACTGGGTGAGTTTTTTTTTGTTTTTTTTCTTATTGATGTTTTAATGGTTTCTAACATTGTGAAATTTTGGGTTGTACATTTTTGTTTGTCCATCACCATATATATGACTCCCTTCACCCCTTGTGCCCACCCCCTACCCCCACTGCCCCTGGTAACCACAGTCCAGTTTTCTCTGTCCATGTGTTGGTTTATATTCCACATATGAGTGAGATCATACAGTGTTTGTCTTTCTCTTTCTGGCTTATTTCACTTAACATAATACACTCCAGGCCCATCCATGTTGTTGCAGATGGGACGATTTTGTCTTTTTTTATGGCTGAGTAGTATTCCATTGTATATATATACCACATTTTCTTGATCAAATCCTCAGTCGAGGGACACTTAGGTTGCTTCCACTTCTTGGCTATGGTGAATAATGCTGCAATGAACATAGGGGTGCATAAGCCTCTTTGGATTGTTGATTTCAGGTGCGTTGGATAGATTCGGGACTGGGTGAGTTTTTAATTACTTTCCATTAAATTAGTGTTTCCCCTTCGGGCTTCTGTCTGTATTTATGTATGAATTGGCCATCCTCACCATCCCACCCAGCTGTCCAGCCCTTCACAGGCCGCTCCCCTACCTCTCAGAGAGGCCCATCCCAGGCCCCAGACATGAGACCTCTCCCACCCGCCCCATCCCTCCCTCCTGCTCCCCTACCTCACTTGAGGGCAGCCCCCTTCTCGGTTGGGTGTGTCTTTATTCAATTTTCCCGAGGCGGTGGAAGGAAAGGACCAGGCCAGGGGATCTCCCAGGACCCTCTCATCTGATGGAGGAGTTGATCCTGCCCAGCCCACCCTCCCCAGCCAGGGGAGCCTCCTTCCACTAGACCCCTCCCCCGCCCCCTCAGTCAGTTGGTCAGCAAACATTGTTGGAGCACCTGCCCTGGGCCGGGCACTGGGTTAGGCGCCTTAGTGTTACAAGAAATCATCTTAAGCTATGACAAAGCCATTCAGGGGCATCATCACCCCCATTTTAAAGATGAGAAAACTAAGGTTCTAAGAACCGATGTGACATTCCAGGGCCACCAGAATCTTGACAAGACTAGGATTCACACGCAGCCCTGCCTGATTCTGGGGCTTATCCTCTACCCCCACCCTCTCATTTAGCACTCTTCACTTGTTTCATCTTGTATTCTTTCATGAGGGATGTCCAAGCACCTGCACTGGGCCAGGCCCAGGCCTGGGCATGGAGCCGCTGCCTGCCCTCGAGCCCCCTGATCTAAACAGAAAACTCCCTACAGCAGAGAAGCCAGCTCTGTATGAACTCAGCTCCACCTGAGGCCCGGGGCAGGCTTCCTGGAAGAGGAGGCAGGTGAAGAGGAGACCTGAAGAGCGAGTAAAAGCTTAGAAGCTTATGAAGAGGAGCAAGTTCTCCAGAAAGAAGAGTGACAAGGGGCAGAGATGGGGGCCGCTGGGGGGCCTGCGGGGTCTGGGGCCAGGCAGGTGATGGAGCTGGGCTGGAAAGCAAGTTGGGGACATCAGGAAAGGCCCCCAGTGCCCAGCCCAGGAGGTCAGGCTTTGAGCAAGGGCAGGCCCAGCCAGCAGTGACTTGTGGGAGGCACGTGGGCCAGTGTGGTGGGTTGACTGGAAGGGGAGAAACGGCGTGGGCTGCCCCACTTTTGGGTGGACGATGGAGACTCAGGATGAGGAAGGAGGGACTTCAGCCATTCACAGTGGGGTGTCTTGATCTAGGACCAGCCCTAGCCCCAGGGCAGCCTGCTGGCCCAGGGCCAGGACAGGCCTGTCTCCAGTGGGCAGAGCCGGGGGTCATCCCAGGCTGCTTCCTCTCTGCCCTGTGGGTGGGCGGGGCCCCAAGGATCCTGGAACTCAGCACCATTTCCCTGCAAGCAGCCTGGGCAGGGCATACCTGGTGACAACAGCCCACAGAAGGCTGTCTGCTTCTGTGACAACCCGAGAGGGAGAGAGAAACCGGCAGGCCGACCAGGGGACTCTCAGGGGGGCAGCCAGTGAGTCAGCAGTGACGGGCCAGGGACAAAAGCAAAAGTCTAGGCATCGTAAGTGGCATTCGGCCCCAGCCCCAGGTGACTCAGAGATCATATCACCCCTCCCTCGGGCACAGAGGCCCCCAGGCCTGGCCTTCCGGGCCTCGTCCAGGCTCTCTCCTGCTTGCGTGCCACCAACCATGGATGGGTGGACACCACCCGCAGAGCCCGACCCCTGCCTTCTTGGGGCCGGGGCTGTGCAGCTGCCGGGTCTTTGTCCCACTGCCAGGTGCAGCAGTGACCCAGCCCAGCCGGCAGCCCTCATTCCCTGCGGGTTCCCAGCTCTAGATCCATCTAGACTCAACGAAGGGCACACCCCACCCCAACGTGCCCCAGCCGCTGGGGGAGCAGGCTATGGGGCCGAGCCAGCAGCAGCCACACTTGTGGTTAGGTGTGAACTCTTTTATTTTTCAATGTTCTCTTTATAACACGGGTTAACCCACATGTTTGGAACTTCCGATGCCTGAGTCCTCACCCACAGCACTAGTCACGCCCTCTCTCCCTCCCTCCCTCCCTCCACACACTCCTGCCTCTCTCCAGTGGGGCTGGGGGAGCTGCAGATGCCCAGGGGGCTGGCCAGCCACCACTGGCTTGATGTCACTCCCTCTCGGCATCACTCCACAGCTCTCCACCCCCACAGCCCACCCAGGCGGGGCCTCCCCACCCATGGGCGGTATGAGGCTCCCACCGCACACCTGGTGTGCACCGAGGGTCCCGGGGTTCTTTACTGTCTTTCAGTCACCTTATTCCGGTTCTCTGCCATTTCAGCAGGCTGGCAGGAATCTCAGCCTCAGTCCTTCCTGTGGCTCCTTCTCTGACCACGGATACTCAAGGTCCCAGGACACTGTTAGGTCCTTCCTTGTCCCATCAGCCATTGCCAAGCCCTGGCTGCTATGGAGCCCTCCAGGCTCCAGACTGTGTGGACCCAGGGCCTGGGGCTCTGTGGCCTCCCAGCCACACGGAGGCATCAGAAATCATTGCCCAGAACCACACAGCCGTCAACTAAGAGTATCACCTTTTGTTCCTGTGAATAGTGCCTGGGGCATAGTAGGAGCGCATAGTAGGAGCTTTCCCTGACGCCACACACTCTCAAGTGACCCACAGCCCCTCGTCATTGTCTCCCAATGGAGGAACCTCTCCCCTCGCTTTCTGTCCCCACTCCAGAACACCAAACCCCGGCTCTTCTTTTTTTTTTGTGAGGAAGATCAGCCCTGAGCTAACATCCATGCCAATCCTCCTCTTTCTGCTGAGGAAGACTGGCCCTGGGCTAACATCTGTGCCCATCTTCCTCCACTTTATATGGGACGCCGCCACAGCATGGCCTGACAAGCGGTGCGTCGGTGTGCACCCGGGATCTGAACCCAGGCCACCAGCAGCGGAGCGTGCACACTTAACCGCTGTGCCACGGGGCCGGCCCCCCAGCTCTTCCTGACCTTGGCCTTTCCCTCAGGGTCAAGCTCAGGGACAGCGTCTGCCTCAGCCCCGCCTCTCTTTCCACCCCTCCAGTCCTGGCCAGTCCCTGTTGGAAATGGGGGAAGGGGACAAAGCAAACACAAATTGTCACAAACACACACCATAGCCATGATCATCCTCACTGGCCTCCCACTGGCCTCAGCCTCCACACCAAGGCCATGGTGACCTTGGGACACATACTCGTCCTCCCCGTAGAAGTCTTCCCGGGCGTCCCCTGAGTGAGCCGGATGAAGTCCGACCCCATGCATGGACGCTAAAGTCTACCACAGTCTGGCCCGGCCTTCCTCTCCTGACAGGCTGATGGCCTGCCTGGCTACTGCGCCTGCCAGCCACCTGTCCCTTATCACCAAGCTTCAAGCACACTGTGTCCCTCTCAAGCCCCTAGCTTTGAGTGCCCACTCATCATCTGCCACATGACAAACCCCATCCCATCCTTCAAACCCCAGCTCCAAGGCCACTCAGGGACTGCCCCCCACAGGCTGTGACCACCCCCATCAGAGCCCGTCCCTGCCCCACTAGGCTGGGCATTCCTCCAGGGCAGGGAGGAACACACATCAGTGACTAGCCACTGAGTTAGTGTGATTACTGAGCAAGAGTGAACAAGAAGGCAAGTAATGACATAAACAAGTGATTGAATACATAAATAAGGGGAAGAGAAGAGACAAGTCTCCCGTGCAGAAAAGTTCCCAAACATCTATGTGTGGAGCACAAGCGCCTCCTTCAGTGGGGCTGTGTGTGCCTCCCTTCTGAAGAGCACAGCGTGGAAAGGCGGGAAGAAGGATAACTTGACGGTGGAGCACCCTGAAAAAACTGCCTCAGCCCGGAGATCAAGGTCAATGTCAGCAGCCATAAATCAGGTTGAGAGTATATATGCTTGATATCTCCTGAAAAAAATGGCACTCAGCCTCTGTGAGACGTGAGGACTGAATGTGACGTGGTTCCTGGATGCGATCCTGACAGAAAAAGGCCAGCAGCTAAACAGTGGAAATCAATATAAAGGATGGCCTTTAGTTGATAATAACGTACCAGTCTTGGCTCGTGAGTTGGAATGAGTGTGCCATACGGAGGTAAGCTGTTAATAATAGGACAGCTGGGTGTGTGGCTTATGCGAACCCTCTGTGAGGGAGGGGAGAGGTGGAGCAGGACCGCCTCTGGCCTGGAAGGCAGGAAGGGCGGAGAGAGGGGAGGCTGGGCCAGGTGAGGCCCGAATTCTCGGGGCCTGGCAGGCCGGGGTGAGATGCTGAGGCACAGCTGAGCCCACACAGGGACAGCAGCAGAAGCGAGCCAGCAGTGGGCAGGGAGCGAGTTCCTCAGGCCTGGCTCCCTCATCCAGTCCATCTCACCACGCTTCAAGCCAGCCTGTCCCTGCCAGGGCCCCAGAGCCACCCAAGGGCTGGGTCACATGGATACTGCCCACCCCCTCCCCACAGACACACAGACAAGGGCTCTCCGGGCTCCTGTGTCCCCAGTCCCATGGCCGCTGATGCCTCAATTCCCTGGTCTCTCCTCAGCACCTGACCAAGAGCCATGTACTCCGGCCTCCCTGCTGTGGGGAAGCCGCTCCCCTGTCCCACCTAACTCCCCAGCCCCAGGCCTCCCTTTGGGATGAGTCTGGTACACAGTGACCCTCCCAGCTCCTTCCCTTTTCCATGTTCTGGACAGGTGGGGAGCTCAGGCCTCTCTATCTTGGAGGGCAAGACCAATGACGTTAATAATAACAATTGCCTGAATGTTCACAGCAGCACTATTCCAGTAGCCAAAAGGTAGAAGCAACCCAAGTGGCCATCAGTGGACGAATGGATCGACAAAGGGTGCTCTGTCCACACACTGGGATTACTTTTCAGCCATGAAAAGGAATGAAGTACTGATAGACACTACCACATGGATGAACCTTGAAAACGTTATGCTGAGTGCAAGAAGCCAGACACAAAAGGCCACGTGTTGTATGATTCTGTTTAAGTGAAATGTCCAGCATAGGCAAATCTATAGAGACAGAGAGCAGATTAGTGGCGTGGGGCTGGAAGGGGTGTGGAGTAAGTGGGTAAAGGGTACCTGGTTTCTTTTGTGCTGTTGAAAATGTTCTGAAATCAGCTGTGGTGACGGATGCCTAACTCTGTGAACACACTCAACACCATTGAACTATACACTTTAAAGGGGAGAATTGTAGGGTGTGTGAACTATATTCCAATAAAGTGGTTTCAGAAATAATAATAATTAGCTCTTCTCAAATGTCTGTCGGGTCCCAGGCAAGCCCCCGGAGCCTCTGTTAACCCTCAGGACGCTGTGATGGATAGTAGGAGTGGATTTCTGCCCCAACCAAACCCCATTCCTGTGGATTTTTTTTTTAATTCAATTTAATTGGCTATGCCAAAGATTTTTTTCCTATTTTTAACGATTTTTTCCTATTTTTCCAGCTTAACGATTAACCCTTAAGATGCACGATGGAATTGTGTTTTGCATTTTTTTGGCAAAAGGAGCAAAGCAAGGACCTGGAAATGTATGCTGGAAAATCTCCTTGGAAGGATTCAGCACGAGTAGAGGGGAAACATTTAAAAGGGGAAGGGGTGTTTGTTTAAAATAGTAAATCGGTAAGTCACTTCTAGATTTAAGAAAACAAAATTGGAGTTGAAGAATAAACAGGTTTCCAATGGCTATTGTTCTTTTTTTGGGAAAAAAACATTTAAAAAAATGGATATCATCAGCTGATTCTGCCGACGAAGAAACCGAAGCTCGGAGCGTTTAAGCGGCTTCCCCAGGGTCACACAGCTTGTGGAGGCAGGATTTGGACCCAGAACTGTCCGAAACCAACGCCAGCGTGCGTAACCGCCATAACAAGCGTCGGCTCTACTCAAGTTTGTTTCCAAGATGTTACTGAGCCCGAGCTCGCTGGAGCTGGGGAGAAACTCAGAACCGCCCTGGCCCTGTATTCGAGGGCTGCTGGACAGACTGCAGACCCCCGGGAGCGGGTCAGACCTGCCTGGGACGGTGCGGGGCGGGGGCAAGGGTGCGGGGACACAGCAGGGTAGTGGAAATTCAGGGCGCTTATCCTAGGCAACGCCCCCCCCCACCCCCCTCCACCCACAACCCCTTGTCCAGAATGAGCTGGGATGCGCAGCAAGGAGACAGAGGCCCTGGCAGTGGCCGCATCCCAGCTGACAAACGCTGGGTGTCCGTCTCCCCGCCAAGGCTGGGCCAGCCCAGGGCCGCGGTGGCTCTCCCGGGAGGCGCCCCCGTGTGTTTGCTTGTGGGAACTGCAGCCTCAACGCTGTGCCCCGCCCGTTGACGGAAATTTTGAAAATAGCTCAAGGCGGGTGGAGAAGAGAGAGAGAGCTGTGACAGGCAGAAATGCGGTGGGGCTGCCAAAAGTACCCCCTAGTTGGGGTTCAGTGAAGGAGGGGGTTCAGTGTAGATGGTGAACCATAGCGGAGGCTTACACATTTTTCATCATGATGAAAAATAAAAGCTGACCAGTGCCATTGTGCGAGGCAGAGGTCCATCCTCTCCAGCGAGGGTCCAGCTGGGCAGACCGGAGGCGGGCGCCCTTGGGTGTCTGCGCGGGGCACAGCAAGTGTGGCTGAGGCCCTGATGCAGAGGCCGAGGAGGTGGCCATCCGGGGCAGGACTGTGAGGTCCGTGGGAAGGACCGGTGTGGTGGCCCCAGGAGTAGGGGAGGCCCCCCCGCTGGAGGCGGGCGTCACTGCAGCCCTCGGCGGAGTCGCCCGGAGGAAAGTCCTGGCACTTGGTCTTGGGTCTGCAGGGAAGGGTGGGGTGGGGGCGCCAGGACCAAGGGCTGAGAATTGAGACCTGGTGAAAAGGGAGAGGACTTCTCCTGAGTCCCCCACGGAGGGGGTCAGGAAGGAGGGTAGGTGGATGAGTCAGTTCTTGTATGAGGAAAGAGAAAGCAGGAGAGAAGGAGAGGCAGGAGCTGTCCAGCAGCCCCTGGGGTGATGGCAGTTCCAGATTCACAGCCCCTACCTTCCCCCCTCCCCATCATCCCCCTCAGTCACAGCCAGGCCCACCTGAGGCCGGTGAGATGGTGAAACCTTGGCCCATGTATTCATTATGGAATGGAGAGCCAGCCAGGCCAAAGATGAGCTGGCCATCCGCCAGCCCCCGCCCTGAGCCCCTTGCCCTCTCTCAGCACCAGCCCCCTCACCAAGCCCTGCTTCTGGTCCCCACCATGGCCCCCCAGGGAGAAAGAGAGCTTAGCGAAGGGACAAGGCACAGAGAGTGGAAGGGACTCAAAGAGGGGGGCTTAGCGAAGGGAGGGGGTTCAGTGAGGAGAAGGGCTCAGGGAGGAAGGGGAGTCTGAGAGGGGAGAGGTTCCCCAAGGGGGAGGTGCTCAGGGTGGACAGAGGGGGCTCAGGGCCCAGGCCAGACTAGACCAGGGACAGCCCTAAGGGGTGGGCTCGGGCCGCCTGGCTCTCGTGGGGGCTGGGTCCCATCTGGGCGGCGCCCTTGGCGCAGCTCCCAGGCGGCCCCCAGGCTGGGTTTCGGCCAGCCTGGCTGAAACGGAGGAAGCTTGGGCAGGGCCTCTCTATGGCTCCTGGCGAGACCTGGCCCTGGGGATAGGGAAGAAGCTTCTCTGGGCTCGGCGGGGTGGGGGAGTGACTCATCCCTCCCTCCAGACTCGGTGACACCACGGGCCTGGGAATTACCCCAAAGCAGCCAACCAGGCCAGGCGGAGAGAAAACAGCTCTCCCCGCCCCCGACACTCTCACCTCACACCTTCCACTGTCACCCACAGGGAGGTACAGGCTACACCCAGAAGTGTGGACACCCTGGATGAGAAACACATACCCTCTCACACAAGCACGGACACACCCACACACGAAACCCAGACACAAGCACCCCCACACAGAAATAAACACCCACCACCCACAGACACTCAAAGCCATGTGTATACAGCTCCCGGGTCAGGGGACAGGAGACAGCCCACCAGGAAGCCTACCACAAAGCATACCACCCCGTGAAGGAGAAGACCTGCTCACAGACACAGCAAGACCCAGCTGTGGGTCCCCCCGCGCCCACCCCGCGGCTGGCTTCAGAACCAGTTTTCTCCTCAGCTGGCCAGTCTAAGAGCCTCCTCAGGGAAAGAGAGGGAAGGAGACGGGGCAGCAGAGGTGGAGGCGATGCCAAATTGGGGTGGGGGCGACCCCCAGTGGCCTCACTCTGAGGAGGGAAAGCACAAATGGAGCTTTAACTGACCCAGGGCCAGGCACTCCATCACCACCAGAACAGGAGGTGCCCCACCTCCTGCTCCCACGGCTTCCCTCCAGTCTCAGGCTCAGAGAACCACATGAACCCTGACCTCCCAGCGCAGGCATCCGTGTACCAGAGCTGGCTACAAAGTCACCTCTCCAGGAAATCCCTGGAGCCCGCAGCCCCTGACCACGCTGGCCATGTCTGTCAGTGCCACCCAGCACCGGCACACGGGGCCAGACCCCAGGGCACAGCCTCCGCTGCTCTGGAAGCTTCTGGGTCTGAGATTCCTTCAGGCTCTCTTGCCTCAGACAGAGGGTCCCCAGCTCAGGGCCTGTCTCCTCTCAGAAAGGTCCCCCGAGGCCAGGCACATCTCTCCAATGGGACCAGGGCCTCCATGTTCCGTGTTGAAGAGAGCAGGTGTGCTAGATGTGATTATTTTTAGTGAAAGCAACAAACAACCGACAATGTTTAACTTAAGTCAAAAAAAAAAACTATGGGAATAGTTACAGGCTTCTCACCAGAGCAAAAGAAGAATCACCAAATTCCAGAAAAGGCACAAACTGGGACAGCTTGGGGACCTGCATAGTATGTTAATATACATAGATGAAATATATACACTAGAAATAAACTAAACATATAAATGAAAACTGTAAAACTTTTAGAAGAAAATAGAGGAGGATATCTCTATTCTTGGGGCCAGGGAAGCATTTCTTAAATAAAATACAAAAGATACATGAAAATTTGGGTACATTTAAAAACCGGCATAATAAAAGACAATAAAAAAGTTAAAAACCCATGCAACCCATATAGCCAACAAATGGTCAGTAACCAGAATATATAAATACCTTCTACAGATCTGTAAGAAAAAGACAACCTAGAAGAAAGACAGACAAAGGCTATGAATTGGCATCCTACAGAAGACGAAACTAGAACGACCAACGAATATATGAAAGGTGTTCAACTTCACTAGCAATCAGAGAAATGCAAATTACAACAATGAGTTGCCATTTCACATCCACAGAAGAACAAAAGTAGACAGTCTGACGCTACCAATTATTGGCAGAGATGTGTAGCAACAGAAACTCTCCAAAGTGCTGGAGGGAGTGTCGGTTGGTAGAATTTTAGAGACTCAGTTGGCAATATCCGGTAAGGTAGATGTTGTATATACCCTGTGATCCAGCATTTCCACTTCTAGAGAAATTCTCAGTCACACGTACCTGGAGGACAAGAATGTGTGTCACATCTTATTTGTAATAGCAAAACAATTGGATACAATCCAAATGCTCATCAAGAGAAGAATGGATATGAATTGTGCCATAGTCAGACAATGGAATACTATACAGCAATGAAAAAGGATAAACGACTGACACACACAACAACATGAACAGATCTCACACACACTATATTGAGTTAAAGAAGCCAGCTACGGATGAGTACACACTGTGATTCCATTTATGTAGAGGTCAAAAACAAGCAAAAGTAATTGATGGTGACAAGCGTTAAAAAGTGGCCACCTCTGGGGAGAGGGATGGGGAAGGGACACAGCAAACCTTCTGGGGTTATGGAAAAGCTCTATATCTTGATTTGGATAGTAGTTACATGGTGGGTACAAATGTAAAAATTTCATCAAGCTGTACTTTTAAGAATTGTGCAGTTTAAGGACCCACTGAATACATTTTCTGCCTCAAAAAAACAAACTGCACAGCAAAAGCCAACATAAAAATGGAAAAAGATAAGCCACAGTCTGAAAGAAGATATGTGCAAACATATACAATCAACAAATGATGGGTACTCAGAACATATAGAGAAATTCTATACATCAATAAGACAAGGATGGACATCACAAAACCAGGCAAACAGCATCAATGAATAGCTCATAGAAGAGAACATTGAAATAAACAATAAATAAATGGAAAGAGGCTCAATATCACTAATAATCAGAGAAATGCAAATCAAAACAACCATGAGATGCCGTTTGACACCCACAGAATGACAAGAACAATAACAAGTCTGACACTACTGAGTGTGGGCAGAGATGTGTGGCAATAAGAACTCTCCGACGTGCTGGAGGGCGTGTCGATTAGTACAGCGCTTTTAGAGAATCATCTGGCAGGGTCTGGTGAGGTGGAAGGTGCATATACCCTATGATCCAGCGATTACTCTTCTAGAGAAACTCTCACGCAATTATGCACCTGAAGGCATTTACAAGGACTTGTGTCACATCTTATTTATAATAGCAAAACCAGTTGGACACAATCCAAGTGCTCGTCCAGAGGAGAATGGACATGAACTGTGGCGTGCTCACACAATGGAATACTACACAGCAGTTACAGTGAAGGAACTGCAGCTTCTGGTTTAAATATGGATATGTTTTGAAAACGTAAGGTCAATGAAAAAAGCAAATTGCAGAATGATATGTACAATATAAGACCATTTGTGTAAAATTTTTAAATGCACAAAATAGTTCTATGTATTGTGAATGGATGTACGGTATTCCTAAGTAGCAAAACTATGCAAACCAGAACAGGAAGAGGACATGTCAGCTTCAGGAGAGTGTTACCTGGAGGAAGAGAAGTGAATGGGAAGAGGTGGAAAGGGCCGTCAGCAGAATGTGAAGCCTTGCTAAATCTGAGTGCTGGGGTCCCCGGGGTGTTTCTTATGCTATTCTTTGTACTTTTCTGTGTGTTTGAAACATCTCATAATTTCCTAATATGTTCAAAGGGAAGAGGGCAATTTTACAGTCTAGCAGCAACATGGCAGGCTGCCATCTTGGTTTCTGCAGCTGATCCCAGGTTGTGCCTTCCTGGCTTCACTCCACAGTTCAGCTTTGGCAGCCCCTCAGCTGAGCCAGAGCTCTTCTCCCACAGAGATGACTTTGCCTTCATCCGTGGGCCTCCCAGCCCTTGGTGGTCCTGCTGGGGGCCATCCCCATTGGTGATGGCAGAATGCGGATGCCCAGGAGGGCCCCTGAGCTATACACATACTGCCCAGGCTCCCCTCTGGAACTGTGACTTGACTTACCCTCCGTGGTCAGAGTCAATCACCTCAGCTGCTGTAGTGATTCCCTTTTGCCTGTTCTTGTAGGGGCACAAGGAACCCCAAATGGCCAGGAGGCTCCTTCTCTTCCAGTGTAGTAGACCCGTTATCATGCAATCCCTCAGCAGAACATCCCTCCTTTGGCAGAGTTCAGGAAACAAAACTCTTGAGAGTGGGTCACTGGGTGTTCCTCGGGGTGATGCCACCCCCGTTTCTGCCCCTTGGTTCCTAGATCCACAAATAACACTGAGATTCCGGAGCCCTAATACAGCCCAGGCTTGGTGTCACATGCACAAAGCATGACCTAGAAGTACATAGAAACCCCCACCCCACCCTTGCCTTTTGAAAGATGCCAAAGGTATTGAAATATGTGGTCTACTGCAACACAGATAAGAACCTCCTTTCCTCTCCTCTCTTCTCACTTCACATCCCACAACCAGTCCTAAACAGATCTTCTAGAAGCTATCCCCAAAACTTCTCTTCCACCCCCCAGTCTAAAGAGCTCTGTTCCTCCCCTGCCCATCTCAACACTTTATTATGTATATCCACACAGCTTTCCCTTAGCAAGCAAGTCTTCCTCCCATGACTGCTGAGATGGGGGAGGGGGTCCAGTGCAATTACTGAATCCTCTTTTGCACACCAGGGGAGAAGGAAGTCTGTGAATGCACATATGTTCTGTCCACAGGAGAAAAAGCGAAGTGTAACAGCATCTGCAAGACAGCCCTCCAGCCTCCCACTCTGTTGTCTCCCAGGTGGAGCCACGGCTGACTTCAAAAGGCCATTTCATCATCCTGCAAAGCCAGATGCTTCTGGACGTTGGGGTCCATGATAAGAGCAGGACCCCCAGGACATCACCCCTACCTCTTTTGCTGTAAGGCAGCTTCTAGATCAGAGGCAATATTGCAAGAATTACCAGAACAGTGTATGGGGCCTTAGGAAGTTCACGAATGGTGGTACTGGCAGCAGCATGCTATGCAAGTAAAACAAATCCAAATCCCAGATATGCGTCTATCGAGGTAGGGACAAATTGCTGACTTCCTCACAACAGAAGGAGTCTGGAGTGATGGGGTCACATTAGGCTGGCTGGTCCCTAAGGAAGGAGGGTGACATATTGGATTCAGGATTGGTGCTGTGTTGCTGCCAGTGGGCACTGGGGTCAGCCTTGGTGGGAGAAAGCCCTGCATGGCCTCCCTCTCTGCCACAGTGGCCGCTGTGGTCACAAGCCATGGAGCAGGCACTGGACTGGCTAGGGAAGGCCATCTGGCACCCACAGGGCTGCTCATCAGCCCACAGAGTGTTTGAGCCCCTCCAGCAGCAAGACCCTCCTTTGGGTTGAGGCTCAGAGTAGAGCACACAGTGCCACCGGGCTGCCCTGACAGGCGAACGTGGCCTCTGTCAGCGATAAGGCAGGAGGCATTAAGGGTTGAGTCACCTCTGACAGAGCCCTATCTTAAATCAACTTCTCTCTCCTTGGGCCTCAAAAGCTGCTTTGTTTAACTTTGTGCTGTTTGGATGAAGATACGACAAGGTCCTCACGGTTTAAATAAACTTAGAAGTCAATAGGGCCTAATACTCTCCATTCCCTGGGAGGGAGGCTCAGTGAGGTGAGGACACAAGACCCTGCAGGGCTAGAGACCAAGGTCTCACATCCCTGTCTCTCCTGCAGTGCCCCCAGCCCCACCTCAGCCAATCCCAACAGAGATTCCCTTGGCTTTCTTTCTTTTCCTTTTCCTGTTTCTCGTTTTGGTTGCCAGTAGGGGACCCAGGGCCAAAACATTGACCTACAAAGGCTAAGCCAGGGGTCTCAAACTCAAGTGGTTACAGGGACCGAAAAGGTAACGACAATGTGTACACGGAACCAGGTGGAAGACAAGAGGTGGGGGCCTCCCACTTCCAAGAAGATGGAGTAGACGGACGTTTCCCTAGTCCTCCTGCCAAGTACAACAAAAACCCCTGGACTCGACAGATAAAACAAACCTGAGAAGATTGAAAGGTGGAGAGGAGGCAGACCAGCTAGGGACGTCTGGACCCAAGGACGCGTGACACCCTCATCTTCATCGCCATCCTGCTGGCCCCCCGTAGGCTCCTCATGGCACATGTGAGTGCCCTGGGTTTTCTTCATCCCTCACGTGTCCCAGACGTGGACGTGAAGAAGCAGTCCACTGGGAGACACCAGTGGGCACAGACAGAAACAGCCCCAACAAAAGCCCGCTTTCTCCAGCCAAAGGACTGGGAAAGGGGCACCCTAGAAAGACAGAGAACTTTCAGACAAAAACCGCTCTACACCGGCCAAACACCAGAGAAAGAAGTGTGGCCCCACCCATGCCCACACCACAAAGACCAGGTGGGGACTTTAGATTTCCATCCTCAAGAGGCTATCATGAAGCTTCAAACACCCCACCAAGGTGGTGTCACATCCGCCACCCCCTCAGTGTCAGTGGAGACCACATGGGGAGTCTAGCCTTCCATGCCCGCTAGGTAGTAAAAAGGCACCACACCTCCTCCCCACTGGGTTGTGTCAGGGGAGGCCACTCCCACCATGCCGCCAGTGGAAACCATCTGGGGAGCCAGAATCCTCCTCCCTGGCCAGCAGTAGCGAGGAGCCACCCTCCTCCCCTGCCCCAGGTGTCAATCAAGACCAAATGGGGAGCCTGGATTTCTGCTTCTACCTAGCAGTAATGAGGAAGCCCCTTGCCCTTCTCCTGCAGTGTCAAAATAAAACAGCTAAAATAGAAAGTTTAAATAAGGTCAAGACTCTCAGAATATAAAACAAAAATGCCCAGGACTCAACTGAAAATCACTCATCACAGTAAGAACCAGAAAGAGCTCAAACTGAATGAAGAAAGGCAATCAACATATGCCAACCCCAAGATGACAGAGACGTTAGAATCCTTACAGAGATCATTTTAAACCAGCCGTGATGAAAATGACCACATGAGCAATCACAAATGCACGTGAAACAAACGAAAAATAGAAAACTTCATCACAGAAATAGAAGATATAAAGAAGAACGAAATGGAAAGTCTAAAACTGAAAAATACAGGAACTGAAACAAAAAGCTCAGTGGATGGGCTCGAGAGCAGAAGGACAGAGGAAAGAATCAATGAACTGGAAGATAGAGCAAGGGAAATTATCCAGTCTGAACAACAGAGAGAAACAACAGTGAACTGAGCCTCAGGTGTCTGTAGACTACAACAAAAGATCTGACATTTGTGTCGTCAGAGTCTCAGAAGAAGAGAAAGAGGGGAGGGCTGGAAAAGTTCTCAAAGAAATAATGGCTGAAAACTCCCCAAATTTGGCAAGAGACATAAACCTACAGATTCAAGAAACTAAGCAAATCTTAAACAAGATAAACCCAAAGAAATGCACACCAAGAAATATCATAATTAAACCTCAGAAAACAAAAGACTGAGGGAAAAAATCTCAAAAGCAGCCAGAGAAAAACCACACCTTACCTGTAAGGGGAAACAACTAGAATGACAGCAAGTGTCTCATCAGAAACCGTGGAGGCCGGAGGAAGCGGCACAATATTTTTCAAATGCTGAAAGAAAAGAACTTAGAATCCCACATTCAGTGAAAATATCCTTCAAGAATGAAGGAAAAATCAAGACATTCTCAGATGAAGGAAAATTAAGAGAATTTGTCACAAGCAGACCTACCCCAAAAGAACGACTACAAGAAGTTCTCTAAACAGAAGGGAAATGATAAAAGAAGAAACCATAGAACATCAGAAAAGAAAAAGAACATGATAAGCAAAGCTATGGGTTATACACGAATAGGCAACACAATCTGTAAAAAAGAAGAACAAAGTTGGAGAACTCACATTTTCTGATTTTGAAACTTACTACAAAGCTACAGTAGTCAAAACACTGTGGTACTCGCAGACGGACAGACAAATAGACCAATGGAACAGAATTGAGCCTAGAAATAAAGTCTTGCACATACAGTAAAAAGATCTTCAACAAGGGAGCCAAGAACACTCACTAGGGAAGGGGCAGTCTTTTCAACACATGGTGCTGAGAAAACTGGATATCACAGGCAAAAGAACTAAGTTAGACCCTTAGTTAGTGCCATACACAAAAATTAACTCAAAGCGGATCAAAGACGTAAACATAAGGACTAAAACTATAAAACTCTTAGAAGAAAACAGGGCAAAAGCTTCATGACATTGGATTTGGCAACAATTTCTTGGATATGACACCAAAGGCATAGGCAACCAAACCAAAAATAGACAAATTGAACTTGAAAATTTTAAACTTTATGCACCAAAGCACACTACGGACAGAGTGAAAAGGCAACCCATGGAATGGGAGAAAATATTTTCAAATCATATATCTGATACGGATTAATATCCAGAATATATAGGAAACTCCCAAAACTCAACAACAACAATAAAAATAAGCTGATTCAAAAGTGGGCACAGGACTTGAAGAGATGTTTCTCCAAAGAAGATGTATGAGATATACAAATGGCTAACAAGTACATGAAAATATGCTCCACATCACTAATCATTAGGGAAATGCAAATCAGAACCACAATGACATACCACTTCACACCCACTAGGATGGTTACTGTCAAAAACACAAAAAACAAATGTTGGTGAGGATGTGGAAAAATTGAAACCCTTGTGCACCGTTGGAGGAAATGTAAAATGGTACAGCTGCTGTGGAAAATAGTATGATGTTTCCTCAAAAAATTAAAAATAGGTTTACCATATGATCCAACAATTCCACTTGTGGGCATATACCCAAAAGAATTGAAAGTAGGGTCTCAAAGACATATTTGTTAACCCATGTTCATATTATGCACAGTAGCAGAAATGTGGAAGCAAGCCAAGCATCCATTGACAGATGAATGGATAAGCAAAATGTGGTATAGAAATACAAGGGAATATTATCTAGCCTTAAAAATGAAGAAAATTCTGGCATATGCTACAACGTGGATGAATCTTGAGGACATTATACCAATTGAAATAAGCCAGTTACAAAAGACAAAGGCTATATGATTCCACCTATATGAAGTACCTAGAATAGTCAAAATCGTAGAGACAGAAAGTAGAATTATGGTTACCAAGGGCTGGGGGAAGAGAAGAATGGGGAGTTATTGTTTAATGAATATGTACAGAGTTTCAGTACTACGAGATGAAAAGAGTTTTGGAGATGGATGATGGTGATAGTTGCACAACAAGACGAATGTACTTAATATCACTGAAAAATATACTTAAAATGGCTAAGATGGTAAATTTTGTTATGTGTATTTTTCCATGATAAAAAATGAGAACTTTTTGTAATTTTTAAAGAAAAATTTTAATTACAGTATGTTATAAAACAGTAGTACAATAGGACTCATTCATTCAACAAGTATTTGCTGAGTGCTTGCTTGCTGCTAGCCACTATTATGCACTAAAAATAAAGTGGTGGAGCGTACAGACAAGGTCTCGCTGGACATCAAGTTTCCATTCCAGTGGATCCCACTTTTGAACAGAAATGACTAGAAAAGTGTCTTGGGACTTAAACAAGCAGATGTCAATAATGGTATCTTTAAGTGAATGGGATTATACTTTTTCTAATGTTATTTTCCATTTTGATTTTCCTGTATAAATAGGCATTGCTTTTATACTTAAATAAATAATAGCCAAACTCAACCAATTAGAAAAAATATATATAATATATACAATAGGTTTTCCTTCCCCTCTTGAGTTTTCTAAATTATGTTTCACAGTTGAAGCAAAAATAATAACACTGTTTGATGTGATTCTAAATATATAGAGAGGGAATATTTGAGACAATTATATTATAAATAGGAGAGGGTAAAGCAAGGTAAAGTTTCTACACTTCACTTGAACTGGTAAAAGGATGATGCCACCAGACTATGATAAGTTATATACATACGAT
Organism: Ceratotherium simum simum; assembly: GCF_057802395.1. Classification (NCBI taxonomy): domain Eukaryota; kingdom Metazoa; phylum Chordata; class Mammalia; order Perissodactyla; family Rhinocerotidae; genus Ceratotherium; species Ceratotherium simum. The sequence continues at coordinate 43,326,600 of NC_141925.1, read as the reverse complement.
GCAACATCCCTAACACCCACTAAACGTGCTGCACAAAGTAATACACTCAAAACACTACAGATAAATCAAAATAGAATTCTAGAAACTGTTCAAGTAACCCACAGGAAGGCGGGAAAAAAAGAAAATGGAAAAACAAAAAACAGGGAAAAAACAGAAAATGAAAAATAAAATAGAAGACGAAGCCTTAATATATCAATAATTACATGAAATGTAAGTAGTCTAAATACACCAATTAAAAGAGATTGGCAGAGTGAATTTAAAAACATGACCATATTATATGCTGTCTACAAGAAACTCACTTCAAATATAATGACATAGGCAGATTGAATGGAAAAGGATATAGCATGAAATAATAACCAAAGGAAAGTGGAAATGGCTATATTAATATGAGATAAACTACACTTCAGAGCAAAAAAGTTACCAGAGACAGAGAGTGGCATTATATAATGATAAAAGGGTCAATTTACCAAGAAGACATAGGAATCCTAAACGTTTATGCATCAAACAACAGAGCTGCAAATATGTGAAGCAAAAACTGACAGAACTGAAAGGACAAATAGACAAAACCACAATTATATTGGAGATTTCAACACCCTTCTTTCCACAATTGATAGAACAACTAGACAGAATATAGCAAAGGTATAGAAGAACTCAACAACACCATCAACCAACAGGATCTAATGAACATTCATAGAACACTCCACTCAGCAACAGCAGAATACACATTCTTTTCCAAGAGCCCATGGAACATATACGAAGATAGACTGTATCCTGGGCCAAAACCAAACCTCAATAAATTTAAAAGAATTGAAATATACAGACAGGAAAATCACCAAACACTTGGAAACTAAGCAATACACTTCTAAATAATCCATAGCTCAAAAGGAAGCCATAGGTCAAGGGAAACCACAAAATGTGTTAACTAGGTGAAAATGCAAATACAACATTTCAAAATTATGGGACACAGATAAAACAGTGCTGAGAGGGAAATTTATGGCACTAAATGTATACATTAGAAAAGAGGATGGGGCCGGCCCGGTGGTGCAAGCAGTTAAGTGTGCGCGCTCTGCTGCCTGCGGCGGCCCAGGGTTTGCCGGTTCAGATCCCGGGCGCACACGGACGCACCGCTTGGCAAGCCATGCTGTGGCGGTGTCCCATATAAAGTGGAGGACGATAGGCATGGATGTTAGCCCAGGGCCAGTCTTCCTGAGCAAAAAAAAAAGAGGAGGATTGGCAGATGTTAGCACAGGGCTGATCTTCCTCACAAAAAAAAAAAAAAAAAAAAAGAGGAAAAGTCCCAAGTCAATAAACTAAGCTCTCATATAAAGAACTTAGAAAAAGAAGAGCAAAATAAACCCAAAGCAAGTAGAAAGAAGGAAATACTAAAGATAAGAGCAGAAATCAATGAAATTGAAAATAGAGAAAAATCAATAAAACAAAGAGCTGATTCTATAGGGAAAAAAAGGTAAAAATGGCAAACCTCTAGCAAGACAAAGAAGAAAAGAGAGAAGACACAACTTACCAATAGGAATGAAACAGGAGCTAACATACAGACCCTATAGACACCAAAAAAATAATAAAGGAATATTATGAACACCTCTACACACAAAAATTCAATGACCTAGATAAAATGGATCAATTTCTCAAAAAACACAAACTGCAACAACTCACCCAATATAAAATAGATCATTTGAATAGGCTTGTAAGTATTAAAGAAATTAAATTTGTAATTTAAAAGGTCCCAAAAAAGAATCTCCAGGTCCAGTTTTCACTGGAGAAATTCTACTACATTAGTCAGGATTCTCCAGAAAACAAAACTAATAGGATACATATAAATATATATGAGGAGATTTATTATAGGAATTGGCTCACACTGTTGTGGAAGCCACGAAGTCCCACAATCTGCCGTCTGCAAGCTGGGGAATCAGGAAAACCAGTCACATAACTCAGTCCAAGTCCGAAGGCCTGAGAACCAGAAGCTCCACAGTCCGAGGGCAGGAAAAGACGGAGTCCCACTCAAGGAGAGAAGGAATTCACCCTTCCTTTGATCTTTGTTCCATTCAGGCCCCCAACAGATTGGATGACGCCCACCCACACGTGAGGGATCTCTTTACTGAGTCTACTGAACCAAATGCTCCTCTCTTCCAAAAATACCCTCAAGACGCACCCAGAAATAATGTTTTACCAGCTATCTGGGCATCCCTTAGCCCAGTCAAGTTGATATATAAAATTAACCAGCGCATCTACTAAATTTTAAATAAGAATTAATACCATTTCTACACAATCTCTTCCAGAAAGTAGAAAAGGAGGGAAGACTTTCCGATTCATTTGGTTTAGTATTACTCTGATACCAAAACCAGACAAATACAGTACAGAAATAGAAAACTTCAGGCCAATATATTTCATGAATATAGACTCAGAAATCCTTAACAAAATATTAGCAAAGAGAATTCAGCAATATATAAAAAGAATTAGGGCCGGCCCCGTGGCTTGGTGGTTAAGTGAGCGCGCTCCACTGCTGGCGACCCGGGTTTGGATCCCGGGCTCGCACCGACGCGCTGCTTCTCCGGCCATGCTGAGGCGGCGTCCCACATACAGCAACTAGAAGGATGTGCAGCTATGACACACAGCTATCTACTGGGGCTTTGGGGGGAAAAAATAAATAAATAAAATCTTTAAAAAAAAAATAAAAAAATAAAAAGAATTATAAGCCATGACCAAGTGGGGTTTATTCCAAGCATGCAAGACTGGCTCAATATTCAAAAATCAATCAATGTAATTCACCACATGAACAAGCCAAAGAAGAAAAATCACAGAAACATTTCAACTGATGACATTATAGTCAACTGATGACATTATACTCAATGGTGAAAGACCGGCTGCTTCCGCCCTATGATCAGGAACAAGCAAAGATGGCTGCTTGCTCTACTCTTTCTCAACTAGTCTTGGAAGGTCTAGCCAGTGCAATAAAGCAAAAAAGGGAAATAGAAGGTATACAGATCAGAAAGGCAAGAATAAATCTATCTCTACTTGCAAATGACATGATTACCTGGGAAAACCCCAAGAAATCCACAAAAGACTCCTAGAATAAGTGAGTTCAACAAGGTCATAGGACACAAGATAAACACATAAAATAAAACATACAAATAAAGCTTTTACTCTGTGGAAGACCCTGTTAAGAGGATGAAAAGACAAGCTATAGAATGGGAGAAATATTTGCAAACCACACATTCAACAAAGGATTACTATCTAAGATATATGAAGAACTGTCACAACTCACCAGTAAAAAATTTAAAAAGCAAGCAATCCAATTAGAATATGGGCAAAAGACATGAAGAGATATTTCAATGAAGATATATGGATGGCAAATAAGCACTTGCAAAGGTGTTTAACATCATTAGTCACTATAGAATGCAAATTAAAACCACAATGAGATATCCCTGTACACCTATCAGAATGACTAAAGTAAAATATACTGACACTACCAAATGCTAGTGAGGATGCAAAGAAACTGGATCACCTGTACACTGCTAGTGGGAATGTAAAATGGTACCACTCTGGAAAACAGTTTGGCAATTTCTTAAAAAGTGAAACATGCAACAACCATACAACCCAGAAATTGCACTCCTAGGCATTTATCCCATAGAAATTGTGGAAATTAATAAAAGAAATTTTAACTGAATTGGAGTCGGGAAGGCCTGTAGGGGAGCTCTCACACCCTATCACACATCATCAATTACACCAAACAGGAAGAGACCAACACTTGCGTCTTTAACAGTAAGTAAAACTACTTTACTACTGAAGGAAGATTTCTCTCCCCACCCAGCAACAGACCAGCCAATGAGAAATGCTGCAGCTCAGCCAATGAGAGGCCGTTTCCCCCCTGAACTGTTCCTTTCCCCCAAGGAACTTCCCTTCATTGGGAAGGGAGGACAGCCCCTCCCCACTCCCCCCTTTCACCTATAAAAGCAGCTCCTCTTGTTTTCTGGGTTGCCCTGTGGGTCACCATAGCATGCAGATCGGAATTGCATTCTTTTGGCTATTCCTGAATAAACTCATTTTGAGCGTAAAATAACAGACGAATTTGCTTTTAAGTTGACAAAATGAAGACATGTTTGCACAAAAACCTGAGTGTACATGAATGTTTACAGCAGCTTTATTTGTAATAGCCCAAATTGAAAACAATCCAGATGTCCTTCAACCAGTGAACAGTGAAGCAAAACGTTTACATCCATACCATGGAATATCCACCACTCACCAATAAAAAGGAACAAACTGATGATACACACAACAACTGGATGAATTTCCAGAAAAGCATGCTGAGTGAACAAAACCAACACCAAAAGGCTATGTACTGTATGATTCCATTTATATAACATTCTTGAAATTACAAAATTATAGAAATAGACAGCAGATTGTAGTTGCCAGGGGCAAGGAGGGGTTGGGGTTGGGGCTAGGAGAGAAGTGGGCGTGGCTATCAAAGAGCAGCATGAGAGATCCTCCCGGTGATGAATCTGTTCTGTACCCTGTCAATGTCAATATCCTGGCTGTGATGCTGTACTATAATTTTGCAAGATGTTACCATTGGAGAAAAGTGGGTAAAGGGTACTGGATCTCTCTGTATTGATTTTGGAGAGATTTTTACTATTTTTATTTTACTGTTTTCTTTTTCTTACTCAGGATTTTATTTTTTTTTCAGTTATTTTATTGAGGTCATAATGGTTTGTAACATTGTGTAATTTCAGGTGTACTGTATTGTTTTTTACAATTGTATGTGAATCAACATACACAAAGTAAAAAGTTTAATTAAAACAACAAAGGATGGTAGGTGTGGAGCACCAGTAGCAAATGGAGTATGCATGCCCCACCTAGAAGCATTCTAATTCAGTTTTCAGAAAAACTTCGTGCTTGCTGGTCAAACAAAACCCTGCAGGCTGAATTCCAGCCCCTGGGCCGCAGTTTATGACCCTTGGCCGAGCACTAGGAGCATGTTTAGCGCTGTAATCAAGTGAAATTGACAGCAGAGTTTAAAACATACATTTAGTGATATGCACAGTCGTTACTGTTTATTTCTCATCCTCACACATTCGGATACATCACACACAAATACTGCACACCCGCAGACACACACACACCCTCCACCACACTGACACCCAGACGCTGCAGCAGATTAAAGGGTGGCGCTTCCCCCAGGGACTCAGCAACCACAGTATGTATAGATGGGCCCCCCGGGCTCCGCATGGTTTGCCGCTAGCCAGGGCATCTGGGGCCCCAAACTCCTCAGGCCTTGGGCTCTTCCCCCGGCCACCTCTGCATACAACCCTCACTTCTGACCCTAGAGGCTGCAGGACTCCAGCCCCAGCAGAGACTGCCTACTGGGGATAGGAGAGAACGGGCTGAGTGTGCGGAACCGGAGAAAGAAGATGTCACGGCAGCAGCAGGGGAGAAGCAGGCCCTGATGGCTGCTTCTTGGGGGTTGGACACAGGGCAGGAGACGGGGGACAGGCCAATCTCCCAGCTGTGGGCACTATTCCCTCACCTCCTCCTTTCCTAGCCCTTTGCTCCTTGGAATCTCACACTCACGCACACACACACACACACACACACACACACAACATTCTACCCAAACACACCTAGACACCTCCACCAGCCAAATCTTTCTCCTCCAACTCTGCCCAGCCTCCCATGGGGAGCTCTCCTGGACCACTGCAGCCACTCGGCACTTACTGCAGGGGTCCGTTCCTGGAGCATCTGGCCCACCTTGCGTCATCTGCTGTTTCTGGACAAGAGGCTCAGGAGTGTGTGTGCTGGGGATGTCTTGTGCCTGGAGCCCCTGAGCCTCACCCCCGCCCCTCACAGCACGCTCCTCCAAAGACAGCTTCATCCTACCCTCTGGGGCACACACACACCTCACAGACACACACTGCAGGCCTCAGCACCATACTGGTTTTTATTTTAACAGCTTTATTGAGATATAATTTACATAGCATACAACTCACCAATTTAAATTGTACTATTCGATGGTTTTTAGTATACAGTCATGTGTTGCTTAACAATGGGGATACGTTCTGAGAAATGTGTCATTAGGTGATGTTGTTGTTGTGCAAACATCATAGGGTACACTTACCAAAACCTAGATGGTATAGCTACTACACACCTGGGCTGTACGGTACCAATCTTAGGGGACCCCCATTGTACATGTGGTCCGTCACTGACTGAAACCTCGTTATGTGGAGCATGACTGTATTCACAGAGTTATGCAACCACCAGCATAATCAGTTGTAGAACATTTTCAGCACCCCGAAAAGAAACCCTGTCCCCATTAGCAGTCAATCCCCATTTCCTCCCAACACCCACCACCACAGCTCCTGGTAACCACCAATCTACTTTCTGTCTCTATAGATTTTTCTACTCTGGATACTTTTTATAAATGGAATCATACAATATGTCGTCCTTTATGACTGAGATCTTTAACTTACCATAATGTTTTCAAAGTTCATCCACGTTGTAGCATGTATCAGAACTTTATTCCTTTTCATGGCTGAATAATATTCCATTGTGTAGATAAACCATGTTTTGTTTATCCATTCATCAACTGATATTTAGGATGTTTCCACTGTTGGCTGCTATGAATAATGCTGCTATGAACCTTTGTGTACATGCTTTTTGTGTGAACGTATGTTTTCCTTTCTCTTGGGTAAATACCCAGTAGTGGAATTGCTGGGTCATATGGAAACTGTACCTTTTGAGGAACTGCCAGACTGTTTTCAAAAGCAGCTGCAATATTTTACATTCCTACCAGCAAGTACGAGGCTTCCAACTTCTCTACCTCTTCAGCAACACTTGTCATCATGCGCCTTTTTGAGTCTAGCCATCTTTGTGGGTGTGAAGCAGCATCTCTTTGTGGTTTTGATTTGTATTTCCCTAATGACTAATGGTGCTGAACATCTTTTCATGTGCTTCTGGGCTATTTGTATATCTTCTTTGTCTATTCTGAATGTCTATCCAGATCCTTTGGCCATTCTTTAATTGGGTTATTTGTCTTTTTATTATTGGGTTGTAAAAACCATGGTTGATATAAGCAAAAATCTGATTGGAGCTGTTTGCCCAGCACCAGAGTCTTACTTACAGAGTCCCTAAGTCGGGCCCCTGGGCACGACACTCCCCGTCCTGCTGCCCTCATCTCCTCACAGCCTTGCCCAGCAAGTCCGCCTCACTCAGCCTCAGGAACAAGGTACCTCTTCCTGCCCCCCCAACCCAACAACTCAGAACCCTCCTCACAGATGAAGAAACTGAGGCTCAAGGTAGAAAGGGACTTGCTCAAGGTCACACGACCGCTGAGAGGGAACCGGGCTCAAATTCAGGTCTGTCCAACCAAACCCCACACTCTCTCCACGCAGCTGCTCTGCTCATTTGAATGCTCTGTCCTGGTTGTTTCTGGTTTAGGATACACTACATTGCCTGCATTCTCATCACAACCCTGGGAGGTGGGTCATGTAGACATCATTTTCTTTACTTTACGGAGGAGGAAACTGAGGTTAAGAGAGGTAATGTGACTTAAAATTAATAAGTCATAGGATGTAATGTACAACACAGGGAACACAGTCAATAATATTGTAATGACTTTGTATGGTAACTAGACTTATCGTGGTGATCACTTCATAATGTACATAAATATCGAATCACTATGATGTACACCTGAAACTAATAGGATATTGTGTGTTAATTATACTTCAATAAAAAGAGAGAGAGAGAGAGGTGATGAGACTTTCCTCAGTCTCACGGCTAGCAAGAGACAGAGGTCACAGCACCACACCCAGGCACAATAGCAGGAGGCCCGCTTTCTGGCCAAGAGCATCTGACCTCAGCCCCCACCCTAAATCCAGCCACACTGCCTGAGGGTGCTGCCTCTCTCCTGGCCCAAAGCCACCCCCACTAACCAGGAAACTCTAGCAGCCAGCAGGCCACTAAAGCGGACCCGGGCTACAGGAACTTCTCCCAGGGCAGCCCTCACCCAGCACCCGCTGGGCCCTCTGGTCGGGCACTCCCAGCCCTGCCCAGCCCAGCCCCAACAGGCCCAGCCCAAGACCTTTACCCCTGAAAGAGGTAGCACCCTAGTTTCCATGGGCCTGTTTACCTTACTTTTGTATCATCCCAGGGCTTGGGACAGAAGAGGACACAGGCTTCACGCCTGCGATTTGAGAGATGTGGGGCAAACCAGAAAAACCCCCAGGCCCGCTCAGTGAGGTCTCTCATCTCACTTGGAACTGCCCCTGCTTCCTACCAGATCACGAAGCTCCCTGATTCGGGGACGCAGCAGTGTCCCATCATCAGTCACTCATGCCAGCAAGAGGTCCTGGGCAGGCAAGGTGGCAAGAACACAAGAACGTGATGCCCTTCCTTCATTCACGTCACTAAATCAACTTTCTCTTGAGTACCCAGCACTGTTCCAAGCATTGGAGATACCACAGTGAATAAAACCGGCAGAAATCCTTGCCCATTTGGGGACATTCTGGATGTCCCAATGGAGCTGACACACTGGAGCAGAGAGAGAGAGAAGAAAAAATAAGTAAGAAAAACATAAAGTATGACAGATGGTGTTAAATGCTAAGGAGAATATAAAGTATGAAAACTGGGCAGGACTCTGTGGGGTGAGTAGCTGCGATTTTAAATAGTGCGGTCAGGGAAGTCCTCGCTGGGAGCAAAACCTGAAAGGTGGAAGGAGGGTGCCACGTCGGTATCTGCAGGTGTCCCATGCAGAGGACACCACAAGCCTAGGGGCCTGAAGGGGAAGCATGTGGCATTACTGGAGGCACAGCCAGAGATCCAAGCGCGGGAGTGAGAGGAAGAGAGAGGGTGGCGGGCAGACTGGGCAGAACCTCCCAGGCCAACTCTGAAGGGCTCTAAGCAGGGTGAGGGAGAGCGCAGGTGTGGGGGCAAGGGCACCGCAGGTAGCGTCTCTGACTTCCCTCTTCTGCCTGGATCAAATCTCTTTCATCACCATTTCATTAAGGTGGATCTCGGCACTGAGTCGGGGCCCAGAGGGAAAAAGGACAGGGCTCTGTGAGGGGAGGGGACTTACTAAGGAGGAGGGGGGCTTCGGGGAGGGGAGAGCAGCTCAGCTAAAGGGATCCGGGATCACTGCGAGGGATAAGAGCTGTGGGACCTGCAGGGGGCTGGAGGGGAACTTGAGTTCAGCACTGGCTCAGGGCAACCTTCTGAGCGCCTTGGCTTCTGAGCCCAGACCTCCAGGGCTGGCAACCCCATGGGCCTGGATCAGGCCGGGATCGTGCGCGGCGAGTGCTGCCTCAGAAGCCGGAGGGACCGAGGAGCAGGTGCACAGCTCCTGGGGCAGCCGCCCACTCCGGAAAACAGCCGCAGCCACGCCCACACTGGGCCCTCCTCGTCCCTGCGGATCCCGGGCAGCTGGCAGGGCCCGGTTCCCCACGCCGTCCGTGCCACTCGCACTGAAAACGAGGTGGGGGGAGTGTCCAGCAGATTGTGATTTGCACCGCTTGCCCGGCTGGCCTGAGGAATTCGTTTCCGAGCTGTGGGGAACGAGGAAGGAGGGGCGGGGGCGCAGGCCCGGCCCCGCCCTCTCTTGGCACCCCCATCCCCGCGCCGTGCGCCACTCCTGGCCAAGTCCTTCCTCCCAGGGCACACGGTGAAGGTAGGAAGAGGGGCCACGTCACTGTCCCCAGGCCCGGGAGAGAGCGGCTCCGCCCCTCCCGCCCCTGCCAAAACGCTAGGGCACGGATCTAAAACCAACCGGCCCCAGACCAGGGCCAGCCCAGTCTCCACCGCCCTCCTACAGAGCCACAGGCAGGTGCAGGCGCAGCTGCGGCGCAAGCGGGCAGTGCCGAGCCGTTAGCGCGCGCGCCGTCTGCGCGTCGGTCCGTCAGTCGGGGCGTCAGTCCATCGGCGCGCCGCAGCTCCGGTCCAGGCGCAGCGGCCCCGGCCCCTCGTCGTCCCGCACCCGGAGCTGCCCGGCAGAGCCGGCTTTGGCGCGGCAGCCATGTCCATGGGCCTGGAGATCATGGGCACCTCGCTGGCCGTGCTGGGCTGGCTGGGCACCATCGTGTGCTGCGCGCTGCCCCAGTGGCGCGTATCGGCCTTCATCGGCAGCAGCATCATCACGGCGCAGATCATCTGGGAGGGCCTGTGGATGAACTGCGTGGTACAGAGCACCGGCCAGATGCAGTGCAAGGTGTACGACTCGCTGCTGGCGCTGCCGCAGGACCTGCAGGCGGCCCGCGCCCTCATCATCGTCGCCATCCTGCTGGCCGCCTTCGGGCTCTTTGTGGCGCTCGTGGGCGCCCAGTGCACCAACTGTGTGCAGGACGAGAGCGCCAAAGCCAAGATCACCATCGTGGCGGGCGTGCTTTACCTGCTGGCCGCCGTGCTCACCCTCGTGCCGGTGTCCTGGTCGGCCAACACCATCATCCAGGACTTCTACAGCTCCCTGGTGCCCGAGTCCCAGAAGCGCGAGATGGGCGCCAGCCTGTACGTGGGCTGGGCGGCCGCGGCGCTGCAGCTGCTGGGGGGCGCGCTGCTCTGCTGCTCGTGCCCGCCGCGCGAGAAGAAATATGCGCCCGCCAAGATCCTCTACTCAGCGCCGCGCTCCGCCGGGCAGGGCACCGGCACGGGCACAGCTTACGACCGCAAGGACTACGTCTGAGGGGGCAGACGCGGGGGGACCCCACCACCCCCACGAGCTGGAGCACCCCCCAGTGCAGAGTGCAGCCTGGCATCGGAGACCAGCCCAGCCCAGATGCCAGGCAGCTCTCTCGCTGGACTGGGAGGGGCCAGCCCGGCGCCCCTTCCGCAGCTGCCACCCCTCCGCGGGCCGGGGAGCGGGACTGCGGAGCCCGGGGACCAGCTGGCGTAGACAATGAAACGTCACCCCTCTAGAGCGCGGAGCTGGGGTGGCCGCCGCTGCTTGCCTGCCCCCTCGGGCCGCGGCCCCAGGCCAGCGTTGGGCTGCGACCGGCAGCCTTGAAAGGGGCCACTTGATATTTTTCAATAAAAGCCTTTGGTTTTGCAGTTGCCGGCGCCTCCTTGTCCTGAGCGCCACCCCCCCTCGCCCCCAGCAAGAGTTGGCCTTGGCTGGATCCTGCTCTGCCGCTGCGGGGATGAAGCTTAGAGAGGGACGGAGGTTCGGGTGACCAATGGAGAAAGTGGGGTTGTAAGCTGAGCTGGGCGCTCGCTAGGTGGTCATTCGGCCCAGGATGAAGGCCCCATCTAGAGAGGCGGGCATGAGCTTTTCCAGCGTACTGCGGCAGGGAGAGGCCTGGGGGAGGGAGGAGGGTGTCAGGGACCCTGTTTTCCAGGCTGTGCCATTTGGGTTTGTGCCTGGAGCCTTGGTCCTCCACAGTGCAGCTGCACGCCCGAGTGTCCCCTGTGCCGAGCGAAAGAGCACCTTCAGGGCTATGATTTCGTATTTGGGAAAGGAGAACAAAAAGACCTATTGTTTTGGTGAGACACACCACCAAAAGTAAAGCTGGGCAGAATCTCCTCCCCTGGTGGAGCCATGAGAGGGGCCTCATTTTCTTCCTGGGACCCTGAGGGAAGGAAAGAGCGGGCCCTCAGAACCCTGTGGTGACACTAACGCTTGAAGTAAACCAAGTGGGGAAGTGCTTGCGTCTTGGAGAAGGCGCAGGAGGTTCAGGCAGTGGGAAAGGAAAGAGATGGACAGCAAGGTGAGAGAGGAAGTGGGATGAGGCCCAGGGGCCCAGAGGAGGCCAAGTCATGGAGAGTCTCACGTGGGAATTAGACTTGGGGCCTTGCTCTGGTGTTATGGGAGTCATGGAGGGGACATACCTGGTCAGATTTATGCTCTAAAATAACCTCTCCAGCAGCCCCTGTGGAAGTGGGATTCGAGGAGGGAGATGAAGGCAGGGAGACCATCTCGGAGGCTGTGCAACCACCCCGGTGTGAAATGATGCAGGCCAGAAATAAGGCAGGGACAATGGGGCAGGGGGCTGTTGAGGAAGCAAGATGAGCAGGGCTCAAGAACCATTTGGATACAGGGGATGAGGGAAAGGGAAGAACCAGGATAACCCAAATTTCCCAACCTAGGTCACTGATGGGTTGGTGGTGCCATTTACCAAAATAGGAAAGCAGGTTGCTGGGGGAGGATGCTGGGTTCAGTTTTTGTGTGTGTGTGTGAGGAAGACTAGCCCTGAGCTAACATCCAATGCCAATCCTCCTCCTCTTTTTTTTTTTTCCTGAGGAAGACTGGCCCTGGGCTAACATCCATGCCCATCTTCCTCTACTTTATATGGGACGCCACCACAGCATGGCTTGACAAGCGGTGCGCTGGTGCGTGCCCGGGATCCGAACCTGCAAATCCCAGGCCACCAAAGCGGAGCATGCACACTTAACCACTGTGCCACCAGGCCGGCCCCTGGGTTCAGTTTTGAACGTTCAGAGTTTGGCAAGCCTGTGGGACCTCCAGGCAGAGACATCCAGAAGTGGCAGGACCTATACAGAGATCTGGAACTCAGGAGTGGTTAGCGTACTTGGCTGTTGTTAGCATACAGCTGGCAACCGAAACCAGAGGAGTGGGTGAGGTCAGTCTAGAAACCAAAGAGAAAGGAAGGGTTTCAAGAAGGCGGGCGCTGGCAACAGCGTCCAAGGCTGTGGGAGTGGTCAGGCAAGATGAGGCCTGAGGAGTAGCCATGGGAGTAAAAGCTGCAAGGTGGTCGGTCACTGGTGGCCTTAGCAAGAGGAGTAGGGTGAGACGCAGTGGAGAGGAAAGTGAGTGGGAGAAGGAAAACAGAATGTGTAGATCGTGCGTCCAAGAGGTTTGCTTCTAAAGGGAATCCAGGCCAAGTTAGCAACTTGAGGGGAATGAGGGCCACCGGACAGGTGTTTGCGATTAGAGAGACTTGAAATTATTTCAGTTATTGTATCTCCAACTTCTTTGCCTGCAGGAAAGCTAAAGCAAAAGGTCCCAGTGGCAGCCAGATTTTTCAATAACATACTGCACTTAGCTCCCCAAGAATCCTCCTCTGGTTAAGGAACACCGACATGTTGTCACCCTTTATGATCCAAGGCAGAGGAAGTAGGTTACCATGAATGGTGAGAGCACCCTGGCTTCAGGTCCTTCTCTGTAAGTTCCAGGAAAGGACTTGGGGTGCCATTATGTGCTCTCCAACGGGGTCCCCTTTGGGAACCACTCTTCCAGCCTGGGGGAAGGAAAGAGGGAGGGTGACAGTGAACAGGAAGGTGAAGGCGGTGATTGATGGAGATGGATCCTAGGGAGAGCTGGAGAGAGGGGGTGTGGGCTCAGAGAGGGAGTGGGGCTCAGTGGGGAGTCATTGAGGGGAGAGGGCTCATTGGGAGGGAGGGTCAGAGAGGAAAGAGGCGTGGCAATAGGAGGTGAGGGGCAGGGAACCAAGAGGAGAAATGTTCTCTGGGCCTGTCTGGGATGGGATTTAGAAGGTGGGCAGAGGGCCAAGGGGTTATTTCTGCCTTCACCTCCCGCAGTCTCTGGCCAGGGAAGGCAGGAAGCCGGGCTGGGCCAAGCCAGAGCTGAGGGGCACCGGGTGGCTTCTTTGTCCCCAAGAGCCCTGCAGACAGGGGCAAAGTTATTCACTTATCACCAGCTTCAGGAGAGCAGCCTGGACACAATGCCTCCTGGCCACACTAGGGCAGAAATGCAGCCTGAAGCCCAGAGCTAGCCGGCCCGCTGTAGCCCACCCCCAGCAGCCCCAGACCGGAGGGACACTGGCAGAGGAGACAGGCAGACCCAATCCTCGGGCCCTCGGGCCATCCACCAGCTCCCTGGTCTCTCCCCAAGCCTGGGCTCCCTGGGGCCTCCTGAGGCGTAGTGAGGTGTCCTACTCCAACCTAACCCCCCAACACACACATCATTGCCTAGCTTCCGGCTCTGTCCTAACTCAACCTCTTCTTATCTTTTCTGGAGTTTAGAGTCTAAACAGAGGTGGTGGAGTTTGCGGCAAACAGACCACAAGCTGAGGAGAGCCCCACGTGAGGGTCCCAGGAAACTTCAGCCCACTAGGGAAGGGAAAGGCATTCGATGCGAAGGAACACCTTGGACTAGGAGTCACTTTCTAGATCCACTCCTTTTCCTGTGTGACTCTGAGCAACTCCCTTCTCCTTCTGGGTCTCAGTTTCCCCATCATTTCAACAAGGGGGTTGGACCAGATGATCCATAGGGGCCCCTCTAACTTATCTTTTTCATCCTCATTTTATCCTCATCGCCCCCTGCAGAAAAAAATTAGTCAGAACCAAATTGACCAGGTAAGCAGTGCAGTTCACTCCTCTGAGCCTGTTTCTTCATCTAGAAAATGGGTCTGATAACACCACTGGGCTGTGCAGAGGATTACTGAGCCATCCTCCGGGTTCCCACGCAGCCTGTTCTCACCCCATCACAGCACATACTACACTATGCTGTGGTTTTGTTTCTTGTCAAACTTCCCCACCAGAAGGTCATCTCCCAAGGTCAGGGGCACTATCCTGGGCTTCTCTCTGTCCGCAGCACTCAGCGCAGGCCAGCACCCATGTGTGGAATGAAGGCGTGCCTGCAGGAATGAAAAGAGCCTGGCACAACGCTAGGCACACAGTAGGACCTCAGCGTGAGTTGGTATCGTTAATATTTTGGTGTATTCAGCCAGGCAGGAGCCTGGGAACATGAGGGAGATGGCTGGGTTGTGAGAAAGTCCCCGGATTTCTTCCAAATCTGAGGCCCTGGAGCCCCCTGCCAGGCCCTGGGGCTCTGTCCCACCCCACCTCCCACTGCTGAGCCACAGGCCGCCCAGGTCTTGCCACACCTGTTCTAGCTCTTCCTCCTGCCGAGACCAAAAGCCAAGTGCTTTATCAAACAAACACAGCGTTTATTGTGGCTCCCTCAAGGTCTGCTGCTGGCCTGGAAGAACAGACAGTACCTTCCTCCTCCCTCCCCTCCCAGGGTTCCATTGAAGGCCACCTGTGCCAAGACAGGTAGGCCCTGCAGAGCAGGTAGAGAAGAGAGAGCACTGGCTCTGGTGCTCGCAGAGGGTCCTTGGGCAATTTACTGGCCGCTTCTTGCTCTCATCTTCTTCCCTACTTGCACTGCCATGACTCCCACCAGAACACCACCCTCTTTCTGTAACAGCCTCGAGAGGGTCTCCCGCCTCCAGGCTCCCTCTCCACACCCCCCACCCTGCTATGCCCCTTTCCAAGCCATTCACCTCAGAATAGCCAAGTGACCATTCAAGTGACACAGTCCTGAATCTGACCATGACACTCTCCTATTTAGAATTTCCAGCCCCCTGGCCCCAAATGGCTCTTAAGATCCGCCCCCCACCCGGCTCCATGGCATGTCTTAAGAGCGCCTGCAGTGGCAGAGCCACGCTGGCCTCTCAGGTTCCTCTTGTGCCCTCTATACTGCCCCATCTCCTCCCCACCCTGACAACCAAGGCTCCACCCCCCCAGACATCCTTCAGTTCCTCAAAACTCCTGCACTCTCTGGACCCTGGGCCTCAGCACAAGTTGTTCTCTCCTCTTGGCACAGTTGCCCCACCTTCACCTCACCCCTCTTGGCAAGCTTAGAGGTCACGTCATGTCTCAGCTGAGGGACGCTTCCCTGACACCCAGCCTGTTCCCAGAGAGTCCTGTGCATCTAGGACTACACCACGGCATTTGTCATTCTGTGCCAGAATCACCTCTTAACTTGTCTTTGTCCTGCCCCTAGACCATCAGCACTGTTGGAGAGGGGCCTAAACACCCTGTTCACCTTGTATGCCCTGAGCCCAGCAGAATGCCCAGCACAGGCTGATGCTCAGTGAAAAATGGACAAGGTTCATGCCCATGGTGCAATCCCGAGAAGAAAATGACTGTGTTTTATGTGCAATCAAGGAACAGCAGTTGGTTCTAGAAGAGTTCAGAGGTCACAAAGAGCTATAACAGTCTGGGAAGGCTTCGTGAAGGGGTCCCTGAACCAGGTCTTGAATAAGTAGGTTTTAGATGAACAGAGCTGAGAAGGGAAGGTTTTCCAGGCAAGAGTCACTGATTGGGCAAAGGCAAGGAGGCAGGCACAAAAATAATATGCATAGGTGTGTCCAGAAGGCCAAGCTATCTGAAGTAGAAAATTCATATACAAGACGATAAGAGAAAACTTTGAAAAAACTGAGTAGGGACATGGAGTTACAATTCAATCCAAATTTCTTTGCCTGGTATTCCAGGCCCTTCACTGCCTCCTTCCCAGACTTAACACTGGAGCCACCTGGACTGCCCCCCTAAGCATACTCTGCTGTTCCAGCCTTCACTCCTTTTACTATCCCTATCCTTCCACCTTCCCTTCTGTCCAAGTCCTAATCATCACTAGGGAATTGGCAATTCATTGGAAATCCAGACGGATTAAAGTCGAACAATAGCAACAACAAAAACTATGAAAGAACTAGAAGACAATGCAGAAAAATATCTTTATAAGATTGAAAGGAGGAAAGCCTCCCTAAGCAAGACATAAACCTCTGAAGGAATCAAAGAAAAGATGATCAGATTTGAGTGCATAAAAATTTTAAATTAATGAACAATCTGAAAAGGAAATTAAGAAAACAATTCCGTTTACAATAGCATCAAAGTGAATAAAATACTTGGGCATAAACCTAACCAAGGAGGTGAAAGATTTGTACACTGAGGGGGCCAGCCCGGTGGCATAGTGATTAAGTTCACGCGCTCCGCTTCAGCAGCCTGGGGTTCACAGGTTCGGATCTGGGCGCACACCGACACACCACTCCTCAAGCCATGCTGTTGCGACATCCCACATACAAGATAGAGGAAGATGGGCACAGATGTTAGCTCAGGGCCAATCTTCCTCATCCCCTCCCAAAAAAAAAAAAAAAGATTTGTACACTGAAAACTACAAAACATTACTGAAAGAAATTAAAGAAAACACAAAATAAATGGAAAGACATCCCATGTTCATGGATGGGAAGACTTAAAATTGCTAAGATGTCCATGCTACTCAAAGTGATATACAGATTCAATGCAATCCCTATCAAAACCCCAACATAACTTTTTGCAGAAATAGAAAAATTCATCCTGAAATTCATATGGAATTTCAAGGAACCCGAATAGCCAAAAAGAAGAAGAAAGGTGGAGGACCCATACATCTGCATTTCAAAACATATTACGAAGATACAGTAATGAAAACACTGTGGTACTAGCATAAGACAGACAAATAGACCAATGGAATAGAATAGAGAGCACAGAAATAAACTCTTGCATATACGATCAAATGATTTTCCAAAAGGAAGCTAAGGACTCAATGAGGAAAGGACAGTCTTTTCAACAAATCATGTTGAGAAAACTAGGTATCCACATTCAAAAGAAAGAAGGTGGATCCTTGCCTAACATCATAAACAAAAATTGACTCAATGGGCCAGCCCTGTGACTTAGCGGCTAAGTGCGTGCGCTCCGCTACTGGCGGCCCGGGTTCAGATCCCGGGCGCGCACCGACGCACTGCTTCTCCAGCCATGCTGAGGCCGCATCCCACATACAGCAACTAGAAGGATGTGCAACTATGACATACAACTATCTACTGGGGCTTTGGGGAAAAAAAAAAGGAGGAGGATTGGCAATAGATGTTAGCTCAGAGCTGGTCTTCCTCAGCAAAAAAAAGAGGAGGATTAGCACGGATGTTAGCTCAGGGCTGATCTTCCTCACGAAAAAAAAAAAATTGACTCAAAATGGATCAAAGACCTAAGGATAAGAGCTAAACCAATAAAACTCTTAGAATAAAACAGGGCAAAACCTTCACAACATTGGATTTGGCAACAATTTCTTGGATATGACACCAAAGGCATAGGCAACAAAAGAAAAAATAAACAAATTGTACTTGATGAAAATTTAAAATTTTGTTCATCAAAGGACACTATGGGCAGAATGAAAAGGCAACCCAAAGAATGGTTTTGGAATATATTTGCAAATCATATATCTGATAAAGGATTAATATCCAGAATATATAAAGAATTCCTAAAACTTGACAACAAAAAACCAAACAACTGATTCAAAAATGAGCAAAGGACTTGAATAGATGTTTCTCCAAAGAAGATATATGAATGGCCAAAAAGCACGTGA
This sequence comes from Ceratotherium simum simum, assembly GCF_057802395.1. Classification (NCBI taxonomy): domain Eukaryota; kingdom Metazoa; phylum Chordata; class Mammalia; order Perissodactyla; family Rhinocerotidae; genus Ceratotherium; species Ceratotherium simum. The sequence continues at coordinate 43,308,512 of NC_141925.1, read as the reverse complement.
ACTGATGCCCAACATCACTAATCATCAGGGAAATGCAAGTCAAAACCACAATGAGATACCACTTCATACCCATTAGGATGGCTCCTATCAAAAAAAAAAAAAAAACACAGAAAATAACAACTGTTGACAATGGAGAAACTGTTGATATGGAGAAATTGGAACCCTTGTACGCTGTTGGTGGGAATGTAACATGGTACAGCCACTGTGGAAAACAGTATAGCAATAACAAATTAAAAATAGAGCTACCAGATAATCCAACAATTCCACTTCTGGGTATAAACCCAAAGGAATTGAGAGCAGGGTCACAAAGAGATATTTACACACCCATGTTCGTAGCACTATTCATAATATCAAGAGGTGGAAGCAATGCAAATATCCATCTACAGAGGAAAGGATAAGCAAAATGTGGTATATTGAATGAAATACAATGAAATAGTATTCAGCCTTTAAAGGAAGAAAATTCTGACATATGCTACAATATAGATGAGCCTTGAGGATATTATGCTAATTGAAATAAGCCAGTCACACACACAAAAAAATACTGTATGATTCCACTTACGTGAGGTACATAGAGTAGTCAAATTCACAGAAACAAAAAGTAGAATGATGGTTACCAGGAGAAGGGGGGAGGAAGGAAAAGGGAGCTGTTGTTTAACAGATATAGTTTCAAATTTGCAAGATGAAAAAGTTCTGGATGTTTCACAACAATGTGAATATACTTAAAATTACTGAACTAGTGGTTAAGTTCAACGCACTCCACTTCAGTGGCCCGGGGCCTGGTGTCCAGGCATGGACCTACACCACTCGTCTGTCAGTGGCCATGCTGTGGTGGTGGCTCACATACAAAAAAAGGAGGAAGATTGGCAGTGGACGTTAGTTCAGGGCAAATCTTCCTCAGCAAAAAAAATAATAATAAAATAAAATTACTGAACTGTACTCCATGGTTAAGATGGTAAATTTTACGTTATGTGTTTTTTACAATAAAAAAATTATATGGAGGAAAAAAATAGATTTCAAAGATAAGCAAGAAACAGGGAGAAAATATTTGCAACAGATGTAACAGAAAAATGGTTAATATACCTAATATAAAAAGAGTTCCTGCAAATCAACAAGAGAAAGTATAACAATCCAATAAAACAATTGGTAAAGGAGAACAATTATGAAAAGAACTATCCATGCTAGTAAACATATGAAAAGATGCATAACTTCCCTATGAAATGATATTTCTCTAAATTCTCGAAATGAAACAAAATTTTCTTCCCCTGTCAGATTGGCAAACTTTAAAGACTGATTGTATCACTGAGGGCCCGGCAGGGAGCAGACAGAGCCCTGGATTTTGAAGAGACTTTATTGGAGGGACTTATGTACAGAGATGTCCGGGTAGAGTTAGGAGATTCAGCAAAGGATACTGAGGTATCAAGAGACTAAGAACAGTGGGGAGTCATTACCACCCCCAAGCCTAAAGAAGCAACGGGAGGAAACCGAGTTACGGGAGCCAGTTGAAATGTGGAGCCGTGGGGAAAGGGGTACTGGACAGTAGTCAGTAGAAGGACAGACCCCTGCTGGACACAGCAGACCAGGAGGCAGTGGGAGAGACAAAGCTCAGCATCTGTCTCGTCTCACCCTCAGAAGCCAGAAGGCAAGGATGCTCCAGTCTGCATAGGTCAGCCTCCCAGTGGTACAAAGAAGAGCAGAGAATGGATTTTGGGAGAATAACCAGCACTTTGGTGATATCCAATATGACAGGAAATAATCGCAGCTAATGGTTTTTAAGCGCAAGTTTTGAGGGAATGGTGGTATTGTCATCATCATCCCCATTTTATGGGTAGGAAAACTGAGGCACAGAGATGTTATACTATTTTCCCAAAGTTCCCGCAGATGTTACACAGAGGAGCTGCCTTTGAACCCTGGCAGTCTGGCTTACTAGAGCCCAGGTTGTGAACCACTGCACTCCCCTGCCTCTTTTGTTTTCCTCTTTCCTGTTGGTGAAGTATATATTGATACAATAATCGATTTTTGGAGGTCAATTTGAGCACTTCTATAAAAAATAAAGTCCCTTATAAATATAAAAATAGTCTGAGACCCAGCAATTCCCCTTCTAGGTAACATTGCTCTGAAATACTCACACAGTGTGCAAGGATATGGGATATTCACTTTATAGGTAACTGGAACTGACCCCTCCCCCAGCTCCAGGAATAAGTCCTGATCAGACTAAGCCACTCACAGTGGGGGGTCTCTGTCCCTCCATGGTGATGGTTTAGAGTGGGTGTGTGACAGTTCCAGCCAATGAGACAAGAGGGAAGGTCTGCTGGGGGCAGCAGGGCTAGGTTTCCACATCCTTAAGAAAGACAGCACCCCTCTTTCCCTGGATGTTGTCCTGTCAGGTGGTGACATCTGGAATTGTATTACCAACTTGAACCTCAACGAGAATGAGCCCAAGGACATCAGTCTGGAGAGGAGGAGCCTGGAGCCCTGGAAACATTTTCTCTCTAGTAACTGTCTCCTCGCTGGGGCCCTCCTGTTCCTCTAGATCTCTGGTTGCAGAAAATGCAGCTTTTCTTATTGCTTAAGCCAGTTTGACTTGCAGTTTCCAGCCAAAGATGTCCTAACCACTACAACTTGGCTGGTGTAAAAAAGGAATCAAGTCCAACGTCTGTTATAAGTAGTCTCACAGGAAAATAAAAATAAACAAATAAATCTAATCTGAATCTGGTCAATTTCCTAGATCCAAAATCAATTTACAGGACATGCAAAGGAGAGAGGAACCTGTCAACCCAGAATACAGTCAGCAAAATCCATATGTGGAGAACTCGATAGGACAAATCAATGGGTTCTCCAACCAAAAAATTCCAAGGGAAAAAAAGAGATGTAGGGAAACCTTAGAGCAGAAGAAACTTAGAGGACACACCAACCAATCACAGCTGTGGGCCGCAATTGGTTCCCGATTCAAACTGTTAAAATAAAGTTTATGCATTTATGAGACAATTAGAAAACTAAACACTGAGTGGATAATTGATAATATTGAGGAATCACTTTTTTTAAAGTGTGTAAATGATGTGGTGGTTAATGTTTAAGAAACTAAAAAAAATCTTCAACTTTTAGAGAAACATGCTGAAATATTTACAGATGAAATGGTATGATGTCTGAGATTTACTTCAAAATTATGCGCAGGTGGGAGAGAAGATACGTGGGGTGTAGACGAAACAAGACTGGCCTTGAGTTGATAATTGTTGAAGCTGGGTGATGGGAGATGGTGATTCTATCTTCCTCCATATATGTTTAAAATTTTTCTTAATAAATAGTTTATTTAAAAAAAGGTGGATCTGGGCCGGCCCCGTGGCGTAGCGGTTAAGTGCGTGCGCTCCGCTGTTGGCGGCCCGGGTTCGGATCCCGGGCGCGCACCAACACGCCGCTTGGCAGGCCATGCTGTGGCGGCGTCCCATATAAAGTGGAGGGAGATGGGCACGGATGTTAGCCCAGGGCCGGTCTTCCTCAGCAAAAAGAGGAGGATTGGCATGGATGTTAGCTCAGGGCTGATCTCCTCACAAAAAAATAAATAAATAAAATAAAAATAAAAAAGGGTGGATCTGTATTGACGTAGAAAAATCTCCCTCAGAAATATCTTCTTTCTCTTGCATTATCAAACGCCACGCCCTCTCTACTATATCCTTCACATCAACGTATAAACATGTTTGAGAATTGCCCGTCTTTAAAAAAAGTGTTTCCTGGACTTCACATCTCCAAACAGATGCCAGCCCATTTCTCTGCTCACCTTCTCAAGAGTTCTCTCTCCCCTGATTCTGCTTCCTCCCCACCCACACGCAAATCAGCCACTCCAAGCTGCCCTGGCAAGGTCCCCAGCGGCCTCCAGGTTGCTGAGGCCAACAGTCACTATCCTGTCCAGAGCTAAACTCACGATCTCAGCACGCTTGGCATAGTTGATGGCTCCCTCCTCCTTAGAGCCCTCGATACTCCTGTCCTTGGTGACACCACCCTCAGCTGGCGCCTCTGTGCACACTCCTCTGTCTGCCTTCCAGAGTCCTCCTTTACTTGACTTCAAGGGTCCTCTGTCCTGAGCCCTCTTCTCTTCCTCCAATGCACTATTGTCCCCTTTGGAGGTCTCACGCATTCCCATGGCTTTAACATCCTCTAGCTCCCGGACCTCGGCTCCGAGCTCCCCACTCGCGCATCTAGTGCCTCATTGGATGGCATGGAGGTCATGGAGGGCAGTGGTTAACAGCATGGCCCCTGGAGCCCCACCACTGGGGATTGGATCCTGGCCCTGCAGCTTCCAAGCTGCGTGATGGTGGGCAATTAACCTCTCTGTGGCTTAATTCTCTCAGCTATGAAGGAAGTATCATAAACAATACATGGACCTTCTCACAGTCAATATGAGGATTAAACGAATTAACGGATGCCAAGCACTTAGCACGGTGCTTGGCATACGTTAAGCTCTCAATAAATGGTAACTCTTATGATATCTCACGGGCGTCTGGAACTTAACACACCTCAAGTGGGGCTCCAGACCCTCCCTACCAATAGCACCCTGAGAGGAGAAACAGCTCCTCTCCAGCCTTCCCCACCTCAGTAGTTGCCACAACTGCCCGCCCTTGCGTCCAGTCTGAAACCTGGGGGTTGTCCTGATTCCTTGCTTTCCCTCACCATCTTCCTCTCTACTCATCCAATTCTTCATCAAATCCTATTGATTCTAACTCAAAATATATTTGAGATCCATTACCTCTCTCTGCCTCCACAGCCACCTCCCAGTCAACGGTTGCCATCATGTCCCAACTGGACAACTGCAATAGTCTCCCTCCTCTCCTTCACTTCCCCTCTAATCTGAGCCCCCACCTTCTCCTGGGCAGCCAAACAGGCCTATAAAAATGTAAATCCTGTCTTTCCCTGCTTAAACCCTTCACTGGCTCTCATTTCTCTTAGAATAAAGACCAAATCCCCTACTGGCCCCTGCTTGAACCAACCCCAGCCCACATGTGCCTTTTTCCCCTTGCTTTCGCTGCTCCAGCTTCCTGTGCCTTCCTCTCTGTTCCTCTAACAAGGCAAGGTCTTGCGCACCTCAGGGCCTTTGCACACGCTATTCCCTCAGCCTAGAACACTTTTCTCCCTGGTGTTCATATGACTACCTCCTTCTTATCCTTCAGATTTCACCTTACCTAAGGCCTTCCCTTACGGCCCTACTTAATGTTTCCCACCCCAATTATTAGCAAACGCAGCACCCTGCTCACTGAACTTGTCACAATTTGTACTTACATATTTATTTCTTGTTTATTTGTTTATGACCTGTCTCCCCCACTGGAGAGTAGAAAAGCCGGGGATTTTTTGGTTTTGGTTTTTCGCATTCCTTGAGGGACGGGGTCACGTAATTGCCACATCCCTAGCTCTAAAATTCATACTTGGCATTAGCGGGTGCTCAGTAAATACTTGTTGAATGAATTATTGGATTGTTGATTTGAAAAGAAAGTCTGTTGTGGACGAATGTGTATGGCATTGTGGCAAATCTGAAAGTCAGTCCACAAACTTAGATGTGCAATGACATTGTTTCCTCGATGCTCCATTCTGCTGAGGCAACTGGAAACAAGTTGAACTTCAATCCTCCTGAGGCTGGGCTACAACTCCAGGATATTCAGCAGGACCACATTTGCTGTGTGTGGGGGGAGGGTGTGAAGGAGGAGGCTGAGGGGAGGGAGAGGTTGGACAGCATCCAGCCCTCAGGCAACAGTATTCACTGCCGGGACATCACCATCCCATCCCAACGGCCCCTTCCGTCCTGTGGCTTGCACTGTATCTGCTCTGGGCTTGGGACCGGGGAATATTTTGCAAGCTGCCTATGGTCCTACCTGCATAGTAGACCCATGAGCCATTCCTCTCTGAGGACTCTGCCAAGAAGCAGGTGGCAGACCTCCCTCCCATTCTTGGCCAAAATGCTTGTCTCTGATGAGGCATTCCCTTCCCCTCAGGGCTTTGGCTTTTGAAACACATAAACCAGCTCTTCTGCTCTTAGGTCTGCCACATACATCCCCAAAGGCAATGAGCACAGAACCCAGAGCACAGAAAAATAGGCAAATGCAGGAAGGAACAAACTAGATTAACATTCAAATATATTATAGGGCCGCCCCCTCCGTGGCGTAGTGGTTAAGTTCCCGCGCTCGGCTTCGGTGGCCCAGGGTTCGCAGGTTCAGATCCCGGGCGTGGACCTACGCACCACTTATCAAGCCATGCTGTGGCGGGCATCCCACGTATAAAGTAGAGGAAGACTGGCCCTGGGCGTTAACTTCCTCAGCAAAAGGGGGAGGATTGGGAACAGATGTTAGCTCAGAGCTAATCTTCCTCAAAAAAAAAAAAAGAAAGAAAGAAAAAGAAATACATTATATGTTTGGAAAAGATCATGCTGAATACCATGCAGGGAAATGACCAGAGGGGCCAAAATGGAGAAGTCCAGGGAGGGGGCAGCCATGCAAGGGAGAGACGGGACAGTGGAGATGGGGAGAAGTGGATGGGTATCAAAGCTCTTTGGGAGACAATCAACAGAACTCGGTGAGGGATTGAAGAATTGGATGGGGTGGGGGAGGTAAGGAAGAAGGAGGCCTCAGGAATGACTCCTAAGAGTCTGCCTTGGGAGACGGGATGGCTCTGCCACTGCACACAGTGTTCCCACTTCTGGAACACCCTCCTCTGCTGTAAGCACTCCACCTGGCCGACTCCTACTCATCCTTCAGATCTCCGTTCAAGCATTGCTCCTGCAGAGCCAGCTTGCCTGACCCCAGGGTGGGGGGATTCCTGCGTTTTATGCTCTCACTCTCCTTTGCACGTTTTCTGGGTGTGTGAGCACACATCCGTTAGTACCGTGCCCACCAGACTGTCAGGGCTCCAGCTGATCTGGGCTCACCCTTGCATCCCCAGTGCCTGGCACACAGTAGGTCCTCAATAAATGAAGGCTCCTAAAAGCAAGCAGAGGAGGCTGGAGTGTATCCTGCAGGCTGGTGTTTCTCAAGGGGAGTGGAGGTTGCTGGGTTTCAAAATACATAGACTCTTTCCACCACCTCCATTCCAAAAGAGAAGGTGTCCTCACCCTTCCTACTTTACGAATCAGTGCACGATGAGACTGTTACTGGGGGTGCAGTGACTGTGCACATGAGTCTGAAAGCAGAAAAAAAGTTGACCAGAGTTGCTGTTAGCAGGGTCTGTGGGGGGTTCTGGAGCACAGGAGTGGGGCATGAAAGCAGGAGATGGAGGATCTGTGGGCCTGGTGGGAAGCTTGGAGGGGAGGCGGTACAAGTGGGGCCTGGAGGTGGCGGAGAGGCCCCCAGAGGTGTTCTTGACACCATAGCTATGGGATAGTCATGCAGTCCCTCCTTCTATCCATGGTCCCCAGGGGCCTCCCCAACCTGCTCTGAGAAAAATAAACACTCCACACAATCCACTGTTGCATGTATGGTTCACGAGTTTGTTGTTTTGTTCATGGCTATGTATAGAAAGGCACATAGTAGGGGCTCCAAAAAGTGTTGATTTTTGAAGGAAAAAGCGAATGTTCTCCAAGTGCTCAGGGAGTCCTGCGAGGCAAAGGGGATTACTATTCCCCTGTGGGAAAGGCTGCTGCTCGGATTAAAGAAGATAATGTATATGAAAGTCCTGGCAGCTTCATAAACTCAGGGTCAGAATCTGAGAGAGAGAAAGAAGGTGGGCTGGGGCTTAGGGGGATGTGATGGGAGGCAGCCAGCAGGAGTCCCACAGGGGCCCTGGAGAGCCCCACGGGAAACCTCCAGGGGTCTTCTGGGAGCCAGTCGGCCCCAGCACCATTGACACCCCTGCCCCACCCAGCCAGCCGGCAGGAATTTGCCCCGGTGACCTCCCCAGGCGCACTCTTGTCACCATGGCGACCAACAGCGGAACAAGCAGCCTGATTGTCCCTGCTCAGCGGGGCAGGTGAAACCCCGGCCACGTGACCGATACTGGGCCAGGTGCAGTTACGGAACAGCCACCGCCTCCCCACCTTAACCCATTGCACGCCGCCACCACCCAGGCCACTGTGTCCCTGCCACTGCAGGCTGCACCCCTTGGGCCCTCGGTCCCCAGCCAGAAGGGCAGGGACGAAATACACTGAACACTGCCCTAGGAGTCACACCGCCCGGGAAGGTGTGGGGACGGGGCCACGCACTGGCTGAGTGATTTGGAGCTAGCTTACTTCCCCTCCTGAGCCCCCGTTTTCTCAGCAGTAAAATGAGGATGACACCCTCCCACTCACAGGGAGGTCAGGACTGCTGGGAACAAGGACGCGCAAGTGTAGACTCGACCTCCTCGAGCGTTCTCATTCTGCACCCGGTTTCTCCCCCCACATCACCTCAGCCTATCAGGGGCTCCAGGAGGCCTCCCCTCCAGCGGCTTGACACCCCCCAAGAGTGAACCCTCACCAACCAACAGCGAGTCCACTGGCCTGTCCGTAACAAGCTGAGGAGGGGTGGGCAGCCCCCAGGTTGACCCCTCCCCAACACACCATCGCCAGCGGCCTTCCCAGGTAGCCACAACCCCCTCCTGGCCCCACTGCTTTCTTTGGAGTGTTCAAGTGGAAACCTCAAGCCGACTGGTTATTCTGCTCGCCAGCCCAGCCCTGACCAGGCACGTGACAGGGCTGGGGCCCAGGACTCGGAATGTCTCGAAGCAGCTTCTGCACCGGCTCCCAGCAGAGGGTCAAGGGTCCTGGGCGAGGCTCAGGTTTCCCGGCCAGACTGTCGGCTGGCTGCGGTGGGGGTGGAGGATGGTTGGAAATCACCTTTGAAATACTACTCTTCTGAATCACCAACCTTACGTCAACCCCCTTCCCCTTCAGCCACAAACTCTAGAAAAACACCATCCTTGATCATCTCCTCCAAGGACCCCTCCCAGGCCTCGGACCAGCCCCCACTCAGGGCTCAGATGTCCTCATCATTCCCCTCAAGACTATGCTGGCAACAAATGATCACACCACCTGGTGCGTTGAGAGTCCCCAGTGACCTCAAAGCCCTCCTCAGATGAGAAGAAAACACCTGCCAGTCCCCAGGCTGACTAAAGATGGAGATCATTTTATTAGGCAAGGCATTTATTAGGCCTTAGAGTTAGGATGCATCCTACCGGTCCTTACTCCATCAGGCCCGCCCTAAAGAGGTGGGGGAGAGACCGATGTAACCCTAGCTAGCCCAGGTGTCATCTCCTGGAGGGGGCACTGAGCCAGCCACCAGCTGAACCTTCACCTAAGCCTCCGCTGATGCCCTGAATCTCTCCATGACCATTCCGTAAAATTACTATTGCACTTTGCAACAGATGAACCAAATGACTCCAGTCCTGCAGGAGCCCCCAGCCTACGGTGGACACAGAGAAGGCCAGTTCTACAATACTGTACAGTAGACTCTGAAAAATGCTTTGAGAACATGGGGTGGAAGAGATTAGTTTCAACTAGGGAAATCTGGGAAGCCTTGAGGAGGAGGTGGCGGTTGTCCTGGACCTTAAAAGATGTATAGGACTTGGGACAGCTGGCTATCTGAGGGGCACAGCATCCCAGCAGGGGGAGTGGTGGGGCAAAGATCTAAAGGGAGGTGTGCAGTGTGGTCCTCAGGGTGCCTGGTTGGGGAGTAAGAGAATGTGGAGCATGCATAGAAAGGCAGGTAGGATCAGACTGGGGAAAGCTTGGGATGCTATGAAATTTCAACTCTCAACTTTACAGATGGGGAGTCCCTGAAGATTTCTGAGCGAAAGAATGCTGTAGAAAGAGCAGCTACTCTTGCAACTGCTGAAGGATGGACTGCCGTGGAAGTCAGCCGAGACCTGAGATAATGCCGCCACTGCCACCTCTACTCCAGACAGGGGAGAGTAGATGGCAGCAGGTCAAGGTTCCAAAGGGAAGTGATTTCCCTGCAGAATGTGCTGAGTTCTGGGGGTGGGAGGATTGTTTACTTCTCTGCTGGTAAATGGGGATGGGGGTGGGCGATGGGAGCATATCTGAGCTATTTCAGCTCAATGCAACAAATGACCTCTCCAGGACAAATACCTGGCCTCCCACCTGACTCACAGCAAGAATGACAGACCAGACAGCGGTTCTGGTTCCGCCTCTTGTACAAGTCATTTGCCTCAGTTTCCCCATCTATACAGGGGGGGAGTGAAGGGTATTTAGAGATGAGCTCCAGACACCTTCAAATTGATACGGGTTCAAGACAAGGTTGACAAGAGGGAAGTCATTGTAGAATAGAAACTCGACTGTAACTTTGAATGACCTCTGACAAACAAAGCCAGCCGGATATGCACCCTCCAGGGGATCTAACTGCTCTGTAGATTTTATGACCCCTGCTTGCGCATGTACCTCCCAGCTGTGGTAAGATGATAACTTTGTTCTTTTGCATTCCTTAGGAATGTGATGACCCCCGAACAGAGAGTCTATGCTGATAGCCATCATCATTGAAAACTGAAAGATCTGGGTGGCACTCCCAGCCTGTAACAGAAGGTCAACATTCCTAACCCCCTCCCCAATAATCCATCAGCCTATATAACTGCTGTAAGATTCTGTGCCCCCAAAGATGGTTCTTTTGGACATGAGGCCGCCATCTTCCCTCTTGCTAGCAAGCTGTAATAAAAAGTCCTTTTTCTCCTACCACCGTGCCTCTTGCCTATTGGCATGTCTTGCGGCGGGCAGACCAACCCCCTTTTTGGGTCTTTCTAGAGGCCACAATTTCAGGACGGGTAAAACGGGCTCCATCAGGCCTTCCTGGGCCCTGGGCTGTGGGGCACGGGGCCTCCAAGCTGGCGCCCTGGCGAGAAGAGCCACTCCTGGCGCCTCTCGCCCGCGCCCGCCGGCCGCACAGAAAGTACGGCGCCCACCCACGGCGGCGCGCCAGGGCACAGGAGCAGGCCAGGTGCGGGCCGGCGCGGGACAAGGCACGGCCTCGCGGCCGCCCACTTCCGCAGCCCCAAACCCAGAGCATCTGGCGCAGCGCAGGCCCGGCTCCCATCCCGCAGGGCCTGACCGCCCGCGAGGACGTCGCGCGGCAGGGGCTGGGCGGAGCTTCGCGGGGCGGGGCCCGGTGACCGTCTGGCTCCGCGCGGGGCGAGGCCGGGGCGGTGCTCCCGCCTGCGGGCGCAGGGGCGGCGGGGGTTACGTCATACCGCGAGGGGCGGAGCTAGCGGCGGAACAGACTCGTCTCTGGGACTACGTGAGAAAACGTGAGCGAAGGCGGGAATTCCGCGGTAGGGGCGGGGAGAGGGCGGAGCTGCAGTCGGAACGGGGCGGGAGGCGGAGCGAGCGGACTGGACGAGGTGCGCGCTGTGCGGCGGTTCCCGAGCATGCTCCGCTGGGTCCGCGCCTGGGGGCTCCCCCACAGGGGGCTCGGTCCCCCCAGTCTCAGCTTCTCTGGGGTGCCCGTCGCGCCCAGCAGCAGCAGCAGCGGCCGAGGCGGCGCCGAGCCGAGGTCAGTCAAGGGCGCATGGTGGGAGGCCGTCCTTCACTCCTCGCCCTCTTGTCCGGCCCCCGACGGCCCCACCTCCTCCGCTTGGGCCCGCCCCCCCAGGCCTCCCGCCCAAACCCCTTCGCCCGCCGGCTCAGACCCTCCCCCGCTCCTTGCTCCTCCCGCCAGGCCGGTGCCGCTTTCCTACAAGCTTCTGGACGGGGAGGCGGCCCGCCCGGCCCTCGTCTTTCTGCACGGGCTCTTCGGCTGCAAAACCAACTTCAACTCTGTCGCCAAGGCCCTGGCCCAGCAGACAGGCCGAAGGGTGAGCTTCCGGGAGAGGCGGGGTCCCGGGGAGGGCGGGGCCAGGAAGGAGGCCGAGGCGGGGCCAGCTTCTCTGCCCTCGCTGCTGGGACCCCGCTGAGGAGTGGCCGGTCTCTCTGGGCAGAAATGAAAGGAGAGGTTGACCTTCTAAGGATGGAGGCCAAAGGGCAGACCCAGGCCCTAGATGGACCCTATTCATTCCCTCATGCTTACATTCATCCAGTCCTTCGTTCGTGTTACAGCTCTCCGGCTGTGTGGTCCACGCTGAGCTAGGCTCAGCTGTCCGATGCCTAAGCGCCAGCACCCTCCCTGCTAAGGGGGCTAGCCCCTGCTCGTTAACCGGGGACGGCAAGGGTCTTCCACCTCTTACAGTAGCCCATCCTTTTTTGCTCCAACTGTTGTAATTCTTGGCATCTGCTCTTTCTGGGGTTGCCACCCAACCAGGCCAGACCTTCAGAGACGTGGTCACACTCCTCGGGCCTTCTCCTCTCTGGCAGAGTGGCCCTGGGTTCTTCCTCCGGGCCGCTTAGGCCTGGGAATTGGGCCCTCTCACCATCCTGGCCCTTTCGCACTCAGGATCTCTCCCCAGGCTCTCCATCCTCCTCAGCCTGCCGGTCTGCCAGGCCTTTGGCTGTCTACGCCCGGAATATGGATGCCTGTGCTGCCCCCTCTCACCCTACTCCTCAGGTGCTGACAGTGGATGCTCGGAACCATGGTGATAGCCCCCACAGCTCAGACATGAGCTATGAGGCCATGAGCCAGGACCTGCAGGACCTCCTTCCCCAGCTGGACTTAGTGCCCTGCGTCCTCATTGGTCACAGCATGGGAGGCAAGACAGCCATGCTGCTGGCACTACAGAGGGTGAGCCGTCCCTATCCGGGACTTCCGTCCACTCACTGTAAACCCTGAGTACCCAGCAGACAACCTGGGACTCAAACAAGCCTTGGATGGCCAAGTTCAGGATCCAGGAACTATGCCTGAGACCCATTGTGCCTGCCCTAAGTCTGGTCCCCAGTCTGGTTCTCTCCCACAGCCAGAGCTGGTGGAACGCCTGATTGCCGTGGACATCAGCCCAGTGGAGACCACATCTAGCTCAGACTTCCCAACCTACATGGCAGCCATGAGGGCCATAGACATCCCGGATGAGGTGTCCCGCTCCTGTGCCCGCAAACTGGCCAGTGAGCAGCTCAGCACTGTCATCCAGGTGATGCACCCAAGCCCCTGGATAGTGTTGTGGGCTGGGACCCATCAAGGGAAGAGTGGCAGCCCCACGCCTCACAGGCAGCTGCCCCCAACTGCCGGACTCCCACAGGACATGGCTGTGCGACAGTTCCTGCTGACCAACCTGGTGGAGGTGGACGGGCGCTTCGTGTGGAGGGTGAACTTGGATGCCTTGGCCCAGCATGTGGACAAGATCATGGCCTTCCCACCACAACAAGAATCCTATTCTGGGCCAACCCTCTTCCTCCTTGGTGGAAATTCTCAATTTGTGCCGTAAGTCAGGCTGGGTGGCGGGAGGGGCATGCCTTCCTTCTCAGTTCCCAGCCTGGGGAGCCTGCCTCCGGGAGGGCTTGGATATGGGGCAGGGGGCGCCTGAGAGTCCAGAAACGCCACTGGCCACGTGGCCTCACGTGGCTCTCCATCTCTCCCTGCTCTGCCTCCTTCTCTCTTTCTATCCCACTTCCCCTTTCACCCATGCTGGGCGGTGTTCTCTTCGGTGGACAGGCCCAGCCACCACTCTGAGATTAGGCGGCTCTTCCCTCGGGCCCAGATGCAGACCGTGCCTAACGCTGGGCACTGGATCCACGCCGACCGCCCGCAGGACTTCCTGGCTGCCATTCGAGGCTTCCTGGCCTGAGGGTTGCTGGCCAGAGGGGACACAAAACCGCAGGCTTCAAGGCCCTGTTGCCTGCTCCACGTTTCTGCACAGAAGGACTCAGGCGGGCACAGAGGGCATGAGGGTACAGAGGTGGTCAGACCTCAAGCTTTAATGAATAAAGACACTGCTCCCAAGGTCCTGGGCTGAGCTCGCTCACCGCCAACGTCCCCACTGACCCAGGGGGAATCGGCCCCGGGGGGTCCTAGCTGTTCCGGGGGCCACAGGGACTCCCAGAGTGCCCCTGGACTCTCTCTGCAGCTGACTCTCGACCCGCTGTCTCACCAGATGCTGCATGTCCTCCTGAGGGCAGGAGAGCAGGTTCAGGGGCAGACCGTGTGCCCTTCTCCCCAGGGCCGTTCCTCCCAGGCCCGACCAGCATTCCCACCCTACCTCCCAGGCCTCCACTTCCTGCCTCAGTCTCAGTTTCTCCTCCAGGACCTCCAGCAGCTGGGCCTCCACAGCTCGCAGCCTGGCTCTGCATGTGTCCAGCTCAGCCTCCACTGCCTGCTTCCTGCAGATGGCAAGGAGAGCAGCCTGAGGCTCAGGCCCGCCCATCTGGTGCTGGGCCCTGGGGGTGGGCAAGTGTGGCCACAGCCCCTACCTTGTGACAGGGTAGGTGTTCATGTGGCTTTCCTTCCTGGAAGACCTGACGTCCCCCTTCCCCTCCTCTAGCAGGACTGATCCCTGAGGGTGAGCCACCCACTGTCCTCCCAGCCCGTGCAAGCAGCTGTCACTCACTTGGCAATGGCTTCATCCCGCTCTTGGAGGACTTGGTCCAGCGAGGGCTCTGTCTGGGTGTCCCCCAGTGCTCCAGCCGCTTGGTCTTCTGGGGTCTGTTGTAGGGTGACAGAGGAAGTGTCAGTGATCTGGGGCTTGCCTGGATGAGGTGCCCCGCTCTGGGCCCTTCCGCCCTGGGCTTGGCCCTGATGTTGATGTCAGGAGGGGAGGACTCTGAGATGTTCTGCCCCTCCCCCCCAGTGCCCAGTCTCCTGGACCTCTGGGAGTAGAGCAGGGGGACTTCCATGCTGAGGGGGTGGCAGGTGTGGCTCCTGCCTGGCTTAAGGGTAAGCAGAGGGGGTAGGGAGTTTGGACCCCCCAAGGAGGGAAGGAGTTCTCACCCGATCCCCAGAGAAGAGACAAGGTGGGTTCAAAAGGACACTTACCTCTCAAGGGCCCCAGACAGGTTGGCCTGGTGACTGGGACTCTTGTCAGTGGGGTGGGGCAGGCAGAGGACATGGCCCTTTGCCCTCCCTTCCGGGTAAGGCGCTCCCTGCCAGGCCCCGCCCCCAGCAGGCTGACCAGGCCCCTGCCTTCTATCCTGGATCCTGGAATCCTCTGGCCAGGGCCAGAGCTTCCTCAGCCCCTTCCTGCCCAGTCGTACTCGTCCCTCACCCCAAGGGGGCACTCGCCCCACATCAGGAGATGAGAAAGGAGGGATGGAGACAGGTGCTCTGGACCCCTGTCCTGAAGAGCTGGCATCAAGGAACCCTGAATGGCATCATTCACACGTATAACTACAACCTTAGCTCAGCAGAAAACTAAAGGAAAAACGTTTCATCATTCCTGGCAACTTCTTCCTAACATCTTGAATGTCCATCCTTCCTAGCAATATGGCTCATTATTCCTCCAACATTCCCAACATTCTGATCCTTGAGCGTGGGTGGGTCCGCTGTGCTCCAGGGAGGTGGCCTTGGTATCCCTCGCCTCCCTCAAGGTGACCATTGAGCACACCAGTGACATCTAAGGTGTAAAAGGGAATTTTTCCCCATTGAGAGGCCTCTTCAGCAAGGTTACTTCTTGAGGATTAGGTGCTCAACTGAGCCCTAAACAGTAAATACTTCCTCCAAGACCCCCAGGAAACGCCCTGCAGACATGACTCCCACTTGTCTCTGGGTCCCACTCAGCCAGGTGTGCCTCCCACAGCCAGACTCCACAATTTCTTTGGTTGAACCCCAGGCGAAGAGGTGGGGTTGAGCTGTGCCCCCAAATACACCCCTTTTGTTGAGGAGATGCAGTGTGTTTCGAGAGGCTGCTCTGGGCCGTGACCCCCCAGGGTGAGCAGAGATAAAGCATAGATATAGTCAGAAAAGCTTGCTGGAGGTCCAGGGGCAGTGGGAGCGCAGAGGAGGCTCCCCACGCCCAGGCAGTCGGGGTTCCACAGGAGCTCGTCCCAAATGAATCCTGCAGGCCGGCAGGAGTCAGCCAGGAGAAGCTAGGCATTTCTTGTATTTCACTTTTTATTTAGAAACAATTTCACACTGCTCTTAAATGTCAAAAAAAAAGTATCCTTTTAGGGTAAAAAAAATCTAATATGGTACCCAATACTGTACCCAGTTGTCACATCTCTCTGGTCTCCCTCAATCTAGAACAAATTTTTGCAGTATTTCTTTGAATTTCGTGACCTTGACATTTTTGAAGATTACAGTGAAGTTACTTTGTAGACTTTGTAGACCATCCTTCAATTTGGGTTTGTCTAATCCTTCCTCATGATTAGACCTCTATTATACATTTTGGGCAGAAATACCACAGAAATGGGGCTGTGTCTTGTATCCAGTATCCTTTGGAACCATGACTGGTGGTATTAATGTTGATCACTTGATTATGATTAATAAGTACTGGGGAAGGGAGGTATTTTGAGACTATGAAACATCGTTTTCTTCACCCCACTTTCACCCACAAGTTACAGCATCCATGGATGTTTCCTTGCCCGAATTAATTGTTACTATAATGGTTTGCAAATGGTGATTTTCTAACTTCCTCATTCCTTCTACATTTATTAGATGGCATTCTATTTTAAAGAAGAACCTTCTTGGGGCCAACCCCATGGCTTAGCGGTTGAGTGCGCGTGCTCCGCTACTGGCGGCCTGGATTTGGATCCCGGGTGCGCACCGCTTCTCCGGCCATGCTGAGGCCGCGTCCCACATACAGCAACTAGAAGGATGTTTAACTATGACGTACAACTATCTACTGGGGCTGTGGGGAGAAAAAGGGAAAAAAAAAAAAAAAAGGAGGAGGATTGGCAATAGATGTTAGCTCAGGGCCGGTCTTCCTCACAAAAATAAAATAAAATAAAAAAATAAAGAACCTTCTCTTCGTCCTCATTTATTTATTCATTTATATCAGATGGACTTGTGGTTTCCTATTTTACTCAGTGGCTCATAAGCCACTCCTGTCGTTTGTGTTGATGCTCATGTTGTCCAGGTCTGACCAGAGCGGCCCCTCCCTGGTCTCTCGTTTTGATATGTGCCATCATTCTTGGAGCACTTTCTTTGTTTCTGGCTCAACAAGATATTCCAGGCTCTTGTTTTTCCCTGACCCAGCCCTGGACTTAGCCATTTCTGCAAGAATACCTGGTTCTTTTTGGTAGAGAATAGTATTCAGAAACCAAGATCTGGGTGTCAGTTGTGCTCATTGCAATTAGGGTAATCTCTACTCCCGGGCCCACTCACACACGTGTTTATACACACACACAAATACACATTTCATCTATGTTTGTTTCTTTTTCTAGGTGATGGTTAATTTTATTTCTCAACGGGGCCACGGGATGCCCACATACTGGTTAAACATTATTTCTGGGTGTTTCTGGAAGAGATTAGCATTTGACTTGGTGACCTGAGTAAAGCAGATGGCCCTCCCTGGTGTGGGTGGGCATCATCCAATCCATTAAGGGCCCAAGTAGAACAAACAGGCAGAGGAGGGGTGAATTCTTTTCTCTTCCTAACAGCTTGAACTGGGATATGGGTCTTCTCCTGCCCTCCAGCTGGGACTTGCGCCGTGAGCGCTCCTGGGTCTCAGGCCTTTGGGCTTGGACTGGAACCACACCATCAGCTCTCCAAGTCGCCAGCTTTCAGACAGCAGGTTGTGGGACTTCTCTGCCTCTACAGTCATGTGACTCAATTCCTCATAATAAATCTCTTCTCAGCCTTTGTCCTATTGGTTCTGGTTCTCTGGAGAATCCTAACTGATAGAATTTACACATATTGAAAAAAAGTTTACATTTAGCCCTAAATTCCAGTCCAACGGAGGGGCTTTATCCTAGCCTTCCTCCATTCCATATTTTACCCCCTCTCCCTAACGTCTTCAGTGTATTTCATAAAGTGTTCAGTCTCCCTGTATGTAGCTAAACCCAGAAACCGTGGGGCTCCCCCTGACTTAGATGCCCTCCTTATATGGGCTCGGCTCCTGCAGGGCTGCCTTCCCACCCCCCTCCAATGCCATGCTCCTGCACGGCCCTGGCTGCCACTGGGCTACAGAACATTCCTAAGAGCCTCACAGTCCTTCATTTCATAAATATTTATTGGGCACCTGCTGTGTCCCAGGCCTGTTTCCAGGTGAGTGACATTAAACAGGAAGGCAGACAAAACCTCCCAACCTCACAGAGCTCACCTTCTAGTGAAGGGAGAGAGACAATAGAGAGATGGGAGAGTAGACCAGATGGTAGGAGGTGCTGTGGAGGACGAGAGAGCAGGGAAAGGGACGGAGGGAGGAAAGAGCAAGAGGACGGGGATTGCTGTTTCAGTTAGCTCTGTGCTGCCCTAAGGAGATCACAGATATTAACTGACCACGTAGACGAAAAACAGCCATTATGACTTGGAATAACATTTCCAGCAACAGTGTCATTCGTGGATTCAGAAAGTTCTGTATTTCCAAGCACAAATGAAGATGATGTGTTTGAGAAAACTGTATTAGGGAACCCACAGGAGGTGCTAGGGATGACACAGGACGCATGACAATGAGAGGCAGAAACACAAGTGAACGGTTGGAATACACTTTCACGCACCATGAGAGTGGAAAAGAATTGTTTTGAAATACAGTTATTTTAAAAAGTATGTGATTTTAGATATTTAAATTCTAAATGTTGTAACTAAATGTTGTAAGTAGGGAGTCGATGAACTCACTTGTATCCCTAAAAGTTTAAATTAGAATTTGGGGCCAAATTTATTTTCTTTTAATCTTCTCACTGGAAAAAGGAGGAAATAACCTTATATTCAGGCATATAGTGAATTCCATCACAGAGCCTTGCCTCAAATACCACACGCTGAGCAGTAGGATTCATTCTGCAGCTGCCCACTGCCCACATCTCCCTCCTCCCCTGCTCCCCCGGGGTGGCTGAGCCCGGCATCAGGGTTGAGCTGGAAGGTGGGTACAGGCTGATGGTGGGGGAGGCCAGAGGGGGAAGCAGAGCTACCAGCAGCAGGGGGCTAGGCTTTGTGGTCAGAACAGCTGGGGTTTGCAGGGCTGGGCAGCTTACAACTTGTGTCACCCACCCTCGTGCCCTTGTTTGTGTTTATCTCCCAGAGCCTCATCATCCTCGTCTTTCAAGTGGAACCAACGCAGGGCCTCCCTGACCGTCACAGTAGGGGTGAATTGAGGCCCCTCACACAATGGCCAGCACTTGGTACAATAACGGGCCGGGGCAGACTTCTGAGAGAAGGAGAGTAAGCCTGCCAGACCAGAGAGAGCAACAACCGGAGAAGGTCACACATACACACACTCACACTCACACTCCCCAGCCATGGCGCTTGGGTCAGCTGCCTTTCCTCCTCTGCACCTCCCACAACTCTGCCCCAGGGACAGTTCTATTCCTGAATCCTACACAAACTGCCTCCTCTTCCTTCTCCAGACCTCTACAGCCCCTGTACTTCCCCATCATGGTCTTTTCACCGTCAAGACGTCTCCCCCACCAGCCCGAGAGCTTCTGGAGAACAGGCGGTGACTGTCATCCCAACCTGGGCACACAGGGGCTCAGCAATGAGGGCATCCGGGAGGCAATACTGGCCTTGCCCAGCAGGTGGCAGCAGTGCCCAATATCAGGCCAGTGGGCCAGCCCACCAGCGCCGCCTGTGGGTGGAAACCCCAAACTGTGTCCAGGGGCTGTGGGAGCCCCCAGATGCCCAGCCTTTCCCTCAGTCCTCCTCTATAGGACACTGCTCACTCAAGCGTGCACAGATTTACCCCTCACTCCACAACACTTTCTGTGCCAGCCTTGGGAAATCAACAAGAATGTCACCCAGATCCTTTTCTTTAGATGTGGCCATCTAATGGGGGGACAGATGCCTAACATAGAGTATATCCACAATAGTGCTACAATCGGGATAGATGTGTGTCTGTGGGACCACACAGAAGCAGCCCAAAACTCATTCTTGGGCAGTCAGGGAGGACTTCTCAGAGGAGGTGATATCTAGGAGGGAAGGACTAGAAGTCATTGGCCAGGTGCCTGAGGAGGAAGAGGGATGCAGGGAGGAGAGTGTGCCAGGCCTGGAAGTAAGGCCTGTGCAAAGGCCTGAGAGGAGGGTGTGGATTGGGCATTATGGCTGCTCATGGGGGCAAGGTAGCCTCCAAGAGCTGAGGCAGGGCCAGACCACAGAGGACATGGAAAGCCACACTGGAGTATCAGGATTTCCCCCCAGAGCCATAGGGAACCTCACTGCCCTGAACAAGCGTGGGGGGTGCAGAATGCCAATTTTGGGGCTTAGAGATGCCCCTGTGACTAGAGTGGGGACAGGACTTTACAGAGCATTGGTCTCTACTGAATATGCATCGCTTGTCCACAGTGAAGAATCTGGTGAGGGTGACTTCTGCTATGGAGACTGCCTGGTGCCCCTGGGGAAGAAGCGCCGCTCTCTCCGTGTCGTTGTCCTTGTTCACGCCCCTGGTGCAGAATGCCTCTCCCCCATTCTCCACCTGGCCACCTCCTACCCATCCTTTAAGCCCCAATTCAAATGCCCCGCCTCTGCGAAGTGGTCCCTGATCCCAGGGAGGTGGATGCCCTGGGGACCCATGGCCTCTTGTGCAGCAGTTTCTGTTTTAGCCCTTGCCAGGTTTCTGGCTCCTCCACCTCGGCCTGTCCCTGGCCTGTCAGGGAGCATCCAGCTCGGTCTTCAGCCCTTGTGTCTTCTGCCATAGACACATGCACGCACGCGCACACAGATGCACACACGCCCTGCACTGTGGCCCACAACTTCCCTCTCCTTCCCAAGCTGGATGACTCCCGCCTCCTCAGTCTCTGGCCGGTGTGCCACATCAACTGCTCACTGATCATCTGCGTGTCTCCCCGGATGTCGGGTCAGGCCCCTTAGGTGCTACGTGTCCTGGTCTGAACTCCTCCCCTGCCCTGGCTCTGCTCCTCCCCGGGAGCCAGTTCCGCTCCTATCTGCACATGGTCGGTCACCAGGGCCTGTTGCTTCCAGTTCATAATATCTGTCCTCGTTTTAATGTTGTACAGCAAACATATTCTTTTCATGATTGAAATAAAGTATAGTATGATTAAATAAATCTTGAATGCCTTTGACCTTTCTCTCCAGCCCATGGGTCCTGCTCTTGTTCAGACAGTCACGGTCTCTCCTGGAGACCGCAGCAGCCTTCCCACTGTCCTCCACGCTGCGACAGGGGCCTCTTCCCCTGCTGTAAGAACCACCTATGCTGGCCACTTCCAGCTGGACCTCTCCCATGAATTCCAGACTCACGTGGGCAGTGGCCTGCTTTCCCTCTCGATTGGGATATCTGCTGGGCAACTCAGTAGGTCCAACCCCAAATCCTGATTTACGCCCCCAAGCTGCTCCTCCTCCAGTCTTCCCCCGCCTTTGCAAACAGCAACAGCATCTTCCCAGGTGTTCAGGTCAAAAACCTTGACTCGGTCATGCTTGTGTCCTCTCTGTCTCAGTTGGCTCTATCTCCAGAACGCACCCAGAATAGGACCACTCCTCACCACCACCGTCACCTTGGTCCCAGCCACCCACATTACTGCAGTCACTTCCAGCAATCAGAGCAGTCCTGTTAGAGCCCAGGGGGGACCAGGGCCCTCCTCTGCTCGACAACCTCCCGGGGCTCCCATCCCACTCAGAGTAAAAGCCAAAGGCCCTACAGTCACTTACAAGGCCCCTCCCTCGACTTCTCTGACCTCACCTCCTCTGAGCTCTACCCCGCCCGCCATGCTCAGGCGCCCTCACCTCCCTGCTGCTTCTCCGACATGCTGGGCATGCTCCCTGCTCATGGTCATTGCGCTTGAAGTTCTCTCCACCCAGAATGCTCTTCCTCTAGAGACCTACGAGGCTCACGCCCTCACCTCTTTCAGATGTTTACTCAGATGTCACCTTCCCAGCAAGGCCCTCCGTGCCTTTAGAATTTAAAATTGGAATCCCCCCTTAACCCCAGCACCCCATCCCTTCTTTCCTACTTTATCTTCTCCACAGCATACTCTCACCATTATAGATGTTATTGTTTTTTGGTTTATCATCTCTTTACTAGAATGTGGACTCCATGAGGGCAAGGATTTTTGTCTGTCTTGTTTCCTGTCACAGCCCCAAGATCTAGAACAGTCAGCACATAGTAGATGTTCAAATAACACTTTTTTTTTTTTTTTTGCTGAGGAAGATTTGCCCTGAGCTAACATCTGTTGCCAATCTTGTTTTTTGCTTGAGGAAAAGTAGCCCTGAGCTAAAATTTATGATGCCAATCTCCCTCTATTTTGTATGTGGGTCACTGCCACAGCAGGGCTGACGAGCGGTGTAGATCTGCACGCAGGAACCCAACCCACAGACCCAGACCGCCAAAGTGGAGCCTGCCGAAGTTAACCACTACGTCACAGGGCCAGCCCCCTCAATTAACACTTTTTTTTTTTTATTGTGGTAACATTGGTTTATGACAGTGTATAAATTTAAGGTGTACATCATTATACTTCTATTTCTGCGTAGATTACATCATGTTCACCACCCAAATACTAATTACAATCCATCACCACACACATGTGCCTAATTATCCCTTTCACCCTCCTGCCTCCCCCCTTCCCCTCTGGTAACCACCAATCCAATCTCTGTCTCTATGTGTTTGTTGTTGTTTTTATCTGCTACTTAATGAGTGAGATAATACGGTATTTGACCTTCTCCCTCTGACTTATTTCACTTAGCATAATACCCTCAATGTCCATCCATGTTGTCACAAATGCCTGGATTTCATCGTTTCTTATGGCGGAGTAGTATTCCATTGTGTGTATATACCACATCTTCTTTATCCATTCGTCCTTTGATGGGCACTTAGGTTGCTTCCAAGTCTTGGCTATTGTGAATAACGCTGCAATGAACACAGGGGTGCATGTATCTTTACACATTGGTGTTTTCAAGTTCTTTGGACAAATACCCAGCAGTGGAATAGCTGGATCGTATGGTAGTTCTATCCTTGATTTTTTGAGGAATCTCCATACTGTTTTCCATAGTGGCTGCACCAGTTTGCACTCCCACCAGCAGCGTATGAGAGTTCTCTTCTCTCCACACTCTCTCCAACACTTGTTTCCTGTCTTGTTAATTATAGCCATTCTGACGGGCATGAGGTGATATCTCATTGTAGTTTTGATTTGCATTTCCCTCATAGTTAATGATGTTGAACATTTTTTCATGTGCCTGTTGGCCATCTGTATATCTTCTTTGGAGAAATGTCTGTTCAGGTCTTTTGCCCATTTTTTAATTGGGTTGTTAGTTCTTTTGTTGTTGAGATGTATGAATTCTTTATATATTTTGGAGATTAAGCCATTATCAAATGTATGGTTTGCAAATATCTTCTCCCAATTGTTAGGTTGTCTTTTCATTTTGTTGATGGTTTCCTTTGCTGTGCAGAAGCTTTTTAGTTTGATGTAGTCCCATTTGTTTATTTTTTCTATTGTTTCTCTTGCCCAGTCAGACATGGTGCTTGAAAATATGTTGCTAAGACTGATGTCAAAGAGCATAGTGCCGGGGCCGGCCCCGTGGCTGGCTTAGCGGTTAAGTGTGCGCGCTCCGCTACTGGCGGCCCGGGTTCGGATCCCGGGCGTGCACCAACACACCGCTCGTCTGGCCATGCTGAGGTGGCGTCCCACATACGGCAACTAGAAGGATGTGCAACTGTGACATACACCTATCTACTGGGGCTTTGGGGAGAAAAAAGAGGAGGACTGGCAATAGATGTTAGCTCAGGGCCAGTCTTCCACAGCAAAAAGAGGAGGATTGGCATGGATGTTAGCTCAAGGCTGATCTTCCTCACAAAAAAAGAAAAAAAAGAGTGTACTGCCTATGTTTTCTTCTAGAAGTTTCATGGTTTCGGGTCTTACATTCCACTCTTTAATCCATTTTGAGTTAATTTTTGTGTATGGTGTAAGATAATGGTCTACTTTCATTCTTTTGCAAGTGGCTGTCCAGTTTTCCCACCACTATTTCTTGAAGAGACTTCCTTTCTCCATTGTACATTCCTGGCTCCTTTGTCGAAGATTAGCTGTCCATAGATGTGTGGGTTTATTTCTGGGCTCTCGATTGTATTCCATTGATCTGTGTGTGTGTTTTTGTGCCAGTACCCTGCTGATTTTCAATTAACACTTTTTGATGAAAGTCTGACCCTTGATTGCCTCCCCCAGGTCTGCACAATAAAGCTGAACATTCAAGGCCTCCCTCCCTGGCCTCATCTCCCACCCAAGCTCACCCTCACATCTGCGCGCCACTGCAGGCTCCTGACTTCTCCAAATGCTCCCCCACTCCCACCCAGGTGTCTTTGGGCACACTCCTTCTCTGTCCAGAACGCCTGCACCACTGCGTGCTGCAACCCCACTCCTCCAACACTGCCTCTGGGAGGCCCCCCAGGATCCCTTACATATTGAAACCATATCTGTCTCCCCCACACACTAGGAGAATCTTAAGTGCAAAACAGTGGCCCCAGAGCATGGTTTCCCAGGTAATGTTTGATGAATGAATAAATGAGTGAATGAGGGTAAGACCTCATTCAATCAGAAAGGCAGAGGTTAAGGTGAAGGGCACATTAACTCTATTCTTTTTTTTGTGTGTGTGTGAGGAAGATCAGCCCTGAGCTAACATCCATGCTAATCCTCCCCTTTTTGCTGAAGAAGACCGGCTCTGAGCTAACATCTATCACCAATCCTCTTACTTTCTTTTTTTTTCCCCCAAAGCCCCAGTAGATAGTTGTATGTCATAGTTTCACATCCTTCTAGTTGCTGTGTGTGGGACGCGGCCTCAGCATGGCCAGAGAAGCGGTACGTCGGTGCGCGCCCGGGATCCGAACCCGGGCTGCCAGCAGCGGAGGGCCCGCACTTAACCACTAAGCCACAGGGCCGGCCCAACTCTATTCATTTTTCACGCTACCATTTAATATGCGTCTCAGTAAGTGATGGTTGGCATGACACTGGGGCTCTCTAAGAGCAGGAGCTGTATCCCCCGCCTCCTGCCCTCTCCCCACAGGGCCAGACACTGGGCTCTGGGGGTGCACCCATGACCCACCCCCCTGACTCAGCTTGCACACAGGAGAGCACTTTGGACCAGGAGTCAGGGAGCACTTTCCCTGCCCCTGTCCCCTGGAACCCTGGGCACGTCCCTGTAGCAGGTGAATCCTGGGTTCTGTCAAATGGGGCACCACCAATGCTTGTTCTGTGGGACACTCAAAGGTGAGGTCTGGACAACTGGTGAGGATGTGGCTGTCTCTCATGCCAGGCCACATCTGAGCTAGTCTTAGGCCAGATTTTCCAGGGAAGGAGGGATGGCTGGAACAGTGTCTCCAGCCCGTCTGCCAGCCAGCTAAACTGTGCCCACAGTCTGGGAGAAGTGCCAGGCCCGGACACACTGGGCAGCATGGGGCTGGCCCAGCGCCAGAGCAACACCTTGGCAGCCCTGGGGAAGGGGAGGGGCAGTGCTTGGCTTGAGGTCAAGAGGGTCTGGGCCAGGACACAGAGGGGACAGCTGAGGTGTGTGTCACTGCTGTCTGAACAAGAGACTGGCAGGGACCAGAAAAGGAACATCTGCTACTGACTACCCCCACCCACCACCCCTCTAGGGTACTGCTAAGATCTTCCCATTAGCGCCAGAGGGAGCTTGGCCCCAGGCTTGGCTGCCTCCAGCTTCTAGGCAGGAAATAGGATCTCGGGCCTGGGGCTGGGACTCAGGGTTGGGATGAAGGAAAGGGGAAGGTGAGGGGCTATAACTTAGATGCCCTTCCCCAAAGATGGAAGGGTTCCTACATCCTGCTGGGAGTGGAAACTAAAGGAAAAGAGTGGTCACCCAGCATCAGACCTGTGAACCGAGAAATCTTGGGGAAAGGGGGGGGCCAGAGCCTGAGGCTGGATGAGATGATGGGGACAGTGGGAAAAGTAGGGGCTCCGAGGTTGGAACTCTGGAGATTTTTGGAGGGGGGTGCTGGAAGTTCAAAGGCAATAAAATCAAATAGGGGCGGGGTCCAGCCTTTATCAAGTCCTAGGGATGTGAGGGGCTCTGGAGGTAAAGATCCAGGGTCCAGAACGAGGGATGCTGAGCGGCTGAGGCAGGGAAGGCTGAGGCAGGGGAGGGAGCAGGGGCTCTGGGACGCGATCCCAAGCAGAGATCACGCGTCGAGAACGCAGGAAGACGAGGTCCCAGGCTTCAACTCCAACAGGGACACCCTGCGAGGCGTGGGGCGGGGCCCACACCGGCGCTAGGCTGGGGCCTGGCGGGACCCGGACGGCGCTGGGCGGGGCCGGGCTGGGGGCTGGGCCGGGGTCCCGGGGGCCGGGGCGGGGCCGGGCGGGCGCTGCGCAGCCGCGGGGCGGCCTCCGCGCATGCGGGGCTCAGCAGGCTGCAGCCGGCGCCGCGGCCACTCCCGGGAGCATGAAGGACCGAACCCAGGAGCTCCGCACAGTGAGTCCGGCCCCGCGCGCTGCCGCTCGCCGCCCGCGCCCAGCGCGCCGGCCGCTCCTCGCCGGGCTCCGGGCCCACCGGGCGGCAGCCCCTGCGCCCCGGGCCGCACGGGAGGGAGCGGTGCGGGGCCAGGGACCCCGGCCCCCCTCCGGGTCCCGCCCCTCGCACCCACTCGGGGGCACGGGCTCGCGTGAGCTCGGACCCGTTGTCCTGCGGGCTGGAGGCTGGAGCCTGGGGTCCTGGATAAACTTTTCGGCGCCCCCTTGTTTTGGGGGGTCGGAGGGGTATCATCGGGTATTGGTGGCGGGACAGAAGCCTGACCGCTCCCTCGCCCCGCGGAGCAGGTCCCATCTCTGTCCCCGCACTGTGTCTCATCACTGACCCTCCTGTCCCCGCTGTGGTCTAGACAGAGGCAGGACCGCGGTGGGAGCGGGCCGGGGCGGCCCCCTGCCCGGAGCCCCGCTGCGGGCGCGCTGCGGAAACCTGGCGGGCGGGCGGGTGGGGCCGGGCTCCTCCGGCGGGCGCTGTCTCGAGGGACGCCCCCCGCCCCCATCACCTCCCGTCACCTGTAGCTCCCATCACCTGTAGCTCCCCATCCGGTTGCGATCAGGATTTGCCGCCCGCCCGGGTCCGGGAAGGTCAGACCTGCCCTCAGTCCACCTTCCTGGCTTCTGGGCAGTCCGGGCCGGCTTTTCCAGACCCTTCCGAGGTTCCCTGGTCTGATTCCGACCTGAACCTATTTTCCCACCTGTGTCTTTGAGGCCCCTGGGTGTGGCTCCAGGGGCGGGGTTTGGGGGATGCGCAGAGGTTCTATGTCAGAGCCCACCATCTCCCAGCCCTGACAGAGACCCCTGCAGCCTGCTCTTCATCAACAGGTCCCCCTTCCCCTGGCCTCTGCTGTTTACCAGGATATTCGCACCTCTGCCGTTAGGGATGGCAATCCTGGGGTGCCTGGGGGGCCAGTGAAGGAGATGAAGCCTGTCTGTGGAGAGGGGGGCATCAGGGCTCTAGACCAGCTCGTCTCATCTGATCCCCTGATTGACCACCCTGCTGCCAGGCCCGGCCTGCTTATCTCTGGGGGGACTAGAGCTTGGTGGCTCCCCAGAATCCTCCCCCTGCTGCCCAGCTTATAGCCAGAGACCTAGGTTCCCTCCTATGGAGAGTTTCAACTGTCCTTTGGGCTTTTGATCCCATGGCTGTCCTCTCTGCCCAGGGGCTCCCTGCATTCGTGCCTGCGTCTCCCCCATTATTCCAGCCCTGTCTCCTGGGCATCCTGGAGCTGGGAACTGTGCTCTCCTGCCTCCGTCGTCCCCTGCCCTGCTGCCAGCCCCCACCGTCTCATCAGACCTGTGTGATTCCTGGCTGAGTGCCCAGCCCCTGGGTAAACCTCACAAGGTTTCAGAGGGAGAAGATGGTCCCTCTGGTCTTATGTGGTGTCTAAACACTTCCCTCACCAGCCCTTGCGGCTGCCCTCAGGTTCCTGTGCTCGGGTGAGTCAGAAAGAAGGTTGGCGATGAATGGCTGTGTGGTGCGTTTGCTGATGTTTGGGCGCCTAGTGGTCAGATGAGAGTGTATGTGGGCACCACGTGGTCAGGGGAACACAGTCCTTTACATCTGACAGGGCCTCTGGCTCATCTGCCTCCATCTCCTCTGCTGAAAGGGAAACTGAGGCACAGGTGAGCAGTGGCTTGCCTGCTAGATCAAGCGGGATGGTAGAAAGGGGCTTTGCCTGGTCCTAAAGACGGTCAGACTTAGGCCTGGCTGGGACTGGGGGACCCTCAGGAGAACTTGGGTTGTAGGGGACTGAACCCAGGTCTTTTGCTCTGGTATGTCTTTCTGTGACCTCTCCCCCCTACACACACACGCACACACGCATACATGCACGCACGCGCGCCAGCATGGTCCCTTAGACCGTGAGGCCTGGCTTCTCTGAACTGACTGAGGCTTCGTCTCCAGACCCCACCCCAGGCATCTGGAGCCCATGCAGGGTGGCCCTGCCCACTGGGGTTTCTAGCAGCCTCGAGGCTGGGCTGGCAGGAGCCCACACTGGGTGAGTGGAACGGTTAGTCTAGGGGGCTTCCACTCCCACAAGGCTCTTTCCCTCTGGGCCTTGGGTTCCTGTCAATGATGTGGAGATAGGAATACGTGCAACCCAGCTTCTCAGGGCAAGAGGGGTGGTCACAGGTCTCCTGGCTCTGACTCCATATTTGTGGGAGACCTTGACCCCCAGGAGTCAGAATTTTCAGGCCAGAATCCTCAGGAACCAAGAGGCCAGTACTGGCTGGGCTGGACAGAGATGGTGCTTGGGACAGCAACTTGTACCACCCCAACACTCCCTCCCTCTCCCCCTCCTCCTCCTTTCCCACCCAGTGCCACCACATTTGGAAGGAAGCTTATTTATAAAAGTCACACTTGGGGAAGGAACTGGCGCGTCTCCTCCGCGCTCTCCAGCCCTCCAGCCTTCTCCAGCCCCCATCTCTCATGGGGCTCATCCTGTTGTGCAGAGGAACAGTGAAGGGGTCATCGGGGGCCAACATGGGGACCTCAACGCTGTAGGCAGCCCTCAGAGTTCAGAAGGGCAACCCAGAGGCTAAGAGGGGCAAAGACTGGTCCAGGCTCACACAGCCGGGAGACTTTGGGACGAGGTGTCCCCAGGCAGTCCCGCCGGGCATGCAGCTGCCCGTTCCCCCAGTGTGGAGGCCTCCCTGGTTTTCTCTCTGGGGACTTCTTGGAGCGGGCCCACCCCTCCCTGGGCCCAGAACAGTGCTGATCTACATGTGGGGCGTGTGGGGCACATGGACCCTGCTGCAAGAGCCAGGGGACAGACAGGAGGGAGAGTCGGGGCAGCCAGACCCTGGCAGCAGCCTTCCAGGAAGACGAGAACTTCAGACGGCACAAGGAGGAGCTGGATCTGAATGGGAGGGGGCGTCCAAAAGGAGGGGCAGGACAGGCAGAGAGGTTGGAATGCCCAACCCAGAAAACAGGGCCTGCTCACTGGAGCAGCAGGGCCAGGCCTGGGTGGGCAAGCCCAAGGCCCCCTTTTGCCCCCCAGTTCCCTTTTCTCTCTCATGGCTGGGAAGAGACGGGGGCCCCGGGGCAACACCAGGCAGCTTGGTGCCTTAACCTTTCTCTGCTAATTTTGTCTGTGCCGGGGAGCCGGCAGCATCCGCCTTGCAGAGAGGAAGGAACGGGGTGTAAGAATAGGACTTGGGCATATTTTCATCTGAGGTGCAGCTGGAATGGCCTGCAGGAACTATCTGGTCCAACCTCCTATCTTACAATTTGGAAAACTGAGGTCCAGAAAGGGCCAGGGGTTTATCCAATGTCACACAGCGCCTGGGGGCAGAGCCCAGTTCCTTTCCACGGCCTAAAGCTGCCTCCCGGACCTGCTCTGGGGCCCTGCTAAGGGGTAGACCCTGCTGTGAGGAGGGAGTGCTCAGGGTGGGGAGAGGGTGAAGGGACCGTCGTCCCTGGAGACCCAGCTTGGCCTCTCACACACCCTTGACTCAGCTCCAGCCTCTCAGCTCTAGAGATGTGACTTGGATTAGGCATTAAAAGAAGGGAAAAAAAGTAGCCCTCGAGGCAGATGACAGCAGCTCCTGCTCAGCAGGAATGAATCCGCCTGTCCCCCACGCCTCTTGGAGGAATCACACTCTTGTTTCCAGGAAGGTGTCCTGGAATCCTGGAGCCTCTGCCAGGAGAGACCGCCAGGGCTGTTCAGCCTCCACTAGGGGAAGCTCAGGGTGTCCCGCCTGGTGATCTGCTCTTCCTGAAGGTCGCTGTGTTGGGGGCAGCACTCTCTCCCACCCACCGACCTTCACTCCTGATTGCTCAGGCTGGAGGTGATGGGGCAGAGCTGAGACAGGGACCTGGTCAGAGAGGAGTGAGACCAGACCGGCAGTTCGCAGTCCTGGGGCGCTTTTTAAAAACTTAGCCTCACCAGCCTCACCCACATACATTCTGATTCCGTCTCTCTGGGGTAGAACCCTGGAAGCTGTTTTTTCAAATCCCCCCAAAGGATTCTGGTGCTGGACCAGGGCTGAGAACCACTGAAAGATGAACAAAAACATCAGGACACATTGGATGTCAGCTGGACGTGAGAGGAGGAGAGTGTGGATGCCCCCCAGTTTCTGACTTGCAGGGCCCTTGGGAACAGGGGTTCAGAGGAGGGGGCTCAGGAGAAAGAAGTGGAGCCAGTTTGGACCAGGTGCCAGGCGGGGTGCCCATGTGCTGTCTCAGTGGCTCCGTCTAGATGTTTGAATCTTCCAGCTTGTAACTGCCCCCAGCTCCCCTTGCCACCTCCCTGCTAAAGCCGCCCAAGACCCCGCCTCCAGCTCCCTGCCTCCGGAGCTGTGACCGCCACTTGGAGAGGGTTGGCAGGTTCCCAAGAGAGCTGGGGCTCTGATCACTGAACAACATCTGGGTGCCCACCTCACACATGATGTCTGCCCTGGACAGCGCAGGACACTAGGAAGGTGGCATGCCAGCCTATTCCTAGTTCTTTTTTGGTTAGAAGTGTGTCTGGGTTGGGGGCAGGGGAGGTGGGGACTGACATCCTACATCCTTATCATTTATTTAGTGTCCGATGAGAACTGATTAGAGGTCTGAGTTAATCTGGTGGATGTCTCTAGAAAGGTGCCACAGAGCTCTGGCCTAGTGTGGATGAGGTTGCAGGGGGCAACAGAGTCACCAGCCATCAGATTCTCACAACCTGGAACAAGGATCAGAACAAATAAAGAAATGAAACAGGAAATTTGAGGCTCACTTGAGCCCTAAATCCAACTGAGTAGACAGTGGTGGGGAAGGGCTTGGGGCTTTCCTTGGCAAGAAGTGCTATATGATCACTTACATGATCTCTGGCTGCATTAACAGAGGTAGACCCTGTAGAAAGAGGGAGGGGATGGGTCAGCTCTTTGGCACTGCTCAGACCACAATCAGCAGGCAGATTCAGTTTGTATCCCTGCACTGCAGGAGAAGACAGGCCAAGTGGAACAAGTCTGGGGCAGGGTCTGTAATTTGGAGCCCCTGGGAAGGATCTGAAGGAGAGGGAATGGTAACTTCAGAAGAAAAATGCAGGGAGGATATGGATGTGGCTTCAGACCTCTGGCAGGGCCAGCCCAGGGAGAGGGCACCACAGGTTCTTTATGGCCGGGAGCCAGACCACAGGAAAGAGAAGAACTTGCTCACAATTGGGGCTGCCCCGGATAGGCAGAGCTGCCTGGGAGAGCTGGTGAGCTCTCCATCACAGGAGGCATGCAAGCTGAGGCTGGAAGCTGTGGCTAAGGTGACTTTTCAGGTCCCTTAGAGCCCAAGAGGCTGTGGCTGTGGCTCCAGCAGGCATGTGAATAGGGTGAGGGGAGCCAGAGGAGCAAGATGCTGACCTGGGGGAGCTGAGAAAGGCTTCCGGGAGGAGGTGGCATCTAAGGATGAGGGGAATGTCAGCTTCATGGGATCACAGTCCAGGCAGAGGGAACTGCGTGGGGAAAGTGGATGGACTGTCGGGGCAGGAAGGTGGTTCTAGGTGGGGTGGGGCAGTGAGGTGATGAAGGGGGTGTGGTGAGAAGTCCTGAGGAGGAAGAAGTAGGACTTGGCCAGGAAGGGTCCCCTGGAGCACCCCCTCAAGGGTTCACTGGGAGCCAAGGCTGGTTTGACCAAGGCTGTAAGGTCAGGCCCTGAACCCTCCAATTGGCTTTGGGGCCAGTCTGAATGCCACTTCCAGGGTGGATGCCAAGCTGGACACTCCAGTCAGCCCCTGGCCTCAGGTCTCCCTTTCCCCAGCTCTACCCTCATAGATGGAGAGCCTGGAGGAGGGTATGGGCATCTCTCCTGCCAACCCTCGAGTCCAACCTTCAGTCCTCTGGGAATGCTGTGGAAGTAGCAGGTCAGAGCTGGCTGGACGCCTGGAGAAGATATGTCCCCATTTTACAGATGGGCAAGCTGAGGCCAGAGAGGGATCCCAGGGGTCTGTGGCAGTGACGCTCATCTCTGGTAACTTAGGTGTTTTGGGCCCTAGCTGGTCATTACTCTTTCTGGGAAGGGAGCTGGAAAATTCTCCTACCCCTTCTCGTCCACCCCTGTCCTTCTCTGGGCAACAGAAGGCCAGAGAAGGCAGGGCGCCGAATGGCAGGAACTCCTAGGGCCACCTCCCAAGCTGGCAGGCTGCCCAGGAGGAGGAAGTGGGCTCCTCCAGGCTGTACTCTGGCTCAACTCCTAGGCCTGGCCTAAAAGTGGTCTAAAAGTGTGGGAATGGCTCCTAGACTTTCTGCATCTATGGGTGGGCTTGGTGGAGGGAGGGGGGCCACCTGGTAGCAGCCACAGGCACTTGTGGGAGCGAGGGTTTATTTTAGCTGCTGGGGGAGGAGGTGTGATCTCTTGATGAGAGGGGGGCCCCCCCAAGCCGCCTCCACATAGCTCCCAACCAACCCCCTCTCTTGGTCGGTCCCCACTCTGGTGGGGTAGCGGGACCCCAGAGCCCAAGGGCACAGCCTTTACGGAACATGCTGTGTGTCTGCCCTTCCCCAGCCCCGCTCCCTGCAGCCGGGTCACTGTCCCCATTTCATAGAGGAGAAAACAGACCCGGAGGCAAGTCCCTCGGCCAGTCAGTGTCTGTGCTGGGCCCAGAACCTGGCCCTGCCCCAGCAGGCTAGCAGGGCCCAGACTGCCAGGTCCCTTAGTTTCCCCATCCCCCTGATCTCGGCCTGCCCCTGTCCTCGGCCTGACGTGAGAGAGCAGCGAGGTGAGGGCCGGGGTGCTGAGCCATGAGGCGGCGTGACAGAGCCCAAGAACCCCAGTCCAGGGGAGCTGGTCCTGCCCTGGGTGTCCCGGCCACGCCTGTGGAGAGGGACCTTGGCCTTGCCAGTGGAGTGGCCTGAGCCCAGGGACTCGGGGCGTATTAGGCGGACAGTAATGAGCAATGAGCATGGCCAGCACGCGGGGAAGTCAGAGGTGTAATTACCCCACCCCACGCTGGGCTGGCTTTGGTACAGCTGCTCTTGGGGCAGCGGAGTAGGGCCTGCAGCTGCACCTGAGGCCTAAGGCAGGCCCCCCAGCCAAGTGACAATGTGACTGGCCTCTTGTGCCTGCCAGGCTCAGCTCTGGGCCTGGAAGGAAAGAGAATCAAGGTCCAATGTCAACACTGACAAGGAGAGAGTATCCCCAAGATGGCTGAGTGGCAACGCTGGCACCTCGCAGAGCCTCACACAGGCAATGTCTGTCATGGCCCGTGTCTGAGCCATCCTACGTTTTGCGGGGGAGGTGTTGGTGGTACCCAGGCCTGGGAGAGCACCCAGGCCTCCCCCTCCAGGGCCCTCCCCAGAAAGGAAGCTTGGGAACTCAGGGCGCCATCTTAATTAAAACCATCGGGCCAGAGAGAATGCTTCCAGGCAGCCTGTCTCAGGCAAGGTCTGTGAGTTGGGGCCACTGGCCAGGGGACCAAGCCCTGAGGTTTGCTTGCCCACCTGTGGCAGGGCCTCCCAGCTGCACCCTAGGGTGAGGGGTGCAGCTGGGAGGACCCCCGTCCTGTGGGGAAGGGGCAGGAGTCCTGGCCTGGAGGTGGAGACGTGGTCCTGCTGCCAACTTGACAGGGTCCCCAGGGATCCTCCAGTCTCACTGTGGCTGGGAGCTGAGGGCACGGCCAGGTCTTGTCCCCACCAAAAGGACTGAGGGGGATAGTCAGGGCCCTGGAGCTGCAGCCTGCGAGTCTGCTATATATGGATGCTGGGCAGTTTGGGGTCCCAGGTCCAGCGGGACCCAGTGGTCCTACCACAGGTCCACTCACATGCACATACCCCTCTGCAGGCCAAGGACAGCGATGATGATGATGATGTCACTGTCACCGTGGACCGAGACCGCTTCATGGATGAGTTCTTCGAACAGGTGGGAGCAGCACACCCCACCTCTCCCCAGACACGGGCAGGGCTCTTACACACCTGTGCCTGGCTCAGCAGTCCATAGGCACCAGTTAATGAACCCATTTTGAGGGTAAATAGACTGAAGCTCAGAGGAGAGCCAACTTTGCGATTGGAACTGCCCACTCCTCCCCTCCCTGGTTTAGAAGGATACTCAGAGCAGCCAGCCTCACCTCACACCGCTCCCAGCCTCTCCCTGAACCCTGATCTCCAGCCCCACTCTGGGCGAGCCCTGGCCCAAGAGGCCCTGCCTGGATTCTCTCCCCCTGGCCCCCTGGCCTTGGTCCACAGGTGGAGGAGATCCGCGGCTTCATTGACAAGATCTCGGGGAACGTGGAGGAGGTGAAGCGGAAGCACAGCGCCATCCTGGCCTCCCCCAACCCTGACGAGCGTGAGTGTGTAGGTGTGAGGGCCAGGTTTCAGGCCCCAAAGCCCTCCAGGAAGGTGCTGCTGCCAGGGAGGGGCTCCTGGAACCCCAGCACCCTTCACTGTTGGTGAGCTGAGGGGCACCTGGGCCCAGCCAGGTTGGGGAGGGCTCCGTGGGAAACCTCAGGAAACAGCTGTCCCAGGCCCGGGGTTGGGGGTCAGTGCTCCGTATCACGGCTGAACCAGGGGCCTACGCGAAGACTTGCGGGGTAGGAGGGGTGGGGTCAAGTGGCCAGCCCTGCCCTCCCCAGATGAGCTGGCTATTTCCTAAGGCAGCTGGGCTGGCTGCAGCCCTGGGATGCTGGGAGGGAGCTGCCTCTGATAAATAGGAGGCCTCTCAGCCCAGCCCCTCCTTTTCCCTTGTCTCCCGGGGGAGCAGATGGCAGCTCTGAGGCGTCAGCACTGTGGGAGGGCAAGCCGGCCAAACAGGCAGAGCTTCCGGAAAGAGCTGGCAGCCCTGGCACCTGGCCACTGGTACCCCGGAGCTGGGCATCGTCAGGGCTCAGGAAGTCACCTCTCCCTCCTCACAGGGAGCCTGTGTGTGTCTGCATTGCACTCTGTCCCCAGACAGGTCCCCTGACCCAACAGTCACAATTCCTGTTGAGGTGTTGATTACTACGTGATTATGTACCAGGCTGGCAGCATGCAGGCGCCAGGTCCCCTCCTCTTGAGGGGGCTCACCCTCAGCCCCAGGGGGCCAGAGACAGGGCTGGGAGCATGTGCAGCTGCTTCCCAAGGCTTGCTCACTTCCTCTGTTGCTCCACCAGCTCCTCCGGAAGGCACTGCCTGTGGAGCCCCATGGGAAAGCATGGGGGCCGCTTCCTGCCCTGGCTGCTCTCAGGTGGTCAAGGACCAGCACCCAGGGCTTGATTTCAGGCTCGTTTCCAGCACTGCCTCCCTATCCATGGCCCCTGACCCCAGGGCCACTGGCATCCACAAGCACCCAGAAAAAATCTTTCCACAGACCCAGTTTGTGCTTGAACCCGAGGCCAGTGCCAAACCAACTAAGCCTAGTGCCAGGCCCTTGGAAGGCAAAATGAGTGATCTGGGAGCCGGGAGACTGTGCCAAGAAGGGGTGGAGAGGAGAGAGGGGGCACCCAAAGCAGAGCATGCATCCAAGGCAGCCATCATGCTTCCCTCTCCCCAGAGGTTTGTCTGGGGGCAGCATGTGACATGGCTTGTCTGTGGGCCCATGTGTATCTGGGTCAGTGTGTGTCCCTGGTGGGTGACTCCCAGTGAGGGTCAGAGGGGGCTGCCTGTGGGAACAGAGGATATAATGTGCTGCACAGTTGGCCTCTCATTTGCTGGAAGGCGGGTGGGCGTGGGGCAATGGAGCTGCCCAGCTCCCCCTCAGCTTCCTTGTGCCACCTTCAGTACTTCTCCCCTTGTCATAGTCAGTTGCCACCAGTTCAGAATCGCCACCCATGAGCTGAGCAGTCAGGACTCAGCTGTCGGTGCTAATGGGCACTCCCCAAGGGGAAGGGGCTCCCTGTGAAGGGTTCTAGGGCAGAGGCAGAACAGAGTTAACAAGCAGGCACAGGAAAGATGGCAATGAGTGGCGGGCCTTCCTGGGCCAAGGCTTGCTCTGCCTTCCCTGGGGGCTGCCATCCGGGCTGGGCTATTTTGGATCTGAGCAAAAGAGGCTGAGACGTCAGAGCAGCTGGTAACCAAGTTTTCCTTTGTTTGTACAAATCAGGCGCCCTCCTCCGCGCCTCAAAGCCCCCCGCTCCATCTCACTCATATTCCACTTGGGAGGTGGCCCCCACCTGATGGACCACTGTAAATGCCCTTCCCCAATCCCCTAGAGGAGAAGCCCAGCCCCAGAGGCAATCAGAGGGTGCTGAGAAAGACTGCAGCCAGGAGCTCAGTCCTGGTTTCTCCAGAGAGTGAAGTCCTGAGGGCTGCCCTGAGGCTGAGGCATTGCTGGGACCCACTGTTCCATCCCATACTCCAGAGGGAAGCAGCCATCTTGTGCCACTTTGCCAGCCAACCCCTCTCAAGGAGTGGAGTGAGCTGGGCACCCTATGGCCTCTGCCAGCTTCAGGGAGATGGTTCCAGTTGGCACCAGGGTCAGAAACACCATACTGCTGCCCTCCCCCCACTTCACCCTCATAGGCCTAGGTGCCTGCAACCTCCAGAGCCAACTGTGCCCCAGGAGGCCCGCCTCTTTGAAGCTGTTCTCCGTCAGCACCCACCCAGGCCAGGCGCCTCCTGCCCCCACTGGGCACTTAGCAGTTGGCCTCCACTCTTCAGCACCTGGGGAGGAGGGCTTTATGAGTAGAACAAGGTCTGCCCCACCCCGGGTGCTTGATGGGGGGCTGGCTTCCTCCTGGCCTCATCAGCCTGTTGGCTGGATGCTTACCCCCCTGAGCCACCAGGTAATGCTAGGTGAGCCTGCACCTCCCACCTTCGCCTCAAGCATCAAGTAAACATTCCCTAGTGCCAACTCCAGCATCACCAGCTGCTCCACAATTATTTCTGCCTTAAATTTAGACCCATCTGTTATCTGCAGGGGTTGGGGGAGCCAGTGAAGGAGGAAGGGAGGCTCCTTGGAAGGCAACACGAGGCGGGGTGCAGCTGCACCTGGTGCGGCCCTGGCCCAGGGTTGGAGGGGCAGGCCAAGCCTCAGCCAGGGCAAGAGGGGAAACCCAGGACCCAGGGTCTGCCCAGAGCCCCCAGTCAGCCTGAGGCTGAACGTGGGGCACGAGGAGCCCAGGGTGCGGAGCCCCACCTCTTCTCCCTCCCCAGAGACGAAGGAGGAGCTGGAGGAGCTCATGTCCGACATAAAGAAGACAGCAAACAAAGTGCGCTCTAAGCTCAAGGGTGAGTCTGGGCTCCAGGCCTTGTCTGGGGGATTGGGCACACACAGCCCTGGGGTTTCACTAACTCTGAGGGTACTTTGGGTCTTGCTTTCCTTTATGAGGGCGCTGTCAGGTGCCCTCCACTCAACAGCCACTGGCAAGGCCTGTTCATGCCTGGCTCTGGGCTGGGCCTCAGGACAGATGCCTGAGGCTTCATTGAGGGCATGCTCCACTCCGGGCTGTCCCCCGTTTCAGCTAAAGAGGGTTAAACGAGTGGCCAGCACTCCCTGGTCCCACACAGAAGCCCCCATGCACTTGTGTGAGCACAGACGTGCATGCCACACGAACACACAGGCCTAGGGGCCCATGTCCTGCAGGCCATGGCCACCTGGCCCTCCCCACTCTGGGCATGGCACCATGTTGGGTGCACAGCCTTCCCCTGAGCAGGAGAGAGATGGGGTGGGCCTGAGCCATCAGGCCCAGCACATAAGTGCTCACACACACACATCTTCATATGTGTCTGAGGCCTCACAGGTGGGTGTGCGTATGTACACACACCTACACAAGCTTCACACTTGGAAGAGCCTCTTCCATCAGTGCCTGATGCCCTCTCTTCCTCTGCTTCCCATGTGACCTCACTCACAGACCACACAAGACCCCCCAGGGGTGGTCCTGAGCGAGATCCGGGGTGTGCGGGGGCAGCGGTGAATGGGGCAGGTTGTGGCTAAGTAGCCATTTGTCCCCCAGGCATTGAGCAGAGTATCGAGCAGGAGGAAGGCCTGAACCGCTCCTCAGCCGACCTGAGGATCCGCAAGACACAGGTGCAGGCCAGAGGCTGGGGGGTGCTGAGGCTCTGGGGCCCCGTGGGGCTGGGCCTGACCCCTGCACCCCTATCTCGGACCCCCAGCACTCCACGCTGTCCCGGAAGTTTGTGGAGGTCATGTCCGAGTACAACGCGACGCAGTCTGACTACCGCGAGCGCTGCAAGGGCCGCATCCAGAGGCAGCTGGAGATCAGTACGCTGAGGGCGGGGCCCGGCTGGGGCGGCCCAAAGCTGGAGGGCGGGGCCTAGGCTGAGCGGCGGGGCCGCTGCTGTGCTCCCTGGAGAGGGCGGGACTCAGTGTGGCCCCTGTTCGCAGCCGGCCGGACTACGACCAGTGAGGAGCTGGAGGACATGCTGGAAAGTGGGAACCCGGCCATCTTTGCTTCCGGGGTGAGTGTGGACCTCACCCCGCCCACTGGGACCCCCGGTCTGTGTGCAAAGCGCTGCTGGATCTGGACAGTTTTTGGTCACAGGCACCTTGTGAGGCAGGTTTTAAAGAAGGCTGAGTCCCAGAGAGGGGAGGGAACCAGGCCAAGGTCACATAAATGTTAGTGTCAAAGGTGCAATTAAGACCCCTGGCTCCTCCCAGGTGGGTCCCCGTTCTTGCTACCGCTGCCCATTTGTCACCAGCCAGGGCCTCCTTCCACCACCCTCAAGGCCTTTTACTCCTCCTAGAGGACTTGGTGCCCTTGGCCATCTCTATATTCAAGTGAAGCTTGAGCAGGGGGGCTTCTTGAAGGAGGTGCCACACAGGGTGGGAGGCAGCTTAGGGATGTGGGTCCCAGGAGGAGAGAGGGGAGGGGCAGTTAGTGTGGGAGGCAGGCAGTTCAAGGCCTGGTCCTTGGGGCAGTCACCTCTGGCTCTGTGCAACACTGGTAATGAGCACTACCACTTAGCAGGTACTCTGCAAGCATGGGGCCGGGGGGGTGGTATCAGACGCGTATTACAGGTAGGAAGTCAGACCTCAGAGAAATCAGGTAACAACAAGTAAGGGCCAGGCAGGAAGTGGGCGGAGGACTGTGGCTAAGGAGGAAGCCTCAGTCCTGCTTCCAGAACGCATGCTTTACTCAAGCCCTGCCCATCCCAGTCGCCTTCACCCTTGGCCTCCTGCTGTCCTGGTCCCCACCCCTGACCCCTTCAGCAGGCGCCTGGGTCCCAGCTCCCTGCTCCTACCTCCTAGATCATCATGGACTCCAGCATCTCGAAGCAGGCCCTGAGTGAGATTGAGACACGGCACAGTGAGATCATCAAGCTGGAGAACAGCATCCGTGAGCTGCATGACATGTTCAGGGACATGGCCATGCTCGTGGAGAGCCAGGTGAGTACCCGGGGGCCCACTGCCCTCCACCCCCAGCCCCCAGCAGCACCCATGGCTGAACTAACCCCATCCTTTCTGCCCGACACGCTGCCCTGCCCGGGAGGGACCAAATCTGCAGGTAACTAACCACCCACTGTTGAAACTGCCTCCAGAGCCCTGCCACCCGAAGGACCCTTGCATGGCTCGGCCACCAGGCCCCAGGCGCTGCATGGCTCTGCTTGGCCCTCCAGGACCCCAGGCCCTGCATGGCCCTTCCCACCTACACCCAGCCTTGTCCTGTCTTCTTCACCAGCTGTTTGTCATGTGGGCCCTGGGAGGCATAGCGGTGACCAGGACAGCTGAGGGCCTGCTTCCTGGAGCTAATGTCTTTTGGGCGAACGGGTAACATAAGTAAACAACAAACGGAATATTCTCCAGTCATGCCAGGTGCTCAGGAGATGTTAGGAGGAGGCAATGTGATAAGAGTAGTGGTTCTCAAACTTGAAAGTACCCAAGAAACACTTGGAAGGCTTGTAAGTTTTCTGGTCCCCATTCCTAGAGATCAGTAGGTCAGAGTGGGGACCCATGAATTTGCATTCCTGACGAGCTCAAGAGTGCTGCCCATGCTACTAGTCCAAGGGCCACATCTGGAGTGACTCTGATAGAGTCACTGCGGTGGCCATTTTGGACAGGGTGGTCAGGGAAGGCCTCTCTGAGGAGAGGTGGCATTTGAGCTCAGAAGACTTCTCGGGAAGAGTGAAGAGCTGGCCCAGGCAGAGAGACCAGCAGTACCATGGCCTGAGACTAGCAAGAGCCTGACATATTTGAGAAGCAGAAAGGAGGTCCATGCGGCTGGAGCACAGGGGTAGTTGGAGATGAGGTAGGCGGGGGCCTTGGCACGCGGTGCTGGGGGTCTGGCTTCTCTTCTAGACCGGAGGGTCTTAAGTGTGGGAGTGGTGTGATCCAAGTTAGGAAGCAGGGAGGCCATCAGGAGGCTGCCGCTGCCATCCGGGTGAGAGAATATGGCGATGTGGACGCCAGTGGGGGCAGTGGACTTAGAGAGGAGGCGGGCACGCCACTGCTGGGAGTCCTGTGGGGCAGCATCACGGTCGGAGTGGCCTTTGGGGGCAGCATGGGACCAGACTGCAGGGCCCAAAAGGGTTGTGGGGCTCACTGTGGTCACCTTGTGAGCTACGGCCAGACTCCAGCCCACCCACTCCTGCCCCTGCCCTCCATCCAGCTCCAGGCACTGGGGTGAGGGCCCCAGCTGAGTTCTCTGCATGGTCCCCACCGCCTTGGCTGAGACTGCATGGTCAGTTCCCTCCCCAGGATGGGTGCTCTGCGGGGAGAGGCGGGAGCTGCCCAGGGTGCCTGGCCCAAAGGGCACAGGCGAGAAGCTGTACTCTTATTGTCCTCACCACCCCACTTTTCTCTCTTCATCTCAGGGTGCTTTCCCAAAGTCCTGCCATGAGCCCCCTCCGGACCCTGAGGGGGGCCCTCTGGAGCTCAGGTGCCCCCGACCCTGCAGGGGGAGATGATTGACAGGATCGAGTACAATGTGGAGCACTCGGTGGACTATGTGGAGAGGGCCGTGTCTGACACCAAGAAGGCTGTCAAGTACCAGAGCAAGGCACGCCGGGTTAGTAGCCCCAACCCTGCCTGAGCCCGCATCCCACGTGCACCCATCAGAGCCCCTGGACCATCACAAATCCCTCCCCCTTCTGCCTTTACCCCACCTCTCAGCTCTGACCAGAGCCTGCCTTCACTCAACTCGCTCAGGCCTTCAGCACCCCATCATAGCCCCCGGCCCAGACACGTTCTAGGCCATCACCTTTCCCCCATTCCATCCCCCAGACTCTCCAGCCTTCAACCCTCATCATAGCCCCCTCCCCACTGGCCCCAAGCCCCTTCCCTCTCCTTTTGTCCCACACCCCTCGAAGCTCCGCCCAGAGCACTCAGCCTCCCTCCCAGCCCCAGCCTCTCCCAGGCACTGTCTGAGGCCGTTGCTTCCTGCCTCCCTGGTGCAGAAGAAGATCATGATCATCATCTGCTGTGTGGTCCTGGGCATTGTCATCGCCTCCACCTTTGGAGGCATCTTTGGATAGAAACCACCCCAGCTGCCACTCCACTCTGGATGGTCCACGCGCAAGAGGCCCCCTGGCTGCTGCCGCCTTCTGGCTCAGAGCTCCGTCCTTCCCACCCCATCCTGCTCCTTTCTCTGCCACAGGGCCCTCCGTACCCACCCTGCCCTGAGCCGTCATGTGCATGATCTTTGTAACGGTGTGCGTCTGTACAGAAGGGGCAGAGGGGAGGCAGGCTGGGAAACAGCCAGTGAGGTGGCGATGGGTCAGCAAGGGATAGACTCAGGCCCTGGCCCAGGCCACCTCGCCCTCACCAGGCAGGGCTGCCTAGGGTAGCCATATTGCCCTTCCCCTACTGTAATCCCAGTAATCCCACTCCGACCTGGGGTCTCCCCTCTCCTGGGATCAAGGCTTTCTCTGGACCCCAACCTTACCTCCTACTGACCGGCCCATCTTCCCCGTCCTCTGTCCTCTCCAGCTGTCCCCCTAAGGGGTGGGGACCAGCTGGCCACATGGTGCTGCTTTTCAGGTTAGGGGAGGGGTGGCCCTGAGAGACAGCCCAGCTCTAAGCCTCTAATAGCCAGCCAATCACTGCCAGGGAGGCTCAGGGTGCCATGGCCAGGTGGCTTCCAGCTGTGTCAAGACCAGGATCCCTCCCCTACCTGGGGGCAGAGTCCAACAGGTCTTTGGCTGCCTTAGCCTTCCTTCCTACATACCCACAGCCCCAGGAGCAACCCCTTTGGGCTATGCCTAACCCCAGGTAACATTCTGGAAGAGGTTGGCTGGTGCCTGCTCTCCAGCCCCCCTTGTAGCTAGGGAGGCAGGGCAAGCCCCAGTGTCAGGCCTCTGCCCTGGCTGAAGCCCACAGAATGGGCCAGCCACTCTCCCCAGCAGGCCTTAGTCAGGTCCTCAAGCCATTGTGTCGCATGTTTGGGACACTAGTCCCTGCTCTCTTGTGCTCTGGCAAGTCAGATGTCACTTCAGGCCTGCAATCATGTCCTGCCCTTGCTGTCCCCCATTGATGTGCCACATGGGTGTCAGGTGTCTTGGATGCAGTATTCAGCAGCCGGCCAGGGAGGGGTACCTCCCCCTCCCCATCTTGGGGCTTCTCAAGTCAGAAATGTGCCCCCACCCCAAGACCCCTCTTCCTCGTTGACAGGCAGGGATTGTGCATGCGACTGCATGCAGTAGGGGATGGGGCCACGTCTGTGCCCCACCTTCCCTCAGCTTTGCTCCTGCCCAGTGACTGTGACCACTGTCCGTGTTGCTTTCTTGAACAGCGACTTCCCTCCCCTCCTTCACCCCCTTCACCAAAGGTCATGGTACAACCAGCTGCCCAGTTTGTGAAATTTTTATGTAGATTAAACATTTGTATCTGTACTGTGCCTCTGCCCTAGATTTCTTACTGTCACCATGTCATGGCCTTCAACTTGGGGGTGAATGTATGTGGCACTAATGGAAAGGGGCTCAGGGGTGAAGGATCCCAACCTCCTCCCCCAGCTTTCAGTGTCCAGACCCTCTGGCCCCTCCACCCCACCCAGTCTCAGTTCCTACTTAACACCTGATGCCTGTTCTGTACCGCGGGCCCAGAACCACCCCCTCTTCCCACTTCCAGAAGTCACAGCAACTACTGGATCCCCTCTCTTATCAGCCTGCTAGACAGTCCCCCTAACGCACCCAGTGCAGGTCCTGCCCTTCTGACCACTAGTGATCAGACAGGAGACAGGCCCCTGAGGCAACCAAGCGTTGGGCTGGTCAGGTCAGCAGCTGATGATGGCTCAGGGCCAAAGGTCAGCCCAGGCCACTGGGATCACAGATACATTTCATCCTGCCCATCCTTCCCAACTGTGCCTAGTGTAGTAGTATATAATATAGTTATATATAAGCAGCCCTAAATTAAAGGAAACTACCTGTGCCCTCTGTAGGTTAAAAGAGTGCTTTTGTACATTTAAATCCTTTAAACCTAACTTGTACCTGGGGAATGAAGTAGTAGTCCCCACCAACAGAGGAACTTAAGGAATTTGTTGAGGACCACAGCGCTGGAAAATGCCAGAGTTCCACAGAAAGTGGTTTATTGCTTTTAGAACAAAATAAGGTGCTCTCAGAACGTTTTTTAGTGAAAAAATACTTTTAGAACTTTAGAACTTTTCTAAAACACTACATTGTAAGCTGAAGTAGGCACTTCAGTACAGAAAACTTCGCAGGGGCGAGTGCCTGGGCTGGATGGCACAGCGCGAGGCTGTGTGCACCCCAGCTGGCCGCTCAAAAACGGGGCTTGCGCTTGCGGCCGGTGTACTGGGTGTCAGGTCTGACCTCCCTGTGCCAAAGAAAGAACAGGGGTGGGAAGAACAGAACAGTCTCAGAAGAGATAACAAAAAACCCCTGGGACCCCTTCAGATGCAGGCGAATACTCAGTGGCGAAGACACCCCCGCCCCCAAGCTGTGCCCGCCCAGTACTCACTTGCCCTGACGCCTGCGGCGCTCCTTCTTCTCCAGCACCCACTCCCGGCTCTTCCTCACCACCCCCCGCCGCGCAATCCTGTACGGGACCCTGGGCAGGAGACATGGCTGTGAGCCGATGGATGCAACGGCCTGGCTGCCTCCCATGTTAATCCAGGCAGGGAAAGTGGTGAGCTTCCCTCCAAGTTAGGTGGCCTCCAATGCCCCTTCTACAACAGAAGTCCCCACTCCTGCACACCCCTCTTCCTGGGAACATCTACTGGGGCAGAGCAGCCGTCTAGCAGGAAGGCAGGAGGTGAGAGGCCCCCTCACTCACAGGCATCTCTGTGGTAAGTGCCCACTTGCTGAGTGTGCATACGCCCTTCCTGTGGAGCAGGCAGGAGGCCAAGCTACTTTTGGGGCAACCTAGGCCACGACTGGCTCATGAGAGCCTGGCAGTATCCCAAGAAGGCCAGAGGCCCCATGCCCACTGCTGCCACTGAAGGCCCTAGCCTGACACAGACCAGGTAGGGTCTCCCAACAGCCATACATGTCTGAGGTCAGAAAACAAGGCTGCCCAGCTCATGGCGGCCCTGACGATGATCCTCAGGGGCTGATTTTGGCCTCCAATCCTGGCTGTGGAGAAAAGGGACCCCCTACAGCCCCATGGGAGAGAGGCCCTAAGAACAGGGGGAGCCTGGGCCCCCAAACCACATCCCCACCTGGCAGTTGGGATCAAACTGTTTCCAGCATAACTCACACCATGGAGGGCTGCTTGCCATTTGAGTAACAGACATTCCCTGAACACCTGCATGTGTGGCCCATGTATGTTCTAGTGGGTATGAACCG
This sequence comes from Ceratotherium simum simum, assembly GCF_057802395.1. NCBI lineage: Eukaryota > Metazoa > Chordata > Mammalia > Perissodactyla > Rhinocerotidae > Ceratotherium > Ceratotherium simum. Next base: position 43,263,625 of record NC_141925.1, on the reverse strand, counting down.
GCCTTGCCCTTGAAGAGCCCACAACAGGGTTGTGGCAGAGACCATCCACACTAGGCACAGCGAGGGCAGGGAGGCCCAGGAGCTGCTAAGGGAGTGATGGGGAAGGAGAAGCACAGGGTCTGGGAAAAGCAAGGAGGCCACAGAGAGAAGCTGGTATTTCTACAGGCAGAAGGAGGGGGCAGCGTTCCAGACAAAAAGCAATATGTGAAAACGAGGTAGTGTGAAAGGACTGAAGGGGAAGGTGAGGGAAGAGGGGAAGAGAAGAGAGTCCTGTGTGCCTGGAGTCAGGGGTATAAGAGGGGGAAGCGCAAGCTGGGCCAGTTTACAGAGGTGTGAACGCCAGCAAGGAATGTGTTCTCCCTTCAGTAAGCAGTGGGGAACCAGGGACGTTTTCTATCGAAGGAATGACACAAGATTCCTCGACTGTAGGGTGTACAGAAGCAGCGGTTCATGGAAGAACCTTAAGAGGGCCTAGAACTAAAGGGGCAGGAGAGTGACGGGCCAGGTGCAAAGCAGGAGGCAGCTGTGAACTGGGGGCTGCAGATGCAGGACTGACCCCCAGGAGTCTATGAGGAAGGACAAGCTGTGGGGCAGTGAACGGGGGCAAGATGTGAGCCACAGAAGGAACAAGGGGAAAGAGCCATCAGGGGCGATAAAGGGAGCAGGTGAAGATGGCGAGCGCCCCAGACCACAGGCGCTGAGAAGGAAGTGGTCAAGCAGCGGCAAATGCCAGAGGGGCTGAGCCCTCCAGGAGCCGTTCAGGAATGGCAGGGTGGAGGCAGGGGGCAAGGATTAAGGAATGCATAGGTGAAATGAAGCTGATGCAAAAAAAACTGAAGATTAGAGATAAATTAGGTAAAGGTTTTGTTTTTTTGTGTGTGTGTGAGGAAGACCAGCCCTGTGCTAACATCTGCCAATCCTCCTCTTTTTGCTGAGGAAGACTAGCCCTGGGCTAACATCCGTGCCCGTCTTCCTCCACTTTATATGGGACGCCGCCACAGCGTGGCTTGACAAGTGGTGCATGGGTGCGCGCCCAGGATCCGAACCTGCGAACCCCAGGCCGCCGCCGCGGAGCACATGCACTTAACCACTTGCGCCACTGGGCCGGCCCCCCCTAGGTAAAGGTTTAAAAAGCTTTTTCTTCACCTACTTATATGTGGTAAGTAGCCTGAAGGTAATTAGACAGAAGTGACAGTAACAGGAGAAGCCCTGAGGATCCTTCCAGTACACAACAGCCTCCTCCCCTACACTCCCCAAGCCTGAGCACTCGAAGAGCAGGAGCCTACAGACCTGGAGAGACCAGGTCCGTGCCAGGCACCATGCTGAGTCCTGCACAAACACGTTCTCCTCAACACACCGTCCACAAGGGCGGCATGGCCCCCCTTTTACAACAGATGCAAAATGGATGCTCAGATCACGCAACTTACCCAAATTTACAGTTAGGACGTGCCGTCTGTAGACACCAGTGTGAGGACAAGAGGGATCCTAAGATGGATGGAGGGAGTTAAGTCTTGCCTCTGTGAAGTAGGAGAGGGGTGCACTCGCTTGGAGCAAGTGGTGGGCACCTTAGAGCAGAAAACACCTAGAAGAGCCCCCAAATTCCCATCAGGAATGGGCTGAGGAAGCTAAGAGGATGACCATGGAGGGCCAGGGGGTCAGACGGCACAAATCTATAGTAGGCACGAGGAACACACTCATGATTTTCACCACCGTGGGCCTTCCAAACTCCTTCTCTGCCCATTTTACCTCTTAAGACTTTTCACTCATATCAACCAAAACTAAGAAATAACCTCACTCTTTACTACCTTGTAATCAATTATTCATTCAAAAAATATTGAATACCTTTTACTAACAAGATACTCTTCTGATGTCAAGGATATAATTAATACCAGTCCCCACCAAGTTTTCATTCTAGTTAGGGATTCAAATAACAACCAAGTAAGCAAATATATGATTTAGTGCAGTTAAAGGTGTTAAGGGAAGGAGAACTCAACCAAAGACACTGAACAGAGAAATGGCAAGATATGATTTACGTTTTTTAAAAGGAAAAAGGAAAAGATCAGTCTTGCTGCTGCACAGAAAACAAATGGAAATAGGCAAAGAGTGAAGCAGGGAGACAAGCGAGACAGCTTTCCGTAATCCAGGCAGCGGCAGCGGGCACGCAGACCAGGTGGGAGGGGGGAAGGGCTGGAACTGGGATGTACACGGAGGCTGGGGGCAGTAGCATTTGCCAATGGATCGACGGCATGGGAGATGTGAGGAGGACGGGAATGGCTGAGAATGTTAAGAATGGAGCCCAAAAGTTTGGGGGTGAAAACCAAGAGCTCTGTTCTGTTTGAGACACCTGTGGGCAGTCCAGGTATGGACACTTAGGAGGTGGTTCGGAAATCAGAGGTAGGGTTGAGACCAAGGATATCAACCTGGAGTTACAAACCCAGAGTTGATGTTTAAGGCAGTGCAGAAACAGCAGGAGTCCAGGCTGGGCCCCAGAGTGCTCCAGAGGAGGGAGGGCCAGCACAGGAGACTGCAAAGGAACAGCCAGTGAGGTTAAGAGAAAACCAGGAGGGGGTGGGACGCCAAGTGAGCAAAGTGTTAAGGGAGTGATCGGCTGTCAGCTCCTCCTGAGCAGGCAAGTTACAATGAGGACGGAGAAGGAAAAAAGACTGAGAAGCAACCCAAGATTTGGCAAGACAGGTTGGTGATGGCCTCGACAAGAGCAATTTGTGATGAGCCAGAGAAGAGGATTGAGAGAATGGTAGGGGAGACAGCAAGGAGAGGCAAGCATGAGGACTTTTGTTATAAAGGGAAGCTGATCAACAGGGTGGTAGCTCATTGTTGTTATGGGGTTAAGGGAGGATCTTTTTGAAGATAGGAGAAACGGTGCAGCACATTTGGATGCTGATGGGAATGACCCAGGAGAGTAAAGATGAGGATGCAGGTGAGGGAAGGGAGAACCACAGGAGCCAAGAGGGGAGGGGGTCCAGGATGCAGGTGGAAGATGCAGCCTCACGGACAGAGAGGACAGCCTGCCAGGTGTGGCAAGGGGGAAGGCAGAGAGGAAGAGAATAAGGTGTATGGCTGCCCACAGACATCCAGAAGGGCCCCAGCCACTCAGCCCGAGGCAAGTGCAAGTACAGTCCCAAACTGTTCCCTGGTTCTATTACCACCCTGGTGTCACTGCCGCATCTGAACCTGAAAGATCTGGTGAAAGCAGAGAGAAATGGAGTAGTCTTGCTGCCGCCACCTTGCTTCTGTCATGTCTAACAAGCTGGTGGCAGCAGCTCCCTGCCCCTTCGGCGTTACCTCTCATTTGTGAACGTGGACTCCCTGGCCGCCTCTTCCTCCAGATTTCCATTCAGGCCCTAAAGGAACCAAAGTGCTATCAGATCACCCTGGAGATCTCTCAACCCGTCCGCCCCACCTGAGAAGGCCTGAGCCCTTCCAATAGGTACTTGGCCCAGCACCACAAGAGAACCCAAAAGACCTGGGCCTGCAAACTCAGGGTCCCTCACCTTTGGCACAAAGGTCGAAGGTCCAGAAAACAAACAGAGGTAGAACCTGAAACAAGAAAGTACAGAGTGAGGGCTGAGTTCATCAAGTTTTGCAGCACAAGACAAGTCCTCACCTTCCCTCCCATAAACAGGTACAGAAAGTGAGGGCCTCCTGCCTGCCTGGGCCCCGGTGACCCAACCAGCACTACTCTGGTCCACACTCATCAGCGGCCTGCAAGGGCCACAGTGTCCCCCTCTCCTGCAGCACAGGCTCACGCTGGCCCCCAGCACTCACTTCTTTGCTTTAGCACTGTTGGGGTAGTCCACCACCACACCTCCAGTGAAGCCGGCCTTGGTGGCCTGGGTCGTGATCAGCTCCAACTGATGAGAGAACAGTGGTGAGTCAGGTAGGGAGGCTGGAGCAGCAGCAGCTTCCCCTCCACTCACCTTAAGAAACCAGTCTGGTCCCAGGATGGACCCTGCCTGGGACAAGTGAAGGTCTTCTTTATCAGACTCTTCCCAATTCTGAGTCCCCAAAAGCCACACAGAGGAAAGTGCAGGCTAGAAGCAGCCATGGTATACACCTCCCTTGGGGGAATTACAGAACAAGCAATCCCCCTAATTCTCACTTTCTAGCCCAGGGACCCATCTTCCCCACTCAAATCTCAGGAAATGAATGGCCATCAATGAGGAGGCAGACTTGGGGGCCAGCCCGGTGGCACGTTAAGCGTTAACATGCCAGCGGTTAAACGTGCGTGCTCTGCTTAATCAGCCCAGGGTTTGCAGGTTCGGATCCCAGGCACGCACTGACGCACCGCTTGTCAAGCCATGCTGTGGCGGGGTCCCATATAAAGTAGAGGAAGATGGGCAATAGATGTTAGCCCAGGGCCAGTCTTCCTCAGCAAAAAGAGGAGGATTGGCATCAGATGTTAGCTCAGAGCTGGTCTTCCTCACCAAAATAAAACAAAAAAAATAAGGAGGCAGACTCATTCATATTATTTAGTCAGAGACAGCTCACCACTTTTCTTTCAGTCTGTACTTCCTACCCCCTCGTTCCTCATTCCTACTGCATTACACTCCACAGAACAGACAACTGATAATGCTCTCAGCCACTGCCTTATTTACTCATTTGGTTATGGAAATCAGTGATATCATATTACCTGTAATACCACCTTATCTGTCAAGAGAAGACAACGGTCCTACCCAACCCCTACAGATAGATACCACCCCTCTTCCTTAGGACATTAGGTCATAAAATGTACCATCAGGGGCCACAGGGACCACTCTCAAGTGCTCACTCCCTCCTTTTCCCCCCAATCAGCATGAGGTTCCTTGTTCTGAGGTTCCTTGTTCTGTCCCCTTCCAACAGTAGGAGGGCAGGTGAGTGAGTAGGACAGATGACCTGTTCCAGGTCCCTCCCCCTTCCCTGTACCTCCAGCAGCCAAGGGGCTCACCTGTTCTGAGTTCTCAGGGTACAGCTGCAGGACAGCTCGGGATCCACGGACCTGCAAGCCACAGAAACATTGCTATCTTATAAACATCGCATGGGTTCAGGACCCCTTATTCACTAAGTATTTACTGAGTTCCCATTACGTGCACAGCACTGTGCTTAGGGCCAGGGACACAGCCACGAACAAGAGATAGCCCCTGAGCTTTTGGAGCTCACATTTCAGCGAGGGAGGCAGCTAATTTACAGCAGTGATCAAGTGCCAAAAAGAAAAATAAACTAGGACAAAGGGATGGCCAGTGACAGAGAGTGCTGAGTTTACTTCTGCTTCACGGAAGGCCTCTCAGAGGGACACTTGAGCAGAGACCTGAATGCAGTGGAGAGCTGGCTATTTAAATGAATGAGGGAAGAGCATTTCAGCAGAAGAGAAAGACCAATACAAAGGCCCTCAAAAGTTCAGGATTAACCCCAGTGCATGAAAGGGAGAGAAACCACGCAATGGGCCAGACCAGCCAGCCATCTGCAGCACAACCCACCCTAGGAAAACCAGGAGTGAGGTGGGGAAGACTAAGGAGACCAAGAAACACCTGGATCCTTCAAAAAAGTCAAAGAATTCATTTTTAGGACTTAGAATCTCAAACTATCATCTAATCTTAGTAAACAACAGAAAACATCATCAGTTATAAACACAAAATAAAGCTAACAAAGGCTCTCTCAGTGGTAAATAACCACCCTGCTCCCCATCTGAGCATCGGCAGTAGGGGAGGGGCGAGGCTGAGGATGTGAGCACTCTAGAAGGCATCCTCTGTGTGGCCTGGACACAATGTCCCTGCCCTCACTCTGTGGAGTCCATGCCCCAAACCAACTTCTGATTAAAATTCAGCGTAGTGGACACAGGAGTTGTGATCGGTCTCAGATTGTGACATCAGTGTCTTCTGCATTTCATCAGCGAGTTTCAACCCACTGAGTTTTCTGTTTAGGCTGAGGACCTGGACAGAAGTACCCACAATAAGTTCCTGCCACCCCATGCAGTCCCATCCGAATGGCCTTCCCATTGGACACCTCTACTTCATCACTCTACCTGCAGGGCAAGGGAGAGACAGGCAGCCAGCCCAGAGGCGGAGGCCATCTCATACTCACCAGCACAGAATAAAGAGAAGAAAAAAAGCAGTACAGGCGCTTAGCAGGGATGTCAGACTTCTTGTTAGCATTACAGAGCCACTGCACAGCAGAAATGCTAAAACAGGAAAGGACCCTAGTCAGGAAAGGGACCAATACACATCGCTCCCCCCTGCCTCTTCTAGACTCTAACATCGTACATCCTTGGTCTCCAGGTGAAACCCTCCTGCTCATAACTCTCTTTCTTGCCATGTGCAGGTCCACTCCAGGTCACTAGTCTACAACACTGACCCAAACAGGGTGTACAGAAGGTAAGCATTAACTTCCTTGCAGCCAGTCCAAGGAAACATTTCTTCAACCTTGTTTCTACATGCATCTCAAGTTTAAAATTACTAAGCATGTCAAGGCTGCCTCTGCCACCTACCCCTTCATTCCCTTCTTCCAATCAAGGGGAATGTGCCTTACTATACTTACACAAAGCCATTCATTCACCCTCCTCCTAAATCAGTTCCTTCAATGGTACCTGCCCAAGTGTCTCCACAAGTCCCAGATTTAAAACCTCAAGGAGCTATGTCTTCCTTTCTGGCATTCCCCTCCTCACTGCTGTGCACACACATCCACGGAACTCCAAACCCTGCTGCTTTGTCTGACTGCCTCTCCCAGTTTTTACCTCCCTCTGCCACTCTCCTGGCTCAGCACGCATTACTGTCTCGATTGCTTCAACCACTGAACTTAGCTCTCCTCTCTCTTCTCTTACATGACCTTCCTAAAACACAGACCTGATCTTGTCACTCCCCAGCTCCCCATCAACTACTGAATAAATCCCAAATTTCTTAGGACGGAGTTAAAAGCCTTCTAGGAACCAGCCCCACACAATCTCACCTTCCATGAAATCTCTCATTCATCCCTGTCATCTATCAGACTCCCTTCCCCACCTGCTTCTGTGCCTTTGCTCACACCATTCCTTCACTCAGAAACCCTCTCTCTGACTTCAGATTCCTCCCCACCTTCAAGGCCCAACCCCAGCCTCTCCTCCCTCGTCAAGGCTTTCCTGTGCTCTCTTGCTTCTCCTCACAACTCTGGTGGGTCCCACGACTCCCTAGTGACACTCTATACTCAGCTCCACGTTTAGCTGTCTGGCCCAAGTCTTACAGTACCTAATAAACCATGGAGAGTCTTAAGAACAGGGACTGTGTTTTAGTTCCACAAACTCCACAGCACCTTGTACAATGTCTTATATATATACCAAATGTTAAAAAAAAAAAAAGAAAAAGCTTGCCATACCACGTCTCCTCTTAAAGACAAACAAAAAATGACTATTTACCCCTAAAACATACAGACCACATCGTTAGCCTTTGATTTTCTGCAGCTTAGAACATCTCACCCAATCATTACTAATAAGCAACTGTTATCCTTGAAATGTTTTGCTCCCCCCCACCCCCAATCTTGTTCCCAAATGTTAAGCTAAGCCCTTACCCTAGAAGAAAATCTTCAAATCCAAATTTTTACTACTTACCCAGATCCCTACTGTTCAGTCTACAATCACAGGAGGAGGTCTTCCCCCAGGTAATGACTAAACTATGACTTTCTCCCTTATTCCCTACCTCCACCCACAAAACACGACACCAAATACTCAACAGAACTTAGCACAGAAAACAAAGAACAACTTCGTGTTTCTAACAGTAATTTCAGTGCTCTAAGTTCTGTTATCAAAGTTCTATGTATCTGCTCAAAACTGACCCAGAAAGGACTCCCGAGCCACTTAAAGAGGCTGGAGCAGTCTGGGCCACTCTCCACTACAGAGTCCAGAAAGAAGAGAACAAGATGGCTGCTGAGGCCACAAAATGGCTCCCACGGGCTCAGACCACCACCCTTCCCCCGCCCCCCCCCACACAAGGCAAAGAATCTCTACCGCTGGTGCTTGACCCTGGCAGTGCAAAATAATCAAAGGAGTAGATCGTTTCCAAATACAAAAAACACGTGGAGCCTCGCTCCAACCTTATAAATCTGAAAATCCTGGGGAATGTATATTTTTAAGCATCCTGTGTGACTCTGCTGCACAGACAGGTTTGGGAAGCAATGGCCTGAAGGACTAAAAGCAGGACATGAAGACTCTTACCTGATACAACCATCAAAGGTGCCCGGTTTGAAGGGGAGGCCCTGGCCCATGTCCCCTAGAAGCAGGTCTCCCTCCGTGTCTCGGTCCAAGGCCGCATCTACATCGGACAAGAGTAAGTCAGGGAAACAGACCCTACGCATAGCTGCTCCACACTCATGAGGGTAGCCCACCCCAGTGCTAAACAGGACGTACTTACCCAGCATGGCAGGGCTGATGTCAATGCCCACCCAGTAGTGCCCTTCATCCGAGAGATAATCTCCACTCAGCCCAGAGCCGCAGCTGGAAGACACCATCAAACAGGGACTCAGCAGTGTGAGTAGCAAAGGCACTCCACTACCTGGACAGTGGGAACCGGGCCCAGGTTCTCACCCAATATCCAAGAGGTAACAGGGCCGATCTTCGGGCAGATAAAGGAGCTCCAATGCTCGTCCAGCCATCTTGGTCTGGACGTCAATCATCCGTGAGCTGGGAAGGCAGAAACACAAGCAAGTGATAAAGGAGTTCTGAGCTAAAACCTCACCCAGAGCAAAAAAAGCCAGAGAAAGAGAAAAAGAAACAATCACCCTGAGGTACTCTACCGGTCACCAAACTCAACCACAACTATTTAAAAGCGACCCCAGAAGTCCACATAATACAGCAACAAGTTATTTTGTGACACAAATTCTAACTGTACCAGCTGTAAAGCTAATGTGAAGAGATTAGCTAATGACCAACTATCAGCTATTTTCAGCTCAATCAGGCTTTGATGTTGTATTACTTAAGAACGTGTTCTCTGGAAAAATTACTGTATAAAGATCAACAATGCACAACAAAAATCTATAGCAGTGCTGAGATATAAAATAAGAAATAGGGCCGGCCCCATGGCGCAGTGGTTAAGTGCGTGCGCTCCGCGGCTGGCGGCCCGGGGTTCAGATCCCGGGCGCGCACCGACGCACCGCTTGTCAGGCCACGCTGTGGCGGCGTCCCATATAAAGTGGAGGAAGATGGGCACGGATGTTAGCCCAGGGCCAGTCTTCCTCAGCAAAAAGAGTAGGATTTTCATGGATGTTACCTCAGGGCTGATCTTCCTCACAAAAAAATAAACAAATAAGAATAAAATGAGATATATAACACAAGCCACGTATGACTTTCTAGCAGCCATAGTTAAAACGAAATACGTGAAATTAATGAATAGCTGTTTACCCAACCCAATATACCTAATAATATATTTTACTTAACCCAATATGCTCAAAATATCATTTCAACAGATCAACACACAAAATGATCAACAAAATATTTACTTTTTCTTCATACTAAGTAATTTCGACTAGACACATTTGAATAGATGGCTGATGGCTATTAGTTACCATATTGAACAAACAGGTCTATAGTGTACCTGGTTTTCCCAGGATCAAGAGAAAGAATCACACATAATGGTTTTCAGAATGCCAAACAGATGGCTCTGCAGCTGGAAAAAAGTTTGTTTGCTACATAATGACAACTGGGCCAGAGATTTTTGCTGACCATCTTGGTCTTGGACTCCGATTTGAACAGAAAGGAGAGAACAGGTATCTGTAGTATCTTCTAGAGGAATCTATCAGAAAGGCTAGCCTTGGAAGTACCCTCTCTAGCCCTCACCTGTTAAACAACTTCATAATTATACAAATAAGCACCCTCCATGAAATTCAGATACCACACCAAAAGTTCTCATGAGGAGTCAGCTAAATAACTAAATAAAGGCAGACCTTCTAAAGATATTCTAGAATAAGCATTCTATGAATATTATTTCCTTCCCCCCGATACCAATGACCCCCCCACAAGCATCCGCTGCCTCCTATTTTACCACATACTTAAAACACGTTGTCACATTAAACTTTGAAAACAACCTAGAGAAAGTAGGTGTAATCACTCCCATTCTAGTGTTGAGGTTGGTTACTAAGGCCCAGAGGGTTCGGAGGTTTACTTAAAGCTGACTTTGCCAGTGGGAAAAATCGGACCAACCAGGGTCCCTTCCCTCCCCTACCCCCCGAAACTCTGCGTGATTTCCAAGCAACTTCCGCAATCAGGGCAACCCGCCGGCTCCCGACCCCCGACGCCGCGCAACATCCAGGCTCCCCTTACTTGCGCACGTATTTCCGGGCTTCATTCTTGTCGTAAAACTGCGGGAAAGAGAAAAAGAAAAGGGGAGTAGAGGGAGGAATCAAGACACGGAGGCCCTAGAGAAGGAGAGAGGGGTGCCCGCAGGTCACAGGCCTCACCAGCTCCGGGGGCCCGCCGTGCTCTGGTCTCCGCCCGCGGCACGCCATCCCCACCGCTCGTCAGCACAGCTGGTGCCGGCGGCTCACGGAACCCGGCTTTTATGTCATCGGCCCCGCGACCGCCTCGTACTACGCATGCTCCACGCCTGTCCCCGCCTTCTCTTTCACCCGATTGGCTACAGGGCCTACGCGTCGCGAACAACGCGCGCCTCCCATTTGCTAGTTCATCTTGCACCGTCCTCCCGACCCACGCAAGATGGCAGCCAAGCGCTCTCTGAGGTACCCGGGGCTGTTAATGTGGAGGTTGTGGCAGGCCGGGGGAGCGCCACAAAATCCGGGAGCCGGCCTGCGCCTGGAAGTGAGGGCTTATTCCCCGGGCGACGGCTCATACTCGCGCACGGCGCTCTATGAGCTGCTCGGCGTCCCCTCCACAGCCACGCAGGCGCAAATCAAGGCGGCCTACTACCGGCAGTGCCTCCTCTACCACCCGGACCGCAACTCGGGGAGCGCCGAGGCTGCCGAGCGCTTCTCGCGCATCTCCCAGGCCTACGTGGTGCTGGGCAGCGCCACCCTGCGCCGCAAGTATGACCGCGGCCTGCTCAGCGACGAGGACCTGCGCGGACCCGGCGGCCGGCCCTCCAGGACGCCGGCGGCCGACCCCGGCGCGCCCCGCGCCCCGCCGCCTGCCTCTCGGGCCCCCGGCCGTGGTCAGGCCGCGCCGGGCGCCACCCGCACCATGTTCGACTTTGACGCCTTCTACCAGGCGCACTACGGAGAGCAGCTGGAGCGGGAGCGGCGCCAGAGGGCCCGGCGTGAGGCCCTCCGCAAGCAGCAGGAGGACCGCGCCGAGAGGGGCTTCCGCTGGGACGAGACCCGCGACACGGCTTTCGTCTTCCTGCTCCTCGCCATCTTCATCATCGTGGGCTTTCGTTTTTAATCGGAGAGAGGAGGGCGGGGGAGCAGCCCCAGCCAGCCCCACGAAGATGGGGTTTCCCGTCTTCTCGAGCCCTTTGCCTTCCATAGTCTGCCTCTGCTGGGGTCCGAAGGACTGCTCTCCCCTCCTCTTCCCCGCCCGCCCAGCCTAGCCGTGGACCTGCACATCCCTCCCCCCACGGTCCAGAAAAGGTGGCTTTTCGATGCCCGAGAAAGAGGCCCCAAGATGGAGAGTCCCGAAAGCCCAATAGTGAAGGGTTTTCTGGAGTCCCTTGGGTGCCTGCTTCCAGAGGTTGCCTTCCTGATGTTGTCCACTTCTGGAACACTTGCTCTGGCTTTGTTGTAAAGCTCTGAGCAAGCACTGGCTGCTCCTGCCCTGCGTGTCTACCGTGGGGCTCCTCTGTAACCTTGAAACGTGCACTGTGACCAATTGTTGGCTGCCAAAAGAAAAATTCTGGGGTTGTACGAACCTTGTCTTTCTGTGAGTTCCCCAAGCCACAGGTGAGACCTGGTGTAGGGTAAGAATGTGGTATTTGGAACCTTGCCATTCTTGTGTGGTCAGCCCCAGACCCCACTCCCCCTTCTGTTGGCATGTGAGAGTGGGAAAGCAAGGTCATCGAGTAAGGAATGAGCGTTCCTGTGCTCATAGTTATCTATCTAATGGATGACCTTGGAGAAGTTACTCTGTGGGCATGACAGCAAAGGAGCAAATCACCTGCTCTCCTGAGGTCTGTCACACTTTATTATCCATTGTTCTGGTGGGCTCAGTGATTAAAACCTGATGCCGGTCAAGTCAGATTTATCCTTGGGATAGTGTACCTGTCACCAGGTCATCCCTTTACCAGCCAGCCCCATGGCTAACTGTGCAACTCATACCCTGCCAGAAATAGAGCAACAAACTGGGAGTTTGAGTCGTCTGAATGTGGCCCATCCTCCTGCTTAGCTTGCAATGCTTATCGCAGGCCCCACAAAACAAGTACTTGAAACATGGCTGCTTTTTTTGTCTAATTCGTGCTAAGCAGCGGTCATCACTTGGCTGGAGCTGTAACAGTCAGGCTCTCTTAACCATGGGGGGTGTGGGTTGGCTGTGAGATTGTAGGTGCTCAAACGTTTATGCACTGGGACTGAGTGTAAAGCTGTGGGGATAGGAAACCTGTGCAAGAGATCTCCCACAAGGGTGAGGGCCTAAGTCTAGGTTCTAAACGAAGTCAGAGGTGCTTTGGTATCTTAATACCAATTCCCACACTCAATCTTTTGTGTGAAATCCTTGTATAAATTGGGATAAACTCACAGCTAGTTCAACTTGGTCTCTTGAAATCCATTCAATTCTCTCTAGCTTTGGAGGGTTGGCGCAAGCTCTTAGTCATGGCTTTGCAGTGACCCTACAATTAAGGGGTAAAGCTGTGAGCCCAGTCTGGTTCAGACTTGCTGGGCTCAGTGAGCCTTGATTTCGGGGGAGGGGCAAATGTACTTTGAAAAAGAACATTTAATGTTATTATGTTTCATATTTGGAAAACAAGAGGAAAGATCTGGGTTTTTTTTTGAAATGCCAACTACAGGAAATGAAGCTTAGTAAAATGTACAGAAACTAGTGATTCTCAACCAAGGAGTTGGGGTATAACAAAGTGTCCTTGGGGCAAGATTCTATCAAAGTTTCTATCAAAAGGGGTTGGGATTCTTTTGGATTTTATTTGTAAAAATACTGGTGGTCTGTAATAGCTGGGACCTTTCTCATGGGCTGCTTGACATAGACTCCTCAAGTTTGTTCTCTGTCCGTGAAGAACATGGAGATAGATAAAGGTTCCAGAGGGTTTTGGGGGTTGGGGCATCCAGAATGTGAAACTTCTGGAACATTCCAGAACATTCCATGCAGCTCCAAGCAGGGTAGTCAATAAAGTTTATTAACCATCCAACTTTGAGCCTCTCCTTAGGCCTAGAATTAGGCCCACTGTACTCTTATAGTGCCGTACTGCCTGCCTCAGGTTTTTTTAGACCAGAGCTGAACTCTGAGAGACCCCACTTTCTGCCCTCCCTAAAACTGAGTCTGGGCTCTTCATGGAAGGGGGAGATGTGTGGGAGGCTTTTTGAAGGATCCCCCAACTGGTTCCCATAGTATCACACACACACACCCGCTCCCTGCAGTTGTCCTAGGTCATTCCTTTCTCAGCTTCTTACCTGCCCTGGGAAGGAGAGGCGGAACCAGGCTGTGGACATTAGCCCCTGCCTTCTAGGGACTGTTCCCCAATTCCTGATAGTGGAGGAAGGCTCAGACATGCTCAACTTTAGTCCATTTTCTCCTTTTGGTCACAAACTAAACCAAAACTCCCTAGAAGGTTGGACCTAGGACGGAGATGGACAGGAGGGGCCCAGCCTGCCCCAGGCGGTGCTCATTGGGGTGGGGGTGGGGATGGGGGTGCAAGTACAGTATGTGGCTGAGTGAGCAGCACACACAGGTCCTAAGTGGGGAGACATGGACAACAACACAGGAATCAAAGGTGTACATGTCTTGGCAATTGTGATATTGTCTTTGGACTTGATCAGGACTTGATTTTATTCCTCTTGAGTCAAACTGCTTTTCCCTCTGTTGCCCTTTTTTTAATAGTGAAATACAGATCCCGGTTCTGAGGGAGTAGGAGTTCTTGTTTCCATCTGAGGCTCTGGCATTTCATTCGCTGAGTGCACCTGTTCTCTGTAATCGCCCCAGCTTGAGCCAAGATGAATAAGGATAGTCTACCTTAGGCCAATGGGTTGTCCATTTGGTCATTATTGACTCCTTATATATATATGCGGTCTTTATAGCCACAGCCTGAGGCTGAGGCACCAAGGGTGGAGCCAAAGTAAGTGGCCACCACACTCTGTTTTGGGGGAATGGCTGAGGGGGTGGGGTGCTTGTGCCTCAGATCTTTGGGCTTCCTAGAAGGTCACCAGATCCCCTGAAGAGAGGCTCAGAGAAGGGACAGCTGGTAAGTGGTGGTGTTACTTCAATCCACTATCTCTTGAATTCAGTGCACTAGAAAAGTGAGCTCTATCCTGGCCTTTCCCTCCTCTCAGATCCTCAGCCTTATAATGAGGTCACAGGCTGCCACCTGCCTATGAGCCGGATCATAGAAGGCCTGCCTTGCCTGCCCTCAGCAGCTTGGCTCTCAGGCCTGCTTGTAGCCCTGATAGCCATAGGGTTTGTGCAAAGCAGCTGAGGGTCCCTCTGTTAGTGTGTTAGGATGATAGTGAGACCTGAGTCTGGACCTTGTGAACTTGAATATGCCAAGAACTCAGTGTGCTCATCCCCAAGAAGCCAGTGCAGAGAGTTCATCTCCACCATCTGTCATGAGGTCATGGTGTCACTCTGGATCTAGCCATCTCACTACTGTCTCTTAAGGCTGTCAGAACCTGGGGTCCTGAGGTGGGTTGGCCCTGCCATCCTGCCTTTGCCCCTTCGGCGTTCAGACTCAGTCCTGGGAGGGGACTGCTGCTAGAGAAAAGAAGGCCTGTTTCAGGAGGACCAAGAACAGACCAAGATTCATGGTTCACGGGCCACAGCCAACCCGCACACAGTGTTTGGCTGTGGCTGGCGTGGTGCCTTAAAATAACTTGAGCCAACATTCAAAACTTGGGAGACTTTGCATAAAAAGCTAGATTTCCGGGCCCGGCCTGGTGGCATAGTGGTGAAGTTCGTGCGCTCCCCTTCAGCAGCCTGGGGTTCGCGGGTTCAGATCCCGGGTGTGCACCGACGCACCGCTTGTCAAGCCATGCTGTGGTGGCGTCCCATATAAGGTAGAGGAAGATGGGCACGGATGTTAGCCCAGGGACAATCTTCCTCAGCAAAAAAGAGGAGGATTGGCAACGGATGTTAGCTCAGGGCTAGTCTTCCTCACAAAAAAAAAAAAAATCTAGATTTCTGACTTCTCTCAAAAAATGAGAAAATGTGCCGCCGCTGAGCTCACATACCTGCATTACCAGCTGGGAGATGCTGTAACATCTGCCTTTTAGATATCGCTCCCCAGTTCACTACACTCACACCAACGGCCTTGATCCACACACTTGCACCATTTTGCACACAATAGAGAAGTATCTTTCTGTATCCCATGTCTATCAAAAGGGGAAACAAAAGGATGATGCATTTCCAGAAAAATGGGGGAGGGTGTATTTCTTTGTGGAAATGGACTGCTTTGCACCTCTGTGACCTTCCTGGCCCCTGCAGGCATTGGAGTTTGCAGATCCCTAGGCTACATCGTGTGTTGTTATAAGAGCTCACACTGTATGCAGGGAGGCAGAATGTAAATCTTATTTTCTTTGTGGGACAGGAAGAATCTTTTTGAGAAGTCTCCGGTAGTGGCAAGGTCCTAGACAAAGCCAGAGGTCCCTTGGTACAGTAACGCCAATTCCTGCGCTCAATCTTTTGTGTAAAATCCTTGTATAAATTGGGGTAAAACCACAGCTAGTCCAACTTGGTCTCTTGGAAACCATTTGATTGACTCTAGCCTTGGAGGTCAGGGGCAAGTTCTTAGTCATGGCTTTACAGTGACCACACAATTCAGTGGTAAAGATTTGAGCCCACTCTGGTTCAGGGCCTGCTTAGCTCAGTAAGCCTTGATTGGCAAAAACAAAACACACATTTAATGTTATTATATTTTGTATTTGGAAAACGAGGGAAGCTTAGGAAAATACTCAGAAGCTAATCATTCCCAAATAAGAAGTTATACATAACAGATTTTCTTGAGGGGCAGGAACTCTTTGTTTTTATCAAAAATGAGTGGGAGTTTTGTTACTTGGGCAATTTTTTGGTTTTGGTTTGTAAAAACACTGGTGGTCTGTAATAGGTGGGACCTTTCTCATGGTTCCCTTGGTGTAGACCCTCAAGTTTGTTCTCTCTCACAGAAGATTACAGCCAGGAACATTCCCTGGGGCCCCAGAACCAGGAAACAGAAAATTCCAGAAGTTATCAGGCAGGAGAGAGAGCCCAGATTGCCTGGAACCTTCCAGAACATTCCATGTACCTTCAAGCAGGTGGGTTAATGAAGTTTGTTAACTCTCCAACTCCAAGCCTTTCCCATGGCCCATAGCTGGGCCCACTCCACTCTGGTGGTACTGTATCCACCTGCCTCAGGTCTTTTTCATGCTAGAGCTGAACACTGAGGGGCCTTGCTCCCTACTCCATCTAAAACTGAGTCTGAGCTCTTTGAGGAAAGTGAGGGGTGTGGAAGGCCCTTTGAAGGACCCCATCTTTTCCCCTCCCAGTCCTTCCCTTGCTTGGGTCATTGCTTTCTCTTCTTACCTTTCCTAGGGAGGGGAGGCTGAACTAGGCTGTGGACATTAGGCTCTGCCTTCTAGAGGCTGCTCCCTAATTCATAATAGTGGAGGAAGGCTCAGACACACCTAGCCTTAGCCCCTTTTCTCCTTTTGGTTACAAACGAAAAACTCCCTAGAAGCATGGACCAGGAATGGTAAGCCAGGGCAAGAGGGGCCAGCCTGCCCCAGGCTGTGCTGAGAATGCGGGAGGTCTTCCAGAGCTGTTCAGTCTCCTGCCATCTCAGGCAGGCACCCTGTGGTTCCAGTGTCCCTCTGCCTCCAGCAGCTCAAGTGCTAGCAGTGAGGAGAGTAGGAGAGCCAAGGCCAGTGTGGATGGAGGTTCTCAAGTGGGCGCTGTCAGTACTCTTGACTGCACCCTACTAGGGGGAAATCCAGCTGGACTTGAAGGGCTCTTGAAAGCTCCAATGGGCCAGTCCCTCCAACCCTTGCCTAAATCTCTAAAGATCCCATCAGGCGGTCCCTCAGGCACTGCTTGCACGTCTTTAGGAATGGGGACCATCTACCTCCAGTAGCCGCCCTGACTTAAGAGCCTCACACTGAACCAAAATCTGGCTCCCTGTGGTTTCCCCTTTTTGGTCTTGACTCCCATGTGAGTCAAGCTCTACATGATCTCGGGCTCTACCTCTCTAGCCTTTGGAGATTCAAAGACTAAACATTAGACACACACGTCTCAAACAGATCCCTCGACTCTTCCTCCTGCGACTTGGTCCCAATCCTCTTTCTCATCATTATTACTGCAAAGGTACTATTTTGGGGGTCCCTCTAACAGTGCAAAACTTCAGTGAAAAGTAGAGCCAACCCAATACTTCCCTCTTTCTAGATGGTTATATCCCTATTAACAAGGACCAAGATCACACTAGCTTCTACAGCACTGACTCTCCCCTCTTATTTGTAGGACCTTCCATGCCTCCCTGCCAAACTGTATCTCATTAGACTTGACCTAAGCTGATCCAGGGCATGTTCCCGCTCTCCCAACTTCTTGTCCCACACTCATGGGCCAAGCTGGCCACCTAGTATTTATCCTAGCTGAAGACAGATCCCTTCAGCCCTCTTCCATCACTCAGTGGGGGTGGTCATTTGGCAGGCCAGAGAAGGAGCAGGTACCATCTTGATCGGGCTTACAGGCAACCCAGGAAAAGAAGGTGCATACAGGTGATGCCATTGGAGAACAGTGATGGAGCAGAGTGTGCTTCTGGCCAGAGGTGCTGGGAAGTTAAGAGTTAGGAAAGACTCCCATGGGTTGGTGATCAGAGACGGCTTCATGGAAGAGGCAAGAGCAGTGCTGGACCCGAAGGACAGCTGGGCTTTGGATGGGCAGAGAGGAAGGGAGGTCATCTCAGGAGAAGGAAGTGCAGAAGCTGAGATGTGGAGGCTGCAACAGCAGAGTAGCTGGTGGAGGGGGCAGAGAGGAGTCAGGCAGCAGCAGCATCCTCATCATCACATTTATTGACGGCCCCTGGGAGGCGGGGCTGGGGACAGAACATACAAAGACAAGGACCTGCCCTCAAAAAGGTTCCATTCTAAGGAGACGGGGACAGAAAAATACAGAATGGTCTTTCCTGGGGATGGCCCACTCTCACCTGTGCGGGTCAGAAGGCCCTGGCCTACCTTGCCCCAGGGTCTGGAGCATGAGTGGGGCACATAGTAGCCCCAGGGCCATGGTGACCCTGGCCCCACAGCTGGGGCCTGACCACCTGGCTCCTAGGCGGTGGGCCCCAGAACTGGGGGAAAGATAGGCTCAGGACTTGATGGAAAACACTCCTGTCGGCCTTGGCACTGTGCGAGCCCAGTGGAGTGGTGGGGTGCGATAGGCCCCTAGGCAGGGTCCCTTGGGGGAAGCGGATACCTTCCCAGGCCCCCATGAGTCAAGTTCTTTCATTGGGGCTGGCCCATCACCAAAGAGGCTCCAGCCAGGGAGAAAAAAAGGCAGAGCTTCCTCAGCGCCAGAGGCATAATAGCCTGCCCACCCCACCCTGGCCCTCTCTCTGGGCATCTTCCAGGTGACCCTCCTCCCCAGCTCAGCCTCCAGGGCCAGGGCCTGCCTGAGGCCAGGGGGAGGGGCCTGCCCCTCCCCCCACCCAGGCAATGGGGGAGGAGGAGGAGCCACGCATCAAGTTTGTCTGGGCCCCCCATTGGGGGGCCATACCCTGGATCCTACCGGTGGGGGGGCTCTGGCTGCGAGGGCCGAGGGCTCAGCAGAGGGGCTGGGCCAAGGGGGCACCCGGGGGAGCCCTTCAGTGGGGGCACTGGGCGGGAGTCCAAGGGGGGCAGGCTCCGGGGCACTGCTGGTGGCACCCGGGCGGCCCCGGTGGGCAGGACGGCTGCAGCAGGGATGGGTTTGGGGGGATCCGCAGCAGCAGTGGGGGCTGGCTGAGCAGACCGCTCCCGGCGCCGCAGCAGCTCCTGCAGCTTCTCCGCCT
The DNA here is from genome assembly GCF_057802395.1 of Ceratotherium simum simum. Classification (NCBI taxonomy): domain Eukaryota; kingdom Metazoa; phylum Chordata; class Mammalia; order Perissodactyla; family Rhinocerotidae; genus Ceratotherium; species Ceratotherium simum. Next base: position 43,244,552 of record NC_141925.1, on the reverse strand, counting down.
GGGTCCTCCTCAGGTGGGCCAGGGCCCGGCCGCGCTGGAAGGCGGGCAGGAAAGCTTCCAGGCTCTGCTCCCCCAGCAGCAGCTGCTCCATCTGCTCCTGGGACAGGGAGAAAGGGACAGTTTGGGAGGAGCATGGCCAAAGACCTCTCAGCCTCCCACCCTGAATCCCTTCCAGTTGGCGACCACCCCACAACTAGGGGACGGGGCACCTGAGTTCCAGCCTGGGCTTGCCTCTAACATGCTGAGTGACTGCGGACAAATGTCCTCTACTCTCAAGCCTTTGATTTCCTTACTGTCACCAGACTTGCTGGGTCAGAGATAAGAGGATCAGAGATGGGGACGCGCTTGAAGTAGCCTAGGGTGTCTCATCAAGGCCAGGGCCAGGGCCAGGGCCAGGGCCAGGGCCAGGGCCCACCTCCCCAGCCTCCTTCTGCTCACTGAGCACCCTGCCCCCACCCCAGCACCAAGAAGTCCGTCCAGCTCCTCTGTTCACCCGTCCTGCACTGCCCTGAGGCATTCACAGGGAGCCAGGGTGGGGTGGTGTCACGGGGGGACAGCGAGCCCTGCTGTCCATGTGGACAGCTGGACAGCAATGCAGTGGGCTCTCCTGGGGGCCAGGCCCTCAGGGTAGGCTTCCTGGAGGAGGGGTTCTCAAGCCTGCAATGTAAGAATGAAGGCGGGGGATGATCATACGATGGGTCTCCCTCCCTGTCCCCAGGCCCAGCCACCCCTCCCCTCACCTCAGCCTCCTGCTCAGCTTCTTCCAGCTCAGCCTGCAGCCAGCCCAGCGCGCAGTGGGGGCTCCAGCGATGCATGCTTTCCTCTGAGGGCCACGGAGGGACAGAGTGAAGAGCCCCTGCCCTCAGGCCCGGCACCCAGGACAGACAAGCCAGAGCCCCAGGGCCCACTCCCGACCCTCGCCCTGTATGTGATTCTATGCTTCCTGGCCCCTCTCTGGATCCTCAGTTTCCTCCTCTGTACAATGCCCACGGGATCAGGTTGTGCACCTCCCCCCAAGGTTCTGTCCCCAGTCCTAGTGCAAAAGAGGAAGCAGGGGCTTTGTCTCCTACAGCACCCCAGGCCCTTGGGTATTGTTCCCCCTTTTCTCCCACTGCCCAGGGCCCCCATCTGGCCTCTCCAACCCAGCTCTGCTCACCGAATGCTCACTTCCCCAACTCAGTTTTCCACGAGTAGCTCCCCTCAGACTTGCCCAGGAAATAGGTCTGCCCAAGTCCCACCCTTCAGAGCCTGGCACTTCCCCAGGCCAACCAGCCGTATGGCCACTGCCCCCACCCCAGGCGGTTCTCCCAGCTGTGCCCTCACCCAGTCGCTGCAGCTTGTCTGCACAGCTCTCAGCCACCTCTCGAAGCTCCTGGTACTTGATGGCCAGGGCAGCCCGGCCCATCTCCAGGCGGGGCCGCAATGCCAGGTTCTCCTTGGCTAGCGCGTAGTTGGAGGCCAGGCATGCTTCACGCTCCAGCTGCAGGCCTTGGAACTGCCGGCAGAGAAGAGCCAAGAGGCCCACTCGGAGCCTGCCCACGTCCACCTCCTGCCACCCTGGGCAACAGTGCCCACAGGCCAAGCCAAAGCACCCCACCCTTCAGGATGGTGAGCCAACAGGTGGAGGGACTACACGAGGCCTGGACCAGGCTTTGCCTTGAGCTCCCTCTCTGGGCCTCAGTTTCCTCTTCTCCAAAGTCAGCCGAAAACACCTACCTTGTAGGGTCGTTGTGAGACTGGAGTGAGGAAAACTATGAAGGCCTCTACAAATGTTAGTTAATTTTTAATTTTTCAATTACTCTGTCTGCTCTGGTCCCTGAGGAGTCCCCCTCCCTCCTCTGTCCCATTTCCCACGCACGGGCAGCTTCCCTCTCATTCTAGGCCTTTGTCTGCTTCCTCCTCAGGTGTTTGTGCTGAAAACACTCCCACCCCTACTCCTACTCTCCAGAGTGATGTCTTCACCCTGTCCCTGCATAGTACCCCCTCAAGCCACCCTCTCTTCCCTTTATACCCCCTCCTTCTGCCCTCCAGTGGAATCCCACACCCCAAGGAATACACACCCCCTTTTCCTTCCTGATCCCTAGCACCTGCTCCGAGCTTTCCTTCTCTTGCAGAAAGCAGACCCCCTTTCTTTCCTGCTCTGGAGAATGCTTTTTCCTTGTGTTTCTAGGAGGGCCAACGCTCCCCTCCCTGTCCCTGGAGAACGCACTACCCTCCCTCTGTCCCCTGTAGGATGCACATGCCCCTCCTCTGCCTCCCTCCAATATACACTTTCCCTCCCCACAGACAACCAGCCCAGGCCTAGCTCCTGTGCAATATACAACTTTCTCTTATGGTGGCCTCTGCAATACACACCTCGGCTTTCAGTAACCCTCCCCAACGGAAGACACAAAGCCTCCTCTTGCACCCCCAGAATGCGGACGCGCCCCCGGTGGTCCCCCCAGGTGTCAAACAGGCCCCTAGTTCTCCCTGTGGAAGGCGCCTCCCCTTTCTGGCCCTACAGAACGTGGGTGTGCGAGCCAGGGCCCCCCCGAAACACACCTCCCCGGAGCATCCGCTGTAGGACACGCGTCGCGGCCATCCGGGGGTGCGCGCGGGCGCCTCCTTGGGTCTCCGGCGCCCCACCCGCCCCAGGTCGGCTCCGGGCGCCCCCTCCCCGGGGGCGGCTCCGCGGGGCCCACTCGTACGTGCCAGGCTCCCGCGCCCACCAGCGGCCTGGCGGCCCGGCCCGCGCGGTCCTTGGGTCGGTCGGCAGGTCCAGCAGGCCGCGGCCCGTCCCCCGCGCCCCCCGCCCGCACCCCCCGCGCTACCTTCCTGCTGAGCCGCACGATCCGGTCCAGCTTGGGCTCATCCTGAAGCAGGTCCCGGAGCTGCCCGGTGCTGAGGATCCCAAAGCGCCCCGGGCTGCCGGGCTCCGGCCCCGCCCGCGCCGCCCGGGCCCGGTACATGCCGCCCGCCCGCGCCCCCAGCTCGGCTGCTGGCTCGGCCCGCTCGGCCCGCTCCGCTCCGCTCCGCTCCGGCTCCGGGATCCGGCTCCGGCTCGGGCCGCGCGCCTCTCCGCCGCCAGGGGGCGCCCCGCCCCCTCTTAAAGGGGCCGCGGCGCGAGGGCTGCGGGTGGGGCGCGGAAAGGCGGGCCGCACCCTGCCCACCCCGGCGCAGCCGCCGCGCCGCGCGTCCCGCACCCGCGGACTGCGGCGCAAACTCAGCCTCCTGCCGCCTTCCAGGTGTCCGAGACCACCTCTCTCCGCATCCCTTCTCCCGGCCGTCGTTCACCACGCCCCCGGGTCGCACTCGCCCACCCTGGGCGTTCCCAGTTTGCAGGGCTGCTGCACATTTCCTCTCGGACTCGCACAACAGTTTTCTGAGGCTGGCTGGGCGCCGGGAGCCCTTGCCCTGCTAACTTGGACAAGGCATTCACCTCCCCAAGCCTCAGTTTCGTCTTCTGCAAAATGGGATGACGATACATACTGTGAGGATCAGAGAGAGGGAACGTTGAGGGCCTCACCTGTAGTAAGTGAATACCTCACACGAGTTATTGCTATTTCAGAGATCAGAAAACAGATTCACAGAGATGATGTCACCTCCCCAAAATCACATTACAGGTCAATGACAGTCTCAGTTCTTGCTGTCTGTGCAGTGTCCACAGAGCACACGATGCCTCTCTGTGCTGGGCATGGGCTGGGCCCTGTGGGGCGTCGTACCTGCCCGCAGAGAGCACATGGAGTAAGGCAGAGTCACAGGCTCACTCAGCTTCTTTAGTACAAGACAGAATGGCAGGTGCCGCCACAGGATGTTGTCCTGTGTGATTCCTGTGTGAGGCCAGAAGATGTCATGCACCTTGTCTTCACAACTAGGCTTGGCCGGTGCCGTTGTCAGGAAACAGGCACTCGGAGATGAAGTCACTAGTCTAAAATCAAACAGTGGTGAGTGAGCTTGTTCTACTTCACACTACTAAGAAAGCACCGAGAGGGGACCCGGGCAACCAGAAAGGCTCCCCAGACAGGCTGACATTTGAGCTGGGTTTTGAGGAATGAATAGGAATTCTGAAATTAAAGGAGAAAATAATGAAACCAAAGAGAAGTCTATAAGCCAAGGCGTGGGAGCTACAGAGCCCAACAAGGACTCTATCAATCCAGTCAGAGCACACCGGGCATGGTAGAGAAGTCTGAGAAAGAGACAGAGCTGATGGAGGGGGGCAGGACAGGTTTGTTGACAGACTGGGAAGGCAACACTTCTTCCACATTTTTATGATAACTGAAATTTGGTTTTCCCCTTCAAGACTCAGCTGGAACATCACCACCTCCAGGAAGCCCTCTCCACCTCCCCAGACTAGGTTGTGCGCTCCTCTCCCCTGGACAGTCCCTGCTGTCCCTCCACCATGATCCTGGGCACTATCAAGAGCCCCACCACACTCCCCAGTTTCCTGGCTATGATCTCCCTGGTTCTGCTCTGCCTCCTCAGGACCCACTATTTCCACCAAGCTTCCAGGGGCCTCCTAGACACTCCCCGTCCCGGGCCCTCCTTTGGCCCTTCCTACTCTAAGCCACAGGCCTTCTTCACTCTAAGAGGCCCTGGTGAGATCTGATGGGAGGCTCCTGCCTCAGTTTATCCCCTCTTTCTCACCAGCCCCTCTTTGTTCAGCCCAGTGGGCCTCCTTTTGAATGCCCCACAACAATGTCCCCTGTAAACCTTCCCCACACTCCTCAGACCCCACACTTACTCCCAACCATCTCAGTAGATACCTCCACTGCCCATCACATGGAGAAGCTTCTGTCACTTCCTGCCCCACCTCTTTGGATTTTCTCTGCATCTGCCCCAGCGTCCTTCCTTTCTTCTGCCTCCAGGAAGGGCAGCCTCTCCTCATTCCAGAGCCAACCCAGGTACCCTTGCTATGGGTCTCACCTTCACCTGCCTCCTCCAAGATGCCTTGCCCCCCTCTAGTTGTTCTGTCTCTCTTCCTCTGTCTCTTTCACCTTTAATTTCTGCCTTTAGACTGATACCTCCTTCTCACCCCCTCCCCCAGTATTTTGAAAGTAGCCTGTTATAGACTGAATGCTTATGTGCCCCCAAAATTCATATGTTGAAGTCCTAACCCCCAATGTGATGGCATTTGGAAGTGAGGCCTTTGGGAGGTAATCAGATTTGGGTGAGGTCATGAGAGTGGGACCCCCGTGATGGGATTAGTGTCCTTATAAGAAGAGAAAGAGAGCTGAGTTCTTTCTCTCTCCACCATGTGAGGACGCAGCGAGAAGGCGGCTGTCTACAAGCCAAGGAGAGAGCTCTCCCCAGAAACCAAGTCTGCTGGCACCTTGATCCTGGACTTCCCAGCCTCCAGAATTGTGAGAAATAAATGTTGTTTAAAGTCACCCGGGGCGGGGGCCAGCCCCGGGGCGCAAGCGGTTAAGTGCGTGCGCTCCGCTGCGGCGGCCCGGGGTTCGCAGGTTCGGATCCCGGGCGTGCACTGACGCACCGCTTGTTAAGCCATGCTGTGGCGGCGTCCCATATAAAGTAGAAGAAGATGGCCTTGGATGTTAGCTCAGGGCCAGTCTTCCTCAAGAAAGAAGGGGAGGATTGGCATCAGATGTTAGCTCAGGGCTAGTCCTCCTCACAAGAAAAAAAAAAAAAAGATAATGAGTCATTAAAAAATAAATAAATAAATAAATAAAGTCACCCGGTCTGGGGTATTTTGTTACGGCAGCCGAGCTGACTAAGCCATCCCCTCGACACTCTGCACTCCCTGTGTCCATTTTCTCACCCCCTTATTCCTGTACCCAGTCTGATGTCACCCCATCTCACCACTTCAGGGGCATTGCTCTAGGCAAGGGCATGACCACCTGCTTACTGCCAAGGCCCTTCTTTTTCACATTCAACTCCATTGACCACAAAGCAGTCAGAGCCCAGATAATTTCATAGCCATCAGGTTGGTGAAAATTAAAAATTCAGATAATTTCAAGTGTTGGTGAGGATGGGAAGCACAAGAATCTTTAGGCACTGCTAGTGGGAGAAAGAATCAACTCACTCTGGAGAGCACTTTGACAAACTCATGATTCAAAGATGCTCATATCACACCACCCAGCTGTTCCCCTTTGTGGTGGACAGAATAATGGCTCCCAAAGATGTCCACATCCTAATCCCTGGAATCTGTGAATGTGTTACCTTACATGGCAAAAAGGACTTTGCAGATGTGATTAAGGACCTCGAGATGGAGAGATTATCCTGGAGGGAGGCAGGAGGGTCAGAATCAGAAGAGATGTGACAATGGAAGCAGAGGGTCGGAGTCAGAGAGAAATTTGAAGACGCTACGTTGTGGCTTTGAAGATGGAGGAAAAGCCACGAGCCAAAGACTGCAGGCAGCCTCTAGAAGCTGGAAAAGGCCAGGAAATGGATTCTCCCCTGAGACTCCAAAGGGAGCATGACCCTGCCAATACCTTGATTTGAGCCCAGTCATACCCATTTCGGACTTCTAACACCCAAAACTGTAAGATAATAAATTTGTGTTGTGTTAAGGCACTAATTTGGTAATTTGTTACAGCAGCAATAGGAAACTAATACAGACTGTAAGGAATTTTCACTCCCTTGGACTAGAAGACAAGAACAGGAATGTTCACAGCAGCTCTACTTGTAGTAACAACAAACTGGAAACAACCCAAAAGTCCAACCCCAGGAGAATGGAGAGGAACTGATGAGCCTTCAGAGAGTAGAATACCTCATACTACACAGCAACAGAAATGGGCAAATTACAGCTACACATGTCAATTTGGATGAATCTCACAAACACCACTGAGTGAAAAAAGGCGGCCTCAGAAGAGTACATTATTATACTGTTTATATAAAGTTTAGAAAAATGCAAAACTACACTTCATATTGCTTGGAGATATGTTCAAAGTAAAAGTATGGAACAATAAATAGCAATTCAATACCCATTAGGAGCACGGCTGTCTGGCAGGCGGGGATGGAGTCAGGGAGGAGACAGAGGGACTTCAACGGCATTGATAGTTCGATTTCTTAAGCTGCTTGGGGGTACACAGGTGTGCACTCTGTTATTCTTTATACTTTTTCGTGAGTCTGAAGACTTTTATATAAAATTAATAATTTTTAGGGTCTATTTTTAAACCTTATCTTTGGAGTCAGACATTCTGAGCTCTGCCACTTCCTATGTGACCAAGAGCAAATTCCTTAGTTCCCTGAGCCTCAATGATATCTTCTGTAAAATGGGTAGTTGAAGGGTTGGGTGACTTGATAGAAGTGTCTAGCATGATGCCTGGCACTTAGTCGATGCTCCAAAAACAGCAGCTGCAATGGGTTTCTCTTTCTGGAAACACTCCCTTGGTTTTAATTTATGGAACACCTGCTATCTGCTAGGGACTTCCAGAAGCTGACCATGCAAAGAGGACACTTCAACTTTGGGGTTCTGCTCCCCGGTTCAGCTTTAAATTCATTATTCTCCAAGGATCCAATCGCCACCCCCTTTAAAAAGAAAAAAAAGCTTTATTGAGATATAATTCGCATGCCATACAATTCAACAATTTAAATGGTACAATTCAGTGGTTTTTGCTGTATTTGCAGAGTTATGCAACCACTGGCACAATTTTAGAACATTTACATCACCCCCAAAAGAAAGTCTGTACCCATTAGCAGTCATTCCCCATTTCCCCCAATACCACTCCCACCCCCAGCTCCAGGCAACCACTAATCTGCTTCCTGTCTCTATAGATTTACCTGTTCTGGACGTTTCATGTGAATGGAATCCTAGATGTGGTCTTTTGTGACTGGATTCTTTCATTTAACATAGTGTTTTCAAGATTCATTCGTGTTGTAGCATTTATTAGCACATGATTCCTTTTTTTGCAGTAAAATATACGTCACAAAATTTATCATTTTAATCGTTGTAAACCGTACAGTTCTGTGACACTAAGTACATTGGTATTGTTCTGCAACCATCACTGCCATCCAACTCCAGAGCTGTTTCATCTTCCCAAACTGAAACCCTGTGCCCATTAAACACTAACTCCCCATTCCCCCCTCACCCCAGCCCCTGACACTCACCATTCTACTTTCTGTCTATGAATTTGACCACCCTAGGTACCTCATATAAGTGGAGTCATACAGTATTTGTCCTTTTGTGACTAGTTTATATCACTTAGCTTAATGTCTTCAAGGTTTATCCATGTTGTAGCATGTATCAGAATTTCCTTCCTTTTTAAGGCTGAAATAGGGCCGGCCCCGTGGCTTAGCGGTTAAGTGCCCGTGCTCCGCTACTGGCGGCCCGGGTTCGGATCCCGGGCGCGCACCAACGCACCACTTCTCCGGCCATGCTGAGGCCGCGTCCCACATACAGCAACTAGAAGGATGTGCAACTGTGACACACAACTATCAACTGGGGCTTTGGGGGAAAAAAAGGAGGAGGATTGGCAATAGATGTTAGCTCAGAGCCGGTCTTCCTCAGCAAAAAGAGGAAGATTAGCACGGATGTTAGGTTAGGGCTGATCTTCCTCACACACAAAAAAAAATGAAAGGAAGGAGGGAAGGAAGGAGGGAAGGGAGGAAGGAAGGGAAGGAAGGAGAGGGAGGGAGGGAGGGAGGGAGAGAGAGAAAGAAAAGAAAGAAAGAAATATAAGGCTGAAATATATTCCATTGAATGTATAGACCATGACTTGTTTATCCATTCTTCAGCTGATGAACTTCGGGGTTGTTCCACTTTTTGGCTGTTAGGAATAATGCTGCTATGAACATTCGCATACAAGTTTTCATGTGACGTGTGCTTTTTTATCTTGGTTGTATACCAGTGAGGGGGTATATGGTGATTCTATGTTTAACCTCTTTGAGGAAAGGCCACACTGTTTTCCAAAGCAGCTGCACCATGTGACGCTCGCACTAGCGATGTATGAGGGTTCCAATTTCTTTGCCAACACTTGTTATTGTCTAACTTTTTAATTATAACTATCCTAGTGGGTGTGAAGTGGTATCTTGCAATTTTGATTTGCATTTCTCTGATGGCTAATGAGGTTGAGCATCTTTTCATGTGCTCTTGGTCATTTTTTTTTTATTGATGTTTTAATGGTTTTTAACATTGTGAAATTTTGGGTTGTGCATTTTTGTTTGTCCATCACCATATATATGACTCCCTTCACCCCTTGTGCCCACCCCCCACCCCCACTGTCCCTGGTAACCACAGTACAGTTTTCTCTGTCCAAGTGTTGGTTTATCTTCCACTTATGAGTGAGATCACACAGTGTTTGTCTTTCTCTTTCTGGCTTATTTCACTTAACATAATACGTTCCAGGCCCATCCATGTTGTTGCAAATGGGATGATTTTGTCTTTTTTTATGGCTGAGTAGTATTCCATTGTGTATATATACCACATTTTCTTAATCCAATCGTCAGTCGAGGGACACTTAGGTTGCTTCCACTTCTTGGCTACGGTGAATAATGCTGCAGTGAACATAGGGGTGCATAAGCCTCTTTGGATTGTTGATTTCAGGTTAGTTGGATAGATTCCCAGTAATGAGATGGCTGGGTCATAGGGCATCTCTATTTTTAAGTCTTTTAGGAATCTCCATAACGTTTTCCATAGAGGCTGCACCAGTTTGCATTCCCACCAGCAGTGGTTTAGGGTTCCTGTTTCTCCACATCCTCTCCAACACTTGTTGTTTTTTGTCTTGGTGATTATAGCCATTCTAACGGGCGTGAGGTGGTATCTTAGTGTTGTTTTGATTTGCATTTCCCTGATGATTAGTGATATTGAACATCTTTTCATGTGCCTATTGGCCATCTGTATATCTTCTTTGGAGAAGTGTCTGTTCATTTCCTCTGCCCATTTTTTGATCGGGTTGTTTGTTTTTTTGTTGTTCAGTTGTGTGAGTTCTTTATATATTATGGAGATCAACCCCTTGTCAGATGTATGTTTTGCAAATATTCTCTCCCAGCTGGCGGGTTGTCTGTTCATCTTGATTCTGGTTTCGTTTGTCTTATAGACGCTCTTTAATCTGATAAAGTCCCACTTGTTTATTTTTTCTTTAGTTTCCCTAGTCTGGGTAGGCATGTCATCCAAAAAGTTTCCTTTATGACCAGTGTCAAATAGTGTGTTGCCTATATTTTCTTCTATGAGTTTTATAGTTTCAGGTCTCACCTTCAGGTCTTTGATCCATTTTGAGTTAATTTTTGTGAATGGCGATAGCAGATGGTCCACTTTCATTCTTTTGCATGTGGCTCTCCAGTTTTCCCAACACCATTTATTGAAGAGACTTTCCTTTCTCCATTGTATGTTCTTAGCACCTTTGTTGAAAATTAGCTGTCTGTATATGTGGGGTTTTATTTCTGCGCTTTCAATTCTGTTCCATTGATCTGTGTGTCTGTTTTTGTACCATTACCATGCTGTTTTGATTACTATTGCTTTGTAGTATGTTTTGAAGTCAGGGATTATGATGCCTCCTGCTTTGTTCTTTTTTCTTAGGATTTCTTTAGCTATTCGGGGTCTTTTGTTGCCCCATATAAATTTTAGTATTCTTTTTTCTATTTCTGTGAAAAATGTCATTGGAATTCTGATTGGGATTGCATTGAATCTGTAGATTGCTTTAGGTAATATAGACATTTTAACTATGTTTATTCTTCCAATCCACGTGCATGGGATATCTTTCCATTTCCTTATGTCATCATGGATTTCTTTCAATAATGTCTTCTAGTTCTCATTGTATAGGTCCTTCACCTCCTTGGTAAGATTTATTCCTAGGTATTTTATTCTTTTTGATGCAATTGTAAATGGTATTATCTTTTTGAGCTCTCTTTCTGTTAGTTCATTATTAGCATACAGAAATGCAACTTGTAGATTGATTTTGTACCCTGCAACTTTGCTGTAGTTGTTGATTGTTTCTAATAGTTTTCCAACAGATTCTTTAGGGTTTTCTATATATACAATCATGTCATCTGCAAATAGTGAGAGTTTCACTTCTTCGTTACCTATTTGGATTCCTTTTATTCTTTTTTCTTGCCTAATTGCTCTGGCCAAAACCTCCAGTACTATGTTGAACAGGAGTGGTGAGAGTGGGCAGCCCTGCCTCGTTCCTGTTCTCAGAGGAACGGCTTTCAGTCTTTCCCCATTGAGTATGATGTTGGCTGTGGGTTTGTCATAAATAGCCTTTATTATGTTGAGGTACTTTCCTTCTATTCCCATTTTGTTGAGAGTTTTTATCATAAATGGATGTTGTATCTTGTCAAATGCCTTCTCTGCGTCTATTGAGATGATCATGTGGTTTTTCTTCTTTGTTTTGTTCATGTGATGTATCATGTTGATTGATTTGCAGATGTTGAACCGTTCCTGGTATAAATCCCACTTGATCATGGTGTATGATCTTTTTAATGTATTATTGTATTCGGTTTGCCAATATTTTGTTGAGGATTTTTGCATCAATGTTCATCAGCGATATTGGCCTGTAATTTTCTTTCTTTGTATTGTCTTTGTCTGGCTTTGGTATCAGGGTGATGTTGGCCTCGTAGAATGATTTAGGAGGTGTTCCATATTCCTCTATTTTTTGGAATAGTTTGAGAAGGATGGGTATTAAATCTTCTTTGAATGTTTGGTAATATTCACCAGAGAAGCCATCTGGTCCTGGACTTTTATTTTTGGGGAGGTTTTTGATTACTATTTCAATCTCTTTACTTGTGATTGGTCTATTCAGACTCTCCATTTCTTCTTGGTTCAGTTTTGGGAGGTTGTATGAGTCTAAGAATTTATCCATTTCTTCTAGATTGTCCAATTTGTTGGCATATAATTTCTCATAGTATTCCCTTATAATCCTCTGTATTTCCGTGGTATCCGTTGTAATTGCTCTTGGTCATTTTTATATCTTCTTTGGAGAAATGTCTATTCAGATCCTTTGCTCATTTTTCAATTGGGTGTTTGTCTTTTTTTTTTTTTTTAAAGATTTTATTTTTTTTTTCCCCCCAAAGCCCCAGTAGATAGTTGTATGTCATAGCTGCACATCCTTCCAGTTGCTGTATGTGGGACGCGGCCCCAGCATAGCCGGAGAAGCGGTGCGCGCCCGGGATCCGAACCTGGGCTGCCAGCAGCGGAGCGCGTGCACTTAACCGCTAAGCCACGGGGCCGGCCCGGGTATTTGTCTTTTTATCGTTGAGTTGTAAGAGTTCTTCATATATTCTGGAAACTAGTCCTTTATCAGATATATGGTTTGTAATTTTCTCTCATGCTATAGGTTGTCTTTTCATTTTATTGATGGTGTCCTTTGAAGCACAAAAGTTTTTATTTTGGTGAAGTCCAGTTTATCTATTTTTTCTTTTGTTGCTTGTACTTTGGTATCATGCCTAAGAAACCATTTCCTATCTCAAGATCATGAAGATTTACCTTTATGTTTTCTTCTAAGAGTTTTATAGTTTTAGCTCTTCCATTTAGGTCGTTAATCCATTTTGAGTTAATCTTTGTATATGGTGTGAGGTAGAGATCCAGCTTCACATTTTTGCGTGTGGAGATCCAGTTATCCCAGTGCACACACACCCCCCTTTAAAATCTGGACCTCAGGTACACAGAAATAGATTAGTCCTAATTTTTTTTAATACACTCTTGTCTCTGGTCCATACCTGACCTGCTTTTATTTCATTTATTTGTGGATTTATTAATTTATAATGAACACAAATGAACCCATCACCCAATCCCAGAACTGGAACCTCACCAATACCTTACATCTGGGTGCTTCTGCCCAAGCCTGTGCCCCTGCCTGCCCACACCCAAAGTACCACACTCCTGAATTTGGGGTTTATCACTCCCTTGCTTTTTAAAAAATAACTTTATTGAGGTATAATTGGTGCACAATAAACTGCACATATTTAAAGTGTACAATTTCATGAGTTTTGGCATAGGTATATGCCTATGAAACCATCACCAAAATCAAGACAAAGAACGTATCCATCACCCCCAAAAGTTCCTTTATGCTCTTTTGTAATCCCTCCCTCCAGTCTCTCCCGCACCCCTCAAGCCCATCCTCAGATAACCTCTGATCTGCTTTCTGTCACTACAGGTTAGACTGCATTTTCTAGAACTTTATATAAATGTAATCATACAGTGTATACTATTTTTTTGTTTGGCTTCTTTCACTCAGAATAATTATTTTGATATTCATCCATACTATTGCATTTATCAACAGTTTGTCCCTTTTTTCACAGTATTGTCTTTCACTGTATGGATATACCACAACTTGTTTATCCATTCACCTGCTGCTGGACATTTGGATTGTTTCCAGTTTTGTGCTTTTACAAATAAAGCTGCTGTGAACATTTGCATATAAGTCTTTGTGAGGATGTATCCTTTCTTTTCTCTTGACTGAATACCTAGAAGTGAAAGGGCTGGGTCAGACAGTGGGTATATGTTTAACACATTAAGAAACCGCCAAACAGTTTTCCAAACAGGTTTAACATCCCCACCAGCGATATATGAATTCCAGTTACTCCACATCCTTACCAACACTTTATATGGTCAGTCTTTTCATTTTAGCCATTCTAACAGGTGTGTGGTTCCTTTGTTTTGTTAAAAATAGTTTTATTATATAGACACATGCATCTAAACAATACATTATTTGTAGCTGTTTTGAACGTTGTGAAAAGTGAAGGCTTTGACGTCAGCCATCTTGTCTTTCTGCTGAAGAGGACACCCTCCTACCACATTATAATCATGTCCCCACAGCGCAGGGCGAGGCACACCACGGGCATCAATCCAGGCTGAAGAAACCAGCAGCCTGACACCCCCAGCTGCCTCAGAGCTCCGGCATCTGCCTCATCAGAGGCTCAGACATTATCTGCCATCCGAGGACAACAGCCTGCTGAACGTCACCCCATGATGACCCTTCAATGCAGTACCTCCCACCTCTGCCCACAATCAGTCTCCGCTGTAACCCCTTATTTGGTTTAGGGGGTCAGCATCCTGCCAGGCACTTATACTCAGCCCAGGAAAGCCTTTCTCACCCCTTTCTTACCCCTAAACCTCCCATCTGTCCCAAGATTCTCTTCACACAATTCTGCTGACATTTACAAGCATGTTATCTTGTTCCAGGTCCTGTTCTGGGGCTGGATCCCCAGTTGATGGAGACCCGAGCCCTTTGGAGAAGCACACGCAGAAATCACAGCAACAATCAGACCCTTCATCTCAGCAAGACCCCCTTCCCCCTCCCCACCTCCTACTCCAGGGCTGAGGCCCCCACCCCATGCACCCCTGAGCTCTCCCTCAGTGCTTCCCTCTTGCAGCAACTCCAGCCAATCCAGCCGGCCCTGCCCCTGCTGGACGCTCCTCCATGGCTCCCTCCTCTCCCTGGATGGAGTCACCCTTTCTTTGTCTGACGTCTGTGTTCCGACATGATTCTCTCCCTTTTTTCTTTTCCCCAATCTCATACTGGACCTCTAGACCCCCCCTTCCAGTCAGGTCAGACTCCTGACTGCTCCCCAGTCTTCTGCTGCATTTCCACACCCGCTGCTTCTGCGCAGGATATCCCTCCATCTGGAATGCCCTTGCTCCCAATGCCTTCTCCTAAAGCTGCTGAAGAACTTACGGGCCTAGCACACACCTCCTCCTCCAGTCCTTCCTTCCCGCACACTCTGTCACAGCCCTGATCCCAGCCTGACCTGGACTGGAGTCATTAAAGACTCACTCATCCCCCGTTAGACTAGAGGTCCCTTGAGAGCAGGGATGGCATTTACGTCATCTTTCCTGTCCCAGCCCCCAGCACAGAATCTGTTACACAGCAGGTGCAGGGCCATGACACCTGGGCTCAAGTTCCAGCGCTGCCACCTACCACCTGTATGAACCTCAGACAAATCACTCACCCTCTCTGTGCCTCTGTGTCCTCATCTGTAAAATGGGGAAAAACACCTACCCCATCTGATTGTTGAAGGGATTCACCCACATAAAGGGCTTAGAAGATGTAGGCAGGACCGTGGCCAGTACTAAATGGTTGGCCAACATTAGCTAGAAGTGGTAGTGACTTGTGGAGTTGAAGTGAGACCCTGTCCTCGCTCTAGAGACTCTGCATGTGAAGGGGAAGTACTGTCTGTTGGTCTTCAGGAGACCTCCTTACATGAGGGGACCCTGCTCCCAGGCCTCCTCAGCTTCCGTTAAGGGAGGGGGGACAATCACCAGAGGCCATCCAACCTCCTTCCCTTCTTTTCCAGCATCAAAGCAACCATGAAAATCTTTCTCCTTCAGAAAGTCTTCCAGGATTGCATTGCTTTGAGGACCTTCTCCTTCCCTCTGCCTCTTCTCTCTCATTTGAGGGCCCTATGACGACATCCATCCCCTCCATGCTGCTTCCCATCTTACCTGGCTCTCCCCTTATTCTGCAAGAGATGCAAATACCCCTGGACCACTTCCAGGTCAACCTGAGGTTTTTCACAGGGTATAGCTGGAGTTAAGAGGAGAAAGCTGGAGAAAAAACATCTTGTCCAAACTTCCCTGCCTCCCCTGTTTCACATATGGGTAGGGTAAATCCAGGATGCTCATTAAATTTGAATTTTAGATAAACATTAGGAATAATCTTTTAGTATAAGTATGCCTCAAATATTGCATGAGACATACTTATACTTAAAGAATATTCATTGTTTATCTGAAATTCAAATTTAACTGGGCATTCTTGATTTTTTATGCTAAATCTGGCAACCATATGTATAGAGAAACTGAGGCCCTGGGAGATAAAGTAAGTACCTTGCCCAGCTGCAGAGCCAGTCAGTGGCAGGACCAGGGCTGTACCTTGGGGCTGCCCCTGCCCTGGCTCAAGCCCCACTCTCCTTACACACACACACACTCACACACACACACACACGCACATGCCTTTGATCTCATTCTCTGGGTCCTAGCTCTGACTGTGAACGGGTGTCTGTCCAGGGTAGCAGGACTGAGGCCCAACAGTGAGAGACCATGTGAAATGAAGCTCATGGAGAAGAGAGAAGAGGGGGCAGAGAAAGGCCGGACTCACCCACCAGGAACACTCACCGAGGATGAGGAGTTTGGAAGGAGTAGGGGGGCATCCTCATCTGCTCCCCTCCTCAAGATGCCCACCCTAGGGCAGTGTGAATTTAGGCTGTGGGGTGAGCAGGATCCTGAACAACTCAGGGCCTCTTCTGGGCCCAGCCCAATCCTCCAATCCCCCGTGTCACAGCCCCTGTGCTCCACTTCCTGCCATCAGCAGGGGACTCTGGGCGTCGTCTTTGGCAGGGCTCCCTCAAACTCTGCTGCTCACCTCCAGCAGCAGAAAGAAGGAAGGAAGCTCATGGGACGAGTGGGAACCTATTCATCACTTGGAACATCAGCCATCAACCCATTCTTTCTTCTGTTTACCCCAGACTGCTTGCTCCTGGCTAAGCGTTGCCATGGGGCCCTGCTCCCTCAACCCCACGCAGCCCCTTGGAGCTGGCAGGTGAGCTAGGGCTCGGAATCCCTCCTTCCCAGGTGGAGCCCCCTCAGCAGGGCCTCCCAGGCCTTGCATGTGTCATTGCTGGACTCTGAGAATTGGATGCTTAGCCACCGTTGGCCTGGCCCCATCCTCTCTGGCTCTACCCTTTGGGTGTCCAGGGTGTTTGTGGAAGGAATGTAAGAGTCAGGAGGAATGTGAGGACCCGTGAGGGGAGATCAGCAGGCTCCAGGTGGCAGGAGGGAAGGAGTGAGGGAGGTTCAGGAAAGCAGTGGGTTCAGGGAGGGGGACAGAGGCTCAAGGATGGGAGTGCAGGGCAGAAGGGGGTGGTCAGGGAGAGGGGGGAGGCACAGGAGGAGACAAGGACTCCGGGGAAGAAAGGAGGTCAGAAAGAGGGGTTCCAGGAGGGAATGGGAGCCCAGGGAAGGTAGAGGCTGTGGAGAGGGAGGGTGCAGTAAGGGAAGGAGAGGGCTGCTCAGGGAATAGGAGTGGGATTCCGTGAAGGTGATGGAAAGTCAGAGAGGGAGGGGGCTTAGAGGGGGGAGAGGGCTCAGGAGGCGGCACTGGATGGAGCTGGCGCCCAGGGAATGTATGGGGTTCAGTAAGCCAGATGGAAGCTTGAGAGAGAGAGAACTGGGGGACTAGGATGAGGCTGAAGAGGAGCTGGGCTCAGGGAGGTAACTGAGGCGGCCCCAGGCTCCGTCTCTGCCCACCTGGGTCTGGCCCCACACCTGTGGCTCCTCCCCTCTCAAACCCAGCCCGCGGTTTGGGAGCCGGGCACCAAGCCCCCTGGGAGAGGGGGTTAAAGGTGAGCGGGCACGAACTGGCCCCAGACGAGGATTGGCTGGGCCCATGGCCCTGGCCATGGCTGCCCCACAGGTCGCCAGCCGGGTGAGCGGCTGCCACCCACGTGCTAAGGAGAGAAGGAGGCACCGGATCAAGGGGCAAAGGACACCCCGAGCCGGCGGCTGGGCGGGCAGGGGCCAGGCAGTGCCCGCGTCCACACCCGCTGCTAAAAGCCGGGCCCGCGGGCGTAGCGCAGTGCACAGAGCCCTCTGCCGCCGGCGCAGAGAAGACGCGAGCGCCTCCGCGGCCGAGCATCCCGCGTGCACCCCGCGGCCGGGCCGGGCCGGGCCGCCGCACGGGGAGACCCAGTGGCCTTGGCTGGGGACTGCCTTACCCGCAGACCGCGCCAAATCCAGGTGAGGGACGTGGAGGGGATCAAGTGGGTGCAGGTGCCTAGCCGGAGGGGAGTCAGAGCCTCTCATAGGCTGGACCTCAGTCTCCCACCTGTGGAATGAGAGGTGTACTTCTGTGGCTCTGCTGGGCTGATGGTGAATATTCTCATGTCCCGGTCCCCCTCCCTCAGGCTCAGCTGCCAGGGAGAAAGAGCCAAGCTCATACCCCAGAGAGGGCTCAGGATTGAGAAACCAAGAGTTCATTCTGCCTGCCCTTCCAGGAGCAGAGGGTGAGGTGCACACAGGTTCCTGCTGTGTCCTGGGGCCCACTGGCTGGCAGGATTGAATCGAGATCTGGGGGACTCTCCATGGAGCTGAGTGTGGGCCAAGGGAGGGCCTTCCTCCCTGTCAGCCACCCCCCACCCCCACTCCCTGCCCTGGGGTGTGGTGCCAGCAGAGAAGCTGATTCCAGATGGGCCCTGGGATCAGGGGCAAGGACCAAAGCTCCCCCTGGCTGGGCAGGGAGAAGCCAGACGTCACAGTGGGGCAGGGAAGCCCTGTGGATTCACGGCCACCAGCCTTCTGGCCAACAGGTAGGGGAAAGAGAAGTGGCGAAGGACACTCCCACCAGTCTGGCCGGAAAGACCAACACTTCCTTCTGCTCCCAGCCACCCTGCCCCCAGCCCTGTGTCTCCTGAGGCCACCTCGCTGGGAGGAGGCCATGGTCAGGCCTGGGCCGGGTTTAGGAGCTTTGGGCTTTTGTCTGTGTCTGGCTGTGTGACCTCGGGCACATCACTTCCTTCCTCTGGGCCTGGCTCTCCCTCTGTGACATAGGAGGCTTGTGCCTGGGCCACTGGTATGGAGATAGGGACAGAATTAGGTGGGACACCGAGATGCTTTGGAGGACAGGGCAGCCCACTCCTAACAAGGTCCCTCTGGTCCTTCACAAGGGGATGATGTGACAGGGTCGGCTGAATCAGCTGGTAGGTGGGGCAGGGATCTAGCCCAGGCCTCCATCTTGCCCAAGTTCTCCTTTTAGTCTCAGCATCTGGCTGCCTCACCTCCTGCCCAGGCCTCCGGATCTAGGGGAAGGCTCAAAATAGGAGCCTGTGGGGAATAGGCCTGGTGGTGCAAGCGGTTGAGTGGGCACGCTCCCCTGTGGTGGCCCGGGGTTTGCCGGTTCGGATCCCGGGCGTGCACTGACACACTGCTTGGCAAGCCATGCTGTGGCGGCGTCCCATATAAAGTGGAGGAAGATGGGCACAGATGTTAGCCCAGGGCCAGTCTTCCTCAGCAAAAAAAAAAAAAAGAGGAGGATTGGCAGATGTTAGCACAGGGCTGATCTTCCTCACAAAAAAAATAAAGAATAGGAGCCTGTGAATCTCAGGCCTAGGAACCGGAGCAGCAGGCTCAGGCGTATCCCAGGGCATTCAGCTCCTCAGCCCCAGGGTAGGAGCAGCCTCTGGAGGAGCAGGGAGATTCCAGCTGAGGAGCTCTGAGCTGTGGCAGCCAGGATGTCCCCTCTCTTGAGAGGGTGTCCTTCTGACTGCACCCCACCCCCATACCCCCTAAAGACACTGTGAATGGGCGGCACGGTGGGAGTGACATTTGTAGAGGTGGAGGGCAGAATGAGCGTGGACAAACTGCTGAGTGGAATGGAAGTGGGGGTGGGGCACGCTTTGAGGCTCCCACGGACCACACCTGCCCAGATGCTCACACTCCCTCCAGGCAGACGCCCTCCCTGGGGCCCTCCTCAGGCTTCCTTGACCCTGCCACTGGCCCTGTGGTGGGCAAAGGCAGGTAGGGACCTGTGTTGGAGCTGTCAGGCTGGGAGAGGCGCTCCTTAGCCCAGCTCTCACTCCCTGGTCAGGGCCAAAGAAGGGGTTTTGGCTCAAATATGAGGCAGAGGAGGGAGGGGAGAGAGGGCTCCCTCAGGCTCAGGGTAGCTGGAAAGGGAGAGGGAGAAACTGAAATTTACTGTGCACCTACTGCGTGCCAGCACTGTGCGCAGCTTTTCTGTCACTGTTTCCTTCTTCCTAATAACCTGAGAGGGAAAGGATATTCTTTCCACCTTACAGATGAAGAAACAGAGGCCCAGAGAACTCAAGGCACTGGCTCGAGGTCACACAGCCTGGAAATGGCAGGGCTGGGATTCAAACCCATGCAGCCTGATTCCAAAGCTCTGGTTTCTGCTCCCACTGCTGCCTCTGACTCACCCCCCCAGGTGACCGTCCTCTTCCGGACCTCACTCTGGTCATCTGTAACCTGGGGCCAAGCAGGCTGCCTGGACTGTAGGGCAGGAGCTGTGGGTGAGGGTGTGTTCTGCATTTGGGGAGCAGCACAGAAGAGTGGGCTGCGTTGGCTGCCGGTTGGCCTCCCAGGTCGGCCCATGGGTGTCCATATGGCCTGCACCCACCTCCCCACCTGCCTTTCCTGCTCCTGCGCTTCAGGGGCAAGGCAGCTCACCTTTGCCTTTCCTCCTTGAGGTGGGCTAAGCTGACCTTGCGTAGGGGCTCCCAGCAGGGCAGAAAGGAACAGAACATTCCCAGGGCAGGCCTGGCAATGATAAATAGGCGATGCATCCCCCTGTCTGGCCCTGAGATACGGGACAGGCTGGCCAGCGTGTAGGTGGGAGGTGACAGTCAGCTCTGCCCTGCCCAGAGTCCCTGGGCCCCCTGGTGCTGGGCAGCGCTGAGGGTCATCCCAGCTCCCACACACAGCTCCATCAGCTGTGTGACTCTGGGTGAGAGATGTGCCTCCCTGGGACCCCCCTTCCATGTCAGTCCAGGGGCCTGACGCCCTGAGTGGCATCTGGTCTCCCGGGACTGACTGAACAACCAAGCACAGACCCCATCCTGGCGCACTGAGGTGGCCAGAAATGCCATCCAGGGACAAAGAAGGGGGCTGCGCTGCCCGGAACACCTGCTGTCCAGCCCTCTGTTTCCTTATCTGTAGTATGGGTAGACTGACGCAATGGTACCTGTTCTGCCTCTTCTGGCTCTCTCTCGTGAGACTCCAGTGGTGCAGTGTGGAGGGCCCAGAGCCGGGAGGCAGGAGACTTGGCATGGTCATGACATGACATGCCGGGTGGTCTGAGACAAGCTCCTGATTCAAACTGAGCCCAGTTTGCCATCTGGGTGACACAAGGCCCGCTGTCCCTGCTGAGTCCCACAGCTCATTCCGGTTCCGACATGCCAGACATCCTGGGGAGTGGATGTGAGCCCCGAGCAGCTGGCGAGACCCTAGTCTTCACACCCCTTCCTGGAGAGCATAGAGAGATGGACTTGCCAGTCCTTCGCTGACTCAGCAAGTATTCACCAAGAGCCTACCATGCGCCAGCGGCCCCCTACTCTAGTACTGCCCTTTAGCCCAGTCCTTGGTGGGCTCACCTGACATGCGATATTTGGGGGAGGAGGTATAAGGGGCAGGTCAGCCTTCAGTTCCTCCGAGCAGCCCAGTGGGAGAACCGACTTGGGCTCTGCCATCAAACATAACTGGGTGCAAATCCGGACTCCACCTCTCGTAAACTGTACAACCTGGATGATTGTGCTGCACTCTCTAACATATGTGTACTGTGTGGGAGAAACAAACAAACAAACTCTCTGACCCTTGGTGTGCTCTGTAAACTGGGGGGCGTCAGCCCTACATGACAGGTGGTGGGGCGGACTGGTTAGACATGACAACCAACACGCAGGGCCTGGCAGCCCGCCGGGACACTCGGTTGCAGTGCAGTGGGAAATACATATATTTGGTCTTTATCCCTGGTTTCTGGCACACAGCTCCTAAAATCCGCGGAATCTCCAGAGTGATAAGAGTGTCTTTCCTGTGTGAATGAGATGACTGGTGGCTGGGGGCCCCTAACAGCTTCAGGATGGGAGCTGGTCACCAGGAAGATCTCGGCCTGGTTAGAGAGTTGGAACTTTCAGCCCCACCCCCATCTCTGGGGAGGGGAGGGGGCTGGACATTGAATGCAATCTGCACTGGTCAATGATTTAATCAACCGTGCTACATAATGAAACCTCCATAAAAACTCAGTGAAGGAGTTGGGACGGCTTCTGGGTTGGTGCACACTTCGAGGTGCTGGAGAGTGGTGCACCCGGAAAGGGCACAGAAGCTCCAAGCTCCTGCCCTTGCCCTGTGCATCTCTGCCATTTGGATTCCCTGAGTTGTATCCTTTATGATAAGCTGGTAAATGTAAATAAGTGTTTTCCTGAGTTCTGTGAGCCTTTCTAGCAAATTATCGCAATTGAGGCAGGGGTCATGGGATCCCCAGATTTATACCAGTCGGTCAGAAGTGCAGGTGACAACCTGGACTTGTGATTGGTGTCTGAAGTGGGGGCAGTCTTGTAGGACTAAGCCCTTAAGCTGTGGGATCTGACACTATCTCCAGATAGATAGTGTCAGAACTGAATTGAATTGTAGGACACCCGGCTGGTGTTGGAGAATTGGAGAAGTGGTGTTGGAAAAAACATCATGCGTTTGGTGTCACAAGTGTTTTGAGTAAAAACTGTCCACTGGTAAGTGGTGGCCATTGACATTTTTACAGACAGATTCTTGGCATAACGGGTCTTCTTGGTGAAATACCAACTCCAGGCTGACCCCATCCCTTGCCTTGCTGTGACGCTGGTACACATTTTTTCTCCTCCCCTGGCTGTTCATAACTTACCAATAGGCTGGGCTGCTTCTGTCCATGTTACAGGAAAGGCAGCTGAGGCCCAGAGAGGGTGAGTGGCTTGCCTGAGATGACCCACAGGTCCCTGATGAGCCAGCCTCCTGGGCCTTGTGCCCTAAAGAGAAGGTGTCCCCTGTGGGGTCCTTGGGCCCTGCAGAAGGAGAGTGAGTGTCCAGAGAAGCTGCAGTGGGAGGCTGCACCTCCACCTTCCCTGTGTCTGGTCAGCCAGTCAGGGAGCCTTTCCTGTTGTTTGGACAGCTTTGATCTCTGGACTTTGGGGTCCCGAAGAAGAGGGAAGAGGGTTCCCAGGGCATCATCTACTCCACTCTCTCCTCTTATTTTCTTTACCTTTTTGGAGGATTTTTTTTTTCTGGTTTCATAAGCAATGCACTGGTATTATACAACTTCAAAATTTATAGAAATTTACAAAGTGAATGTCTCTGTTATCCCACCCCCCCAAAGACCACCAAAGTCATAATTTGGTGCCTATATGTCCAAACTTTTCTTCTTTTTTCATATGTGAATGTTTACTATTATCAATTTTTACTCAAATGGGATCACACTTCACATATCGTTCTGTAACTTTCTTTTTTGATTGGCATTACATCTTAGCTAACTTTCCCTATTTCTACACCTATAATGATAATGATAGCTAGCATTTACTATCTAAGCACTTTGCAGGTATTAATTCACTTAATCCTCATAAAAACTGTGAGAGGTGGGTACTTATTATCCCCATTTTACAGATGAGGTTGTTAACAGCTCCATAGTATTCCCCTGCAGGGATTTATCAAAATTTATTCAACCATTCTCCTGTTTCTCAGTGTTATCAATAGTGCTGCCAGGAATATCCTTGTACATCTTTGCACACTTATGGAAATATTTATAGGACAAATTCCTGCAATTGAACTTGATGAGTCAAAGAGTACCAACATTTTTGGTGTGACAGATTTTGCCACATACTCTTCCAAAAATATAATCCCATGTTACCTGTCTACCAGCAGAGTAGGGAAAATGCCTGTTGCCCCTGCCATTCCTGCCTCTTCCTGTCCTGGGATGGGGTGCTAAGGCTGCCCAGGAGACAGCCAAAGTGCTGGAGAAGGGGAAGTTTCTGGGCAGAAATCCCGCTGGTCATGCCACACACCACTGTTTTCTTCTTGGGCAGCTGGCCCTGCACACCACCCACCCCGCCCCCCGCCCCACCATGGGCTTCACCCCAGGGCCATATGCAAATGGCTTCCCTCTCCTCTCTAGTATTTTTTTTTTTTTGAGGAAGATTGGCCCAGAGCTAACATCTGCGCCAATCTTCCTCTCTTTTTCTTTTTTTTCCCCAAAGCCCCAGTACATAGTTGTACATCCTAGTTGTAGGTCCTTCTAGTTCCGCTATGTGTGATGCTACCTCAGTATGCCTTGATGAGCGGTGAGTAGGTCAGCGTCCAGGATCTGAACCAGCGAACCCCTGGCCTCTGAAGCAGAGCGCACGAACTTAACCTCTATGTCCCCAGGCCAACCCCATCCTCTTTACTATTTAACCCTACTAGTCAAAAAGTATAGGGTCGGGAATTAGAGCCTTAGATTACTCACTCTGTGACCTCAAGCAAGTGACTTAACTTCTCTGAGTCTGTAACCTCATAGGTGACAAGGAACAATCGTAATCACTGTTCATCTAATCTCCCCAAGGGACAAGATGAAACAATGTGTCCAGAAGGGCTGTGGTTCCTGCCAAGGGCCAGCAGAGACCAGTGGTTTTGTTGGCTAAACTTAGGGCAGGCTTTGGGAACACAGGTGGATGGGCCAAGGCCCTGGCCTTGGGGAACTCCAGGCTGGCTGGTGGGGGGAGGGGGAGCAGGAGGAGAAGAGGAGGGAAGAAGATGGCACGGTGTGGAAGTGGGCTGGGTCTGGAATTCGCCTCACTGCGTGTTCCCAGAGGTCCCAGGGACCTGGCCTGGCTCTTCCAGGACCATCTGGGGAAGCCCAGGCTGGCCCTCGGGTTGGTGTTCTCCAGAAGTCTGTCCCCCTCAGTGCCCACGCACACTCTAGGACAGTCACCTTGCCCCACATTGTCTGCTGTTCTCTCTTCTTCTCCTGGGCCCTCCCCCACCCCCCAGCTCAGCCTAGCCTGGGGCAGGAGCTCAGGGGAGGCGCCTGATATGGAGTCAGCCCTGCCATCCACCATCCGTGAGGACTTGGGCCAGTCGTGCTGTAGTGGCGACGATAGTCCTCACCCTGCCCCGCCTTCCGGGAACTGAGATGATCGTGAAGCCACTTTGGCAAAGCGGATGTGAGCGTAAGCTGTGTTGTCCACTAGAGCTTCTCAAACTACCTGCAGCCCAAGCAAAATGGGCAAGGGGCCCATTTTCATCTTCAATCTGCCATGAGTATGCGAAATACAATAAAAAATGAATTATTAGAAAAATTAAATTGAAAAAATATACAAACTATAAGCCCAGTTTTTTTTATCTTCAATAGATGAGATTACTCTATTAAATTGATATAAATATTTCTAAACACTTACTCTCAATTTATTTATCTTGTCACTAACTAGTAAGGGAATCCACAGCCTGGCGGTGGTCCGTGGGCCACATTTTGAGTGGCACTGGTGTAGATGCCTCAGTGCCCACTGGAGCCAGGCTGAGGGGCACGGCTGGGGGGCTGCCTGTGTCCTGCCCCAAGGGAGCCAGGGAGCATTGCAGTTATGCGGGCTTTGCCCCTGCTGTTCCCTCCAGAACACCTTCTCCCTTCTCTGCATGTCTAATACCGGGTTTGTCTTTCGAGGCCCACCTCAAGCACACCCTCTTGTAGAGAGCCTTCCCTGATCCCCAGGCTGCAAGTCAGCCCTCCCTCCACTGAACTTCCACAGTGCTAGACACTATTTCTGCCCCTGTCTGAGTTGCTGGTGGGTACGCTTCATTCTCCATGCTGAGTTGCTTGGAGGCAGAAGGCAGGTTATGAGTGTCTGAGCATCCCTCCACTCCCCATCCCTAGCATAACCAAGGGCCTGGCACCAGCAGGCAGTTAATACGTGTGTTGCATGGGCAGATGAGTGGGTATCTAGGTGGATGGATGGATGAAGAAATGGAAGTTTAGGTGGATGTATAGATGGAAGGACAGGTGGACAGATTGACTGATAGGAACTGGATGGATGGTAAAAGAGAGGGATGGATGGATTGACAGATTATGAAGGGACAGACAGGGAGATGAATGGACGAATAGGTGGACAGGTTGACTATTAGGGGATGGATGGATGGATAGGTAAAGACTAGATGCACAGAGGAACGGTTGGGTGGACAGATAGCCGAATACTCACTTGGTCTCTACTCTGTTGTGCTTTCTCCTCTGCCTCTCCTCCTCCTTCACCTCCTCCTCCACGCTCACAGTCTCAGAGCACAAAGATTGATGGTTTTCAATCGGGACCAGAGGCAGTTTACATAGGAATTATTTTTGACTTGGTATTTTCATAATTTAAAAATGTATGAACAATATGACTGCTACTTCTAGTATCACTAAACTTAGAGAAGCAGAAAATCTATAAACATGATGTGTGCTTCTTGCAAAGGGAAGTGATTTTCTTCATTCCTAAGAGAGACCCATATTTGTTGATAGAACAATTGGGTGCTTCTGATATGAAAACTAATCCGGTCCAACTTCCTCACTTTAATGTAGTCATATTTTTTGTTTTTCCTTCATAATTTTGTTCACCCATTTTACAGATGCAGAAACTGAGACCCAGACAGGGGAAATGACTTTCCAACTTGCTGCCAGTTAGAGACACAGCTAAGACTCCTCTTTCTCACTCTTGTCCACCTCTCCATCCTCTGCATCCTCAACTCACTCACCGATCTGCCCCCCCCCACCCCCACCACCTCTGGGCCTGATGCACCATCTCCCTCCTCCCCTCACCTAGATGCCGGATCCAAGGCAGGCTTCAGTGGGGCTTCCTGAGTATCCAGCCTGGTAACAGGATCTGAGGTGACTCCAGAGGTGGAGTGGCAGATTTTGTGTGTGTATGCGTGTGCAAACTCAGTTTCTCTTTTAAAAAACTTTTAAGTCTAACATACATATAAAAAGTGCACACGTCATAAGTATCCAGCTCAGTGAATATTCACAGTGAACACACTCATGTAATGTGAAATCAGATAAAGAAACAGAATGTTTGGACCACCCCAGAAAACTCTTCTCTATCCCTTCTAGTCACCCCGAGACTAAACACAACCCTGACTCCCAACACCACAGACCAGCCCGTTTTGGAGGCTCATGTAAATGCAGTCCCACAGCATACACACTTCCCTGTCAGGCTTCTTTTGCTCAACATGTTGTTGGTGAGATTCATCCATATGGTTGCATTTGGTCGTAGAGTGTTCATTCTCATTGCTGTGTTAATATTCCATAGTGTGACTGTACTGCAATGTATTTATCCGTTTGCCTGTTGATAGACATCTGGATTGTTTCCAATATTGAGCTAATAAGAATAATGCTGCTATGAATAGTCTTGTACACGTCTTTGGTGCACATATGCGCACATTTCTGTGGAACTGCTGGGTCATAAGCTATGTGGATGTTCAGCTCTGGTAGATACTGACAAATAGTTTTCCAAAGATATTGTGCCAAGTGACACTGGCAGCAGCAGTGGGTGAGGTTCCACTCGCACCACATCCTCGTGAATGATTGCTAGTACTTTTAATTGAGAAGGTGGGTGCTTGTGGGGCAGGCAGGCATCAGAATGCCTGCATTTGAACCTCAGTTCTCTTCCTACCTTGTGACCCTCGGCAAAGCCTGTTTCCTTGTCTACAAAATGGGTTGAAGATCATGGGGCTGTAATGAAGATTCCATAGACTGGTTAGATTAGGCTCCATAAACATTTGCTGTTTGTAGTTAATTCTCACAATAACCCTCTGAATCGCTTCACCTTTCAGAGCTTCAGTTTCCCCTTCTGTAAAATGGCAATAAAAATACTTACACACCCACATACACACACAGTTGACGGGATTAACCATAAATGGGAAAATATATTAAAGTGCCTAATGTGAGATATAATACACATATTATAACATTCACCCTTTTTCAGTGGCTCTTAGTATATTCACAAAGTTGTACAACCATCACCGTTATCTAATTCCAGAACATTTTCATCCCCGCAAAGAGAAACCCTGTATTCGTTAGCAGTCACTCACCATTTCCCCATACCCAACTACTCCCAGAGCCTGGCAAGTGCTAGTCTACTTTCTATCTCTATGGATATTAAAAGTGCTGAATCTTTGCTTTTCTATAATTTTTAACTTTTGCAAAAGTGAAATACCTCGCACTGGGACAGACACATAATATGCACTTAATAAATATCATCTGTGTGTGTGTGTGTGTGTGTGTGTGTGTGTGTGTATAAATGGATAGGTGGAAAGATAGGTGGATAGATAGATGGAAAGAATGAGCACACTTAGTAGATTCATTTAACAAATACCCATTTGCACTTGAAAGGAAAATGGTCTATAGAGAGAAATAAGATATGACTCTTGCTTTCACAGAACTCGCCATCTAGTGGGAGAGAGGCACGTGCACCACTCACACGAATGCAAAGCCGAATGAAATTCGAGTTGGGTCTGAATCAGGGTGTGGGAACTCGGGGAAGATGTCAAGGTGGAGGTGGCACTTCTAGGATGCGTGAGCTTTCCTGACGTGGAGGGGAGGCTAGGGGAGGAGTCTGAGAACTGAGGCTGGGAGTCAGGGAGGGTGTTGTGTGAGGGGGATTGCCGGGACACCCAGGTCTTCACACCCCATCAGGACCTTGTCCTGCACCTCCACGGGCGTGAACAAGACATGTCTGTAAAGAAGCTATAAACACCGGGCAGGGAGTGACAGAGGCCAAATGGGAAAGGGAGGGAGAGGGTGAGCCGGGTCAGCTCACACAAGCCTGCACTGCCATCTGGGCAAGGATACCCCGAACAGGCTGTGCTCACGGCCAGGCATGCTGCGCCGCCCCACCCAAGCTGGTTTGACTGTGGCTAGCATCATATTTAAGAGGAAAGGGTGGCAGTCTCAGAGGTGAAGGAGCCTGGACTTCAGAGTCAGAGCTGACTCTGCCCTTTCTTAGCTGGGGACCTTGAGCAAGTGTTCACCTCTCTGAGCCTGTTTCTTCCTCTGTAAGATGGAAGTAGTGTTACTTACTTCAGTAGGCTTACAGATAAGGGTTCCAAAGTGCTGGACACAGAGCCTGGAACGAGGAATGCATGCTTCCTTACATGGCCATATAGATGCATTGGGGAGGCTAGACAAGGCAGATGAAGCATGCGTTCAAGGTCCCAGCAAGGCTGGGGTGTTAAAACATTTTTTTAGAAAAAGAATTTAGTAATTGATATATATTTTTTTAATTGAAGATGTCATCATGGGAGAAACCAGAATTTGTGGACTTCCTTGCATTTATTATACAAGGTAGTGTTGTTTTGTTTTGAATTATGCATGGAGGGATTGTCTTTTCAGTGTTTAGGCCTCCAAAGTTGTCACCAGGCCCTGAGGAGGGCAGAAATGGGGTGCAGATGCCTGTTGAGGCCAGGTGACGGCTGGGGAAAGGGAGCCGCGTGGAGTGAGGGAGATAATCTACCTGACTGCGGCCCGGCTCAGGGGAGAGTCTCTTGAACCTCGGGGGGAAACTCTTGAGAGTTTCTCCGGGGGACAGGAGGCCTGGAGGAGCATGGTAGGGTGAGCTGGGGACGCTGAGAGCAGAGATTTAAACCAAGGGTGGTGAGAGTTGCAGGACTCTAAGAAATCACTGAATTCAACTTCCCCATTTTACAGGCGGAGAGACAGAGCCCAGGAAGACAGAGATTTGCCCAGGATTATTCATGGAATTAGTGCCAGAGCAAGGATTGATTCAGGTTTCTGCTAGCTAGGAGGCTCCAAGGGCCCCTGCTTCCTATCCCCGCCCCCCCACAGTGGCCACCAGTTCCTCTTGGTGTCATACCCTTCTCCAAGCATCCCCAAGTCCCTGGTGCCCAGTGTGGGGGTTCAGAGACCCTAGGACACAGTCCTGCCTCAGGGCCACAGGCCAGGGGAGAAGCCAGACAGGCACCTAAGGGATAAGTAATTACCCTGTTGGTCTCTGTGCCAAGGCTCCCAAAAGGGCCACTTAGGGATGGCTCTCTCTCCAGAGGAGGCAGGCTGAGGTGGGCACCCGAGGCCCCCCAGAATTCGGCAGAGATGAGCAGGAAGGATGCACCCCCTGCAGAGAGCCGCAGGGAGCAAAGGGAGGAGAGAAGCTGGGGCTCCTGGGAACATGAGGTAACTGTTTAGCAGGGACAGAGGATACCTGGCCAAGGGACATGGGTGGGTGGAAGGGCTCGCCTATGAGCAGCCTCTGGTAATCGTTTCAGTACCTCAGGAGTTCCTGGGCACTGTCGTCTGATTGTGGGAGCTGTGTGACCCTCCTATGGAAGAAAATGCTTTTCCAAGCCTCTAGCCCCCCACTGACCACCTCCTCCCCTTTCCCTCCTGTAACTACACATGGGCCACACCCTCCAAAAGCCAAGGGAGGTTAGCATTTGCCTCCAGTCCTCCCTTGTCCTGACCAGGGATAGCCCTGGGTGGGAAGTCTCCAACTCTTCTGGATCGGGCTTTGTTGCTGTCTCTCTGTAGATACTTGAGCATGTTTACTCCGGTGGAATCCAGTGCCCCGGTGAAGTCCGGCAAGAACCCCACCTCTAAGGATTGTTAAAGGTGCCAGTGAGGTGACAGGTGTGAATGCCTCAGACCCAGCAGCCTGATTGGTGTCCTCGGGGTGAGTGGAGGGCCTTCAGAACAGGAGCATAAGCTGGACCTCAGGGTCGGGGAGAGGGGGGAGAGCTCCTGAGCAATGGCCTGCCTGGGGATGTCCAGGGGAGGGTGACCAAGGCTCCACCTCGCCAGCGTCACCCATCACCACTGGTACCGACTGCGCAGCCTCGCAGGATTCATGTAACCCTCTGGGGCCTCTGTGCACGTACAGTGATGCTCATAATGGTAACTGGGGATGCCGACCGTCCTGTGGGCCTGGCCAACAAGACTCCTGAGAGAGGGGTGCTTCCAGCTGTGTGGAGGACTCAGGGGGGGTGAATGTGAGCCGGGAGATCTGGGAGGGCAGGGGGATAGTAATTAGGTGAAGGGCCTCACGGGAGGGCGCCCCTGGAAGCAGGAACCCCAGGCACTGAGGGGCTTTCAGGCTGGGTGTGAACGACTGATAGTTGACTCTTCTTGAGACCCCTTTTGGCGAAGTACGGGCAGATCCACCGGGACTCCAAGCGGTCACGGCGGAAGGAAAGCCGGGAGGGGAGATGGCGCCCGCCTCCCCGCGTAAACCCGGCCGGCGCGCCCGCGGCGCCCCGCAGGTGCTAAGACAAGCCCCGCCCCGTCCGGGACGGCCTATGGGGGCCGCGGGGCGGGGCTGTGCTGACCCGGCGGGTCTGGCCACAGGAGCGGCGCCGGCGGCTCCAGCGCGCGCGGGCGAGGCGGCGGCGGCAGCGGTGGCCATGGCTGGCGCTCTGGCAGGTCTGGCCGCGGGCTTGCAGGGCCAGCGGGTCGTCCCCTGCCCGGACTCGGACTCCGACACAGACTCGGAGGACCCGAGTATCCGGCGCAGCGCGAGCGGGCTGCCCCGCTCGCAGGTCATCCACAGCGGTCACTTCATGGTGTCGTCGCCGCACAGCGACTCGCTGACCCGGCGGCGCGACCAGGAGGGGCCCGTAGGGCTCGCCGACTTCGACCCGCGCAGCATCGACCCCACACTCACCCGCCTCTTCGAGTGCATGAGCCTGGCCTACAGGTGAGGGCGGCTCCGGGGCCCGACGGCCTCGGCCCTCCTTGGTGGGACCGCGCGCTGGAGCTCCGGACACCCCACCCGGCCCCGAGCCTTGGTCCCTGCTGCGCTCCGATACTCCAGCCACATCCCGGACGGCCTCTGACCCCGGCCCAGCCCACCAGCCCCTGACCGGCATGCATACCTCCTGGTTCCCATTCCTCACCACCATTATTCCTCCTCAGGGCGCGGACAGCCTCCCTCCACCTCGACCCTGCAGGCCCACCGCGGGCCCCTCTCCCCGGTCCCAACTCCTTTGCCCTCAAAGAAATGCCAGGGCATCCCTCGCGCTCCCAGGACCTTAGGCCATCCTGCTATCCCCACCCTCCACCCCGGGGACACTCCACCCAACCACCTGCAGCCCTCCGCTCCCTCCCCTGCAGCCCCGGCCCAGACCCACTATTCTTGCATCCTCGCGATACTCCTCGTGCCCATGGTTGTCCTAATTCAAAGCAACGTTGACTGAAACCCAGTCTCTCGTCCAGACCGCAACCCCCAATTGCCGGGACACCTGTTCTTGACCTGCTAGGTCGAGGGTGGCGGGAGGAGGGTGCACCGGGCGGACCCTGGGGGGCCCAGCTTGCAGAGATTCCCAGCCGCGGCCCGGCAGGAGGTGCTGCAGGCCGCGCGGGGCTGGTACCCGAGAGGCCTGGGTTCGCCTACCCGGGTCGCCGCCCGAGGCTGAGCGCCTAACGCTGCCTGGGACCCCTGCTTGACGCGTTGCAGAGCGCTCGGGCCGCACCCGGCCCGAGCTCCACGCCCACGTCCCAGGGGAGGGCGCGAACCGGGTCCTGGCCTAGTGCCCTGGAGCAAAGTTCCCCGGAGCGGAGGGCCCAGGATAAATTATCAACGAAAACCGTAGGAGAGAAAGGGGGATCGGGCAGCCTTGATCTTTTCTCTGTGCAAATATTCCTCTTCCTCCGCCGCGCCTCCTCCCTTTCTGAGAACTGCTGGATACAGACTCCACTTGCAGCTCTGACAGGGAGCCCGGGTGGAGATTGCGGGGGGAGTGTGTGTGGCCCACCCCCACCCGCGGCCACCCAGCCGCGACCCCATTGGCTGGAGGCGGTGTAACCTTGGCCCACATGCTCTGGCCCCAGCCCAGGTCATGTTGCAACCTGATCGTCCAGGGCGCTGGACGATGTGGAAAGTTCAGATTCCCGTCCCTTTCCTCCCTCCCCCACTCGGACATCACGGGACCGCTTGGGACAGGGCATCCAAGGTTCTGGTACCCCGGATGCGGGCGCCTCTCCTCCCCAGGCTCCCCCAGGGTCCCCCATTTCCCACCCACTCCCAACTTCAGCTTCCTGCTTTATACTACACAGGGCTCTCCCCGCACTGGCCGACGCCCACCCCACTCCATACCCGGGGTGACCAAAAGGGGAGGTTCGGGGGAGGTGGCAAGGTATGGGAGGGAGCACACTGCAAGAAACGCCCCCACTAAGAGGCTGACTGGAGGCTGAGGTGACCCCAGTCAGGGGCAGCTGGGGTGCAGGGGGGCTGTGCTTTT
Source organism: Ceratotherium simum simum (assembly GCF_057802395.1). Classification (NCBI taxonomy): domain Eukaryota; kingdom Metazoa; phylum Chordata; class Mammalia; order Perissodactyla; family Rhinocerotidae; genus Ceratotherium; species Ceratotherium simum. Next base: position 43,211,971 of record NC_141925.1, on the reverse strand, counting down.
TCCCTAAACACCCAGAATATTCCATCTCTCTGGCCTGCCCTGTGTGGGGGCCTAAGCGTGGGGGATGGAGGTGACTCAGCACCAGAGGAACTTTAGCATTCCCCCATTTCATAGGGAAAAAAACAGGCTCAGACTGGAACAGTGTTTTAGCTCTTAAAGACCCCCAATTATAGGGGTTCCCGGGAGGGGAGAGGATTGCGGAAGCCAGGGTGTCCCAAACGAGTGACTGGATGGGCAGGAGACAGCAAGCGAGGTGCTGGCAGACTGGTCAGCTTTTCCCTCAGCAGCGCAGTGTGGGCCATCAGAGGACTTCTCTAGAAGCAGGCCTGTGTTCCACAGTTCTGTGGGTAGAAGCCCCAGGGAGGCAGATTCTGGAACCTCCAAGAAAACACTTATTCATGGCCAGAGCTGTCTAGTTATGGAGAGAATGGCCTAGGGATGTGGGGGAGCAAGCAGGACCTGTCAGGGAGACTCTCAGGAAATTCCTTAGGTAGATATGTGTGGGGCGAGCTGAACTAGGAATTCTGAGTTTTCCCCATTCCATCCCCAAGAGTCCCAGATTTTCTATTGGTCTAAGAAGCCCTTGAACCCTGGCCCCAGGCTTCTGCTCCACTCCGCTCCCCTCCCCGGCCCAGCTCAGACCAAATCCTTTCCTCCTGGGCTGGGACGTTGTCACTGTCTCATCTCTCCCAGCCCTGCCTGGCCGCAAGGGCCATAACCTCAGCAGGCAAATGGAGGAGAGACGGCAGACAGGCTGGGGGTGGGGCACTGACTGATCAGAGTGCCGGGGGTTGCTGGGATACGGGCAGGGGCAACAAACTCAGGAGTCCCCCCAGTGCCACAAAAGAAGCTGTCCCAGGAGGTGTCTGAGTGCCCCTCCCCCATGTCTGCCTGCTGGACAGATGGTGTTTATCTCATCCAAGAGGGCGGGGCCAGCCAGCAGGCCTGGGTGCTAGGGCTATGTACTTGATTTGGGTAATGAGGCCTGTTGTGTCCTGGGTGGCAGTCCCCCCCCATCCCCAAAGCAAACACAGGATCCTGGAGACCAGAGAGGAGAGGGGACCCAGTGACCCATGTTCCCAGGGGGTTGCGGAATCACACTGCCACCCAGTCACCCCTCACCCCCAGGATGAGGGGGAGGCCTCTGGAGAGAGCAGGCCTGGCTTTCTGCAGACTAAGCCTTGGGGCCTCAGCCTTCCATGTGAGCAGGGGTTGGAGAAAGTGGGCTAGAGGAGACTTGTGTATACCCTGCTTGTGGACCATGAGGAGGGAGGGAGGGACAGAGGGACCAGCAGGGGTCTAAGACCCTGAAGATCCTGACCTCTTAGGTCACCTCCCTGGGGGTGGCACACTTGGCCTGTGCCTAGCAAGCCCCTCGCCTGTGTAGAGCCCTTCCACCTTGTGGATTTGATTGACTGCTAGGCTTAGGGTCAGGCTCAGGGTCAGGGTGCTGTCTCCCCACTGCCACCACTCCACCATCCTTGTTCCTTCCTTTGGGCCCTGAAGGCTGTTGTCTTATGCACACCCCTGAGAAGGGGCACACCTTCCAGCTCAGTCTAGATTGCCATCTTGGGGTTCTGGACTGGGCAGACACCAGAAGGGAAGTGAAAAGGCTCCCTCTCCACCCAGACAAACCTTATCCATCCCCTGGGCTAGAGGGGGCCAGCAAGACTGATGGAGAAAAAGCCACAGGCCTGAGTGAGTTTGGCCACGTGACCTTGGGCATGTCCCTTTCCCTTCCTGACCCTCAGTTTCCTTCAGTAAGAAATGGGTCCGAGAACCCTTCTCAGCCAGCCTGCAAGACAGATGCCTATGAGGCCGCTGGGCATTGTCGTTACAAGGACTGAGCTGATAAACAGGTTTCGGCCCTGGCTTTAGTTCTGGTAGTAGATTAACAAGCAGGTCTCGCCAGAGAACACAAGGGCCCCTAGTGGGGACCTGGGGGATATTTTAAAGGTCTGACTCTCGAGGTAGGAATTTCAGGTGGGTTAGAGCTAGGGGCAAGATTTGGGGGGGATCCCTCAAATTGCCCAGCCTAGATGAGTGCCTGGTGCAGGGGAAGAGTGTGGAGCCAGCCCCTGCAGAAGCGCCCTCCCGCCTTTCCCTTTCTCCAGCGTCCTCTGACCCAGCCCTCTCCCTCTGACAGTGGCAAGCTGGTCTCCCCCAAGTGGAAGAATTTCAAAGGCCTGAAGCTGCTCTGCCGCGACAAGATCCGTCTCAACAACGCCATCTGGAGGGCCTGGTATATCCAGTGTGAGTGGGCACCATGGGCCTCCCCGCAGGGGGGCTGCACCGGGGACTGCCCAGGAAACCCCAGGGCCCTCAGGGCCAGCACCAGCAGAGTGCCACCGGTCTTTTGGGGAGACCAGGCCCCCAGCACCAGGACCCCTGAACAGCTTCTCACCCCCAGAGGGTCTTGGATGTGAAGTTGGGCACAGTAGGGATCAGCCCTTGGAAGTCCTAAGGTGGGCTGAGATTTGGGGGACAGTTCAAGGCCCGTTCTATATCCCACTAGTGTAGTCAAGTGCCTCAAATGGTGGGGTAGAGAGAGGCATTAGACACTATCTGGACCAACTGCCTCACTGTGCAAAGGGGAAAACAGGAATCTTCCATGGGCCTCCACCAGCCTTTCAGTGAAGTCTTTACTGAATACCCAGCAGGAAACCCCCATGGAGATTTTGGGGAAGGGGCCCAGAGAGGCTGTGTGGTATAGTAGAAGGGACTCTGGACTTGGAGTTACCCAGAGCTGGTTTCCCACCCTGCCTCTGCCTCTTGCTGGCTGTGTGACTGCAGGCAAGTTGTCTAACCTCTCTGAACCTATTTCTTCATCTATAACATGAGGCCAGTAGTCCTACCTTGCATGGTTGGCACGGGGATAATGCGTAGGAATGGGCCTGGCACAAAGTTGGTGCTCAATAAATGATGGTTGAATCTGATGTACCCTTGAGGAGGTCATGGTCATTTATTTGGGGATACAAGACTCACCTACCCCCTATGGCAGGGTAGCAGAGGCTGAGAGGGCTTGGACAGTCGGCCCTGTATTGGGACCTTGTCCAGCTCAGTTAGGTCCTGCTGCAGAATCAAAGGCTGCGCTGAGCTGGGACACACAGCCCAGGAGGGAGCACACGGTATTCTTTGTACTGGCCCCGCTGGATTGCACCCAAGCAGAGAGAGGGAGCGTTTTCTGGTCTCTGTTCATCTATGTGACTGGCACTTTCACAGATCATCTTATTTAAGTCTTCCTAGCAACCCCGGGAGAGAGGTATTATTACCCCCATTTTATGGATGAGCAACTGAGGCCCCAAAGGCGAAAAAGGCGAATGACTTGTTCAGGGTCACAGAGCATAAAGGAAGCAGAGCTGTGGCCGGCTGGAAGTCCAGGGCTCTCCAGCTCTGAGCCCAGCACTCCTTCCACTGCTGCCTGCTGGCGGCCTTCCAGTCCTCGCCTGACAACACGCAGGTCGCCCAGTGGGGCAGTGGGAGCTACATGCCTTTTGAATGTCTCCTTGGGTCTCTGCCATTTCTAGGAACTTGCAGGATGGCCCTGGCTGAACCATAAGGCTTTTAGGCCAGGGGGAGTCAATGTCCCCCCACAAGGTTTCACCCTTCACCCTGCCCCCCCAAGCTGGATGGGACACAAGTGCTTCTCTCTGCAGAATAAATTTCTGATGCCACCTGGGGTCCTCGCCCAGACAGACAGACTCTGGTCTGCAGCACAAGTTGCTGGAAGGACCCCAGGTTCTGAGACAGACAGAGGTGGGTTTGAGTCAAGTTCTAGCATGCCCTAGCTGTGTGACCTTGGGAACATCCCTAGCCTCTGCTAGCCGAAGCCTGCTCATCTGTAAAGTGGGGTAATAACAGTCCTGCTGCTGAGGTTTGTTGTGGGTTTGCAGTGGGAGCATCCCTATCTCAGCCCAGGCCCTGACACACACAGGGGCTCCCGGAAGGAGAGCTGCAGGCATTTGTTATTATTACTGTGGTCGTAGGGGCAGCAAACGCAGGCCCATGACAAACGTCAGCACGCCTCCTCCCTGAGCACCCAAGGTCTGAGGGTGGGCTTCAGGAAAAGGGGAGGGTGGGGACCGCTGGAAGGCTGGCTGGCCCCACCCCCTCACGCCTGCCACCCCTCTGCAGGCTCCGGGCCTCCAAGATCCCCTCTTTGCCCACACCCCCAATCGTCTGGGTGTCCTCTGAGCTCCCGGAGCACTGTGCACCTCTTACGGACAGTCTCTCCCCCATGCACTGGCTCGTGTTATGTGTGTGCTTTCCTTAGCTCTCCCACTAAGCCCTGAGCGTCCTGATTTCCTGTGGATTCCCTGCCCCAGCGTGGGTTAGATGGCTGCATGAATGGATGAACTTATCAGTGATGAACTTATCAATAAAACCCGCCCCAGCTCCAGGAAGCCACATGGTCACTGCCCTTCCGTCCAGAGGGCAGGGTCCCTGGGTGGGGGAGGGGAGAGCCCAGCCAGGCCTGCTCAGCCCTGACTCTCTGGGGGCCCTGGGCAAACTTACTATTTCCTGGGGCTCATTCCCTGGGAAGCCAGGGGCAGATACTCTTGGAGACCCTCCTTGCTCTAACCTCCTGGTAGTCCACACACCCAAGGGCCCATTCTTTGTTTTCTGTCCAAGCCACACTCAGCCACCAGGACAGGCCCCCTCCCTTAATCCCATGGGGGTCGTTTTGGAGGATGTTCTTTAGAACAGAACTTTGTAAATGATGCTGAAGGTCCCAATAAACTTCATGTTCAGGTGGTCCCCCTCCTCTGTGTCCTCATTTGTCCCAGAGGAAGTTTGCCCAGGGCTGAGGCAGGACGGGCCCCGTCGACGCCCCTGAAGGGTGAGCGATCATCCTCTTTGTCAGGACTGCCAAAAAAAGTCACTGCATGGGGGTCCAGGGTTTCGAAGGCCTGCTATGTGCCGAGCTCTGTGCCAGATGCAGGGATTCAGGGCCAAAGGACACAGCTCCTGCTTTCCCTCCCAGCGAGGAGGCCAGCATGCAGAGAAATGGCGAGGCAGGGTGGAGAGTGAGGCAGATGGGACCATGGGGTTTCAGAGGAGGGAAGGCTTCCTGGAAGGGGGGCTACCCTGGGCTCTCCTGACAGGTGGGCAGAGGTGGACGAGGCAGAGGAGGGAAGGAAGGGCTGTGCCGTGTAGAATAAGACCAGAGAGTGGGTTGTGTGGGGAAACGGCAAGACTGTTTGGCTTCAAGGTGGCACATATGAGGGACACGGATAGGGGGAGGAGCAGGTGGGGGCCAGTCACAGAGGGCTTGGAAGCCCAGCGAAGGGATGTGGACTTCATCCTGGAGGTTTCACGGGCGTGGAGGGTTTCAGGCCTGAAGTGTGCTTCAGGAGGAAATGGCCTGGCCACAGCAGGAAGACGGACTGGAGGGTGTGAGGCTGGCATTGGGGAGGTCAGGTGACAAATGACACCAGACCAGGGGGCGACAGGGAGAATGTGGAGGGAAGACTATGGCGGAGGAAATGTCCCAGATCCTTGGAACTGAGACGGTTAGTCCAGGGATTAGACAGGAAGGCCAGGAGTCCAGGGGCGTTTCTGTGATTGGGAGGCAGTGTTGGCAGTCCAGGGAGACAGAGGCTTGGGAGGGACACTCCCAGACATCTGAAAGGGACAAAGTGTTGGGACATCCTAGTGGAGGTTCTCCAGGCAGCTGGGAAAAGGGTATGAAGCTGGAAAAGGGCAGGATGGAGAGATTGGGGGCGGGCCTTGCAGAGAAGCCAGGGAAAAGGGGTCAGGGAGGCAGGAGGACAGAGGGAAGTTTCCAGGGGCCGAGGGAGGAGGGGCCGAGGGCTAGGAGGATGGCCCTGGGGAGGACCAGGGCCTTGCCTTCAGGAGCTGGGCCGGTGGGGCGGGTGTGGGGCAGGCGCTGAGTCTGAGTCACGGAGGTGAGGATGAGCCTGGAGGAGTGCAAGTGCAGGTGGTGAGTGACGACTCCTCCAGAGTCTGGGGGAGCAGAGAGGTAAGGGGAAGAAGGCTAGCTTGTTGGGGGAACAAGGTTAGGGAAAGGTTTGGGAGGTGACAGAGAGCCTAGAATGTGTTTATAGGTCAAAAGGGAGGAGCCTGGAGAGAGATCAGGATTGGAGACAGGGAGGGGAGTGGAGGAGGTGGAAAAGGGCTCAGGTAGGTGGCCTGAAGGACAAGTGGTGGTTCTCTGAGGTGAGCGAGGGCAGTGCCAAGGAGCCTGAGGCAGGGGACCCCTGGCCTGCCAGTCTGACCAGGACCTTCTTGGGGCGGCTCACTCCCTGTCGCCTGCCCCACAATCCCATTCAGCAAGCATTGCTGGCACACCTACTAGGCTTCCAAGGGAGGCAGAGGAGGTGTGGGAGGTCGGTTTCACAGTGGGGCATAGAAATAGGAGATGTGGGAGGGCTAGAGCAGGCAGGAAGTCTTCCTGGAAGAGGTGGCACTTAATCTGAGCATCAAAGGCCAGGGTTTGGTAGTGTGGCACTTGGGTCCCAGTCCCCTTTGGGTGCGAGATGAGGGAGCTGGGCAACCGTGACCTGGCCCCCATCTCTCAGATGTGGAGCGGAGGAAGAGCCCCGTGTGTGGCTTCGTGACCCCCCTGCAGGGGCCTGAGGCTGACGAGCACCGGAAACCAAAGGTAGCTGAGACTGGGACCACCACCCACCTGCCTCCCCACCAAGCCTGGCCCCTCCCTTCCGTCGCTCCTCGTGCAGGGCGGGAGGGGCTGGCCCGGATGGGGATTGGGTGAGGGATGGGGGTGGGGGGCGGTGCTACCTCTCGCACTGAGCCCCTCCCCGACACTCCCCAGGCCGTGGTCCTGGAGGGGAATTACTGGAAGCGGCGCATCGAGGTGGTGATGCGCGAGTACCACAAGTGGCGCATCTACTACAAGAAGCGGGTCAGTGGGGGCCCGGGGGAGACCCCAGACCTTCCCCCTGCGGCTGCTGGCTCCCCCCGACTCCGCCCTCCATTAAGACCCAGGCTGACAGCGCCACCGTGTGGCCACGGGGGCTCCTTGCAGCCACCTTACCTCCCAGGGCGGAGGAGCTCCTGAGGGGAAATGAGGGATCCCGTTGATCTGGGAGCACTTGTGAGTAGGGGAGGCCTTGGTGGGAACGATGGAGGAGGGGGCAAGGGACCTGGTGTCCACGTCTGTATGTTCCTGCAGCTCCGTAAGTCCAGCAGAGAAGGGGATCTCCTGGCCCCAAAGCAGGTGGGTGCTCCCTGGACCCAGAGAATTGACAGCTTCCCTCTGGGCGGACAGGACAGTGGCTGCGGGTGAGGGTGGGAAGTGAGGGAGTGGGCTTATCTCCTCTGGTTAACTGAGCCCTTCTCCCCTTGGGAAGGGAAGCCTTGGAGGGCACAGTGGTGGGAAAACCCCAAGGCTTCTGGTTGAGCAAGTGGTGGGGAGGCATGGGGGAACAGAGGGCCCTAAGAACTGGTGTCCAGATAGGAAGAAGTACAGGGGCAGGAAGGGGACCCTTATGTCTTCAACAGGCCATCCTGGTCTGTCTCCTGGGGGGAGTTGTTCAGAGGCCAGTGGGGTGACACTAGCCTTTCAGGTAGCAAACTGGGTCCACCAGAGAAAGGTGGGGAGGGGCTGTGCAGAGAGAGGCCTTGTGGCCGGCTAATCACTTTGTCCCCCAGGCCGGGGGCAGTGGGCAACCCTGTGTCCCCAGCCTGGGGAGGAGTGGGGCTGCTGACAGCTCTGTCTCCCTAGGCGGAAGGTGGGTGGCAGTCACCGGAGCGATGGTGCGAGCAGCTCTTCTCCAGCGTGGTGCCCGTGCTACTGGGGGGCCCAGAGGAGGAGCCCGGCGGGCGGCAGCTTCTGGACCTCGATTGCTTTTTGTCCGACATCTCCGACACACTCTTCACCATGACTCAGCCCAGCCCCAAGCCCCTGCAGCTGCCCCCCGAGGACGGTGAGGGCGTGCACCTGGGAAGGGAGGCCTGTGGGAATCCAGGCAGCCAAGAGGGGACAGCTGGGGACAGTGCCCCCATTCCAGCCTGCCTGCTGCTCCTGACGGCACCACTGCCCCCCTCCAGCCTACGTTGGCAATGCTGATATGATCCAGCCGGACCTGACACCTCTACAGCCCAGCCTGGATGACTTCATGGAGATCTCAGGTGGGCAGGCCCCTCCCCCAGGGTGGGGTGGATGGGCAGGGTCAGTGCGAGGAAAGCCCCAGTATGATTATGAGACCTCGGGCCAGTCCCGGGGCCCTCTCAGAGGATGGACGGTCTGGGTGACTTCTGAGGGATCTTCCTGGTCTCCCTTTTCTGGCTTTGGGATGCAGCTGGTGTGGCCTCAGGTGAGAGCAGGGCCCTTCAGGGTACCCAGGCAGGGAACAGGGGACGAGGAGCATTGGTGCTGCAGGCTCTGGGAGCTCCCAGGAGAGCGGTGCACGCTAGGACTCTTTCAGGGATTTGGATTTGTTTGGGTCAATTTATTATTTACATCATTCATTTTGAAAACTGTTTGTTAAAGAATATTTCAAACATACACACAAGTAGAGAGAGAGTACTTCAATGGGCGCTCCTGTGACCATCACCAGCTTCAACATTTACTGCTCTTGGCCAGTCTTGTTTCATCTCGACCTCACTCACTTGTCCCCTCCGATGTTATTTTTAAGAAAATCCCAGGTATCATATCTTGTAAGGCACTTTCTAAAGCAGTGTGTTTCCCTGCCTCCCTCTTCTGACCCCCAGGGCACCAGGTCACTCACTGGCTTCTTCTGCCCTTCCAGAGGTCCTCACGTCGGTAATAGCACATGTGTCTCTTTCTGCTTTCGCAACAGCCTCTCCCACGTCACTTTCTTTACTCGGCTGTAGGTCTTGGAGACTGTTCCCGATGTTCATACAGTTAGGGGACTCTGGAGCCATTCTGGGGGTCACAGAGACATCGGGGCTCGCCCTATCTCAGCCAAGACCCAGGGGACAGAAAGGGGGTCCCTGGCATAAAGGCGTAGTTTCGTGACCCCTCCACTCCTCCCCCACAGGGTCCTGGGCCCATCGGTCAAGATGTGGAGGCCCGTGGGGCGGGGACTAGGGAATGAGGAACCACCCCCACCCCTGCCTCAGCCCTGGGCGGGAGTGGGGGCTGTGGGGGCAGAGGCGTTGATGGCAGTGCCCTGGGAGCAGACCAGCCTGGGAGGGCAGCGGCCCTGTCTGGGCACACAGACCCCTGCCACAGGTAGGAGCCCACCCGCCCTCACCCCGGGCTCTGGGCAAACCTGGGGCTAGGAAGTGACTTCTCTCAATCTAGGGTGGCTGCTGGGGTGGGGGTGAGTGTGGGCAACCCGTGGTAGGGGATGCCACGCAGAGGAGGTGGCTAGTGTGGCCCCTTCAAGAGCTTTGTCCACCGGGAGGGCAGGGAGCACCAGGGCCACCAGGGCTGCCTCTGATTGTCCCCAAGAGCACCTCACTTGAGAGGAAACACCGTGAGGGGCCAGAACTCGAGGGAGGGAGGGGGTTCGGTGAGGGGAGACCTCAGTGAGGGGCAGGAGGCCTGGGTGAGGGGCGCTGAGGGAAGAGGAGGGGAGCTTGGGACGAGAGAGGACTCAGAGAGGAGATGGCAGGTCAGTGGGTAAACAGAGGCTGGGGAGGGACTCAGGCTCAATGGGCGGCTCTCTCAAGGCCGGGCAGGGACAAGTGGGCAATCTGTGGTAAGGAGATGGTGCTGACTCAGTAATGAGCTGGGCTTGCTGCTCCATGAAGCCCTCGAGGCCTGGGGAGTGGGTAGCAGCAGTGAGCAGGGAGCCGCTCTGTGGCCCTCAGCATCCAGGGGCCAGGCCTAGTAGGCAGCTGGTTCTAGAGCCCAGGCCTCAAGGGGCCTAGTAACAAGGCTTATAGTCCTCGGGGAGTGGAGGATTAGTGACCGCTCACCCTCTGCCACCCAGTCCCTCTGTTAAAGGGAGGCAGCAGGACAGCAAGACAATCCCTCCCTTCTGACCATGTGGCCAAGAAAGACACACATGCGCACACACACACACACACTCAGACATAGCGACGTGGGCGCAGAGCACACAGGCATACGCCGAGCACCTCACATCAGGGCAAGTGCACAGAGACAGAGCTATAGACAGGGGGACAGACACACAGGGAGGCAGGAGACCTCACACTGACACAGGCAGAGCTGGCTGCCCAGCGACACCTAGGCCCCAGAGTCACATGGGATGCACACACAGGTTTAACCCCGTCAGGCTGGAGGTTTGGTGTGGTCTTATCTGTCCCACTGCTAGGTCTCCTTCAAGGTGGCCCCTGGGAGAGAGGCCTACCCAGCTCTCTTGGCTGGGGGGCCTGGGCCATCCAAGGCCAGTGGGGTCAGATCCGACCAGACCAGGAGGCCTGGGGAGCTGGTGCAGACTGAAGGCTGGTCAGGGTCAGAGAAAGGTGCCCGGAAGGGAGCGGGTGGGCGGGCGGCGCCCAGGCCCGGGATGTGGTCAAGCCGCAGGCAGCTGCTTCCCAAAACCAGAATAGCCCAGGGCTTACACAACCCGCACCCCAAACAATCTGGCTGCCCCCTCCCCGCCAGCCCTTCCAGGCTTTCCAGCCCCCCTGACTCCTGCCCCCACTCTGAGCCCACCCTCTGACCCCTGCTGTCACCCCCTTAGCCCTTTCACTCCACTCCTGGGCTCTATGCTTGTTGCCCCATCTGTCGACCTTCCTCAAACCAACTTGTCCCAGACCCACTGACCGCCTGAGCCCTCTCACCCCTATCTTACCCCTTGAACTCCTGTCACCCTGCAGCTCCTCCCCATCCCAGACCTCCTCCCTTGGACCCCACCCCTTTCCCTCCCTGGCACTCTCTATTACCCCCCTTTCTATGTCCCCAGCAGGGCTGCTAACCGGAGCAGACATGGGAGTGCCCAGGCCTGGGGATGGGGAAGGCGGCCTTATGATCCAAGTGTGGGGCTCGGTGGGAGGGCTGCTCCCAGGGGTCCTGTGCACACCCCCACAGTCCCCTGCTGTCTCCCACTCAGGCCCATCCCACCCGCGCCTCTGTTGCTGCTTCCCCTGAGTGAGACAGAAACTCTCCCAGTTTCACAATCTCCTGTGGAAGCCCCCCCTCCCCCGCCGGCCCCCACCCCACCACCAGCCCAGCCTGGGGACAGGGCACGAGGCCCACTCTCCTCCCACTGCTTCCAGACGCAGCCTTAGCCCTAACTGCTGCCTCCCTGTGTGTCTGAATTACAGATTTCTTCACCAGCTACCGCCCCCCACAGACGCCCATGCCTTCGAACTTCCCAGAGCCCCCCAGCTTCAGCCCCGTGGCCACCTCCTCCTTCAGCAGTGGGATCCTGGGCTCAGAGGTGCCCCCTGCCTCCTCGGGCATGACCCACCTCTCGGGGCATAACCTGCTGCAGGTGAGCTCATCACAGCCCGCCCAGCCCTGCCCAGCCCACCTGTCCACGGCTGGGAGCTTTTCAGGGTACTTCTCGAGTGCTGGTCCTGTGCTTGGTCAACCAAGGGGCTGGAGGAGGAGAAAGTCCCCATCTCTGCCCTCCAGGAGGGCACAGTTCAGCTGGGGAGGAAAGACCCTTGTGAAGCAGAGCTGACGAGATGGTTGTGGGAGGGAGGCTGAGGGCAGGAGAGCATGGAGCAGGGCACTGCCGAGGGCCGGCTTGCTTATGGAAGGCCTCCTGGAGGAGGGGGAGTTCTGGGCCTTAGTGAACGGGTCAGGTTTGGACAGAAGAGACCAGCAGAAGGCAAGCCAGAAGGGAGGAGAAGCATGAACGGGAGCATGGAGGCAGGAGCCAGAAGGGAGGAGAAGCATGAACGGGAGCATGGAGGCAGGAAGCTGAGCCTGTGTGCTTAGGGAACAGTGAATCTACCAGGCCCAATTCACATGTTGCCTCCCTGCTGCTAGGTTAGATGCCTTTCCCTCCATCATTAGACTTTCCCGCACTATTGTAGTTCATCACTGAGGGGTCTCTCTCCTCGACTAGAGAGTGAGCTCCTTGCTGGAAGGGCTGTGTTTTGCTCACCACTGCATCTTCCATGCCTAGCACAGTTCAAGCACATCAACAGCACTGGGTAAATGGTTGCCCAATGATTGAGCAAGTGAGTGAATGAATGAGTGTATGTCTGGGTGTGTTGGTGAATAGATAGAAGGGTTGTAGATGGGGGTAGATACTTACGTGGGTTGGTGTAAATATAGGGGTGAGTGGTTGGTTGGATGGATGGGCTGGTAGATGAATTCATAAATGAGTTTGGTGGATCAATGAATCAGCTGGTGGGTGGATACATGGCTGGTGAATGTATAGATGGTGGATAGACGGATTGTGGATGGGTTGGTGGATGAATGAAGGAAGTGTAGATGGCTAGATGGATTGGTGAATGGGACAGTACCCATTGGGCTGGTGGAAAGATAGATGAGCTAGCTCACAGATGAGAGAATAAATACGTAGGTGAATGGATAGAGGAGGGATGGAGGGATGGAGGGATGGAAGGATGGATGGATGGATGGATTAGTGGATGGATTGGTGGATGGATGGATAAATTATTTGGTGAATGAATGGGTGGGCAGGAAGATTGATGCTCTTTCTTATGCCTAATTTGTGCATCAATGTGTTCCACTCCCTTTCCTCATTAAATTATAATTTCCCTGGTGTATGTGTTGAGGGGCAGGGATCATTTCTTCTGTCTCTCCCAGTGCTCAGTCCAGCGCTCAGCCAAGGCAGGAGGCTGCCCGGGTGGCCACAAAGGCCAGCTTTCTCCCCTGCTCTCTATCTGTCCTCCCACCCAGGCTCGGAGCAGCTGCCCTGGCCCCCTGGATTCCGGTGCCTTCCTGAGCTCTGATTTCCTCCTTCCTGAAGACCCCAAGCCCAAGCTCCCACCGCCTCCCACACCCCCACGGCTCCTCCAATACCCTGTCCCTGCCAAGGGGCCTGGCCTGGAGCCCCGTCCCCCACCCCACTTCCCTCCCATGGCTCCGCCCCCTGCTGTGCTGCAGGAAGAGTCTCTCTTCTCTCCCAGATTCTCCTTCCCTACTGTCCCTCCTGCCCCGGGAGTGTCCCCACTACCTGCTCCCACTGCCTTCCCACCCACCCCACAGCCTGGCCCAGGCCCTGCCCCCTCCTCCTTCCCCCTTCTCCCTTCCGGGTATCCGGAGCCCCCATTTGGGCCTCACTTCACAGTGTCCCACAGCCTGCGGCCCAGAGGCAAGCCCCCCACCCCATCCCCTAGGGGGCAGAGGCCCAGCCCCTGCACCTTGGCCCCTGCTGCTGCCAGCCCCGCTGCCACTGCTGGGGGCAACAACCCCTGCCTCACCCAGCTGCTCACAGCAGGTGAGATGCGAGGTGCAGGGTTGACAGAGGGGGAGATGGGGACCTAATGCAGAAGTGGGGAGCCTGTGGGAGCAGAGGAGAAGGTTGAGGGCCACGCTCCACTGGAGGGCAGGGTGGCGAGGAATTAGGGACATGGGCCCTGAATCCGTAAGGGCTGGGCGATGACGGGGTTGGGGCCAGCCCCAGTGGCCCTCACAGTTCTGCCTGTGCACAGCCAAGCCTGAGCAAGCCCTGGAACCACCACTTGTGTCTGGCACGCTCCTCCGGCCCCCAGGGTCCCCGGTAAGATGGCAGGCACTGGGAGGTGGGGGTGAGCCCCGGGGCTTCACTCCAACTCTCCGCCCTTCTCCACTCCAGCAGGAGACGGTCCCTGAGTTCCCCTGCACCTTCTTTCCCCCAAACCCGGCCCCCACACCGCCCCGGCCACCTCCCGGCCCAGCCACACTGGCCCCTCCCAGGGCCCTGATTGTCCCCAAAGTGGAGCGGCTCTCACCCCCAGCACCCAGCGGTAAAGAGGGGTTGCAGGGATTGGGGGGCTCCCAGGAGTGGAGGGAGGAGAAAGAAGAAGGGGGGACCATGTCTGGGGCCAGGATGAAAGGGACAGGCAGTGGGACCCTCTCCTCTGTGTTGGTCTGTCTGGGGTCTGTCTGTCCCTGCCACAGGAGGTGAGCGGCGGCTGTCTGGGGAACTCAGCTCCATGCCAGACCCGGGGACCCTGGGCGTCCGCGTCTCTCCCCCTCAGCCCATCCTAAGCCGGGGCCGTCCAGACAGCACCAAGGTGGCACCATCCCCCCACCCCAAGATCTGTTTGCTACCCCCAGGCCCTCCCACACTCCCTGCTAGGCTCACCCCACTCGCTGTCTGCCCCCCAAGACTGAGAACCGACGCATCACACACATCTCTGCGGAGCAGAAGCGGCGCTTCAATATCAAGCTGGGCTTCGACACCCTGCACGGGCTGGTGAGCACACTCAGCGCCCAGCCCAGCCTCAAGGTGAGCCCCCAGCCCAGAATGGCACCGCCAGAACCAGGACCAAAGCCCCAGGGCCCTCCAGACACCCTGTTGCCTCCTCCCGCCTCAGTGCCTCAGCGGGTCCTGGGGTGGGGGCGCCTCCAGCTCCTCAGCCCCCTGGTGATGCCGCAGATGAGCAAAGCCACCACGCTGCAGAAGACGGCCGAGTACATCGCCATGCTGCAGCAGGAGCGGGCGGCCATGCAGGAGGAGGCCCAGCAGCTGCGGGACCAGATCGAGGAGCTCAACGCTGCCATTAAGTAGGTGGAGGACCTGCGGGCGCTGGGCCAGAGGGCATGCTGCCTGACTCCCAGCCCCACCCCCCATACCCCCAGCCTGTGCCAGCAGCAGCTGCCTGCTACCGGGGTGCCCATCACACACCAGCGTTTCGACCAGATGCGAGATATGTTTGACGACTACGTCCGGACCCGCACCCTGCACAACTGGAAGTTCTGGGTGGTATCCTCACCTGGCTAGCGGCGGGGTGAGCTCTGCAGCCGGACCAGGCTGTGCCTGACTGCAGGCTCAGCTCCACAGGCCAGGCGGGTCTCAGCTGCTCCCAGGGGAAGGGGCTCTGGTTACACCCCCTCCTTCCAGGCTCTTGGCATCTTGGCCAGCAGGATTGCCCAGTGCCGGGCTGGGAGCAGAAGGAAACCGAGGGGGAAGCCCCTGGGTGAGGAGACCACAGCCCTGCCCTCAGAAAGTCCCAGGGCCAGTTTGCAAGAACCTAAACTCAGTGGCATGAGTGAGGCGGGCCCTAGGGAGGATGTGGAATCTCTCCCTCCCTTACCTGGTCAAGCTCTTAACTGAGCTGGGGTGGGAAGCCCAGGGATGGGGGATAGTCCAGCCCAGAAGAAGGGCTGTGGAGGAGCTGGGGGAGGGGCCTGAGAGCCAGAGGGCTGGCAGGCCTTGGCAGTATGGGAGGGTGACTGCAGTAGGGGTCCTCAGGGTTCAAGGCTCCACACTGGGCAGGCCCTTCCCCTGGTTTGGGCCAGATGTCAGGGCTACATGTAAGGTGTGTGAGGGCACTGGCTGGATGACAGGCCTGCTCCTTGACCTGGGCCCAGTTCAGCATCCTCATCCGGCCTCTGTTTGAGTCCTTCAATGGGATGGTGTCCACGGCAAGCTTGCAGAGCCTCCGCCAGACCTCGCTGGCCTGGCTAGACCAGTACTGCTCCCTGCCTGCTCTCCGACCAAGTACGTGAGCCACCTGCCTACCCACCGGGGTCCAGGCCTCAGAGCAGGGGTTCCACTCACTCAGACACAGGTCCAGCCTGTCTTGAACAGCCTGGGGTTTTGGCCATCCCACCATGCCCCTTGGATGGTCCTCCAGCCACCAGGACACCTGCAGACAGAGGTCCTAGGAGGTGCTGATGGTCTTGCCAACTAGTACCTCCCCCATTCCTTTATCTTCAGCATCCAAAGGTAGGGCCCTGACCCCGGGAGGTGTCTCTCTCTTTCTCTCTCTTTCCCCAGCTGTCCTAAACTCCCTACGCCAGCTGAGCACATCTACCAGCATCCTGACGGACCCAGGCTGTATACCCGAGCAAGCCGCACGGGCAGTCACAGAGGGCACCCTCGGCAACCCTTTATAGTGCTGGCCAGACCCTGCCACTCACTCAGCCACCCTGGGGCTGCTTTCCCTGGGCATGGGCTCCAGGGACAACTTCTGGGCACTCCCTCCTGCCCCAGGCCTTGGCTTTCTCCTTTCCCAAGGGTCGAGCAGGGCCCAAGTCTCTTCCAACCTCCTGGAAGCTGGGAAGAACTGAGTTCCAGTCCCTGCTCTGCTAGTGACTAACACTGTGACCTAAGGGACTCATACTCCCTCTTTGGACCTCCGTTTTCCAGTCTGCAAAATGGGGATGGGGAAGCTTCAACCAGAAGATGATCTTGAGGCCTTAGCAGCTGTGACACCTGGAGGCCTAAATTCGCAACTCTGGGAGCTTGAAGGAGGGAAGCAGACAATCCTGTTTCCCTGTCACTTCCCCCTGCTCCCCCACAGGTGGAGCACAGGCCCCTGTTTCTGAGCAGACAAGCAGATGAGGAGGTTCCCTCTCTCTGTGCCTTCACTGGTAGCCTGGAGGGGCTGCAGGATGGTGTCCGTGGGTGAGGCCAGGGAGGTCTGAGCCCAGGAGAGACCCAGGCAGGGGGTGGCCAAACCAGGGCAGGCATCTTGTGTGTGTGGGTATGTGTGTGTGGATTTTGTAAAGAATTTTTAACCAATAAAAACAAAAACTGTCGGGGACTGTTGGCGTGTCTCACTCAGATGGAGAGCTGGTTGGCAGTAGGAGGTGGTCTTATAGAGGGCCTTGTGGGCCATGAAAGGGCCTTAGCTTGTCCTCTGAACTGGAAGTCACTGGAGGGTTTTGAGTAGAGGTGGGACACGATCAGATGTAACTTCTTAACAGGATCCCTCTGGATGCTGAGTTGAAAATAGGCCACAGTGGGGCAGGGGCAGAAGCAGGGAGAACAGTTGTAGGCTGCTGCTGTCATCCAGGTGAGAGATGACAGACACTTGTCCTGGAAATCCTCCCTCCGTGGCCAAGAGAAGGTTCAGAGACGCTTACCACCTTCCAAGTTGGAAGAGGGCAGAGCAGGACCAGGGAGTGGAAGTGACAGGGCCTTCCATCGGAACCATCCAGAAGGAGAACATGCTGCCTCAGTGACCTCCCCACTACGTGAGATGTGCAGGCAGAGGGTGGATGGCCACTGGCTGGGATGTCTTAGAAGGAACTGATACTTCAGATGGGGAGTTAGGGTAAATGGCCCCAAGACTTCATTGATCCTTCCATTGATCCATTTAACAAATATTTCCTGACGGCCCACTACGGGCCAGGTGCTGGTCTTGGCTCTGGAGATTCTTCACTGCTGTACCCCTGTCCTCATGGAGCTGACATTCAAGCCTGGCGAGGCTGATCCTCTCACATCTTCTCAGAACTTTGCAGGATGTTTGCAGGATATAAACAGCAGGCAGTCTTCTGGAGGCTTTGACTTTCCCTCATTCATGTAGAATAATAATAATAATAATAACAAGAACTGCACAGTTATGTAGTGTTTACTACATGCCAAGCACAATTCTAAGCACTTTATGTGTATTAACTCACTTGCTCCCACAGCACCTACCTCTGCAGGCCTGTTGTGAGGACTTAAGAGCACACATACATAAAGCACTTACAACAGTGCCTGGCATATAGCACTGTGGAAGAGCTATCACAATGTTATCATCATCCCCATTTTACAGTGAAAAATTGAGGCACAGAGAGGTTACCTAGCTCAAAGATGCATGGTTGGTGACGTGGCCCCCCAGACTGTCTGACTCCAGAGTCTCTGCTCTTAGCTACTTTTCACTGTGCGGGTGACAAGTTCACCCAGCCTCTAAGTGCCCTTTGCTGCTGCAGACACAGACTGAAGTGGCTCTCTGAAAGGTGAGATCCTGGCAGTTTGTGCTCTGCTGGCTTCACCCACTCACACCCTGCAGGAAGGTCCCCATAAGACACCTCCCTGACCCTCTGTTCCCCTCTAGATGCCACCTTCCCTTGAGAGAGTTGTCTATACTTGCTCTCTGTCCCTCTCCCCCTGCCATTTACCTCCAGCCCCTGCCTTTGGGCTCCTCCTTCCCCTTGCCACCCCAGCCTCACCCCTTCACGAACTCTGCTCTCATGCAGGTCACGTGACTCCCTTGTTGCCAAATCCAACAACCGCTCTCCACTTCTCTTCTTGCCTTCCCCCGGGCCCTCAGAACTCCTTCTTGAAGCACTCTTTCCCTGTGGATCCAGAATTCTGGATCACAGGAATCCAGGAAGGAGCTCACCAGGCTCTCCTTCCTCCTCCCCGCCAGTGCCCTCCCAGGTCCTGCTGTGGGAGTCTTCCTCCACGGGTCCCTCCGTGGCCCGCTGCCCTTCTACTCTGTGGCAAGCCCTGAGCAATGCCATCCCCTTCAGCCTCTGCTGAGGACCCTCTATTCCGTATCTGCCCTGCTTTCCCCCTAGAGCTACACAACCACATATCTGACTGCCAACTGACCCCTCCCTCTGAATGATCCACAGCTCCCTTAACTTTGAAGGAGCCAAAACAGAACTGATCATTTCTGAGACTGTAGCCCACAGTCTTTCCCCTCCAATCTGATCCTCATGCTCCCCATCCCCAGGAAAGGCACCACCATCCAGACACTTGTGCAAGCTGGAAACCGTCATCTTGGGCTCCTCCCCACACCCCACTGTCCTGTGGTATCTGTTACCGAGGCCTGGCCGGTTGACCTTGGAAGATCCATCCCCATGGTCACTGCCCTGGTCCAACAGAGCATCACCTTTTATACAGCCTCTGGCATTAGTCTCCTGTATCCCTTACCGCTGCTTCTCAAACTTAAATGTGCATTTGAATAACTTGGGGGTGGTGGGGCTTTAAAAAATCTTCATGACCAGGTCCAGCCTAGACCAATTAAAACAGAATTCCTGGATGTGGGGTTTAGACATCAGCATTTTTTAGGGTGATTCCAATATGCACCTAAGGTTAAGAACCACTGTAATAGAGGCTTTGAGCTGCAAATAATGTACGTCTGGGGCTCAAGTGGTTCTTAAACTTTAGCGTGCGTCAGAATCACTTAGCGTGCATCAGAATCACTTAGCAAGCTTGTTAAAATACAGATTGCTGGGCCCCCACCTCCAGAGTTTTTGAGTCCGCAGGTCTGGGATGGAGTCTAAGAATTTGTATTTCAGGGCCGGCCCTGTGGCTTAGCGGTTAAGTGCGTGTGCTCCGCTACTGGCGGCCCGGGTTCACATCCCGGGTGCGCACCGACGTACCGCTTCTCCGGCCATGCTGAGGCCACGTCCCACATACAGCAACTAGAAGGGTGTGCAACTATGACATACAACTATCTACTGGGGCTTTGGGGGAAAAAAAAAACGAATTTGCATTTCTAATGATGCTTGTCCAGGGCCCACACTTTGAGAACCACTGCTTAAACAATGAGGAAATTTATCATTTCACCTAACACAGAGGCCAGAGGCAGGGAGGGTTCCAGGCAATGCAAGGTGGAGCTTCAACTGCAAATTGAAGTTGTGCTTCCATTGATTCTTTGGCTCCTGCTTCCCTCCAGTGAGGCCAGGTTTCTGAGCAGATGTTCAAGGTGCTTTGCAACTGGGCCCTGCTACCCCTCCAGGCCTCATTTCTTTGCACAGCCTCCCTCCATTCACAATCCAAGGAGCCCTGAATCTCCAGGGGTTCCTGGGATGCATCATTCTGCTTTGCCTTAGCAAGGCATGATCAGCCCCATGAGGGAGGCAGGCGTAGGCTTTTCTGTCTCCTGCACATGCCCCCTCCCACCGCATCCTTTCCTCTGGCACCATCTGCAACACTGACCCAGACAGGCTGGCACGGTCACTCCTTTCTGCACAACAATCAGTTACTTCTGCCTCCACACCTTGACTCATGCCTTGCTTCCCACCTAGAATTCACCTGTCTAAATACTGACCCCTGAAGGTACAGTCAAATCTCACTGCCCCTCAGGATCCACGAGCAGATCTCTCTCCCTGATCTGCCCAACTTTCCCAAATCCTGCTTTGTGTCATTAGCTGTCCTTCCGAATGTTGGCCTTGGCTTCCAGCTGGGCTGTAGGACACTTTAGGGTGAGAGCAAGGCCTTACCGCAGCCCTGTGGCGAGGGGGACGGCGCATGGATCTTGGAGTGTAGCAGACCCTGGTTTGACTTGGGGTTCTCTCCCTGGCTTCCTTGTTGACCTTGGGTAAGTTACTTGACTTGAGTCTAGTTTTTTTTCATCTGTTTAAAGTTATTTCATAGCAGCACCTGTCTTAAGGCCACTATAAAGATCAGCTGAGGGTCGGCCCCGTGGCTTAGCAGTTAGGTGCGCGCACTCCGCTACTGGCGGCCCGGGTTCGGATCCCGGGTGCATACCGACGCACTGCTTCTCCGGCCATGCTGAGGCGGCGTCCCACATACAGCAACTAGAAGGATGTGCAGCTATGACCTACAACTGTCTACTGGGGCTTTGGGGGAAAAATAAATAAACAAAATTTAAAAAAAATTAAAAAAGATCAGCTGAACTCATGGATGTCAAAGAATCTTGCAGCCTTGACTGAGCTGAGCCCCACTCTTGCTTCTCCCTGTCCCCACATCAATAGACTGGAGTCACAGACCTGTACGTTTCCCCAGGTTCACTCTTCACCTGCGTGACCTCCAGAAAGTCACTTAATAAGCACCTCCTAGAGCATCACTCTCCTAATCTGCAGGATGGGAATGTGAGAAGATGCAATGAAATGCAAAGCTCCCAGATCAATAAATGTCACATGCAAAATGCTTGGTGAATGAATGAAATTCTTCTTCAAAGTACAGCTTTGTCTCTAGGTGGTAAAGAAAGTGGTTCATGGCTGGGCCTCCAGTTCTAAATAGCCAATTAAGGAGGAAAAACCGAGGGCCAGCCCCGTGTTGGCATAGTGGTTAAGTTTGTGCCTTCCGCTTTGGCAGGCCGGGCTTCGCCGGTTCGGATCCTGGGAGTGGACCTACTCACTGCTCATGAAGCAGCCATGCTGAGGTGCGTCCCATATAGAAGAGCTACAACTCTACAACTATGATACACAACTATGTACCAGGGCTTTGGGGAGAAAAAAGGAAAAAGAGGAAGATTGGCAACAGATGTTAGCACGGGCCAGTCTTCCTCAAAAAAAAAAAAAAAAAAAACAAGGAGGAAAAACCCCAGGATGCTCTGGACACCCTGTCCGAGCCCTCCCCACCTCACTGCCCATGGCTGAGTCAATGCAACCCCTCTCCCCTAAAGACAAAAGGGAAGGAAATGAGGCCACTCCATTTGCTCTCTGACTGGATCTGTTTCCTCACGGGGGGTTGCTGTGTGTCTGTCTGTCATCTAGTCTCTGCAGCAGCCTCAGAGGGTCCTGCACCATCAGGAGAGGCGCCCTGGTGGGCGTGGAAACGTTTGAATCTGAGATCCCTGACCCCAGTACTTCCACTCGCCTGCGAGGCTGGGAGGCCCACAGAGCACGCCTGTTCTGGGAACATTCCCTCTCCACCCAAGCGGGTCTAATCCAAATTCTATCGATTATTTCAGAATATCAGATATTTCAGAATATCTCCTTTTTGGTGAAATCCGAATAATTGTGTCAATGCCAATTTCCTGGTTTGGATGTTGCATTATAGTTATGTAAGATGTTACCACTGGGGGAAACTCGGTGAAGGGTACATGGAACCTTCCTGTTCATATTTTTCAATTCCCTGTGAATCTATAATTATTTCGAAATAAAAAACGTCCTGTTAAAAATCTCCTTTTCAACTTCCTTCCCACTCCCCAGGCCACCCCTTATCACTTCCCTCTTGGATCCTTGCAACCACCCCCTGGTTTTCCTCCTGTGTTTGGTCTTGGCACACACTCTCCACCCAGAGAACCTCGGATTTTGCCCTGTCTCACCCTGTAATAGCCAGGGGAGGCTGCTCTCGGCTTGCTGGGCTGAGCAGGTGCTCAAGACCTCCAGACCTTTCCAACCTTATCTGCCGCTTTTTATTTTGCTGTGCCCTGCCTCCCCACGGTGTCCCTCCATCTGGGGTCTTTGTAGAGGCTGTCCCACACTCCATTCCAGGACTACCCTTTCCCTCTCCATTAACCGTAAAAGCCCCCCTGAGTTTCCCCTGATGCTAAGAAGAGTTTCCCACCTATTAAAAGGGAGCAATAACCCCTTTCGCCTCCCTGAAAGGATCCAGTGTGTGATGGGTGGAACAACGCCTTTAATAAATGATTATCAGTAAATTATTCAAGGGGAGGCCGGACCAAGGCCTGCAGATCTTGCCCCCAGCCTCCCCGACAACACACCCTCAACCGCTAGGCCCCTCTAAAGGCCAGGCCCCGCCCCTCGGAGGCGCTCCGACGGCCAGGCTCCGCCCCCGGGACCCTCCACCGGCCAGGCCCCGCCCCTCGAGACCCCCCACGGGCCAGGCCCCGCCCCTCGGGTCGCTCCATCGGCTAGGCCGCGCCCCGCGTGCGTGCGCGGCTCCGCGGAGACGTGCGGGCGCCCGCGTGGCCGGAGTCTGAGGTGGCAGCGGCCTTGCCAACATGGAGCTGCCGCAGATTCCGGAGCTGATGGGGCTGTCGCTGTTGCTCGGGCTGCTGGCCCTGATGGCGACGGCGGCGGTAGCGCGGGGGTGGCTGCGCGCGGAGGACGAGACGGGCGGCCGGTCCGCGGGTTAGTGGGCCACGAGCCGGTAGGGGCGACCCACGGGGACCCTGCTGCCGGCCTCTCTCTGGTCCGACCTGCGGTTCGGGCCTGCGTGGGTGTCGGGGACCCGCTCAGGTTCTCCTCTTGTGAAATGAGCTTCGCCCCCGGGACGAGGGGCCGCCTCGCCGGGCTGGTCGCGCCCCTCCGGGCTGGTCGCGCCCCTCCGGGAGGATAGTGAGAACCGGGTCCCGCGCTGCCGCCCTCGGTGGTCGAGGCCCGGCCGCTTGCCCTGCGCCGCAGCCCCTCCCCGGGTCGCTGCGAGAGCGCCGTGAACTCGCGGGCGCGCTGCTCGGTCGTTATTTCATGGAGGGGGGGCATTCATTCGCGAGCATTCGGACTAGTTCCCCGACGTGCAGCCACGTTTATGGAGTACCTACCACCTGTGTGGGCTTTGAGTCTTTTCCTTTAGGGAGTCCACTGTGGGTAAGGGAGAGGAACATCTGAAAATGTAAGTGAAAAATAAAGCCTAAGAGGTTTCATAGAAGAGGTCAGTACTTGAGACGGGAAACCCAAGGGTGGGAGTGGCCAGCCCTGCTTTTTCGGTAGAGGGTCAAGGAAATCTTCACTGAGAGTGGGGAACACGTGCGGCGGGTCTTGAAGGATAGGTGTGTGCGAGTTTGCCAGGAGGCCGAGGAGGGAGGAAGAAGGTTGCTGGCAGTGAAGGCAAGGACTCCTGAGACAGCACGTGGTATGACTAGTGTGAGAGTAGAGGGGAGGCTTGTGGGGAGGCTTGTTAGACAAGGCTGGAGAGGTGAGCAGAGGGCAGATTGTGGCCATCTTTGTGTGTGGGCCTCAGGAGTTTTTTTCCTGTAGGAATTGAGGAGCATCTGTAGTGAGCTGTCGCATGCCAACTTTGTGCCTGGCCTGATTCTCAATTAAATTAGCTATTTTGTGCAAAACTGACAGGCGCCATTCCCTGCACGGGGTAGGTGCTCAACATATGCTGACCACCTCTCCTCCCTGGATTCCCTCTGGGATTCCTTGGAGCCTTTAATGCTTGTGTTGGGTACTCTGCTTGTCATTTTGTATATATTATCTCATCCAATTGTCACAACTTTAAGGAAGCCAAGGCCTAGAGCAATTAAGTAACTTACCCAAGGCCAGGGTCACCAGATTGGGTTGTGCACATTATTCCCTACGTAGGGATAACTGGCCAAGGATCTCTACTCCACTGGCCGTGCTGTGTACCCACTGAGCTATGCCAGCCCAAAGATGGTGGTGCCATGTGCACTAACAGCAAGCAGCCTCCTCAAGATCACTCAGTGGTAGAGACACAATCCAAACCCAGATCTAATTCCAAAGCCTCTGTTTTTGCCCACATAACTCTCTTCTTGAGGACAGGCCATGTCTTGTCATCTCTTGCTGTTCCACTCTGCCTGGCCAATCATAAGTGGTCAGTAATGCTTATGGAGTGAGTGGATGGATGACATGGTCTTTCCTTATAGGCCAAAAAGCAAATGGATTTCCACTTGACAAGTCCTTGAGATCCAAGAAGCAGAAACAACATCAGCGGATTCGCAAGGAGAAGCCTCAACAGCACAACTTCACCCACCGCCTTTTGGCTGCAGCACTAAAGGTACATGGATACCCATGCACAGACTCACACCCCTGCTGACTTTTCCTTTGCGGTAATCTTTGCATGTTACAGACCCCTCTGCCTCTAACCAAAATTGGTAGGGATGCCCCATCCTATCTCTTCTCATCACGTCCCATCAGCAGCTTGCTGTTAAACCAGGCAGCAGGGCCCCGGAGTCATGGCTGCAGATTGGGCTTCCCCATCTACCCAAGGGGTCCCTGTTCACACTTCCTGCAACCCTTCCCCTAGAGCCACAGTGGGAACATATCTTGCATGGACTTTAGCAGCAATGGCAAGTACCTGGCGACCTGCGCAGACGATCGCACCGTCCGCATCTGGAGCACCAAGGACTTCCTGCAGCGGGAGCACCGCAGCATGAGAGCCAACGTGGAGCTGGACCATGCCACCTTGGTGCGCTTCAGCCCTGACTGCAGGTGGGACAGGATGGAGCCTCAGGTTTGCCTGCAGAAGCTCAGCTCCAGACTTATGTCCTTCCCATTCCTGGTTTGGGATAGTGAGGGGGGACCCAGGGTCTCCCTTGGGGCCGCAGAAAGAGAGCATCCAGACAGCCTGAGCACTGCCCAGGGCTCCCTGGAGAGCTATGCAGCTACACGGCAAGGAAGCAGAGAGGCACAGATCTGTTCCCACTTGGGAAGCACCAAAGCCTGGCTTCCAGATTAGTCTTGGGAGCTGTACTGGGTTTCTAAACCCTAAAGAGAAACCAAAGGAGCCAAAGCTATGAGAGTCCTATCTTTTTTTTTTTTTTTTTTTTGAGGAAGATTCACCCTGAGCTAACATCTGTGCCAATCTTCTTCTATTTTTTTCATATGTGGGACACCTCCACAGCGTGGCTGGTGAGTGGAGTATGTCCGTGCCCTGGATCCGAACCCGTGAACCTGGGCTGCTGAAGCAGAGTGCACAAAACTTGAACCACTCAGCCACCAGCCTGGGCCCCGAGAGTCCTATCTTTTGATAGTTTTAAGAGATTTTGAACCAAGAGGTTAAGTTGTAATGCAAGACTGTAGGGCATGAAGGGAGATCTTGGTTTTCCTCAGAGCCTAGAATAGGCCCTGGCACACACAGGCCTCCATGTCCAAATGAGTGAGTAAGTTGTCCACTCCCTGTCTCTAGAGCCTTCATCATCTGGCTGGCCAATGGAGAGACCCTCCGTGTCTTCAAGATGACCAAGCGAGAAGATGGGGGCTATACCTTCACGGCCACCCCAGAGGACTTTCCTAAAAAGCACAAGGCACCCATCATCAACATTGGCATTGCTGACACAGGTAAGAGGCATTCAGAGGGTGGAGCTTGCTTAAGGTAAGAGAGAATGGCCCCAGTTATGTTTGCTGAATCAGTTAATGCTGCCTGAGAGTTATGCTCAGCCTCAAAATGTGACAAAGGGGCTCTGGCTCTGGGTTCCCCTGGAATCCTAGGAGCCACGGCAAGTCCCCAGGGGAGGCAGGTAAGAGCCACAGTCTTTAGCAAAGTCCTCATCTGTGGTGACCCTTGGCCTGGGAGGGGAGCATGGATACTTTGGACAGCAAAAACCTTCATAAGTGTCTCCTTGGAGAATGACAGTTGCTCAGGTCATTGACCTCAACTCCTGTCACTCTCCTCACCCCTCAGGGAAGTTCATCATGACTGCTTCCAGTGACACCACTATCCTCATCTGGAATCTGAAAGGTCAGGTGCTGTCAACCATCAACACCAATCAGATGAACAATATACATGCTGCTATATCCCCTTGTAGCAGGTGAGAAAGAGGGGACTTTGGCATCTGGGATGGGCAGAGGTTGGGGCTGGGGGCCAGGGACAGAGCAGAGAGCCAGCTTCAAATAGTGGAAAGAGCATCCAGTGTGGAATCAGGACTCCTAGGTTCAAGTCCTTAGTCTTTATTTCCTCATCTGTTATTTTTAGAAGGTTGGGGTGGGGATTTAGGGGTACTGCATATCTTATAGCATGGCTGTGAGGATGAACTGAGTCACGTGTATAAAAGCACAAGATACAGTGTCATTTAGTTAGAAGATGATTAACTTTCTCAGGAAAGAGGTTTAGTGGGTTTTCAGAAACAAGATGCCATTACAATTAAGTTTCAAAGGAAGTTGGGTTGTATGGCAGGTTTGTGGCCTCATGTGGCTTCACTCCGGATGTAAAAGTTTGGGAAGTCTGCTTTGGGAAAAAGGGGGACTTCCAGGAGGTTGTGCGAGCTTTTGAACTAAAGGGCCACTCTGCAGCCGTCCACTTCTTCGCTTTCTCCAATGACTCCCGGAGGTGAGTGAATCCTCTCTGATTTCTTACCAGTGGCTCTGAGTCCCTCTTGGTAACTGGGTCGTCCTGCCTGTCTTGGCAGCAGCTCTGAAGTGGGTGGGGTGGCTGGCCCTCAGCAGAAAGTAGACACAGCAGTGGAGTTAGCTTCCTAGCTGGAGCCCCTAGTGCTGTCCCAGTGCCCTCCCCTCCAGGGTGTTTTGGGGCTAGGGCCGTGATTTTCCATGCTACAGGATGGCCTCTGTCTCCAAGGATGGCACGTGGAAACTGTGGGACACAGATGTGGAATACAAGAAACAGCAGGATCCCTACTTGCTGAGGACAGGCTGCTTTGAAGAGGCAAGCACTGTGCCGTGCCGCCTGGCACTCTCCCCTGATGCCCAGGTCTTGGCCCTGGCCAGTGGCAGCAGTATTCATCTCTACAATACCCGGCGGGGTGAGAAGGAGGAGTCCTTTGAGCAGGTCCATGGGGAGTGTATCACTGACTTGTCCTTTGACATCACTGGTCGGCTTCTGGCCTCCTGTGGGGACCGGGCAGTGCGGCTCTTCCACAACACCCCTGGCCACCGGGCAGTGGTGGAGGAAATGCAGGGCCTCCTGAAGCGTGCGTCCAACGAGAGTACCCGTCAGAGGCTGCAGCAGCAGCTGACTCAGGCCCAAGAGGCCCTGAAGAGCCTGGGTGTCTTGAAGAAATGACTTCTGGAGGGTGTGGCAGGAAGGGTCTGGTCTGCTGCCACCACTGCTGCCACTTTTCTTCCCAGGTGCTCCCCAGCTGGAAATCATTTGAAAGGAATATCCTGATTTTCTTAATGGTGGCCCCTCTCTTCTTTTTCCCATTGAAACTGTTCTTACCTGCTTAGATCTGTCTT
This sequence comes from Ceratotherium simum simum, assembly GCF_057802395.1. Taxonomy (NCBI): domain Eukaryota; kingdom Metazoa; phylum Chordata; class Mammalia; order Perissodactyla; family Rhinocerotidae; genus Ceratotherium; species Ceratotherium simum. Next base: position 43,184,736 of record NC_141925.1, on the reverse strand, counting down.
CTTGCTGGTTGTGACTCCTGGCCTTACTTGACCTCCCAGGCTAATGACCAAGGTGCTTCTCTGTTTCCTGGGCCCAAGAGGTGGAATTGGTCTTCACCAGGCACTGAGAAGAGTGGTAAATAGAAGAGAGAGAACGTGGTCTTTGACCTTGTGGCAACACACTCTGGTACCCAAAGAAGTTTGTAATTGTGGAGGCAAAAGCCAGGAAACACCTGAGTATTAGACAGCAGTTTTGCAGGGGTGAGAGATGGGATATCTTCCAATTACACAACTGTGGGATGGCGTCAGGGAAAGGCTAGACTTAATCCAGGTCGAGCTGCTAACTCCATCAAAAAGTAATAAGGGATTTCATTCTGTGCCTCGGTTTTCTTACGTGTAAAATGGAGAATAGTCCTCTCCTGACCTCCTTACAAAGATGTTGTCAGGGTGTGAGAGTATAAAGTCCCAGATTTGGAAACAAAAAAGTGGACAAGAGTAGTAATATATGTTATCTGTTGTCCAATATCATTTATTAATGATGGGTGAAAGTGGGTCTCAAACAGCATAGTTTGAAACTAAATTAGAAAGAAAGAAACACGTGCCTTGAGAAGGTGAGGTTTCTAGAACTTGGTCATACATTTCCTATCTGGTTCTGCTTTAAGTTGTGTGGAGCAGTCGTAGCACCTCAGGATGGGACTCCTTTCTTGTGGGAGTTGTATTCTGTTTCCAGTTCATCAGACATTTGCGTGCCTGTTCTGTGCCCATGAGTGCACTAGGCACAGGAGATCAACATGAGTAGGACATGATCTTGGCCATTACAGGTGGCTGGTGGACGAGAGGTACACGTGTCTGCTAAGTGCTTTCTGTTGGTTTATTCGTGGCTGTGGAGGGCTGTTGTAAAAGGGCAAGAGAGAGGACTGCATCAGGACAGATGCGATGGGTTTGAAGTTGAAGAGAGAGGTTTGATAAGAGATTAGTTATTTAGAAGTCTGAATTTTTGGATTTGAGGGCTACTTGGATGTAGGAGGTAAAGGAAGTGAGGAATCTAAGAAGATTTGATTGAGTATAGGCAAAATGTATTCGTCCAAAATCAAATTCTTATTCCCTCTCCCTAGAACTGGGACCTCCCCTGGGAAGCCCCAACTCATGTAAATTGTGGTTTGAACAAGCAACAACCTCGGAGTTCTCCTTAGTTACTCCCTTTTCATTACTCCCACCCCCCCCCACTGCCACTACTACCATCCACTCCGTCAGAAAATTCTTTCAGTTATGCTCCAGATTATATCCTGAATCTGCTACTTCTCTCCATCTTTTCTGTTACCATCCTGGTCCTACTCACTGTCACCTACTGGACTGTTATAACATAGCTTGTTCATCGGTCTCCCTGCTTCCTTTCTTGCCTAATTAAATCCCTTTTCTACATAGCAGAGTGATCTTTTGAAAATGTAAACCAGATCACAGTGTTCCCAAATTAAAACCCTCTAAAGGCTTCCTATCACACTTGGAATAAAATCCAGAATTCTCACCATGGCCTACAAGGGCCCTGTGATCTGGTTTCTTCCTTCCTCTGTGATCTTGTTACCACTCTCCCAGGCACCCCAACCTTGCTATTCCTTGACCAAGCCAAGTTATTTCTGGCCTCAAGGGGCACTTGTGCCCATGCTGTTCCCTCTGCTTCGAAGCATTTTTCTTTTCTGTTGGCAGACTTTTCACGCTTGTCATAATTCAGTTCTCAGTTTCGATTACACTTCACAGATGCCCTCCGTGACCACCCAGTCTGAAGTAGCCCTTTCCACCAATCATATCACACCCACCACATTAGCTTGTTTTATTTATTTTGTTTACTTAATGCTATCTGAAATTATCATTTGGATATTTGTTTGCTTCAGGGGTTTCAGCTTAAATGCTTATAGATATCAAGTGAATAATGTAAATCCATGAATTGGGCCACAGCTGTCCAGTGTAAGACAGTAGGAAATGGGACTGAAGCAATCTCTGGGGGGCATGCGTCCTAGGTGAGGGGCAGGGCTGGCTGCTACTTACTGTTAAGGAATCCAGCACAAGTAGCCAGTTCAGAGAAGCTAGAAGTTGGCAGTTATAAAATAAAAAATTAAACACTCTATGGGCCAAACAAAACACTAGTGTGGGCCAGATGTAGCCCATCCATCTCTCATTGGCGGCTTCTGGATTGTTCATTAACCCACTGGAATGTGAGCTCTGTAAGGGCAGGATCCTTGTCTTGTCTTATTTGCTCTGTATCCCAAGCACATTACCTGGGACAGAGTAAGCCCTCAATAAAGGGTGAACTCAAACCAGGGACTGCCGACAGAAGCTTCAGTACCCCCTATGTATCCTCCCACTCCCGGTTTCCACTGGGGTTTTGTGTTCCTAATAACAGACTTCTGCTTGATAGTGCTCTGTACGTGTGTCCTGGTGAATATTTGCTTTCTGGTTGTCAGAGAATGAGACTAAAACACTTCCTTGCATACCTACTTGGCTCTGGCTTTACTCTCATTGTAGATGCAGGAGAGGAAATCCCCACAGAATGTTGAGTTACTGGAGTCAGAAGTCTTCGGTTTCAGTTTGAGCTGGAGTACTTACTGACTTGAGACCTTGAGCAGATAGATCACTTGATCTCTCTGAGTTTGTGTCCTCCTCTGTAAAATGGGAATAAATCCTGTCCTGCGTGCCCTGAGGGGCTATGAGTTTCTAATGAGATAAGTGAAAGCACTGTAGAGAAGTCAGTACACGAACTTGCTGAGGACAGAGTTCCTCTCGCTCAAGACGGTGCTGCCGCTCTTGTCAGCATGGAGAATGTACCTGGTTGTTAACGTAGAGCTGAGGCCACCGTGTGTTTTTGATCAAAAATCCTCGTCAGTGAAGGCAGCGTTAATATTTTAATATTACTATTTCAACTTCTGTGGGTTTGAAATTTTCCAAAATAAAAGTTGGGAAAATATTAAAAATGGTGGTATATAGCCCATTTTTATCACTCATCAAAAACAGAAAAAATACTTAAGCCACAAAAGTGCACAAAGTCCTCTTGATGGGGCCGGCCCCGTGGCGTAGCGGTTAAGTGTGCACGCTCCGCTGCTGGCGGCCTGGATTCAGATCCCGGGCACACACTGAGGCACCGCTTGTCAGGCCATGCTGTGGCGGCGTCCCATATAAAGTGGAGGAAGATGGGCACGGATGTTAGCCCAGGGCCAGTCTTCCTCAGGAAAAAGAGGAAGATAGGCATGGATGTTAGCTCAGGGCTGATCTTCCTCACAAAAAATAAATAAATAAAGTCCTATTGATAGTCTTGGTTTAGTTCCGTCTAGGTAATAAGAATACTCACGTCTAAAAGATTGTTCTGTAATGGGAGATTATAGGGGGTAAGCAGGAAGCACATACTACTGTGATGAGTTATCAGTGATGGTAGGTTATTTCATACAGCATTAGATAGACCCAGCATTGCCCCAGACTGGCCACATATCTAGAAAATAATTTAGGGATTCATGTACTCCTCTACAAAATTCCAGAAATGTAAGCCTTCCAGTGAGCGTGGCTTGGTTTCAGCACATAGCTCTTAAGGCCAAGGTTTACTGATGGGCACTGGTTGGCATTGCAGAATCAGCCACAGCAGCTGAAAGCATGATTCATACACACAAACCTGTGAATGTCGTCTGAGATTGTGACTGCATTTCCAAGTCTTCATTTCTTTGAGCTTCCAACTCTGATTCCGGAATTCAGGGTGATTGGAAAATGAGTTCACTTTTCACTTGCTTTCTATTCAGTATCCATACCCGGTTTGAGTCCATTTGCATTTTCTTGATCACATTAAAAGCAGCCAACATTGAGTGCTAAGCATTTATTTAATCCCTACAAACTCACTCGTGTTTTTGCCTTAGCTACTCTCCCAGTAACCACATCTTTGTTTTCCTTTGGTGAACTGCCACTTCCCCAACTCTTACTCCGTATGATTTATAGAGGATAGACCCAGACCCTCCAAGGGGGGCATTCAACCAACCAGCAGATCCCTGGACTTTGCCAGAACTTTAGAAAAGTGAAAATATCTTTAGTTTTCTGCTGGGATTGCTTAGTAAGTAGGATGTAAGCTTGTTACTATGTGTAGTCCTGCCTGAAAATGAAGCCAACGTAGGAAAGCAGGGCCAAAGATGTAGAGAGACTACGTGCTAAGGATGCTGTTTAGACTGTCAGATCCAGACACTCCTGAGGTTTCCACTATTGGACATGTCCGTTATAAGAGCCAATAAATTCCTGATTATGATGAAGTCAGTTTGAGTTGGGATACTCTTGCAACCTAAAGAACCTTAACATCAGTATTATTAGAGAGTCCAAGTAAATTGCCCAAGGCATATAACTAATAAATGGCATGCCCAGATATTTAAGTTTAGGCCTATCTGGTACTAAAGTACATGTGTTGAACCACCAGGCCCAGCTCCAACATTTGTAAAGCCAGAGGCAAGACTACAAATGGAGGCCCACATGCCATGTCTTAATATTCAAAAGTTATAAATCAAGCTGAGCTCAAATATGTTCTATCCTCCTACCATGATAGATATGACACCCGGGAAGGCCAAGTTCGAATTTAGCATTCTGACTCGGGTCTGTGCCATAATATGGTGTCAAAGCAGGCCATCCCGTGGCTCCCCTTCTCGTCCCACCTCATTCTTTCCCACATTGTGAGGGACACCCCAGCCCACACCTCCAAGTGCCGTCACATCCCTGCAAACCACCACCCCTTGGCCACCCGCCACTCGGGCCTTAGGGTGTACACCATGGCAGCTCCACTTGTGTGAGAGTAGACCCATGGGAGAGGCTCCGACAGGCCCTGGAAGCAGATCTGAGTCTGCTGGACAGGGATTCCAGGGTCGTAGGTACCTGGACTGTGGTCTCATGAGTAAGGTGGGGACACAAGCTCTGGGTGTCACGTTTCCCTGGTCCTGCAAACTGTGCCTTGTGGGAAGGAGGCCAGGACGGTCCCCACCAGGAGTCCTCTTCCCACGTCTAGCACTGTTAACCACACTTCATTTTTCCCTGCAGTTTCGAGTTCGGTACACTAAGGTCTTCTTAACACATCAGAAATTCAATACAGTGAGTATTTGATTGTGAGTTCCTGGGAGGTCAGCCAGGTGGTCTCCGAGTTCTTCTAAAAGTTCTGGATATATGGGAGCAGCCTGGTATATCTTCTTAACCGGTATCTGGCCTGATTACTGGCTCTGCGTTCTTACCTGTAACTTTCTCTAAGTATCCCACAGACCAGCTGCAGCCAGGGTACCAGGACAGAAACTATTTGCACCTTGATCATTTCTGCATCACATCCCAGGCTGCATCTGACAAGTTAGGAAGGAAGCCGTGGGGAGCTGAGCACCCAGCTTTCTCAGACACCGATAGAGCTTCTCCTCCTGCTTTGCTTGTACATGTTCTCCCTGCAGCAAGTGAGCTCAGCTTTTTCACACTTCAACCTCAAACTGCTTACTGGCTAGTAGTGTATGCCAGCTAATCGAGTAGGCAGGCATTTGTTTTTGTAAAAATCTTAGTTAAACTTCTTATTGAATAGCCTGTTTTATCCTCTAATCTCCTTTACTTTCTTCTTTAATGGCACATTTCTCCCACAGCTGAAACAGATTTGATAATAATGGCTAACATTCATGGAGCACTCATTATTGTCCAGATAACTGTTCTCAGTGCTGTCCAGATAACTCATTTCATCCTCCCAACAGTTCTGTGAGACAGGTACTGTTAAAATTTCCATGTTACAGATGGGGAAGCGACAGCTTTGCCCAGGTCACTTAGGAGGTGCGTGGCTGAGCTGAGATTCCAACCCACGAAGTCTGGGTCCACAGCTCATGATCTTAATGGTTCTCAAGCTGTGGCAGGTGTCACAATCACCTGGGACCTGGATATTGCTACAAGGGCCCAGGTCCTGTTCTGCATCTACAGGCCCGGACCTCTGTGGTCTTCATTAGCTCTCAGGTGATTCTGATACCGAAGTCTGAGAACCACCGCACTGAGCTATTCTGCCTTGATTTTGAATGTTATGCATACGCTGCTGCCCTGCCTGAGGGTGTGTTCCTGTTCCTACAGTGAGCGTTTTCTTGCTTGTACCCAGGGGAGGAGAGACTGCAGGGGAGCTTGGCACACACTGTGCTTGGCACCAAGAAATCCCCCAGCTCTTGTCGCTGGTCACATGAGCCATCACCTCAGCTCTCTTAGGAGTCCCTCTTTGGAAACTGCCTTTCCCCTATTACCTCAGACTAACTTAATGGCTCCTCAGCACTTTCACAAGCCTTAACATTCCTCCATCTCTACCCCACATTGTATTGTCATTTATTTGTGCTGTGATTGGTTGTCTGGAGGGCAGGTGACATGTCTGATTAAGTTCAGTATCCTTACAGCCTAACAGGGCCAGTCAGTCGAATAAAAGTTCTTCCACCTCCCTGGAACCTTCCCCAATTGCCCCAGGCCTCATGATCCCTGAGCGCCCACTTGGGTGCTCATTCTGCACCTCTCCCTTCTGAAGTGCCCATTTCCATCACCTGACCCCAGGGTACTGCGGCCTTTAACCCGCATGTGGTTTGGGGCATGTCCTTTAAACTCCCAGAACCTGAGGCTGCTTTCAGATGAGGGTCAGGAACAGACTTGGCTTGTAGGTTTGTAAGCTACACAATACACGGAGAGCATAAGATGGCCTTCTCATCCTAACAGTGGGCTGTTACGTCCCAGGGACTCCTCCCTTCCTTCTCCCCGCCTCATTCTGACCACTTTGACAGGGGCTGTGGGATCTTCGCACTGCCTGCACCCAGCCCCACAGGAGCGTCAGGGAAACTAGCTCATTCGTTTGCTGATCTTGCTGTAATTCTTGAAGCCCTGGATAGTATCTTGCAGATGGACATATTTTTATAATTATAATAAATTATAATTTACATGACTCCAGTAAAGTCATGTTTCAGAGACTAATATCTTGGGCAAAGGTGCAGAAAGTTGTGTTTCTGTGTTGTCCACGTTTTCTACAATGAACACATACTTCTTTTATAAAATTAGTAAGAGGGGCTTGCCCAGTGGTGTAGTGGTTAAGTTCGCATGCTCCAATTTTGTGCTCTTGAACCCCTTTGGCCCGGGGTTCACGGGTTTGGATCCCGGGCGTGGACCTACTCACCACTCCTCAAGCCATGCTATGGCAGGCGTCCAACATACAACATAGAGGAAGATGGGCACAGATGTTAGCTCAGGGCCAATCTTCCTCACACACACACACAAAAAATTTGTAAGATCATCACATGATGTATTGCAAGTACTAATAATAACCTCTCATTACATATATTTTCTCACTTCATAGCAGCTCTTGTAAAGTAGCAATTATTATCCCCATACTGCAGTTGGAAAAACTGAGGTTTGTTGAGGTAAGTAGCAAGCAAGAATTAAACCCTAGGACGGAGCCTAGAGTTCAAGCTTGTTCGTGGCTTACCCCACACTGCCTCTGACCTTGCATCCGGAGGTAAGTTCCTTGAGAGCAGGGACTTGACGGTCTCAGGAGTCTGTCTTGCCCCTCCCTCATCCTCAGTGCACCCACGCAAGTGAGCGCACAGCAGGCACTGCACATTTGTTGTTAACACGATGGACGCATATACTTATTGCTTGACAGTAAGTGAGCTCCCTATGGCCACCACTTACCCCATCCGCTGTGCAGTTGTGCCGCCAATAGACATCACTCCCTCGCTCTCAGGGTTCACTACCTCCTGTGGGTTTACACACTGGCGCATGATCCTCCCAGGGACTAGTGGCTCTGAGTGAGGTCGTTAAGGCTCCAGAACTGGAAGGCCAAACCCTGGAGCACCTTCCAGGACTTCAGCACAACCAGACAATTTGAACTGTCCACATGGGCAAGGAAAGGCAGCAGCTACAAAGAAGCCTTCATGCCGGGGCAGGAGGGGTGGGCTGGGGTATCTGCAGTCCCAGACCCCTCCAAGCTGCTTGCTCTCTGGGTCTCTCGCTGGGATCCCTGGAGCCCAGAACCATTGACCCCTGCGGTGATGCTGGGGAGTCAGCTGATGGGAGCAAGTGGTGGGGGGGCTGTTCCTCATCCAGGACAAAGCGTCCAGAGGCCATTGTGATGTTGCAGGATTCAGCACCACACCCTGGTGTTCGCCGACAGTATCATCCCTTTTCCCTCTGTCCAATAAGAGGTCCCCCTTCTCACCTCTCAAGTCTTTTTGATCCAGCTAATCAGGTCTTAAATGACTGCTAAGTCCTCTGCCTCAGCACTTACAGGTTGTAAAATGATCTTTGGCCCAGATGCAGGCATGCACACAAGCCATCCCCCTGCAGCCAGTAGGTTTGACAGCCACGTATGTTTCAGGGGCTTTGGGAGCCCAGAGGCAGGAAGAGTAGCAACCATACAACACACCCAAAATGAAAGAGCTGTTGATGATGGTGGGGGCGATGTTGATGACTGTGGTGGCCTCGGGTCCATGAGTGCTGCTTTCACCCTAACCAGGTGGCCTCTCCCCGGCATACCTCGAAGCCTCTTGTGATCTGGAGCCCAGGGCAAATGTGGCCTTTTTGATGTGCTGCTCCCCAAGTGCCCCTACCCCATGTTCATTCATTGAGAGTGCTAGGACTGCCAGGGACTTGCCCACGTGGCAGAGATTGCTAGTGCTCCCCAACATCCATGCTTCTCTTTCTCCTGGACACAAGGCTAGACTTGCCATTAGGTGAGGCCAGGTGCTGAGTTGTGGCCTGTGTGCAGAAGTGGTCTGTTTTCATCTGGGACTGCATGTAGAAACCCTCCTGTGGTTCTCCACGCGCTTGCTTCTCTTTTCTGCCAGCTGGGAGCAGAGGAGTCAGTAGAGACTGCTAAGGCTCTAGACAGACAAGCCACCAGGTAGAGGGAACCTGGGCCCCTGAATGGCTGTGTGGAGCAGTCCTCCCCGCCCCCAACATCGTGTTGTGACGGTGAACAAGAAGTAAATCCGTGTTGTGTTAGAGCCCTGGACTGCAAGGGAGTTAGCTGTTGCAGCAGCCAGCCTGTCCTGACTAACACACTAGTGGAGAACATCTCTTCACCTTCCCTGTGCTGTGATTTATAAGGACAGATTTTGCTCTTCCTCCATGGTTCCTGGCTCACAGCTCCCATACATATTTCTTTGTAATTTCCTAAGTGATTAGAGCAATAGGGGCAGCTTTTGTTATAAATTTGGTTTTTGTTTGCAGCTCCAGAAATAGCTCCAGAGGTAAAATAAAGGTGAAATGGGTGTTTTTTGGTATTCATAAGAAGCCACTTTCAACCACACCTGAGTTCATGTTAATGAGGTGATTTTTGGAAAGCCTCTAGGTAACCGTATGATGGGGGATGGTTGCCAAGGGAACCACACACCTGATTAGAGGGTTGCACCTTTCAGCTCCACCCTAGCCCACCTCAGGTGGAGGGGGGAGGGGCTGGAGATTCAAGTAATCCCCAGTGGCCAATGATTTAATTAATCATGCCTACCTAATGAAGCCTCCATAAAAATCCAAGAAGGAGTTTGGAGTGCTTCTGGCTTGGTGAACACGTGGAGGTGGCGGGAGGGTGGTACACCCAGAGAGGGCATGGGAGCTTCATGCCCTCCCCCCGTCCCTTGCCCTGTGCATCTCTTCCATCTGGCTGTTCCTGAGTTGCATCCTTTTATAATAAACCAATAATCTAGTAAGTAAACTGTTTTCCTGAGTTCTGTGAGCTGCTCTAGCAAATTAGTCAAACTCAAGGAGGAAGTCATGGGAACCTCTGATTTATAGCCAGTTGGTTAGAAGTACAGGTGATGACCTAGACTTTCCATTGGTCTTTGAGGCGGGGGAAGGGGGGACGGCTTGTGGGACTGAGCCCTTAACCTGTGGGGTCTGACGCTAACTCTAGGTAGACAGTGTCACAACTGAATTGAATTGTAGGACACCTGGCTGGTGTTGGAAAATTGGTTGGTGTGGGGAAAACCCACACATTTGGTGACTAGAATTGAGAGTACTAAAAGAAGAAACAGGAGTGTTTTTCCTAAACAACCTCTGAGTTTGGGGGCCCTGGAACTAGTGTGGCAGCCAGCTTTCTGTAAATCTGAACCGTGACCCCTAAACACCTTATTCCATCCCACCCCAATTGTGGTGGTGTTATACCTTCTCTTCCAATTCAAGGGTCCTTACCTTTGTGGTTCTACAGGCAGCTACAGTAGGGGAAAGACTTGGCTTCTATCCTGGCTCTGCCTCGCACAGGTTATATGCAGCCTTCTACAACTCATTTAACCTTTCTGGCCTCAACTTCTTCATCTGAAAAGTGGAAATTATAATCATGCCTACGTTGCTCCCCAGAATTGTATAAATGGAAGTGAAAGCCAACTCCGTACAACGTATTAAAAACCCATTACTTCTCTGCACAACGCTGGCTGCCCATATGGGGAGAAATGGGAGGCATGAACCAGGGGTCTTACCCAGGCTTTGGATGGTACCCTCTGGAATCAGACCTGCCTACAGGAATCTCTCCCTTCTCCCTTTCCTCCACTACTTGGGGGAAAATATGCCCTCAGGAATTTTCTCCCCACCCAAGCCTGTAACTGAGGTAAAAGATCCTCCCCCTAATCCCTGGCCTGGGAACTTGGGGTGCCAGGGGCCTCCTGCTTTGCTCTCAAGGGTGCCCCACAGTTCTATTAACTCCTCAGCCTCTTCTGCTTTCTGCTTTTTGGGCACTTACACATACACACGCCCGCCCTGCCCCGCACATCTATGTGTCTCCCTCTATCTCTCTAGGCTAGAAGGGAACTTGGGGACCAAGGGGTCCAAAGGCCTCATCTTACAGAATAGATGCTCAGACTGCTGGAACTGTTCACCCAGAGTCATCCAGCAAGTTGTCGCAGAATGGAGACTAATGCCCGGGACTTCCAACAACTCAGCCGCACTGCCTCCCTCCTGCTGCGGTAGACATGGCTGTAAGCTGGTCTCCATGATCCCCACCTCCCATGTTCATGCCTTTGTGTAATCCCCTCCCTTTAAGTGTGGGCAGGACCCATGACCACTAGAATATGGCAAAGAGGATGGGATGTCACTCATGACTACATCATCTTATATAAGATTCCTTCTTGCTAGCAGACTCACTTTCTCTCGTGCTGGCCCATTGTGAGAGGGCTGTGGAGGGCCGTGTGGGCATCCTCTAGGAGTTGAGGGCTGACGCCTTGGTCTTACAAGTGCAAGGACGTTAATTCTGCGAACAACCTGAGTGAGCCTGGAAGTGGGTCCCTCACCAATCGAGCCTGCAGACAAGAACTGAGCCCCAGCCGATGTATCAATTGTAGCCTTGCACAGGACACAGGGAAGCCACACCTGGACTCCTGACCTAAGGAAACTGACATAATAAACGTGTGTTGTTTTGAGCCACTAAGTTTGTAGCAGTTTGTTATGCAACATAAAAAAACTAATACACTGCCCTCCAAGATGTTGCCCAAATTACATCCCCTCTGTCTTATTTACTCCTTATAAGCAAGGTCTTATTTTTTCTGGATTCCCTCCTGCCCCAGTGCCTGTCACAGAGCCTTGCCCATAGTCCTTAGAGGAGTCAGAAAAATAGGACATAGTGCATTTCTAGAATCATAATGTAAGCAAAGTGGGGAAAAATTAATTCCATTTTTAAAAATTGGTCTTGCTTGCATCCCTTATAGGACTTTGCACAATTCTTTCTTTCTTTATTTTTTTATTATTTTTTTTGTGTGTGAGGAAGATTAGCCCTGAGCTAACATCTGTGGCCAATCCTCCTTTTTTTTTTGCTGCGGAAGACTGGCCCTGGACTAACATCTGTGCCCATCTTCCTCCACTTTATATGGGACGCCGCCACAGCATGGCTTGACAAGTGGTGCATTTGTGCGCGCCCAGGATCCAAACCCCGGGCTGCCACAGCGGAGTGCACACATCTTACTGCTACGCCACTGGGCTGGCCCTGCACAGTTCTTTATATCTAAGAGGCACTCAATAAGTATTGTTTTGATTTGATAAATTAATCAGAACCATATCGAGATTCCTTCAGTTTCAAGTGTCAGATACCTGACTCATCTTGTATTAAGCAAAAAAAATGGAGTTTGCTGGTTCATGTAATGAAAATGTTAGGAGTTCAGGCATGGCTATATCTAGGTGCCCAACAGAGACCATTAGGAACCTGACCATCTCTATCTGTTAGCTTGTTTTCCTGTGTGCTGACTTCACTGTCAGAAAGGCTCTCCTCCGATGGTGATCAATATGGCTTCAGAGGCTCCAGTCTTACGATCATCCAGCTTAGCCACTGGTGGAAAGAGAGTGACTCTTTCCAGAGACTTCCAGAAAAAGTCCTGAGGAGGACCCTCCTTAGTTCACATATCCATCCCTGAGCCAACGCTGTGACTAATGATACTCAGTGCTCTCACTGGCCAGACCTGGGTCATGAGCCCATCTTGGTGAGTTAGTCTCACTGAAGCCCATGGACTGAGGGTGGGGGGTGGGGGGGTTTCCAACAAAGAAGGGAGAAGTTTGAGTACAGAAATAGAGATGCTGGGCAGTGAAAAGCATCAGATGACCACAACTCCTAGCTACCTACATGCAAATGACAAATAGGGACTCTTGATAATCATTATCAGAGACTTAGTTTGTGGACTGTATTTAAGAAGTATGCTCCCGTAGTATGTGGCTCACCACACATGTTAATTCAAAAGCCATCTTTTGCATAGTTTCTGCATCCAATACTCAGTGCTTGTCACTGGGAAGCAAAGATGGATGGATAACATTCTTTCCATCCAGAAGGAGCCTGATCTAGCATCAGAAAATATAACAATAGGGGCCGACCTGGTGGCATAGTGGTTAAGTTTGCACACTCCGCTTTGGTGGCCCGGGGTTCGCAGGTTCGGATCCCCGGTGCAGACTTAATGCACTGCTCATCAAGCCATGCTGTGGTGGCGTCCCACATACAAAACAGAGGAAGATGGGCACAGATGTTAGCTCAGGGACAATCTTCCTCATGCAAAAAGGGGAAGATTGGCAACAGATGTTAGCTCAGGGCCAATCTTCCTCACCAAAAAAAAAAAAAGAAGAAGAAGAAGAAGAAAGAAAGAAAAGGAAATACAACAATAATAGTAACATTGTGAATACTGATTTTGGGGAAGGCAAGGTTCTAAGTGTTGATACACATTAGGCTTCTTAAACTTCACCACACCCTGTTGCGTGGATGTTGCTGTTCTCATTTTACAGATGGTGAAACTGAGAAACAAAAAGGTAAGGAACTTCCCCAAGTGGCAGAGTTAGGAGACGAACTTAGCTCCAGCACTTGAGCTCTTAACCCGCTCTGCTACGCAGCCTCCCAGCCATGCCTGTACCCAGAACATGGGCCAGAAAGTGGTTACCTGCCGTCAGCGAGGCACAGCCCTGTGCCTGCTATGGTCCCAGGCACTCAGAAATGATGGAATGAGGGCCTCCGGGGTATTACAGAGCACTACAGAACACTCCGGTAGAGGGGCTTCAAGTAGCAACAGGGCTGGGGAAGAAGAGAGAAGAGCCTCAGTCAGAGGCAGATGGGAAAGCCGGCAGACCCAGTATCAGGTGGGTGGGTAAGGAGAGCTCCCTCACTCCCTTTTTTCTTTCTTTCCTTCCTTCCTTCCAGAAAGAGTTGCTGAGCACCTTCCATGGGCTGGGTGGAGTATACAAGGAATTTCCTCCCTGTGGCTGTGGGGAGAAGGCAGGCCTGGCTGTACATGTCTACGAATCCCAAATAAGAAATAGATATATATTTTGTGTGTGTGAGGAAGATCAGCCTGAGCTAACATCCATGCCAATCCTCCTCTTTTTTTTTTTTTTTTTTTTTTTTTTTAAAGATTTTATTTATTTATTTTTTCCCCCCAAAGCCCCAGTAGATAGTTGTGTGTCATAGCTGCACATCCTTCTAGTTGCTGTATGTGGGACGCGGCCTCAGCATGGCCGGAGAAGCAGCGCGACGGTGCGAGCCCGGGATCCGAACCCGGGCCGCCAGCAGTGGAGCGCGCTCACTTAACCACCAAGCCACGGGGCCGGCCCTCCTCCTCTTTTTTTTTTTTTTTTTTTTTTTGCTGAGGAAGACTGGCCCTGGGCTAACATCCGTGCCCATCCTCCTCCAACTTTATATGGGACGCTGGCACAGCATGGCCTGACAAGCGGTACATCGGTGCACGCCCGGGATCCAAACCCGGGCACGCGCACTTAACCACTATGCCACGGGGCCGGCCCCTGTTTGTTTTTTTGTGTAAGGAGAATATTTAAACAAATAGTGAAACCTACTCAGCATTGCATATTCTTTCTAGCAGGGCCCCAGCATTGGCTCCTAAACTGGGCTACACATAGGGTCATCTTTTAAAAAATACATTAAACACATTATCCCCTGGTATGGACAAATCTCTATGACGTGGTAGCAGAATAATGTCCCCTACCCCCACCAAAAGATGTCCACATCCTAATCCCTGGAACCTGTGAATTTGTTAGGTTACATGCTGTCTTAGTTTGGGCTGCTATAACAAAGTATCATATCTGGGTGGTTTAAACAACAGAAATTTATTTCTCACGGTTCTGGAGGATGGGAAGTCCAAGATCAAGGCACTGGCAGATTTGGTGTCTGGTGAGAGCCTGCTTGCTGGTTCATAGATGGTCATCATCTTGTTGTGTCTTCACATGGCAAAAAGAGGGCAAGAGAGCTCTCTGGGGTCCCTTTTATAAGGGCACAAATACCACTCATGAGGGCTCCATCCTCATGACCTAATCACCTCCCAAAGGCCCACCTCGTAATACCATCACATTAGGGGTTAGGATTTCAACACATGAACTTTGTGAGGACACAAACATTCAGTCCATTGCACATACCAAAGAGGAATTAAGATAGCAGATGGAATTAAGGCTGGTAATCAACTGGCTTTAAAATAGGGAGATTGGGGCCAGCCCGGTGTCATAGTGGTTAAGTTAGCGCGCTCCTGGGGTTCATAGGTTCGGATCCCCAGCATGGACCTAAATACCGCTTCTCAAGCCATGCTGTGGCAGGCGTCCCACATATAAAGTAGAGGAGGATGGGCACGATGTTAGCCCAGCGCCAATCTTCCTCAGCAAAAAGAGGAGGATTGGCAACAGATGTTAGCTCAGGGTTAATCTTCCCCACCAAAAAAATAAATTAAATAAAATAAAATAGGGTGATTATCCTGGATTATCTGGGTGGGCCCAATGTAATCACAGGGATACAACGTCCTTAAAAGTGGAAGAAGAAGGCAAAAGCGAGAATCAGAGAGAGGACAGCGTGAGGAGGAGTCAACCTGACGCTGCTGGCTCTGAAGATGGAGGAAGGAGCCATGAACCAAGGAAAGTGGGCAGATTCTAGAGGCCAGAAAAGGAAAGTTAATAGATTTTCCCCTAGAACCTCTAGGAAGGAATGCACCTTGATCTTAGCCCAGTGAGATCCACATCAGACTTCTGATCTACAAGGTAATACACTCTGCTGTTTAAGCCACTAGGTTTGTTCTAATTTGTCACAGCAGCAACAAAAAATGAATAAAATGATACATTACATAAAATATCAAAGTACAGAATAATGCATAGAGTGTGCTACAATTTGTGTGGAAAAACAAAAGAATGTGTACTTTTGTATGTGTGTTTGTAAATGTATGGACCAGTAGTTCTCAACCTTGGCTATATATTAGAGGGATCTGGAAAGCTTAAAAAACAAATCCCAATGTCCAGGTTGCAAACCCTTAAATCAGACCCTCTGGGAAGGGGTGGAGGTGGGGTTGGGGGAGAGAAGAACCCAGGTATTAGTAGCTTTTGAACCTTCCCAGGTACAGCCAGGTTGAGACCATTGGCGTAGACCATCTCTGGAATGCTACGCAGTGGAGAACAGGGCAAGTGCAGGACCAGGGAGGGAAAGATGGAGAGACTTGCTTTATTTTTTTCACCTTTAAAAAAACCTTTTTATTATGGAACATTTCAGAGTAGTGTATGAAAGTAGAGAGAACAGTAGAATGAACCCCCACATATCCATCACTCAGCTTCAACAATTACTAACATTTGTGTACTCTTTTAATTTTCTACCACTTGTATGCATTATATACTAAGATAAATTTTAAAAATTATGAAAACTGGGGCCGGCCCAGTGGTGTAGCAGTAAGTTTGTGAGCTCTGCTTCGGCAGCTCGGGTTCACAGGTTCGGATCCTGGACGCACACCAACGCACTGCTTGTCAAGCCATGCTGTGGTGGCATCCCATATAAAGTAGAGGAAGATAGGCATGGATGCTAGCCCAGGGCCAATCTTCCTCAGCAAAAAGAGGATTGGCATCAGATATTAGCTCAGGCCTGATCTTCCTCACACACACACACACACACAAAATAAATAAATAAAAATTATGAAAATATAATACACATGCCCAAGCTGTACCACAGAACTATGGAGACAAAACCTTGGGCACAGGGCCCAGAAGCCTGCATTTTAACAAGCTCCTCACAGTTGGGGGCAGCACTGGGCTCTCTGCCTCTGGCCCTCACTGGCTGTATTCTCGCTTCTTACTTCCCAGCACTTCTTATTAGCAATGCATCAGGGACCCACCTGTGAATGTTTTGAAGGCCTCCTTGAACTATTTTCATTTTTAGGCCATACAACCTCTCTCTTAATGAATTCCAGAAGGTTCACTGTTGCTTAAGAAGGCACAACCTTCACAACCTCCTACAGGTTTCCTTTACTCCTCAGGACTGTTTCTTGGGCCTCTCTTACCCAGAGAGAGCTCCACTGGAGATAAGGTGGGGAATGGAGGGCCAGGTGGACAGATGTGGGCCGGAAACAGGTGAATCACTGGGTCTTCAGAGGAGGGGATAGCCTGAGGAAGGTGACTGAGTGGCAGGGTGGGCTGGGGGAGAGATGGTGCAGGAGGCTAGTGCAGCTGGGAGGAGCAGTGGGCTGTGGAGTAGAGAGAAGCTACAGGTGAGAAACCTCAGCGGGGAGGCTGGCCAGGACTTGGACAAGGGTAAGAGAGAAGTTAGACATAACTGCCAGGTCTTGGGCTGTGTGCCTAGACCTATGAACAGAACTGGAGAAGTCTAGAGAGCTGGCCTCTCTCACGACACTTCCCATGTTCTGCCTTGCATTTTATTTTCCTACTGCTTCCCTTATCCCCACCTCGAGGGCAGGGAGTGTGTCTTAGTCATCTTCCCATCACCCACAGTGGCCACTGCTGTAAGGCATACAGCAGGTGCTCAGGCAGTGCTTGCCTTGTTAGTTTGGATCACTTGGGTTTGAGAAACAGATGTGCCGTCCTTGATCCTGTTATTTCTAGAATCATCCCTTCCTTCCATGTGCTGGTTCAGCTCTTCCACTCCTCAGGCAGATGCTATTTCTGGGCCTCTCACCAGCAAGATGACATATGCTATCAAGCCATGATGTTGGTGGATCACGAAAGGCTGAACAGTCATAGTCAGTGGCTCTGTCAAGTTCAGGGTTAGCTAGGCATTTCTCTAGGACACACAGAAGGAAGTTTCTCTGGAGGTGAGAGAAGTAGCCACTACCAACTGATGCAAACTGTCACCTGTTTCCTTTATGTCTCCTGAAGCACCTGCTACAGGACCCATGCATCTTGCAGGCATCAATAAATGCCTGTGGGGATCGGGGGGGCAAAGAGCCAGGGAGCTGCACTGAAAGATGCAACATTCACCAGGACACTTATTGAGCGTCTTCAATGTCTGTGGACACAGTCAGGCCTTGGAGCAAATGCATCTACCTCATTTTCAGAGGTCAGAGTCAAGGTCATTTTTTCCCAGAAGCCTCTGGACACCCCTCATCTAGATCAGGGCTGTCACAGCACCTTGTACCTCCCTTAGCCTAGCATCTATACCATGGCATTTAAATGCCTGTTTTCTGGTCTGCATGTTCTACTCAACTGGAAGCTCTCTGAAAGCAAAAGCTCAGATTTTGTCCTCATTACTTAGCATGGAACCTTGCACAACGCAGGCATCATTTAAGCAGCAACTGCTGAATTAAATGAGACAGTAATGTAGCGTGCTAAGTATGAACAAACAGAACCCCAGGATATCTGGGGAAGGCTTCTCCGAGTTGGAATGGATGTTGGAAGAGTAAGTGGTCAGTCCATCAGGCAAAGAGAGAAAATTCCAGGTGGGGAACAGGTGTGTGCAAAGGCCCAGAGGTGTATTGAAGAAACGTGTGAAATCCTGTGGTTGGAGCACCGCGGTATTGTCCGGGGAGCTAGGGTGTTGGACAGGACAGGCAGCAGGGCAGGATGGCGCAGAACCGTGGTCCCATTAGGGTCAAGTCCATAAACTATGTTATGGCAGCTGCCCTGGGGTGGGGGGGAAGGTGCCGACCTACAAATGCCCTGGGAAAGGGCCAGGGACCGTGCAGCGCCTCGCACCTCGCCCTGCCTACAGCACGTGCCGCCCGCTCTCGCCGCACCGGGGCCAGCATGCCGGCCGAGGGGACTCCGGTGGCGCCAAAGGAGGGCCGCCCCGGGCGGGGCGCGCAGGCGCGCTGAGGCCTCGAGCCCCAAGGGGCGGGAGGGTGCGCGCGCTTCCTCGCGCACGCGCGCACGGAGGGGGCGACGGCCGCGGTGACGCTGCTGCGGCGGGCGGGCGGCGGCGCGTGAGGCGGGCGATTTCACGTCTGGGGAGCAGTGCCCCGGCCCCCGCTGCTCCGCCGCCGCCATGTCGGGCCGGTCGGTCCGGGCCGAGACCCGCAGCCGGGCCAAGGACGACATCAAGAAGGTGATGGCGGCCATCGAGAAAGTGCGGAAATGGTGAGGGGCCGGGGCCGGAGGTGCTGCGGGAGGCGCAGGCCAGGCCCAGAGGAGCGCCGGCCTGGCGGGCGGGGTGGGAGCCAGCCGGCCGGCGCTGGGGGAGGGGGAGCCGGAGAGGGCGGCAGGAGGGCGCAGCTCGCGTCGGCGTGAGGTCAGAGGGCGTGCTGGCCGCGACCAATCGGTGGGCCGCCCGGCTCGGGCCCGCCCACCTGCCCGCGGGCTCGCGTCGCTGGGGGGAGCTGCGGGCTTCCGGGCTCTCGTGCGCGCCGCGGCGCCGGCTGCGTCCGCGCGCCCGCCCGCCGGCCTCCGGAGCTGTCTGCGTTCTGAGCTGTCCCACGTAGTAGCTGATGGTCTCTGAGTGTCTCCCGTCGGCCGTGCCGAGCGCTCTACGTAGTAACTGGGCTGAGTTTGGGGAGAGGTTTTCGGTAAACCTACCTGCCACCGGAGCAGGCGTGGTCGTAGGAATCAACCCTGTCTTCCCCTGGCGCTGGCCCGCACCCGGAGCGCTGGGAGTCATCTTCTCTTGGTGTCATGGAGCTGTGAGTGGAGGAGTGGACCCCTACTTCGTTCGGAAACGGCTCCTGTAACGTTCATTGCCGGCGCCGGTTGTCCGCCTGTTTTGTACCAGGAACTCCGATGCGTTATCACATTAGACTTGCACAGCCGACTGTTTGCGCCAACTTCTTCGCTGCCTTTGTCTAGCCGATTACTACTACTGATTTTAAAGCCTTGGGTAGATGTTACCACCCTCCAGGAAGCCTTCCCCAAGCCCTCCCGCCCCAAGCCCTCCACCCCTTTTAGGGGCATCGTTACCTTAGGCTTGATGTGCGTTTCCCCACAAGACCAACTTCCTTATCTCTCTAAGGGCTTCCTATAGTTGGGACTCAAATATTAGTTAAATAATTAATGATTTTCCCCTCCAAATCTAATCCTCCTGGGTTTTTTGTGAAACCTTAGACTCAGCACAGCTGTCTCTTCTGGCCGGCTCTGCCCCCAGCAGCAGCCTAGGCCAGATGAGCATCCTCTCTCACCGGGACTCTGTACCAGCCTCCCGATGATCTCCCTGCTTCAGCTCTTGCTCATTCCCCAGTCCATTCATCTTGTCACACTCAGAGTGACTTCATTTTTCTCAAGTGTAAATCTTATAGCACTCCTCTGCTTAGGAAATAATGCTTCAGTGACCTCTTCTTGCTCTTAGGATAAAGACCAAAGACAATCCTTCCTGCCTCACTGACCTGGCTCAAACTGCCCTCTTTCCCAGGATGCTGGCCATGATGCTCCCATCTTTCAGTGGGAGCCACACTACTGTTCTGCTGCCTAGCATCCTTCCTCTACCCTCACCTCCCCCTTGCATAGTTAACTCGTAGTTCTGTTCAAAAGTTGCTTCCTCAAGGACACCTTTCAAGATCCCCAGTCTAAATCAGATCCCCTTCATAGAACTTTACACAATTGTATTAGGTTGAATCAAGACATTTCCTATATTTGACTTCTGTTTGTTTGTTTGTTTTTTGTGAGGAAGATCAGCCCTGAGCTAACATCCATGCTAATTCTCCTCTTTTTGCTGGGGAAGATGGGCCCTGAGCTAACATCTGTTGCCAGTCCTCCTCCTTGTTTTCCCTTTTTCTCCCCAAAGCCCCAGTAGATAGTTGTATGTCATAGTTGCACATCCTTCTAGTTGCTGTATGTGGGACACGGCCTCAGCATGGCCAGACGAGGGGTGCGTTGGTGCGCGCCTGGGATCCGAACCCGGGCCACCAGTAGCGGAGCGCACGCACTTAACTGCTAAGGCACGGGGCCGGCCCCTATATTTGACTTTTTAACCTGCAAAAATCGCACTTTGATCTGTGTCTGACTGTGAAGTGAGGAGTTTGATGTCTGATTCCAACTGGAATGCAGGCTCTGTGAGGGTAGGGACTGCGCATCTTGTTCTCTGTGTGCCCAGGGCCTAGCATAGGGTCTTGTATATTAAATATTTGTTGAATAAATGGGGAAATGGGGTGGCTTGTCCAGGAATTAATTCCAGTTTCCTGAGTCTTTAGTTCATTTTTCTTTGTGTTACATCACAGTCTCTGCATTTCCGTGAAGTCATCATTTGCTGAACAGCATCATCAATAGCAACAGTACCAGCGGTTACTTTTTTTTTGCTTTTTTATAACCTCAAATTTGGACATGAAACTTTCAGAAATCATATTTCAGGCTCCCCAACTCTGCTTGTCCATAATCTACTTCCCTTGTCTTTTCCCGGTTATGTGCCTGGGGGAAAAAACTACTCATTTTTTTAAGGCTTATCTCAAAAGTAACTTTCTCTGTGAAGTAAAACCTTAAACCAGTCTTTCCATGGCCCAGCCTTCACCTCTTCCTGAAGCCAGTGTAAGGCTCGGTTCTGTTAGCTGCAAGCGTCTTGTCCTGCTCCTGTGATTATTTTTAAATAGAATTTGATTATTTTTAAATGGAATCGTGTTTCAACCCAGAGTTCACGGGAGTCATAGGAGTTCTCCTTTCCATGGGATATCCTAGTCTTACTCTGTCTTGCAGCCTTCTCAACTTCCTTGCCACCTTCGTGTGTTACAATGGTTTCCTTACCTACCTTTTTCATTCTTATGACTCCCAAGGTAGGGACCATGTCTTATACATCCTTTATCTCCTGCAGGGCCCTGTATTATAGGGCTTTATAAGTATCAATGGAATTGAATTAATTTTTAGGAAATAAATGCTGGCCAGGTAGATACCTGAGTTTGAAACTGCTGCTACTCTGTCTTGGTGTGGTCTATGAGGAAAAGGCTTTGGTACACTGTCCATGAGGAAAGGTGGCGAGAAGAGGGCTCAGAGCCAGAGGAACTTGATAGAGAAGTCTTTCTTGAAGGGGTGATTTTGTACTGAAAGGTAAGGTATAATTTGATGGAGAGTAAGTTTAGAAGGCATTTAAGATTGAGTGATCTGCTAAGAAGTAGAAAAGCACAAGTTATGAACAGAAAATCGATTTTATTGTTTGTCAGTTCTAAGAAGTGTCTCTCTTTTAGGGAGAAAAAGTGGGTGACTGTGGGTGACACATCCCTTAGGATATTTAAGTGGGTTCCTGTGACAGACAGCAAGGAGGTAAGTGTGGAAGAAAATCAAAACAACAAAAAGGTACCGTTTCCTTTCTTTCTTTCATTGCCTTTTAATTATAATTTTATTTATTTATTTTTTCCCCCAAAGCCCCAGTAGATAGTTGTATGTCATAGCTACACATCCTTCTAGTTGCTGTATGTGGGACACGGCCTCAGCATGGCCGGAGAAGCGGTGCCTCAGTGCGAACCCGGGCTGCCAGCATCGGAGCGCGAGCACTTAACTGCTAAGCCACGGGGCTGGCCCTCATTGCCTCTTAATTATAACGGAATTTATTTCCCCAGAATTGAGTTGAAGCTACTTGAAGGCACCCTCTGTCATTGGCCCACGCAAAGCCTCTCTTACTTTATTATTTTCCCCTTTATTCCCTTTCCTTCACCCATTCCCCTTTTCTAGGGCTTGGCAAACTACAGCCCAGGCCTCCCTGCTCCCTGCAATTGTCAGTATGGTTTTATGAAACACAGCTATGCCCTTGGGTTTCCTTATTGTCTGTGGCTGCTTTTGAGTTATAATGGCAGAGTTGAGTAGTTGCCGTAAGATCTAATGGCCGGCAAAGCCTAAAATATTTATTATCTGGCCCTGTAAGAAAAAGTTTGCTGACTCCTGCCCTTATCCAATTAGCTACCCGCTGTAGTGTGTTATATGTTTTATAAGTATATATTCCTTTCTAATAATTTTATTTATTTATTTATTTTTCCACCAAAGCCCCAGTAGATAGTTGTATGTCAGCTGCACATCCTTCTAGTTGCTGTATGTGGGACGCGGCCTCAGCATGGCCGGAGAAGCGGTGCGTCGGTGCGCGCCCGGGATCCGAACCCGGGCCGCCAGCAGCGGAGCGCACGCACTTAACCACTAAGCCACGGGGCCGGCCCTATATATTCCTTTCTAATTCGTCTTCCGTCGGTTTATTTGGACACCTGTGTATTCCTGAAAAATACGTAGCATTGTTTCATAATTGTATTTTAAAAAAATTTACATCTATCTATAGCTTGTCCTATAAACCTCCATTTCTTCTCTTTTGTTCCACATTGTTTTTGAGAACTCTCCATGTTTCTGTAATTGTAAATAGAATTGTTAACCTTTGACTCTTGCATTGTATTCTTTTATCTGCAGTGACCACATTTATCTACACATTCCCTGGGTGATAAACACCCAGATTGTCTCCATTTTTTTCCCTTAACAGTTTAAAAAAATCTCAAATATAAAACACAGAAAAGTATGTAAAACATAAGGGTACAGTATAATGAATAATTATAAAGCTAATACCCTTGTAGAAACCACCCAGGTGAAAAAATTGAGCGTTGCCAACTCTCCCAGAGGCCTCTGTTGAACTCTTCTCAGCATCCCCTGCCTCCCCTCTGGAGGAAATCACTGTCCTGCTTTTGCTTTCCTTACCACTTCTCTGGTCATTTGTAAACACTTGTAACTTTATGTAAACAGTGTCATGAAGTATCTATGTTTGTGTGTCTTGCTTCTTTCGCTCAACATTACGTTTGTAAAATTCATCCAGATTGTCTTTGGAGCTATTTGTGCCTTTTCATTGCTGTATGGAATTTTATTACAGGACTATACCGTAATTGATCTTTCTGATTCTCGCACAGATGGATGTTGGGGTTTCCAGTTTGAGGTAATAGGACCAGTGGTCCTGTGAACATTCTTATTCAGTATATAGGTCAATATGTGCTTGAGTTTTCCCAGGATGTATTCCTAGGAGTGGAATTGTTGGGTCTTAGGGTATGTGTATTTTGCCCTATCCTAGCTAATGCTAAACTATTTGCAAGAGTGATTGTACCAATTTATATTTCCACCAGAAATATGAGTTCTCATTGCTCCAAGTCCTCATCAGCAGTTGGCATTGTTAGACTTACCTGTAAAGATACCTCACTGTGGTTTTAATTTGATGGCTAATTACATAATTACTAATGAGATTGAGCACGTTTTCAATATTTATTAGCCTTTTGGATTTCCTCTTTTAGGAAGTGCTTGTTTAAGTCTATTTGGTTGTAGTCTTTTTCTTATGACTTGTAGGAATTCTCTCTGTTCTGGACACAAATCCTGTATTGATTATATACTGTCCGTATCTTTTGCCATTCTGTGGCTTGGCTTTGCACTCTCTTTATGCTACCTTGAGTAACAGAAGTTTTAAATTTTAATGTAGGCAAAATAATTAATCTTTTTCTTTATAATTAGTACTTTTATTTATGTATTTATTTTTGTGAGGAAGATCAGCCCTGAGCTAACATCCATGCTAATCCTCCTCTTTTTGCTGAGGAAGACCGGCTCTGAGCTAACATCTATTGCCAATCCTCCTCCTTTTTTTCCCCAAAGCTCCAGAAGATAGTTGTACGTCATCGTTGCACATCCTTCTAGTTGCTGTATGTGGGACACGGCCTCAGCATGGCCGGAGAAGCGGTGCGTCGGTGCGCGCCCAGGATCCGAACCCGGCCCGCCAGCAGCGGAGCGTGAGCACTTAACCGTTAAGCCATGGGGCCGGCCCTCTTTATAATTAGTACTTTTAAATGTCTTGAGAAATCTTTTCCTTCTTTGAGGCCTCAAAGATATTCTTCCATATAATATTCTACAAGCTTTGTATTCTTTTCCTATTTATAACACACCTGGAGTTGATTTTTGTGTATTTTGAACTAAGGGGCCCTATTTCATTTTTTTCCACGTGGACATGCATTTGTGCCAGCATCATTTATTGAAAAGACTGTTCTTTTTCCCCTGCTCTGTAGAACCACCTTTGTCACATTTCAGGTGTCCATATATGGGTCTGTTTCTATGTGTTGCCTCCAGCTTTTGCTAGCACCAGTGACTGCTACAGACATCCCTTAAACCATTCTCCTTGAGGACTTGTGGGAGGTTTTCTCTGAGTTGGATGGCCAGGAGTGGGATTGCTCTGTTATAGGGTATACATACATAATTGTTTTTACTAAATGCTGCCAGATCTCTCTCCAGGACGGCTGCACCCGTGTAGTTAGTACACTTCTCCAGTAGTGCTGGAGAGTTCATCTCCCACATCTTCACCAGTGTTGATATTACCTAATGTCTAATTCCTAACTCCTGCCGGTCTGATGGATGTGAAGTGGTATCTCGTTTATCGTGCATTTCTCTGATTACTAGTGAGCTTGATAATTTTCTCTCTTCAGATTTCTTTTCCTATTTCCTCTTCTCTGATTTCTCATATTTTGCTCATTTTTGTAGTGTGTTTCCTGTCTTTACCTTTCTGATTTGCATGGATGCTTTGATTGATGTTGTAGATATATAAAAGGCAGGTCAGTTTTGTACATGGCAGATGTCTTTGTCTGACATGTCACCTATCTGAAGTTGTCATAATAGTGTCTTTTCATTTTTTGTGTCAGATTAATCAATTTTTTCCTTACAGTTTTTACTTTTTGAGTCTCATTTCTAAATTATTCTCCGTTCCATGGTCATAAAGAACTTCTGTATCTTCTGTTAGCTTTTCAGTTTTAACTTTCACATTTAGATCTTTAATCCATTTAGATTTCTTGTTTTTTTTTTTCAATAGTGGAAATATGGATCTAATTTTAATCTTCCTTCATACAGTGAGCCATTTCCCCTAATATTGTTTATTAAATGTAATCTGTCCTTTCTCCACTGACTTGTGATGTCATCTCTATTATATGCTGGTATTCCTATCTATATCTGTTTTTGAGCTCTCTATTCTGTTTTGTTATTATTTTATCGGTACTTGCACTGGAGTGACTTTTATTTACTATCAGTTCTTAGTATGGCTTAATGTTAAGTAGGGTGAGTTTTCTCTCTTGCTGTAGGCTTTTGGGAAGATAGCCTTTATCAAAATGAAAAGTTCCCTTTTTTTTATTTTCTAAGATTTATTAAATTTTATGAATAGATGTTGGACTTTATCCAGCTGTTTTTCCTGTGTTTACTGAAATGTTCATGTGATTTTCCTCCTCTAATCTATTATTTATTAATATAGTGAATTATATTAATAAAGTTTCTGATGTTGAACCGTTCTTTCTTTCCTAAGACAAATTCTACTTGGATATGCTTGGGTTTGGGGGGTTTCTTTTTTATACAATGTTGCATTCAATTCACAAATATTTCATTTAAGATATTTGCATCTGGTTCTTAAGTAAAATTGCTCTGTAATTTTCTTTTTTTCTTTTTTTTTTTTTTTTTGAGGAAGATTGGCCCTGCGCTAACGTCTGTTGCCAGTCTTCCTCTTTTTTTTTTTTTTTCCCTTCCCCAAAGCCCCAGTACATAGTTGTGTATCATAGTTGTAGAGTTGTAGCTCTTCTATATGGGATGCTGCCTCAGCTTGGCTTGATGAGCGGTGAGTAGGTCCGCACCCAGGATCCAAATGAGCAAACCCCGGGCCACCGAAGCGGAACGCTCGAACTTAATGGCTACGCCACTGGGCTGGCCTCTGTCATTTTCTTTTCTTCTGCTATCTTGACCTTGTTTTGGTATTAAGATTACACCAGCCTCCTAAAACAAATTAGACAATTTCCCTTCTTTTTTGATTTCTAGAACAACTTGTTTAAAATGAGACAGTTTATATATGACAAACCCACAGCTAATATCATCCTCAATGGTGAAAAACTGAAAGCTATCCCTCTAAGAACAGGAACCAGACAAGGATGCCCACTGTCCCCACTCCTCTTTAACATAGTACTGGAAGTCCTAGCCAGAGCAATCAGGCAAGAGAAAGAAATAAAAGGGATCCAAATTGGAAAGGAAGAAGTGAAACTGTCACTATTTGCAGATGACATGATTTTATATATAGAAAACCCTAAAGAATCCACCAGAATGCTAAAAGAAATTGAAGAAGACACAAAGAAATGGAAGGATATTCCATGCTCTTGGATTGGAAGAATTAACATAGTTAAGATGTCCATACTTCCTAAAGCAATCTGTAGATTCAATGCAATCCCTATCAAAGTTCCAACAACGTTTTTCACAGAAATAGAACAAAGAATCCTAAAATTTATATGGAACAACAAAAGACCCCGAATAGCTAAAGGAATCCTGAGAAAAAAGAACAAAGCTAGAGGTATCACACTCCCTGATTTCAAAATATACTACAAAGCTATAGTAACCAAAACAGCATGGTACTGGTACAAAAACAGACACACAGATCAGTGGAATAGAATCGAAAGCCCAGAAATAAACCCACACATCTATGGACAGCTAATCTTTGACAAAGGAGCCAAGAACATACAAGGGAGAAAAGAAAGTCTCTTCAACAAATGGTGTTGGGAAAACTGGATAGTCATTGGCAAAAAAATGAAAGTAGACCCTTACCTTACACCATACACAAAAATTAACTCCAAATGGATTAAAGACTTGAATGTAAGACCTGAAACTATGAAACTTCTAGAAGAAAACATAGGCAGTGCGCTCTTCGATATTGGTCTTAGCAACATATTTTCAAGCACCATGTCTGACCGGGCAAGAGAAACAATAGAAAAAATAAACAAATGGGACTACATCAAACTAAAAAGCTTCTGCACAGCAAAGGAAACCATCAACAAAACGAAAAGACAACCTAACAATTGGGAGAAGATATTTGCAAACCATACATCTGATAAGGGGTTAATCTCTAAAATATATAAAGAACTCATGCATCTCAACAACAAAAAAACTAACAACCCAATTAAAAAATGGGCAAAAGACCTGAACAGACATTTCTCCAAAGAAGATATACAGATGGCCAACAGACACATGAAAAGATGTTCAAAATCATTAACTATGAGGGAAATGCAAATCAAAACTACAATGAGATATCACCTCATGCCCGTCAGAATGGCTAATTAACAAGACAGGAAACAATGTGTTGGAGAGAGTGTGGAGAGAAGGGAACTCTCATACGCTGCTGGTGGGAGTGCAAACTGGTGCAGCCACTATGGAAAACAGTATGGAGATTCCTCAAAAAATCAAGGATAGAACTACCATATGATCCAGCTATTCCACTGCTGGGTATTTATCCAAAGAACTTGAAAACACCGATGTGTAAAGATACATGCACCCCTGTGTTCATTGCAGCGTTATTCACAATAGCCAAGACTTGGAAGCAACCTAAGTGCCCATCGAGGGACGAATGGATAAAGAAGATGTGGTATATATACACAATGGAATACTACTCAGCCATAAGAAACAATGAAATCCAGGCATTTGTGACAACATGGATGGACATTGAGGGTATAATGCCAAGTGAAATAAGTCAGAGGGAGAAGGTCAAATACCGTATGATTTCCTTCATTAAGTAGTAGATAATAACAACAATAAACAAACACATAGAGACAGAGATTGGATTGCTGGTTACCAGAGGGGTGGGGGAGAGGGAGGAGGGCAAAAGGGATAATTTGGCACGTGTGTGGTGATGGGTTGTAATTAGTATTTGGGTGGTGAACATGATGTAATCTATGCAGAAATAGAAGTATAATGATGTACACCTGAAATTTATACACTGTTGTAAACCAGTGTTACTGCAATAAACAAAAAATTTAAAAAAAATAAAATGAGACAGTTTAATAGAACTCACTTTTAGTACTTTCTGGGCCTTTGTGGGGCCGGGGTATAGTTGCTTTAATGGTGATTGATGTATTTAGGTTTTCTCTTTTTTGGTACTTACTTTGCTGTTTTATATATTTTCCAGAAATTTATCCATTTCAAATAGGCCATTTGTTCTTTAATAGAGGGCAGTGCTGGGTCTTGCCCCTTTCCCCACCTCCCGAAGAGTGTTTAGAAGTGAGGCAGGGCATTTTTTGGTTGGCCAGTGATGCTAAACTTTTGTTAGTGCGTGATTCAGGCCTGTGCAGTGAAGAGTTAATTGGCCTGTCCAAAAGGCCAGCAGCACCCCTGCTGAAGAGCACTGATCAGAGTTTCCACATGTGCTGGTGTAGAGATACTTATCAGATTCTTTTGTACTTTAAAGTCCCCATTATATTGGTAGTTATTTTGCCTTTTTCACCTTTGTTATTTGCAGTTTTTTTCCATAATATGATCCGTCTTGTTGCCTCTCCTAAAATCATCTTGTAATTTTGTTAATCTTTTGTTTGTTCTCTGTTTCATTAGTGTTTACCATTATTTCCTTTTTTTTTTTGTTTTATTGGGTTTACTCTGTTGTTTTCCTAGCTTCTTTTTTTTTTTTTTTTTTTTTTTGTGAGGAAGATCAGCCCTGAGCTAACATCCACGCTACTCCTCCTCTTTTTGCTGAGGAAGACCGGCTCTGAGCTAACATCTATTGCCAATCCTCCTCCTTTTTTTTTTTTCCCCAGAGCCCTAGTAGATAGCTGTATGTCATAGCTGCACATCCTTCTAGTTGCTGTATGTGGGATGTGGCCTCAGCATGGCCAGAGAAGCGGTGCGTCGGTGCACGCCCGGGATCTGAACCTGGGCCACCAGTAGCGGAGCGCGCGCACTTAACCGCTAAGCCACGGGGCTGGGCCCCCCTAGCTTCTTGTATTGAACAGTTAGCTCTTTTTTTTCTAGTTTTTCTTTTTTTTAAATACTTTTCACTTCTTTAGTAGTCTCCCATAAATTTTGAGAAGTATGAGTGTCAAAATGTCATTGACAATGTCATCAGCTCTAAGTTTTTCATAAGTTCCTCTTTGGTTTCCTGTTTTACCCAAAGGTTATTTAATAGAATGATTTTTAGTTTCTAGATATGTGAGGTTTTTTTAGCTATCCTTATAAAATAGGTGTTCTGATTTCATTGAATTGGTAGGATGTTAGTTCTTTGGGATTATTGGGACTTTTCTTGTGACCTGATACATGATTGATTTTTGGAACATTCACTTGTGATTAAAACAAATATACTCTCGGGGCTGGCCCCGTGGCATAGCGGTTAAGTTAAGTGCACACGCTCTGCTGCTGGCGGCCTGGGTTCAGATCCCGGGCGGGCACTGATGCACCACTTGTCAGGCCATGCTGTGGCGGCGTCCCATATAAAGTGGAGGAAGATAGTCACAGATGTTAGCCCAGGGCCAGTCTTCCTCAGCAAAAAGAGAAGGATTGGCATGGATGTTAGCTCAGGGCTGATCTTCCTCACAAATAAAATATACGTATGTACTCTCTAGGTGTGAAATGGAACAATTGAAGCATTTATTATGTTATCCAAATCTTCTATGTCTTGGCTTATTTTTTGTATGTTTGTTCTATATATTTCTGAGAGGGGTGTGTGAAATTGTTGGTTTGTTTGCTCCTTCCTGGCTGGTGAGTCAGTTGTCACTTTATGTCGTTGACTCTGTTTTTGATGTGTGTATGTTCCTGTCGTGATTGTTAGATCATCTTGACCTGTCATTCCTTTTACCAGTATATGATGTCTCTCTTTGTCCCTTATGTCTAACCCTTTTCCACTTCAAATTCTGTTTTCTGGTCTTAGAATTTCTACCTTGTTGTCTTTTGATTTATATTTGACTGATATGTCTTATAATTCTATTTGGCCCCTTTTTTCACATTCTCTGCTGATTGGGCATATTAGGATTAGGTTTAGCTGTGGGTGACAGAAAACTCAAAATAGCAGTGGTTTAAGAAAGAAGTTTATTTTGTTGTTTTTCTTAGAGGAGCACAAATATACAGTCCAGGGCCGGTGTGGTGGGTCTGCTCCAAGAGACCCAGGTTTCTTCCAACTGTCTGCTCCTTTTTTAAAAATTTTTTAGAGAGTAATGACTCTATTCATTTTACTTTATTTTTCTTTCTTTTTTTTTTTAGCGAGGAAGATTAGCTCTGAGCAAACATCCATTGCCAATCCTCCTTTTTGCTGAGGGATATTGGCCCTGGGCTAACATCTGTTCCCATCTTCCTCCACTTTATATTGGACGCCGCCACAGCGTGGCTTGGTAAGCAGTGCCTATGTCCGCGCCTGGGATCCGAAACCACAAACCCTCGGCCACTGAATTTAACCACTGTGCCACCAGGATGGCCCCCATTTTACTTTATTTTTAATTGTGGTAAAATACACCATAAAATTTACCATCTTAACCATTTTTTAAGTGTACGGTGCAGTGGTTTTAGATACATTGACATAGTTGTGCAACCGATCTCTAGAACTCTTCATCTTGCAAAACTAAAACTCTATGCTCATTAAATAACAGGTCCTCATTCTTCTGCTCCGTTTTTTCTTTTTTCTGAATCCCATCCCCTCTGCTTCGTTTTAACCTTGTATTCCAAGATCGAGCTATTCATTCAACGCATTCAGGTTCCAGGCAGCAGGAGGAGTGGAAGGACGGGCAAATGGTATTTTCATGAATTTAAGGAGTTTCCCAGAAGTCACCTCAGGACATACACACTCACTATGTGTGCTTATAGTAGCTTGTGGCATGTATCTAGTGGCCAGGAAGGTTGGGAAAATGTGACCACCTAAAAATTTTATTAGTGTAGACAAGGATTTCTGCCATAATACACTTTCTTTTTTTCTCTCTCTTCACCTCATGATGACTAGACAGATTTTCTTCTGTTGATTTGCAAGTTCTACATTCTATTTTTATTTTTCTATTGGCTACCTCTAACTTAATAAAACTTACACATATTATTTTTACCTGTCAATGTATAAAGCTTATCCAAATCTGTGTGTTTTCCCTCTGAACCTGACAACACCCATAACACATTTTAACTACCTCTGGTCTCCACCCCTCCCCTCTTCCATCCTTACACTGTCCTTACTTTTGACTGGAGTTTTAGATAAGAGTTTCGCTAGTTACAGATATATTGTGTTTTAGTCATTGCTTAATTAGACAAAGTAAACATTACTAATCATTTACTAATCCTTTGTACCTATTTATTATTGCTTTCTCTTTGATTCATTTCTCTTCTTGTTTGAATACATCCCTCAAGAGTTTTGTCAAAGGGCCGGCTCCGTGGCTTAGCGGTTAAGTGCGCGCGCTCTGATGCTGGCGGCCTGGGTTCGGATCCCGGGAGCGCCCCGAGGCACCACTTCTCCGTCCAACGTGAGGCCGAGTCCCACGTACAGCAACTAAAAGGATGTGAACCTATGACATACAACTGTCTGCTGGGGCTTTGGGGGGAAAAAAAAACTGAATAAATAAAATCTTTAAAAAAAAAAAAAAACAGTTTTGTCAAAGAGGGCTTTTGTGGGGCTGGCCCCGTGGCTTAGCGGTTAAGTGTGCGCGCTCCGCTGCTGACGGCCCGGGTTCGGATCCCGGGCGCGTACTGACTCACTGCTTCTCCGGCCATGCTGAGGCCGCGTCCCACACACAGCAACTAGAAGGACGTGCAGCTATGACATACAACTATTTACTGGGGCTTTGGGGGAAAAAATAAATAAATAAATAAATAAAAGAGGGCTTTTGTGGAGAAAACTTTCTGAAAATATCTTTTTATTTCTGAAAATATCTTTGTTTTACTTTCATGTTTAGTCATTTTACCTGTATATGAAATTCTAGGTTCAAAATTATTTTCTTTCAGCATTTTGAAACTATTACTCAACTGTTGCACTTCTGGTGTTGCTGTTGAGAAATCTGCTGTCAGTCTAATTCTTGATTCTTTATAGGTGATCCTCTTGTATTCCTGGAAACTTTTAGAATTTCTTCTCTATCTTTGATCTCCTAGAACTTCTGTAAGAGTATCCTGTGATGTTCACATCTAGCTTCTTTATTTCTTAACTTTTTTCTCATTTGTTTCATCTCTATCCTTTCCTCATGTATTCTGATTTCTCAACCTAGTTTTTGCTCATTAATCGTTTCTTCAGCTGTATCTATTTCTACTACTAAACTCACTCAGTTTTTGTTTTGAACAACTATATTATTCATACCAAATTTCCTTATTTGGTTCTTCTTTCAAAACATCTTTCCACTATCATCTTTATCTTTCTGAGAATACTTAGCATGTCTTATTTAAATTCTTCTGTCTCATTAGTCTACTTCTCATTTAGCTTGTTCTGTTTATTGTCTTTCATGGTGTTAGTTTTCCTCCAGTGTCTGGTTAGTTTTTTCTGTGCACTCATCTTTTATTGCCTTGGGACTCTGAGCTGCCTTGGCTAGTAATAGATAACTGAAGGGAGGATGTAAGCCTAAACTCTGGTTTTCCCTCCTTTAAATGATTTAGGGGATGAGGTTAGCCTCAAGGTTCAGCTTTTCCCTTTTACCCTCTCCCATCCTCCCTTGCCTCCCAGGGAATTCCCTAGTACCAATCTTACATGTGCTACCTTTATCTGGGAGCAGCCACCCTTCCTTGTCGTTGCCAAGCCCAAGGAGCTGATAGGTGAAAGTTAGGGGGGCTCTAGAGGCACCCCTTATTTTTCATGCAGCCCTGATGCCATTACCCATAAGGGCCAAAGGTCGGGCAGTTAAATCTCTTGGGTAGTGTGTATATGTGGGGGAAGGACACTGCTTGAAAGTCTCCCTCAACCTACTTCTCATATAATAACCTCCTGGCCCTTTCCTATTTCAAGTTCTCCCTGCCCAGGACTCAGCTCCCTTTGTCTCTTCCAAGGGCTTCTCACAATGTTTGTGTTGATTTCTGAGCTGGGCCCTGAGGTCCATCAGTTTATCTACCTTGCAGTGGTCTATGGTAGTGTGCCATCTTCTAAGGTACCAGCATAGACTTGTTAGATAAGGAAAAACGGAAAATGATAATCAAATTGATAAGGAAAAAAATGTGAAGGATACAAGAGAGTGGAACGCTGCTGATGGGAGAGTAAATTGGCACGAACTTTATACAAGTCAAGTGGATCGTATATGTATATTTAAAAGCTTTCAGTGATAGAGGTGTTGATTGACTAGTGGGAATCCTTTCACAATGTATTCATATATCAAATCACCATGATATACACTTTAATACACTTTAAGTATCTTACAGTTTTATTTGTCAAGTATACCTTAATAAAGCTGAGAGGGAAAGGAAAGCTTTCAAAATATTTATCCCTTTGATCTAGAAGTTTTATCTCTAGGACTTTCCTTCAGGAGAGAATCATGATGTGTGCAAGGTACATCTATGGTGTTGAACTTTACAGTATTGTTCGTTGTATTTATAAATTGCAAGCAAAATAAAGATCTTATTGTAGAGAATTGATTAAGTTATCGTGTATCTGTATCTTGTGAAGCTTTGTAACCATTATAAAAGATTGTAGAAGGTTACTCAGTGGCATAGGAAAATGTTTTTAATGTGGTGACGGGGGAAGGGGTAGCACGTTATAATACTACATCATGATCCATTTTCATACAAATATCTGTATAGGTTGTCTCTGGTTGTGTAGGTGATTTTCATTTCTTTTTCTGTATTTTTGCAATTTCCTGTAGTGCATTCCTATTTTACATGAACACAGAATCATTAAAATAAAGATAAAGGAGAGAGCAAAAAAAAATAATGATAAAGCCAAATGTTGGTGAAACTAGTACATCAAATATATTGCCATGATCCTTTTAGAGAGTAGTGAGGTACAGTGTATTTCAAGAGAAATGTTTATACTTTTTGATCTAGAAGGAATATTTTTTTGTGAATTTATCCAAATAAAATAATCCAGGAAAAAGCGGAAGTTGAGCATTGTGGCTTTATTCCTATTAACAATAAATAAGCACAATCCTAAATAAGTTAAAGCTAAATGTCCAATAGTTGATAAGTGATTGACTAACTTATGGTGTATGGAATGTTTTGCAGCTGTTAAAAATCATGTTTAGGGGCTTGCCCCATAGCGTAATGTGAGCTCAGCATGCTGGGTTCATGGGTTTGGATCCCGGGTGGGGACCTACACCTCTCATCAGCCATGCTGTGGCGGTGACCCACATACTAAATAGAGGAAGATTGGCACAGATGTTAGCTCAGGGCGAATCCTCCTCAAGTGAAAAAAAAAAGAAAAAAGAGGAAGATAGGCAACGGATGTTAGCTCAGGGTGAGTCTTCCTCAGCAAAAAAAAAAATCATGTTGGTGTAGTTTATGTAGTAAAATGGTAAAGTGTAATTACATTAAAATTATGTCTGCTTATGAAAAAATGAAAGGAAGAACCTGCATAAATGTGTACAGTTTTTTTTGCGGAGGTAGGATTGAGCATTATTAACAAAAACTAAATTGTAATACTAGTTTAATGCATGTACAATAAATAGACATGTATTTAAAGTATGAATTAGTAAATTTGAGATTACCCAGATTTAAACTTTTTGGCTGTTGGGTTGCTCTCATTTGCAAATGCTTAGATTATTTCCTTTCCCGTGGAGTTGTTTGCTGCAAGCTAGTGCTTACCTTCCCACTCTGGTTCCCCACATGTGTAACCTGCATCCTGCTTGAAGGAGATAAGGTTAGAGACAAAGGTGGACATGGGGTGATCATTTTGAATGGATGGGGTTGATTGGTCAGGCATGGAGCTGATGGGGACCCCTTCGTCCTGTCACTGCTTGCATTACATAGACAGTGACTCCTTCCTTTGTCCATCGGAGGTCCACTCTTCTTTCACTGTTTTCTTCCTGCTGCGGCACTGAAACAGAAATCTTTCTCAAATGAGTATTTTGTGTTTCTCACCTGTTGACATAGTGAAGGGTTGGATAGAGCATTCTGATCAGGGCAGAAAGCAGAAGAGTACTACAGGGAGCTCTAGTGGAAGCTATGTATCTGCCTCTCACTTTTGATGCATGATATTAGTGCTGGAGGGGTCCGGTTGACAGATAGAGACACTGAGGCTTGGGGACACCTTTTCCAGGATTCTGTTGTTCCTTGGGTCCTGGATTCTCAAACTGCTAGTGTTATTCCCGTTAGTCCTAACCCAGACCTCTGTGGTGTGTCAGATAGCACCCTTCTCCCTCTCTGTGAGTCTCCTGCTTGGCTCGGTCATATTCCTCTTTTTTTCCTTTTCTAGAAAGAAAAGTCAAAATCGAACAGTTCAGCAGCCCGGGAACCTAATGGCTTTCCCTCTGATGCCTCAGCCAATTCCTCTCTCCTTCTTGAATTCCAGGGTGAGTTGCATCCATATGTCTTCCTTGCAGGAAAATGAAAACTTAGAAGAACCCATTAATAATAAGAAGAATAGTTCTATGTATCATTTTAGTGCCTCCTGTTTTGCTGTTACCTTGCTAGGCACTTCAGATAAGTCTTCATTTAACCCTCACAATAACCCTGCAAGATAGATGATGGTATCCTCATTTTCCACTAAGGAAACTAAGATTCAGAGAGGTGAAGTTGTGGATCTAAAGTCGTGTAACTAGTGAGTGACAGACCTTATATTAGGTCCTGATTTTCTGGATCAGAAGCTCTTTTCTTTAGACTGTATATTTTATATAGTGCCTTAGAGGAGGCCACCCAAAGCTAGGACGTCTGCCTGTCCACTCTTAGCACCAGTTTTCCGCTCCTAAACCAGTCCACGGTGAACGTCCTGCCTGTGTCAGTGCTGCAGTCCTTATACTGCCTTGCACACCGACACGGCGGTTTTGGAAGCACTTGCACTTCAGTTTCTCATTTGTATCCTTACATCAGCCTGTGATATAAACCAGGCAGTTATCATCATCCCTATTTAAGGAAAGTGATGCTTGGAGAAGAAAAGTGTTTGCCTGAGCTCGTGAGTGGCGGAGCTTTATTCCTTTTGTAATAAAATGCTACTTCCACTTTAGTGTAGGAGGTAGTAGTCTTTGTAGGAAAGGGCTTACAGTTTTCTCTTCAGAACTAGCCTGGGAGCATGCAGGTGTCTCCTCTCCACCTCCCCCAGCACCCTCAGCTCAGAGTGATGTAGGAAGGAGAATACAAGGGAAAGATTCTCCGGCTGTGTGGGGAGTGTTCAAAATCATAAGGCTCTGGGAGAGGTATGGGGCTTCATTTCCTCAGTCTGGCCACCATCTCATCCTTTTCATCAGTGAACATTTAATGAACCCCTATTGTGTGCCAGGTGCTGTGTACTGCATGGGAGATTCAAGGACCAGTAAGCCACAGAGCCTGCCTGTGCAGAGTATAATGGAAGGAAACTGGTGTGTAAATTAATAAATGCAGGTGTGCACAGGAAACAACAGGAGCATAGAAGAGAGGGTGGTCATTTCCACCCAAGGGAGCCTGGGACACAGGGCTCTGCAGAGGAAGTGATGCTTGAGCTGAATGTTGGCATGTGTAGGGGCTTTTTAGGAAGCCTGGAAAGAGCATGTCGTAACAGACACCTGTGCATGCAGCACCTTTTAGGTTGGGATCCAGCTTGGCTCGAGCCAGGGGTGCGTGTGGAAGAACAGCAGGCAGAGGCTGGAGATCAGAAAGGGCTTTGTAGGTCGTGATAGGGCCATTTCATGCCTGCCCAGAGAAGCACTGGAGTTTAAAATTTATCCTTTAGGCAGCAGGGAACCATCAAAGTATTTAGAAAGATCACTGGCAGTGGTGTGAAGTACAGTTGGGAGTACATGAGACTGAGGAAGGGCAGTTAGTGGCTGTTGCAGGAGGCCAGGCCGGAGATAGTGAGGCCTGAACCAAGGCAGTAGGAGAGGAAGGAATGAACACAAGTGATGTCAGAGCAGTAGGATGGATCAGATTTGGTGACTGGCTGCTGGAAGTGAGGGAGAGGAAGGAGTTGTTGACTCCTGTGTTTTTGACTTAGGTGGTGACTTTAAGCCTTCAGATAGAGCTTCCCAGGTGGGAATCCCTTGATCCTTGAGGCAGTCAGGTGGAGCCTGGGCAGCTGAAGGGTGGCCACCATCAGACACCATGCTTCTTCAGATGGCCAAGAGTACCAGACAGATTTTACCATTTTCTACGCATCTTGTGTTGTGGGAAAGGTTGGGAGGCACAGCTATGTCCCTCCCTTCCACTGGATAGTGAGAAAATACCAGGGCCAAGCTATAATTGGTAGGTAATAAAGAAGGGATTAATAAGCGTATCCTGGCGTTCCTGAAATATAGATGTTGTATAAACTTAAAGATTCTGGCTGCATCTTGTGCTTAGAAGATATGTCGTGAAATAGAAGATGCTGAAATTAATCAACTTGAGAGTCTGTTGATATTTGCAGTGTGTAGAAGCCCCGTGAGTGCGTGCCTTCGGTTCGGGGGGCGTCTTCAGTGCTCATTGTACTCTGTTGTGTCTATGGTGGCCTCAGGAGACACCAGGCCCATGGCTCTGTACTGAGTTACCCTCAAGGAAAATGACCACCTCAGCTGTTGCCTTTGTCATGTTTGGTTTTCAGATGAAAACAGCAACCAGAGTTCTGTGTCTGACGTCTATCAACTCAAAGTGGACAGCAGCACCAACTCGAGCCCCAGCCCCCAGCAGAGCGAGTCCCTGAGCCCAGCACACACCTCTGACTTCCGCACAGATGACTCCCAACCCCCTACTCTGGGCCAAGAGATCCTCGAGGGTGAGTCTCAGTTGACCCAGGATGAGCATCTTGGGGGGGCCTTGCCTTTTGCTCTTGATGCTTCTGTTCTTTAGAGTAAGAGGTTAGAGAAGGTTCCTCAGAGTCTGGCAGCCTCAAGCCAATCGTTAACAGTTTGGGCTATTTTGAGGAATGGTTGTATTTTCCTCTTTGACAGAATAAAGGAATAAGGCAGTCTTCATATTTGATGCCTGGTATATGTCTCTCAAAAACCCTGTGAAGTGGCAGCTGTTATCTCGTTTTACAGATGAGGAGGTGGGGTCAGTGTTAGAAAGGTTAAATCGCTTGTCCAGGATCACATAGCTAGTAACTGGTAGAACTGGCTGTCTCCAGTTTCATTCCTTTTAACTTCAGAGTTCATGCTCTTTGCGTTAGATCCTACGAATTTCTTCTTATAATATGTATTGATTCTCTGGCCAATGTTGCCTCTTCCCCAAAGCGCCTCCACATAGCTCTTAGGAAAGCTCCCCAGCCTGAGGCAGAGATTCCACAGGAGTCTCCCGCCTCAGGAGGCCCCGCAGTTCTGCTGACCTTGCTGCTTTTTCAGAGCCCTCCCTGCCTGCCTCAGAAGTTGCCGATGAACCTCCCACCCTCACGAAGGAAGAACCAGTTCCACTAGAGACACAGGTAAGGAAGCACTTTGGGTCTCCCAGTTTCTAAGAAAAAAGTGAGGACTGTTGATGTGGATTGGATCTGTGGCATCAAATATGCTATAGTAGGGTGGGGAGGCAGCAAGGGAAACTGGTGTCTCCAGGTTATAAGGTAGGGAAAGAAGTTTGGTTATCTGTGAGAGGTTGGGGCTAGGCTTCTAGGTTGTAATTAGGGTGGATGGGGAGGTTTTGGTTCAGAGGGATGGCCCTATAATTCCATGCTCTGGCTGCTTCTAGATCGGTGAGGACGAGGAAGACTCAGGCGCCCCACCCCTGAAACGCTTCTGTGTGGACCAACCCGCAGTGCCGCAGACAGTGTCAGAAAGCTAGCACCATCCTGGTGCCCTTCACCTCCCGGCCCCCTGCATCTATTTATTGCATTCTGGTTCTGGCCGTGCTGTGTTGCTGGGGTAAGGGCAAGCATTGTGGTCCAGAGCCTGCACGTTAAGAGCCTTCTGGGCTGGAAGGCTGACATATGACTTGGGTGGTAGCATCATCTTCCCGTCCCTGGCACCTGTGTCTGCTTGCTCTTGGGAAGAGGAGCACTCAATGTCCTTTTTGCACCCCAAGCAGGCTGGAGATTCAGCCATCCCAAGGTTCAACTGTCACCTCCAGGTAGCAGTCTCTGCTCCAGAACCTCTGGATGGAGCTGCTGGCGCTTCTACAAGAGGAAAGAGATGTGGAAGGCACCCTCTAGAGAAGAGAGTGCCTAGGGTTACTTGAACTTGAATGGAGATTGTAGAGTCATGGACTTACCCATAGGGCTAGGGGCCCTGTAGGCTGCTGTTGGAGAATTCCTGGGTAGAGACTTTGGAGGGAAGGGAAGGGCTTTTCTGTACAAGAGGGCAGAAAAGTCCGTATCAGTTTCTTGCTGTCCTGGCACTTCTGCCCATTCCTGAGGTTATCCTGCCTCTCGTGGGCTCTCTAGCTGCTGACAGTTCTTTGTCCCCTGCTGTAACCATCCCCTTCCCCAACACACACACACGCACACATGCAACCTTCCCTGTTTTTACCCACACATTTCATTCCAGCCTCCCCTGCCTCCTGCCACAAACTCTGCCCCAGCAAGAATTTGAGGTTCTGACAACAGTACCCATCTCCCACAGTACTCCTTCAGCTCAGACTTTCTAGAAAGTTCTCTTTTCTTTGAAATCTGCATGTTTAATTGAACTTTGTGATTTTATTTTTTGTTTCAAAATTTTAAGAAAATGGAAATGGGCAACAGTGAGTGGAGACATATTTTAGCACTGAATAGAATATTTTTAAAATTAAACTATTTGAAATATGTCTTGTTGGTATCTGAGTGCTTCATTCTTGAAGGTTGTGGAGGCAGGGGCTGGGGGTGGTGGTGGCTGAGTGTTTATGAGGTCGCTGGGGTCTGGGCCCTGCCAGTTGTCTTACTACCACAGAGTGACTGTGATGAAAATGATTTGGAGACTCCCTTGGAAGTTGTCATGTAGTTCAAACTATACTTCTGTTGCTGTGTACTCTGAATGCAACCAATGGATGTGTTTTCCACAGCTCCAGGTCCTTAGGAGGCATTCATGAGTTCTTTCTTTCTTTCTTTATTTAATCTTTTATTGATATCATAATAGTTTATAACATTGTGAGATTTTAGTTGTACATTATTGTTTGTCAGTCACCATGTAAATGTGTCCCTTCACCCGTTGTGCCCAACCCCCAACCACCTTCCCCTCTGGTAACCACTAAACTGTTCTCTGTGTGTTGGTTTATCTTCCACGTATGAGTGAAATCATATGGTGTTTGTCTTTCTCTGTCTTGTGTATCTCGCTTAACAGAATACTATCCTCCAGGTCCATCCATGTTGTTGTGAATGGGATGATTTTGTCTTTTTATAGCTGAGTACTATTCCATTGTATATAACACCACATCTTTTTGTGTGTGTGTGAGGAAGACTGGCCCTGAGCTAACATCCGTGCCCATCTTCCTCCACTTTATGTGGGACGCTGCCACAGCGCGGCCTGACAAGCAGTGCGTCAGTGTGCGCCCGGGATCAGAACCGGCGAAACCCGGGCTGCCGCAGCACAGCACACGCACTTAACCGCTACGCCACGGGCCTGGCCCTGCACACCACATCTTCTTTATCCAGTCATCAGTCAATGGACACTGGGTTGCTTCCACTTCTTGGCTATAGTGAATAATGCTGCAATGAACATAGGGGTGCATGAGCCTCTCTGGATTGTTGATTTCAGGTTCGTTGGGTAGATACCCAGTAGTGGGATAGCTGCATCATAAGGTATTTCTATTTTTAATTTTTTGAGGAATTTCCATACTGTTTTCCATAGAGGCTGCACCAGTTTGCATTCCCACCAGCTGTGTATGAGGGTTCCCTTTTCTCCATAACCTCTCCAACATTTGTTGTTTTCTGTCTTGGTGATTATAGCCATTCTAATGGGTGTAAGGTGATATCTTAGTGTAGTTTTGATTTGCATTTCCGTGATGATTAGTGATGTTGAACTCTTTTCATCTGCCTATTGGCCATGTGTATATCTTCCTTGGAAAAATGTCTGTTCGTATCATCTGCCCATTTTTTGATCACGTTGTTTGTTTTTTTGTTGTTCAGTTGTGTGAGTTCTTTATATAGTATGGAGATTAACCCCTTGTTGGATTTATGATTTGCAGATATTTTCTCCCAGCTGGTGAGTTGTCTTTTCTTTTTTCATTTTTATTTTTTACTTTTTTTTATTGTGGTAAAATACACACAACATAAAATTTACTGTTTTAACTACTTCAAAGTGTACAGTTCCGTGGCACTAAGTACATTCACGATATTGTGCTATCATCACCACTGTCCAGCTCCAAACTTTTTTATTACCTCAAACAGAAACCCCATACCCATTAAGTAGTCAGTCCCCATTCCCCCCCGCCACACACACACACCCTGGCCCTGGCAATCACAAATCTGCTTTCTGTCCCTGAGTTCCTTTTGGCTCCTGATTCCTAAGGAGAACAATCAAGTCATGATTGAAAAGAATTCTACATTCTGTATATTCAAGAATTTCATTTCAGTATTCCCTAAAGTGATTCCTCTCATTTCTATTAGAGGCTCCAGGTATCATGGATAAGGCTAGAATCCAAGTTCTGCTGCCCTGTTTCATCATCCCGTTTTGTTTTTTCTTAAAAATTTTAACATGTACTATCAAGTTGTCAAATTATTTTCACAGATACTACAATTGTATGTAGTGCATAAAATAAGTATGTTTTAATGTCTTTAAACATTATTCAATGTATAATGACTAAGAGACCATAAAAATGATCAGGCAGGGGCCTGCCCCGTGGCTTAGTGGTTAAGTGCGCATGCTCCGATACTGGCGGCCTGGGTTCGGATCTCAGATCCTGGGCGCGCACCGGCGCACCGCTTCTCCGGCCATGTGGAGGCCGCGTTCCACATACAGCAACTAGAAGGATGTGCAACTACGACATACAAGTATCTACTGGGGCTTTGGGGAGAAAAAAGGGGGAGGATTGGCAATAGATGTTAGCTCAGAGCCGGTCTTCCTCAGCAAAAAGAGGAGGATTAGCATGGATGTTAGCTCGGGGCTGATCTTCCTCACACACACACACAAAAATGACCAGGCAGATTTGGAAAAGGACCAAATAGAGTTTCTATAAATGAAAAACAGAATTATTGAAATCAAGTGTTACAAAAGGTGAGCAGGAGAGAAAACTAACAAGGGGGGATAGCGGTTGGCATTTGTGATTACTTCATGACCAGGTGCTAGGACTGGGAGGCCAGGAATCCCATCCCTCAGGAGGTCGGTAGGCTGGCTAGAGAGCTAGACCGCTACGTGGAACTACATAGAGCATAGAGTAGTAAGAGCTGGAGTAGAGAGCACGAAAGAACATAGAGGATGATGAAAAAGGTGTAATAGAAACCATTTTCTTGGGCCGGCCCCATGGCTTAGCGGTTAAGTGCACGCACTCTGCTACTGGCAGCCCCAGTTTGGATCCTGGGCGCGCACCGACGCACCGCTTCTCCGGCCATGCTGAGGCCGCGTCCCACATACAGCAACTAGAAGGATGTGCAACTGTGACATACAACTATCTACTGGGGCTTTGGGAAAAAAAAAAAGGAGGCTTGGCAGTAGATGTTAGCTCAGAGCCAGTCTTCCTCAGCAAAAAGAGGAGGATTAGCATGGATGTTAGCTCAGGGCTGATCTTCTTCAGAAAAACACAAACAAACAAAAAAAGAAACCATTTTCTTCTTTTCATTGACTTTAACACCACTTCATTGATATTCTAAGAAATTCAGGCTAGCAATCTCCACCGCCATCCCAGAATCTTGATGGGATAGCGTTTAGGAGCATGAGAAGAAGAAGAGAAGTCAAGGAATGACCACAGGTGATTCACAAATAAGTTGTAAATTCCCTTTGGGTAGTGGTAGGCCAATGCATATGCACATTTGAATTACTAAGTAACTACTACAGTAGTTTCCCTCACCCTCCAGATCCAGGATCTAATCGGGGGTCACACATTGCATTTAGTTCTCATGTCTCTTTAGTCTCCTTTTAGAACCTTTTTTGGGAGGTGAGTAGATAGGTGTCTTTTGTGTCATT
Source organism: Ceratotherium simum simum (assembly GCF_057802395.1). Classification (NCBI taxonomy): domain Eukaryota; kingdom Metazoa; phylum Chordata; class Mammalia; order Perissodactyla; family Rhinocerotidae; genus Ceratotherium; species Ceratotherium simum. The sequence continues at coordinate 43,141,363 of NC_141925.1, read as the reverse complement.
GATATTTTTGAAGTGTCCAGTCAGTTGTTTGTAGAATGTCCCACAATCTGGATTTGTCTCTCTTCCTGTAGGGGTTTCAGGTTAAATGGTTTTGGTTAGAATACTACAGAGGAAATGTGTACATCTCATTGCCTTATGTCAAGAGGCAGATATTGTCATTTTGTCCCATTATTGGTGATGCCGAGTTTGATCTAAGGTGGTGTCTGCCCGACTTTTCCACCTTTAGGGTGCTTTTACATAAGTAATCGGGGTGGGGATGGTGGTGATAATTTTAGACCACTCCCCAACCTTTCACCTAGTGATTTTGGCATCTGTTGATGATCTCTTTCTGAATCAATTACTTCACTGGAGTTGCAAAATAGTGATTTTTCTAAATCTGTCATTCTTTTTACATTCACTGGCAGCTGTCTGTAAAGGCCAGATTTCCCTTGTCTCTCCAGTTGCATTTACTTTCTTTTCTCTTTGAGTATTACTCCAGCCTCTTGGATTCCCTTTATATTCAATGTGTTACAATCCATCACTGTCATTTTTGTAATGTTCAAATTATCCTGGATTCAGTCAGTTAGAATCCCTTTATGCTGTCTCCTGTGTCCTTTTGACATGCCCCCATCATGATTTTCCTTACTTTCAGGCACAAGATGTTCCTGATTCACCTTGAACTTTGCCAGCCCCAGTCATTGTTCCAAGGAGCCCTGGGTCATTTTAGTGGGGAATGATATTTGGAAATCTAGATAAACTAGTTTTGCTGAAGAGTAAGGAGTTTGAGGGAAGTAGTAGAAAGATTGAGGACAAATTGTGGAGTGCCTTGAAGATCAGGCCAGAGTTTGGTTTTACTCTGTTGGCTTTAGGGAGCCAACCGTTGGAAGCTGAGAACAGGGGAATGACACAGTGTGCGAGAGGCCATGGAGAGGAAGGTGGGAGGCAGGGGACAAATTGGAAGGGCATTGCCCACCTGATATGTTTGGAGGGGAGACAGATAGAACTGATACAGTTCTATCAGTTTGGGGACAGAGCAGTGATAGGTCCATAGAAAATGAAGTAAAAATAGACTGATGCAAACCACGGAAAACATTAGAAGAAAGGAAATGTGATCAGTTCACCATGTGGCTTATTTGTGAATAATATATAATCATAAGTTATACAAAGAATATTGATTTAACCAATTACAATATAATTATTTAGAGAATATGTTTGTATATGTATGTGGTACATCAAAATTGACTACAGCGGAGCCATTTTAAAATGGAGTTGGAGGGCCGGCCCCGTGGCTTAGTGGTTAAGTGCGCGTGCTCCGCTGCTGGCGGCCCGGGTTCGGATCCCGCACCGATGCACCGTTTCTCCGGCCACACTGAGGCCGCGTCCCACATACAGCAACTAGAAGGATGTGCAGCTAAGACATACAACTATCTACTGGGGCTTTGGGGGGAAAATAAATAAAATCTTTAAAAATAAATAAATAAATAAAATAAAATGGAGTTGGAGAAATAAAATAAAATGGAGTTGGAGCCGCCTTTCCAAAGAAACTGCTTTGCTGTCCTAAACCTTTGGACTGGGCCAAAATGGCCATTGTTTTACAAGCAACTGTTTGAGACGTCAGCAGGAAAATGGACTTCCGAATCACAAACACTGAGGATTGTGGAGTTTCTGAAGATAGAATCAATAGTCAATCAATGTTTAGCCAAGACTAGCTCTCTGCCTCCAACGCCAATGAAAATTCTTTGGGGGCCGGCCCTGGGGCCTAGTGTTAAGTTCCGTGCACTCTGCTTTGGCAGCCCAGGTTTGGTTCCCAGGCACAGACCTACACCACTTGTTGGCGGCCATGCTGTGATGGCGACCCAGACACAAAATAGAGGAAGACTGGCATAGATGTTAGCCCAGGGCTAATCTTCCTCAGCACAAAAAAAAAAAAAAATTCTTTGGAATACAACCTCCCTTCTTGGCCTTTAAAAGCCCCTGACTTTCACTCCCTAGTGGGACTCTATTTGGGTTTCTACCTGAATCCATGCTCCCTGAATTGCAATTCTTTGATCCCAAATAAATGCTTTGCCTCTTAAACTGGTTTCTGTTTTTGCAGGTTGACAGGTGTTTGTCGGGGGATATAGGATGGCTAAGGCCTCATCTTCCATGGAAGAAAGTCAACAGCTAATTTTAAAACTGAAAAAATGAAAAATAGCAGTGTGCATGTTATTTAGCAGTATGGAGGTGAATAGCAGAGGAATCAGCTTGGCAAATGGGAAGCGGATGCCGGGGCAGGCGGAGGGCGAGGGGTGAGTGCTGCAGGGCTGCTTTTTGTAGGGCTATTTGAGGTGTTCTTTGAGCTGTTTAAATGTGTCCTTTTCAGAACTGTGTTCATTTTACTACGAAAAATACATAATTTTAATGTAGTTTAAAACATTTTAAAAGAAGAAAGTCATGATAGTAGTTTTGGCGAGAAATCACGTCCTGAAGTAGGATGCTGTGGGGATGGCGGGAAGGGGCAAGTTCGAGGTTTAGGCAGGCAGAATTGAAGAATTGATGGTATCCCATCAGCCCTAGGGCTGTGGAGCTCAGGAGAGCCCCAGGCTGAGTCTGTGAGGTTGTGACGAAGCTAGTGCCATCAAAAGAAGTGAAAACACCCAGCTAGAGCAGGTGATGGAGGGAAGGAAGATGACAGACTATGGGCTTGGGATGTGTTGACTTTGAGGAACCAACAGGACAGGCAGGAAAAGAACAGCCAGAAGCTGGAACTGTCTAAGCAAGGGTTTGTGTCTGCGTCAGTGAAAGATGAGTGTGTGGCAGGGCACGGCGCCACATGACACAGACCACAGAAACAGGCCCTGCTGGCCGAGCTCGTGTCATAAAGCTACCTGGTGGAGCTCTGCATAGGGAAATGTGCTGTACTTCTCTAGACAGTGCTATTCCTGCAGCTAAGCAGCCACAGCTGACCTGAGCAGTGGAAGGTCTGGTGCAGATACCTGGAAACTACACATTTTAATCTCTGCCCTTTATTATTAATTTGTTTATTCAAATGTTGGGAGAGAAAACACATTGAACAACGAATTTTGCTAAAATTATGATTTAAAAAACTTGAGAGTTCAGTGAAAGTGGATGTGGGCTGGAACAATCAGGAAAAGGCATTAGGAAGAAAGTGTGGGATTCAGGTGCACAGAGGAGAAAGAAGTGCATTTCTGGCAGTCAATAGGAATAAGTATAGCGAATTCTGGGAATTAGGAAGAAGTGGTCCACTTGGGGCTAGCTGGGAGTTAGGAGATGGAAGACTGGACAGGAAGAGTGAACTCAGAAGGGTTTTTCCTGCAACAGGAGTCAATGAAAGTATTAAGTGGGAAACTGAGAGTTGCATTAACTTAGTCTCCCCTTTTTTTTTTTTTTACCTCTTTAGGACAAGATGTTAAAATCTTGTGTTAATCAGTTCCATTGTTTGTAAATTTGAGCTATAGAAATGGAGGAAATCTACCAAGCAAGAGTCACATTAAAGTTTTTATTTTTGTTTGTATTGTAAAACTAACATATAATCACTATAGAAAAAAGAATCGAGGGGGCCGGCCCCGTGGCTTGGCGGTTGGGGCGGTTGGGTGCGTGCTCCGCTACTGGCGGCCTGGGTTCAGATCCCGGGCGCGCACCGTCACACCGCTTGTCCGGCCATGCTGAGGCCACGTCCCACATACAGCAACTAGAAGGATGTGCAACTATGACATACAACTATCTACTGGGGCTTTGGGGAGAAGAAGGGGAAAAAAAAAAAAGGAGGAAGATTGGCAATAGATTAAAAAAAAAAAAGAAAAATGAATCGAAAAATATAGAGGGGCTGGCCTGGTGGCATACTGGCTGTTTGCATGCTCCGCTTCGGCGGACCAGGGTTCGGATCCTGGGCACGGACCTAGCCACCACTCATCAAGCCACACTGTGCCTTCATCCCACATATAAAATAGAAGAAGATGGGCACAGATGTTAGCTCAGGGCCAATCTACCTCAACCAAAAAAAAAAGAGGAAGATTGGCAACAGATGTTAGCTCAGGACTAATCTTCCTCACCAAAAAAAAAAAAAGAAAGAAAGAAAAATATAAAGAATAAAATAGGGCCGGTACCATGGCGTAGTGGTTAAGTTCGGCATGATCTGCTTTGGTGGCCCCAGTTCACAGGTTCAGATACTGGGCGTGGACCTACACCACTCATCAGTCACACTGTAGCAGCAACCCACATATAAAGTAGAGGAAGAGTGGCACAGATGTTAGTACAGGGCTAATCTTCCTCAGCAAAAAAAAAAAAAAAAGGAATAAAATAAAACCAACCATAATTCCATCTCTCCTAGGTGAGCCCTGCTCTGAATGTGAGGAGGCCCTTATCAGCTCCTATTTGTGGGGCCCCAGCTGATAGGCTGTGTTTGAAAAGCTCCACATCCAGCTTCCAGTTCTGTCTTCAGAATTTCCAACTGTGTTCTGGATGGCTCTCCAGGGTACCTATGGTTCTTGTGGCTGAAACAGCTCATCACTGATTCTCCCATTTTAGATCTCTGCTTCACCAACACCAGGCTGGATTCCAGCCCACAGCCACCCCAAGTGCTGAAATGATAATGGTTGCCCATTCTCATGTACAATTAGATGCTTTTTTGGGAAATATCAGATTTTTCCAAAAAATTGTTTCTCAATGTTTTTGGAGTTCCTACTGTGTGTCGTCTGCTGTTAGGTATCTAGTCCTGCAAATGTCCATCCCATTAGTTACCCAGTCTGTGCCTCTCAAATCTGTTTGCCTCTCTCCACTGATCTTGTTCTATTTGAGGCCTTTGGTATCACTGCCACAAACTACTGCCATTCCTTCTAAGTGCTCACTCCAGTTCAAACATCACATGCTGTGGTCACGATGATCACTTCCTTTGCCACTCTCATCTCTGGATACTTGCTGCCTCAAATCCCTTATGTTTTAGGTACATTGTCTTGAATTTACCAAGTCTGCTGCTGCTCCCTGTGCCTAGAATATTTCGTTCCTCATTTCTCTGCCTAGTGAAGTGCTACTTACCTTTTCACAATCAACTCAAATGCCATATCCTCTGAGAAGGTTGCTTCTAATCCTCTTAGAAGAAATGGCTACTGAAGGAAGATGAGCTGCCTTCTCTGCTAGGTGATCAGAGGAGGCTCTGTAGAGGTGGTGTCTGATCTAGAACTTACCTTTTACTGGGAGTGTACTTTCCACTGCAAGATGAGAAGAAAAGGAGAAAAGGATCTGGCACTGGCATGCTGCATTCAGGGGCACCTAGCAGTCTAGCCCTGTTGAACAGGCTGGGAAGGTATGTTCTGGGGCCACTGAAGATCTTTGAACCAAGGGAGACAATTAAAATAGGTAGAGAATTATTGATGAGTGTGTTTCTGATTGTACTGGATAGCCAAACAGATTTTGGACTATGTGGGTCGTAGTCTGCTTGGAGAAACAACTCAGGTGTCCCCACTCTCCAGGCACAGTTATTGCTGACTTCTTACTGTGCATTTTGTACAGCACACATCATGTAGAATTGTGATTATCTGTGTCTCTTATTTTTTCAGGGCAGTCTCTGTTTTATTTTTTTCCCCTATAGCACCCAGCACAGGGCCTTGAACATTGCATATTAGAATGAATGGGTGTATCTTCAACAACTAAGTGCTTTAATATATTTTTCCAAAGAAGCTTCTATATTATCCTTTCCAGCAAGCCCCTAGAAACAAGTATCATATTAATATCCAGATCTCAGCCACTTTCTCGTCCAGAAGTTAACTTTGGCGTGAGCAAGGCTGGGGCTCCAGCTGTCCTTCAGTAGGACCTTTGCTTGGGCAAGGTCTTGGAGTTGTTTCCCGCCAACCCCTCCTCTCAGCCGCCCCACCCGCGCATCCCCGGGCGTGGCCGAGCGCGGCGCCTTTAAGAAAGGGGCGGAGCACAAGTGGAAAGACAAAGCCCCTGGCCGCGCGCTCCCCCTCCCCCGCCGGCGCACCACACGGACAGTGGTGCCCGGATGTCGGTGTCGCCGTGGGTGACAGATGGCGCAGAGTCTATATGTTAGGGGGCTTCTCTGGCTTGACCTCCTTGAATTCTCGGCCTTTCGGTCCCCCGCTGTCCTCCACTTTCAACTCCGCCGCTGGAGGCCCGCACTCCTGTCACCAGCGCTTACATAACGTGACCTTTCACCTCTTCATACTGCCCTCTAGTGCGCTGCAACCCAACTACGCGGCTGGGGAAGGGGGCGGGACCCATGAGCAGAGCGGCAGCGCCTCTGAGCCAATACAGTGTGAACGGTGACCAGCTCTCCACCTATTGGAGCATTCGCTACCGGCGCCACAGGGGAGCAAGTTAGTGTGTGCGCTGGCCGGGCGAGGGGGAGGAGGGGAATCTCCCGCCATTTTTCAATAATTTCCTCCGGTGCAGCTGAGGAGGAGTCGTGATTGCAGACCGCGGGGACCTGGAGCGAAGGTTGGCTGGAGGCTGCCCGGCGGCGCAGCGGCGTGCGTCGGAGTTCCGTGCCCTGGCGTCCCGTTGCACGGCCCTCGCGCGGCCGCGCCGGCGGTGAGGGAGCCGAGTTCGCGCCGCCCTCTCACCCCTCCCCTCCCCCACCACCCCGGGAGCCTGCGCTCGCTCCGGGCCGCGGGGCCTAGTGCCGCCCGCGGGCTCATCGGGGCCGCCGCCGCCGCGATGGCGCCGCTCCTGGGCCGCAAGCCCTTCCCGCTGGTGAAGCCGCTTCCCGGCGAGGAGCCGCTCTTCACCATCGCGCACACCCAGGAGGCCTTCCGCACCCGGGAGTATCCTTTCCGGCCGCGCCGGCCAGACCGCCCGCGGGGGGTGGGGGGTCCGGGCAGCCCCGCGCGGCGGCAGCTGTCACCGCGCCCGGCGCCGCCGGGCCTGCGCCCGAGCCCGAGCCCGCCGTTCCCGGGTTGGGCCCACCCGCCCTCCTTCCGCGGCTCGGCACTTTGTCCCCGGGCCTCGCTGGCCGGGAGCGAACCCCGCTTCCCCCGCCTTCAGGGCTTCAGGCCTTCGGTGCCGGGGGAGCGGCGTTCCTTCGCTCTTTCCTCTTTACCTGAAGTTGCTGAAATTGCGCCCGCGCGGCCTCGTGGTCCTGCTTGTACAGTCTCGACTGCGTTTACCCCGATCTCTGGGGGGCATTCGTGTTTTCTCCTCCCGGATGGACTTCAGGCTGGTGATGATCTGACAGGATCGGGAGGTAGAAAACCGAGAATGAATTCCCAGGCTTAGAGAAAGGGAAGAAGAAGAGTTCCCTTGGAGGAGCTGATGCTTGCTTCTCTGGGCATGCACAGGTTTGAAATTTTGACGATTTAGGAGATTGGTATTTGGTTTTAAGTAAAATTATGCACGATGTTTTAAGGAAGGAGCATCTTTTCTTAAATAAGCATTCTCTTTTCTAATGTTTAAGATTTCTTGCACAAGCTTAGTCTTTTACTTAAAAGTGGTACGACTTGATTTACTTTGTTTGTGGATGCCAGATGAGTCCTTTGTGAAGCTTAAGTGTAAAAAGTAGCTTTCTGAATCGAGCTTGCTTTAGTGTACAGAAAGCTTCAAGAGTGACGGCTAATGTATTAGTATTTCGTTTTATCAGCTTTTTCCCTTTGGAAAGACTTGACTTCTTAGTAGTTTCTACTTGCTTCTGTATAGGAAGAAGTGCCCATGTGAGCGATATTATTCCATTTCTCTTGGATCCTCCTTTTAATGCAATACTTTATAGGATAACATCATTCTTGTTTGAGTGCAGTTTGTGAATATTGGGTGTTTACATACGAAGAGACCTGGAAAGTGAGTCCATGCTGTGGGAAGGCTTTTGAAGAAATAGAACTATAGCATCTCAGAGGTGAAATGGATCTTGGAGATGGTCAGGTTCTCCTGCCTGGTTTTCCAGGTGGGCCCAGAAAGTTGAGGTTGACTTGTTAAAGGTCACACCCTGTAAATGATGCGAGTCTGGAGGAGACCCTGTAAATGATGCGAGTCTGGGGGAGAATCCAGTGCTCTTCGTCCTTTCTCCCTGTAAGTAAATCAAAAAGGAACATGGAATGCTACTCCTTCACTTTTAATGATGTTAGTCCACTTTTCGTGTCAGTTTGTGGTATAAAATAAAAGGGAGGGGTGGGGGTCGTAATCTGGTTCTTTTTCTCGTCTTGTTGAGACTTTTGGATTGCTCCGGAGAAGAACTCTAGCTCTACTAAAAAATCCAGCATTATTCTAAAGATGCCCGACTTGTAAAAATTTTTTATAGCATTCCAAAACATCAGTGGAGTAAAAACTTAGTTGTGGGAATCTGCCATGTCCTTTTCAAATGTCATCTTTTGAGCAGGTGACGGTTATTCACATGCTAATATTGTCAGATGTTAATTTTTCAGGTCTGGTTCTAGTGGAGTATGAGAAACATGGGGTAGAGAAGAGACAAGTTCTAAGTCTGTAATAGGTACTAAGCCATGTAAAAAATGGCTGTAGAGAGCTAATTTAGAACTGGCAGCACAGGCTTTTTCATATCATTTACCAAAATCATTGAAATATGATATATATGAGCAGTTTCTCTTGATGACAAGTGGAATCTGAAACTTTTTAACTGGTATGTATTTAATAAAAACCTTCATTTTTTAAAAATTTCCCGTACCAGTATTTAGAACCCTTTTAACAAAGGAGTTCTTAAATGGATTACATATTGGGGGGAAATTGCTCCCTTGGGAATTTCCACAAGTGGAAGCACTTTGAGGATGGTTTTTAAACAGTTGTGCTGTGTGGTTGACAGGTTGACATATTTCTTTATTAGGCTATTAGTGATTTTATAGAGGAGAACAAGTATGTGGTTGGGTAACGGCTGCGTTTGAGGTATTGTTATTTCCAGTTCTTTTTTTTTTTTTTTTTTAAAGATTTTATTTATTTATTTTTTCCCCCCAAAGCCCCAGTAGATAGTTGTATGTCATAGCTGCACATCCTTCTAGTTGCTGTATGTGGGACTCGGCCTCAGGATGGACGGAGAAGTGGTGCCTCGGTGCGCGCCCGGGATCTGAACCCGGGCCACCAGCATCAGAGCGCGCGCACTTAACCACCAAGCCACGGGGCCGGCCCTCCAGTTCTTAATTTATATTTATAATTATGTTTTTAATAGGATTTGATACTTTAATTTCCTCCTAATACCTGCCTTTTGATTGCGTGTATATTCTATAGCAAATTTGTATGATATTTTATTGACTTAAAGCTGTGAGCGTTGGTATGTTCTTTAAGGTATTATTATACATCTTTATTAAGCTTACAGTGGTGGTTGTGAATGATGCACACATTTAATGATTGGGTGTTATACGTTGATGATTATGTTTATTGTACTGTGGCTTTGACTCTATGGTACATTACTTCCTAGGGTAGTACTACAGGCAAGACACTAGATCTTAGTCGGAAAAATTAACTATATCAAAATGAATTCTTGATGTGATTATTTGATAATAGGATGATACACTGATTGTATTTTAAGTCAAAATGGGTTTTAAGGAGGAACTGAACCTATATGTAGCCTGCTGTAGATTAATATTTTTGTTGTATTGCTTTAATTATCCTAGTTTCTAAAGCCTAGAAACAACTGGTTCATAACCTTTGTAGCATCAATATATGAGAACTTTTAGAGGTGTAATGAGGAGGGGCTGTTAGAATATGCAGTTATTCTGGCTCTAGGCAAGAAAAATTTTTTTCTTTTTTGTGAGAATGATTGGCCCTGAGCTAACATCTGCCAATCCTCCTCTTTCTGCTGAGGAAGATTGGTCCTGGGCTAACATCCGTGCCCATCTTCCTCTACTTTATACGGGACGCTGCCACAGTATGGCCTGACAAGCAGTGCGCGCCTGGGATCCGGACCCCGGGCCACAGCAGCAGAGCACTCGCACTTAACCACTACGCCACGAGACCGACCCCTCTAGGCAAGAATAATTTGACTTGCCTAGAAAAACATGGCTAGAGCGTGACTTAAGAGTTGGAGTTAAGTTGTAGTTGCAAGACAGGATTTTATTGGACAATTGGAATACTGAGCTCTTATGTTGATTTTTATAATTTAATTTCTTTAAAGTAACAAACCAGATTAGAGTTATTTTTAAGTTAATAACTGGTCCAAAGAAGAAAATAGGATTAAAAGCAAATCTTGAGTTGGCACTTTGTCACCTCACTTAGAACTCTTAGGGCTATAGTTATACTTATTTAAAACCTCCATACTTTTCTGGGCCACTTCCTTTCAGGCTATCAAGTACTTTATTGAAAGAAACAATCCTTAACAAGGCTAAAGAAAACAAAGCAGCATATTGTGGTAAGGAGGTGGCTCTTGAACTCATGAAAAAGTAGATGCATAATGAGATAGTCTAGGATTTGAAAATATCTTATCATTTATAGCTTACACAGCCTTTGGAGAATTACTTTGACATTTTGCCTGCAATTATATGTGCAGCAGTCGCTGGAACATAAAAACCTCAATTGGCGTTTGCTCTGAGTGGTTATTTGAGAGTGAGTGACTTATTTTGGTAACCTAAAATCTGAAATAGGATTTAGAGGCAGCTGACTCAATATCCTTCTAGTGGGCTTTTTTTTCTCCTTTGATTTTCATTTTTTTCTCTTGCTTTCTTTTAAGATAAGTCAAAGTAATAACCAGAACATAGTTACATAAACTTAAAAATAACCAATGTTAGGGGTTGTAGGAATTTCAGTTTTAGACTTTTGAAATTAATCTAATTTAGATGAATAGTCAAACACTTTGTGTTATTGTCAGAAAACATTCATTCCTAGATGTAAACCTTAGGTTTATAGTGCTGTCCAATAGAAGTATAATGTGAGCCACATGTAAGTAAAATTTTTCTAGTGTCCACATTTGAAAAAACAGGAAAAGTAAAAAAGGAAAGACACATTTTTCTTATTCCAAGACCCAGGCTGAAGGAGCAGTCCCTGTGTGCAATGTGCTTTTCTAGTGACAGCAAGAGCTGAAGGAAACCATGATTGCTTTTTCAGCTTCTTCCTGGAGGTGGCATCTATCATATCTGCTCACATCTGTTGGTCAAAGTAAGTCATGTGGCCGAGCCCAGCATCACTGGGAGGGTATGTACGTTCCTCTTCACAGGAGGCATTGCAGGCCACATGGCAGTGGGTAGAGGTGTGGAATCCTCTTATAGAAGGGAGGTGAGTATTTGGAAAGAATAATACAATCTGCCATATTTCAGAGTTCAGGGAATGTGTCCTGGGGAAAGTTACTTTTAAGTTGAGATCTAAAGGATGATTAGAATTTAGTTAGATGAAGAATAGGGGGCTATGTTTTTTGAAGAGTTTCTAAATGTGAAGGTTCTTTTTTTTTTTTGTGAGGAGATCAGCCCTGTGCTAACATCCGCCAATCCTCCTCTTTTTTTGCTGAGGAAGACAGCCCTGGGCTAACGTCTGTGCCCATCTTCCTCCACTTTATATGGGACGCCGCCACAGCATGGCTTGCCAAGCAGTGCATCGGTGCGCGCCCGGGATCCGAACCAGCGAACCCCGGGCCGCCGCAGCGGAGCGCGCGCACTTAACCGCTTGCGCCACCGGGCCGGCCCCTGAAGGTTCTTGATTTTAAAAAATTGAAAGAAGTTTCAAATGGCTGGAGTGAAGAAGTGGGAATGGAGATGGAGTTGCCTTGTGGTGAGAGATGCAGAAAAGGGCTGCATCATGTAGGTCCTTGTGAGATAGGCTGAGGAGTGTGGCCTTTGCCTTAAATTTAGTGGAGGCCGTTGAAAAACTTGAATGGGAAAGAAGCAGGCTTTTAGGTCAGGAAGGTCGTTGTGGCTACAGTGTTTAGATGGATTTCAGAAATAAATTAGATAGATTTGACAGGATTTGGTGATTGATTGGGGGAGAAGTCAAGGATAATATTTTGGTTGTCACTTGGTGTTAGTGGTGTCATTCTTGGATTTAGAGAATCCTGGAAGAGGGACAAGAGTTTATTTCTTTTTGTTTGACTGGGAATGGGGGGAATGGGAAGTGAAGTGTTTAGTTTGGACGTTCTTATATTGAGTTGCTGTGGATATTCAAATAGAGATGTCAATATTACTAGTGTACTTCAGAGAGAGACTGAGCTGGTGGTAGAAATTATTAGCGTATAGATAGTAATTGAAGTGGGAATGGATGAGGTCACCCAGAATGATAATGCTGTACTGATAGCAGTGATTTTCAAAGGAGGGTGGGAAAGATATGTATCAGGGTAGAAGGGAATTTCATTGTGTGAAAAACCGTAATTTGGTATTTAAATATATTTGGTTTGGAAAAAAATGTCTCCCCCTTTTTTCTTCTTAAAATAATAAAATCACAGAAAATGAAGCTCAACAAAATCTTGGTTGGTGGGGTGATTTTCAGTACTGTAGGAGCCAGAGGACTGCTTATCAGTGCGAACATATTTGCATTTCAGGGGGCCTGAGGGAAAATGAGATTTTCACGGACTCAGAAAGAGAAATAGGTTTAAAAACAAACAAAATTGAGGAAAAAGGATGTGAGGGTGAGTAGCACAAGGGACTAGAGAAGAAGGGGATTACCAGTGAGGCCAATTAAAATTTTTTTTTTTTTTTTTTTTTTTGGTAAATAAGATCAGCCCTGAGCTAACATCCGTGCTAATCCTCCTCTTTTTGCTAATGAATACCGGCTCTGAGCTAACATCTATTGCCAATCCTCCTCCCTTTTTTTTCCCCCAAAGCCCCAGTAGATAGTTGTATGTCATAGCTGCACATCCTTCTAGTTGCTGTATGTGGGACGCGGCCTCAGCATGGCCGGAGAAGCAGTGCCTCGGTGTGCGCCTGGGATCCAAACCCGGGCTCCAGTAGTGGAGCATGCGCACTTAACCGCTAAACCACAGGGCCGGCCCCAATTAACATGTTTTAAAATGTAATGGCTAGGTGAGAAATGAAGATCAGAGGCTAGATTTAGGCTCTGTTATTGGAGAGAAAGAACTGAATTGAGAAAAATATAGGTGGTTGCAGTTAGGGACTGAAGAGATGAGCATGATTCTCTGATTTCTGATTTGGGACACGGGGGCTGTTCGGTGAGATTGGGAATATCTGTTACGGAGCAAGTTTGGGAGGGGGGAGGCATAATAAGAGCTTAGTTTAGAAAAAGTTGGATTTGAGGTATCACTGAGGCATCTAGGCGATTCCAATCTTGTGTGTTGTTGGCTGTATGGGTCTAGATCTAAGGAAAATGGACTGGGCACATTATTCCTGGTATGTAAAATAACAACTAATAATAAAAGCTTAATGTTCTCTCTTTAGGACGTATTTGCTAATATCATATTCTCTCTGATTACATAGTGAATTTCTTTAGTGTAGCTAAATAACGTATTAGAACGTTATCAAGCTTTTTGAATGTTTAAATAAATCCACGTACTGATTCTTTCTGTCTTTATTTTACATCCCCTCCGCCAGTGCAGGCAGATAGACAAAAGCAGAAAACACATCCATGTTGTTGATTAGTTAGTTGTGATAATGACCCTATAGAAGCCATACTATTTCCTTTTCTCTCTCTATAGATTTTTATAAATTTTCAGTGATTGGATTTACATAGCTTTATATGGAAGTCTGACTCCTGGTTTTTACTGGTACTCTATTTTGTTGCATCATTTATATTAGCATCACCCCTGATGAGGAAAATAGGCTCATTGCTTTCTTTTTGGCAGATCTGGAGAATGATATAGTAGGGGAAGGTACTTATACTATTGGCTAAAACTGCTATTTTGGATTACCTGTGGATTTGCCCCTGTCGTTTGTCTTTTCACTGATGGTAACCCTGGAAGACCCAGAATCTCCATATATTAAAAATGAATCACTTGTTTAGTTGTGAGGTAGTATTATAGAGGGAGCTGTTTAGATACTTTTAGTTAAACCACTATAAAAAGTATCACTTGGGGGGCCGGCCTGGTGGCCCAAGCGGTTAAGTGTGCACGTTCCGCTGTGGTGGCCCAGGGTTCGCCAGTTCAGAGCCCGGGCGCGCACCGACATACCACTTGTCAAGCCATGCTGTGGCGGTGTCCCATATAAAGTGGAGGAAGATGGGCATGGACGTTAGCCCAGGGCCAGTCTTCCTCAGCAAAAAAAGAGGAGGATTGGCAGATGTTAGCTCAGGGCCGATCTTCCTCACACACACACACACACACACAAGTATCACTTGGAAAGGACAGAGATTGGTAGCTAATTCTCTAGTTGTGGTGTCAGTTTATTTTCTTGTGTAGCATCGGTTACTGTGCATAAAAGTAAATTAGTTACTTGTCCTTTGAATTGGAATGTGGCTAGCTGATAGATAATTCCAGTTGAGATGGTGTGGAAAGTTACCATATATATGGCACTAACTTATGTAATCTCTGCCATCTCCCTCATGAAGACTGAACAGTGACTAGTAAATGACTTGTGAATGTGGTATTATTGGAGACAATAATGAAGACTGGATAAATATTATTATATCAAAATTATTTTTAGGACTTTATGGAATTTGTTTTTTAAACCTTAAGAATCAACAGATGTTTCCAAGGTAGAGTGGAAGACTGTTAAATGGATCACTAGCGTATGCACAAGATTATTCCAAACTGCCTGTGAGACTGTGGTCTAGTCATCTCATCTTACTGTGGAACTGATTCTTAAACTTGCTGAGCATCTGACTTGTGTAACAATTTCCCATACCTTAAATTCTTATTCCTTATGACTTGTATTATATTTTGACTTTATTTTTCCTTACAGATTTTTAGTACTATGTGAGTCTGGTGAAATGAAACTTGAGTGAATTGAAGAAATCCCATTTGTACTAAAATAGTAATATTTTATTTGTAAAACATAACGAACCATTCTAATCGTACTTTAGTCTTAATCATTTTGTTTGGATTTGCCAATTGAAAACTCTGATTTCAATTTTATCTTCTTATGCTGTACATTATGAAAGGATACTATGGGTTTTTTTTTATGTATATGTAAATATTTTGTGGATATGGATTAGTTGTCTCTGTTGTTTGAACATTGTTTTCCTGAGCCATTGCTAACAGAGAGTATGAAGCCCGCTTGGAAAGGTACAGTGAACGTATTTGGACGTGTAAGAGTACCGGAAGCAGTCAACTAACACACAAGGAGGCCTGGGAGGAGGAACAGGAAGTTGCTGAACTGTAAGTAATAGAAGCGTTACCCTTCTAGCACTGTCTTCACATTATTAGGACAGGGGGAATATTAACCATAAAGCAAAATTTGTATTTAAATTTATGGGCCATAAATTGGAATACATTATATTAGTATAATGTATTGGTGTCTGAGTGCCCTTGCCTAGTGGTATTTTGCTAGTAACAGGGTGTGTGGAATATATGGTTGTGTGTACACTTATTTAGGTATTTACCAGGCTTTTGAGTGTTCTTGCTCTGTACTTTTACCTTGTAAATACTCTGGAAGTGCGGTTATAAGCAAAGGAAACTGGTATAATCTAGAAGTAATATGGAGGTAGCAAATTAGCAGAAAGTTTTCTTTATTTTGTGGTGATTTGAAATTTAAGACAGTATTTACAGCAGCTGTCAAAAATAAATACACAGTTTGAGGACAGTTTATCTAAGTGGAGTGGTTGAATGAGGTGTCTTAAAAAATCCTGTGTATGTTCAAAGTGCTTACTTGTCTGGGTATTCTCTCGAAGAAAACATTCAGAATTTGGGCAGTAGGAGCATGCAAAAGATAAATAGAAACTAAGGATGATAAAACAGTACTCTTTTGGGAATTTGGAATAGAACCTTTTTCTGTGGACTTCTCATTGACTTCTCTTGATAGCAGATAAGCAGAGAGCATACAATTTAGTAATGTATTACTATTCTGCTCTTTGACTAGTGTAACAGAGCACTAGGTTCAGTTAAGACCTAAGTTCTAGTAATGGCTCCATCACTGACTAATAATTAGTCACGACTGTTAACCTGGTGTCTGTTTCTTCTTTGCTTGGGTCACTTACGTTGTTCCATTTTAGATTAGTGTTATTTATGTATATGCCTTGTTTAGTGTACTAGACCAGGGGTTGGCCAACCTTTTCTGTAACGTGCTAGTTAGTAAATGTTTTACAGTTTGTGGGCCATGTGGTCTCTGTCTCAACTATTTAATTCTGAGGTTGTACAGTGAAAACAGCCTTAGATAATACATGAATGAATGGGAGTGGCTGTGTTCCAATAAAATTTTATTTATAAAAATTGGTAGCAAGCTGGATTTGGTGCATGGGCTGTTGCTGATCCCTATAGTAGCCTATAAACTTCTTGAGGGCAGGTCTCATATTTGACTTATTCTTGAATTGGTTACAGTGCATAGGCACAGTCCTCTGCACTATATAAGCATTAACTGTTCTTTGTAAATAGAGATTATACTACCCTCTCTGGATGTCTTTTTGGGACAAAGTTATGTGTGTGAAAAGTCTGTGCAAATAAAAGATAATAACCATTAACCTATAACAAATAAAGAGTATAAAGAGTAATAAGGAGGAGGTCAGTTATTGTTGCATGTAATATGATTATATACCTGAAAAACCCAGAAAGAATCAAGTGAAAACTGTTAGGAACAAATAAGAGAATTCAGTTTCAAAGTGAAAATAAATTGCTTTCCTGCACACAAAGAGGTAAAGTACAGTGGGAATTAGAGGCTAGAGAGACGAACCTGGAGTTGTTAGGGAAAACTTCGTGGGATTTCATGAAGAAGGTGACACTTGAAGATAGTTTGTGGCAAATTGTAGAAGAAAAGATGAGACGTTTGTATTTAACTCAGTGAATGATGTGAGGACAGCAATAATTTTTGAACAGGAGAGGCACATAGGACAGTTTTGGTGATTGGAGTTGGACTTTGAGAAGATTAATCTGGAAGCAGTGTGTAGGATGAGTTAGAGAGGAAAGAGGCAGCTGGGAAGTCTATGTAGGCTAGCTAGGAAAGTATTCAGGTAGGGAATCATGGCATCATTAGGAATAGAAAGAATGAGATGAATTCTCTAGTCCTTCCTGAAAAGAGGATGTTTGGCCATAACTTTGGAAGACCACTACAGACTTTCTTCTTGAAAAGTCATGATACACGTTAGCATATTAAAGATTTCAGAAGACCTGTAATAAAGAAACTTTAGCGTGGTTTAGTCTTGAAACCCTTCAAACTTGTTTGACTTTAGAATCCATTACATCGGAGGCAAGTTCTGAAGAACACACATGGGGAGTGCTTTATGTGATTTGATAGCTAACAATATAGGAGATGATGGGAGGAATTATTGAAAAAGACTGGAATTTTACAATTTTTATTCAAAATAGAAATCTTTTTTTCTGATTATAAAAGTAATGCATAGTTGTTATAAAAATGTAAACAATACAGAGTTAGTAAAAGAATGCGAACATCATTGTCCAACCTCACTCCCCAGAAATAACCACAGACAATGGAGTTTTAAGCCTGAGTGACTGGGAGGCTTAATGGAAAGAGAGAGTGAATTTATAGGGGCCAGGAAAGACCTCATGGAATTAAGGAAGTCTGAGGGCATCTTGGAGGAATGATTAAGCTGGGAGGGAGGACAGTGGGGAGAGGACAAAGGTAACAGCCTTAATAAAGGCAGGGAGACTAGAAGCTTATTGATGGTGACTGGGAAATACCAGATAACTCGGTAGGTTAATTAATTGTAAGGGAGTATGATAAGAGCCTGTAAGTCTAGCAGTCAGTTAGAGGAACATTTGTAGTTATGAACACCACAGAGAGTGATTGAGAACGTTATAATATGATAATAAACCTAATACTTGCATTCGATGAATGTTTTCGTGCCTGATCCTCTCCTTTGCCCTGCAACACAAATATTAAACTGTCTGGTTAGAATTGGATATCTAACAACTCTCCATTTAGGTTCCTTCCCATTTTCTGCTACCATCTAGAATCCAGCAGTGAATATCTTTGTGCACATATGACGGGTTTGATAATTGTTGTCAGACTGCTTTCCAAAAGACTTGAAACAGGCTACCCAGCAGTGTGTGAGTGCTACTTTGCACTAATGACTTGCTCCTGTTGGTTATGATAATTAAAATTCTTTTTTGCTAGTTTAATAAGTGGAAAGTAGTACATCATTCTTTTACTTTGCAAGGGCTTTGGAGTTCAAGTCATGGTTCCAACATGTTAACCCTTCCTAATTTATTTTCCTTACCCACAAAATGAAAATTCTAGACACCTCACAAGGTATTGTGAGAACTAATTGAACGAATGCATATGAAAGCATATTATTGATTGAGACATAACAGAAGTATAATCAAGTTATGGTCTCCTAACCAAAAAATGGGCAAAGGATGTGAATAAATAATTCATACCTAAAAAGGGAAGTCTACTGCAAAAACAAACTAATGGGAAAATGTTCAACCTTACTAATGGTGTGCCTGTTATTTTCATTTTATAGATGAGAAAATTAACCTGGATAGGTCAGTTTGACAAAGCTATTTAAAAGTTCTTTCTTTTTCCTGTGTACCACATGATTTTTAATCTTTGCATTCCTCAGTACTTTGCATATGTTTACTAGAGAAATGTTTGAATTGACTTGGGTTAAATCTCTGGGTAGGTTTTTCTGCATTTTCTTGGTAACTAATAGCATATTTGTTTAGTTTGAAGGAGGAGTTCCCTGCCTGGTATGAGAAACTTGTTCTGGAAATGGTTCACCATAACACAGCTTCCCTAGAGAAGTTGGTAGATACGGCTTGGTTGGAGATCATGACCAAATATGCTGTAGGAGAAGAGTGTGACTTTGAGGTAAACGCCTTTTTTTTTTTTCTTTTTAATGTTATTTGCCTCACTAACCATATGTCAGGATTGGAGGTTCCAACCTAGATTACAGAATGTATTTCTGCATGTGTGAAATGGTGTTGTATTTGAAGACGGCTTTATTTAATATCACATATTATAAGGACCAAATTTTAGAACCATATTCGTTATTGTGAGTGTTTAATATGATGATAATTGCTACACTGTGTGCTGTTGTACCCTTGTTTTCCCTGTTTTATCCCTTTTTGATAACTGCTATCTTGGCTTTTTTTTTGTTTGGTAATTTTTTTCATACTTTGTTTAAAAGACTTTCAGATATGTTTAATCCAAATCTGTGGTACCAGCAAGCAAAAGTTTCACTATAATAGTGAGCGAGTTGACTTCTTTCTTTTTCTACTTAAAGTTTTTTTTTTGTGAGGAAGATCAGCCCTGAGCTAACATCCGTGCCAATCCTCCTCTTTTTGCTGAGGAAGACCAGCCCTGAGCTAACATCTATTGCCAGTCCTCCTCCTTTTTTCCCCAAAGCCCCAGTAGATAGTTGTATGTCATAGTTGCACATCCTGCTAGTTGCTGTATGTGGGACGCGGCCTCAGCATGGCCTGACAAGCGGTGCGTCGGTGCACGCCCAGATCTGAACCCCGGTCGCCAGTAGCGGAGCACGCGCACTCAACCGCTAAGCCACGGGGCTGGCCTCTCTACTTAAATTTGTTTTTTAATTTTCCAGCCCAGATAGCTCAAGGATAACTGTTAAATAAAGTGATACCTAACAGTAAAGCAATCCCTATATAATCCTTTGAAAGCTTAAAGTAAGATTCAGGAGGGAGAGAACCAACATTTGTTAAATATCTGTGTGTATTGGGTATTGGGCTAGTCGCTTTACATAATGTCTTGAAGAATCTGCACAGAAAAATTGAGGTAGTAAACAGAATAAGATATTTAGATAGCTTGTTAGTTTTGAGGGATTTCAGCTATGTGTAATGAAATATCTGATTAACAGTGGCCAGTACTTCTTAGACTTTAGCCTGAATAAAATCATGTAGAGGACTTAAACTGATACACATTCTTGGGGCCCATATTGGTTCAGAAGGTCTAGGGTAGGACCTAGAAGTTTGCGGTTCTAACAAGCTCCAGGGTGTGATGACGCTAACACTCTGGAGACAACACTTTTAAGGCATCTGATTATCTTAGATAATAAGCCTTAGAGGCAAGCAATTCCGAGTTTGGTATAGAGGCTGAATAGTACTGTCAAGGACCTAGACTTTGTGTCTTCTTGCCATCCTGCTCTGCTCTTCTCAGTGTGTTGGGTTTTGTCCTTAGCTTTGTTGCCTCTTGGTTGTGAAATTGTGACTGTATTCAGAGTGAGGAAATGGTTATCTGAGCCTAGTGAGAAAATCTTTTCCAGAAGCATATTCCTCCCCACCCTCCTTTGTGTTATTGGCTAGACTGTGGCTTATATAACCACCCTTAGCAGCAAGCAGGCTGAGAAAGTGAATACTGCCTTTTTTTTTTGAAGCCTCGAAAGAGGCAGGCTCACAAGAGAAAAGAGGGAGGGGAACGGCTGAGGTAGCCCAACAATAGCCAGTAAGTGATGGGATGAGGATTCAAACTTTTGTCTCTATGTCTATCTGGTTCCAAAGTCTTTGTTCTTTTCTTAATTTACTTTGACTCCTTGTATCTCCTAGCTACTTCTTTTTGTATTCATAACGTCTGTGGGGTCACCAATGGGTTTTAATCACACACTTTATATCAGTCATTGTCCTGGCAGGAAACAGATGGCATATTCAAATGGTGTAATTAAATTGAGTTTAATAAAGGGACTCTAGACAACAGACAAGTCTGACCTAGGTCAAGGAAAACTAACAAGCAAAGGTTAAATACTCCATGGCTATCAACAGTGGAGAGACTCTACTACTTCTAAACCCCAAGGAAACAAGGGGAGGGTGTAGATACTGGAACTAGGAGGGAGTAATGTAGTTGTAGAAGAATACTTTGGTAGTAACATATAACCAACCTGCTAGGAGAGTCAGTCAGGGGAATAAATACCCCAACGTCACTTTTCTTTTACCATCGGCTTTTCTGCTGATACTTCCTATGGGCTGAACTCGCCCAAATCTCGAGGGCAAGGGAGCCCTTTGATGTAGTCCATAAAGGTCAGCCTGTTTAAGCACAGAGCAAGGTAGAGAAGAATAGAGATAGATTTGGAGCAAAAGGAAAATACTCTGTACACGTTTGCAAGGTGGAAGAGGAAGAGTTTGAGGGAGGGGGAGATTAGGGAGATATGTATGCCCATAAACATATAAAAAGATGTTTAAATTGATTAGTAATCCAGGAAATCAAATCAAAACCATAGTGAGATCATTTTGTATATGTCAGATTAGTAAATAAGAAAGTCAGAATAATGCTACGTTTTGACAGATGTAGAACTGCTCATTCACTGCTATTTTGGTAAACATTTTGCATTATTGAATACTATTGAATATGCACATACTCTTTGACTAAGGATTTTATTTTTGAGTATTTACTCTTTTAATAACTGTAATGTTGAGCATCTTCTCATGTGCTTGTTGCTGTGCTTTTATTTATATTTTCTTTGAAGTGTGTGTTCAAATCTTTATCTTGTTTGTTTTTTTTTTTTTTTTTGCAGGGGAAGATTCGCCCTAAGCTAATATCTGTTGCCAATTTTCCTCCTTTTTTTTCTTCCTCCCCTCCCCAAAAGCCCCACTACATAGTTGTGTGTAGTTGTATGTTCTTCTGGTTCTTCTGTATGAGCTGCTGCCACATGGCTACTGACAGACGAGTAGTGTGGTTCCGTTCTTGGGAACTGAACCTGGGCCACCAAATTGGAGCACACAGAACTTGAACCACTAGACCATCAGGGCTGGCTCTCTTTGTCCATTTTTAAGTTGGATTGTTTGTGTTCTTGTTTTTGAGTTTTGAGAGTTCTTTGTATATTCTGGATACAAATCCTTTATTCAATACATGCTTTTGCTTTTTCTCCCAATATAAGACATGTGTTTTCATTCTCTTAACAGTGTTTTTTGAAGTGCAGAATTTTTTAGTTTTGATGAAGCTGAGTAGAAAGCAAATACACCTAACCATCATCTATAATTACATTTAATATAGATCGTCTAAACATTTTAGTTAAAAGGTAGAGATTGTCAGATTGGATAAAAAAGCAAAACTGCTACCTACACGAAAGATACAAATAGGATAATAGTAAAAGGATGGAGAAAGAGAGATACCATCCTAACATTAGTCAAAAGAACTAATTTTGGAGTGGCCATGTAAGTATCAGACAAAGTAGATTTCAGGGCAAAGGATATTACCATGGATGAAGCATTTCATGATGACAAAGGGGTCAGTTTATTCAGAGGACATAGCAGTTCTTAATGTTTATGCATTTAGTAATGAGAGCTTCAAAATACATGAAACAAAAATGGACAGAACTACAAGAAGAAGTATCCAAATCACAATTATAGTTGGAGATTCCAACACCCCCCTTCTGAATAACTGAGAGAAAAAGTAGACAGAAAGTCAGCAAGAATATAGAAAACTGGAATGACATTATCAACCAACTTCACCTAATTGTCATTTATAAAACATTCCACCTAATAACTGGAGAGTACACATTCCTTTCAAGTGCGTAGTTTACCAAGATAGACAATACTCTGGGCCATAAATAATGTAGTAAATCTGACAAAAGATATGCAAGACCTATACACTAAAAATTATAAAACATTGCTGAGAGAAATTAAAGACCTTAAATAATCAAGAAATATACCTTGTTTGTGGGACAGAAAAAATATGGTTAATATGTCAGTTCTTCCCAAGTAGTTGTATAGATAGATTCAACACAATTACGATAACATCTCGGCAGCTTTTTTGTAGGAACTGCTAAGCTGATTGTAAAATTCATTTGGAAATGCAAAGAATCTAGTCAAAACAACGTGGAAAAGGACAACAAAGTTAGAGGTCTGATACCATCTGGTCTTGAGCCTTATGTTAAAGTGTTAAGATGGCATGAAATTGGTGTAAAGATAAATAGATCAGTGGAACAGAATAGCATCCATGAGTAGACCCACCTACATATGTATACACACACACACTCTACTGATTTTTGATAGAGGTGGAAAAGTAATTAAGTGAAGAAAAGATAGTCTTTTCCACAGATGGTTCTAGAGTAATTGGATATACATATGTATAGTTGATTTATTTAAAAATGGAAATTCTTGAACATCTCAGGTTTGTGCAGTGATTGCCCTTTGGCCTTAGTGTATTTGTACATGAATTATGAGCTAGATTGTGATCATTTTATTTTTTGGGATTCACATTTCAACCTAGAAGTCTGAGAAATAAAGTTGGAAAAAATCACTGTACTTGTCTACTTTAGAGTTTTAGTGAGTTTTTGTCAGGTGAGGTGGAATGTATATTGGATAATATAGTCTAAACATTATCTTGGGCCGGCCCCGTGGCTTGGCGGTTGAGTGCGCGCACTGTGCTGCCGGCGGCCCGGGTTCGGATCCCGGGTGCGCACCGACGCACCGCTCCTCTGGCCATGCTGAGGCCGCGTCCCACATGCGGCAACTAGAGGGATGTGCAGCTATGACAGACAACTATCTGCTGGGGCTTTGGGGGAAAAATAAATAAATAAAATCTTTAAAAAAAAAAAAAATAAATAAACATTATCTTTAGGTTTCTAGTTCTTATTTATTATCTTTGATTCTCTCTCCTATCTCCTTTATAGGTTGGGAAAGAAAAAATGCTCAAGGTGAGGATTGTGAAGATTCATCCTTTGGAGAAAGTGGATGAAGAGGCCACTGAGAAGAAATCTGATGGTGCCTGTGATTCTCCCTCAAGTGACAAAGAGAATTCTAGTCACATTGCTCAGGACCATCAGAAGAAGGAAGCCATTGTAAAAGAGGATGAAGGAAGGAGAGAGAGTATTAGTATGTATGATGCTAGCTTTCCTTAGTGAGTTATGCAACTCTTGTTTATTTTGTTATAGACAAATCTTTTGGGGTTCTCTAGCGATTAAATTTGTGATTGAATTTTGTAGATAGATAGACATGCTTTTGTTCATTTATGATTCAGAAAACAACTAAAACATCTGCAAAGTGAATCAAGACTTAAATCTCCCTACACAATTAAGACCATTGGGAAGTCATTTCCTCTAGTTAGAAATCTGTGTGCACATACCTAGCTACTCAGGACGGCAAACAAAGTTTCCTTTCCTTTTCTCTTTAAGTTGGAAATATGTGTATGTGTGTAGAGGGGGTGATCAGAGTTGGAGGGCAAATTCTGATTTCTGTTTCCCTCCACAATGCAAGCCATGTGGTCATGTTAAGATACTTACTTTTATCTGCATTCTGTAACTCAAGTCCCTCTTGGATGGGAGCTGCCAGAATTCTGAAACATTGTGATGTCTAAAAGTAATTTTTAGGGACATGGAGACTCTAACAATAATGTTTTTAAAGTTGAAGAACTGAGACATTGCCCATTGGGAAAATTATTCAGCCTCTGAGGCCTTCATTTAAAAAAAAAACCTGTATTAATAAGGAATGGAATAGGTTCCTTCTGTCTCAAAATGGGAATGCTCAAAGGGTTTGTCTACATTGATCCCCCTCCTCATTACTGTTAGATGATCAGATAATTTTACTTCATTATTTAACTGTTAGAGTTTAAATTGGAATGTTATGCTGTCTTTATTTTATTTTGTGTTTCACCAAATGTTTTGGATATGTGCAGATGGTTTTAGAGGGACGTCCTTATCTAGTCCCAAGGAAACTTCTGAGACTTTGTTGTGGGTAGCCCACCCCAGTTGTTGATACTCCAGTTTTGTTTTCCACTCTGTATTATGAATGCTAATGTCTGTTTTTCAGTTTCTCTCTTCCTTCTTTTTGATACTGAAATTTTCTATATGTGCATTGCTTACAATTCCCAAGGCCTGAGGTTAGTAAATGTTTTGGTTAGATGTTGGCTGATGACGTCGTCTGACACTTCGTTTCTTCTAAAATGAGATCACTGGAATACCAGAGATGTGTTAGAGATGTTACTTTTATGCCTTAAGCATTGTGTACCAGGAACCCCTAGTTATAGACTTGGGCGTATTTAGTGTGTTGTGTGCCATAGTTTAGGTTTTAATTACTGGGATACAATGTTATTGTGAGTATGTAGAAAGAGTGGTAGGCAGGCTAAAGAATCAGTGGTTATGATGTACTATGAATGTTTTCAGGGGAAGACTTGATTACAATTTCCATAGAAATATGATCGACAAGTTCTAGTACTGTATACAAAATATTTTCTTACCAGGTGACTTGCTTTCTACTTTATGGAAGAAAAAATTATGTGTCAGACAGGAACTTTTCAGCTTTGTGTTCTTAACCTCCCTGTTATGAATTTATATATTCTTCTTCCATCTTAGAAGGGAGCTGTGTTTCCTCTTGGCCAAGACACTTGTGCTTTGAATTCCATTGCCTCCTGCTTTCTCAAGGGTTGTATTAAGTTTTATTATTCCACTCTACAGTGTTTTTAACCCTCTCTCTAATGGTTCTTCTCAGCTTATAAACAAAATCCCATTTTCTTTTTTTTTTTAAATAAATTTATTTATTTATTTATTTATTTATTTTCCTCCAAAGCCCCAGTAGATAGTTGTATGTCATAGTTGCACATCCTTCTAGTTGCTGTATGTGGGACACGGCCTCAGCATGGCCAGAGAAGCGGTGCGTCGGTGCGTGCCCGGGATCCGAACCCGGGCCGCCAGTAGCAGAGCACGCGCGCTTAACCGCTAAGCCACGGGGCCGGCCCGAAAAATCCCATTTTCTATAAACAAAAACATCCTCTCTTGATCTAGTTGTTCTATTTCTGTCTTATTCATTCAAACCAAGATTCTTAAAAATATTGTCTTCACTTTCTGACCATCAGTTTATTCCTTATGCTATTAGTCTTAACTTCTGCCTCTTTACTCCTGAAACTGTTCCTAACAGGGTTATAGGTGATTCCCTAATCTCCATATCCACTGATTTCTTTTTAGTGTATGTTTTACTTTTCTCTTAACATTTAACACTGTCGCTCTCATGTCTTTTTAGCTTATTTGATACTGCAGTCTCCTAGTTCTCCAACTACTTTGGTGCTTTTTTACCTTTTTTCTCCTGCCATTCCTTAGATTTTTTTCATAGGGTTTTGTTCTTTTTTTTTTTAGATACAAACGTACTGTTGTATTTCATTCATGCCCATAGTTTAAACTCTTAATCTGTATATAGGCTGATGATTCCCAAGCCTAGATCAGTTTAATTTCTTAACTCTAGACCAAATTCTCACTTGTATGTCCCAGGCAATTCAAATTTAACATATGTAAAGCTAAACTGATCATCTCACTTTTTATGTTGTCTCCCCAAAGCAGGTAAACAAGAACCCTGCTATTCTTTCAACATTCTCTTACTCAGTTAATGACACCATCGTTTACTCAGTCCCTAAGGCAGAAAACTTGGAAGCCTTTACCATTCCCACATCTAATTGGTTACTGTCTTCTAAATACCTCACCTCTTCTCCATTCCAGTTACATTAATTCAGATGTTTAGCGTCATATCTTCTGGTTTCATTATCTTCAGTCTCACCTTCCCATTTTATTCATTTTCTAACTGCTGCAAGTGTTCTTCTCTTTTTCTTAATTTTTTCACACTAATGATCTTTCTAAAATGTACATCTAATCAGACCAAACATCCTTTGTTTCTCTAGTGCCCACAAGACATATTCCAATCTCTTTAAACAGTATACAAGGTTGTTTATAATTTGGCCCCTACTTACTTCTTCAGTCTGATTTTTTTTTTTTTTTTTTTAGACTGTACTCTAGATCATGTTCACCCATACCTCATTACTTGCAGTGTCTGAACAAGTCATATTCTTTCTAGGCCTTTCCTGCCTATCTTCCAGATTAAGTTAGACATTGCTTCTCTCTCCTCGCATAGTATTTTTCTGTACCAACTTATATTATAGTATTTATCACATTGTATTGTAATTATTGTTGACTCCTCCCACAGACTTTAGCTATTTCAGGTAAGAACTTTATGATTCATCTTGGTGCCCCATCACGCAGTGCCTAGTGCAGAATAGATGTTCAGTAAGATTAATGTTAATGAATGAATGGATAGAATTAAAAGAATTATTTTATTCCACTCATTTTCTATTGATTTGACTAGATGACAGAGCACGTAGATCCCCGCGAAAGCTCCCTACTTCATTAAAAAAAGGAGAAAGGAAATGGGCTCCTCCAAAATTTCTGCCTCACAAATATGATGTGAAACTACAAAATGAAGACAAGGTTAGTTGGCACTTTATATTAAACCTCTTACATGTAGTAGATGTTGTTTAAGAAAATATCATTGGGCTCAGAGAAAATGTGCTAAAGAAAAATGTAAGTAAATGTGTTTTTACAACAAATTCTGAGTCTTAGTAATTATGACTTTAAGTTAAATTGTATTTTCTTTCCTGGGAGATAGCATGCTTTTTTATTTTTAATAGGAATTATTAGAGTGTGAATAATTTGCATTTGAGCTTCAGACTGGTTTTTGAAAAATAAGAATCTGTTCCCAGTCGTTATGGACTTCCCAAGGAAATAGCTCTTCTCACTTAAAAGTAGAGCAGTTTATAATATAATTAAACGCAAACTGAGTCACCTCTAATCAGTGCTTTTACAAGGAATCTGTGGAGCTAATAATCTAAAACAGTAAATAGCCTTAAAATAACTTAGTGCTATGTTTTATTGATTCTAAGATGTTCATCTTTCATATTTTTTAACATGTCCAGAATCAGGATATATCTTAAAGTCAATTGGCAAGGACTTTTTTCTTAGTGGTGCATTAAATAATGTCTTTCGTTAATAGTGTCTTTGATTCCATGAAATAAGGCATATTAACTTTCAGGTACTCGTATACCTGTATGTGTAAAATCTTATAATTAGAAAGAATCGGGATGGGTGTCTGGGTCTGGAAGGCAGCTGCATATTTGTCTTCATGTTTAACTGTTTTATAGAAAAAACAACTAAGGCCTGAGAAATTTAATAATTCTCTCCAAGTTCCTAATTTAGTGAATGAGATTGGGAAGGATTATAACCCAGATCTTTTGCCTCTTTAGAGTGTTGGTTTTTTCCCACCTCAGAATGTTGACAAGTCTTATTCCATGTTGACTCATTTGTTTTACAGTTAGTGATCTGAAGACATGGCTGGATTGTTAGGATTTCTTTATATTTTCAAATGTTAAGTAGGATGTTAAATACAGGTTTTCACTGAGTTTCTTACTTCCCATTCAGCAAGGTAGCTAATTAAAACATTATTGCTCCGGAGTCTCCACCACTTCCCGAATTATGGGAATGTGCGTTCTTATTGATGAGTGGAAGTTGTTTTGTTCAGGTGTAGTGAATATTGTTTATAGGAAGATAGGAAATACAAATAAGAAAAAAGATAACTTTAATCCCTTACTCAGAGATTATAATTGGTGACTATAGATGTGGTTAATGGTGGTTAGCTTTTTTTTTTTTTTTTTTTTTTGAGGAAGATTGACCCTGTGCTAATGTCTGTTGCCAGTCTTCCTCTTTTTTCTTTTTTCTCCCCAAAGCCCCAGTACATAGTTGTGTATCATAGTTGTAGAGTTGTAGCTCTTCTATATGGGACGCACCTCAGCATGGCTTGATGAGCAGTGAGTAGGTCCGCACCAAGGATCTGAACCGGCTAACCCCGGGCCGCCGCAGCAGCAGATGTGAACTTAACTGCTACGCCACTGAGCCGGCCCCAATGGTGGTTAGCTCTTTTTTTTTTTTTTTTAAAAGCTTTTTAAAAATTTATTTATTATTTGTTTTTTTGTGTGAGGAGATCAGCCCTGTGCTAACATCTGCCAATCCTCCTCTTTTTTTCCTGAGGAAGACTGGCCGTGGGCTAACGTCCGTGCCCATCTTCCGCCACTTTATATGGGATGCTGCCGCAGCATGGCTTGACAAGCAGTGCGTCGGTGTGTGCCTGGGATCCGAACTGGCGAACCTCGGGCCGCTGCAGCGGAGCGCGCGCACTTAACTGCTTGCGCCACTGGGCCGGCCCCTAATGGTGGTTAGCTTTAAAGTGACTTTTAAAAGTAGGAATATTCTATACATACTATTTTGTAACTTGCTTTTTTCATTTACATTTCAGATGTATGGTACAGATGTAAGCATCTGTAACGTCATTAAATTTTCTTCCAAACAATATTCTCAGGTTGTAGCATGTATGATGGTCACCAAGGAAATTTATTAAAAATGTAGATTCCCATGCTCTACCTCCAGGGATTCTGTTTCAGTAAGTTTGTGGTGATGCCCAGGCACCTGCATTTTAATAGCACCCTAGATTCTGATAAATTTGTCCTGATTGAGAAACATTTTCCCTTCATGTCTGCTTAGTGTTCATTATATGGATTTGTTTTAATAAAAAAATGAATCCCTTATTGATGTACCTTTATGTAGTTTTCCCGTTTTTTTTCTTTTTTTTTTTCCTTTTCTAAGCAGTTGATGACTATGCATTTACTTCTAAATTCTTAACAAGAGGAATTGCTGGTTCAACAGGTATACACATTTTTAGGACTCTGAGACATATGACAAATTGCCTAGCGATATCTTTAACATTCTGTCTCTGAAAGTTATTCTGCTTTTTCTTCCATCTAGTTTATAGCCTAACTTTATAGATTGAATTATGATTTTTCTGGGGAGAACATAAATGTTTGTTCTCATTGGTTAATTGCTTTTTATCCTAGTGGTGAGTTATTTATATTTGTTAACCTAGATCATCAGTAATGTGCCAGCAGACAGCTTGATTCGTACAGAACGCCCACCAAATAAGGAGATACTTCGGTACTTTATACGGCATAACGCATTACGGGCTGGTACTGGTGAAAATGCACCTTGGGTGGTAGAAGATGAATTGGTGAAGAAATATTCCCTGCCTAGCAAGTTCAGTGACTTTTTACTTGATCCGTACAAGGTAAGGTCACTGTTATTTTTTTGAACAGCAGGATAGAACGCTATTAGATGAGTTTATTTTCTCAGATGGCTCCAATAGTATTAGATTTATAGCACATTTTTAACACTAACATTAGGTAATGAATTAGAAAATTTTCAGATACAGCTATTTCATCTAGGTTGTAATGTGGTGTTGGTAGGGGAGAGGCTGCATTGAATATCTCTCCTAGTTCAATTTATTTTTTACTATGGTTGCATGATTAAAAAACAAACAAACTACATATATGTGCTTTTTTGCCTCAGATCTTTCTTGGAATGAGGTATGGTATAAATACAAGAAATATTTTGCAAATTGCTTTCTAAAAAATGAAAACTGGTTTTGTATATCAGATAAGATGATCAAATATACTGGCAGCCTTGAAAAAGACTTGGAATAAGTATTAGTTTTTATCACAGGTTAGTAGAAAATCTAGCATTTCACTCTTGAGAACGTGTTTTTTTTCCTTTAATCATCTCATTTGATCTTCAAAACATTCTTATAAAGTTGTATCTTATTTTCCAGGTGGGGAAACTGAGGCTAGTCTAATTAGAACCAATGGAAAGTGAATGACCAAAGCCAAGGCGTTGGCCTTGGATTTCTGACTGTCTTTTGCATCTCAGGGTTTCTCCAATAAGATTTCTCTTTTTTCTGAGGAAGATTAGCCCTGAGCTGACATATGTTGCCAGTTTTCCTCTTTTTTTTGCTTGAGGAAGATTAGCCCTGAGTTAACATCTGTCCCAATCTTCCTCCACTTTATATGTGGGTTGCTGCCACAGCTGACAGTGCTGTAGATCTGTGCCCGGGATCCGAACCCGTGAACCTGGGCCACCAAAGCGGAGTGCGCCGAACTTAACCACTACGCCCTGGGGCCGGCCCTCCAATAAGATTTTTAATGTAGGTTTTGAGAGTATTTATGCTTCTTTTGTTGGTAAATTTGCTTATTTGCATACTGATACTTTTCTCTTGGTCTCTGGGCCAGAATGGGACCAGGAGAGGTTGCTGATTTATTGAAACCAAGTCAGAGTTCCAGGATTTCTTTTTTCTCCTCTTTCCTTTTAATTGTGAAAAACTAAGGATATCTTGAGTCATACCACTAAATTACCACAATTGTCTTACGTTCGTTTTGCTGAAAAAGTATATTAAGAAATAATTTTATTTTTCCAAACATTGGTAAAGCCCTCCAACCATAGTTTAGCATCTAGCATGTTTTCTTAGTCTAGACCAGCACAATTAAGCATTATCTTCCATTATGCTCTTCAGATTTTTATTATTTGCTTGAAAAGAAAAATTTAGGAATTAATTGGCTTTTTCTAAATCAGAACTAAATTTTCCATGGAACTCTAATAAACCAAAATTTTTTCTTAAATATTTTTGTTTACCAAGGGGAAATTTTAATTCATTGTCATTTCATTGCTGTAGAGTTTCGGAACTGTGATTATAGCTTTTGGTGGTTATAACATGAGATCACTATCTTTACTGTATGAGAATCCTATATAAAATCGTCTCTGAATGGGTTTTAGACTCTTGGATCATTTGAGTCCTTAAATATTTTCCTATTTTTAAATTTGACATGTATCTTTTTTGTATTTCAGTTTAGTGATTCAAGTATATGAAAGAAAAAACTGAGTATTATTTATGGGTAAAAGGTCTTTGGAGTTTATTAGAACAAAAAGCTGATCCACACTTTTTATAGGAGTCAGAGTCTAGAATTCCAGGAACTTATATCTTGAAGTTGCTGAAGAAATCGGCTTCTCTCAGATTTTCTAATGAGGGCTGAAAATATTAATGAAATTTGTCTGTAATTCAGATTGAGGCTAGGAACTGCAAGCTTCTTTAGACTCAACTGCTGTAAGAAGGCAGTGATTCTACTTAGAGAAATTGAAACTCATGTAGAATACCAGTCTACAAAATTAAGGGCATATACTTATCTTTTTATGTAATTTCCCAACCTTAAACAATAATTTCTTATTCCCTAATACTAGCTATTTGACATTTTACTGATTTTTGTCTCCTGAGTTTTGCATAAAAATTGTATTTTTCCTTTTTGTAAAATTAGTTTTCTTTTTTCTTTCTTTTTTTTTTTAAATTAGTTTTCTTAAAGAACTTTTGGCATCTCAGCCAGGACAGGATATAGTAAAGGCACAGAGAAGTAGACCATAAAACATGGCTTTGGATTCTTTCCTCATCTAAAGGAAATTTTAAATAATGCATTGAGGATTAGAATTGATCACATATGATCCGCCTGTCCCGAAGGCAATGAGTTAAAAAAAATCCTTTTCTCTTTGTCTTCTCTTTGGTTTTTATAGAAATAAATGTTCTACTAGACTGTTGAATACAACTGCTGTAGAGAGAGATGAGGCCTGGAAAGAGGAAGCAAGGTCTGAGTAATAGTTTTAGGAAAGGACCAATGGGGAGAGCTTAGATGGGAGAGAGGAAAATTATTTAGAGATAATAGAAATTTGGAGTGTTATCTGAGTACAGCCTAGTGGGATGATGAGGGGGTGTTTGTGGTCTTGTAAACTCTAGAAAATAAATTACTTGAGAATAAGAACTATCTTATTCTTATATCCTGTGCTGTTTAGCATGAGTATAATAGGTACATGGCTAGGGAATTCATTTCCTTTTTTTTTTTTTTTTTAAATTCATTTAGGAGTTCTGTTCGTTGAGGATAACAATTTTTTGTAGGCCTTAATGACTTGGAGGAATGGTTTACAGGGCAGTTGGGTGATAACCGTCATCTAAAATGAAATCAGCCATCTTAGCTCATTTCCCTCTTGTAATACATTGCAGCTCTAGTGTTTTGTTGGTCCATCTGTAATGTTTGAACTCTTGCTTTGGATTGGTATATCCTAGTAGGGAAGCTTTTGGATAGAGGCATAACAAGAAAATAAAACTTCTTAAGATATTTGGAATCCTGAAATAATTTGGACTGATTTAATATAGTTCTTACTACATTTTAAAGACATTTTAGGGGCCGGCCCGGTGACATAGTGGTTAAGTGTGGGCACTCCGCTTCGGCGGCCCAAGGGCTTACAGGTTCGGATCCCGGGCATGCACCGACACTGACATGGCTTGTCAAGCCATGCTGTGGCGGTGAGGAAGATGGGCACAGATGTTAGCCCAGGGCCAATCTTCTTCGGTAAAAAGAGGATTGGCATTGAATGTTAGCTCAGGCCTGATCTTCCTCACAAAAATAAATAAATAAATAAATAAATAAATAAATAAAGACATTTTATTTTGAAATAATTTCATACAGAAAAGTTGAAAAAATACTTTAAAGAATTTCCGTGTACTCTTCAAGTAGATTCCTCAAATGTTACTATTTAACACATTTGTTTTATTATTTTCTCTCTTTACAAACACACAAATTATTTTTTTCTGAGCCATTTGAGGGTTGGCTGTAAGACAGGATGCCCTTTTACAAAATACTTGAATATTTTGTTTCCTAAACACAAGGATGTTTTCTAGCATATAGTTATTAAAATCAGGAAATTAACATTGAAACAATACTATTATCTGATCTACAGTTCTTACTGAAATTTGGCCAGTTGTCCCAATAATGTCCTTTTAGCCAAAAAAAATTTGTTTTGGTTTTAATAGGATCCTATGTAGTATCATATATTACAGTTACTTGTTATGTCTCTTTAGTTTCCTCTAATCTGAAACAGTCACTCTGCTTTTCTTTGTCTTTCAAAAACCTTAACATTTCTTAAGAATACAAGCCAATTATTATTATTTTTGCTGGGAAGATTCGACCTGTGCTAACATCTGTTGCCAATCTTTTTTTTTTTCTCTCCTCCCCAAAGCCTCAGTGCATAGTTGTATATCCTAGTTGTAAGTCCTTCTAGTTCTTCTTTGTGAGCTGCTGTCACAGCATGGCAACTGATAGACAAGTGGTGTGGTTCTGCACCTGGGAACCGAACCCGGGCTGTTGAAGGGGTGAGAGTGCCAAACTTGAACCACTAGGCCATTGGCTCTATAAGCCAATTATTTTGTATAATGCTCCTCAATTTGGGTTTATTTCCTTGTGATTAATTTCAGGCTATGAATTTTTGGTGGAAACACCACAGAATTAATGTATTCTCAGTCATATCAGAAGGCACATGATGTAATTTTGGCTCATTACTAGTGATATTAATTGTTAGATATTTTAAAAGATGTTTCTTATCCCTCCTAATAACTGATGTTTCAAGTTAGTGCTCATAGCTCTAAGATTTTTCTTTAAATAAATTTTGGCTCTTGAAGTTTGTTTATGAGTTAGAGACTAGAGCAGAAGTACTTGAAAAATAAATTATATTAATTTTCAAAGCACTTAAAAATATTTTATAGTAACACATTTCAAAAATTTGCTGATAAAGGCATCTAGAGATTGAGACAAGCCCCACTATGTGAATGTTGCCTGAAAGTCCTAACGTGGTTTTTTGGGTGAATGAGAAGAGTGAAATAAGAATCGGAATTGCCATAGTTTTCTAATTTAGGGTTCTTGCTGTTTACTGTTAAGTTAAATTTAGCATCTGAATGAGCTGCTATAAATAAAGTTTCTTCATTTTTCTCTTATTTATTAGATTTCTCTGTTTTTGGTGGTGGTTTGTTCCAGGTGACAGGGAACAAGTACAGAATTGTATACACTATTTTACTTATACCCTCTTATGTTGCTGAGACATTCATAAACATTTTTTTCCTGTTTAGCGGTTAGGAAGGGCCTTTGCCGAAAATCTGTATAATCTTATTAATCCAGATGTCCATTCTTTTCTCCCTCCCTATGCACTACTCTAGTAGATTACTTATGCTGAATTGGGGATAGGGGACACCCTTAGCATATAAGTGGTTTTATACTTTTTCAGATCCCCCTGAATCCAGCCATGCCGGCTCCCATTTGGCTGTGACTGCCCTGTATGCCCTTTGCTGAGATGATCCAGTTACTGAAGGACTGCTCACGCGGGGAGCCGGCCTGTTGGGAGGGGGTTGGGTGAGTTAATTTCTTTCATTTTTAAGGAAAAAAAATTATATGGTGTGGCTTGGCAAAAAACACACCTTATAAATAAAAGTGGGTTGCTGGACCCTCTCATGGCTAAGCCATCCCAGCTCTTTCTTGCATCATTTCTGCATAATACAGTGCTTCTAAGTTATGTCTGTACTCTGAAGATTTTCCAAGCTATCTGAAGAGGGAGGTGGTTAACTTTTGGAAGATATTAATTCCTGCCAGAGTAGTGTTGGGTCTTACTCTATGATTTGCAGTATGGTCTTTGAAATATTGTTCTCTTTGGAGTATTGGTACTATTACTGTCCATGAAGAGAATGGAATCTTACATAAGTTATCTTTGCTTATTCTTTTTAACATTTTAAAATTTAGTTCTGGGGAACTAGAACTGGGATATTCTCCTTCTGGGGAAAGTATCCCCTGAGTCACAGATAGTGTTTATGTTCTGTAATCCATGAAACCTCTTTCTCAGCCCATACAGAGGATGCTAATTGGGGAACAGAATATCCAGTTTTAGTCAGGCAATAAAAACAGCCAGCTAGAGGAACAGTAACCTGCAGTTGTCTGTAATTCTTAAAAGGAAGATTGGCCTTTAAAGTTAGAGAACTTAGCCAGAGAAAAAATTTGTTAAGTATAGCCCACTCATTCGTTGCAGATCATATTTCTACCTCTTGTGCTGCCTTGGTTCTGTGAATTTGTTTCTCTGATGATTACGTCCTTACTGTTTAAATCTTATTTGGCATTTTAAGTACAGCTTATTAAATTATACTGTACTTGTTTGTTTACTCCTAACAAGAGCATAGGTGTTCTTCTGTATCATCTCTGGGATTTATTTCACCATAGCCGTTTCCCGATATGGTCTTTTTAAAGGGGCTCATAATTTCGTATTCGATAGTCTTTAGCTGTTTCCTTGTCTACAGTCTCATCTCACACTAACCTGTCTTACCCACCGCCTGCAGACTGCTTCTTTACATGTTGCTTTTATCAAGTTAGTCCCTTTCCACTCAGAAACCTGAAATTAAGTTCAGCAAGTCTCTGAGTGCCCTCTATGTGCTTAAGCTGCTTTTGGTAATAGAAATCAAGTATTCTAGAGGTTGTCTAGGCTTTCTCCTAATACTTGAAACAAGAAATTTTTTTGAAATTGGTTATACTTTTGCCTTGCTTGGTTATTATTTCATTTAGTTTGCATTTTAGCTGCCAGGCTGTTTTCATTGTAATTATATTCTTTAAAGCATCAAAAGCAACAGTGTGTTTTTTTTTTTTTAAATACACATTTAAATAGAAACAGTGGCATTATGACAAGTTGACTGAGTTATAACCTATTTTCTAATTCTACGTGATGGGGATAAAGTGGAGGTTTGAGGAGAAGATGTATGTCTAGGACAGTGGGCAAGTGAATGGT
This sequence comes from Ceratotherium simum simum, assembly GCF_057802395.1. Lineage (NCBI taxonomy): Eukaryota > Metazoa > Chordata > Mammalia > Perissodactyla > Rhinocerotidae > Ceratotherium > Ceratotherium simum. The sequence continues at coordinate 43,105,234 of NC_141925.1, read as the reverse complement.
GTAAGGGAATATACTGTGATTGCTGGATGGCATTCAAGACCCATTTGAGGGACCTGGTTATGAATTCCCAGCAAGACCACACACTGTTATTGTATCTTCTGTTCTAGTCATGCTTAAGCTGAGCATGTGTAGGCCAGGAGTAACTAGATAGAATAGAAGAGACAAGGGGACCATAGGTTTATGCAGGATTGATTATAATGATGGACTGTGGAATTTAATCTGGGTAAAGAAAGATAAGAAAGTGAGTTTGGTGCAAATGTGATAGAATTAATGGATTTAAAGTCCTGGTGGGATTGAAGGATTGCAGAGTTGGGGTACTAGAGGGAGTGAATTTGAAAGATGTGAGGGGATGGTCAAAGAGAGAATTGTATGAAATTGAGAATTTAGAGGGCTTATAGTTAGTCATGTATTCATAGGAATGAATTCTTGAGATGTGGGGAAAGGACAAAGAGGAGTCTGAGGAACCCAGGAGTTAGGGTCAGGAGGGCTCCTTATTTGTGAGCAACGGTTTTGTTGTCGTTAGCGTACTCACTGATACTTTTTTTTTTTTTTTTAATTATTTTTTAATTTTTTATTATTTATTTTTTTCCCCCAAAGCCTCAGTAGATAGTTGTAGGTCACAGCTGCACATCCTTCTAGTTGCTGTATGTGGGACGCGGCCTCAGCATGGCCGGAGAAGTGGTGCGTCGGTGGGCGCCCGGGATCCGAACCCCGGGCCGCCAGCAGCAGAGCACGGGCACTTAACCGCTAAGCCACGGGGCCGGCCCCTCACTGATACTTTTAATAAGAAAATATGCTTCTGAATTTAGACAAAAATACATAAGTAATTTACTTTCTACTTAAAAGCATAGAATACCCCCAGTTGAAACAAAGGTTTAAAGAATAAAAATCCAGTCCTGTCTCGAGCAATATTTTTTAAAATTCTTCAGATGTTGCCGTTGTCTAGATCTGATATCCTTAATCTGGGATCCATGGATGGACTCTGAAATTGTATGCATAATTTTGTATGTTGTTTCTGGGGAAAGGCTTCACAGATTTCATTAAAGTATTTAAGAACTGCTAATCTATATATAGAGAAAACTAGTTGCATAGCAAAAATATCTAATATTAGAGTATAGAATTTTTTTGTGTGTGTGTATGTGAGGAAGATCAGCCCTAAGCTAACATCCATGCCAATCCTCCTCTTTTTGCTGAGGAAGACTAGCCCTGGGCTAACATCTGTGCCCATCTTCCTCCACTTTATGTCGGACGCCGCCACAACGTGGCCTGACAAGTGGTGCATCTGTGCGTGCCCAGGATCCGAACCTGGGCTGCCAGCAGCGGAGCGTGCACACTTAACTGCTACGTGATGGGGCTGGCCCCCTAGAATTTTTTTTAATGTATTGCATTTTATTACTCATCATATTTCTTTAGCCTCCTCTTGGTTGTGACAGTTTTAGATTTTCCTTGTTTGTTTGTTTTTTGGTGAGGAAGATTGGCCCTGAGCTAACATCTGTTGCCAGTCTTCCTCTATTTTCTCTGTGGGATGCCGCCACAGCATGGTTTGATGAGTGGTGCATAGGTCCGTGCCTGGGATCTGAATCTCTGAACCCGGGGCTGCCAAAGCGGAGTGCGTGAGCTTATATGCTACCAGGCCTGCCCCAGAGTATAGATTTTTAAGTCTGGGTATCAAGAGAATTTTGTGTTGATATGGCTAAAACATTAGCTAACATTCACATATTTGTTTTTTCAGGGACATAGTGTCTATGAGGAGAAACGAACATATAGCTTTGCTTGAATAGCTGGGGAAAAGTTAGGATGCTTAACTAGTGCTTCTTTAAATTAGTTTTTAAAATTAATTTTGCTCCTGTTCTTAAATTCTAGTACATGACTCTCAACCCTTCTACTAAGAGGAAGAATACTGGATCCCCAGACAGGAAGCCCTCAAAGAAATCTAAGACAGACAACTCTTCTCTGAGTTCACCACTAAATCCTAAATTATGGTGTCATGTCCACTTGAAGAAATCCTTGAATGGCTCACCACTCAAAGTGAAGAACTCAAAGAATTCCAAGTCTCCAGAAGAGCATCTGGAAGAAGTGATGAAGATCATGTCACCCAACAAACTACATGCTAACTTTCACATTCCTAAGAAAGGCCCACCTGCCAAGAAATCAGGAAAGCACAGTGACAAACCTTTGAAAGCAAAGGGCAGAAGCAAAGGCATCCTGAATGGACAGAAATCCACAGGGAATTCCAAATCTCCCAAAAAGGGGTTGAAGACTCCTAAAACCAAAATGAAGCAGATGACTTTGTTGGATATGGCCAAAGGCACTCAGAAGATGACACGAGCCCCACGGAATTCTGGAGGTACACCTAGGTCATCTAGTAAACCTCATAAACATCTGCCTCCTGCTGCCCTACACCTTATTGCCTACTACAAAGAAAACAAAGACAGGGAGGACAAGAAGAGTGCCCTGTCCTGTGTTATCTCCAAAACAGCTCGTCTCCTCTCTAGTGAAGATAGAGCTCGTCTCCCAGAAGAATTGCGGAATATTGTTCAAAAACGCTTTGAGCTTCTAGAGCACAAAAAGAGGTGGGCCTCTATGTCTGAAGAACAACGCAAGGAATATTTGAAAAAGAAACGAGAAGAGCTAAAAGAAAAGTTGAAGGAAAAAGCCAAGGAGCGGAGAGAGAAAGAAATGCTCGAGAGACTAGAGAAACAGAAGCGGTACGAGGACCAAGAGTTAACTGGTAAAAACCTTCCAGCATTTAGATTGGTGGATACTCCTGAAGGGCTGCCCAACACACTCTTTGGGGATGTGGCCATGGTGGTGGAGTTCTTGAGCTGTTACTCTGGGCTGCTATTACCAGATGCTCAGTATCCTATTACTGCTGTGTCCCTTATGGAAGCCTTGAGTGCAGAAAAGGGTGGCTTTTTATATCTGAATAGAGTATTGGTCATCCTCTTACAGACCTTATTACAAGATGAAATAGCAGAAGACTATGGTGAATTGGGAATGAAGCTGTCGGAAATCCCTCTGACTTTGCATTCTGTTTCAGAGCTGGTGCGGCTCTGCTTGCGCAAATCTGATGTTCAGGAAGAAAGTGAGGGCTCAGACACAGATGATAATAAAGATTCAGCACCATTTGAGGACAATGAGGTACAAGATGAGTTCCTAGAGAAGCTGGAGACCTCTGAATTTTTTGAACTAACATCAGAAGAGAAGCTACAGATCTTGACAGCACTCTGCCACCGGATTCTCATGACATACTCAGTGCAAGACCACATGGAAACCAGACAGCAGATGTCTGCAGAGTTGTGGAAGGAACGGCTTGCTGTATTGAAGGAAGAAAATGATAAGAAGAGAGCAGAGAAACAGAAACGGAAAGAAATGGAAGCCAGAAATAAAGAAAATGGAAAAGAGGAGAATGGGTTAGGCAAAACTGATAGGAGAAAAGAAGTTGTGAAGTTTGAGCCCCAAGTAGATACGGAAGCTGAGGACATGATTAGTGCTGTGAAGAGCAGACGGCTGCTTGCCATTCAGGCTAAGAAGGAGCGGGAAATCCAGGAGAGAGAAATGAAAGGTAAAATCTTGTGTTGAGAGAAAAGGGGAAGGCGTTTAGAAGATAGTAAAAGGAAGGAAATTGCAAAGGTAAGGGTAGAGTCTCTCTTTGTCATAACTGTCTAGTTATTTTTGTATATAATAGCCCAGACTCTATTAGGTATGTAATATTCTAGCAGGAGTGTTCAGCCTGGCATTCTGCAGTTAATGGTAGTTTGACTTGGGTTAACGTGATGTTGGCATCTTTTGTGGGTTTAGTCATGGACCAAATCCACAAATAGGCATGGTGGAAATAACATATGACTTGGGAATTGCTGACATGAGTTCAGACTCTGCCTCTGACTTAGCTGTATTCCTTTGGGCAAGTTAGTTATCCATGCCTCAGTTTCCTCATATGCTTGTTAAGATTGTTATAACAATTAAATGACAAGGTATTTGAAACCCTCAGCACACAGCGAACTCAGATATTAGTCTCTCTTATTAAGATGTAAGAACATAAAAATTTTGAGCTTTGATAACATTATCACATCTGAACTTTTTAAAAAAACAACTTCAAGAAATAATTCATACATCATACAATTCATCCATTTATAGTGTATAATTCAGTTTTAAAAATATATTTATAGATTTGTGTGAACTTAATCACAGTCAATTTTAGAACATTTTCATTACCTCAGAAAGAGACCCTGAACCCTTTAGCATATCATCACCCCATCTACCCATCCTTCCTAGCCCTGAGCAGCCACTGGTCTACTACTCTCTCTATAGATTTGCGTGTTCTGACATATATAAATGGAATCATATAATAAATATGTGATCTGTGATTGGCTTCTTTCGCTTAGCCTAATGTTTTCAAGGTTCATTCATGTTGTAGCATGTTTCAGTACTTACTTCATTCCTTTTTATGGCTGAATCATATTCCGTTATTTGGATATACCGCATTTTGTTGATCCATTCATCAGTTGATGGACATTTGGTTTGTGTCCACCTTTTGGCTATTGTGTACAATGCTGCTACAAGCATTGGAATACAAGTTTTTGTGTGGACGTATGTTTTCGTTTCTCTTATATACTTAGGAATGGAATTGCTGGGTCATATAGTAACTATGTTTAACTGTTTAAGGAACTGCCAGACTGTTTTTCAAAGAGGCTGCACAATTTACTTTCCTACCAGTAGTGTATGAGTGTTTTGATTTCTCCACTTATCTGTGACCTTACAACACTTGTTATTATATGATTCTCTGATTATAGCCATCCTAGTGATTGTGAATTAGTATCTCATTGTGGTTTTAATATACATTTCCTTGGTGACTGATGATGTCAAGCATCTTCTCATGTGCCCATTGGTCATTTGTATTATCTTTTTTGGAGGAATGTTATTTCAGATCTTTTGCCCTTTTTCAAATTGGGTTATTTGTCTTTTTATTATTGAGTTGAAAGGGTCCTTTTTTTATGTGTGTGAGCAAGTCTTTCTTTTTTTTTTGGTGAGAAAGATCAGCACTGAGCTAACATCCATGCTAATCCTCCTCTTTTTGCTGAGGAAGACCGGCTCTGAGCTAACATCTATTGACAGTCCTCCTCCTTTTTTTTTTGCCCCCCAAAGCCCCAGTAGATAGCTGTACCTCATAGTTGCACATCCTTCTAGTTGCTGTATGTGGGACGCAGCCTCAGCATGGCCAGAGAAGTGGTGCATCGGTGCGCGCCCGGGATCCGAACCCGGGCCGCCAGTAGCGGAGCACGCGCACTTAACTGCTAAGCCACGGGGCCGGCCTGAAAGGGTCTTGATGTAGTCTAGATACAAATCCTTTATCAGATATACGATCTGCAACTATTTTCGCCCATTTTGTGTGTTGTATTTTCACTTTCTTGATAGTGTCCATTGAAGCACAAATTTTAAAAATGTTGATGAAGTTCAATTGATCTATTTTTTCTTTGATTGCTTGTGGTTTTAGTGTCATATTTAAGAATCTGTTGTCAAATCCAGTGTCATGAAGATTTACCACTATGTTTTCTTCTAAAAAATCTTATAGTTTTAGCTCTTATATTTAGGTCTTTGATTCAATTTGAGTTAATATTTGTGTATGGTCTGAGGTAAGGGTCCAACCTCATTCTTTCACATGTGGCTATCCAGTGATGTCGCAGTATCATTTGTTGAAAAGACTATTCTTTCCCCCATTGAATGATCTTGGCACCCTTATCAAAAATCATTTGACTATAGACACATCGATTTATTTCTGGACTCTCAATTCTATTCCAGTGATCTGTACGTCTGTCCTTATACCAATACCACAGTGTCTTGATTGCTGTTGCTTTTGTAATAAGTTTTGAAGTGGGGAAATGTGAATCCTCTAACTTGTTCTTTTTCAAGATAGTTTTGGCTGTTCTGGGTTCCTTGCAATTCCATAGTCATTTTAGAATCAGCTTTTAACTTCTACAAAAAAGCCAGCTGGGATTCTGATACAGATTGTGTTGAATCTGTAGATCAGTTTTGAGTATTGCCATCTTAATGGTGTTTTGTTTTCTGATCCATGAACATGACTGTTTTCCATTTATGTAGATCTTTAATTTCTCTCAACAATATTTTGTAGTTTTTAGAGTATAAATTTTGTATTTCTTTTATTAAATTTATTCCTAAGTAAATGTCAACACCCAAGGGTTCATTCTATATTTGTATCTCCCTTCTTGGCATCCTGAGAATCCTGGCACCCATCAATATCAGTATTTACTTATTTGATGAATCCGTACAGTGTACACAAAGTTAGTTTGAGGTGCTGTTACCCACAATAAACCAACTAAGTTTGTTAAGTTTTTTTGTCTTTAAGACTAAGCTATTTTGGGGCCGGCCCCGTGGCTTAGCGGTTAAGTGCACGCGCTCCGCTGCTGGTGGCCCGGGTTCGGATCCCGTCTGTGCACCGACGCACCACTTCTCTGGCCACGCTGAGGCCGAGTCCCACATACAGCAATTAGAAGGATGTGCAGCTGTGACATACAACTATCTACTGGGGCTTGGTGGCGGGGTGGGGAGACTAAGCTATTTTGATCACTGTTATAGTTTCCAACCTTATGAAAGTTTCCAGCTTATGAAACGAAGATGGTAAAAACCATTTATTTGTCAAAGTTGGATGCTATGGATTAGACAGATAGATACCTAGAAACAGTCTTAAATTATGTGTGAGAGATTGTAAGTTAAGTCAAACAACTTTGTTACTTTAGTAGTTCTTTCATTAGAAATATATATCTTTTAAAACATTTTAGTTTACACTACTTAAGGCCATTGAAATGTTTATATATATATATGTGCATACACAGTGTGTGTGGGTATGTATGTGTATGTATGTACTTTTCAATTTTAAAAACAGTATAATTGGGCCGGCCCGGTGGCTTAGTGGTTAAGTGCGCGCGCTCTGCTGCTGGCAGCCCGGGTTCGGATCCCGGGTGCGCACCGACGCCCCACTCCTCCAGCCATGCTGAGGCTGCGTCCCACATACAGCAACTAGAAGGATGTGCAACTATGACATACAACTATCTACTGGGGCTTTGGGGGAAAAATAAATAAATAAAATTAAACAAACAAAAAAATAAAAATAAAAACAGTATAATTGCATTCCAAATAAAACAGTGTGTAGATTAACTTTATATATATCACACTTCAGCTGTGTTTTACCTGAAATGTAATGTTTTCTTCTTGAGTTTCTGAAGTGTTCCTCTTTGTGTTATATTTATCTTAATACAGGAGAAAGGAAAGGCGTATGATATTCCGTTATTGATATAGAGAAACAGGGGACAAAGAATATTAATATTTTGCCAAGGCCAGTATTTGAGTTTGAGTTCAGGTCTTTTGATATCTAGTTCAGTGCTGTAACCTCTGGAGCTAAATTTGGTCTTCTTCTGATGACTTGCCCTAGATTGTTTTTTGCTTGTTTGTGGCCTCAGGAGAAGGAGCTTTTTTTTTTTTTTATTGCCGTTTAACCATTGCTCTTTTTATCATTTACCTTTGTACGATCTCTGCTGTAATTATTGTTGCAAACATACAGTTCCATTCAGGCTAGAAAACTGTGTATTAAAGATAACAAATATCATGTTGGTTTTAAATAAATGAGATTTGTCTTAATTTTGTAAAGTAACATCTTTAAACTGATGCATTTTCCAGATTCTCACGATAGTGTAGATGTTGTCCTCAGTAGGGGATCAGCATTAAAAATTCTGACATTGTAAATAGCAGTGCTCTGTACTTAAGAGTATCAAAATTTGTGACAGTTATGGAAAAACTTAAAAGGCAAGATTATGGGCTTCTTTTGTTGTTGAGGGAAATTTCTATCTAGATGGAATAGACCCGTATAATTAATGATCAGAAACAAATTGATTAAAACCTTTTTTTTGGTGTCATTAACAATAGTAACTTGCTGAATAACTTGAAAAATAGTATTTAATATGCAATAATTGTTATTATCCACAAGTGCTTCCCTGCCCTTGCTTGCTTAGTTCTTTTTTCTTGTCACCAAGGCTAATAAGCTGAATTACTATCAGATTTCTCAGGACTCAGATATGTTTTATTTTGAAATAGCTATTCTGGTTTTATTCATCTGTATTATTTTGAAGATCATGTGATTTGTCCTGTCAGAAAATGTTTCCATTAATTCCATTTAAGGACCGTTTTAAGGTTACATTTAAAAATTAATTATCAATAAAGTAAAATTAGGTATTAAAATTACTAAGTTAAATTCTGGAGAGAAAAGATTTTGCATTGAGTTGATGACTGAGACACCACCAAAATTCAAAGAACATAGGAAGACCAGATAGAAATTGCTGCCTTATATGTCATTTCTTTTAATAGATTAGAATTAGGAGAAGGAAACTAAGGTTTGATGAAAATCTACTTTATACCAGGCACTTTTCACTTCATATCTTATTTAATTTGTAAGAGTGGAATTTACTAGAAAAAAGTCTAGTTGATTCTTCTTATCTTTAATAGTGAAACTGGAACGTGAAGCTGAAGAAGAACGAGTACGAAAGCACAAAGCAGCTGCTGAGAAGGCTTTCCAGGAGGGAATTGCCAAGGCAAAACTAGTCATGCGTAGGACTCCTATTGGTACCGATCGAAACCATAATAGGTGAGTTATTAAACTTTTGTCATCTTTAAGGGCCATTGTATTCTTAATAGTTATGAAACGGTCTGAAGTACTAAGAATAGACAAGCTTCCCTGTTTGTGGATTTTGGAAACAGAATTGCTCATTACACATTTATTGAATATTTACTGTGCCAAATGCTAGGGTTACAGAGTTAAATAGGAGAGGACCCTGTCCTTGCGGATACCACAAATATGAAGCTTAAATTATGGTGATAGGTGAAACGTAATCCAGATAGAGGTCTTTAAAAATGGTCAGGTATTTTATTTTATTTGCTGAGAAAGATTTGCCCTGAGCTAACATCCATTGCCAAGCTTCCTCTTTTTTTTTTTTTTTTGCTTGAGGAAGATTGGCCCTGAGCTAACATCTGTGCCAACCTTCCTCTGCTTTATATGTGGGATACTGCCACAGCATGGCTGGTGAGTGGAGTAGGTCTGCGCCTGGGATCCAAACCTGTGAACCTGGGCTGCTGAAGCAAAGTGCATGGGACTTGAACCACTCAGCCACGGGGCCGGGCCCTGGTCGTATATTTTAAGTGCATACTTTGTGTGGAAGCTACAGGAGAGAAATATTAGATGTTATAAAGATTACAGGTATTGGGCTGGCCCCGTGGCCTAGCGGTTAAGTGTGCAGCCTCCGCTACTGGCGGCCCGGGTTCGGATCCCGGGCCCGCACAGACGCACCGCTTCTCCGGCCATGCTGAGGCCACGTCCCACATACAGCAACTAGAGGGATGTGCAACTGTGACATACAACTATCTACTGGGGCTTTGGGGGAAAAAAAGGAGGAGGATTGGCAATAGATGTTAGCTCAGAGCCAGTCTTCCTCAGCAAAAAAAAAAAAAAAAAAGATTACAGGTATTAAGCAAATCTCAAATTCTAAAAATTTTGGTGTTCTGTGCTTTATTTTATAATTTGTATCTGTCTGAATGTTCAGTGATCATCTGTAATCATCTTCCCCAACAATAAAGTCATCCTGCACTCATGATCTATCAGTATCTTATTAGTATGTGGTTGTGATTTGTAGATACTGGCTTTTCTCAGACGAAGTTCCAGGATTGTTCATTGAAAAAGGCTGGGTTCATGACAGCATCGACTACCGATTCAACCATCACCGCAAAGACCATGCAGACTCTCCTGACGAGGATTACTGTCCCCGTAGTATGTACATCTATGAGTTATTTTATGCTGCTCAAATAGGGTCAATATTAAGGACTGTCTTTCCTCTGTCACCTTTTCCATTTGCAAAGTTTCTTTATTCCCTTTTTAGGTAGATGTATTTGAGCAGGGTAGGAGGATGTGAAATGCATAGAAGAAGGAAGGAAACTAACCATTTGATCACCCACTTCGTCCAGGCATAGTGTAAAAAGTTAAAGAGCTTGAATATCAGGATGTTTGGGTATTAGATTTTATACAAGTAGTTTTCAAACTTTGTTCCTTGGAAATCTGTTCGTAGGTACCTCAACGGCTGGAACTGAGGTAAGGGGGTCAAGAAGGCAGTTATGTGTCTTCTTCCACTTTTAAAGTTCGTTTATTCAGTATTTATGGAGCATCTCTTATGTGGCAACCAATTTTTCATGTGCTGTGATACAAGATAGCAAACAAGACAGATAAGGTCTCCTGAGTGTCATTTAACCAAAATCCTAGTGAGGAGAAACACGGCAATTATCTGACTAAAAATAGTGATGGGAGAGGTCATAAAGGGGCACTGATAATGTTCTTTTTCTTGATCTGGGTTCTGGTTACATGGGTGTATTCACTTTGTGAAATAAATCCAAAAGTATGCTTTTCTAAATGTATATGTATATTCTTTCTTGAAGCATGTGTGTAGTCATGTGCCACATAACGACGTTTCAGTCGGCAACAGACCACATATACAACGGTGGTCCCCTAAGATTATTACCATATAGCCTAGGTGTGTAGTAGCTATACCATCTAGGTTTGTGTAAGTGTACCCTGTGATATTTGCACAACGATGAAATCGCCTGACAAGGCAGTTTTCAGAACGTATCGCTGTTGTTAAGCGGCACATGACTGTATTGAATATATAGATAAAATATTTCAAAAAAGAAATTGAAAAAGATTTTTAATTAAAAAAATGAGATGGTTAGGTTGAATCAGGTTTTCTCAACCTCAGTGTTAGACGTTTGGGGCCAGATAATTCTTTGTAGTGGGGGGTTGTCTTTTACATTGTAGGATATTTAGCAGCATCCCTGGCCTCTACCCACTAGATGCCACTAGTGACAACCAAATATGTCTCCAGACATTGCCAGGTGTCCCCTGGGAGACAACATGACTCCGTGTTGAAAACCACGGGGTTAGGTGGTTCACAAACTTCCTTCCAGCTCTACTTTTTATAACCTAATGAAAAGTGCTTCTTAAATATTAGATCATTATATTTCTTTGAGAAATCCTTTTTTCTTTCTTTTTTTTTTTTTTGGTGAGAAAGATTAGCCCCGAGCTAACATCTGTTGCCAATTCTCCTCTTTTTGCTGAGGAAGATTGGCCCTGGCCTAACATCCGTGCCCATCTTCCTCTACTTTATATGTAGGACACCTGCCACAGCATGGCTTGATAAGCGGTGTGTCAGTGTGCGCCCGGGATCCGAACCGGCGAACCCCGGGCCGCCAAAGCGGAGCACGCAGACTTCACCACTATGCCACCAGGCTGGCCCCTCCCCATTTCTTTAAAAAAAGTAGTTTTCTTTCATTTTAGAGAAACTCATAACTCAAACTTGAAACTCACAAAAATATTAAATAAGGAAATTAATATATAGCCCCAAACTTCAAATTGAAGGCGTTTGCATGTTGAATTATAGTAAGTGTTATGTTGTAGCACTTAGAAAAATCTTGTTTTGGTAGACTTTGTAAATACCCAGGTGAGGGCAGTTAATGTTTGAGAGCAGTAAATATGAAGTCAAAATCTTCAGACTTGGGAGAGAGCCCAATGGGATAAGGGACTGTGATTTTATAATGTGTTTCAAAAGCTTAATGATTGTTGTTAGAAATCAGGTACACACAGTGACCTGAGAGAAGATTGACATCCAAATCTCTTCACTTCTAGAGCATCCTGGTGGGTGTTGTTGCTTCACGTTTTCTAGTTCCAGCATGGCAAGGTCTCTTCAAAATTACCTGACTGAAGAGACTAAACAAGATTGTGTGTTATTATTACAGGGAAGATGCTGTAGGTAGGTTAAAGGGAAGAGAATGGGAGCAGGGGAGAGAACCAGTTGTATTAGGTAGGGCCTCAAATACTGGCTTAAGATCTATCTATTTTAATATCATACATTAGTATATAGGAGCTGGTTTACAAAAAGGTTAATCATATTTGACATTAGAAGCCTCCAGGGGTAAGTTTGTAGTCGTTATGTATTTCACTTGTCTCTACTTCACCACAGATGCCTTTGGCTAAACATCATGTACAAGGAATAAATTATTTATTTGCTTTGATATAAAGAGTTATTTAGTCCTCCCTCTCTATAGTAACTTGCAGTACTCTTGAACTTTGAACTGTACAATTATTCAACTGTATAGAGAGCAAATATCTCAGATAATGTGCTGTGTGTAATTTATTTAAGAGAAATTATCATCTGTTGTACATGTAGATATATTTAGTAGGCAGCATCTGTGCTGTTTGTTGGATTTGGCACTGTGTACTGCTTAGATTTAAAACGAGGAATTGGATATTTACTGTATTCAGCCTAATGTATAAATTTTTCTTAGGTAAAAAACCAAACCTAGGCAAAAATGCAAGCATGAACACACAACATGGACCAGCAACAGAAATTGCTGTAGAGACCACCATACCCAAACAAGGACAGAACCTATGGTAATGTGAGCATTCATCTGGCTGCTCTTTCTGTTTCATTTGCAAGGTTAGGAAAATATTTAATGTAATAACACCAGTGAGTTAGTGATTATCTATTAAGATCATTTTGTGTGACTTTGATTTCTTGGATATGTAAACTTGTTGCTGAGCAGACTTGATTTTTTTTTCTTTCTGGTGAGGAAGATTAGCCATAGCTAACATCTGTTCCCAATTCTCCTCTTTTTGCTGAGGAAGACTGGCCCTGTGCTAACATCTGTGCCCATCTTCCTCTACTTTATATGTGGGACGCCTGCCACAGCATGGCTTGATAAAGCAGCGTGTAGGTCCACGCCTGGGATCCAAACCTGCGAATCCCGGGCTGCCAAAGTGGAGCGTGTGAACGTAACCACTACGCCACTGGCCCCCAGACTTGATTTTTTTCTTTTTTTTTGTGAGGAAGATCAGCCTTGAGCTAACATCATGCCAATCCTCCTCTTTTTGCTGAGGAAGACTGGCCCTGGGCTCACATCTGTGCCCATCTTCCTCCACTTTATATGGGATGCCACCACAGCAGGGTCTGACAAGCGGTGCGTTGCTGCATGCCTGGGATCCGAACCCGGGCCACCAGTAGCGGAGTGCCTGCACTTAACCGCTAAGCCACAGGGCTGGCCCCTAGACTTGATTTTTTGATAAGAATATATTTGAAGGTTTGAAACTTTTGAAGGTTTGAAACTTTATCCTCCCCTGTCATTGTTACTTTGTATGTTATATGATAGATCTTACATAGCATTGGAAATGCTTTTCAGTCTGTTTGGGAATAGAAGTGTTTAGGATTTTCATCTTTATTAATTTAAGAATAAAAAATTGTATCTATAGCCATTAATCTTCCTTGGTTTCAATTCTGCTTTTAGGCAGGGAGCTAGGTTTGGAGAAGGTCCCTTCTACTTTGAGATTGCGTTCACTGCCCTAGCTGGGATCACCCTTGGTTTAATGACCTTTTGTCTTTTTTTTGTATGTAAGTTTACTCTTTGAAGGTGTATGGACAAGCGTGCCTATTAACTTTATAAAATTTGTCTTAAACTATATTTTAGTAAGAAACATTGGCTCCAGGGGCCGGCCCGGTGGCGCAAGAGGTTAAGTGTGCACGCTTTGCTGCAGCAGCCCGGGGTTCGCCGGTTCGGATCCCGGGTGCGCACTGATGCACTGCTTGGCAGGCCGTGCTGTGGCGGCGTCCCATATAAAGTAGAGGAAGATGGGTACAGATGTTAGCCCAGGGCTAGTCTTCCTCAGCAAAAAAAGAGGAGGGTTGGCAGATGTTAGCACAGGGCTGATCTCACAAAAAAAAAAAAAAGAAACATTGGCTCCAATGTCCTAGGTTAAAGTTAACATTAGACCTCATGGAAACAGTAAATTATTTGTTCTACTTATGAACAAGTTTGGAATTCTGTTCTCCCAACTCCCACCATCAACCCTAGATCCCTTTCTTAGTCTTTGATTTTTTTTCAGATTTTTAATCAGATGTGTTTTGCCCCTACAGGTTTTTATGTGATAGTCAGAAGGAACTGGATGAGTTGCTAAATTGCCTTCACCCTCAGGGAGTAAGAGAAAGTCAGCTTAAAGAGAGACTAGAGAAGAGGTGAGGATTTTCGTCTTGCTTCTTACATCTCTTCTTTAGCATTAGATATTATAAATATCATAGAGTTTTTTTGTTTATCCATAAAAGCTATTAAAGTAAATTTTTATAAAAGTGTGTGTAACTCTTTTATGTTCTTGTTGCTTTGTATTTTCTGGACACCTCATGCTTATTTGGAAAAATATGCTTTTAAATCATGTATATACAGGGTAGCAGGATTATTCATTAAGTAATGCATGCCATGCATCGAGCCGAAAGCCTCATTGTAGTCAGGCAGCCTTGCAAATGCAGTTCCACACCAGTTGGTATTCAAGAGTATCCTGTCAGTATTCAAAATGGTCATAAAATGAAAACAACCTAAATGTCCATCAACTGATGGATAGATAAACAAAATGTGGTATATCCATAAATTCAGCCATTAAAAGGGATGCAGTACTGATATATGCTACAATGTGGATGAACCTAGAAAACATTATGGTGAGTCGAAGAAGCCAGACAAAGCCACGTATTGTGATTCCATTTGTATGAGACATCCAGAAGAGGCAAATCTATAGAGACAGAAAGTAGATTAGTTGTCAGGGGCTGGAGGAAGGGGAGAATTGGGAGTGACTGCTAACGCGTATGGGATTTCGTTATGAGGTGATGAAAATGTTTTGGAATTGGGTAGTTTTGATGGTTCCACAACATAAAAACCACTGAAAGTATATGCTTTAAAATGATGAGTTTAATGTTATGTGAATTATATCTCAAAAAAAAAAACAAACCCCAAAACAAAACCCTGCAGAATTAGCATCAGCTCCATTTAGATTTGCTAAGTGTCCTTCATTGTTTCTATCAAAGCCAGGACAAAGTTTTGGCTTAAGGCCACCTTGAATATCTGACTGCATGCTTTCATGGTTGAATTTAGGTTTGATTGAAGAGAGAAGGAAAATACCATTCAGTACCTACTCTGCGACTTTGCCAAACTTTTGTGAGTGATAATGGGTACATCATATTGGTTTTCATCCACTGCTCAATGCTTAAATTTGTTAAAATTGTATTTAGTATCATGCTGTCTTAATACAGATGTGACTAGGCAAATTAAGAAAGACAAGGGAAAGTGTCAATACACAGAACCACAAAGGAATATAATTCTGTGATGTTCCTTCTGTTTGGTTAAAATATTTGATAGACACATTCGTTGAATTGAAAAGACTTGTTCCATTCACTAAATGTGAACAGATCAAATCCTTCCATTAAAAGGTTAGAGATTGTCAAGATTAAAAGGAAATCTTAGAGTTTTTTCTTTGGTTTTGTTGAACATTTTTTTAAAAAACCTTGTTTTGCTTGGTTTTTTAACTTTTTAAAGGCTATCAAGCAGTATGTAGTCTTTGAGATTTAAACTGCTGTTTACTCAGCATTGTTTTACTAAAGAGACATCCATGTTTTTTATAACTGAACTCCATCATTTTTCTTTGTATACACTATTCTGTGAATCTGTGTGGTATTCGTGAATGTACCCCAATTTATTTATCTATTTTCTTGTTGGTTATTTGAGTTGTTTCCTCTGGGGATCCAAGGGGATAGGATAATGTGTCACAAACCATTTGAGGTTCAAATTTATAAAACAAAAATACATATACCCTTTACAAGAAAATATGTAAAGTGATGAAGGATATAAATAAAAGGATGTGCACTCAATTGTATCTCAATAAAAAATTTTTTTTACAGTGCAAAAAGATACTAGGTCAGTTGGAAACAGAGTTTTTTGTTATATCCATTGAACATTTATAAAAATTAATCATAGGCTGAGCCACAAAAGCAATTGCAACAGATTTAAAAAGTAGAGAGTTTCAGGATACATTCTCTGATCAGATTGCAATAAAATTAGAAATAAACTCTTTAGAGATGACCAAAAAGATCTTAACTGGTAGTATATTCCTAGATGATGCTTAAAGAAGAAAATGAAAGGAAAATGATGTGGTATCTAGAAAGCAATAAAAGGAGAATCCTTTATAAATAAGAAAACCAATGAGACACAGTGAAGTTGTATTCAGAGGAAAATAATATTAAAAACTCGCATTAAGAACGAAAAGGGAAGTTGGTACTCAACTTAGTTGACCTTGAGCTTTAGTTTTCATCTTGGTGTAAGAAGCCAACAGTGTAGCTTATGGCCCACTCAGGGTAGAGAGTCTTACTGGAGTCTTTATTGCTGAGACCTCAAAGGGTTAATAATGTTTAGTGCGAGAGTGAACTTGAAAGTCCTTGTGTAGGTTTTCAGCTCAAATTCTTGTTTCTTCTGTGTTGTGAAGAATTCCAGGCAGATGATTTAAAGTTGTTTCTGGTTGGTAGCAGTTTCTGGCACCTGACATAAGCATATGCACATTCTCTCTGGAGGAGCACAGCTTCAAACCAGGCCTCAAAGAATTTCCACAGATAAAATTCCAAGAAATTCATGGTAAAAAAGTCAAAAAAATATGCAAACCAGGTAACGTGAATGAGAGCTAGGAAACGCAACACGCTTCAGATACTGGAATTATCAAATACAGAGTAAAATAAGTGTGTTTTTAAAATGAATCAAGCATAAGAGAAATTTGAAAATTTATGCAAGAAACAGTCTATTAAAAAACACCAGAGGGAGATGAAAAAGATGTAAGTCAGTCTTCTAGAAATAAAACATGGCATTCAAGTAATTGAAATTTATAGACCATCCTCAAAAGTTCCTTTATGTTGCGTCCCCTTTGCCCCAACTTCTTTAGGTACCAGGACATTATTCATTCCATTCATCTGGCCCGGAAGCCAAATTTGGGTCTAAAATGCTGTGATGGCAACCAGGAGCTTTTAAACTTCCTTCGTAGTGATCTCATTGAAGTTGCAACAAGGTTACAAAAGGGGGGACTTGGTTATGTGGAAGAAACTTCGGAATTTGAAGCTCGGGTAAGAACATAAGAAAACACAAATCTATTACTCATGAAAACTCATGGAATTGTTCCCTGATACTGTTCTTGACTTCCCCAGATGACCGTGGAAATCATGTTTGGGTGTGTCTTGAAAGACACATATGGAACCAAAAATTCTCTATGTACATATGATATTTTTCCTTTATCATCTTCTGGTATCCAGAAAAATCTAATAGTTGGCTCAGAACCTTTGTTCAAAAAGAGCTTTTCTATTAAGATGAGTGAAAATCGGTGCTGGAGTCGTAGTCACATAACATTATTTAACATACCTATTCTCATATGATGCCTGTGCTTTAAGGTATGAAACGTTTGTGTATCCTGCTTTTGTCCATTCTTTATTTACACCTGAGCAGCTCAGTAGTTATGCTTACATTGGGCAACACTCAGGCTGTTCAGTGGGTACATTTCAAGGCCCATTAATAGTCTTGTCATTTACTGCTCAGAAGGACCCTTAAATGATAAAGGTGAAACTATTCAAGAGACCCCATTTCTCACATTAGGTAGGTTTAGATATCAAAGCTAGAGGGAAGATTGTAGAATACTTTCTGTCAGTTATTGTAAAATGTTTTTTACTGATTTTAAATAACAAAGTCCGTGTAACTCCAAACATATTAATATTTGTGGGTCTTTTCAAATTATTCATATGCATTATAGCATGTCTTAGTAGTTTTGTGATTTTTATGAGCAGTTGCATCTTTTCCCTCCATTTTTGCTAATTTAGAAATGCTTTCCTTTTAGTCTTTATATCACTTTGGGTTACATCATAACTCATGGGGTTGATACGATAAATCTTTTACTGTCAGGCTTTTGTATTTCTATTTCTTGACTGTTAGAATTAGCAAATTATGTATGCAACTTTTTTCTTTTTAATTAGTCTGGTTGTGAATTCTTGGTATATTTCCTGGGAAAAAGGATTTAAACATCTTTATTGTTCATAATGATTTTTTGAAGAATTATTCAACCCAAGGAATTGTGCCAATTTCAAATATTACATTTACTTTTTTGTTTATTTAGCAGATATTTATCAGTTGCCTACTTTGTGCCAAACCCAGGCTCACGCCATGCTAACACTGGGTTATCATCAGTTGTCTTTGTTTCTCTTTGTAGTTATAAAATGATATCTTTTAATTGGTATGTTTTATGTGACTGAGAAGGTAGTGTTCACTATTTGAGAGCATGATTTGGATTAAAGTGATTTAGCATCTGTTTCCTCATCCATAAAATAAATATGAGGCTTAGATGAGATCAAGTGTGTAAAGCATATTACCTGGCATATAGTTTGTAAGCCAGTAGCTCAGTAAATTTTTATTTTCCTTCTCAGTTTTCCTTTGCCTTGAGAGTCTTATTTGCACATAGTAGGTACTCAATTATTGAGTGAGTCAGTGAGTTCGTAACTTCTTTAAGTAGAGCAAGTTTCAACATCCAGTGGATCCTTCACCGGGGAAATGGAAGTAGTCAGCTACTTTTAAATGCATAAGCCATGCATTGAACTGAGGAACCCAGTTTAAATTAATGTTATGTGATCCATTTGGGTCTAGGTTGATTTGAATTTAGTTGAGAATAGGCTCCTTTCATCTTTCTCTTGGCCTTTCACTCAATCGGATTTTTAAATCATGTTTTCTAGGTGATCTCACTAGAGAAACTGAAGGATTTTGGTGAATGTGTGATTGCCCTTCAAGGCAGTGTCATAAAGAAATTTCTTCAAGGCTTCATGGCTCCCAAGCAAAAGAGAAGAAAACTCCAAAGCGAAGATTCAGCAAAGACTGAAGAGGTGGATGAAGAGAAAAAAATGGCAGAGGAAGCAAAGGTATTTAGTTAATGAAGATGTAGTTTTATGACTGTGTAGAAGAGTGTGATCTATTTTTAAAATAGTCTAACCCTATGCTTATGCTATAAGCACTGTTCCCTGAGCCAATGTTCCATTATTATCACTTTGACCAAACATGGTGGTTTTCAGACTGGTCTGCGGAGCACAGCCCTGCCTCTAGGGCTGGATAATGGGTCAGAGTGCCCACTCTCCCTTTACCACAGCTGATTCCTTTTTTTAAGAGGTAGTGGTAAGATATATGAAAAGAACAATTTAACGTTTTAATCATGTTTATGTGTACAGTTCTGTGTCGATAAGTACATTCACACTGTTCTTCAGCTATCACCATCAGCCATCCCCAGAACATTTTCATCTTCCCAAACTGGAGCTATGCCCATTAAATACTAAACTACCCATTTTGCTCTCACCTCAACCCCCAGCAACCAGCATTTTCTTTTGTGTCTGTGAATTTGACTACTCTAGGTACCTCATATAAGTGGAATCATACAATACTTGTCCTTTGTGACTCGCTTATTTAACAGCATAACATCCTCAGAGTTCATCTGTGTTGTAGCATGTGCCAGAATTTCCTTCCTTTTTAAGACTGAGTAATACTCCTTTATGTGTATAGACCATGTTTTGTTTATTCGTCTGTTGATGGACACTTGGGTCAGTTCTACCTTTTGACTGTTGTGCATAATGCTGCTGTGGACCTTGAGAGCTTGTTCGGAGGTCCTAGCAAGGGAGCACAGCTACTTGTATACCCTTGACTGAAGAATAGTCCTCCTCTATAGGGGAAGGTTACCCTCTTTGACCAAGTGGGCAGCTTTGGGAGGGATGCACATAGAGTGGTGAGGGAGGAAGGGGATACCTACCTAGGCAGCTAGATCAGCCGAGTCAACTGTGGTGATCACTGGGGTGACAGATGCTGCAGTCAGATTGCGCTCACATTTAATGTTGCTGTGAACATGGGTGTACAAATATCAGCTCCACTCCCTACTTTCAGTTCTTTTGGCTGTGTACCCAGAAGTAGAATTGCTAGGTCATAGAGTAATTCTATTTAATTTTTTGAGGAACTGACATAGTGTTTTCCACAGTAGCTACACCATTTGACATTCCCACCAGCAATGCACAAGGGTTCCAGTTTCTCCACATCCTTGCCAACACTTACGTTCTGTTTCTTTGAAAGTACTCATCCCAGGGCCGGCCCCGTGGCTTGGCGGTTAGGTGCGCGCGCTCTGATGCTGGCGGCCCGGGTTCGGATCCCGGGAGCGCCCCGAGGCGCCGCTTCTCCGTCCAACGCGAGGCCGAGTCCCACGTACAGCAACTGGAAGGATGTGAACCTATGACGTACAACTATCTACTGGGGCTTTGGGGGGAAAAACTGAATAAATAAAATCTTTAAAAAAAAAAAAAAGAAAGTACTCATCCTAGTGGGTGTGAATTGGTATCTTGGTTTTGATTTGCATTTCCCTAATGATTAGTGATGTTGAGCATCCTTTTGTGTTCTTAATGGTCCATTTGTCTATCTTTTTTGGGGAAATGTCTATTCGAGTCCTTTGGCTATTTTTTAATTGGGTTGTTTTTTTAGTTGAGTTGAATGGGTTCTTTATATGTTCTGGTTACTAATCCTTTATCAGATATATGATTTGCAAATATGTTCCCCCATTCTGTGAGCTGCCTTTTCATTCTATTAATAGTGTCTTTTGATGCATAAAAGTTTTAAATTTTGATGACGTTCAGCTTACCTGTTTTTTATTTTGTTGCCTCTGCTTTTGGTGTCATCTCCAAGAAATTATTGACAAATCCAGTATCATGAAGCTTTTCCCCTGTGTTTTCTTCTACAAGTTTTTTGTTTTAGCTTTTACATTTAGATCTTTAATCCATTTTGAGTTAATTTTTGTAGATAAAGTAAGAGTCCAGCTTCATTTTTTTCATATAGATATCCAGTTGTCTGTTTTTAAAATTTTAAAAGTAGCATGCTCATTGTAAGTAAATCAAATGTGAGACGTAGGTAAAATATAAAACAACTCCCATCCTAGTTTCACTCCCCAGGGATATCACTCTTTAATAGTTTTCTGTGTACATACGAAGATAATTTTGTTGGAGTTTTACAGAATGGAATCCTCTGTGTAATGTTGTGCAATTTTTCACTCATCAACATATCCTGGGCATTTATCCTCTCTCCCTGTCTGTCCATATAGATCTACCTGATACTATGTATGTTTGGTTTTTTTTGAGTGAGTGGCCCTGAGCTAACAGCTGTTGCCAATCTTCCTCCTTTTTTTCCTTTTTTCTCCCCAAAGCCCGGTAGATAGTTGTATGTCATAGTTGTACATCCCTCTAGATGCTCTGGTTGCTCTATGTGGGACGCAGCTTCAGCGTGGCTTGATGAGCGATGTGTCACTCCGCGACCAGGATCGGAACCAGCAAACTCCAGGACGCCGAAGTGGAGTGTGCAAATTGGTTTGCCACTGGGCCGGCCCCTATGTTTGTTTTTTTAACATCTCAATTCCTTACTAACGAACATTATGTTGTTTCCAGCTTTTCTTTATTGGAATAATTAGCAGCTCTGTTTTTTTCTGTTTTGTATATTAGATTTCTGCTTAAGATTACTTGTGAAGAAAAGAATTTAAAAACACTACATTAAGGGAGAAGTCCCAGCCATTAGCCAGTGGAATACTTTCCCGTATTTTTTATTTCTCTCTCCCCCTTCCTCTTTTCTTCCTTTTACAAGCATCTGGTAAAGGCTTGCCTCTGTCAGTCAGTGTGGTTAGTCTGGAGGTTATAGTGAGGAGTAGAAGCCAGAAGTGTTTGCCCTCAAAAAACTAGTTTGAGGGTGAGAGATGGTTATAATAGTGTGGTAAGTACTGATGAGAGAGAGCAGTACTCGCTCACCTGTGAGGGATACCTAGCGCAAATAGAGAAAACTACCCAGAGGGGAGAATGTATCTGCTGGGTTTTGTAGAGTAAGTAGAAATTAATCAGGTCATGGCAAAGGGGCATAGGCTTTGTTAATTTGAGCTGAAATTGGCCTTCTAGTCATTGATGGCTGATCCTTGTTTTGCCCTCTGAGTTTACAGAGTGAGTTTATACTCTACAGCTCCTCGGATATTTGTACACAGTTGTCATGTTCCCCCCAAGTTTGTTCCTGAGGTCAAGGGTGATACGTGGTACAAGCAAGATCATTTTGGGTAAGAGGTAAGCAGATCAGAGAACTAAGATTCAGTTAGATAAAGATTTAACTATTAATTCATGATGTAAACTCAGAGGCTTCGCACATATGTCGTTATCTTACTGGGATTTAGTTCTCGCCTTCCTCTGTGTTCCTTTTAAATAGCCATCTAACATCCAGGTAACCTTCTAGATGAGGTCTAAATGTCTTCTTGTTAGGCGTAAGTTTTAGCTTTGCTGAGTACTACATGGGTTTTGTTTTTAACTCAGTTCTATACAGAAGAGTCTCTTGATGTGATCTTTCCTTGCCATTTCTTTACTGGTAACATTTTCTTATTAGGAACTAGTAGCTGTAGAATTCTCATTAAGTTCTTTTTTAGTAAAACTCAACCCCATAGTGAAGTAACCTCTTTTTAGCTTGTCATGTGAGACTTGATTCTTAGCTTAATTGGGGAGGAAAATATGAGCACTTTGAAGGTTTAACCTTGGGGCCCAGACACATAGTACACAAATCGAAAGCATGGAGGAGTTTCTTGGAAAATCAATTTGGTTGCCTACTAAGTAGTTCAACAGTGTTCTCCATTAAAATGGCATTATGCCCCGCAGTTCCCCACCAGAGGTCAACTTTGCCGTGGCTCTGAAATTTTCTGCTGTCCTTTGCTTTGAAGGTTTCCACTTAGCACAGGCCAGGGGTTTTTCAGCAGGTGCTAAGTTGTTGCATGAGCTAGTATCAGTCTCTAATCTGGGCTTCGGTTTCCTTATTTTTAAAAGTAAATTATCTCTCAAATCCCATCTTGTAATAGTCAATGATTTAAAATATTTAATGCTTATTTCATTTTCTTGCATTAAATGAGAAAGGTATAGTATGATTTGGCAAAATCCTGGGTTCTGTTAGGCTCTCTCTTTACTTTGGATGCATTTGTTTTGAGAACCTGATTATCTGTTTTTCTGTTTTAAATGTTCTTTTGTGGAAGAATGTGGTCTGATGCCTCATTATATCCTGGCCAAGATATGATACTACCTTTTTACTGTTAGTAAAAGTAAAGGAGTTAATGGTTACTTGCATATAAGTTGGCTCCCCGCTGATTCTATTATTTTCACTTCTAACTAGGGAACAACTTTATTTAAACATGCTAGAGAAATTGAACTTTACATCAGAGTAGTGTGCCTAACCTCAGCATTGCAAGACAGAGAGCATTTACTGGATGCCACCAGTGTTGAATATCAAAACTTTATCTTGCCGCTAATTATCTTTTTTTTAAAACACTGTCTTGAATATGGTGGGGGTTTTGTGTTTTTGTTTTTTTTAACGTGCTGAACTGTTTGGAATTTTGTACAATGGGACGAAAACAGGATGTTTTTTCATATCTTGAGTGCTAAATATTTTTGCCCTGAAAATTAGAGGCTGGTTGGAGTCTAGGTTGTTCTAGATGGATAACTCAATGGATAACAACAGGATGCTAATGGTTATCCAGTATGTATAATGCCAAGAGCATTGGATTGGGGATCTGGAGAACTGAAGGAGACCTGGCCCTAAATTACTCTGAGACCTTGGGCAAACTTTCTTTCCACAAAAAGTAATAAACAAATGTTACGCAAATGTTCATAGCAGTATTATTCAAAATGGCCAAAAATGGAAACAATCCATATGTCCCTCAGCTGATGAATGGATAAACAATATGTGATATATCCATACAATGGATATTGTTCAGCAATTAAAATAGAGTGAAGTACTGTTACATGCTACAAGGTGGATGA
Source organism: Ceratotherium simum simum (assembly GCF_057802395.1). Taxonomy (NCBI): domain Eukaryota; kingdom Metazoa; phylum Chordata; class Mammalia; order Perissodactyla; family Rhinocerotidae; genus Ceratotherium; species Ceratotherium simum. The sequence continues at coordinate 43,081,448 of NC_141925.1, read as the reverse complement.
ACCTAGAAAATATTATGCTCAATAAAAGAAGCCAGGGCCGGCCCCGTGGCTTGGTGGTTAAGTGAGCGCGCTCCACTGCTGGCGACCCGGGTTCGGATCCCGGGCTCGCACCGACGCACTGCTTCTCCGGCCATGCTGAGGCCGCGTCCCACATACAGCAACTAGAAGGATGTGCAGCTATGACACACAACTATCTACTGGGGCTTTGGGGGGAAAAAATAAATAAATAAAATCTTTAAAAAAAAAAAAAAAAATAAGCCAGTTACAAAAGGCCACATGTTATATGAAATGTCCAGAATAGGCAAATCTATAGACCAAGAGTAGATTAATGATTGCCTAGGGCAGTGGAAGTGAGTGGGTTAAGGTAGGGAATGGGGAATGACTGCAAATGGGTACAGTGTTTCTTTTTGGGGTGATGAAAATGTTATAAAATTAAGATTATGTTGATAGTTGCACAACTCTGCAAATATATGAAAAACTGTTGACTGTACACTTTACAAGGTAAACTTGTTAATGTATAAATTATATCAATAAATCTTTTTTAAAAATGAGGTTAAATAACCTTATTTCCAAGATATCTTTCAGTTGTTTTATTTTAATGAGGCCAGATGAGCTGTTGAGTGCTCACATTTTATAATTTATAGGTAGGAAATAAGTAAAAAGCAGTACTTTATGCTATGACTTTTTCTTGAATACTTGTGTGCATCTGACTGGCCACTAGAGGACAGCAAAGCCCATTTTGGCCATGCGCTGCCTGTTCTCAGTAGCACTTTTTTAAAGAATGGAACCTAAAATTTTAAAATTTATATTCCATTGAAGAGATTTGGGTTGTTAGTACAATAAGAGAATGTGTGGTATCTGTATGTCAGCTCTCCATTACATCAGGGGAGAAGACCAGCAAGGCAGCTGTGATTGTGGACCTCACGTTTTACAGAGGAGCTCTGAAGAGGAAGGAAGGAAATTTCGAAGGCAGTTGTTGAAATACCTACAGTGGAGGTTGGAGTGAGGAGTGAGTCAGTTTCCACTAGAACGTTTAGCAGCCGTTTAAATAGATTTTTTGGTGTGTTTATTATTGCTTAGCCTTGTTATTCATAAATTTACACATACAAGGCTCTCTGTGGTTCTCTATCTATAAGAAAGAGAGAAGACAGCCTTTGTTTGCCTCCCTCAGCCCTCACACCGCAGCTTCAGGAGCAGCTCAATGATCTCGGGCCCTTAGCAGCTCTACTTTTAAAGCCTGTGGCCTTTCAGGCTAACTTCCTATAGGAGGAAGACTATATTACTTGAAATAGACCTCTTTGCCTAGGCCAGAGCATCCATCAGTGGTGTTGTCAGTTAGCTAGAGCTAGCCAAGTTGTAATGGTTGTAAAAGTAGCAGTCATTGCTACCTTAACGTTAGTTCCGCCATGACTGAGTTAAGCAATATGGCCTCCACAAGGTAGATGATAATAAGATAACCTTGCTTTTCAGCTTCTGGTGTGTTGCCTAAGCTTTACCTTGTCCGTGTCTGTCGTATTTTCTGACTGTCTGAGAATGATAGCCTCTATTTTGGCATTTGTTTACGTGGATGCTCACCTAATTATTTAGGCAAGAAGCAGTCTGAAAACATCCAAAAAATCACCTTTTGGCTAATAAAACAGTAATACAAATAAATGTGTCTTCTTAAAATGACATTTCTGTTCCTCCTTAGAATGTATATTTTATAGGAGAGAGGGTTGTGTTTACCATTGAAATGTCTGATTATATTTTCCTCCATCCTATCTATGTTTTGCTTGGCTAATTCTAAATTAATTTGCATTTTCTGATGATGAGAGGAGGCAGTGCAGGTTATGCTGAGAGTAACTGCCCAGAATGAAGTCGGGCTAACTCTTGGGACTCTGACATTTTCACTTAAGTTAGAAGTTGGTGATAAAGTCAAGAGGAATATTTCCTATCAGTACTTAACACTTTTAAGGATTGTAGAATGCTGTATAGATGATATTTACTATTTCTAGGCCCTGTAATCTGGGATTGTGGCACATATTAGTGTAGAAACTGATGATCTCATTAACTGAAGTTTTATTAGCTGCATGACATTGTTGCATCCTAGCATTTGCACAATACAAGTGTTCCTACATTTAAATGATATGGAATCTTTAAGTGGATTTCACTAGAAAAGACCTATCTTTAGTCATTTCTCCCCTTTAATTCTTTGTGTGACCTCTGGCAAGTTTTTTTCACCCTTCAGAGCCTTGATTTCTTCTGTAAGATAAATGGATTAGACTGGAGGAGCTCTAGGAGGTAAATGTACTCAGAATTCTGTTGTATCTTTACCTATTCCTAGTCCTCTCTGTGTATACTGCCGGTATTACATGAAAAATCCACATTTCATGTCTTTGAGGTCATTGTAGTAATACTGGCCTGGTTTGGTTTCTGTTTAGGTTGCATCTGCTCTGGAAAAATGGAAGACAGCAATCCGTGAAGCTCAGACCTTTTCCAGAATGCATGTTCTACTTGGGATGCTTGATGCCTGTATCAAGTGGGATATGTCAGCAGAAAATGCTAGATGCAAAGTTTGTCGAAAGAAAGGTATATTTAGATCAAAGTTGCTTATCTGAGTGTATTAGTGACTAGGACTTTCATTCCTAAGATCTTTTCTCCCCTAAAGAATTCTATGTACACCATTTTTTAATGTGGTGGGACAAATTTTATCTTTTCCTGAAAGTCTATAAAATGCTGGTCTTTTAAATCACATTCGAACAAATCAAAGCAGGCCCTTTGTTCCTCAGTTTTGAGTATGAAATAAGAGCAGTTGTACTCTCTACTCTTTAAATTTTCCACAGGGAGCAAAATTAGTTAACCTAAAATTTTGAATCTCTTTTTATCATCTCTGAGTTTTAGTCATCCATGAAGTAAGACTGGTGCCACCAGCAGAGGGCAGTATTTGTACATTGTGAAGAACACTCAGGTTGGGCCTTCCAGCACTGAGTCCTACAGAGCAAGACATTTGGGACTGTTGAATGTTGAGAGCTTTCAGAGCCCATATGTGTAAAAGAAACTTCATGGGGAAAGTCCTGCCAGTGATTGACTTCTCAGTGGCTGAAGTTATTTTGTGAATTGTTAGGACTTAATTCCCAAGGATGAAAAGACATATGTAAAATCATTCAGTTGCTCTAAAAACTGATTTAGAATGAAGGTTGGAGAGGAGAAATATGACTATGTCAAGTTGGTTCGGTGTATTTTCAAATGTAGGGAAAGTGAACGGTTTAAGAGAACCATATCAGATATGAGTTGTGAATAGTTTGCGGGGTCGGGGAGGCAGAAGAGCAGAAAATGTAATACATCATGGGGGATTCGTTTCTTAGTGGGAGAGGAGCAGCAAAATTTCCTGCTGTCACCTGGTTTTTGCTACCTCTTAGTTAAATGTTAACTGTCCTCTCCTAGCCTTGGGTAGATTTGGGGTTGTAAGTCAGAAGACCTGAGCCCTAAATTACTTATAGTCTAGTTTATGCTGTATTTCTTTTCAGAAAATGACTGCATTTAACAAAAGAGGGGTATACTAGAATGTTTGTTCTTCCATGGTGTTAATTGAGGGTGAGCAGCTCTTTCTTACAACTCCTTGACTGTTGCCATGCTCCCGACACTGCTATACAAGTTGATCTCCTTGCAGGTGAGGATGACAAACTGATCTTGTGTGATGAGTGTAATAAAGCCTTCCACCTGTTTTGTCTGAGGCCGGCCCTCTATGAAGTACCAGATGGTGAGTGGCAATGCCCAGCTTGCCAGCCTGCTACTGCCAGGCGCAACTCCCGTGGCAGGTGAGAATTTCTTCTTTTAAAAGCAAATGAATAAATGTTATAATTAAGTTTCAGTTATTCAAACTCTAAAGAGTTGTAAGTTCATCTTTGGGTACAGAGTCTGATCATTTAAGGTATTATAATAGGAGTTCAAAGGGCTCTGATTTAATTTTAGCTTAATGTTGACACTTCTAGTTTTTACTACCAGCCGTGTTCTGTATCTCCTTGATCATACCTTCTTCTCAAATAACAATATATCTCCCTCTGCCTTTTGCTTCCATTTTGCCCACTTCTTAATTTGTGATTACTTCTGCAACCACCCAATGCTTAAAAGTCCTGAAACTCATTACCTTCATTACCCATACCTATTGTTTTCTTTCCTTATCGTGATTAGAACTTTGGTGTCACCTTGGACATCTTCCTCTCCCTCATCTTCCATATTCATTGATTTGCCAGATGTTTTCAATTCAGTGTCCAGAAGTCTTATGAGTCAGTCTCGTACTGTCCATTCTCCATGGTCCCTGCTGTCATTTGGCCTTCCTACATCTCTTACCTCCTACATCCCTTCAGTGGTTTCTCAACTCCTTACCTCATGTCTTTTCCCCTCTTGTCCATCCAGCTTTTGTGGTGATACCAGAATGCTTTACATAAGGCAAAGATCTGCTCATGTCACTATCTTCAAAAACTTTAATCTTTCCATTGCCTCTAGAATAAAGTCCAGACTCCCTACCCTAACTCTTGAGACTCTTAGTATGCAATACTAGCCTATGTTTTATGAGCCTTTGTTCCCATATTTGTGTGCCTGTTACGGACTGTTCATTATGCATCCTTGCCTCTTGTGCTTTCTTCCCAGCTGGGAATATTTCCTCTCCCTGGCACTCCCACCTGGGTAGACTGCCCATGGCCTACCTAAAATTTCACTGCTTTTTTGAAATATCTGTACATCCTTAAGATCTTTTGTTCCTCCTCTGTGTTCCAAGTGAGCTTTTGATCTCTAAAACAGTATTTGGTGCCTCTTGCCTTTATGGTTAGTTTTATACGTGACTGTCTTCCCATGAGATTGTTAGTGCCCTGAAAGTGGAGGTGGTGCTTTGTTCTTCACTCCAATCCGAATAAGGCCAAACACATGGCCTCTTAAAGAGGAGACTCCTCCATTTTGCCAAGTTAATACCGTTGTTTTCCACGTTGAAATTTAAGGTTGTAAAAGGGCAGCTTATAGGCACTCTGGCTTGTTCTCTCTTTGAAAGGGCAGAGCTGTTTGATCCTGACCCCACCTAACAGTATTACTCGGTTATTTCTCACTTCATTCCAGCTACACTTAGAGAGATGAGGCACGCCACCCTGAAATGGTGGGGCTTTGGACCAGCTGTTCTGAGCTGGTATTACCATTGCTTTGATGTTATGGTCATCTGCAAGCTGTTTCAGCTCCTGGAAGGGGGCCATCAAGGTGGAGTAACACCTGTCTGGGCTGTTTATCCTTTCAGTCCACCCCAGAGTTGGGGACAGCTTTTAATACCTGAAATGTTACATTATCTGGCTGTTTCTGTGAGATAAAAGGAATAGAGTTTTGTATTGTTTTGTGTGAGGAGGGGTGGGATTGCATTTTGGTCTTGATTTCTGTTGCCATTGGTGTCTTATCCAAAGCATTTGGGGCCTGCTGGAAGAGGCATGCTGTAGAAGCTTAAGTTTTCATTCTGTTTCCTGTGTCCTGGCCTAGATTCAGGTTCCCTCCCCTCATCATCAGATCTGTTTAGTCTGTGAAGAGGAAAAAGTTGCTGGGCCCCCTGTGGGACTTTATCCTTTCTAGGACTACTTTGGCCTAGAACCGTGTTTCCTACATGCTCTTTCCTCCCCACAGGAATTATACTGAAGAGTCTGCCTCTGAGGACAGTGAAAATGATGAGAGCGATGAAGAGGAAGAAGAGGAAGAAGAAGAGGAGGAAGAAGAAGATTATGAGGTGGCGGGTTTGCGATGTAAGTATTGCCTTGATAGTTGACCTCACCATCTTCCAAGCTAACTGAGAAGACTGGGTTGGCAGTAGATACCCAGTGTTACCATCACGCCATCTTCCTTTTCTCACATGTTGTGGCTGGGAGTGACTCCGCTGCCATGGTTTTAAATGGGTTTTCAAGGTGCCATTTAACCACCTTCCTAGTAGGAGGTTGGGTGTCTTGGTGTCAAGAACATCAACCTATGGCAGATCCACTTAGTCCAAGATTTAGTGGCATTCAAGGCTCCAAGTATGTTTATGACAAGTCTGCTGGTTCTGAACCCCTTGCTGTGTGGGGACAACGGGTAAGGAAGGTCTAGGCCCACTGCCATGTCTAACAGTTCTCTTGGCCTCTGGTGCACTGGTCCTTTCATGGTAGGTAGTTTCTCCTCTGGTTACAGTGATTTTCTCTTCCCTGTAGTGTGCAGGATTGTCAGTTTGTTACTTTGAAAGGAGAAGACTGGTTTTTCCATGGCTTAGGATAGTTGCTAGGAAGGTACAGATCTGTTTCTTTCTTTCTTTCTTTCTTTTTTTTTTTTTTTTGAGGAAGATTGGCCCTGCACTAACATCTGTTGCCAGTCGTCGTCTTTTTCTTTTTCCTCCCCAAAGCCCCAGGACATAGTTGTGTATCATAGTTGCAGAGTTGTAGCTCTTCTATATGGGACGCTGCCTCAGCATGGCTTGATGAGCCGTGAGTGGGTCCGTGCCCAGGATCCGAACCGGCGAACCCTGGGCCACTGAAGCAGAACGTGTGAACTCAACTGCTATGCCACTGTGCTGGCCCCACAGCTTTGTTTCTTACTAGATGCCAGTAGGGAAAAAAGAGCCTCATCGTTTATGCTTACCTTGTTTACTCTTACTCTCATGTTCATTTTTCGTGAGTCTTTGAGAGTCTTGTCAAATTTTGGTGGTTAAACCTAAAGTCCTACAGGCTAGCCTTTTAAGAGCCTCCCTCTTTGCAAAATATACCCGTCTTTGTAGGTTAGTAAAAGAGACCACAGATAAAGATTTTGGGGAACTTTTGGAGAGATGGTATAGTCCCCAAGATCATAGCATTCTGAACAATCGTACTTGGTATAAGGAGAGAGGATGTTTGGCACGACCAGTGTCTTACTGCAGTGGTGCTGCCAAAACCTGAGGGCTTTGGGCCTGGACACCTGCTCCCATCTCCCCAATCCTGCAGTGTTTTAATTTGGGAGACCTTAATTTCTCTTATTCCCATAAGGCTCCTTTTGTTTGTTCACTGGGCATGATTTCCCAGGTATCCAGGGTAAGGAGACAAGTAGTCCATTAACCCTGCATGACAGAGACTATTGTCTGCTGGCCAGAGAGTCATGATTTGGACGCACGGTTGTCTAGGAATAGATTCTAAATATAGCAATGTACTGATTTTGTTTGTTTTCAAAGTACTTGCTTTATACTTCTGAGTTATTGCTCTCTTTCCGAGGAATTGTTCCCTCTGGGTTTCTAGGGCCTTGTCTGCCAAAAGGATCTAGAAATTATTTGGTACTTCAGAGCCCTTTGTCTACTCTGCCTTTTTTTTAGGCCACCAAAGATGTAGTTCTTTAGTGTAACTCAAGGCCCTGGGTTGGTGGCTGTCCCTAGCATCCTGAGTTTCATCTGTGGCATCAGATTCTTACTTTCTCTTCCTAATCTGGTCTTGAGCTTAGAGACCCTAAAATAGCCAATAAAGGGTCATCATGGTTCAGAAGTAGAGTATAAAACATTGTTTATTGATTCTTTATATCATTGCCTCTGTATACCCCTATCTCTGTCCAAATGTCACCTCCCTACTTTCTAAGGAAAATTTGCTTAGTGGAGAAGCCTTGAGCTAATCCTTATGGAGCACTGCTCCCTGAGGACATATTGAGGAATGTTGGTTTGTCTGACATTGAGCACCTGTTCTAAACCTGAGACACGGTAATCTTTGGTGCCTTTGTATTCTTTTTTTTTTTTGTGAGGAATATCAGCCCTGAGCTAACATCCATGCTAATCCTCCTCTTTTTGCTGAGGAAGACCGGCTCTGAGCTAACATCCACTGCCAATCCTCCCCGCCCCCGCCCAAAGCCCCAGTAGATAGTTGTATGTCATAGTTGCACATCCTTCTAGTTGCTGCATGTGGGACGCGGCCTCAGCATGGCCGGAGAAGCAGTGTGTCGGTGCGCGCCCAGGATCTGAACCCGGGCCGCCAGTAGTGGAGCGCGCGCACTTAACTGCTAAGCCACGGGGCCGGCCCCAAGTGCCTTTGTATTCTTTATTCTCTTTGGGGATCCTGGGCAGTGGCCTGGCCGACCGTCTAGGGTTTTCAGAAATGTAAGAAAGCAGGACTTGGGGCTAAATCCTAAGTGGGATTCAATGACGAATACTTCACATAAGTACTTCACATAAGTATTGATTTTTCTCTGAAAAGATTGTGATGGTGAGTGTAGGATAACTCTGGGAATCATGAAACAGGATCTCTTCTACGGTTCTATCTCATACGCACTCTCTGAGGCTGAGCTTGGGCTGCCGGAATTCCAGGCAGACTTATTAGCAAATGGCCTCTCCTGAGTGAGTCAGTTTACAACTGACTCTTCAAGGGCCTCATTCTGGGAGTAACTGAACAGGGTGGGGGCAGAGGATAGACATATTGAAGGAACTGGCCTTCTGAAGAGACTCTTTTTAAAAGGTTTTTGCAGTTGAGGAAAGGTATCTATTCTTCATCTACTTCTGCTGCTTTTAAAGTGTGCTGTTAGGTAGGACAAGAGATAAACAGCAAGAGCACTTGATAAGGTGCAAAGGAAGCACTCGCTTTGCTCGTCCAGATGATCTCCTCATTCCATAGACATGCTCCCTTTATCCTCAGTTGTTCTGCTCTGAATCCGTATTTTTTATTTCAGTGAGACCTCGAAAGACTGTCCGGGGCAAGCAGGGTGTCATCCCCCCTGTGGCAAGGCCAGGCCGACGACCAGGTAAGAAGCCGCATCCTACCAGGAGGTCTCAGCCGAAGGCACCACCTGTGGACGATGCTGAGGTTGATGAGCTGGTAAGAATTCTTTATTGTCCTCTCTCTGGTGTTTCTGTTTCTTATCCCCCACTCCAGCATTAGGAATTCATCAGGCGACAGGTGGGAGCCTCCCCCTCTCCTCCCTCCTCCCTAACTTTGGACGCTGATTAGGCAGATGGGTGGGCCTGTAGGCAGATGGAGGCAGCAGGTCCTCCAGGAACAGCTATGTCCGGCATTCTCCTGCTGTAGCCTGCAAGCGTTGTCTCCTCTGCTTAACAGGCAGCCCTCGACTTATTAAGGATTTTAAAATAGTATCCATGTGTCTCCAGTGGCTCAGAGGGGTTGGGTCTCTGTTGTGGGAATGTCAGCAATTTGGAGCCTCACTTACTCCTGGGTCTTTTGCTGACAGTTGTTATGGGAGGGACGTTACCCTCCCCTCTGCTCCTCAGCCAATGTAATTGTAATGGTTTTGCTTTAGATTTTACTTGAGTTTTAAAGAACAAAAGAGGCTCTTAAACTTGCTTGTTTTGACACAATCAAATTGGGGTTAGGGGTGGGTTGGGGGCATAAAGCAAGCCATTAGGAAGCTCACAGGGCCTTGAGAGGTCCTCCTGCTTGCCCAGCCCTGACTCCTTCAATTCCGGGGCTCTCCTTCCGCTGTGAGTCACGGGCTGTCATGGCTACCTGCAGGGGAGGCCCCACCCCTTTCTCTGTAGCCGCTTAGTTCCCACATGCCTGCGGCAGAGAGCCCAGGAACGGCATTTTACCTCTTGCTTTTCTTCCTTCAGACATCCCACCCCCACAAAATTGGCTGCTGGTGGTCCCCGTAACCCATCTGGTTTTCTGCAGTTGCTTGTTTCTACTCATCTGCGGTGTTACCATAACCCCAGGTCCATGTGCTCTCAGAGGGCTAGTGCCCTGTTGACAGTGGCCCTCTTTAGCTGACCTCTAGCAGGACTGCTGTAATACAGCAGCTGCTGCCTGCCCCCTGCTTCTTTGACCGCCACCCACCAGGGAGGAGGCACGGGGCTGATGGGAAGATGCTTGCCCCTTGCCTAGAGCGCTCCCTGACTGGAGTGTCAGATGAGTTTGACCGTCTCTGCTCCAAGAAAATGGTTCAACTCTTTTTTTCTTTTCTTTTTTTTTCTTAGGTAGATATGTACATTTTCTGCCTTGTCTACTCTTCTTTTTCTCTCGGACCTATAATAACATGTCTTCATTCTTTGGTGCCAGGTGCTTCAGACCAAGCGGAGCTCCCGGAGGCAAAGCTTGGAGTTGCAGAAGTGTGAAGAGATCCTCCACAAGATTGTGAAGTACCGCTTCAGCTGGCCCTTCAGGTGAGCTTTGTGTCCTCAAGCACAGAGAAGTAGGACCAACCTTGTAGGTTCTAAGAGCATTCAAATAAGGCAGCTGGCTAAGGGGGCGGTAAGCTGAACCCCTAGGAACAACCCTGATCCTTCCTTTCAGGACATGTCTCAGTAGCAGGTGAATTAGCTTCCCAAACTGATAGAGACAGCTCTTAGTACAAGATGACCACACCTTCTCTATGCGTGCTACTTGGCTGATCCCAGCAGGAGTGGGCATTCTGTGGCTGGTGGTTTGATAACAAGGTTTCTGTCAGTTGTGTTCAACTGCTGTGCTAATATCTCCATTTGGTTCTTCTCCACAGGGAGCCCGTGACCAGAGATGAGGCTGAGGACTACTATGACGTGATCACCCACCCCATGGACTTCCAGACAATGCAGAACAAATGTTCCTGTGGGAGCTACCACTCTGTGCAGGAGTTTCTTACCGACCTGAAGCAAGTGTTTACCAATGCTGAGCTTTACAACTGCCAAGGCAGCCATGTGCTAAACTGCGTGGTGAAGACAGAACAGTGTCTGGTGGCTCTGTTGCATAAACACCTTCCTGGCCACCCATATGTCCGTAGGAAACGCAAGAAGTTTCCCGATCGGCTTGCTGAAGATGAAGGGGACAGTGAGCCAGAACCCATTGGACAGTCCAGGGGACGAAGACAGAAGAAATAGAGAGGCAGGGCCCTGGTAAGGGAGCTGAAGTTAGGGGAATCGAGGGAGAGAGCAAGGGAGGGTGGGAGGGAGGCCAGAGACGTAGGTAGATGGAGAAGAACGTGGAAGGGAGATCACAGGGAGTCCAGAAATGCCTGTCATCCCAAGCTTGTGCTGTGTTTCCACAACTCTCCATAGGGCGTTAATCAAGCAGAGCTCTTTGGAGAGCCTAAAACTGGGTTGGTGGTCTCTGCCCAGAAATGTTATGGGTGGAAGATGGCCTAAACCCCTCTTTCTGAGAGTTTCCAAGAAGAGTCTAAGGGTACCGCTTTTCTTGTGAACCCAATTCCTTTTCCTTTCTTCTTTCCTAAGGTCTCTCCCACTTTGGCCACCAAGCAGTGCCAAGCCCTCTGGTCTCCAGGGGAGGGATTATTGTATTACGTAGAAGGATCAAGGGTAATCAGGCCAATTGGGAAGGTAGTCTTGATTTTTTTAATCTATATTTATACACAGTCTTGTTTCTTTAAGCCCGCCCTCTGTCTCTTCCTCCCTGTCCCTCTCAGGTGACGGTATCGGTGAGTGCCATACAGAATTCTGTATTCACCAGCATCATGAAACAGTCGTGGTCTTTTGAGTTGATCTTGGCAGAGTAAAGGGACATGTCCTGGAGTCATTCCCGACTACCCCTCCCCTTCTTTGTGATAGCTCTCTCCCCACTCCCACCCCCACTTCAGCCTCTCCAAAAAAAAAAAAAAACGAAAACAAAACCAAACCTAAGGCACTTCACTTAGAGACTGGAGTCCTGCTTATAATCATGCATATAACCTTTACTTTGATGGATCTGGCCAGAGGGGTGTTGGAGCCCAGCCCACCCACATACCAGACAAGCTCTTAGGGGAGCAGAAGAAAAGCAGGAAGAATTTCAATGTTTAATTTTTTTTAAATTGACTTTTCTAGTTATTAAAAGTTGCTTGTTTCAGCAGTGATATTGTATAAAGAACATCTTGTAAAATATTTCTGTCATCTTGCTTTGGCACATGTACAGTACAATTTATATGATAATGTGTTTGCTTTACTTTGCCTCATCTCCTCCCTCAGCCCATCTTCTCTCCTTCAGAGAAGTTGGGTTGGAGGCTTATCAGGGCAAGCAGTGGCACCTGGTGGGGACAGGGGTGTCCCTCTGCCTCCCCTAGTGGCTGTTTCCGCCTCCTTCCATGCCTGTTCTGGCCACAAACTTGGAACTCCCTGAGAACGTGAATCTTTCAGTGGTCAGTGTCAGTGGGGGATGGGAGGAGGGAAGGGAGGAGAAGCTCAGATAGCCCCTTCCCACAGTGACTCTAGCGCTAGTAGTTAGATTTAGGCAAAACTTTGTAGTCATCTTTCCCTTTTATGGCAGATTTTGATAAAAATGCAAAACAGGGTTTATTTTCTTTTCTATCAACTTTGAATTTGGAAAATTTGAGCACCTAAGCTCTTCTGTACCTATTTAAATTAAGGGAAAAGAAGTCCACCAAGGGGATTGCAACTCATAGAACTTGAGAATAAACCCTCATAATATCAAAATTCAAGGTGTGGTCCCTGTCCTCCTCGCCCAGGGACTTGGGGGATTTGTTCCAGTGCTGCTGGCTAGGTTTACCGTCCCTTCTCCCACAGGCTTGGAGTTAGCACTGACGTTACAATTTCATAATCCCAGCCACCAACACCTTCCTCTGTTTTTTACCCTAGAGCCAGTCTGTTCTTGTTAACAGTGAGAAACCCGTGTTCCCACTTCAGTGACACCTGAAATGTTTGTTGTTTTTTAATGGTCTTGAAGGAGGAAGGGCCCCATTAAAGGGTAAACTTGTAATAAATTGGAATTTCAAATAAACATTATGTACTTGTGTTTATAAAGAAGAAATGATTCTGGTGAACCTTTCTTTGTGCTCTTGGTGGTGGGAGTGGATAGGCAGTCCCAAGCGCTGGTTTCCCGTTGACTCTTGGAACCACTTCTTCAGGTTTGAGAGGATCTCTGCCTTCGTGTGTGTGTGTGTGTGTGTGTGTGTGTGTGTCTGTGTGTCTGTGTGTGTCTGTGAGGAAGATCAGCCCTGAGCTAACATCCATGCCAATCCTCCTCTTTTTGCTGAGGAAGACCGGCCCTGAGCTAACATCTATTGCCAATCCTCCTCCTTTTTTCCCCTTTTTCCCCCCAAAGCCCCAGTAGATAGCTGTATGTCATAGTTGCACATCCTTCTAGTTGCTGTATGTGGGACGCCGCCTCAGCATGGTGGGACAAGCAGTGCACTGGTGTGCGCCTGGGATCCGAACCCGGGCAGCCAGTAGCGGAGCGCGCGCACTTAACCACTGCCATGGGGCCGGCCCCTCTGCCTTCATCTTTTTAACCACAAGTCAGATCCATCTACTGCGTTTCTTTGCTTCCGGGAGAGATTTCTGATGCCCTGGGTAATCGAAGCATGACCTTCAAGCCTCTCCTAGCCTTGTCTCTGTCTAAACCCCCCCAAAATTTCATTTGAAACTTTTAGGAATTAGGGGCAAGTATTTTTTAAGGCTTCACTATGGTAATTTGTGTAGTCCTTGAGCACTTAATTTTGGAGGAACTCTTGACATTTTAAAACCCTTCCAGGGCCGGCCCCGTGGCTTAGCGGTTAAGTGTGCATGCTCTGCTGCTGGCGGCCCGGGGTTTGGATCCCGGGCTCGCACCGACGCGCTGCTTCTCCGGCCATGCTGAGGCCGCGTCCCACATACAACAACTAGAAGGATGTGCAACTATGATGTACAACTATCTACTGGGGCTTTGGGGGCAAATAAATAAATAAAATTAAAAAAAAAAAAACCGTCCCATTTCAAGGAAAATTTCCAACATACACAAAAAGAGTGAAAATTATAATGAATTACTAGGTATTCAGTCTCAACAATTCTACCACATAGCCAATCTTGTTTTATTTATGGCTTCATTTATTTTTTATAAAGTCAGAGTGGTGATTCGAATAAGTCACTGCTGTCTGGCAACCTGCCTATGAAATTCAAAGATGTTTCAGCACCACTGCATAATCCCATGTACTGGGATGTGAGACTGCCAGTTCCTGACCAGCTGAATCGGGGACAGCAGAAGGTCAGTGGGAAGAAACCTAAGCCCTGGGTGTGGGTTCTGCCACTGACTCGCTCTGTGGCCTTGGTGAGTGTGGGCTTCGAGCCAGGCCTGTGCTGAGCACTTGGGGATTTTCAGTCCTGCAGGGGAGGAAGTGGTTTGCCCCAAGGTCAAATCAAATTTGACTGGCCCTTAAGTTCTGGAAAAGGGAGCTGGGCTACCTCTAAGCAGTTTCTACACAATCACATTTGGACTCGGGGCTCCCAGCCCGCATCTGTGAAGTCCTGTTCCTCAAGTGGGTTTCTTAGGCTACACTAGGATAGTGCCTATGGGGCCATGTCACCTCATCTAGTGTCTATATCCTGGTCTTTTTCAGCCATCTCAGCCCCTTCCTCCCTACCAGGGGTGTGACCTTGGGGTGAGCCACCTAATTTGGGTTGACTACTGCAAATGAGGACAAGAGAACTTTCCTGAGGACAGGGTTCTGAATCATTACTTTTGGAATCAACTGAGGTCTCTCCCTCGTCCCGCCTACTCTTCTTTCTCCTGGAACCCTGTCTCTGGGGAGGGGATGCTGTCAGGGTGGCAGTGAGGTGGTGTCTGGATTCCAGAGCAACCAGGGACACTCAGGGGCAGTCCCTCTTCCACTAGGAAACCATGTCTCCCGCTTGCTAGGGAGCCAGGGTCTCCTTAGCAGGATATGGAGGGAGAAACTCAAGCCAGGTAGGAAGAAAAGGTTGCCCTTCTGTTACTGCTGCCATGACCACCCCTGCCTAGGGCCTTCAGGCCTTTTTACACCCTGGACTGCCCCCACCTACCCCAAGTCCTGGAGCTGCTTCCTCCAGGGTGGGACTAGGAGCCAGGGGTGAGAGCAGCTACTGACCCCTGGGGCCTCTCCTCAGGCTGACCTCAGTCAGGATCCTGCCTGCTGACTCCTGTGAACTTGGGATTGTTTCCCTGGAACTAATATTGAGGTCAGGGCTAAGAAGTTCCCTTAACCTGGGCCCTCCCAGGCACAAGCTCAGACCACATGGACAGGCTCAGCCCGGATGGACATGGGCACACAGACATGCTGCCCCGAAGAGCCACGTGCTGGGCCACCAGAGCACTGAGGGCAGGGGCCGGGGTGCACAATGCGCAGGCCAGCACATATTGGTTTCTGAGGCGTTTTTCTTGGGCTGTGGGATTTCCTTTTTGGGGGTGTGGGGAGGTCCTGCTGTGGGAGGGGTTTCTCTGGACAGAACCGCCAGAGGTTCTAACACCTGCCATTCCCCCAAGGAGGGAACCCATGGTGTGGTGGAAGTCGCAAGGCTCTGGAGGCCCCGGACTGCCCGGCAGCGTGATCTGGAGCCAGCCAAGCCCTCCAAACACTTCCCTGTCTGTAAAATGGGGAGAGGAGGATCAAATGGAGGACTTCTGTACAAGGTCTTTACTAAATGTTTACTTTTTCCTTTTCCTCCAGGGTATGGGACTTTTCCGTAGTGCCTTCCAGTGCTGAGAAGCCTTAGCTGGCAAGGCCCGCCCTCCCCCCTCCCAAGTCCCGGCCCATGTGAACCAGCCCAGCCTCAAAGCAGAGCCCCCTTGGGGCCCATCCTGACTACACTGCCCCCCTTCCCGTCCCCCCCGCCCTCCTATCCCAGTTGTTCTGGAAGCCAGTCTTGTTTCCGCTGAGCAGAACACAGCCAAGCACCACCCCGCCCCCGTCCACTGACTGGCAAGGAATAGGGGTGAACTGGTGCCACGCTTGATGCTCCCCTCCCGTCCCCCCTTTGCCCATACACACAGCACTTTCCTTCCCTTCCCCAGTCTCCGGAATCCTCTCCTTTAGCTGGGGCTGCCCCTGTCCTGGTGCAGGCCCTTAGCAGCTTCAGCTCTGCTCCCTGCAAACCTGGCCTGTGAGCCCAGGGCAATGCAGCCACTGCCCACGTGGGCCCCAGTCGCCTTAAATAAGCTCCTTCTGTCTCGCAGTCTAGGACCCTCATAGGGAGCGTTACAAGGTGTTAGGGTCACGCAGCTTTGTGGGTCGAAGAAGGCACGGGGACCTACTGAGTGCTCTATTAGAGGGGAGGGAGTTAGATGAGGAGGACGTTCCTCGTGCAGGAAATGCACAAGCAAAGATGGTAAAATGCCCCTGGGGTCTGTACTGTTCCTTGTGGTGAGGGACAGCCGTTAACCCTCCTCAACTGAGGGAGTTGTCTTCTGGGGATTTGACACCACCTGTTTGATTTTCATCTGGCTTCTTTCTTCAACCTGTGAGATTGGCGGTTGGTGCAGGGCAAAGAGCTCTGGCCGAGAGGCCCTGGGTTTGGGGGCTCAGCCCCACTACTGCTATGAACAGTCGACCTTGGGCCTCCCCTTGGCTCTAAAGCGAGGCTGGCAGCAGAGCTGGACCCTTGGGGCCTCCTGGCAGTGACAGTGAATGCTGGCTCTGTATTATGCACCCAGGGACAGTAACCAAGATCCTCACCTGGCTGGAGTCACAGTGGCCAAAGCAGAGGCCAAGATGGGGCTCTGGGGTCTGAGCCCAACCTGATAGGGGTCTCCGGGATGGCTACATACACACGTTATAGTGGACAGAGACAGTGCAGGTCCCAGCAGCCCTGGGCTTCCCCAGCACACATACACACGGTACCTTTTCCTACCGCCCAGTACACAAATGTGCAAGTGGCCTCGGGAGCCAGCAGACTCCCTGCACCTGTCCCATTTCTCACTGCTGCTCAGCACCTCAAACCTTCCCACAGCCCTTCAGGAGCTGGGGCCCTTTTCCCACTATACTCAAGGGCTCCTCATCTCTACGCCCATGTTGTCTGTGCTACCAAGATGCCCACAGACCAGTCCAGCCCCAAATCCTCTCCACCCAGAGAGGTGAGGGAGTGGGGTGGGGCCCTGACTAGGGTCCCAAGGAGTGAGGTGGACACACCAGCAATCTTTGAAGGCGATGAGGACAGTCAGACTCCAGCCTCAGCCCTCAGGTCCCAGGGAGGGGACAACAGGATGGGTCTACAGGAGACAGTGGGAGCTGGTCCCGAGCCTCTGAGGGAACCTGTGAGACAGGCTGATGCCCTCATTTTCTACACAAATGAGGACATTTGTGTAGCCCCAAAACAGGATAGACTCCCCAGGGCCAGAGGTGGGGTGTCATCCCAGGGGATTCCCTGAGTGTCCTGGCAGGCAGCCCAGTCTCACTTTGAGAAGCAGGAACCCAGGACTCAGAGATAAGCAAGCAGGTTGCCAAAAGGAGCGAAGACAGGCGAGAGGCCAAAACACACACCTAGAATCTGGGACTCCTGCAAAATACAGCTGTTCCACAGGGGCTGTCCTCCTGATTGGTGGGGAGCCAGAGATGAGCCCAGCACCCACTCCCAGCTCTGTCACAAGGGAGACTCCTGCAGGGCCCTCCCTCTTCTACTTCCCCCCTTTCCAGCCCAGAGAGGACGCAGTGGTGCCACACGGGGGTTTATTCCAGTTACAGCTTCCGGAGAAACTCAACAATAAATTACATCATTAAATAAACTCCCTGCTGGACCACGCCCCCCTCTGCTGCTCCTCCTCTCCACATGCTCCCCCAGGACCCTGTGGGGACTCAGCCAGGCCCACTCCCTGCACTAGGCGACTGGGGACTGAGCCTCACTGGGTCCTGACAAGTGAGGGCTCAAGGAGAGTCAGCCCGCCCTGGTCCTCAGCCCCCTTGCACTCACTTGCCTGACCTTGACAGCTGGGCAGCTGCTAGACAGCTGTCTCCTCCAGGGGGGGCTAGGAGGGGGCAACAGCCGCCCCTTGCAGGCCTGTGTCCCTAGAGGTGTGTGGGGTTCTCCAGAGAGGGGTCCGTCTTAGTCATGTGCAAGACCACAGTGGGGGCCTTATAGTGGCAGTGGGTGCCACGGCCATAGCCCCCGGGGGCCCGGCAGGCCTTTGCCCGGGCCCGGCCAGCTGCCATCTTGCGGTGGCACAGGCTCTGCCAGGTCTGGAAAGTCTTGGAGCTCCATACCCAGACACCGCTGGTGATGCCCACCACCAGCGACATGAAGATTTTGAGCATAAAGACAGCCACGGTGGGCACCGAGCCCCCTTGCAGCGAGCAGTCCCTCCGGCCTCCGGGCATGGTGGGTGCTATGCATGGCTGTTCTGTGGCCCGAAGACGCCAGAAGTCCATGTTGAGGCGTTCATAGACATAGCAAACAATGACGCAGGTGGCAGGCACGGTGTAGAGGATAGAAAAGACGCCAATCTTGACCATGAGCTTTTCCAGCTTCTCCGTGTTAGTGCCGCCTGTCTTCATGATCTTGCGGATGTGGAAGAGGGCCACGAAGCCGGTCAGGAGGAAGCTGGTGCCCAGTACCAGGTAGCAGGAGAGGGGCACCAGCACGAAGCCCGTGAGCGCAGCCGCATCCATGCTGGCCACGTAGCAGAGCCCAGTCAGCTCATCCCCCGCCACTTTGCGCAGTGTCAGGATAACGATGGTCTTGAGGGCCGGCAGGCCCCAGGCCGCCATGTGGAAGTAGCTGCCATGGGCCTCAATGGCCTCGTGGCCCCACTTCTTGCCAGCTGCCAGGAACCAGGTGAGCGTCAGTACCACCCACCACAGCGAGCTGGCCATGCCGAAGTAGTAGAGCAGCAGGAAGACGAGGGTGCAGCCCGTGTTCTCCAGGCCCTCCTGGATCACGTAGAGCGCCCCCGCCTCCTGGTCGCACGCCACGCTCTGGGCTCCCGCCACGGCGCGGATGAGGAAGGCCAGCGAGTAGACGTTGTAGCACATGGAGAGGAAGATGATGGGGCGCTCTGGGTACTGGAAGCGGTGAGGCTCCAGCAGGAAGGTGAGCACGGTGAAGGCGGTGGAGAAGAAGCACAGCGCCGACCACACGGCCATCCAGACGAGCGCGAAGTCCTTGTCGCGCCGCGACCAGAACACCTCGACGCCGGGCCCGCAGCGCGGCGCGCACGAGCGACTCCTCTCCACGTACTGGAACTTCTCGGGGTTCTCGCAGGTACCGCCGCCGCCCGGGCCGGGGGCTCCGTCGCCGGGGGGCCGCGCGGGCCGCGGCGCCACAGGCAGCATGCCCAGGCCCTTGTGGGGCTCGGCGGGGCCGGCCGTGGCGTTCTCGGGCGCCTCCATGCAGAGAGCGTGCGGGTCGTTGCGCGTGGGCAGCCTGGCGCAGTCCAGCGAGTCCGGCCAGCCGAAGTTGAACTGCTCCATGATGGGCGCGCAGCGCAGGCGCGCCTGCTCGCACATGGGCCGGCAGGCCGGGATGGGCGTCGAGACCTGGTCGGTGCACATGGGCGCGTAGAGCGAGCACAGGAAGAAGCGCAGGTGGCCGTGGCAGCCGTACTGCACGAGCGGCGCGAACTCGGCCAGCTCGGCGGCCGCCTCGCCCTGCGACGTGTGGCCCAGCAGGTTGGGCATGCGGGTCAGGTTGTAGCCGATGCCGCGGCACATGGGGATCTCCACCGCCTGGCACGGCGCTGGCCCGCGCCCGCGCTCCGGGTCGAAGCGGCCGATCTCCAGCGCCGCGCCGCCCGCCGCCAGCAGCTGCCACAGCAGCAGCGCCCGGCGGAGCGGCGGCACGGCCATCCCGGGCGGCCCCGGCCGAGGGCGGGAGGGCGGCCTCGGCTCACTCGGGCCGCGCCGTCCAGCGCCCCCGTGCCCGTCCGCCACGTCGCGGGGCGCGGGCCATCGCGGAGCCGGCCGCCCTGGGCAGCGCGCGGGGAAGCCGCCGGAGGGAGAGGAGGCGACGAGCCCGCCGAGCCGCCCCCGCCGCTGCCACTCGAGCGGCGGCGGAGCCAGAGCCGGCGCCGCCTCCCGGGGCCGCCGCTACCAGCCTCGGGGCGGGGCGTCGGGAGGACACGCCCAGGGGCGGGACCTCCGCGCGCCGGGCCCGCCCCCGCCGGGCTTTAAAGGCGCCGCGCCTCGCAGCCGCGCGGGGACACCCACCCGGACGCGGTCCAGCGGGGCCTGGTGTGGGTGCCACCTCGTCTGCCCGCTCACACTCGGTTCTTCCCCTTCCCTTGCTGCCCAACCTCTCCCCGCAACAGGACAGTCAGCCGGAAGATCCCCTTGTCCCCCCACACCGGCTCGCCTCTCTACCCCAGGCGGGGAGACTGTTTCTAAGGCTTCCGCGCATGGGAAGCCTCGGCCTTGTACTCAGTGACAGTTCAAGTGCAGCCCCTGCCCCTTGACTGGTTGTATGTGACTTTGGGCTCTTCTCTCTGAGCCCGAGTTTCCTTTTCTGTAGAACAGGCAGATGATCCTACGGTAAAAATTCACAACTCATTTGTTGCGCACGTGCTGCTTGTTGGTCACTCTGCACGCTTGACCTCATTGCCTCTTCCCGGCAATCCAGGAAGGGTACGCTACCCCTTTCCCAGGTCGGGGAACCGCGGCTCAGAGAGGGGCGACATATCCAAGGACATAACGCTATTAAATGTTGCGTTTGTGACATCTGACTCGGGACCTCGTACCCATTTCACAAGGCTGCCGAGCTCCCCTCGGGAGAGGTGCTGTCACCCTGTCAGCCGGGGAGGCCTGCTCTCTCTGGGGCACCCCCTCGACACCTCTGGGACCCGCTTAGAAACTGCTTCCCACAGAGCTGGAGGACTCTATTTCAACCCCCACCCCCACCCCGCCCCCTGTCCTCTGAGCTCCGTGGCACAGAGCATTCCCTGTGAATTCCTCTCTGTCCCAGGAGCCTGCAGCTGTCCGGCACTGCCTGAACCACCCCCACCTCGCCAGGGCCCCAAGAGCCCCGTTCTCCTTCCTGTGCCCACAGAGCCCCGGACGATGGACAGTGACCTCCCGTGCAATGCCTTCGGAGCGCACCTCATACCCTCCTCATGTAAACCTGAGAGCCATCAAGAGGATACCAGATTATTGCTCCCCCTGCTTCCTAAAGAGTGGCGGGGGGAGGACTGCCCCTCCTGTGGTACAGATGGGACCACCGAGGCACTGCACAGAGCAGTAATCATGACTCCCTGGGGATACGGCTCAGCCTGCCAGTGAGAGCTGACAATTGGTGAGTGTGGGCTGAGACTGAGACCGCTGAGCTGCCCACCCCACCCCGCCCTCACACACTCAGGTAGGGCTGGGGTTGTGGGGGGCTTCCTGGAGTCCCAGAGCACCTCAGCCCTCCCGCCTCTGCCCAGCCGGATTCCCAACATGGTTCCCAGCTAGCTCTGCTGCTGAAACCCAAGTGCCACCCAGCAGGCCACCCAAGGGGCCCTGCCGTCCCCCCACCCCTGCCCCCTACCCACCCTGTCTGCCCTCACTCCTCGGCCTAGGATTACCTGGAGGACTCAGACTCCGATTCCCCTGAGTGCTCAGCACAGGTCCAGGTACCCTAGCAACTGCTTGGGGAAGCTTAGAGGATGCGTGACTGAGGGAGTCATCTGCACTGTGGGGGAGCTAGGAAACTGACTGCGGGTTAGTCAGGTGGGCCCTGGCCAGGCATTTTACACAGGGATCTTTTTAACCCTCATAACAGTCCTGCAAGGAATTCGGTGCCCATTTTACAGATGAGAAATTGGGGCTCGGAAAACTCAAGATATTCGCTCAGATTACACAGCTCACAAAGATCAGGGTTGGCACTCAGGCTCTTCCACTGCATGAGGCTGCCTGTCACCACCAGAGGACGGGCACCTGCCCAGGTGGCCCAGCTCAGCTGACACCGCCCTGCTGTAGAGCCTGGCGCGTGGTGGAGCCCAGGAAGGAGTCGGGGCAGTGGCTGTAATGGCTGTAATTAGTGCTCGTCTCCCCTTGGAGCTGTGCTGGAGCAGGGAAAGGAGAAGGAAAGGGAGAAGGCTCTGTTGCGGGCACGCACCCAGCCTCTCGCTCTCCAAGAAGACCCGAGAGATTGAGCATCCGTGGAGGTGCAGCCAGCCCTGTGCCCAGCGCTTAGGACACACTTGGCACACCTGAGCTGCAAGTGGTGTGGCTGCGAGATCCTGAACTTCCCAAGGAGGTAGCGCAGGAGTAAGGTACTTTTGGAAAAAGGACGTGGCTTTGACCCCCTTGTCAAGGATAACGGAGGTTCCTAAAATGCCAGTGGCAGCTTCCCGTTGCCCAGGGTGAAGCTCATGCTCCTGGGGCTGGCAGCCGAAGCCCTTCTAGGCAGAGCTCCCCACCTGCTTCTTCCTTTCCTGCCATGACCAATGCCAACCCCCCAACTCCTCCTTGGAAACACCCTGCCACATCCCTCATGCCTCCAAGCTCCCAGCCCAGAAGGCGCTTCTCTTCTGCTCTGTTTGGCACACCAGCCTCCAGCATTACTTCCTAGGGCCAGGCGCCTGCTCTCCTGGATGGGGCTGGAGGCTCTGCTCTGTGTGCCTAGGGTCCTCATTCACCCACTGTCACGTACTGTTATCCCTCCCTTTATCCCCCCTCTGCCCCAGTACCAGCAGCAGCTCATGGACCATGGGGACATTTTATTTCTTTCTGTATCTTGCTCTAAGGAGGCGTAGGTACATGGATGATAGTGGACCATCACGGATTCTGTAGGAGGTGGCGGCTCTCTGCCCCCTCTGCTGGCAGCCCAACTAAGAGGCTGAGAATGGTGGAGGCTCCCCGCTGCTGGGACTGGCTTGGGAGCCAGGTTTTTTGTGGCCCCGGCCGCTTCAGGGTGGAAAGGGGTCCAGGGGCCCTTCCTCTGGCATTCCTAGTGAGAAGCGTGCCTCAGGAGCCGTGGGATGCCAGGCCTGTCACCATGGCAACAGCTGATCCTGGGAAGCCAGAGGTGGGGGAGAGTGGAACAGCCCCTCCCCCATGCAGATGCTGCCTGGGAAAGAAGAGGCCTCTTGGGCCGCCTGCCCACCCACCCGGCTTTGTCACTCGATCCTCCTCTTTACAAAGGCGAACAATGCTCAAGGCCTCATTGAAAGAGAGACTATGAGAAGGACCGGAGGGGACTGGGAGGAGGGAGATTACCATCAATGCCCACCCCTATTCCTGCTCCACTGGGCAGAGGGGGCCAGAGACAGGGATAAGGTGGGTACAGAACCCTCTCAACTCCTCCTCCCTGGGGAGATGCCTCCCTTCCTGGGGGCCCTTGGCTGTGGGCCAACGAGTTGCCCTGCACATGTGGGAAGGGCCAGTCTCCCGACCTGTGTCTCCCCCCCGTGCCTCTAGTCTCCCTGCACTCCTGGAGGCCCTTCCGATCTCGTCCTCCCTGACTGGAGCCACCACTCACCCCACTGGACACATGCTGCCTCTCCCTTCCCCAGCTTGGCTCTGATATTGCCTCCTCCAGGACGACCCCCCACCCGACGGCCCTGCTGCTCGCCTCTGTACTTGTCTCCCCACAAGCCTGGGAGCTTCTGGAGGTCAGGGTCCGGGCCATACTCCTGGATGTCTTGGCGCCTGGCCTGGAGTAGTTTCCCATAAATGTTTGTTGAATGAAAAGAATTTTGTAATGAGGAGGGGGCCATAGATCCTTCTGGAAGAGGCTGAATGCAAGTAGGGTCTGGGGTTGGGGAAGGGGTGTTGATTGGACCTTGGGGGACAGAGGTGTCTGTGTGAGTAAATAGGAACTAGAAAGAGGGCCGTCCAGCACCTCCTCCAGGTGCCCGGGACACCCTCAGGAGGGGCTGTTGGTGGTCATGGAGGACCAGCAGGTGCAATGACACACCTGCTCCTGGGCAGAGGTGGATGTGACGTCACTGCAGCCCAGGCAGATGGAGGTGGCGCCGGCACGTGTGTGTGTGTGTGTGTGTGTGTGTGTGTGTCAGGGGCAAGTTAGGTGTGTGTGCACACACGAGGACATGCGGGAGCTGGCTTATTCCTGCGTGTGCACACACGCGCCTGTGCACAGGGCAGGCCTGGGTAAGGTGCTCCGGTGGGGCTGAGAGAATGGGCCCACCTCCCCAAAGCTTGAGCCCTGGTTCTGACTCAGTTTCCCTTTATGGGGATGTCAAGGGCTGGACTAGACTGTTCTGTTCTTACTAAAGAAGCATTTTAAAAATTCCTTATTAGAGCTTTTACAATTTTCACAACTAATTCAACATTATAGGTGAGCAGAGAAATAAAATAATAATTTCTCCCTCCACTTACAATCCTAGCCCTCAGGCAATAAATATTGAGTTCAGGCATCCCTTTGACACTTTTTCTAGACTTTATCAACACATGAAGTGCAGTCTTTTCTTTCTTTTACTAAAATGGAATTAATATTGTATATTTCACACCTCATTTTTCTCCCCTAAAAGTCTATGATGAATAGATGGGCAGATATATGATAAAAATAAGTGTAGTAAAATGTTAATGGAATCCAGGTGGTGGGCATTCAGGGGCTCACTAAAATTTTGTTCAATTTTTTTGTATATTTTTTAATTTTCATAATAAAATATTTTCTAAAGTCTCTCATGAATGTCTTTTCATGTCAACACACAGGATCCAACCCATTCTTTTTAATAGTCACTCTGATTTCTACAGTGTGGAGTTATTATAAATTAGTCAGCCGACCCTGTATGGATAGACATTTAGATTGTTTCTGTTATGATCTATGTTACCCATGCAGATACATGGGCACGTGTATCTATATTCAGGGTTTGCAAATTGTGGCCCACAGGCCAGATCTGGCCCACTGTCTGTTTTTGTAAATAAAGTTTTATTGGAACACAGCCATGCTCATCGGTTTGTGTAGAATCTGTGGTTGCTTTCAAAGGCCGAGTTGAGTAGTTGTGAAATATGGCTCGCAAAGCTGAAAATAGTTACTATCGGGCCCTTTACAGAAAAAGTTTGCTGACTCCTGGATGTATTTATGCCTTTATTTCTACTGCACAGTGTCTGAGAACTTGCTGGGTCAATGGGTACGTGAATTTTTTATAGCATTATTGATATACAGTAAACATGCACATATTTAAAGTGTACAATTTGATGAGTTTTGGCATATGGATATACTTGTGAAATCATCACCACACTTGATTTAGATAATAAATACCTTCCAGTTAAAATGCAACTATCTTACTGTGAAGTAGCACATTAAAATGTTAATAACTGGTACATATATAACTCGTATGTATAATAACTGGTCAATATAGTGTGAAATGAGCTTAATAATAACTACCATTTATTATTAATTTACATCTCATTTAATCCTCTTACACCTTATGAGGTGGTTCTTATTTATCCTAATTTTTAGATCAGGAAACAGGCTTAAGAAAGAGTTGAAACAACTCACCTGAGGGCAAGACATAGCACCAGGATTTAAAAAACAAGATACTGAATATTTTGTTCACCCCTGGAAGTTTTCTTGTGCCCTCCCTCTCTTCCCAGGCAACCACTGACCTGCTGTCACTATAGATTAGTTTGCATTTCATTTGTATTAAATGGAATGTTAATTGATTTTACGGAAATTTTTGGCAGCGAGTGTTAACCAAGCACCTCCTTTGCGCCTCCTGTGGCGCAACACAGACACAGCAGGGTGCAGGGGACACGAGATGAACAAGACAGGGCACTTGCCCTCTGGCAGCTCATGGTCAGCTGGAGTCACAGACAGAAGAGTAACCACTATGGTGTCAGCTGAGGCTTGTGATTAGAGACAGAAACAGGATGGGTGTCAGAGAAGGTGACACATGAGCAGAGTCTCAAAGCCAGGTGGGAGCCAGGTAGAAGAGAAGGAAGGGTGTTCTAGACAGAGGAAACAGGCTTGGCAAAAGCATTGTTGAGAAAAAGGAGGCAGCCTGCCAGGGCCCATAGTGGAGGCTGGAGAGCCAGGATTTACCCTCGGGCAATAGGGGGCCTGGGAAGGTTCTAAGGGAGGGAGTGCATGAGACAGTCTGTGCAGAGTGCTGAGGAGGCAAAGGACGAGAGGGCTCTGCTGGGGCAGGCAGGGACAGGAGAGGTAACAAATGCATGAGTCCTGGGGAGGGAGGTGTTTGCAGGGAGGGTGGCCCGGCATTTGAGGCAGAGGGACAGGGACCGCAGGGGACGTGGCAGGAAGCTGGCTCTTCCAGTGCAGGCTCTGGGGGAGCTGCTGGGAAGGGGCGTGGCGTCTGTGTGTGCGGGGGCGAAAGGGCACCCCAGCTCCAGGGAACCCCCCTCTGTGTCCAGCCCCAACCCTGCCGGCCTCTGCGGCCACCCTGCGGCCAGGACAGGGCTCCGGAGGCGCCTGCGCTGCTGAAAGCCGCGTTTGTGTGGCGGCTCGACTCCTGTTTCGTTGACGTTGGAACCTGCTGCTTATTTATCCAACTCGAAGGGGAATTCAGCAGCGGCCGCGGGGAGAAAATAACCTCAGCTGCCGGGCAGGGAGGAAGGAGGCCCCAGCCTGGCCTCCGCCTGCCCCCTCCCTGCCCGGCCAGCCAGGGGCCGCGATGGAGGCGCACAGGCCCTCCCGGCAGCTGCGGGGCTCACACTGGCCCGCCAGAGGGAGGCCGGGCTGGCGGCCTGCCGCAGCCCCAGGACTGGGGACCCCACCTTCTCCGAGCCTGCTGGCTGTGGCCGTGGGGGCCCTCTGTGGCTTCCCCCAGGGAAAGTCACCTGCCTCCTGGGCAAGGGGCCCTCCCCAAGGGCCTCCCCTCATCTCTGTGCCCTGCCCCTGCTGGGAGGCTCCAGAGCAGACGGGCTGGGCCATGGTGGGCTCTGGAACCATTCTCCTGCCTGCCCCAGCCCCGCGCTGCAGCCCACGCAGGGGCCTGGCTCTAGGCCGGCTGGCCTCGCAAGGTGCGAGGGCCGCAGCCCAACAGGGCCTGGCAGATCTGGAGGCGTGACCTTTAGCCACTCCAGACCATGTGCTCCCTCAGCCAGGGGTGGAGGTGTGGCGGAAAAGGTGTGGACATTGCCCCCAGCCCTGGCCACAGCCCAGGGAGGGCCTCCCAGGTCTCCTCCGCACATCAGCTCTTCTTCCCTCTGTCAACCTTTTCGGATTACAGTGCGGCCAGCAGTCCCTGTGTCCTGCCAGGCCTTTTCATACCGATGACCTTATTTGCCCCCATTTTACAGATGAGGAAACTGAGGCCAAGAGGTGGAGCTGGACTCCAGGCCTCCTGACACTAGGCCTGTGCCCTCCCTGACTTCACCACCTTAGGTCTTCCCACCAGACCGGTCCACTCGCTTCCCTGCCTCCACGGCCTGGTCAGTGCTTCTGAAACCTCACTGGTCTCTCTGACGAGGGCTCTGACCAGGAGCTCCCTGGGCAGAGAGCAGGTCCATCCATCTTGGCAACTCCTGGTCCTTGTCTGTTCCTGGCCTGTTCTAGGTGTGTGGTGGGGAGAGGCAAGGGGGAGCTATTCCATGTGAAGGACAGAAGCACCCCCATGTCTTTTTTGTTGTTTGTGTTACTGTTTCCACAGTCACCCACACAAGGAACACCTCAAGTATATCGCTGAGGCGTCAGGGCCTGGGAGGTGATGTCACAGGACGGTTCAGAACGGTTCCTGGATTCCGCTGCCTGGGCTCAAGGCGTGCCCCGCAGCTGTCACCTTAGATCAACTGTGGAACCTCTCTGGGCTGCAATGTTCCGAGCAGTTAAAGGACTACTGTGGTGGTGCCAGTGTCCCCTGGCGGCTGGGAGGGTTTGATGACCTGCACGGTGTGGGGCCAGGACTCTGCATGCGAGCAGGAGGTCACACTCACTGTCAGTTCACACCCAAACCTTCCTCCACACACCTCACCCCCCTCACGCCCTCTCTCTCACACACTCTGCATTCAGCACCTCTCCAGGGCTCCAAGGAAGCTCTTGTCTCCAGCTGTTGGTCAAAGCCCCGTGGTCGTCAGGGTCTTTCATGGTCCTTGGGTACTTTCGCCTTCCTGAGCCCCTTCCTCTATTAAAAAAATATTAAAGGGCTGGCCCCGTGGCTTAGCGGTTGAGTGCGCGCGCTGCCCTGCTGGTGGCCCGGGTTCGGATCCCGGGCGCGCACCGACGCACCGCTTCTCGGGCCATGCTGAAGCCGCGTCCCACATACAGCAACTAGAAGGCTGTGCAGCTATGACATACAACTATCTACTGGGGCTTTGGGGGGAAAAAAATAAATAAATAAAAATTAAAAAAAAATTAAAAATTGTGTCTTTCGACCACATTAGTATAAAGATGAGTATATTGATATTATACATGGCAACACTTCTTGACCTAAAAGGTGTTTTTTCCTCTGATTTTAAGGGAAAGCATTTTGGTGGGTCCCTAAAAGTGTGTGAGCCTGAGGGATAAGTCAGCCCCGACGGCCGTCCGGCCCAGCTTCATCTCCTCCTGCGGGACGGCAGTGCTCCCCCCGGCCGGGTGTGCACACTGACAGGAGCTTCTGTCTTTCTTTTCTAGCCTGGAATTCCCTTCCTCCTCTCTTGTGCCTGGGCAAAGAAAGCTTTCTCCTGTGAAAGTGGGAGGGTTGGCGCAGGAGAGACCTGCAGGCCTTCCCCCATCCTCTGCAGATGAGAAACCTCCATGATTCCCAGCTCAGGGCCTCGTTCCTGTCCAGATGGGCCGAGCCACCCTGGGGCACCTCCAGCCCATCTTGCTGCAGCGCCCTCCCCTGTCTCCTGACCCCAAGCAGCTTCCTTCCAGGAGAGGCCAGATCTTCCTGATGCACTGCATCTGCTCTGCTCCAAAGCCTTCACTGGCTCCCACCTTCTCTAGGGTCAGACCCAAATGGCTCAGCCTGCGATCAAGGCCTTGCCCAGGGCTCGGTGTGCAGCCTTTCTGCTCCGTCTCCCACTCATGCAGCCCCGGGTCCCCATACTCACGCCCCTCGCTGTCCCAGACACCACCTGCCCCCCTGTGCTGGGGCCACACCTTTGCTCAGGACAGTCCCTCTGCTGACTATGGACCCCTCACCACCATTGCTTTATGTCTTACTCTTTTTAAAGAGAAAGAAATATAATATATATAATTTATAATCACATATATTTTAAAATAACAAGCATTATGCTCTGTGCAAACTTTAGACTATACGTGAGTTTAAATAATAAAATGTGAAAATCCAGACTCTTCACGCCACCCCCCCCACCCCCCAGAAGGGCCCCTGTTGGCAGTCGGGGGTATATCCCTCCAGCCCTTCACAGACTCGGACTTGTCCACCTGCTTACAAGTGAATAAAATTGGGGTGCTTTTATTTACTTATGATTAATTTTGCAATTAAAGTAACACGTGCATACAGTTTTGTCTTTTTTATCGAGAACTAGTTTATGTTAAAATGCACAAGTCTCGAGTGTTCAGCTTGAGGAGTTAGAACCCGCCCATCGCCCTAGAAGGCTCCTTCTGTCCCCTTCCAGCCAGACGTTCCGCTGTCCTCACTGCCCCATCTCGGCTTCGCTGCACCTGTCCTGGACCGTTGTATAAATGGAATTACATGGTGTTTGCTCTTTTACGTCTGGCTTATGTTGCTCAACACGTTATCTGTGGGACTCATCCGTGTCACTGTGTGTATCTGTGGTTTGTCTCTTCCCCTGGCTGAGTGGTGCTCCACTGCATGGACACGGCACAGTTTGTTTATTCAAGTGTTGATGGACATCTGGGTTGTTTCCAGTTTGAGGTTTACAGCCCGAATGTCTGTGTTCCTCTCATATTCCTATGTTGAAATGGAAGCCCCAATGTGGTAGTGTTAGGAGGCGGGGCCTTCAGGAGGTGATTAGGTCATGAGGGTGGAGCCCTCCTGAATGGGATTAGTGCCTTTTATGAAAAGGACTCCAGAGAGCTCCCTTGCTCCTTCCACCTTGTGAGAACACAGGGAGCAGATGGCCATCTGTGAACTAGGAAGTGGGCTCTCACTGGATACTGAATCTGCTAGTGCCTTGATCTTGGACTTCCCAGTCTCTAGGACTGTGAGAAATAAATGTTTGTTGCTTATAAGCGACTTGGTCTATGGTATTCTGTTATAACAGCCCAATGGACTGAGACAGGGCTATCATGAATAAGGCTACCATGAACCTTCTTGAACTTGTCTTTTTGTAGACATTTCTGTTGGACAAACCCAGGAGTGGAATTGTTGGGTCATAGGACATACAAGGAGTTTTAACAATTCAAATAGTTCTATGAGTTCTAACAGTTCTTGATCCTTCCCCACCTCAGAGGTTACCACTTTCAACTTTTCAGCCCTTCTGCTATTTCTAAATAATATGCTTCTACTGCTATTGCTTGATTTAGCAGTTTTGGGCATTGCCTATTGACTTCGTCTTTTGGTGGGAGATGAGTGTGCGGCTGTCTCATAGCTCCGTCCCATCTGCTTCCCCTTCCCCAACTTCCCGATGTAGTTGCATCACAATCTTGGATTAAATGAATACTTAGTATTTTACAATGTTGAGCTGAGCATACAGTGTAGGATTACACATCTTTTCCTATATAACTTTTGTTTCTTCTGAACTAAATAATTGTCATGTCCTCCTCTCCCCCACCTCTCACCCACTGGCTTAATTTTTTTGAATTTATTGCTAATTCTTCTCAGATGCTCCAAGAAGTCAGCAGAGCCCCTCTTGGACACCTTCGATGATCTATCTGACTTTTTCCTTAGGGCTCTTCTCCCAAGCCCTCTGTCCTGCTCCTCCAGGCCTGGGCAGAGCTGTGGTTCTGGGGCTTTCCTTGCTCACCATTCTGGTGGTTCCCTCCACCTCTCTCCTGTGCTGCATCCCACAGCTTCCCTTTCTTTTGGTTATTGCCTTAATTTGGAGAAGTATATCCTCCAGTAGCTTCCTGAGAAAGTAGACGAGGGTCAAGTTTTTGAGTCCTTGAATTTCTGAAAGTAACATTTTCATTCCACACTTACATGTGACTGATAGTTTGACAGAGAATAGAATTCTAGGATGGAAACCTTTTTCTCTCAGAATTTGAAGGCTTTGCCCCCACTGGCTTCTAGTTTCCAATGTTGCTATTCCTGCTCCTTTGTATGTGACGGCCCCCTCAACCCCTCTATTCTGGAAACTTTCAGGTTCTTGTCTGTGTTCTCAGTGTTCTAAGTTGGCCAGTAACAAACTCCCCTTGACCAAACTCTAGCCAGGCTCCCCTGAGTCCTCTTCTCAACCAGGCCTCAACCTTGCCCTATAAAGACTTGAGCAAATGATAACAGAGTTTCTAACAGCTCAGGCTGCATCCCCAGGATGACCCCGGCCCCCCTTAAAGTGCCTGCCTGAGAAAACTCCTGGCTGCCGAGAGAACCTACCGTCTGTTCCAGCCAGTACCTGAAGACAGGCCCGTCCCCCAGCCGCTGTGGGGGAAGGAGCCTAACCTTGATGAGCCACTTAGCAAGCCAGATGGGTTTCACATGGACCAACCCCCACCCCTCCCCCCGCCTTTTTCTAATTTTTCACTTTCCGGACTCTACTGAGCCCCTGCTTGTCCCCCCGCCCCCCCAACCCCCCCCCCCCCCCACCCTCACTCTCCTTTTAAAACGCCCAGTCTCCTCTGTGCAAATCAAAGTGGAGTTCAGTTCACACAGGACTCTTTTCCCTACTGCAATAACGTGTTACCGATTACATTCCGTCCTCACCACTTGAAATAGAGTCTGGCTTTGTTTCTCTTTGACATGGGTCTCTGCCTCCAAGGGGGCAGGCCCTCATCATGCCCTTTCAATCTGGCCCCTCGCCCTTCAGTTCCAGGAGATTTTCTTGATTTGTTTCTTTGATAATTCCCTCCCTCCCAGATTCTTTACTTCCTCTTTCTGGAACTCCTATTAGGTGGATGTTGGATCTCCTGGACTGATCTCTAGTAGTCTTCTCTTTTCTTTCTCAGGTCTACCACTTTATCTTTTTAGTTACTTCTGGGAAATTTCCTCGTCTTTATCTTCCAACCTTGTATTTCTTCTTCTTCTTCTTCTTTTTTTACTTTTAATTACCATGTTTTTAATTTGCAAGGGTCCTTTCTTTCTTTTTCTTTTTTAAGTAGCATTTTTTTTTTTGAGGGAGATTGGCCCTGTGCTAACATCTGTTGCCAGTCTTCCTCTTTTTCTTTTTCCCCCCTAAAGCCCCAGTGTATAGTTATGTATCATAGTTGTACAGTTGTAGCTCCACTCTGTGGGACACCACCTCAGCATGGCTTGATGCACGGTGAGGAGGTCTGTGCCCAGGATCCGAACCTGCGTACCCCGGGCTGCGGCATCGGAATGCGCAAACTTAACCACTATGCCACCGGGCTGGCCCTGCAAGAGCCCTTTCTTGTTCTCTATTTTTTTTTTTCTTTTTTACATCATCCTGTTCTTGTTTCATTATACAAAAAATTTTTTAAGCACATGGAGTAAGAATCTATAGAGCAATAAAAATGCATGAACAGGGGCCGGCCCCATGGCCTAGCGGTTAAGTTTGGCATGCTCTGCTTTGGTGGCCTGGGTTCTGTTCCCAGGCATGGACCTACACCACTTGTTGGTGGCTGTGCTGTGGCAGTGACCCACATACAAAATAGAGGAAGACTGGTACAGATGTTAGCTCAGGGTGAATCTTCCTCAGCAAGAAAAAAAAGCATGAACCAAGCTATGTACACCAACGTGGGGAGTCTTTAAACCACAAGGTTGAGTGAGAGAGGCCAGGCCCAACAGAGTCCATACCATTTGCTCATATTGAGTTTGGAAACAGGCAAAACTAAACTAGTTTGATGTTTATGATAAACATTAAAGAAAAGCAAAGAGGTGAACATCGCAATTGTTCAGGAGGATTTGTGGTCAGGGTCTGGGCAGGAGGCAGGTCTGGGAGGGGCAGGCGCTTCTTCTGGGGTGGGCACTGTTCTACTGTTTGACTGAGTGGGGTCACACAGGTGTTCATTTGGTAACAAGTTTTAATGTGAACACCTGTATTTTGTGCACTTTTCTGTGGCGTGTATTTTACTATTTAAGAAGGAAAAGACACATGAAGTATATTAAGCAGAAAGTGAAAAGTCCACACTCCTCTCCCCCTGCAGAGGTGACACTGTGGCTCTCATGCACGTGCATCCCTATACACACATGTAGACAGGATAGGCGTGTTCTGGTGATCCCCTTCAATGATATGTATTGTTCTGTAACTTTTTTTTATTTGGTGGGTCTGGGACCCATTTCAAGCTCAGTCTGCCTTCTTGATCACTGTGGCACAGCATGACACACAGGATTAATGTATTCCAGCCGGACTGAATTAGTGATAGTACCTGCTGCATGGGGTTGTTGCAAGGGTTAAATGAGATACTAGATGCAAAGTGTTTAGAATGGGTCTGGGGCACACGAGCTAGCCTCGAGCCAGCCTTGTGCCTCAGTTTCCTTCTCTGGAAATGTAAAATGGGATTCACGTGAGGTTCAGATGGGGCAAGGCAGGGAAAGCGTGTCCCTACAGTGCACAGCAATATTGGCTGTAACAGCAGTAGATGTGCAGGAACCACTCTTTTTGTTTTGTTTTGTTTTTAATGAGGAAGATTGGTCCTGAGCTAACATCTGTGCCCATCTGCCTCTATTTTGTATGTGGGACACCACCACATAGTTGTGTAGGTGTGCGCCTGGGATCCGAACCCGCGAACCCAGGTGTGCCAAAGCAGAGCGCATGAACTTAACTGCTATGCTACAGGGCGGGCCCCCAACTGGTTTTAAGTATTGTAAATGTGTGATTCACTTTACTACCTGGAAGGGCAGGCTCCCTGCCCCGTCTTTGTTCTTTTTTTTTTTTTT
The DNA here is from genome assembly GCF_057802395.1 of Ceratotherium simum simum. Classification (NCBI taxonomy): domain Eukaryota; kingdom Metazoa; phylum Chordata; class Mammalia; order Perissodactyla; family Rhinocerotidae; genus Ceratotherium; species Ceratotherium simum. The sequence continues at coordinate 43,048,080 of NC_141925.1, read as the reverse complement.
GTGAGGAAGACCAGCTCTGAGCTAACATCCATTGCCAATCCTCCTCCTTTTTTTCCCCCAAAGCCCCAGTAGATAGTTGTATGTCATAGCTGCACATCTTTCCAGTTGCTGTATGTGGGACGCGGCCTCAGCATGGCTGGAGAAGCGGTGCGTCGGTGCACACCTGGGATCCGAACCCGGGCTGCCAATAGCGGAGCACACGCACTTAACCGCTAAGCCAAAGGGCCGGCCCCATCTTTGTTCTTTATTTTGATCATCATCTTGGCTCTTTTTCTTCATTTTCTCTTCTAGGTGAACTTTGTCATCTAGTTCCAGAAATAATCCTATTGGATTTAGAGATTAATTTGTTGAAGTTATAGATTAATTTGGGGAGAACTGACATCTTGACAATATTGAGCCTACCCGTCTGGAAAGAGATCATTTCTCCTTATTCCAGGCTTTTCCTTCTTCCCTGCCTCCCTTCTTTGCCTGCTTCCTTCATCGCTGTGCACTGACTGAGCGCCTACTGTGGCCACATCTGGGAACACAATGAAGGAGACAGGCCCCGTCCCTGCGGTCAGGAGAGGAACACCGGATAAATACACACACAGTAGGATGCTGGGCTGTGGGGACAGCAGGAGTGACGCCCCCAGTGGGGGTGGCAGGTGGTAATTCAGCTGGGATGGGCTGTCCTGGAAGGACGTGGAGGCTCCAGCCAGGTGACTGCTGGGCACATTTCTTGTCCCAGGTCTTCATCCCAATTCTGAGGTCCCTCGGACTCTCTTCCAGCTGGAAGGACATGTCCATCCTGAAGCCCCACCAAGTGCTGGGTGGGAGAAATCCATCTCAATTCTGACACCCCTCATGTCCCCCACACCCAGTCATTGGTGTTCTGGGGCCTGAGGGGCAGGTGGGGCTGAGCCCACAGGGCCTGAGTCTTTACCCAGAAAGTAGTAGGAAGTCTCCGAAGACTTTTAGAGACAGGAGTGACATAATCAGATCTGCATTTCTCAAGTAGCACTCTGGGAACGAGGGGAGGGGGGCTTGGAGGAGGCTGTTGCCACAAATCCTGGCAACAGGAATAGAGAGGAAGGGAATCTGAGTCCAAGACAGGGAGCCACGTGTTGAATGAATGAATGAGTGAAAGATCATTGAAAGATAAATGAATAAAGGAAGGAAAGATCAGCTCACTGATCCTGCACACTAGCCTGTCGGTAAGGAAGAATCTCGGGCTGGGGAGGGGTCAGCCCTCCCCAGGTGCCTCCATGACGACATCAAGCCCCGTGCCAGCCTGGGCCTCTGCAGCCAGGGCAGGGCTCTAACCACAGGACTCTCCAGCCTCCAGCCCCTGCCAGGCAGGGAGGCCTGAGGTCGGGCAAGCTGCCTGGTAGGAGTTGGGACTGTGGAGAAGAGGCCAAAGGCAGGACGTCCCCCCACCGAGGGGTGGCATCTGCTCAGGAGAAGCTGGGGGCGCTAGGGCGAGGTGGGTCCTGGGTCTCCCCTCACCCTGGGCTGGCAGATTAGTGCCAGGTGGGCCCTAGGTCATGCCAAGGGGCCATCCCCTGCCCGCATCCCTGCCTCCTCCACTCCCAGGCAGGCGGGACACGGCAGCCCCCATCCCGCCTCCACACAGAAGCCCTTTTAGGGGGGTGTTGCTGGCTGGGAGCGCTGGCAGCCCTCTGCCCCACACCCCCTTCCTGCTAGGCCCCCACGCAGATCCTCCTGTCCGGGCTCCCGCGGCAGGCCCAGGGTGGGGAGCGGCTGCCCCAGCACAATGTGGCTCCTTGTTCCCCAGCCCGGCCGAGCCTCCTGGAATTGGCCCATTTCCTGCCTGGGCTGTGGGGCCTTTTCCAAGGTAAATAAACAAATACAGAGAAGTTGGGGCCTGGGCTGGAAAGCGGGGTGTTGGGGTTTTCCTCCCTCCACCCCAGCTCCATAGCCATAGTTGATATGTGGCCACAGGGGTGGACAGGGAGGCTGAGTCCCCTGCACCCCGCCCCCCCCCACTGAGGGCTTGGGCCCCACCGTGTTCCCCATCCCTGCCCTCATTTAAAGGCTGCCCCTGGAGAGGAAACCCAGGAGCCAGGGACCCTCGTCAGAGATTCCCAGGCAGGGGAGACTACAGCTGACGGGCAGAAGGGCTCTGGGGTGCATGGCAGTTCCCTGGGCTCCATACCAGCTGTGCCACCTCAGAGGGTGGTGACCTTGGGGAAGGAAACGTGCCTCCCGCTGCAGAGAAGGCTCAGGAGGGGTTACCTGCCTGGAGGGCTGCGTGTCCTTCGCCCCAGCTGCCTGACCTGCACAAGTCACTTAAGCTCTCTGGGCCTTAGTTTCCACAACTTTAAAATGGGGACATCACCTTTACACAGGCACGCAGTGCGCTCCCTGCCTTTGGGAGTCGGAACCTCGGGGCCTGCCCCAGCCATCTCTTCTCCTGGTTCTCCGGTCTGTGCAGTGAGGGACGTGGGCGAGCTCAGAGCCTCGGCCTCCTCCAGGGCTGAGGTTTCAGACTGAGACCCTCACCCCACCTCTGCCAGGGCCCCTTCCACCCTCCAGGCCCCCACTGAGCCTGCCCTGGGCTGTGGGTGTGAGAAGGGTGTGGGGCAGTGAAGGGACAGACAAAACACCCCCGGCGCTTGTCCCCACCCCCTGGCCCCTGTCCTCCACCCCGTTCCCGTAGAGAAGGCCTGGTCCCTCCTGCCATCTGGCTGCACTCGCTGCACCACCTTCAGCGGGGGACACTTTCTGAACCGATACTTTGCATTTATCTCCACCGCCTCCACCCCCAAATCCTCCTTTTCTTCACTTATTCACTCAGTGGACAACATCTGCTGAGAGCTTGCTCGGTACTGGACCATACATATATATACCCTGGGGGCTTGCCGTGTGGGTGTATGTTTCCCCGTGCTGTCTCTCAAAACGGGGGTCTGAGGACGTATTTGGAGAGATCAAATTCCTTGAGAATTTACATTTTTAATTTTCATCTCAATGATAACTTTTAAAGATTATCAGTTACAATGAAAAATCTCTCTCGCAGTAATCCTTCACAATTACAACACATTTCTGTAAAGGAAGGCTTTAATCTCCAAAGTCTCCAAAGCGTCTGTGTTCTCCAAACGTCGGTGCCATGGGAGTTTGGGGCATAGTTTTTTCATGGTTTCTGGTAACATTTTTCCTTAAGAAGTATACACTACAGCAAAGCATGGCAGACGCCAAGGTGGAGTACTTTGGGGGGCTGGTCAGCTCCCTCCGGGGTCTGGAAGGCTCCCCAGAGAGTAGGGAGGCCCCGCCCACAGGCGCCGACATCTGCCCCTCGTCCGCCCTGCGCTGCTGCCCTCTGTGGGCGCCTCAGCCCCCGTTCCTTCCCCGGGCGCTGGGAGGGCAGCGCCATTGGTCAGCGGCCTCTCCGCTGTCTGCGGGGGGCTACCAAACTCTCCTCTCCCGCCGACCCCGCCTGGGCTCTGACGTCCAGGTGTGTGCCTGCATCTGTCTCTCCTGCATGTCCCGCAGACGCCTCACACGTAACGGGGTTGGAGCAGAATCCCTGCCTCCCCTCACCCCTCTGCCCCTCCACCTCCCTTCTTGTCCTCGCTCAGTGGGTGACATCACCTCTGGCCAGTGGTTTGTGTTTAGAAATCAGAGGACACCTTTGGCTCTCCACTGCCAGTCCTGCAGGCTCCACCCCCCAGGGAACATCCTGAACCCATTCTGTTCGTCCCAACCACACAACCTTATTGGACCTGGTTCATTTGCCCAACTAGTTACTCTGTAAGAATCAGACAATAGAAAAGAAATTTCAGGGACAGGTGGATTTTCTCTCTGGTGTATCGACTTCAACGCAGCCCCATGCAGACACATGCAGACTAGCAGGGCTCCGTCTGAAGTTGGGGCTCTGTCTGTTCTCAAGATGTGTGGCTCCTAGGTCTGCTGCCAGGTGCCCACCACCAGGTCCTCCTCTCCCCTCCTCACAGGTGCCAGTCCTCCGAGCAGGGGCACCTCCTCTCTGGGCACAGAGAGAGGAAGAGGCAGGGAAGCGGAGCATCCAGGAGCGGTCCAGCCCTCTGACAGCATCTGACGGCATCACTGCTAGGAAGGAGACTGGCTTCAAAGAGGGCTCCCTTGTCAGTCAATGCCCTGGAGAGCCAGGAGCAGACGAGCCAGCCCAGAGGCCCTTCCATGGCCGGAGCAACAACGCCTGGACCGTCTGCCAGGGCTGGGCAATAGGAGGCTCCGAGAATGGAGCCCACACTTTCCTGGCGGTCCTTTCCTCCCGTCTGCAGCCCTGACGCCTGCGCCCATCACCCACAGCCCTTGTCTGAGGCCCTTGGTCTTCTCTGTCCAGAACCTCTTCCCAGAGGCCTCCCGAGGACAGAGTGGAGGCCCCCCACACCTGGGGTCCCACCGCCCAACACTGCTTCTGACACAGCCCAGATGTGTTGCCCGCCCTTGGCCTGGGCTCTTTTCCCACCATTTTCCCACTCTCTTGCCAGCCTGGGATGGGCATGAGGGGGACAGAATGACGGAAAAAGGCTTGCTTGGGACTCAGAACAACTCCTCCCCCACCCCTCCCCCGCCACCCCACATCTTCCCCACCAGACTCCCCGGATGAATCGAACTTCATGAAGGACCAAGAGGGTGAAGACACAAACTCTGCTGAGGAGCATGTGCTGGGTGGGAGAGACAGGCCTCTGAATGGTGCCGACAGTGGGTGAACCCGAGTCGGGGACCCACAACCAGGAGCAGCTCATTCTGTGCAAGTTGGGAAGGCTTCACAGGGAAGATGACGTCTGACATGAGTTTTTAAGGGTAAATGGGAGATTTTCTGGCTGTTGGGTGGTAGTGGGGACGGGGGAAAATGCATTCCAGAAAAAGAGAAGAGCATTTGCAAAGACCTGGAGATGTGGAAGAATATGGCTCATTCTGGGAACACTGAGAAGTTCAATGTGTTTGTTATAAAGATGTGACATAGCAGCGGCTTCAACAAGGTAGAAGCTTCTCTCCCAACCCTTGTCTTCCCTTTCTCATGCAAAAGTCCAGAGGTAGGCAGTCAGGGCTGGCTTGGTGGCTCAGCTCCATGAATTCCTCAGGGACTCAGGCTCTTTCCAGCTCAACACACACCCCTGGGATGGGGTTTTTGGCTTCTTGGCCCAAGATGGCAGTCAGAGTTCCAGCCATCACACCCACATTCTAGGCAATGGCATGGAGGATGATGTGAAGAAGAAGAGGGCAATGGGTACATGTCTGTGTGTTGAAGGGAGGCTTTCAGAAGATGGCAGGTGACACTGTTTATAATCTGTTGGCCAGAAGTTGTTTGTAATTACCCTAGCTGCAAGGACAGCCAAGAGATTATTCTGGGCAGCCACATGCCCGGCTAAAACTCAGGGGTTCAAATGTTATGGACGAAGGGGAGGAAAGATATTGAGGGACAACCAGAGGTCTCCGCCCCTTCAGTGTGGCTGGAGCCTGCTGTGGGGTGGGAGTGCGGGACTAGAGAGTCAGCCCCATGGACAAGGGGACGGCCGTAAGTGTGAAGCAAGAGAGTGAACTGCTCACACTTATTCTGGGGGAGGATGATGCCGGCATTAGCAGCGTGTGGGGCCGCCTTAGTGTGGGGACGGGTAGGGGGAGTCTTGGATAACCTGTGAAGTTCCTTTGAAGTGGCTCTTAGTGTCTCATAGATTAAATCAAACCCTGTCTCTCTGAGAACCACCTCTTCCACACGCCTCTCTCAAAGAGGGTGGCCAGGATGTGGGGAGGGAGCGAGGGGTGAGGGGTCCAGCTTCCTGCTTGCCCAGGTGCTGTGCTGGCACCTGCTGGTGCTGGCCAGTCTCCAGGACACAGGCCTGGCGTGGGCTCCCTCCCCGCCCTCTGCCGAGGCACCACCTCGCCCACCACGGCCGTCCCTGCGGCTGGCCTGCCGGTCTTGAACCCAGGGACTCCTCCCTCAGGACCCTCCGTGAGGGGCATGGGAGAGCGTGCGTGGAGGGCTTGCCGGGCCTGAACACTGGCCACATGTCCACTTCGATGTGGCTGAGCCCAGGACAGCACAGGCAGCCTTCGAGGGTCTCCTCCACAGTCCCAATGGGTAGCGGGGCAGGGGAACCCTGTCCGTGGTGCCCCTCTCCATTTATCCCTCACAACTACCCCACGAAGGGCACAGGTGGGAACGCCCAAATCAGGGAGCCAATCCAGTCGCTTCCTCTCCACAATTCCCAGGTCCAGGAAGTGGAGGACTCCCTTCTTCTTGTCTGTGGTCCAGTGTAGGTCGCCAAGCCTGGACCTTGGCGAGTTACAGTGGGATATACTGGTGTTTAGTTCATTCTTTTTCAAGATGGCAGCATTGTATGTTTGAACGTCAGAGGTCCCCTTGTGTCTTCTCTTTCTCTTTGCATTGCCTTCCCTAACTAATCCTGGTCTTCCCTAGGCTGACTAGACACAGGATGTGGCTCAGAAATGCAAAAGAGGAAAGCACATGAATAACTAAGCATCACTCCCCACCCCCCACCCCGCTTCAAGACAAGGATGGAGCTGGGTGGGAGACGTTGGCCCAATCCGCTCCTTCCCCCTCCCCTTGCCCTGTCATTGTGATTGGATTATCTGTCAGCAGTAGTCACTCCCTCCCACCAGCCCACCTCCACCAGAGGAGTGGGTCCCCACCCCATTTAGGTTGGGCTTGGCCATGTGAATGGCTTTGGCCAACGGGCTGTAAGCAGACATGAGGTGAGCAGAGATTTGAAAAGTGCTTGTGCATCCGGCTTGCCCCCAGCTTCTGCCTTAGCCATGGACACACACACCCCAGCTAGCCCATCTGTCCAAGGAGGCTGAGACACGTAGGGCAGTCCTGGACCCAACTGGGCTGGGCCCAAGCCAAGCTGCCCAACAGAAGCATGAGCAAGAAATAAATGCTTGTGGCTTTAAGCTTCCGGGTGTTTGAGTGGTTTCTTACGCAGCTTCATCGTGGCAGCAGCTGACTGGACCATTACATGAACGCTGAAGCCCCTCGTGGCTCTTAGCGCCTACAAGGGGACAATCTTGGCCCTTGATCACCCAGGTTTGAACATCCACTTCTCTGGATTGGATGCTGAATAAACGATCTCTGCCTCCCAAGAGCAAAGGACCTGAGCGTCCCAGGAGCTCATGAGAAGCAGCCCCACGTTCCCCTCGGGTGGAGCAGGAGTGGGGACCTCTGCTCAGTATCACAGTTGAGCCCCTGCTTCTCGGATGCGGGACCAGGGCTCCTCAGAGGAGAAGGTGAGGTCAGGCAGGGGCTGCCTGCTCTGAATATCTCCCTTGTCAGGCCAGCCCAGCCTGATTTCGCACACGTCAATCCAGAAGGTGTGCATCTTTGCACCCATTTTCAGAAGAACAACTTGAGGCTCAGAGAAGTTGAGGGGCTTGCCTAAGACCATGTACCTGGTAAGTGGAACAGCCCAGCCCACGCTCCCGAGGCTGGGATCTTTCCATGTCAGGGCGCTGCCTGCCTTTCTGCAGCTGAAGTAAGGGAGAGTAGGGCAGGGACCAGTCCTGGGCCCAGAGAGGCCCCCCAGCACAGGTCTACAGGCACCCTCTCCTTCTCCTCTGCGACTTCCCAGGAGGGGGCTCTGGTCAGATGGGTGCATCTTGGGAGAGAGGTAGAGTTTCCTTAGGCCTGCCTCTCTCATGCCTGTGCCCCTCCCCTTCCTATTACCCAGACCTGGCCCTTGAAGGAAGTGTGAACCCCAAATTCAGCCTCTCTCCTTCTCTTCCCCTCAGCAAAGCAAGTCCCAGACAGCTGTCACTCCTGAATGCATCTGATAAACTCACTCACTCCTAGGCCCTGATGACTAAGGAGAGTTGGGCCATCACAGGGTGTGGGGACACCCCAGGAAGGCCACACATGCGTCGACATGGCTGAATGAGGCTGAGAGGGAGGCAGGAGAGAGGCCACGCAGGACAGCACCGGGCTTCCTCTCCAGGCGAACGAGAGTGTGGGGCCAGGTGTATTTATAACACAGCCTTGAAGGAGACCAGGCCTCACATAAATCACGCTGTTTCCTCGGCAGGAGTAAAAATAGCCCCATGGCATCCTGCACATGCCGGTGCGTGGAACAGAGCCGCCCTACCCCACCAGCCCCTCTGGCCCCGCCCCGCCCTCTGGTCACACCTCCTGTGACCATCAGGACAAAGTTTCCACCTCCTCCTCCACACCAGGCACCGGGCTTGCTGCCTGCCCCTCATCTCCATAGAGGGGGTGTCCCCCAAATGGAGCAGCTGGGTGGGCCCCCTGCAGCTCTGTCCACTAACTGCTGAACCTCGGGTTGGCTCAGGCCAGCCACAGAGGACACAGGACAAATCCTCAGCCAAGTCAAGTTGGGGAAAGAGTCAGACCTGGGCAGGCGCTGAGGAATAAGGGTCGGGGCATGGGGACTTCAGCAGAAAACCCCAAAGTAGCATCCTACTGCACCATTGGCCCTCCCATTACCTGACACCAGGTGAAGCTGAGGCAGAATGGGAAGGAGGAACTTAGGGCGACCCTGAACCAGGGTTGGTGCTGCGGGAGACCCCTCAGCCGGTGCACCCCAAAGGGAGTCTGAGGCCTGCCTCAGAGTAATTTGGGAAGCTCCTTACAATGCAGATTCCAGGGCCTAGGCTCTCGAGGGTGGGGTCAGAACTGCAATTTAAGCGAGCCCCCCGCAGTCTCTGAGGCCCACTGTCGCTGCTGCAAGCCCAGGCTTCCCATCAGGTGCACATCCCCCAGACCAGAGGCCCAGGAGGTGGGAGGCGGAATGGTCAAGGCTCTCTCCTCACGGGCCTCCCTCCCTCTTTTCCTCCTCAGGCAAGCCAGTTTTCCAGCAGTCTCTGGGTCAGCAACAGCGGGAAAAAGTGACAGCTGGAAAAGTGGCCTATTTGAGGCATGATGGAACCTCACCAGTGTTCCAGCCTCTCTCTGGGAAATCCACTCCCTGCTGCGGGTAGGGGAGGCAGCCCTCCTGGGGATGAGGCCCGGGGCTCAGGGCTGGGGGGACACCGATGAGGGAAGGTCCTGCAGCACTATTCACAACCACGTCCCTCAGTCTGCATGATGAACTCTGCCAGCAGGCAGTATCTCTGTTTGTACACTCGACGAAGCAGGATTTGGGATTTGAACCTGAGTCTCTGACCACAACCCACGGTCTGGGTCACAGTGGAAAACCCCAGATTCTTTCTTGTGTGCAAGCTCAGTATTGTTGCAGAGCTGCCTTAAGTGTCCATCCCTTGTGATGTCCAGGATGTGGGCACACGGCCTCAACCAGACTGGGGGGTGGCAGGGTGCCCTCCCCCACCCTCACTGGGCACTGCCTCCCCAGAGCCCAGCCCTTCTTCCCGGGCAGGGGCCTCTGCCTGGCAGAACCTGGCCATGCTCTGGGCACTGAGGGGAGAGGCTCTCACTCTGGCAGAGACTGCAGGCACTTAGTTCATCTAATTAGACTAGGGCAGTGGTTCTGGCCACACCACGCCCTGCGAGACCTCAGAGGAGGTACTCTTCTCTGAGCCTCCTTTGTGCAACTAGTACTTGCTGAGCACATGTCCACCAGACAGTCTCTGCTTACCAGCTCCAAACTGGGAATTCCTTCATTCACTCCACAAGTGTTTATGGAGTATCTCCTCTGGGTAAAGCACTCTTCCAAGGCAGGGTGTATGGCAGGGTCAAGATGGGCAGGTCCCTGTCCGCATGGCACTTCCATTCCACGGAATATCATAGTGCCACAGTGACATGGTTAAGAGCTGAGACTCTAGAACCATCTGGGTTCAGGTCCTGACTCTGACTCTTCACTAGCTGTGTGACCTTGGACAAAATACCTCACCTCTCTGCGCTTCAGTTCCCCCATCTGTAAAGTGAGGGTAATAAGGATATCTGCTTTGCTGTTGGGAGAATTGAATGAGGTAATGGCCCGTGACACAGAATGCTGGTGCTCTTACTGTCAGTGCCTGACCAGAGGAGGTCACAGGGAGCCCTGGGAGGATTGTGACGAGATATTAGGCATCGAAGTGTGAAGTATCATCATTTATGCTATGGCACTCCCAGAATTTTTTTTTTGTTTTTTTGTGAGGAAGATCAGCCCTGAGCTAACATCCATGCCTATCCTCCTCTTTTTGCTGAGGAAGACTGGCCCCGGGCTAACACCCGTGCCCATCTTCCTCCACTTTATATGGGACGCTGCCACAGCCTGGCTTCCCAAGCGGTGCATGGGTGTGCACCTGGGATCTGAACCAGGGAACCCCGGGCCGCCACAGCAGAGCATGAGCACTTAACGGCTACGCCACTGGGCCGGCCCCCACTCCCAGCATTCTTGTCCTCTTATGATTCAAAGAGACCTGTCCTTGCCTTTTTCTGTTGGACCACAGCCTCCTAAACTGTGGAAGGCCTGATTCCTTATGCATCTGGAAGAAGGGCACGAAGAAGGAGCAGAGAACATGGACACCCCTTCGCTGACTTGGTCGAGGTCTTGTCTTTCCTCTTCATACAATCTGTTCACAGGGAAGAAATCTCCCATTTGTCTATCTGCTGCTGTCTTCCCATCAGCACCAGGTCGGGGTCTTGTACAAGATGCTGCTGGTTCACCGAAAAGGAGAGCCCCTAGTTCAGCCCTGATGGGGACATAAGGGACCGTAGTCACAAAGCCCAGGCACCTTCTTGCACGGAGAGGAACAGAGCTGCAGGTCTGGAGAGGGGATCACACTGGGAAGCGGGTAAGAGTATGGTGTCTAGTTAACAATCCTGGCCGGATGACTCTTTCCTAGCAATTGGTCTGAGCTATAAGTGGATCTAGAAGTAATAAAAAGAGAGAGCTGAAAATGCTGGCAAGTTTAGTCATCTGGGTTATTTCAGTAAAAGGTCATGTACTATTGAAATTTAAACACCTGAGAAAATCATTATGTTAAGAAAACCTTGGGACATCTTAATAATGATACTGAGGCTGCTTGTGTGCCACACAGCATTCTAAATGCTTTGTAGATGTTAATGCAATAATCCTTACAGCTCTCTAATGAGGTAAATACTATTGTACTATTACTTATCCCCAAATATCAGAAAGGATGGCTGGAGCAGTGGTTCTCAAAGTGTGGTCCCTGGATCAGCAGCATCACCTTTACCTGGGAACTTGTTAGAAATGTGAAATCTCTGGCAGCAAGCCAGATCTGCTGAATTAGAACTCAGGGGGTGAGGCCCAGATATCTGTATTTTACCACCCTTCTCGGTGATTTTAATGCATGCTCAAGTTTGAGAACCGTGAAGCTAGATTTGCTGTGGTAACAAACACTCCCCACTCTCAGTGGCTTAAAGCAGCAAAAGAACATTGCTCCCTCACACTGCTTGTCCACAGGTGTGGGAGGGGGACTCTGCTCATCACAGCTCTCAGGCACCCTTTAGAAATGGTCCTAAAGGCAAATAACAAATGAAGAAATATTTACTCAAAAAAATATGCTAAAACGTGGTAAGAACAGAGAGAGTCTGGTATTTTAACAAGATCCTCCCCCACCCCCACCCCCACCCCCAGCTCAGTGAGATGGAAACTCCACTCCAGACTGGTGCAGCCCAGAACATAGAGGTCCCTTTCCCTCTAGCTCCCAGCCAGAGGGCTATCTTCCCAGAAGGGGCAGGACATCAGCATTTCTCAGCTTGCCCCCAGCTACTGTTGCTGAGGCATTTTCCTTGGCAAGTGTGGCTGAGAGGTGGGGCTCCCTTCTTCTGCCCAGTCCCCACTTTACGGTGGGCACACTGCCACTGAGAATACTGGGCCCCAGTCTCCTTGCTCTAGTTTGTAAGGCAGAGGTTCCATCCTGGGAAAGGCAAGCTGAGAAGACCTGAGGCTACTGCCTCTCCCCTCCAATGAGCACTCAGCTCCTAAAGCAGGCATTATTCAGAGAGAAGAACACCGTCGTCCCTAGCCCCAGCTCCAGAGTCATGGCACAGAGACTTTGCACAGAGGAAGAGGCAGGCTGTAGAGCAGAGATCTCTCAATGTCTTACCAAAGGAACTGACTTCACTTGCAACAGAGTGTGGAGAAGTTCAAGCCTAGAGGTGCTCTCAAAAACAGTGGAGGTTGTGGTGCAAGGCAACTGGTAGGAGATTGGTATGTTCATTGGAGATATAGACTAAACTGTAGGCTGGTTAGTTTGTCAGAGAGAACCAGGGGAAGAGACTACTGGAAGGAGCCCTTGTGAGGTCAGAACAAATCTCAAACACTGACCTTGGGAACTATCCTTTCAATGAGCCCAAATTCGATTGGATCAGTCTGAGAACAGTTTATGTCATAGGACATTGTTGGAAGCAATAGAGGAATTAGCCAGAAATTAGCAGAGCTAATTTCCATGACCATGGGTGTGGTCATGGAAAGAGACAGTCAAAGAGAGACTTGCCAGAATCACTGTCATTCCAGGGTGACTGTGGGCATACCAAAGCCTACACCCTCTGAGGAGCAACATCAGAGTCTACACACTGAGACAGGGAGAGGGTGGAATAGACTTCACTAAATAATCCATCCAGTCACTAAACAAATAAACAAGTAAATAAGAATAGCAAGCACCAGGGGAGGGGAACCATATTGAGTTGCTACAATATATTATCTAAAATGTCCAGTTTCCAAAAAAAATATGAGACATGAAAAGAAATAGGAAAGTATGACTCATACACCAGGAAAAAAGTAACAGAAATTTCCTATGAGAGTGACCAGATGTTGGATTTAATGGACAAAGCCTTTAAGATAGCCATTATAAATATGTGCAAAGAACTAAAGGAAACCCTGATAAAAGAAGTAAAGGGAGATATGATGACAAAGTTGCATCAAATAGAGAATAACAATAGGGAGACATAAATTATAAAAAGAGCCAAATGGAATTCTGGAGTTAAAAAGTACAATAACCAAAATGAAAAATTCACTAGAGAGGCACAATAGTAGATTTGAGCTGGTAAAAGAAAGAATTAGTAAACTCTAAGATAGATTGATAGAGACTGCACAGTCTAAAGAACACAGATAAAAAAGAATGAAGGAATGAACAGAGCCTCAGAGAAATATGAGGCATCATTAAACACACCAACATATGTGTAATGGGAGTACCAGAAGGAGAGGAGAGAGAGAAAGGAACAGAAAAAATATTTGAAGAAACAATGGCCGAAAACTTCCCAAATTTATTGAGAAACATTAATGTACACATCAAGAAAGCTCGACAAACTCCAAATAGGGTAAACACAAAGAGATCCACAAACAGATACTCATAGTATAAACTGAAAGCCAAATACAAGAGAAAATCTTGAAAACAGCAAAAGGAAAACAGCTCATCACTTACAAGAAAACCTCAATAAGATTAACAGCTGACTTCTCATCAGAGGTGATGGAGGCAAGAACGTGCTGGGATAACATATTCAAAATGCTCAAAGAAAAAAACTATCAACCAAGAAGACCATATTCAGCAAAGCTATCTTTCAAAAATCAAGGCAAAATAAAGACATTCCCAAATAAACAAAAACTGAGATAATTTGTTGCTAGCAAACCTTCCTCATAAGAAGTACTAAAGGAAGTTCTTTAGGCTGAAAGCAAGTGACCCCAAAGCAAATGACAGTAATTCACATGAAAAACAAAGAACACCCATAAATGTAATTTTGTAATTATAAAAGACAGTATAAATGCATATTTCTTCTCTTAAATGATTTAAAAAGAAAGAGTATAAAACAATATGTATATAATGTATTGTTGGGCCTATAACATACAGAAATGCAATATTTTTGCCAATAACAGCACAAAGGAGATGGGTGGGAGTAAAGCTGTATTGGACTAAGGAAATGACTCAAGGTGGTAACTCGAATCCACAGGAACAAATGAAGAGATTCAGAATCATATTGTTAAGCCATAGATTGAAACACTTATTATTAAATTGATCTGAAGATTCAATGCAATCCCTATAAAAATTTCAACTGTCTTTTTTGTTCAGAAATGAACAAGTTGATTCTAAAATTGTATGAAAATACAAGGGACCCAGGATAGCTAAAACAATCTCCAAAAAGAAGAACAAAGTTGGAGAACTCACACTTCTTGATTAAAAAACTTACTTCAAAGCAAAGTAATCAAGATCGTGTGGTACTAGCATAAGGATAGACATATAGTCAGGCGTCACTTAACGATGGAGATGTGTTCTGAGAAATTCGTCATTAGGCAGTTTTGTTGTTGTGTGAACATCAAAGAGTGTACTCACACAAACCTAGATACAGCCTACTACACACTCAGGCTATATAGTAGTGATCTTATGAGACCACTGTCGTATATGTGGTCCGTCATTGACTGAAATATCATTATGCAGCACACAACTGTATAGATCAATAAAATAGAACTGAGAGTCCAGAAATAAACCTATGCGTCTATGGTTAACTGATTTTGACAAGGGTACCAACACCATCCAATAGGGAAAGAATAGTCTTTTCAACAGATGGTGCAGGAATAACTGGAGAGCCACATGCAAAAGATTGAACTTGGATCCCTACATCACACTATATACAAAAATTAACTCAAAAGGGACCAAAGATATGAGAGCTAAAACTATAAACCTGTTGGAAGAAAACATAAGGATACATCTTCACGATCTTGATTAGGCAATAGTTTCTTAGATATGACACCAAAAGCACAAGCAACAAAAGAAAAAAAAGATAAATTGGACTTCATCAAAATTTTAAAATTTTATGCTTCAAAGGTCACTGTCAAGAAAGTGAACAGACAACCCACAGAATAGGAGAACATTTTTACAAATCATTTATCTGAAAAGGGAGTTGTATCTAGAATATGTAAAGAACACTTACAGCTTAATAATAAAAGTACAAATAACCCCATTTAAAAATGGGCAAAGGATCTGAATAGACATTTCTCCAAAGAAGATATACAAGTGGCTAATGAAAAGATGATCAACATCATTAGTCATCAGGAAAATGCAAATCAAAACCACAATTAAATACCACTTCACACAACTAGGATGGCTATAATAAAAAAGCCAGATAATAACTAATGTTAGTGAGGTGTGGAGAAATCAGAATCCTCATGAACTGTTGGTGGGAATATAAAATGGTACAGTTGCTTTGGAAAACAATCTGGCAGTTTTTAAAACAGTTAAACATTCAGTTACCATATGATCCAACAATTCCACTCCTGGGTATACACGTAAGACAAACGAAAATGTATGTACACAGAAATACTTATATATAATTGTTTATAGCAGCATTATTCATAATAGACAAAAGATGGAAACAAACCATAAACTGATGTAGTGTCCATCAACTGATGAATGGATAAACAAAATGTGGTTATACAAATGGAATATAGTGGAATATGATTCAGCCATAAAAAGGAAAGAAGTACAGATACATGTTACAACATGGATGAACCTTGAAAACATTATGTTAAGTGAAAGAAACCAGTCACAAAAAGCCACTTATTATATAATACCATTTATATGAAGTGTCCAGTATAGACCAATCTATAGAAAACATAATTAGGTTAGTTTTTGCTTAAATCTGGAAGAGACAGGGGATTGGGGCACAATAGCTAAAGGTTATAAGGTTGCTGTGATTTTTTTTGAGGTGTTAAAAATGTTCTATAGTTGACTGTGGTGATGATTGTACATATCTGTGAACATATTAAAAACTATTGAATTGCACAGTTTAAATTGTATGTTTTGTGAATTATATCTCAACAGAGTTGTTTATGAAACAATTCCTAGTAAGATTTTTAAAAAGTTGTTTTATATAAAATTCTCAATACACAGAACAGATGGAAGTGGTATTTTATTCGTATATTTTGTATAGTGTCAAATTTATCTACTTATAACAATAGCAATCATTTATTGAATTAACCTTAGTCATAAATTTTGCTATAGTGATTGCAAATGTGTAAACATTTGGTGTAAAATACATTTGAGTATGCATGTTGCTCTTTTGTAAATGGCTAAAAATGTTTTTTTAAATAAATGTGTCAAGCATTCAGAAAAGGATTCAGAAAATAAATTATATAACCAACAGCTAATACAATCCAGTTTTGTCAAATCTGCACACTTTGCATTATTTGCTTCAGATCTTTCTTTTAAGAAATAAAACCTGGCCGGCTCCGTGGCTTAGCAGTTGAGTGCGTGCACTCCGCTGCTGGCGGCCCGGGGTTCAGATCCCAGGTGTGCACTGACGCACCGCTTCTCTGGCCATGCTGAGGTCGTGTCCCACATACAGCAACTAGAAGGATGTGCAACTATGACATACAACTATCTAATGGGGCTTTGGGGGAAAAAAAGGAAGAGGATTGGCAATAGATGTTAGCTCAGAGCCGGTCTTCCTCAGCAAAAAGAGGAGGATTAGCATGGATGTTAGCTCAGGGCTGATCTTCCTCAGAAAAAAAAAAAAAAAGGTTATTTAAAAAAAAAAAAAAGGAAATAAAACCTAACAGAACCAGCTGAAGTTTCCTGCATTCCTCTCCCCATCCCATTTCCCTCTCTCTCCCTGAATTTAGTGTTTATTACTCCCATGAATGTTTTTATTTTTTCCCACCTATATATATATATATCGCTAGACAATATAGAGTACTGTTTTGTATGCTTATAAGCTATGTAAATACTACGATTTGGAATATATTGTTCTTCAACTTGCTTTCTTTTCATGCTATTTTTTTTTCCCAAATGTATACAAAAGAAGAGATATATGAGCCCCATGTATCCATATCCCAGCTTTAACAATGACCAGTTATGGCTACATGTACTTCATTAAAACCCACCCCCTTATTCTTACTCCTCTGAGTTATGTTAAAGCAAAACATACATCATGCAATTTCCTCTGTAAAAATTGCAAGATGTATCTCTAAAAGATAAAGACACTTAAAAAATCAACACTGTATTTTAGATCTATCCACGTGGTACGTGTAGCTCTACTGTCATTTTAACAGTTACATAAAATTTGATTACATGGGGAAAATACTTTGATTTATTTAACCATTGGCTTATTGATGGATGCTTAGGTTGATTCCACATTTTCACGAAAAACAATGATGTAATGAATGTTCTTGTACATGTCTTCTTATGCATGTGTGGGTATTTACCTGGAACTGGCATTGTTGGGTCATAGGTAGGAAAATCATACAATTCCCTTTTGTCCTGGAACAGTATCACATTTATTTTTCTTGTCTTACTGCGCTGGTCAGGAATTTCGGCATAATCCTGAACAGAGGCTGTGGTAATGGACATCTTTTTTTCTTTTTTTAATTTTATTTATTTATTTTTGCCCCCAAAGCCCCAGTAGATAGTTGTACGTCATAGTTGCACATCCTGCTAGTTGCTGTATCTGGGACGCGGCCTCAGCATGGCCGGAGAAGCGGTGCGTCGCTGGGCGCCCGGGATGGAACCCGGGCCGCCAGAAACGGAGCTCGCGCACTCAACCACTAAGCCACGGGGCTGGCCCTGTATCATTCTTGATTGGAATGGAATTCCTGATTTTAAGGTAATGTTTCTAATATTCCACTATCAAGTTTAACAATTTCTTCAGGCTTTTGGTAGACATACTTTATCAGGTTTGTCCATTTATGATTAATTTCAGCCATAAGGAACAGAAATCCCCCAAATAACAGTGACTTAAACACTTATTTCTCTTTGACAAAACAGTTCAATGCAAGCAGCCCGGGGCTGGTATAACAACTCTTCTACAAGAAGTTGGCAGTTTCTTCCAGTTCACTGCTCCACTCTCTTTATGGTGTGGCCCTTGTCCTCATGGTCCAAGGCAGCCTCTGGGTTCTACACAGGATAAGGAAGGGATGAAGAAGAGGCAAAAGATGCAGACCAGCTGTCTGTTAAGGAAGGCTCCCAGAAATTTGCCCTCATATCCCATTGTGACAGAGGCCACACCTGCAAGGGCAGCTGGGAGAGTTAGCCCTTATGCTGGTGGTGCAGGTGTCCAGCCAAAAATTCTATTACCAAACAAGAAGGGATGAACTCATTTAGGAGGATATATAGCAATCTCAGAATAAGGAAATGCTCTTGTGTTTGTAGTTTATTGAGAGTGTTTTTTTAAAAAACACAAATGGATGTTATTTTATCAATTGCTTTTTCTGCATTTATTGAGAGATCATAAGGTTTTTCTCCCTTAATCTGGTAATATGGTGAATTACATTAATAGATTTCTCTAATATTGAACAATCCTTGCATACCTGGTATAATTTGCAACTTAGTAATAATGTCCTATTTTTTGTAATTGCTACGTTTAATTTTCTGGGTTTACTTAGGATTTTTGCATTTGTGACATACTCTGTGCTATTAAGAGAGACTGATTTATAATTTCCTTTTTCCCTACTATTCTCGCCTGGTGTTGAGTTTAATACTGTCTCAGTCTTATAAAGTAAGTCGGTAAACATTCCCTCTTTTTTTTCTTCACCAGAGTATTTTAAGATTAGTATTTTGTGTTCCTCGAATATCTGGAAGAACTCACCTAAAAAGCCACCTAAACTTAGTGTTTTATTTTTAAGGTGTGAAACTACCAATTATTTAATAATTATAGGTCTATTGAGCTTTTCTATCTTTTCAGGCATCAATTTTGCTTCCAATTTTTGGCTATTATGAATAATACGGCTATGAATATTCATGTACAAGTTTTTGTGTGAACATATCTCTTCAGTTCTCTTAGCGATACACATAGGAGTAGAATTGTTGGGTCGTGTGGTGTCTATGTTTAACTCTTTGAGGAACCTTCAAACTGTTACCACAGAGGCTGCACCATTTTACATTCCCATCAGTCATGTATGAGGGGTCCAGTTTCTCCACATGCTTGCAAGTGTTTGTTATTTTCTTTCTTCTTCTTCTTCTTTTTTTTTTTTTTATTATAGCTATCCTAGTGGGTATGGAGTGGTATCTCATTGTGGTTTTGATTTGCATTTCCCTAAAGACTAATGATGTTGAGCATCTTTTCATGTGCTTATTGGCCATTTGTACATCTTCCTTGGAGAAATGTCTATTTAGATCCTTTGCCCATTTTTTAATTGAGTTGTTGGTCTTTTTGTTGTTGAGTCTTTAGAGTTCTTTATACATTTTGGATACAGCTCCCTTTCCAGAGATATCATTTGCAAATCTTTTCTCCCATTCTGTGGGTTGTCTTTTCACTTTCTTGATGGTGTTCTTTGAAGCACCAAAGTTTTTAATTTTGACAAGGTCCAGTTTGTCCATGCTTTGTTGTCATTTCTAAGAAACCATTGCCAAATCCAAGGTCATGAAGATTTACCCTTATGTTTTCTTATGAGAGTTTTATCATTTTAGCTCTTACATTTAGTTCTTTGATACACTTTGAATTAATTTTGACTGATTTTTGTTTGTTGATCCACTCTCTTATTTCCAAGATAAATTCTACTTGGTCATGGTGTATGATCCTTTTTATATGCTGCAGGATTCAGTTTGCTAGTATTTTGTTGAGAATTTTTTTTTTTTTTTTTGGTGAGGAAGATCAGCCCTGAGCTAACATCCATGCTAATCCTCCTCTTTTTGCTGAGGAAGACTGGCTCTGAGCTAACATCCATTGCCAATCCTCCTCCTTTTTTTTTTGCCCCCCAAAGCCCCAGTAGATTAGTCGTATGTCATAGTTGCACATCCTTCTAGTTGCTGTGTGTGGGACGCGGCCTCAGCATGGCCGGAGAAGCAGTGTGTCGGTGCGCGCCTGGGATCCGAACCCGGGCCGCCAGTAGCGGAGCGCAACCACTTAACCGCTAAGCCACAGGGCCGGCCCTCGTTGAGAATTTTTGCACCAATATTCATAAAGGATATTAGTCTATAATTTCCTTTTCTTGTATGTATTTGTCTGGCTTTGATATCAGGATAACACTGGCCTCATAGAATGAGTTAGGGATGTTCAGACCCAGGATTATTTAGAAGTATGCTCTTTCATTTCCAAGTGTTTGAATATTTTCCTGTTATCATTTTATTATTGATATCTAGTTTAAGTCCAGTATGGTCATACATTCATGGTTTTACTTCTTTTATATTTGTAAAGTTTAGTTTTATGACCCTGGATATAGTCTATCCTGGTGAATGTTCCGTGGGCCCTTGAAAAGAACGTGTATTCTGCTGTCGTTGGGTAGAGTGTTTTCGAAATGTCAATTAGATCCACTTGGCTGATGCTGTTGTTCAGTTACACAATGGCCTTTCTGATTTCCTGTCTACTAGTACTATTACTAACTGAAAGAAAAGTGCTATAGTTTCTAACTAGGATTCTCAATTTGTCTGTTTCTCCTTTCATTTCTGTCAGCTTTTGCCCTATGTATTTTGGAGCTCTGTTTTTAGGTGCATACACATTTAGGATTACAATGTCTTCTTGATAAATGACTTCGCCCCTTGTAATTTTCTTTGCTCTGAAGTCTGCTTTTCTGATATTAATACAGCTACTCCAGCTTTCTTTTGGATGTTTTCCGCATGGTGTATCTTTTCCCTTTTCTACTTCTAACCAATTTATGTCATTATATTTGAAGTAGGTTTCTGGTAGACAGCATATAGTTAGGTCTTGTTTTGTTTCTGTTTTTATCCTTTCTGACAATTTCTTTTAATTGATGTGTTTAGACCATCTCCGTTTAATGTCACTATTGATCTGTTTGATTTAGGTCTACCATTTTATTAATTTTCTGGAGTTTTTTTTGTTTCTCTATTTCCCTTTTCCTGTCTCCTTTTGGGTTATTTGAATGCTTTTTAGTGTTTTGTTTTAATTTATCTATTGTTTTTTTGACTATATCTCTTTGTGTAGTTTTTTAGTGGCTGCTCTATACATACATAACTTTTCAAGTCTACTTAGAATCAATATTTCACTACTCCAAGTGGAATGTAGGAACCTTATCACCATATAGGTCTCTTTACTCTCCCTGCTTTATGCTGTGGTTATTATATATTACATCAACATACGTTGAAAATCCCACCAAACAATGTTATATTTTTTTGCTTTCAACCATCAAACATAGTTTTAAAACTTAAGAGAATAGTCTATTGTATTTTCTCAGAAGTTACCATTTCTATTGCTTTCCCGTCAATCCTGATATTCCAAGTTTCCTTCTGGTATTATTTCCCTTCTGTCTGAAGAACTTCCTTTAGTAATTCCTTTTGAGTAGGTATGCTGGGAATGAATTCTTTTAGTTTTCCTTCATCTGAGAATGTCTTCATTTCACCTTAATTCCTGAAGGATATTCTCACTGGATAGAGAATAATGGGTTGACATACTTTCTTTTCATACTCTAAAAATATTCCACTTCCTTCTAGCCCTCATGGTTTCCAACGAGAAATTTACAGTCATTTCAATTGTTGTTTTCCTCTAACAATGTATGTTTTTTCTCTGGCTGCTTTCATGATTTTTTTCTTGTATGTTGTTTTCGACAGGTTATTTAGAATGTGTCTGGGTATGGATTTCTTTGGGTTTATCCTGTTTGTGGTTCACTGAGCTTATTGAATTTCTAGGTTTATATCCTTTGCCAAATTTTGGAAGTTTCCAGCCATTATTTCTTCAAATATGATCTGTCCACGTTTTAGCTTTATTTTGTGGGAGAGATGGGGCAGAGTATGTTACTCTATCTTATTTGGAAACAGAAACTTAAAGTCCATTTTGATTAATATTAATATGGCTACACTATCTCTTTTTTCTTGGTTAGAATTTGCCTAGTATAAATTCCCATTCCATTACTGCCAATATTTCTGTATGCTAATATTTATATATCTTTGGCTTTTAATTATTTAATCTAACACTCTCCTTTAACCTATGACTTTTGTCCATTTACATTTATTGTGATTAATTATATATTTTGGATTGTGCTCTTTATGTGTCTTCCTTTTCCTCCTTTATTGTTTTCCTTTAGATTGGTTAAGTTTTCTGGTTTTTCTTCTCTCCAGCCCCCACTGCATATATTGCTTTGGAGGTTATACATTCTATCTCATTCTCTTTGTAGATTACTCTTAAAAATTTAACTTGTATACTTGAACTAACAGTGTCTACAGTACATGTCTATTCTCTTGACTAATAAAAGGAACTTATCTCCTATTGGTGTCCAATACTTTACTTGCATCTTTGTATATTCTAAAATTGGTTATTGTCATTATTATTAAATTTACTCACGTTTACTCATTTTTCTTTGGATGTTCTGTTTATTATTGCTTCTTCTCACCATGTCCTCCTGTGTTATAATACATGTCACAGGATATACAGAATAAATATATATTGGCTATATATCTATACATAGATATGTATTGATATGTATTCAGTCTATAACAGTCTGTTAGTAATAAACTCTCTGTCTGTCAAAAATGACCTTTTTTTACTCTTGCTTTTCAATAATAATTTAGCTAAATAAAGAATTCTGGGTTCACTCTTATTTTCTCTTAGCATTTTGAAGATACTCTTCAAGATAGTCCTCTGACTTCTAATGTTGCCGTTGACAAGTCTATTGGCAGTGTAATTGTCATTCCTTTGAAGGCAATCTGTCTTTTCTCTCTGATTGCCTTTAAGATCTTCTTTATGGTGTTTGGCAGTTTTGCAATGATGTGTATGGGCATGGATTACTTATCTTACCTGCAATCAGTGCTTTTTGAAACTGAGGATTTATATTTTTCACAAAAGTTGGAATTTTGTAGACATTATCTCTTTAAATATGTCCTCTCCACCGTCTACTTATTCTCTTCCCCATGGAACTCCTTTTAGATATAAGTTGCACCTTCTCATTCTATTCATGTTTTCTCTCTGTATCAGTAAGCTTTTGCTGCATAACAAATCAGCCCAAAATGTAACAGCTTAAAATAACAACCATTTATTTAGCTCATGATTCTGTATATCACCAATTTGGGCTAGGCTCAGTTGGGTGGTTCTTCTGTCTTGGCTGAGCTTACTCATGCATATCCGGTCAGCTAGGAGTTGGCTGGTCTAGGATGGCTTCAGTTCTTACGGCTATTCTTTCCTTCACATAGTCTCTCATCCTCCAGCAGACTAGTCTGGGCTTATTAACTAAGGATTTCAAGAGAGTGACTGGAAACACAAAAGACCTCTTGAGGCCAAAGCTTAGAACCAACATCACTTCTGCCACATTTTATTGATCAAACGAAGTTGCAACGGCAGCTTAGATTCAAGAGGTTGGGGGAAAGGCTCTACTTCTTGATGGGAGGAGCTGCAGCTGCAAAACCACATTGAGGAAAATTTAATTTTATAAAATTAAGAAAGTAACATTTATTATACCCCTGTATTTGTGGCCTATACACGATAGTGGTGTAGAGAATAAACCACTATCCCAAGGAACCAACTGGGATCAGAGTGGAATAATTTTGACCATTTTTGCAAGCAATCTACAATATTCCCTGTCATGGTCACTGGTTTTTGTTTTTGTTGTTGTTTTTCAACTCTGTACTTCTCTGTGGAGAAATGATCTAGTTCACTAAATCTCTCTTCAACTATGGCTAATTTTCTGTTTAACCACCCACCAAATTTTTAATTTAAATGACTATATTATCCATTTCTAGGAGTTCTATTTGATTTTTCTCACATCTGCCTATTTTTTTCATAGGGCCATTTTTCTCTCATGTTTTTTACTCCTTCCTTTACCATTTTAAACATACTTATTTTACAGTCTCTATCAGATTGTTCTTGAGTGTTTAATCTTGATGTTTGTGTATCTACTGACTTTTGATCATGGTTGATAGTTTTCTTCTATGCACAATGAACTTATCGTCAGCAGAGCTTATCTGTGGGAGTCCTTCAAGGCCTCAGTTGAGGACCTGTTCCTTTAGAGCAAGTTTTGAGTTTGTTTCTAAGTACCCCAAAGATATTGCTAAGCTTGGCACCAATATATATGTTAATTTCCAAGTTTTAGGGTTACATGGTAGAGTTAATTTGAATCTAAAACTTGTGTAAGCACTTGCTCTTGGTAACAAACTCTCAGGAGGGATTTAAAAAAAATTCTACCAGCCCAGGTTGAGACAGACAAATTTCCTTTTTGTCTTTCTGTGCCTAGAGGTCTTTTCTTTTTTTCCTAGCACATTATTTCACTGAGGGTATAGCCCTCAACAGCTCCAGCTTTGGTTGGGGTCTCTGTTTCAATGCCCACTTTGGGTAGGTCCAAGGCCTCACCATCTCTGGAGGACAACCTGCCCCAGTGTCTGCCTGTGCCCTCCCCACCCTCTTCACTTCTGGCTCTTAGGTATTTCCTTTTGTTTGTTGGTGGGTGTTTGTTTGGACGTTTTTCGTTTTTGTTGTTTTAACCTAGCTTTCCTAGGTGTGCAGAGCAGGATGGTTTTCAGGTTATCCAATCTACTATACTGCTCAAAACAGAAGTCCAAATATAAACAAATGCTAATTTTTTTTCCTTAAGAATCAGAATCATCAATTTTCCAGGCCCTCAAAGCAAGTAGAAGCTCTGCAGAGCACAGTTTGAAAACCACTGATGCAGAAGGGAGAGCCCAGGCTTCCTGCTGCCTGCTTCCACAGTGCCAGCCCTAGCACTCTCTGCTCTGTGACTTGGGAGAAGTTACTTTGCTTCTCTGAGTCTTCCTTTTCCCTTCTGTATGATAATCATACATAACTCCCAGGGCCACAGAGAGATTTGTGTGGGAACGCATATGGAAAGCCCTGGCCCTGGATGCTTGAGGTGGGGGTCTCTCCAAATGGCAGTCTTTGGTATAATCTGGAACATTTCCCTAGGTGTAACATCCCTCTGCCCAGCCAGGTGAATGGAGGACTGGCTGGTGACAGGTTTCCAGCCGTGTTGCAGGCTGTTTTAAGCCACAGGCCAAGGATCAGTACAGACAGATGGTCTCCCCAAGCGGAACCCCAGACCCAGAGGTCCTTTCCTATCCATTTCTGGGAGGACAGGCCAGGCTGGCCACACCTGATGCCAGTGTTCTCCGACAGCTCTGGGCGGAGACCCCTCGAGAAGGCATCCCGCCCCTCCCCACTGATCTCCATTTCCAGACAGCCCATCCCGGGTTGGGTGTGGCGGTGGTTGGAGGACCCCCATCTTCTCCCCCAGACCCCGGGACCAGGATGGGGGACATCCCAGCGGAGGCGGCGCCCCCGGGGAGGCCCCTGCACGGGAAGAAAGGCATTTCTGTCTCGCTCTGAATCCGCCTCGGGTTTCGCACTTCCCTTGCCGGGACAATCCCGACCTTCACCGTGAAGGGACTTTTGCAAACACACACACGCACATGTATTTTTGGAAGAAGGGGAAAAATTCCAGGAGAAGCTCTGCTCGGTTAAAAATGAAGTGAAGATTATATGCAGCATGAAAGCCGAGCGGGGCCGCTGGGGCGCAGACAGAAGGCCTTTTCATCGCGCCGGGCCGCGCGCCGCCGGCAGCTGCCAACACAAACGCGGCGGAACAGAACCTGCGGAGCCGCCCGCTGCGGGCCGCGCCCCGCTTCCGCTCTGCTGACGCGCCCCGACCGCCGGGGCGGGACCCGAGCCGCGCGGGGCCCAGAGCCTCCCGTCTCCGCACTGCCTGCCTCCCCTCGCTGGGACCGTCCCTCGCTCCTGGGCTGCTCGTCCTCATCCAGCCCCTGCGCATCGTGGGCGCGCAGTGGACTCAAGGCAGCCTCCTCCGTGAAGCCCGCCTGGGTTATCTCTGCGCTGGACTCCCACAGGCCATACCTGGGCCTTCCTCGTGCCCCTGTCAGGCCCGAGCCCCCAGCAAGGTCTGTGTCCCTCCTGCAGCCCCTCACCCACTGTGAACCTCTCCTACCCCCGACGTATCGGTGGGGCACAGACAGGGTCCGTGCCTGCCACCGCCCTGGATGCCGAGTGCTCCCTATGGAAACCCCCCCTGGAGGATGGGCAGCCTAATGGTTTGGTAACCCGGGATTCTAACTCCCATTAATGTTGGGAAAGCCCATTCAAGCCCACCTGTAAAATGGACACAGTTAAGTCATCCTTCCCTGCATCTGAGGACTCGTGTGAGGCCGAGGAAAGAGGCTGTGGCGAGGTAAGCGCAGCCTGGGATCTGCAGAGTGGCTGGGCCTTTCTCTATGAGACGTGCACTCCCGGCCACTGCCCGGATCTGTCCTCCTCTCCCTCCCTCAGGAGTTGCCTCCCACCCCCTCACGGGAAGATTAATCACTGTTCAGCAGCCCCAAGACTCCCTGTAGTGGGAGAGGTTGTGTCAGCCCACAGCCCGGCCTCCGCGGACCCTTCCTCCCAGGTCCGCCTCATCACTTGGCTCCGCCCCAATGCGGGAGGGCACTAATCCTATTGGCCAATCAAAGAACACTACCCACCTTCCTGATTGGTTCAGGGATGGGTAGTGACCCACCGTAAGCCAATCAAAGCTTTCCCTGTGAAAGCCGACGTGAGGCTCCGGGTCTTGGTACCCGGAACGGGTGAGGTGGAGGCTGCCGGGGGGTTCGCCTGACCCCGGGAAGCAGAGGTGAGAGATGCAGCGGGTGAGGGGGCAAGCGAGGAGGAGGAAACCCAGAGAGACAGAGACATCATCCTGGGGGACGGGGTGGAGGGGGTCCCAGGATCCTGCTGTGCAGCGGGCAGAGCCACCTCTGGACCACCCAGGACAACAGCCAATCCATTCTCTTTTGGTTTGGGCCAGTTTAAGTTGGTTTCTGTCCGTTGGAATTGAAGGAGTCCCACCCAGTATCCTCACCCGACCTGAAAGCAAAGCCTGAGCCCCTGCACAGGGTATCTGTGGCCTTCACAATGTGCGCCCTGCTTCCCTTGCCGGCCTTGGGCCGCCTCACGCACGCCCGTCGCTTTCCCATGTACAGAGGACTTCCACAACATGCTGGGAGGTGACCCTGACCACAACCCGGGAGCCAGGGGAGGAACCTGAGCTTCAGTATTAGGGGCTGTATCCAAGGTCACATAGGGATTAGAGATGTGGATGAACTGCAGCCAAGTCCTCTCAGAGCACAGCCAGTCTCCTAGCCGCCGGGGCCGTACTCCCTCCGCCCTCCTCCCACCTCGCCTAGGACTGGCTGCTTCCGAACCACACTCGGGCATCCCCACAGCACACTGTGGCTCTGACCCTCCCTCCTCCTCTCTGCTGAACTTAGTCCTTCACAGCTCTGCGTGTGCCCGCCTCCGCCTCCTCTGAGCCTGCAGCCTGCACTGGTCATTTGGCACTTGTGCCTTAGTTGCTGTGGGCTGGGTTGCTGCATTCCCACCTTGCTCCCCCTCACCCAGAGTCAGGGGCTGAAGGCGGGAACCTGTCCTATGCTGCTTTGGATTTGCCTTCTGACTATGTCAGGGCTAGAAACCACGGGATGTGACAACGGATGAGATTTGGGAAGTGAGGGCAGGAGAGGAGAGTCAAGCATGGTGACCTTTAGGTTTATTTCTGGCTGGGCTGTTATCACTAACCCACCTCAGGAAGGTGAAAGGAGGCCCAGGTTACCCAGGAGAGACCAGGAGGGTGGTCCCAAGGCCCCTGGGGATACAGCATTGAAGGTCCAGAGAGGGCAGGGCTGGAGGAGGAGGGTTGGGAGGTTCTGAGGTAAAGATGGAGGCCGAGGCCTTGGGAGTCGATGAGTTTACCCAGGATGAACTCATTCCTGTGGAAGAGAAGATGATCAAGGACAGACCCCAACATTTAAGGGACTGGCAGAGGACAAGGGAGAGGAGGAAAGGAGGAGAAGAGGAGGAAGGGGGTCATTGAAGGAGACTGGGAGAACAAGGAGAGTGGGTTGTAAAAGCCACATGAGAAGGAATTTTAAGAAAGGACTGTTCCAGAGTGGCAAATGATCTCAGGGGTCCATGGGAAGACTTCTTTCCAGAAGGAAGGGGCCCCCAAGACAGTCAGCTCAGGGGTCACTGAGGACCTAGGTCAGAGTAGTGTCCATGGAGTGGTGGTGCTGAGGTCTGACAGCAGTGGGCCAAGGGGCAACTGACGGAGGAGATACTGAGAAGCAAGTGCAGACCACTCGGCCAAGCCTGGCAAACGTGGATTAACAAAAGGAGAGACACCCTGAAAATTACGAAACACCACTGAGAGAAATTAAAGAAGACCTAATAAATGGAAAGACGTTCATGTTCATGGATTAGAAGACAATATTGTTAAAATGGCAATACTCCCCAAATTGATCTACAGATTCAATGCAATCCCTACCAAAATCGCACCAAAATCTGCCTTTTTTTGCAGAAATTGACAAGCTGATCTAAAAACTCATAAGGAAAAATGCAAGGAACTCAGAATCCTAAAACAAAATTGAAAAAGAAGAACAAAGTTGGAAGACTCACAATTCCTGATTACAAAACTTACTACAAGGCCACAGTAATCAAGGCTGTGTGGTCGTGGCATAAGGACAGATGTATAGAGCAGTGAAATAGAATTGAGAGTCCAGAAATAAACCCAAAATCCATGGTCAACTGATTTTTGACAAGGGCACCAAGACCATTCAGTGGGTCTTGAATAATCTGTTCTACAAATGGTCCTGGGAAACTGGATATCCACATGCAAAAGAATGAAGTTGGACCCTTACTTCATACCATATACAAAAATTAACTCCTAAATATAAGAGCTAAAACTATACAATTCTTAAAGGAAAACATAGGGGTAAATCTTTATGACCTTGGATATGGCAATGGATTCTTTTATATGACACCAATAGCATAAACAACAAAAGAAAAGATAGGTAAATTTGAACTTCACCAAAACTTTTGTGCTTCAAAGGACACCATCAAGAAAGTGAAAAGACAACCTACAGAATGGGATAAAATTTTTATAAACCATAAATCTGATATAAGACTAGTTCCAGAACATATAAAGAACAATAAAAAGACAAATGATTCAATTAAAAAATGGTCAAAGGATCTAAATAGACATTTCTCCAAAGAAGATATACAAATGGCCAACCAGCACATGAAAAGATGCTTGACGTCAATTGTCATTAGGGAAATACAAATCAAAACCACATGAGATATCATTTCACACCCACTAGGATGGCTATAATGAAAAAAAAAAAAGAAAAGAAAATAATAAGTGTTGGCAAGGATGTGGAGAAATCAGAACCCTCATACGTGGCTGGTCGGAATGTAAGATGGTGCAGCTGCTGTGGAAAATAGTATGGCTGTTCCTCAAAAAATCACATGTGGAATTACCACATGACCCAACAATTCCATTCCCAGGTATACACCCCAAGGAATTGAAAACAGATGTTCAAACAAAAATATACACAAATGTTCATAGTAGCATCATCTATAATAGCGAAAAAGCAGAAACAAACCAAATGTCTATCAAGTGATGAATGGATAAACAAAAGGTGGTATATCCACACAATGGAACATTACTCAGCCATAAAAAGGAATGAAGTACTGATACATGCTACAACGTGGATGAACCTTGAAAACATTATGCTAAAGTGAAAAAAGCCAGACACAAGAGGCCACATATTGTATGATTCCATTTATATGAAATGTCCAGAATAGGTAAATCCCTAGAGGTGGAAAGGAGATTGGTGGCTGGCAGGCCCTGAGAGGAAAGGAGAATGGGGAGTGACTGCTAACGGGTATGGCATTTCTTTTTCGGGGTGATCAAAATATTCTTGAATTAGATAGGGTGATGGCTGCACAACTTTGTAAACATGCTAAAAAGAAACCCCACTGAATTGTGTACCTTAAAAGAGTGAAATTTAGGGGCCAGACGGTGGCATAGTGGTTACATTCGTGTGCTCCGCTTTGGCGGCCTCAGGTTCGTGGGCCCGGATCCCAGGTGCGGACCTACGCACCGCTTATCAAGCCATCCCACATACAGAACAGAGAAAGATTGGCACAGATGTTAGCTCAGCAACAATCTTTCTCAAGCAAAAAGAGGAGGATTGGCAACAAATGTTAGCTCAGGGCCAATCTTCCTCACCAAAAAATCAAGAGTGAAATTCACGGTATGTGAATTATGTCTCAATTTTTTTAAAAAGGAGGAAGAATACATGAAGCTATCGTCTTGTAAAAATTGTTAACTCTCCTGGAAGGATAACTAGGAAACCGCCAACAGTGAGAGGGGACTAGGATTGGGGTGGGGGCAAGGATGGGAGGGAGTGCGCTTGTACATCGATTTTGAATCCTGTGAATGGATTACATTGTCAAGAAGTAAATAAAGAGAATAAAATCAAAGGAATCTGGCTGTGGGGGAAAGGAGGATACAGGACTGAAGGAGTGTTCCATTAGGAAGGAGAGACTGGGTCACGTTTGGAGGCAAAAGGGAAGAAACCTAAGTCACCAAGAGAGGATGGCTGATGAACCAACCGGATGGGGCCAGGAGCAACCACACAGAAAGGGTGACTGCTGCCCCTGAGGACCCAGGGAGGAGGTGAGGCGGGCAAGGACACGGAAGGGGTGGGGGTGAGGGGATGGGGGACTTATTTCACGCCAGTGGCCTTTATTTTCTCCGTGGAGGAGGCGGCCAGTTCACCAGGACTGGAGAGATGAGTGAGGGGCGCTTGGAAGGAAAGGGGCCTGAGCCTCCAGGGCGAGGTTAGGAAGGGCCTCTCATGGAATCAAAAAAGGCCCCAGTGACGCAGGACAGGGCTGCTGAGCAATTCTGAGGTTGGAAGCGCACTGTGGTGATTCTCACATCCACTCCACGGAGCCTGAGTAAGGCTCTTTGTGCGCTGGGGCACACTGTGCTACTGACGGCTGGCAGCTATCGGCTGTGGCCGCGCAGGGGTCGGCCCACCTAGGCGTCTGTCTGCTTTACATGCCAAATGTCGAGTGGGTGGGGGACGCGGGCCTTCCAGCGCCCATGGGAGGGAGGGCCCGTGGGGGCTGGGCCCCTTGCAGGGCTGCATGAGAAGCAGGGGTGGAGGTTCACAGCCCTAGCAGGGGTGCGCAGTGTCGGTAGTGCCCTGGGGAATCCCGCCGTCTCTGGGATGGGACTGAATTGGTTAGGGCCATGAGAAGAGGTGGTGGACGTTCCTGTGGCCTTCAGTCCTCTCAGTCAACTGAGTTTTCTGACAACTATTCACAACTAAGTCGGAAACTCTCCCTGCATTTCCAGCCAACCAGTTGCTGTCTGCTGTGCCCATGTGCTCTCCCGACACCCGAGGATGCCATTGGATTTTCACAGCCAGCACGGAGGGTGGTAGCCCCGTCGTTATGGTGGAGAAGCAAGGCACTCGACTTCGTCCACGGGCCCTCGGTCCTTCTCTGGGTCAGTGACCGTCCTCAGATCCACAGCCTGTAGATGCACCTGGGGTCCCATGGCTGGGGTGTGAGCCGGCACAAACCACGGGCCCCCACCTGCCTTGACGGATGCTGTCCCCCGGCCTGCACCCCAGCACTGGCCCTGCCCTTTTTAGCAGTCACTGCACCCACGGCTCATACTGAGCTCAGTCACCCCAGGGTTGTCTTTTTTCTTTTTCAAGGGTCCTTGAACTAGATTTCCTTGACACAGCAGACCAGTGCAGACCTCATTCCCAGCCACCTGTTCTGCATTATCTTTCTAATTTGTCTACAAGGATTTGTGAGCTATGTGGACATATCTCACAAATGAGATCCATTTATTCCTTCAACAAACCAGGGCTCCTATTAGACTGTGCTGGGGAACGGAGAGCCAAAGTCAGGTGAGACACTGTCCCTGCCCTGGAGGAGCTCACAGCCTGGTGGAAGGCAAGCCAGATCAACTGGCTACCTACCGCAGTGTGACGGGAACCAGCGGCCAGGGCATCTTAGAGGCAGCTAAGTCAGGGTGTTCAGGGGAGACTGCCTGGAGGAGGTGGAGCTTAAGTTGTTTTTTTCTCTCCAGGTTTATGCATGTATTTTTTACTACCTTATACATGTAGTTTTTGTAGAAAGAAATTAAAATGGTTTTTAAAAACATGAGAAATATTTTAATACCAAGGAAAGAGGAAAGTTTCTGTGGTTTTATCTGCTGGATCGGGGACAGAGAAATTCACTCTCGTGCTGCGTAGCCCTTTTCCATGATTGTTGGGACAGCCGATGGTTAGCTGGGGACACGTGTCTCTTGACTCCCAGTCCT
Source organism: Ceratotherium simum simum (assembly GCF_057802395.1). NCBI lineage: Eukaryota > Metazoa > Chordata > Mammalia > Perissodactyla > Rhinocerotidae > Ceratotherium > Ceratotherium simum. Next base: position 43,016,161 of record NC_141925.1, on the reverse strand, counting down.
CTACGGTAGACTTGTGAGCCTTGGGGGCTTCCGCTCAGGATCCTGTCTTCCACTAAGCTTTGGAAGAGAAGTAGAGAGGAAGTTTGAGAGAGCACGCAAGGAGGCCCAGAGGTGTGGAGTGGTGCGAACATTTAGGAATCCGAAGCAGCCCGGGGCGGCTGGAAGGCAAGGAGCCTGGCAGAGAGTCGCTGGAGGGGGGCCAGGCCTTCTGTGCTAAATTAGGGAGTTTGAACTTTATCTCAAAGGCTGCTGGGAGCTAGTGAAGCATTTGAGCCGGGGCAGGACAGGGCTAGCTAGTGAGGAGGGATGGTGGAGCCAGGTGGGGACTGCGGAGGCCGGCTGAGAGGGTGTCACAGGATCAAGGTGGGAAGTCGTTAGCGTCTGGTCCAGGCAGAGCACAGAGATGAAGAGTTAGGGTGATACAAGGGACATTAAGGAAGCAAAACCCTCTTCCTCGGTGCCTGACGGGATGAGGCTGAGTGGGAGGGCCGGCAGGACCCGAGAGCCTGGCTCCAGGGCCTGGGCGGGGGACGGGGGCAGCAGCAGCTTCAGGGAAATGACTTTCATTTTCCTGACGCGCAGGATGCTGAGTTCACTCTGTACGTGTGGGGGTCTCATGAGCCACCTAGGAGTCCTTCCAACACAAACCAACCAGACAACAGTGAGCGTGGTGAGCCTGCTCTTCAAGGGCAGATAAGGACTCCGGCAGATCTGCACTCATTCATCCATCTCACAGTTCACCTCAAAAGGTTCTCAGAAACCAACTCCAGGTTGCGCATCAGGAATCTGGATTCAGACTCGGCTAGCATCCAGGGAGCCCCATCACCAAGTGAGCGGCCCCCTCCTGGCACAGCCCCCAGGGTTGCTGCAGAGACGCTGGGTCCCTAGGCAGGAGGGAGTTTGGGGCTCTTTCTGGGGCCACGTGGCCCCTTTTCCAGAAGCTAAGCAGCCATTGTCTGGAGTCTGTCTCCTGGTGCTGCTTGTTTCCAGGGTTCCTCAAAGAGCAGCCACACAGCCACACCCGCTCCCCAAGTCCTTCCCTGCTTGGATGGTGAACTTTTTGGGTCTCCACGTTTCTTCTCCCTTAGAAGGGCACGTGGACCTCAGTCTGGGAGGTGAGGGCAGGCTCAGCAGGCGGGCGCTGGTGAGGGAGCAGGATGGGGACACGGAGACGGGACTCAGGTCCTTGCCCATCTGCAGCTGCACTTCTAGTTTGAAGGGTTGTGAATTAAGACTATGACATTCACAAGAAAGATGAAATAGTTCTTGGTTTATTACAATATTTCTATCATATTGTATTGTTGTCTGTCTGCTGACATTTCTGTCTCTTTCTAGAGTGTTTGCCTCCTATGCCAAAAACATGAGGTTGTGTACACACACACACGGGCATTTTTGCTTCACTAATGCTTTGGATCAAGTGCAACTGCTCACCAGTGTTATGTCATTAACATGACTGAGCTGACCAGAGCCATCAGAGAGGTCAAGGTGAGCTTCTTACCCAGGTCAGGAGGGAGACGGAGCTGAGGGAAGAGCGCAGCCTCTCCCTGCACCAGCCGGCTCTTGAGCCCCAGGAGAACAGGAGTCTCCAGGGCTGGTCTTCACCGGGGGAAGAAGAGCCTTCAGGGCTCCCCAGTGCCGAAAGGAGGGTCCGATTTTTCAGCCTGACACTCATGGCCTGCTGGGATCTTGTCCCGTCTGCGACACGCCTGCACACGAGACCTATCATTTTATCAATTGCCTGGGCAGGGCTCCATGCTCCTGCCCTCTCCACCTGGAGCAGCTCCTTCAGGCTCCCTTGATACGATGCTGCTCGAGTCACCTCCCGGCAAAGCCTGTGCAGCCCCTCTAGCTTTGGGCGTAAGACCGACTACACCTGCCCCTTTTCCTACTCTTAGAGGTGGGTCCTGACACTCAGCACGGATCAGTCCTCACTGAGGGACCGTGTTCATCAGGTGGGGAGAGAGAGAGAGAGGCTGAGTGCCCTTCTCAACAGGCCTCCACGCCCCCCGCAAGGCAGCTGCCCTGGCACACGAGCCCAGGTCCCTTGCTGTGGCTGAGGTGGGCCACAGTTTCTCAGGGGCCCCCTAGCTTGCGCTGAAAGCATAAAATGGGTTATGTCGCCACCAACTGCCTGGTTTACTCAGCAAAAGTCAGCCAGGGCCTTGTGGCCTTTGTCGAGAGGGAAGAGAGCGTTCAAATCCTTTCAGGAGACAGCAACCCCTTGGGGGAGAGAAAGGGGAGAGGCCCTGACAACCTAGTGGGAGGGCCACGCTCCAGGTGAGACCTGCTCTAGCTCAGCGCCACCCGCGTGAACTGGCGAGTCCCCCTCCCCTGGGCCTCAGCCACCTTCTCTCAGATGAGGTGAAGTGTCGGTGCTGGTCGATTCCACTGCGGGGGAGGGTTGGAGTAAGGAAAGCAAGGCTCTCAGAGGAGGGGCTGACACCACGGCTGTGGTTTGACCACGACCAAGCCTGCTGGAGAGCCACAGGCGCCATCCAAACCAGTCCCACCACAGCTGGTGAGGCAGGCAAGGCAGTGATGACACCCGGGCTCTGACGAGGGGGAGCAGGCGGCTGTGGGTCAGTTTCTTGGCTCTCTACGCCAGCTTTTCCCTTCCTGGCTAAGTGTGGGTGCTACTGCTCGCCTCCCAGTTGTCGTGAGAGTGAACTGAAGCGATGCTGCAGGGGCCCCGGCCGGCCCCACAGATGGCGGCTGGCATTACCCTGACACCACACTGTCCAAGACGCCACAGGGAGACTGGCTTCGTAACACCTCACAACATAGACACTTTGCAAGAACGCATTCAAAGACAAAGACACACACGAAGCACATTAACAGGGCTGCCTATGGGAGAAGATATGGGGACACGAGAATAAGTACATAAATAGAATAGGAGGGCCTTGCACAGATGGGTGCTGATGAAGCACCATGACCGAGGAACAGAATTAACTCTATCCTCTGCACCTGAGATTAAAAAGGGGGCATAAACCCCAAAACCTCAGGTGAAAAGTGGCTTACTGAGAACTGTGTGACGTGGCTAGACAAGGCCAGTGCCCCCAAAAGCCACCTTGGTTGCCACGTGCTGCCCGCCTGCGTGGGAGCACTTTCAGCAGTTCTTTACTGGAGATCCTCACTACACCAGCTGGCTTCCCTGTCCTCCAGGGCCCACATCTCCCTGACAAACAGACCACACCACTGTCCTAGTCCGACGCACGCATGGTGGGTTAGGGTTAGGTGGCCTTCCTTCAAAGTGCTCCTCACGCGTGCCAACGTGTGCCGAAGGGCGCCCATCACACTGCCACCTGTCCTACCCCTCCAATTCATCCTCCACCATCTACACTGCAGCCAGGTGCCTTTCCCTCTAAGCTTTTTAATTACACTAATGACAGAGAGAACAAAGCAGGGAACCCTCCTTGGCCTCCCGTGCTGCACTGGCCAGGAGTGACCACTGTTAAGTTTGGGGCACATTCTTCAGTCCTTCCTGTTGATAATACACATAAATGTGCTCAGATTCCATGTATTATTCTCCAGGTTCTATCTAAGTCCTCAAAGCCACCAAGTGTCCCCAGGACAGCTGTGCTGACTTCTCTCACCACCCCCTTTGAAGGACTTACAGTTGTCTCCGTGTTGTCATGTCACCCACAGTCGGGCAGCAAGCACCCTTCTGGTCCACAGTGTAAACGCTGTGGAAGGACAGAGTCCCACACGCGGCTTTACTGGGTTGAAGAGTGTGTGTTCTTGAACTTGTAATACTTTCAAAGTGCCTTCCCATAAGGTTTACCCCCGAGTGATCTGAGACACCCATCCCGTGACACTCCTCTGCTGAAGATCAAGCCTGGAGAGGAGCCTGAACAGAGGGCAGGCAGTGACGGGTCAGGTCCCACCCCCGTCCTGTGTGCAGCCGCACACGTGTGTGTGCATGTGTTGTGGAGTGGAGGCAAGGCCGGGGACAGGAGTCAAGTGGCAAGAACTGAGGTAGCGGAGGTGGACGAGGGCTAAGGAGTGAAGACACCACTCAAGGACGGCAGGACTGACCCTTAGACTGTTTGGGCTGTGTGGCCACACCAGAGGCCAAAAGAGGAAAGAGAACAGCTGGGTGGATGACCTTTCCAGCTGCTGAAATAGGGCTGGGCAGAATGGGCTGGCTGGAGCGTGGGTGTGGGGGAAGGCAATGGTTTTGGTCTGGGCCCTCCTGAATCTGGAGGGACTGAGGAACATTGACCCCAGGTGAAGCCAGGCTGTGGTCATGAGGTCTGGAGGTGCAGATCTAGGAACCAGCAGCAGGTTCTCATGGCCCTTACAGAGCACACTCTTCTGAGGCTATCACCCCAGCACCCTGGGCTGCAGGAAGCACCCTGGAGGGGGACAGGAGTCTCCTGGGGAGACCTCTCGGCACCCTGGTCCCTGGCAACACCCCTTTGCCCTCCCTCCCCAGGCAGAGAGGCAGGGCCCCCTGGCTCCAGGAAGACTTGGCTTCTGTTCTCTAAGCCAATCCTGCCAGAAAGGGAGGCACTGGAAGGTGGGGCACAGGCTGGGTGCCCCCCAGGTCAGGGAGCACACCCAGCCCTCCAGCAAGGCCCATGGTCTGGCTGGGTCACTTGTCAAAACCTTGGTCATTGATTGTTTGAATGACATGTGAAATGCTCTACAGTGTTTTCTGAAGGGTGACGGGTAGGAGGGGTGGCCAAGCGGGGAGAGGAAACCCAAGAATGTGGAACTTGGGAATTCAGGGAAGACAGTGTCTCAAGAATGAGGAAGTCTCAAAGTATGATGCAAGTATGATAAAGAGAGAAATGCCCGCTGGGTCAGACTGCCGAGCAGGTCAGGGGTGAGATGGCGGGGAGGCAGTGGGCTGAGGAATAACTGGCAGTGAGAGAGTGGAGAAAGCCAGTGTAGACAGCACCCTTGAAGAAGGCTGGCCAGGAAGGAAGAGGGTCAGGGAGGGTAAAGACAGAGGGCCTGGCGCTGATCAAAGGATCCAAGGGCAGCGTGGGTGCTGTCAGAACACAGAGCTGTGGGCTGGACGGCAGGGGTGGAAGCAGAACCGACCGACAGGGGTGTGGGGCTGCCAGGAGGGAGCGCGGAACACAGGAGAGGCACTGAGGCCCACTCGGGAGTCAGCGAGTCCCAGGGGACAGGGAGCCCCGGGGCACACAAGTGCAGGAGGATGGAGTGGCTCCAAGGTTTCCCAGTCACTCGTCTCGCAGCAGCTCCCCACAGAAGGGAGCAGGTGCCAGCGAACCCCAATCCAAGCGCACAGCACTCACCATCAGGTAACTCGGAAAGAACTGCCCCGGCTCTAGAAAACAAACCCGAGACCCACTCCTGCTGACACAACTGGTCCTAAGGAATGACTGTCCCTCTACCCCACCTACTCACTTTACAAGTTTAGATGAATTCACACAATTAATTCATACTAGATCTTGCAATGACAAGGAAGTGTTTTTTAATTTATAACAGAAACATATGTAACATAATTCTCTCTCTTCAAAACAGAGAACCCTATAAATACACAAAGCAATTTCTATTTGTATTTACCCAGGGACATTCGCAGCCAGAAGGGGGCTGGGACTGGGAGAAAAGCCAAGGACTAATTCCATTTAAAAAAACAAGAAACTGCCTCAAAAAAAATAGCATTTTTCTACTTGTCAGTAGCTACACTTTCCCCTACTCTGTGTATGAACATGTGAAACAGAAAACAGCACCTGTGAAAACACATCTCAGCAGGGCAGTCAGAGATGAGGCCACGCCGGGGTGGGGACTCCAGCTCCTCTTCGGAGCAGCTCACAGCCACAGTCTGCCCTGGAGATTCTCTTTCCAGGAAGTACCCCCATACCCACGACAACGGAGAACTCCAGGAGCCTCGCTTCTCTTGCTTGTAGTTAGCTGAAGAATCTAGAAATCAAACACAGCCGTTAGAAATACAACGGGGGCCGGCCCTGTGGCTTAGCGGTTAAGTACGTGCGCTCCGATGCTGGCGGCCCGGGTTCGGATCCCAGGCGCACACCGACGCACCGCTCTTCTGGCCATGCTGAGGCCGCGTCCCACATACAGCAACTAGAAGGATGTGCAGCTATGACATACAACTATCTACTGGGGCTTTGGAGGAAAAATAAATAAATAAAAATAAAAATAAAAAAAAGAAATACAACGGGATTCAGTCGTTCCAACACCAGGCAATCGCCATCTGAAGGTGCCGTGTACGGTCACAGCCACGCATCCAAGACAGCCAAAACCAGTGCTGGGTCTGCGGCACCACCACCAGATGGGAATGGGGACAGATGCCATCAACGTACAGCTCCTACTGGATGGCTTCTGGGGAATGGTTACTGATTAATATGGTGGCTTTAAAACTTGAAATCAAGAACACAGGACAGTCTCAGAAAATCAGAATAGAAAGGACCCCAAGATCATCCAGTTCAACTTCATTTTTCAGACAAGGCCCCAAAATAAGTGACTAATTTCTGAATGCAGGCAGAGCTTTATTCATTAGTCGTTCTCAACTGTTCCATAAGGAGTGATACTTAACCATTTAAAGCTGTGAAAAACACCCCCAAAGAGCTGAAGGTCTCAGCAGCTGCTTTTCAATGGGATACCACAGAACCCCTGTGCACACACTGGGGCAGCAGAAGCTACACAGGATGTAAGCAGACAGGAGGTCTGGACCTCTCATGCCACAGGGACAGAGAGCACGTGCATGCTGACAGCAGACAGACAGGGCGGTAGTTCTTCCAGAACCAGAAGACCTGGGGTGACTCCTGGCTGCCGCTACTTCCCGCTCTGGGAGGCTGGGCTCGGGTGACACTGGAGCGCTGAAGGGGCCAAGTCACACAGGGCCGTGAACGCAGCAGGAAGCACTTGACGTGTTACTCCGAGGGCAACGGGAAGCCACTGCAGCTTCTGAATACAGAAACGACTTTTTTTAAAAAAACACACATTATTCTGGCTGCTTTGTGGAAAAGAGATTGCAGGGGCATAAGAACAGCAGCAGGGCGAGCAGCCCCCTTTAACCCAGGCAGGCTCTCATCCTGCTCTGCTCGATACCCTAGGGTGGACGTCGTGATGTGGTGCCACCTTCCTGGTCCAGGCTTTAGGAAACTGGCAGCTTCACTCGTCATGTTACAGCACCTCACTTCTCATTTATCCCTTCACAAACCCAAGCTGCCACGTAAGTCCAACTACTCCAGGACCATCACACTGGAGAGGCCATGTGGGCTCCAGCTGACAGTCCAGTCACGCACCTGACTGGGATGAGGGCCACCCCAGCCACTGAAGGGGGGCATTTGCTGTACTCTGTGGGACACCCAGAAGCGGAGGGGACGGGACAGAGCAGAGCCATAGAGCAGCTGGCTAGGGCACAACCACACAGGATGCATGAGGGCAGAAACATCAGAAGCACCTTCCTGTCCAACCCCAAGTGAAGCCATGGAGAAACAACGTGCTAGCCAACTCTCCTGATGATCTCTGATGCAGTCACGCCGAGAAACGTGCAGCCTTGGGGCCAAAACCAGTTTGACATCCCCTCTGATCATTTGTAACTGCCATCCAGCTTGAGTTCCAACAGGGCTGTGGTGTTCAGGCCCAGACCCTACTGGTGAACCAGGACAGAGCACAAGCCGCAGAGTCAGTGAGGGGAGAGGGAGGCCTGGCAGAGCACTGAGGCAGCATGGTTTAGTTATTCCACTACCACTGGGATTAAATGATCCCATTACTAATGCCAACTGTCTGCGATATAAACATGCAAGACTCATTCTATCATCAAAGTGAAGAATGAGTTAATTTACCTTATACAGATTTTAACCCTTTGTTCAGCGTATTATATATGGTATTGTAAGACAGTAAACAGAAGGTTTTGATACAACTGTTTAGACATTTGAATAGAAGTTAGATCCCTACTTCGAATTAAGGATGTAAATAAACTGCTGATATCTCAAAGATCTAAACATAAAAAACAAAACTATAAAAGTATCAGAAGGAAACAAGACATGATTTGTCAATTAAGAAGAAATGCAAATAGACAATAAGCAAATGAGAAGATGCTTAACTTCACTAGCATCAAGGAGACACAAATTAAAACATCAGAAAGGTCCAATGAGGCCCCACCACAGGTAATCCACTTTCTGAACTCCACTGATAGAAACAGAAGTCCGTGCACTGAGCCCTGAACCTGGGTGAGCCGCCGCCTCTGCCTGCTGCGCTAGGGAGCTTCGGTTCCCTCTGACCCTCTTCACTGAGCTCGGGGGCTCTCCTGTGCTTTCTTCCCAAGTCCGAAAGTCCCCCCAAACTCTTCCCTCTCAAGCATCGAGCAGCTTAAGGAAAATGAAACATTCCTGTTAACCTATGATGAAGAGCAAATTTAGTCTCCTTTTGCCTCAAATTCTCCTACTCAGTTTAAAGGTCATTACCAAGTGTCCCATCAATGTGTCTTCTTAGGGAAGGAATTGTTCTTTCGTGTGAGAGGAACTCTGCTGCTCTCCCAAAGCAACCAATTAAAAATGCACAATATTTCTATCTCCACCACAAAGATTCAATATTGTAAGCCATAATAATAGGTCAAAGGGTAAGAAAAAAAAGGCTTATCTTTGTGGCATTTGATAACAATCATTCCTGATAAAAGCCTTTAGTAAAAAACATTTCCTTAACATGATAAAAAGAAGAATATATCTCAACCAAAAGTCAGCATCATGCTTAACCATGTAACAGCAACAGTTTTGTTACAGGCGGGAAAGCTGTGGGATGCTCCGAGGCATCACCACTATTTAGCAGGTTCTGGAAGCACTAGCCCAAATGGTTAGACAGGCTCTGAATACAATAAGAGATGTAAATGATAGAAAGAAGAGAAGTTTCCCATTACTTGTATATGATAATCATTTTCCTAGAATATTCAGGGAAGCAACTGACATAAGTGACATAACTCTCAAAAAACTAATTCAGAAAGGTATTTGGTTACAGAGGAAAAAAACAGTCAACTTACAAGAAACAACACCTGATTCTGTAACCATGTGAAAAGATGCTTGATCAGGGACATGCTAATTCTAACAATGAGATCCCATTTCAGATGCACCAAACTGGCAAAGATTAAAACGTCTCACAGCGCAAATGACGGCAAAGCTAGGGAACGAATCTCAGACACTACCAAAGGGGCCGTGAACTGGTGCAGCCACTTGAGAGACCAATTCAGCAACACCTCGTCCAGCTGAAGATACACATATCACCGCCCAGTGATACGACACTGAAATAAATCATAGAAAACGCAGGCATGGGGATAACCCATCACCTTCTCTCTCTATCTACTCATCACTGTTAATATGACGATACCCTCCTGGGATGGAATGCTGCTCAGTTATTTTTTTTTTTTTTTAAATGAGGCAGTTCTTTTTTGTGCTTAGAAAACACCCCAAATGCATTAAAGACATATTATAGTACAAAATGTATAATTCTGTTTCTGGGGAAGATTTTATATATATATATATATATATATATATTTATATATATATATATATATATATATATATATATATATATATATACCCACATTCTCAAATATTCACAAAAAAACCCTTCAGGATGGACACATATGAAACATCAGCAGTGGTCACCTCTGGAGAGTGGACTTGGGGACTGAGAGCTTTTACTTTCCACCCTTTTTTATTTAAACTTTAAGCATGTAGCATTTTTATAATTTAAATCGAAATACTGACAAAAAGTTGCGAGGAGGGGTAGAGGAAACAGAACCACAGGTGCTGAAATCGTCAAAGACGGGTAATGAGCAGATCGTCAGGCTACTCTTTCTACCTTTGAATAAGTTTGTAAAACGTCCATACTAAAAGTTCAATAACAATTAAGTGAAAAAAGAAAAACTATGTCCATCTTGTCTGTGTCCCATGAAATGACTTTAGAAACAAACCCTGTAATCCACATGTACTCAGGACCAACATGCTCCCAGGAATGCAGATGGACGGGGAGAAGCTCCAAGATCAGACGCTGGGGTTCTACAAGGTTCAGTTAGTTGAATTTTCAAATCGAAACCATTAAAAAGTAACACTTTAGCATAAATGAAAATGTATCAAAATAGAAAAGTTCACATTTTATTTTGAAAATCCACTACTGGTAGCATACTAAGGTGCCAAGTCAGAGGAAAAAGCCGTCACGTATCCTTGGCCCAAGGAAAGAGAAGCCTGGAGACTTGCAAAGACAAAGGAAGTCAGACCAGGGCAAGGAACACCAAGGCCCAGCAGGGCAGATGCCAGCGGAACGCATTAATACTAAACAAGCTGCATCCAGTGAGAGGAAACCCCAGACCTGGGGAAAGGCACAGTCAACGTGAAATAGAAACTCGAGCAACGATATGACCGGTGTCCACAATAATTGCACAAAATAATGAGCAGTAATCAAAGACGAGTGTGAAAACGTAACTGAGAAGACAGAGAAGTGATGTAATCCTGGAAATGGGAGGATAAAGGGCTGAGGATCAGGGCAGGGTAAGCAGAGTTCCCACGGCGTCGTGTACCAGCCCCGCCTCATCTCACAGCCCTGTCCTACAGCACTTCCCTCTAGCCCTACAGCAGCAAACCAGAGTAAACTGCCAGAAGTGAACATCATCTGTGAGAAACCTCTGGAACAGTGGGTCTTATCCTTTTATGGGTCATATAGCCCTTTGAAAAAACTGATGAAAGTGATGGATTCTTCTTCAAAAATCCCAGAAAATGCACAAACGTACATAAAGGTGAAAAATCATAGACCCTGCCGGAAGCCATTTAACTAGTTCTCTTTCTCAAAACACATTATTACTTAGTCAATCAGAAGAACCTAGTCTGGGTATCTCCAATAATTCCAATTGATGGAAAAGAACTTTATGAGGAGCCCGAGCCCGTTCATACTCGATGATGTGATGTTCTGGCTACCCTACAAGCCGGCTGCGTCCTCTGGCCTGTTTGGTCCTCTATCCCAACCCCCCACTCCTGCCGCCCTGCGTGGTAGCTATTCAAAGCCGACTCTCGCTGCTGGGCCCTCCTGCATCTGCCTCTCCCCACCCTGGGCCTGGTTCCCGGGCCCGCTCCACAACGCCTCTTCCTGTTGCAGCCCCTCAGTCTCCCCGGCAGCCCTCCAGGCTGGCAGCCTGCTCCTTCCCCTGGCTACATCCCTCTACCTCTTCTCCCCGCTGGCACGCGTCAGCCGTCACACTGTGGTGGTCCTCACCTGCTGGGAACACACATTAAGCTGAGTGGTCCCCTGACGCCCACCCTTTCTAGGCTTAAACTGAACCAGAGAGCAGCCCAGGCCCCTCTCCCCACTCAGGGGTGGGCCAGGACTCAGCACAGCCCTGCTGCACCTCCTCCCATGACAACTGCCCGAGCTTAGGGCAGTCAGTCGCCACAGTGCCGGCCGCAGTGAAGGCAGCAGGATATATGGTCAAAGAAGGGTCAAAAGTGCCACCCAACCGCCACCTGTGTTTGCAAACAAGGTTCACATTATTTAATACATTATGTTTCTAGTCGCCATCCAATCCCTCTCCTCTCCTGAGAGCGTCCTGAGAAAGGAGTCTATGTTACTGTGGTCCACACCCTGGCTGCACCCACATCACCTCGGAGTTTGTTACCAATACAAACCCTCGGGCCCCACCCGACCTGCTGCATCAGAATCTCTGGGGAGGCGACCCTACAACATATCAGGATGCCAAAAAGAATTACAGAGCAAAGGCCCGCACCTGTCTCTCATGGCCCTTTCTGCAGACTGTGACCACGACCGCTGTGGATGCTGTCACAGTGATAGAGCAGGCCACATCCTTGTGAACACACACTTGTCCTCTGTGGGACAGATGATTTTTGCTCACAGCCATTCATTCCCTTTATCTAATAGATTTGAGGACCCTTCTCTGGGTTCTTGAAACTCTTAGGCTCATCCCAGTCCATCTCAGCTCCACCCTCGATCTGTGACTGCCCTAGCAGAGCCCTGCAGAGGGTGGTCAGGAAAACCAGGCCGAGACTCCTTATCTTCTCCCTCCAGTATCTCAAGGCACCAAGACACTCACTTGATGTTCGTTCCCTATTGCTTAGGCTCACTTCTTTCACTATTTGCCTGTACCCTTCTTCCTCTAAATCGGTGTCTGGGATTACATGTGCCTGCAGGCAGGGTTTATGCCCCTAATTACGAACCCAAGAAATGAAAAACAGACCGAGTCCACATTTGATGGAACCTAAGGAAGTGCAAGGCAAACTTAAAGATGTGATCACTTCATCCACGGAAGATGACACTGAAGCCCAAAGGGGTTAAATGACGTGGCTGAAGTCACAGCAAGAGAGTTAAGACTGAGAATCCAGATTTCCCATTTCTCAACCCTGTAATGAACTTAAAGGGCACTTCACTAATCACTGATTCTGAAGATCAGAACAGGGAATCTGGTCATCTCCTGAAATTTAATTAAGTAGCCCTCACTGACACCTTCCCCACAAAGAACACAGACTCCATCCAAGCAAACCTTAGTAGGAAGCAGGTTTGGGGCTCGTTATGGCTGCCAAAAGAGGATGCGGAGAGAGGCGAAGGGGCCGAAGAAACTCTCCCGGGGGAAATGCTTTCCCAGGAAGGGGTAAATGAAAAGGTGCCAACCTAAGTGGTTATTTATAGTCACACAACAAAGGGATGACTTCAGTGACACTGCTGAGCTGGGAGAAAAGGCATTTCATAGGTACCCGAAAGATCAAGAGACTGTGTCTAACAGTCTGCCTAGAGAACAACACGGTCCTCATCCGACAACAAGCGAATGCCTGCCTGGCCCAGTTACCCTTGAGAAAGTACAACTCCATTTTGAGGAGGAAAAAAAGTGGAGATGTGGGGAGAGAGAGAAGAATTAATGATATATAAATCACAAAAATACATTTAAACACGTTATTACTCGTTTAGGACTCAGATCAGTCTAACCGCAGGCGTGAAGCATCTTTAGATTCAACAGTAGATTTGACAGTTTCTTCTTAATCTCTCTGGGAAGAAGGCTATCAAAGAGATTCTCTGTCTAGATCCAGTCACATACTGTGCGAGATGACATCTGCTCCTAGCATTTCCTGGCAACTGACCAGTCCAGCCCGGACACAGGAAGGCTATTTTGGAACAAGGGACCCTCTGACCCCAGAGGACACCTCTAGCCTCAGCGTTGGCACCAAGCTCTGTGGGGCCTGCTGCTCCAGTGCTCACCTGGGGCCAACTCTCTCAAGGACTAAATCCCAGAATCTCAACCACAGGAGTGTACTCTCCGCAGCCTGGCCTCATTTCCACCTGAGCCCGGGGCCGCCTGACTTCCCAGGACACATTTGCAAGAGTCTGTTAAGACACTCCTCCCCTGAAGCTGGTCAGGCAACGTGGCTCAATCCTCCTCATCGCCCAAAGGGTGCAGCTTCTCTTAAGTATGGAAAGCAGAGAAGAGGGAAGAAATTCCTCAACATCTGAGAGAGAGATAAAGACCCAAGGGCACCAAGAGGTAACACTCCAACTGCAGAAAGAAGCTGACTATACTCAAAGCTTCAGATCTCATCTCGAGTTTACATTTCAAATCAAATGAAAATGGCAACAGCTGTTTATACATATGCACAAAGACCTCCACAGGGATACGGTCTAATTCTCTGAGCTTTATTCCTTCCCCAATCTGTAAAATGGAAATAATTTCTCCCTCAAAGGAATGTTGGGAAGACTGAATGGGTTTATGGACATTATGAAGCACCATAGACAGGGAATAATGTTCAGACGCTAGGAAGAACTGTTAAGAAACCCTTTACCCCGAGAATTCCTGCTCACTCATTACAGACCTCCGCCTACTCCCTGAGGTCGAACGTAAGCATTACGTGAATTCCAGAGACCATACAGAAAACACTGACACACGTAACCATATAAATACTCAAAACAAATGGAAGAAAATATTTGAACTTAAATAACAGACATTTAATTAGCATCTTTCACATAAAAAAGAGTTCTTACAAATGAATAAAAAAGACTCAAGGGAAGAGTTGATAAAAGAATATCGACAGGCAATTCGCATAAAGGAGATAGCTGGCCAGTAAATACAAAAAGATGGTCACCTTCACTAGAAACTGGGGATATACAGATTAAAGTGACATACCACTTGTATCCACTATTTTAGGGAAAAAATCCACCCAAGGAAAATTTGGGAAGCTAATTTAAGAGTTGGTACCCAATGCAAAGCCCCTTCCTTCTGGTATTTAAGGATTCCACCTGCTCAGCCTTAAAAAGAATGAGTTGAGACACCCTGCCCAGGTATACAGAGCACCTAGTCAATTTTTCTACTGTTTCATTCTTAAATGTGAATAGGCAACCAAGAAACACCAACCATTTGTGGAAAGTCTACAACACGGAAAAGAAAAAGGTCAAAGCAAATAAGCAGAAAAAGAAACATTTCAGAGAGTAAAAGAAATGTGAAAGAATGGTCCTTATCTTTTAGAGATATATAGGGAAATGTGGATGAAATGATTTGATTACTGGGATTTGCTTCAAATTAATCTAGCAGTGCTGGGGAGGAGGACATGGGTGGGGTCGTAGATGAAAACACTGGCTTTATACTGATAATTATAAAGCTAAATGTTGAGTACATGGGGGAATCATTATACTAGTCTCCCTACTTGAGTAAGTTTGGGATTTTTCATAATACAAAGAGGGTGAAAAAACAGTGGGATACTATGGAAAAGGGAAATCTGAAAAGAGCTTGTGGATTCAAATATTTGATTGCTGAAAGGAAAAAGCCAATGGAAGAGTTGGAAAACAAAATACATTTCTGGGGCAGGGGGGAGAGAAAAAACACACAGAGGATATAGAGGGTCCCTGTAGGAGGTCCAACATCAACCAACAGAAGCCCCAGAGCAAGAGGACAGGGAAAGAGAGGGGAGAATGTCATTACAGAAATATTATAGAATTCCTTAGCTCTTAAGAACTTGAGCCTCTAGAATTAAGGTGCCCATCTAAAGGACTTGAGCATCTGACGGGTGCCTGGACACATTACTGTGAAGCTTTAGATGAATAAAGAGAGAGATATTAAAAGAATAAAGAGGGGCTGGCCCCGTGGCGTAGCGGTTAAGTGCACGCACTCCGCTGCTGGCGCCCCGGGTTCGGATCCTGAGCACGCACCGAAGCACCGCTTGCCGGGCCATGCTGAGGCGGCGTCCCATATAAAGTGGAGGAAGATAGGCAAAAAGAGCAGGATTGGCATGGATGTTAGCTTAGGGCTGATCTTCCTCACAAAAAAAAAAAAAAAGAATAAAGGAATCAAGAATAAAGAGATATTAAAAGATTCCAGATAGAACAAACCAACCAACCAACCAACCAGATTTCTCAGAAGTGACATCCAAGAGACAGTCTGTCCTCAGACTTGCACGCGGCCTCTGGAGCTGACGTGGAGTTCTAGGATGGACAGGAATGCTGACGGGAGAGGTGAGCTCTGGTGGGGGTGGGGTGTGAGCATCGAGATGAAGAGGTTTTGGCAGGAGTGGCCTGAGTGGGACAGGTGTGAAGGAGAGGCAAGGTCTGAACGGGGTGAGATCTTCTAAGTAGGGGCAAGTCCTAATAGGGGCATAGTTTCTAATGGAAGAGGGAGCTTTGAACTGGGGGGCAGGTCCTAAATTGGGTGGAAGGCTCTTTTCATTTTCAAATCTATACCCAGGCAATATATATATATAATATATATGTTTTTATATAGATTTATATGTTTTTTATATATATTTATATATATATGTGTGTATATATATATATATATATTTTTTTTTTTTGCTAAGGAAGATTTGCCCTGAGCTAACATCTGTGCCAACCTTCCTCTATTTTGTATGTGGGTTGCCGCCACAGCATGGCCGCCAACGAGTGGTGTAGGTCGATCCAGGCCTGGGAACTGAACCAGGGCCGCCAAAGTGGAGCATGCTGAACTTAACTGCTAGGCCATGGGGCTGGCCCCAGGCTACATATTTTTGATCAAGTGTGAACTGGCTATACTAAAAGTTGGAAAATTTATCTCTTATACATCCAATTTTTGGATGTTACTCAAAAATATCAGCACAATGAAGTAAACCAAGAAAAGGGATCAAGGAAATAGTGGATTCACCCCAGGAGATAAAAGAGGTCCCAGAATGGCAGCTGTGCACCAGGCCTACAGGACAATCTACACAGACTGTTACCCAGACAGGGAGATTTCCCAAAGAGAGGTCCCTGAGGAGAAAGGAGATTCACAGACTACATGGTACCACAAAGCTTCTAAAGAGATAAGGATAAAGCAAATAGTTCAAGAAGAAAAAAAACACGCAATTAGAAAGTGCAGGAAAGACAACAGCTTTAAACAAAAAGAAGCACAGCAGTGGCTTTCCAGCTGTTAATGTTCTCCCCGTGCGAAGTGGGACATGGGAAATACTGTCTTTAGCTCATGCAATCAGACACATTGATGAGCATTATTTTTGTTACCATAATTAATACCGGATTTAAAAGTAGTAATATAACTATAAGGGAGGAAAGAGATGGCATCGTATCATATCATAGCGGGAAGTCAACAGACACATGTCCAAAACTGGTAAGAATCAAGAAATGGCAATATAAACATAATATTTAGCTATATAGAATACAGAATATTTAGCTATACAGAAGAATCCCCAGAAGAAACAAAAGTTAAAATTGGTTTCCTCTGGTGAACCCTTTTGTATTGATTCTTTTCTCAAGGTGGCAGCTCTGGACTGGGAGCCAGGGTTTGAATCCCGGGCTCTGACACTCACTAGCTACGTCACCTTGGCAAGTCACTCTGTTTCTTCATGGCTATTCAATATCCATAAAATGGAGATAATATCTACATTATAGAGATGTTACATTACCAACAATCACATAAAACATGTCTGAGAATGCCTGGGATATAAAATGTTTAATAAATACTTTGATTAAAGTCAATAAAAACAAACTAAGAAAAAGATAAATGGCGAGCAATACTATCGAAACAATCTAGACGAAAAATAAAATATGACAAAAGAAAAAAAATTAAAACCATGCCTAGGTCAGACGACCACGTAGGTGAGTGCCCTCTGTCTATCCCACCCTACCAATTACCTTGTGAATTCACTCAAGTTCTGCCTCCTCCAGGAAGCTTTCCCCATCACCTTAGTGTGCGAGATCACCCCAGAACTGCTAATTCTGCCCCCCCACACACTTAACGCTTCTTTTCTTCAGAATACATAGCTTCAGTTCCTTGCTCCACTGCCCACAGGTCATCTTGTAGACCGTTTGGCATTATGGTCATCCTCCTTCAGCTAAATTCCCACCTTTCACCAGAATTCTTTTGACAGAAAGCGTTCTCCCATCCATTCCATACGGGAGGCCTCACGCTCCTGCCTCCTTTCCATTCCTGCTGGTGCCTTTTCCTACAGGCTGTCATCACCTCTCAGACACCTGCTACCTGCCAAACTTGGTGCCTCAAATGTGCTCTCCCCCCACCCCCTTCAGAGCCTCCTTACACGAGCCTGTCAGATCACCTCAGCTCAGAACACATCTTTCCCCTCCTCTGACGCCTACAGCGCACAGCCCGCACTCCAGAGAAAACTGAAGTGCCAGGACAATCCCTGCTCCACAACCGACCTCAGCTCTGAATCCCCCGTCTTCTTCACGCCCCCCGCATCCCCCAACTCTGGGCCCAGTACCGCCCTTCCTTCAGGACTGGCTCAGTGAAGCTTTTCTCTGATCCAGATGTCTCCCTGGTGGCACTCCTCTGTGCACTCTGAGTCCACTGACAGTCCTGTCTACCAGGTCTCTTCACACACCACACAGCACCCACCATCGTGCCTGAAAACAGGCAGCTCTCAAGAGCTCCTTGGGGAAGGAGTGGGTAACAAAGGGGTGCCGTTGGTGGTGGCACAGCAGGACCCTCCTCTACCCTCGATCAGGACCTACTTTTTTTGGCAGCCATGCCAAAGTTTGGTACGTTCTCACCAGCAAGCAACAACATCCTAGCTCTCGTACCGGGTCTCTCCCACTCCCTTTCCTCGCGTGGTCTTTTAACATGAAGTGCAGGACTTCATAATTCATCTCTACTAGAAGTGCTTTAAGGATGGGAGTGCCTACCTCGGCAAGTGTCTGGTGACAAAATGTTCGAGTAGGAAGGACAAGGAAGGTCATCTAATCTCATATATCATCCACTTCTAAGGGGCCCTCTAGGTCTGCTCAGACAGACCCTAACAGCTCCCAAGATGATCCATACCCAAACAGTGGAAAAGCATGGTCCGGGAGCAAGTGCTCCCCGCAAGGGCCTTCTCCACAAGCAGTCAAAAGTGGCACCTTTCCTGTGTGTGCTCCCACGCTGGAAAAACTGAGTATCACTTATGATAAGACATTTAATTAGTAAATCTTTCATATCAAGCCAAATTTTGTCTTCCTATTATGTCTGCTTACGGGTCTTATCCTTTGGAAATCATAGAATAAACTTCATCTATTGTATGTCAACTATTTAAATAGCTGAAAATAGCTACAGTGCTCCCTTTCTCTCTCTTTTCCAGACATCATAAAAGCATGGCAAGGGTCTCAGACGTTAGATGCTAGGACAGGAAGGACACAACTCTCACTGAAGACGACAAAGGTACAGAAACAGAATTAAGAAAGATGGCAGAACACTACTCCAAGTGTTTCCAACCATGACGGCATCTGTTAGAAGAACTCTTTGGTGCCCCTGGTAAAATCACTACTACTGTGGATGGAGCTATGTGACGTCTCAACCACACAGGTAGTTAGAAAGTGTCCATTCATGAAAGTTTGAATGCAGTACACACACACACAGGAATACTGCCTCCACTGCATGCAAACCACAGGGAAAGCAGTCTCAAAATGGCTTATCAAGGGCCAGCCTGGTGGCGTAGCAGTTAAGTTTGTGTGCTCTGCTTCAGTGGCTTGGGTTCGGACCCTGGGCATGGACCTACACTGCTCATCAAGCCATGCTGTGGCGGCGTCCCACGTACAAAATAGAGGAAGATGGGTAGAGATGTTAGCTTAGGGCCAATCTTCCTCACCAATAATCACCCCCCGCCCCAAATGGCTTATCAAATATTAGCTTGGAGTTTGCTATAAACCTTCAGGTCTTCTGATATACATCAGTCAAAACATCAACCTCCGTCTTGACCTTTTAGGTTATTCCCAAGAATACTCCCATCCAGAGGTGTACGTGTTTGCCATGTCCTCTGGAAATCCAAACTAAGGAAAAAGATGGTGTGGCAGAACTCGAGACGCAACCGCTCCTGCTGCTGAGCTCCCAGCAGCAGCAGCTACAAGAGATGCCTGATTCACCACACCGGCAAAGGACCTGCTGCTCCGTCACAGCAAGACTAATGGTCACACTCAGCAGGGCAGCGAGTGTGGCAACAGCTAAGTGTCCTCAACGGCACCTCCCCCTTCATCTGCCCACCATCTCCATCCCCTTGCTGCTTGAGAATAGCAGCCTTCTTACTTCAGACAATCGTTGCTCCCCCAGTTCCCATATGTGGTGTTAGGAAGGGGTGCACCACTCATGGGACTCCACACACCCCAAACCAGCCAGAGTCCTGCCTCAAGATCTTTCAAACTGGAGCTACAGTTGGAACGGGAAGAGGAGGGAGGTGTGGGTAAGGAAGAGTCCCCACTCGAATAGAAAGGCTGTGGGAATGGACGCCTGGGCACTCCTTATGGTGGGACACAATTAAGCAGAGATGAGACCGAGTTCCAGAGGCCCACAGAACTGCAGGTCTCGACCTGCCTGAGTAATAGTTGTTCAACTCCTCCTTTGATGCTGTGAGCCACCCCAGCATCCCTTCAGTGAATCTCTTTTAGCTGACACTAACGATGGGTTTCTGTCACTGGCAATAACAAGAGTCCTGACAGCCAATACACAAGCCAGCCTGGAAGATACGGTTTCAAAGAGGCTGGTCTAGCATTTCCACTATTTATTTATTTTTTTTAAAGATTTTATTTATTTATTTTTCCCCCCAAAGCCCCAGTAGATAGTTGTATGTCATAGCTGCACATCCTTCTAGTTGCTGTACATGGGACGCGGCCTCAGCGTGGCCGGAGAAGCGGTACGTCGGTGCGCGCCTGGGATCCGAACCCGGGCCGCCAGCAGCGGAGTGCGCGCACTTAACCGCTAAGCCACAGGGCCAGCCCCAACATTTCCACTATTTTATACTTGATCCAACCAACACTTACTGAGCACCAATCATGTGCCAGGCACAGTTCCAGATGCTAGAAAATACAAAGATGGAAAAGATGTGGCCTCTGATCTCAAAAAATTCAGTCTACTATAACCGAGGCTTAGAGAATATAATCGAGAGAACACCTGATCCACCAAAAGTATCTAATATCTTAGAAGATGAGATGAAGACAAGTCACTAGTATCTAAGACAAAAACAAATTTTAAATGGTCCTAGTTAGTCAAAGCGAAGTTGTCAAAAGAATCTAGAAACCTACACATTAAGTGACTACCTAGGCACAAGTACAGCAGGAAAAAAGGGGAGTAGAGAGAACACCAACAACACAAAAGCCGAAGTGTGTTACAACCTCAACAGTACTGGGAGTATGCTCTTGGCCATCTGAGACCCCAACACAGTCACTGCTGGTGACAAGAGAGAACATTCCAGACTTAGGAACAGATGGGAAACCATCTAAAAAGTATCAGGCTCCAAAGAGTCTGACAGACCTAGAAAGCTGGGAAGAAAAGACAACCAAAAGGAAACGTGTTGCCCTGGTGGGTTTTCCAAGATCTGTTTCTAGGATGGACCCTGGAAGAACCGGATCTTCATCCAACAGCAGGACGTGCCAGATCACAGGCCAAAATATCTCGCAAAAAGGCACCAGGCCTCTACTTCTACTGGACATCAACAGTAGCCAAACAAGAGAAGTCCTCTGGCTCACATCTCAGTCCAGAAGACTGGCAAATACTCCAATGTCCCCAAAAGACCCAAAGGCCACAGGGACAGGGTCAGTGACGAAGGCAACATTTACTTTTTTTTTTTTTTTTGGTGAGGAAGATCAGCCCTGAGCTAACATCCATGCTAATCCTCCTCTTTTTGCTGAGGAAGACTGGCTCTGAGCTAACATCTACTGCCAATCCGCCTCCTTCCCACCCCCGCCAAAGCCCCAGTAGATAGTTGTATGTCATAGTTGCACATCCTTCTAGTTGCTGTATGTGGGACGCGGCCCCAGCATGGCCGGAGAAGCAGTGCGTCGGTGTGCGCCCGGGATCCGAACCCGGGCCGCCAGCAGCGGAGTGCACGCACTTAACTGCTAAGCCACGGGGCCGGCCCCCAACATTTACTTCTGATACCGACTGGTTGTTTCTGACACGGTGGAGCGCTGCAGTTTGTAGCCCACTTGTGAAAACGTCTGGGATGAATGGGCCTTTTCACCGCCCTCTTCTCTCAAGCCTCTTGTGTGGAGAAATGAAGGTAGCAACAAAGGAGAGATTTATCACCAAGAGCCCGTTCGGCAGCTGTTTTCTTGTTGTCCCTTGTTTAACTTCTCTCAAGAGAGCTGAGTTATCTACCCGGCTAAGCAGGTGTTTAAGGCAGGTGATTCTGTTTCCATTAATTCTCTGAAGTAACAGTAAACCAGACTGCAGAGTTATCACCGGTACTCGAGGGGACCCTTAACCCTGTGGCTGCTCAATCCCAGGGCAAGCCATGGGAGCAAGGCTGGATTCTGTCGCTGCTGGTCCCAGCGTCTTCAAATCTCTAACGTTTAGGATTTAGAGAACTCAGGACTGGCGGCCCACCCCTGCCCCCGACATCTAGATCTTGTCTTCTTGAACAACGTGTTAAATGTGAAGTGAGGGTGGAGGCTTCCAGGTTTTCAGGGAAAACCAGATGCAGAAAAGCATTACTGTCCTTTTCAAAGCCCAGACAGCCCATCACATTAATGTCTATACTCATGGCTTCATGCTCCAAGCTACTGTGAGGGACAGGGTAACAAATTTTTTTTTTTTTTTTTAATTTTAAAGCTTAAGCCTCCCCAAACCTACACATTTAACCTCCAGCTCTGGATGGACTTTCCAATCTTCTCTATGAGAAGGCCTGCTGTATGTGCATTCTGCACTACAATTGTGTCATTATCTTCAATGAGGAATTTTTCCACTCTTCTCACCCATCCTCAACTGTAGAGAGGCACTGTCACTGGTGTGCTGAGGAGAGCGACCACACCTCCATACACTGACGAAATCCCCAAGCTTTCTATGCCTCAGCCCTTCAATCACCTTCAGTTCTCTCCCGTAGAGCCATCATCACCAGAAGCAAACATTCGGTGACACATTTCCTTCTCTTTATCCACGTAGTCTCTGTAATAGCTATAGAGAGAAACACACACTGGTTAGAGAAGGTCTGGGTTTGCAGGAGGTGACATCCGGTGGCTGGAATTCTCCACTCAGGTCCAGAAACACTGACAATCCAGCAGGCCTTGAACTGAATCAGGAGGGGGTAGAAGCCATGCTGGAGGGGTGGGGGAGACGGGGGGCTCCCGAGGGCTGCACAGGAAGCCCTTGGACAAAAAGCCCACAATCTGAAAAGACAGCAGCCTTGAAGTCTGGGAGCCACTGTCAGGGAAGCTGCCTGGCTGAGCCTTATCCAGTGAACTTCACACTGTGGCCTCTAGCTGATCTTGAGATTTTCTTGCTAAAGAATGGTCAGATTCCAAAATTCCTACATCTAACCTGACAGGATACTTTTAAATACCAGAAAGGAAATAGCTGGACAGTCTGAAAAGGCCTGACATGCAACAATCGAATCTAAATATGAGAGGTACACACACCTCACACTTTTTTAATGTCAAGAAAGCAATCTGGATTGAATGTTTAATGTTAACAGGAGTAGAGAATCTCACCAATACAGAAGGACAAAAAAAAAAAAACCTAAAAAACAGTGGGTGTATTACAAGGTAATTGAGTTATGGGTGACTCCTATTTATGTTGCTATTTTCAAAGTTTTCTACAATGAACATATAACTTCTGTAAATCAGAGGAGGTTGTTACTAAAGGGCTGGTATAGATGTCACTTGGGTAACAAGCAAGTCCCCTATGGGTGTGAATCAGACCTGAAAGACCCATTTCAGATCAAACCAGGATCTATAAGCCACCTTTTCTGCAGTCAGCTGAGAACAGTGGTTCTCAGTTGGTGGTGAGTCGGGAAGAGTACCTGAAGGCCCTTTTAAAAAATTCACTGGCCCACCCCTTTAGGTGTGCTTATTTGGGGTGGGGGAAGGGCGGGACAAGGAGTTGGGAAACATCCAGACACGGGTAGTTTGGAGATTGGCCCCACCTTGCCTCCGGGAGCCGCTGCTTCAGAGTAGCGAGGACTTCACAAAACCAGCTCTAGAGAGCACTGCCTCACAACACGTGCTGGGCAACGTTCCCAACTGGTCCTTGACCCAGGCGGACAGATCAGAACTGCAGCCACGTCACACCTCTCTCCCTGTTTGTACTCCTGCAAACACAGGACTCACCTGGCCAGTTTCTTCAGCTCGTTATTGATGTCATGATTGAAGGGCTGTTCCTTCTGGGCTTGGACTAGAAAATCCCGGGCCTTCTGATACTCAGTCATGAGGAGACAGGCCTGTCAAAAGGCAGAATTTTAAACAGCATACTTGGGCATGGCAAAATGCTATCTTTCCTAAGTTGAACACCACTGCTACCATTTTTTGGGCATTCATTCCCAAGTCCCTGCCCTCCAACACACCTGTCCACAGCGAAAGAGGGCCTTGGCATTCTTTTGGTCAATGATCAGAGCCTGCTCTCCGTAGCGCAGGGCCATGGCGGGTCGCTCCAGCTTGAGGTATGTAAAGGACAGGTTAAGGAGAACAAGAAGCTTGGCGGCCTTCACCAGGTGCTGCTCTTCAGGGGGTGCTGATCGCCGGTGGAGAAGCAACAAGGCCTGTGGAGGGGGAAGACGGGGGTGGTGTGGGGGGTATGTGATCTTATGTACAGAAAACTCTAAGAATCCACCAAAAAACTATTAGAACTAAAAAACGAGTTCAGCAAAGTTGCAGGACACAAGCTCAATATATGAGTTAGTTGTATTGCTATACTCTAGCAATAAACAATACAAAAATGAAACTAAGAAAACAACTCCATTTACAATAGCATCACAAAGAATAAGTAGCAATAAATATAAAGCATAAGACTTGTATACTGAAAATTACAAACCATTGTTGAAAGAAATTAAAGAAAATCCAAATAAATGGAGACATTTCATTTCATTTCATGGATCAGAAGACTTAATGTTGTAAAATGGTAATACTCTCCACATTCATCTACAGATTCAATGCAACCCCTACCAAAATTTCAACAGCCTTTCTTGCAGAAATGGTCAAGCTGATCTGAAAATTCAATGAGCTACTTACTACTTCACACCCACTAGGATGGCTCTAATCTAAAAAAGAGAAAATAAGTGTTGGTGAGGAACCCTTATATTGGTGGGAATGTGAAATGCTGTAGCCACTATGGAAAATAGTTTGGCACTTTTTCAAAAAGTTAACATGGAGTTACCATATGACCCAGCAATTGCACTCCTAGGTACGTACCCAAGAGAACTGAAAAGCCTACACAAAGACTTGTATACAAATGTTCATGCAACAACATTCGCATTAGCCAAAAAGTGGAAACAACCCAAATGTCCACCAAGTGATGAACGGACAAGCAAAATGTGGTAGGATCCACACAACAGAATATATTATTCAGCCTTAAAGGAATGAAGTTTGGTATATGCTACAACATGGGTGAACCTTGAAAACCTTAAGCTAAGTGAAAGAAGTCAGACACAAAAGGGCAAATATTGTATAACTCCACTTATGCCATAATAGGCACATTCATAGAAGCCGAATAGAGGTTACCAGGGGCTGGGGGAGAGGGGAACGGGGAGTTGCTGTTTAACGGGCGAAGAATTTGCATTTGGGCTGATGAAAAAGTTCTGCAAATGGGTAGTGGTGATGGTTGCACAACACTGTGAATGTGCTTAATGCCATTGGATTGTATATCTAAAAATGGTTAAAATGGCAAATTTTGTTATGCATATTTTACCACAATTAAAAAACAAAATAAACATTTTCTAAAAAGGAATGAAGTACTAATACATGCTACAACATGGATGAACCCTGAAAACATTTTGCTAAGCGAAAAAAGCCAGACACAAAGGACCATATATTTGATGATTCTGTTACATGAAATATCTAGAACAGGCAAATCCACAGAAACAGAAAGTAAAACAGGAGTTACCAGGGGTGGGGGGTAGTGGGTAACTGCTAACGGGTACAGGGTTTCTTTCTGCAGTGACGAAATGTTCCGAAATTAGATAGTGGTGACAGTTGCACAACCTTGTGAATACACTAAAAACCACTCAACCATACACTTTAGAAGTGTGAACTGTATGGTACGTGAATCACATCTCCACAACAACAGTAAAGAAAAGGCGATGAAGGCAAAGCCTGAGCAGCGTCAGTGTGACTAATGAGAAGACTCCATTTGGAAGATGCTAGAACCTGAAAATACGTCAGAGAAGATGGTATTTTAGGCAGAAAGTGATGAGCCTTCCTTCGTCTTCCCTTTCAGCTCTAAGCCTGGGCTTTCATCACACAAGCTCCTGTCAGTTGCCCTCACACCGTCTGAACTGATTCAGGTCTCATGTCACCAACCCGGCTCTCTCAGCCACACTCTGGCCCCATACCTACACCGAGTCAGAAAACCACCTGGGCCCTGGAAACAGTCTTCTCCAGGTTATCTTGACCTGGCTCTTCCCACTAGTAATCAAAACTGAAGCTAACAAATCTCTTTCTTAGTTACTCCTGTTTTCAAGATTTTCTCAGACCAGCTTGAAGTAATGCCATTCTTCATTTCCTTCATTATTTACAGATAAAACTTCATCAAGTCTAATCGTGCATTCTTAAAAGGTATTTCCAGAACTTTTTCTTTGATTTGCACAACTCTTCCTTCTTCAACAGTCCTGGATCCCTGCAATGCTGTGAGCTGCAACACACCTGGTCGAGAGCCTAACATGGACAGACACTGAAGGGAGTGTGTCCCTTCACCACGTCCTGCACACTGTGGTGTGCTGGTCAGTCAGCGTTTAACAACCAGCTCACGGGGAGGAGGAGCCCTGTAGTGTCTGCCTAGTGCTGTGGTATCATCATTCCCACCACGGCTGATTTCACGCTCCCGAAGTAACATTAACCAGCTCACAAAAATTCCTGAAAGTGTTCCACTTTGCTCTCATGAACTCCAGTGCACCACTCCCTGCATACTACTTACTGCCTCTTCCCCAGATATTACTTTTATGAACATGCTCTCCTCCAGTGGGTCCCTTCCATCCTCTTCATCAAGTCCAAATCCATCCACGTACATTCAAACACCTTCCTGAATCCAATCCCCTCATCTCTATTTCCTGCTGTGCTTCGAATGTAACCTGTGATTTAGACTAGGTCTCCACCAACTGCCCCTGAAGAGGCTCTGCTCACCTCTATACTTTGGCTCATTCTTCCCTCCTGTCTAGAGTTAATTTCTCCCTCTCTGTTTCTCTGCCATTTTAACCCTCTAGACTCAGGTTAAGTGCCATTTCCTGTAAGAAGCCTCCACTAGATACTCTAGCCCACAAAAATCCTCCTCTTCTCTGAAAACCTACAGCACTAGGCACCACAAGTGTAGTATTAGTTGTCTGGGCCACATTTTATCTTCCTAGCTAATTAAAATTTTTTGAGACAAGGACGCTGCCTGATATTTGTGTGTGTCTCACACAAGGCTGAGCAAAAGACTAGAAACACAGAAGCATTCAACATCAATCTGCTTCTCTAAAGACAGACGACATTTCTACCGAGGTGTGCAAAGCTTCTGGCTGAGTGAGGCAGACTTCACACACACATCCTGTATCTCCCCTGCCCTAAGGAACAGAAAGGTGTGGTCCAACAAGAATGAAGAATAGGAAGAGGACCAGTAACAAACGTCCGAGCAGATGGCAGCGTTGTGACCGACTTGGCAGAGTGCCAACAGACGA
Source organism: Ceratotherium simum simum (assembly GCF_057802395.1). Taxonomy (NCBI): domain Eukaryota; kingdom Metazoa; phylum Chordata; class Mammalia; order Perissodactyla; family Rhinocerotidae; genus Ceratotherium; species Ceratotherium simum. The sequence continues at coordinate 42,989,159 of NC_141925.1, read as the reverse complement.
GGGGCTGGTCTGCAGCTCAGAGCCCCGAGAGCCCTGGGAACTGATGGAACCAGGAATCAGAGCTCTCAGAGGGCAGAATCGAGGCTGAATGAAGGAGGACCGGGTGAATGTTCCCTCCCGCTCCCTGTCCCTCTGCATGCGGATGGACACCCCTTCTCAACGACTCAGGAATCACGAAGTGTATTTTCTCAAGAAATGGAACTTAAGGGGTTCTCGATGCAGGGACAGCAGACAGAGCAGAGGACAGGAAGGAGAGATACTGATAAGAGGGGTAATTAAAGGACAGTCTCAATAACAGCCACTGAGACCATCTGTCCCGTTCCCCTGCTCAGCTCCCGGCATGCTGGTAGCTGGGCATTTACACTGAGCAGATGCAGAACTGAGGGCCCCCCGAGGAGACACTGCACGTGATCCACGGGAGTCTATCTGCTCGCACTGCAGTCTGCCCCGCCAAGCACCTGGAGTTTCTAGTCAGCTGCTGCTGCTCTTTCAAATCCTAAAGGACAGCCAGAGATCACTTTGAGGAAAGCCCCTGGGGGAGAGGTGGCCTCCTGCCTCCTAGCAGCAATTCTCCCCTTCTTCCACAGTAATAGGATGTTTTTTGCTGGGCACAAGTACAACCAGAATATAGATATTTGCTAGCCTTCTTTGCAGCTGGTTATGGCCACGAAAGCAGGTTCTGGACTCAGTCTGAGTATCACAGACACATGCCCTCAGCCCTCTCTCTCCTCCTGCTGCTTGGAACTTAAAGGCCCCATCCTGAACCGCAAGGCCCAGAGTCCACCCTAGAAATGGGAAGACAGTGAGAGAGAAGCAGCCTAGGTACCCAAGGACATTGTGGAGCACAGCTCCCCGCCAGCCCTGGTCTCACATCGCAAGCATTTCACATGAGCAAGAAATAACTATCTTCAGGTCACTGTTATTACAAGTCTCTGTGATTTGCCACCAAACCGAATGTAAAAAGACACGGCCTCTAATGGACAAAATATCAAACGGAAAAAGAATTGAGAGTTTAAAAAAGTCTCAGATGTGGAGAGAATAAAATTTAAAAACTATAATGAACGTGTAAAGAGATAAGAGAAGGGGCCAGCCCAGTGGTGTAGTGGTTAAGTTCGTGCACTCCACTTTGGCGGCCCAGGGTTCGCAGGTTTGAATCCTGGGCGTGGACCTATGCACGGCTCATCAAGCCATGTGTGGTGGTGTCCCATATACAAAATAAAGGAAGATGGGCACAGATGTTAGCTCAGGGCTAATCTTCCTCAGCAAAAAAGAGGAGGATTAGCAACAGACGTTAGCTCAGAGCCAGTCTTCCTCACCAAAAAACAAAAAAAAAGATAAGAGAAGACAAGGTACGCATGAAACAAGAACAGAATGCTGGAAAAAGAAGCAAAGAGCCCTTCAAAGTTTAAAAAAAAAGGAAAGAAAAAAGAAAAACTCAGAAGAGATGGCAAATAAAGTCAATAAAGATCCCAGACAATGGAACAAAAAGAAGAAAAGATGGAAACTGGGAAGGGGGGAAAAATAAGAAAAAGGAAGACTAGCCAGTCAATCCAGGAGGTCTGACAGTCAACTAGTAAGGAGTTCCAGAAAAAGCAGAAAACAGAAACAAGAATAAATTATCAAAGAAATAGCTCAAGAAAGTGTCTCAGAGATGAGGATAAATTTCCTGAACGAAATGATACATCGAGGGCACAGTACAAGTTTAAAAATACACACACACCCCCGCACTATAAAATTTAAGAACACCAGAGGAAAAAAGATCCTTAAATCTCTACAGAGAAAAAACAATAGGTCGTATATAAAGGAATAGGAACCTAAATGGCAGCAGACTTCTTCATTGCAATTCTAAAAGCTAGAACAGAACGATATTCCTCCTCAAAATCCGAGGGACAGTGACCACGTCCTGGAATCCTACACTCGGTCACGCTACCTGTTAGGTGTGAGGTAAGAATAAAGTGTGAGAATATTTTTAGACATGCAAGGGAGTAAATTGAGAAAAGGGGAAACCCACAAAACAGAAGCACAGGGCAGCCCCAGGACCAGAGCTGTGCAGGGGCCCAGGGAGCTCTGCTCTGCCTTGGTGCTCCCGTGGGGACACACCCAGAAAACGTGGAACTACCAGAGGCTGAGGCCCAATCACGCGGAAGCAGTGCTGTAAGGGGCTCTCTACTGCTGTGGGAAAGTTCAGGAAGAAACAGTGATAGGGGCCAGCCCTGTTGGCCTAGTGGTTGAGTTCAGTGCGCTCCGCTTCAGCGGCCCAGGTTCGGTTCCCAGGCATGGACCTACACCACTCATTTGTCATTGGCCATGCTGTGGCGGCAGCTCACATACAACAAGAGGGAGCTTGGCAGTGGATATTAGCTCAGGGCGAATCCTCCTCAGCCAAAAAAGAAAAAAAAAAAAGGCAGTGACAGGTACAGAGAAAACTAGCCAAAAAAGGCAATTCAAGGGGCAAAAAAGAGACGCTGCTCTTGGAAGAGGCGTGAGCAGAGGCAGAGCGGCTTGGCAGGCACGCGTCATACAACCTCGATAACGTGCAACTCTACACCGACTTAAAATTACGACTTAATGCTGGGAAGGAAGTGAGCGTCACAGTCAGAGCTGAAGACTCGCCTTCCGTGAGAAACGAAGACTTAAAAAGAGCAGCTAGAACACGCCGCTCACACATGGAGAATGCCAGAGCAAACAGCAGATGCAGTTAAAACGCCACTGCCTCAGGGAGCAGACCTAGGAAACATGACTAAGCCAGGGGAGGAGCAAAGGGTCTGTTTTTTGTGGGAAAAATTTTCTTCAAGCGAGCAGGGGCTCTCAGGAAGCTTTGCAAAGTAACAGTGTCCGTGATTCAACCTAACTGTGAGCCGGAACCGGTGCCTTCCATGCGGAAGAACGCGACTTCGTCAGGATTCCCAAGGCCGACACGCACGCGTCCTCCCCTCCCTCCCCATCTCTTCGCACGTTCCTGTAAACCCAGTGTGGCAGGTACATGCTACCTGCTTATAGCATCCATCCCCTCCTCTTCTGACAGGGCCTCCGCTCCATTCAAAGCACTAATGTGCTAATTAAACCACATTTCCCAGATGCCTATATAGCTGAGGGTGCCCGTTTAACGTGGGTCTGGCCAATGAGATACACAGGGAAGTCACTGTGTGACAGAGGTACTTCTGGAAAATTCTTAACACAAATAAATACACCAGACTCTTCTCCTCTCCCTTCTTCCTGCCCAGATGACCATGGGATGCTACAGGCTGAAGGACCATCTTGGAGAGAAAAAAAGATAAGAACACAGTTAAAGGTAGCTGAGCAGAAAGACGGAAGGAACATGGATCCCTGAAGGCTTCATGGAACTGATACACCAGCCTTGGCCTGCCTCCCTTCTCATGCGAGAAAAATTAAGTCTCTAGTCTATTTAAAGGACATACTGTTTTTCAGGATTCTGCTGCTTGCAGCTGAACGAAAATCATGAAATGATTTAGGCTCAGTATGCAAATGAGACATAAAACCAGACTGCCCCTAGACTCTAAACTCCGTCCTGTTTGCTTCCAGAACCAGGGCACAGAGTTTGGCACACAGAAAGTGCTCATAATACTTGCTGAATGAGTTACAAAGCAAACAGTGAATTCCTGTCGGCACAACCTACACAAAAAGCCAAGTCACAATCAGAAGCTTAGTGAGAACGGAGTCACCTCAGAGTCAGATGACTCCCCACTGCCAGAGAGAGAGGAAATGAAGATGGCCCACAGGTTGGAGAAACCAGCTGGAAGAGGACCGAATACTGGGATGAGAGTTTTTAAGAACTTTTTATTGAAGTATGTATGTATATAAACACATGTATGTATATCTGTGAGCTCACAGCTCTGGCTCACACACGTATACATGTGTGTGTGTATATATATATATACACACAAACAGATATATACACACATAGGTACAAAAATTTAAGTGCACAGCTCAATGAATTTTCACTACCTGAACACACCCATGTAATCACAACCAGATCCACACACGGAACATCACCAGGCTCCCCCAAATCCCACGTCCCCTCTCCCAGTCATTAGCCCTCTGGCATGAAGATTTTTAATGAGATTTTTCTTAATGGCTGCACGTGAAGAGCAGGGAAAGAGACAAGATCTATCTTTTAAACAAAGACACTTTCAGGGTCTAAACTTATCATTCTAAAGCCTTCTTACCCGTTTATACCTCACTTTGGCGTCATAGAAACGATTTTGGCGGAAAAGGTAGTTGCCGAACTCCCGTTCAGTAGCCGCCACTTTTAGGACCTTCTGCAGCGGAAACTGATCTTGCTGCTCCTGAGGACCAAAGACAAGGACACCAGCAAGGAAGCAAAGCCACAAGACCACAAGGCAAGCGTGAGCACAGCTTCAGCTCTTCTCCTGCAGATGTGGAGCTCTGTCCACTGCTGTGGGAGTGCCAAGCCCTGACCAGGTGCCTCTGCAGAGGTCGTCTCTGCGCATCATGACAGGCCAGGCCCCGGCAGGTCGGTGTTGTCACTGCCCCCACTGCACAGACCAGAGCCAGAAGGAGGGCTACTTCTGCAGTCCTCCCGGGGATGCTCCCTAAAGAAGGAGTTTCCTGTGGAATCTGAAACTGATGGAACTTGCTGAGCACAGAAATCAGGACTCACAACCCCCTTTATCCAACAAGCGTTGACAGGTCTTGGTCTGCCCAGGGCCCTGCTGGTCTTCGTGGCCATGATGCTCTACCTGGATACACATGAGAATCAACCCAAGAGCCTCTTTTTCTACACCGATGTCCGGGCACCCCCCCGCCCCCCAGGAACCTCTGTTTTGTGGGAAGATGAGAAAAGGGTAACATCCCTCACTTGGGTTGCTGACAGTTTAGCTGGGGAGACATCGTATACAGATATAATCCTGGGGTGGGCATCTCAGGACACAACTACAGCCAGTGTGAGCTAGCATGACAAATGCCATATACGATGCTGATGAGATTAGAAGCCCTGTCTCTCTGGGACGGGTTAAGCGAAAAGCTACAAAGAAAAGGCAACATTTAAGTTATGAGGACAGAGGCCATATATGCCGATTTACCTGGGACTGTCCTGTTTACACGTGATGTCCTGGTATCCCGTCCAGTTAATAGTCCTTTTCCCTCACAAGTGTCCTGGGTTGGTCAGTAAATTATACGGTCACCCTAGTTATGAGCTACCAACACTTAACTTGCTGGAAACCAAACTTAAGGTTGGGAAGCAAATGTTCACTGTCTTTCAGGGAGAATCAGGCAAAGGGCAACTGAAAGATCAGCTGAAACTGCTGGTCCATAACGAATCCACCAGCTGACCTTGGCCTAGAACATGTACCCATAGACAAGAGCCGTTACTAAGTCAGACAGGTACTAGGAGGTGGGGGAACTCCTCCACCACCCCCACTCAGGAGCCTCGGGAGGGAACCTGAGGCAGAGGATCATCAGAGGGTAGGATAACTACCCAACACACAAACCCATCCCCTCGCTCTCTCTAAAGGGCTGACACTGTGCTCCACAACTTACGGCCGAGAGGGCACAAAACGTGTCTGATTCAGCAGAGTCCAGGAAGTCCAGCAGCTCGATCTCAAACAGGACGGTGGTGTTCGGGGGGATCAAGGGAGGGCAGCCCAGCGTTCCATAGGCATAGGTCGGCTTGAACAGAAACCTGGCCAGCTCCCCTCTCCGCATGCTCAGAAGGCCCAGCTCCATGCCCCAAAGTGTGATATCTGGAAGAAGGGGTAAGAACTCGAAGCTTGCCCAGCGTCTTGTTCCAGTGCTGTCGACCTCTTCCCCCTCAAGTCCAAATCTCTCCACGATATTCCAAGCCTTCTGGATTGCGGTCCCAACTTACTTCTCAGCCTTGTTTCCCATGACCACCCCCATTCCCAAACTCTAACTTCTCCAGGCTCCGCAGCACTCTGGCCTTGACATCTCTGTTCATGCAGTTCCTTCTTCCTACAACGTCTTCCTCACTCCACGCCCAGCTTCTACCCTGACTGAAATCTTATTTCAACTGCAGTGCTCATTTCAAATGCCTCTTCTTCCATGAAGCCTTCCCTGATCTTCCCAGCTGGGATTAATTGTGCCTTCAGTAAAGCACTCCCACAACACTGCTTATATCTCCCGGGAACTCATCCAACTCTACCAGGTTAGTCGTCTGAATGCAGGTCAACCTCCTCCACCACACTGGCCAAGATGTTCTCATCATCTTAGCATATCCTCTCTTTTCACCATACACTTAGATAGTAAGTATTCAACATGTTTACTTAATAAGCGAACAAAGAGAAATGCAATGCTAGATGGTTAAGTCAGCATGCAAAGATAACCTTGCCAGGTAAGCCATCTCCCAAATACCTAGGTCTCTACTGGGAACGTGGGAGAGAACATGACCGGTTTAGCAAAATCCAGCCTCAGAGAAACCAACTCAAGGAATCTGGCTCTGGTGAGTTTTTCAGTCCTAGGGTGCTGCCCCTCATCAACTCCCCAATCCCTTCTTTTCCAGCTCCTAATCTGAATTTACCCTCTCCAAGTTTCATCAGTCGAGGAGTTTTCCTGAAGCAATTGGAATCAAAAGGCTTGTCCATGTGCTCCAGATATCCAGAATATTTCACTAGGACAGAAGAAAGACAGCCTGAGAAAAAGGGACCGAAGATACCCACACGTCTATATCACGTCTCTTTAACTGTCACGCAAAAACAATGGAATCAGATGCGCTTAAAACAGCCCTAACCCCGAGTGATACAAAAATCTTTGCTCAACTTTTGGATGCCTGCCCTTTGGCTTTGAGGATCAAGAGCGTGCCCGGCGGGCCTCGGAGTGTCCCTTGTTCACAGTGGCCTCCCGAAAAGGGAAGATGAGTTCCCTTGCTTTCCCTTAAACACCCAAATCCTAACAAAGCAAGTTTCACCCTGTAAAATATATATATACATACATATTTGGACATACAGCCTTCCCTCCCCTCCACGGTACCCGGCAGTGAAGCACTGGCTGCCCCGTAACCCCCAGTAGTCCGCATCGCCGGCTCCCCGAGGACAGAGGCCCCCCGGGCCGCCGGCGGTACCTAGCACCGAGGCGTCCTGCGTCACCAGCTCTCCAGCCCCCTCTCGGATGACATCCTTCAGCACGCCCCGGTCCCCGGTAATGTCCAGCATCCTCTGACTCAGCCGCTGGTACGGAGACTTGGGGGGAATGAAACACCAGAACTCAGGGCCCTGGGGTCGCACCCCGACTCCGGCGCCCCCGCCCGACCCCCCGGGCCTCACCTGGCCGGGGGCGCTGCCCCCCATCTCCGCGCCGCCTGCCCCGCGGAGCGAGCCCGCAGCCCTGCCGCCGCCAGCCACTCGACAGGTCCCACAAGGCCGCGGCCCGGCCGCCTTTTTATACCCGGCCGTCCGCCCCCGCTGGCGGCATTCCGTCCGGGGCCGCGAGGAGGCGCTCGGCCCTTCGCTCAAACCGCCGCCAACTGCCCCGCGGCCGAGGGCGGGCGCCAGAGCCCGTGACGGGCGCGCGAGGGCACCCCGGGGCGCGTGCCGGAGCACGTGACAAGGGCGGGAGGAGCGTGATGGGGCACGTGGCAAAGGCGCGGGGAAGGAGACGCGCAGGTGGGCGGCCAGCAATGGGCCGTGTGATTGGGGGAGGGGCAGGCGGCGGGGCGCTTGACCAGAGCCCGCTGAGGGCGAGGAGACTTCAGAAGCCGCCTGCTGCTGGGAAAGTCGGGTGTCGCGACGCCTTCTTCTATCCTCCCTCCCTTCTCCTTTGCGTTTCGGAGACATTTAGGCACAGACCTCTAAAGTCAAACTGCCCAGTTCCTGGGAAAAGCAGGTGATGTTCTTCACTTTCCCATCACCAAATCCACAAAACCTGCTGCACCTCCTCCCTCGTGGTGCAAAGGAAGAAAGGCCCTGGATCCCACCCCGCCTGCTGTTCCTGGGTCTTCCTGCTCTTGCCTACTCCAGGGCTTGACTCCTTTGGGTGTCCCCTCTCCCCTGCACCAGTCTTGCCTTGACTGCTGGAGCATTTCCTTCAGCTTCTGTGTCCTAAGCTCTCCCACCTTAAAACGAACAAGCCTGCCTTCGTCCCACATCTCCCTCCTGCTACAGGTGGCCCCATTACTACTACTCTTAGAACAACTTCTCCAAGGAGTTGCTGCAAAGGCTTCCTCAACTCTTGTGTCTCAGCCTCCTCTCCCTCCATTTTCTCTTCCCCCCACTTCCATACCCCCCCACCCCCCTCCCGCTCACACTGTGCTTGGTGCCAGATTGATCAGACACCAGACTCCGGGGCTCTTGTCAGCACTGGATAAAGTTGACCTCTCTGACTTTTAAACGCTTTTTTCGCTTGGCTTCTATATTAGTTTTCTATCACTGTCACAATGGATTACCACAAAACCAGTTGTTTAAAGCAATATCTATTTCTTCTTTCACAGTTCTGTAGGTTAAAAGTCCAATTCTGGGGCCGGCCCCGTGGCTTAGCGGTTAAGTGTGCCGCGCTCCGCTGCTGGCGGCCCGGGTTCGGATCCCGGGCGCGCACTGACGCACCGCTTCTCTGGCCATGCTGAGGCTGCGTCCCACATGGGGCAGCTGGAGGGATGTGCAGCTGTGACAGACAAATATCTACTGGGGCTTTGGGGGAAAAATAAATAAATAAAATCTTTAAAAGTCCAATTCTGGTCTCAGTGGGCTAAAATCAAGGCACCAGCCTTACTGGAGGCTTTGGGGGAAGAATCCACTGCAAACCTCATTTAGGTTGTTGGCAAATCCAGATCCTTGCAGTTCCAGGCCCGAGATCCCTGTATCTTTGCTGGCTGTCGGCCAGGGGCCGCCCTTAGGTTAGAGGCCTCTCTCTGGTTCTTGCAAGTGGGCCCTACATCTCAGAGCCAACAAGAGCACACCGAATCCTTCTTGTGCTTGGAATCCTCTTGCTTCCTCTTCTGCTGAACCTCTGGCTCCAGCTGGGGAAAATTCTCTACTATTAAGGGGTCATGTGATTAGGTTGGACCCACCTGGATAATTCAGGTCCATGACCACAATGATATCTTCAAAGTCCCTTTTGCTGTGTAAGGTCACACATTCACAGATTCCAGGAATTAGGGCTTGCATATCTTTGGGGGCCATTCCGCATCCCGCAGCTTCCTGGTCACCACACTCTCCTGATTTTCCTCCTACCTCACTGGCTGTTCCTTCTCAGTCATCCTCCTCTTCCTGGCCTGTAAACGTTAGCAACCTCGGGGCCCTGTTCATGGACCTCTACCTTTCTCTATTCTCAATCCCTGAGGGAGCCCAGCCATCTCCACAGGTTTAAATATATGACACACTTCAACAGGTGGTATACCTGGCCAGCCAGAGCCTCCGCGAGCGCCAGAGCTCCAGTTGCCTGTGTCTAGTTGCCGTCTTCAGTGGTTCTCCAAGTGTTGTCCCCAGGTCAGCAGCAGTGTTGCCTGGGAACTTGTTAAAACGCAGATTCTTGAGCCCATCTGTGCAGGCACACACCATTTTATTGCACTTTGCTTCGTTGCGCCTCACAGACACTGTTTTTTTACAAGACCCTCCACCAGCAAAAAGATTCTGACTTGCTGAAGGCTCAGGTGATGGTTAACATATTTTAGCAATAAAGTTGTTTTTTTTTTTTTTGGCGAGGAAGATTGGCTCTGAGCTAACATCTGTTGCTGGTCTTCCTCTGTTTTATATGTGGGTTGACACCACAATGTGGCTGACGAGCCGTGTAGGTCTGAGCCTGGGATCTGAACCCATGAACCCGGGCTGCCGAAGCGGAGTATGCTGGACTTTAATCACTACGCCACGGGGCTGGCCACTAAAGTATTTTTTAATTAAGGTGTGTATGTTGTTTTTACGACATAATGCTATTGCACACTTAATAGACTACTGTATAGTGTAAACATAACTTTTATATGCACTGGGAAACCAAAAACTGCATGTGACTCGCTTTATTGTGATACTCGCTTCATGGCGGTGGTCTGGAACCGAACCCGCAGTGTCTCCGAGGTCTGCCTGCTCCTGAATCAGAAACTCTGGGGGCGAGGCCCAGAAGTTTGCGTTTTAACAAGCCTCCCAGATGATTCTGATATTTGCTGAAGTCTGCAGGCCACGGAGTGCCGGGGTGGCTCCACCTGTGTGTCCTCAGGCCTCTGACTCTGGGCTGCGCCATCTTCCTTTTTCACCACCATCTCTTCTACGTCACTCGTTGGCGTCACCATCCATCCCCACAAATGCTCAAGTCACTGTGATCCATTATCTACCCAGCGGCCAGAGTGATCTTTTAAAAATATAAATCAGATGATATTCCCTTGCCTTGAAACCCTCTGATGGCTCCTGCTGCCCTTGAAATTAGATCCAAATCTTTGCCCTGATCTGCAGAGCCCTCCCTGCCAACCCCTCTGGCCTCATCTTGTGATGTTCCCTCTCACTTACTGCGCTCCAGCTGCCCAGGTCTCCTCTCTAGGGTATCACCAACACCGAGCTCTTTCCGGCCTCGGGGCCTTTACACCTGCTGGCCCATTGCCTGGTCTGCCCTCCTGCAGCCTTGCAAGTGGCTGGCTTCTCTGTATCCTTCAGGTCTCAGCTCAACCATCCCTCCTCAAAGACATTGCCCTGCCCCTTTCTAAAGTGCAGCTCGCAAACCCGCCACCCCACTCCTCTTTCTCACCACACTGTTTACTTCCTGCATAGCATTTAACACTATTATATTGTTTATTTGTGAGCTTACCCCACTCCTACCCCAACTATATTATAAACTCCAAAAGGACAGAAATCCTGTCTGTCGTTCTCTAATGTATGCTTAATACCCAGCTCAGTGCTTGACACATAGCAGGTTCTCAATAAATATTTGTTGAATTAACAAGTAAAATTAGCTTTCTACCTGCCTCTGCCAGGTCTCCCTTGTTATGGGGTAGAGACCTCCCCCGCTGGTGGACTTGGGTGCTTGGCCTGTGGGGGTCGTGGCCTGCTGGTTCAGAGTGCCTTGTTTCTTAACACTCCTGGAGAGCCTCTCCCAGCCGTCTTTTCCAATCCATAATTTCCCACCACACCCCTTCATATTCATAGTATATTATGACCATATTTATTAACTATAACAAAATGTCATTGAACTTCCAAACCTTTGAAAGACTTTATATAAAAAAGTTCATAATTCAATAATATTGAGTAAAAGAAGTCAGACACAAAAGAGAACATACTACGTATGGAATTCTTTTTATTTGAAATTCAAAACCAGGCCACGTTAATCTACAATCTGAGTCAGGATAGTGGCTACCCTTATTAGGGGTTCTGACTGGGGGTACATGAGGAAGCCTCTGGGTGCTGGAGACGTTCTGTGTCTTGATCTTGAGAGTGAGTAGACATATATAATGTGCACATCAAGTGTATGGTTGAGATTTGTGCACTTTATAGTTATACCTCAATAAAAAAATCTAAATAAGTAAATAAAAATACCTTCAAAAAAGGAGAGAGGTTCAGACAGAATTGTGTCAAAGCACAAGTCTGCCCCCATTTGGGGTCTGCAAGGTGTGGATGGGTGCCCAGTCCCTCTGTCCCTGCCCCTCCCTCATGCCTGGCCAAGGCGAGCGCCTGCACGTTGCAGTTATCAGAGCCGGCCGAGCAGAGGCTGCCTCCCCAGTCCCGTGATGTGGTCCAGTTTCCACCTGATTCTGGGCGACCTTGGGGACACGTGGGTGTTGCTAGGAAAGGGGAGGAGGACGGGGCAGGAACTAGGTGGTGGAGCAGGCGTCCAGCTGCAAACCCCAGGTCTCCGTGCCTGCTGTCCCATCCTGGTGAGAAGAAAAGGCCCAGTGGATCGGGTCAGTGATGCTGGTGTGAGGCCCCGGTGGGAGGCTCAGGGGGTCGTGAGAAACCAGGTAGTCCAGCGGGGCGTCTCCGTGGGTCTGCTGCTGACTTTCAGCTCAGTGCTTTTCCTCTCTCAGTGCCAGTCACGGGGGAGCAGAGTGGGAGACTGGGTGACAGCCCTCCTAGGTCCCAGCCTCTCTGGAACAGTGCTGTGCTAAGAGCACTCTCTGCCCCCGCATGACCTGGGTGTCTCGAGTAACTGCGGATATCCGGGTCTCAGTGGACATGTGTGAAGGGTGACTCGGGAATCTCTGTTGTAACTATGCTTTCAAGAGTTGCTCTCCAGTTTGAGCACTGATCCTGAAGGTGGGAAGGCCCTTTGCTTGTTTTTGCTGTCCAGTTCTAGGTCAGAACGCCTGCTGGGCTGGAGCTTGGTTATTCGTGTCACTCCAAATGACCCTGCAGATGGCCCCTTTCGTGGTTACCTCCAAATCTGAGTAAAAAGCATAGAATTATGTCTCCAAGTGACTACTTTTTTCAAGTCCTTTGTTTTAAAGATGGAAAATAGGCCCAAGGTCATAGTGGGTCAGGACTGGCATCCTTCAGAGCCTGTAATTTCCAGGGGCCCTTGGAGGTCGGGGGCGGAGGGAGCAGGCTCGAGGAAGGCCGCCCTGTGTTCCAGCCGGGCGGCGTGGATGGCGTGGCAGGTGAGCATGCCGGAGCTGGAGGACCGCCTTCAGTGCCCCATCTGCCTGGAGGTCTTCAAGGAGCCCCTGATGCTGCAGTGCGGCCACTCCTACTGCAAGGGCTGCCTGGTGACTCTGTCCCGTCACCTGGACTCGGAGCTGCGCTGCCCCGTGTGCCGGCAGGAGGTCGACGGCAGCAGCTCCCCGCCCAACGTCTCCCTGGCGCGGGTGATCGAAGCCCTGCAGCTCCCCGGGGACCCGGAGCCCGCGGTCTGCGAGCACCACCGGAACCCGCTCAGCCTCTTCTGCGAGAAGGACCAGGAGCTCATCTGCGGCCTCTGCGGCCTGCTGGGCTCCCACCAGCAGCACCGGGTCACCCCCGTCTCCACGGTCTACAGCCGCATGAAGGTGGGTAGGAGATGCTGCGGGGCGGGGAACCGGGCGGGGAGGGTCCGCCCAGCCCAGCTCCTGCGCTCTCTGGCGCCATCGCCCGGCACAGAGGGGTCCCGGCCCGGACTCGATTTCCCTCCAGCCCTGTCCTGGAGCAGAACTTGGAGCGTTCATTCATTTATCCATCACGTTTTGAGCAGCTGACCGAATGCCCAGGTGCTGGGGATTACAGCGATAGCATGAGGGAGCCCCCTTGCGTCGCGTGCGAGCCCCTCCCCCTGTGCTAGTTTTCTTTGTAGCTCTCTTTTGTTTCTTGAGCGCTGCCCAGACCACACTCTCAGGCACATGGGGGCAGGACTTTGTTTTGTTCCCTGGGGTATTTCTGTGCCTAGAGCTGTGCCTGGCATGTAGTCACTGCTCAGAATGTATTTGTAGAATCAATAGATTCCTGCCCTCCTGGAGCTTTGCCTCAGATCTACAGATCATCATTTAAGACGCACAATGATAACAATGACAGCATCTTAGGTTAATACGTTGGTCTAAGGTTTATGAAGGGTGGGGTTATTACTGAATTTTACAAGTGAGGAAACTCAGGCTCAGAGGAGGTAAGCATCTTACCCAAGGTCATACAGCTTGTCAGCGGCAGAGTGAGGACTCAGACCATGGCCAGTTTTCTTTCCACTGCCAACAGATCAAGAAAGGGCAGGAAGGGCTTTCGGTAGTGCATCGTTATAGGGTACCTGGCACAGTGTTGGGGGGAGGGGGCAGTAAAGGTGAGGAACCACAAATACAGGTGAGGGCGGGAAGAGGAAACAGTCCAAGATCTGTAGGCAGAGGGTCCTCTGGAAGCTGTTGCAGGGGTTCCCTGGCCGAGTGCTCTGGGCAGCATGTCTTTGCTCCTTCAACCCTGGGAGACAAGTAGGAAACATGCGCAGGGCCAGCCAGGTGGTTCACCAGCCCCTCCCACCCACAGACATTTACTGGGCACCTACGATGTGCCAGTGCCCATGGTACAATAGGGGGCAAAGAGGCTCACCCTGCCCTGGGGGACCTCACTGTCTGGGGGTCTGACAAAGAGTCCCGTGTGTCAGGTGCTGCTGTCAGGGTTAAATACAAGCAATGGCGAGATCCTGGAACATGGATCCTGCATGATCTCAGATGTTCAGGGGAAGCTTCCTGGAGGAAGTGGACTGCTAAGCTGAGGCCTGAACCACAAGGAGGACTTTATAGGAAAAGAAGAGGAGGAAAAGCATTCCAAGTACAAAGACAGCACGTGCAAAAGACCAGGAGGCAAGCAGCATGGCTATTTGAGGAAGTGAAAGTCATTCCATTAGCTCAAGGGAGAGTGAGTTGGGAGCAAGATGGGGCAGGTGAGGTAAGCAGGGGCCAGGTCATGGAAAGGCCTGTGTAACATGTGAAGGGATTTGGAGTTTATTCCGAGGGCCGTGGTGGGGGTGGGGGTACTGGAGGGTTTTCAGCAGTGATGTGACGTGGCCTGACCCCTCTGCCGGAGGGAAGGTGTAGAGTGGGGCTGGGATGAGAATGGGGGTCATCTACACTTGGGTGGGAACTGAAGCCACAGGAGTGGAGAAGACCAACCAGGAGAGTCTGCGGAGTGATAAGGCAAGACACAGATGATGCCCCAAGGAGCACCAGGGTTTAAGATTTGGGTAGAGAGAGAACCCCAGAAAGAATCGAGAGAGGGAGCAGGAACATTGGTTGAATACAGCCTCCTAGGAGCATTTTCTCGGGACAGGTCCCTTGTGTGAAATGTCTGCTGAGGACTGGAAAGATTCTGTTAGATTTAGCAGTAAGAACTATCATCTTGGCCAGAATAGTTAGAGAGGAGTGTGGAAAGAGGAGGCCAAACTGCATTGTGGTGACACTGAGCCCACGTTTTCTTAGCAGAGGGCTGACCAGAAGAGAGGGAGACACGCAGGAGCTTGCTCGTCATTTCTGGCTAGGAGTGGGGACAGCTTGAGTCCTGCTTTAGAGCTGGCTTTTTGTGATCCCAACACTCTTCTCTGTGATGCAACTAAATTGTGTGCCTTTATGAGATCCCTTTCACGCATTCCTGTTTTCTGCTACTGATTGAGATGTTGAGATACTTTATTTATTCATTTATTTGCATAATTCTGTTTTCTCTCACTGTGGTCCGGGTGATGGGAGAGAACTCATCTCATCTCTCTCTGCCTCGGGAGGTTACCACTGGAATGCCCTTCTCAGGCTGCTATGAGATCTGATGCCTCGTGATCCAGAGCAGGCCTCTGTGTCCATTTATCCCCACACTAGCTTTATTCTTTTCCAGCTCCCTTCCTGAAAGGCTCTTGCAGCTGCCTTCCGCTTGGCAACTATCTAGGCCCAAGAGTCTGTACACTCCCCAGGCACAGACCAGCAGCGTCAAGTAGTGCCAGACCATAGTCCAGATGGTCCTGGTTGGTCCCAGTTGGTCCTAGGTCAGATTTGGGGCCAGGGAAGCCCAGGAGAAGTAAGTTTACTTCAGCCTGGGGAGGCCCCAAATCCAGGCTGGGGCCAGGCCTGCTGGGGATGGGTTCAGGTCTTTGTAGGAGCAGGGAATCACCAGGTGGAACCTGGGCCACTCTGTGCACCCAATGGTGCCTTGGGGCCAGCCTTTGTGTGGTGACTCTTGATCAACTGCCCACTAATCCTGGGCCTGCTGGTGACCGGAGAGTTTACTTGGTGGGTTCCCTGCAGGCAGCATCCCACCCAGGGTGTGTTGGCTTCAGATTGTCAGGCACCCCTCTTGGATGTTGTGCGGTGATTTCCAGGTGGCATCTCTCTCCATGTCGTGGAGATCCTCTTCTCCCTGGGCAGTTCCTGCCATCAATGTGGAATATTCTTGAATAATCTTACCTATTTGGGGGTCAAGGGTACTTGGATAGCTCCCTGGTTCCACTGGGAGTGCTTGGGGATGCTCCCAAGAAGGGTGAGGCTCAGGGCTGGCCCCGTGGAGCTGAGAGGGTGAAGGGATCAGCTGCTCAGGGGGCCATGGCATGTTGCCTCCAGGAGGAGCTTGCGGGCCTCATCTCTGACCTGAAGCAGGAGCAGAAGAAGGTGAATGAGCATATCGCCAAACTGGTGAACAACAGGACCCGGATTGTCGTGAGTGCCCTTTCCTTCTGCCCCAACCCTGGGCCCGGCCACCTCCCCTTTCCTACAGAGCCCAGTTCTTGTTTGTCTTTTACGGAAATCCTTTCCATATAAAGCCAGAATTCAAAGCATTCCAGGGTAGGGCGGGGAAAGTGCAAATCCTCTGAGGGGAATTCAACACAGTTGTCAGGACCGTCTCCAAGTTGGCTTGTGTCCTCCACGTCCTTGGGACTGAGATAACCCAGAACCTAAGTCCTAGAGGTAAACAGCCCAAATGTGGGCATGACTGCCTGCCCCCTGCCACCTGTGTCTGCTTGACCTTGACAGCCCGTGTGGTGCCCTCCCAGTACGTTGGAGCACAGGCGAGGAAAGGCCTGGAGCCCTTGGTGGCTGGCTGCTTTTCCTAAATGAGAGGCACATTGGGTCTGGGCTGGTGTGGAGCCTGGGACCCTGCAGGAGGTCATGAAACCGGAGCAGGAGACCAGTGTCCCCGGACATTATCTCATTTAACCCTTCTCACCCTGGAGAGGGAGGTGGCATTACCCCCGTCTGATGGAGGCAGGACTCAGGGTCACACAGGCATCCCAGGCTGTCTCACTCCAAAGCCTGCTCTCCTGGGGCCTTTCAGACTGTTTTCAGTTGTGGAACACTGTGGTAAAGCAGAATCTTACGTGCACGCTTAATAGTTAAGAGGACGAAAGCAGAGCCCCTGCGTTTGAAATGGGAGCTGGGGGCCCAGCATCTCTCCTGCCACTGTTGCCCTCTCCCACGGCCACATCTAGGATCCCCAGGCACAGTGAGAACACCCTGGCAGGAGTCAGCCCTGGGACTCAGGTACCAGGAGCAGCCCAGTCAGGAAGGCCCAGGAAGGCCGAGGCTGCCAGGCTCTGGGGACACTGAAGTCAGCCATAGACAGGTGGCTCCGCGAGGCTCCAGCTGTGACCGCCCCTCCCTGTCCCAGAATGAGTCCGATGTGTTCAGCTGGGTGATTCGCCGAGAGTTCCAGGAGCTGCACCACCTGGTGGACGAGGAGAAGGCCCACTGTCTAGAGGGGGTGGAGGGTCACACCCGGGGGCTTGTGGCCTCCCTGGACATCCAGCTGGAGCAGGCCCGTGGCACTCGAGAGCGGCTGGTCCAGACCGAGCTTGTGCTGGAGCAGTTCAGTAACGAGAGTCACCACGAGTTCATCCGGGTGAGTGGACAAGGAAGTGTCCCCATGACGAGGCCCCCAGGGTCCCAAGAGCCTCTCCCATCCTAACAGCTCCCCCATCCCCTAACCCACCTCTCTTGTCTTCCAGAAATACCACTCCATGGCCTCCAGGTAATAACCTCGGAGGGAGCTCTCGGCGAGGGTCTGGTGGCTGCGGGTACGGATATCTCATCTCCACTAGTTTCCCCTCTTCAGTTTCACCAGTGCCTTGGGAGCAGCTGCCCACAGCTGGCTCTGTACTGAGCCCAGGGAAAACAGAGAAGAAAGTCACCTCCCTGCCTTCAGGGTCCCGAAGACTGGTGGGAGGCAGATGGTGAACTATGGTTACACCACTGTGGGCACCTAGAACAATACAGGTTCACACAAGCTACAGAAATATCCAGAGGAGGTGACGGTGGGCGGGATTGGCAAAGACTGTGCCCAGGTGAGAAAGCTGAGAAGGGCAGAGGACAGGAGTTTGCCAGGCAAGTAGAGTCACATGAAAGGGTGAAGTAGTGTGCAGACTTGCAAGTATTATGAGAAGTTCAGTATAGCTAGGGTATAAAGTATGACACAGGGCAGAATGGGAGATAAGGTGGGAGAGGTGGGTAATTGCCAGAATGAGGGGCCTTGATACATGCACTACGGCTTGTGGGAAGGGATGGGATCCATGTTCTAGTCCCTAAAATGAATAATCTGTGTAGTTCCTGGGCCTTCTTCAGACCCCATTTATGAGAATCTCCTTGTTTTCTCGAATTTCCTTTAGTCTTAGGGACAATCTGGTTAGGAGCATTGGTTTAAATGAATGGACAGAGAACCTGATTGGCTGAGTTTGGAGCAGGTATCCACTCCAGCTGTGGCTGGGGGCCAGGGTTCCCGACGCAGAGACATTAGCATGCATCAGAACCACCTGGAGAGTTCGTCAAAGCACGGATCACTGGGAAATCACCCAGTAATCAGTTTCTGATTCAGCAGGTCTGCGGTGGGACCTGAGAAAATTTGCATTTCTAACAATTCCCCAAGTGATGCTGCTGGTCCCGGTGGTTTGAGAACCACTGATGTAGTGTTTACCCTTCCAGGAAGGAGGCAGGTCCTCTGAGAGTGGGGTGGCAGGGAGGAAGTGATGGGCATCTTGAGTGCATGGTCTTCTGGGCTGTGGATTGGCTGGTTGGACTTGCGTACCGATGCGTGGGGGGCGGGGGAGGGGGCGCACGGTACACAGCTCCGCCGTCACTGTGAAATGTTGCCTCCAGAGCAGAGCTCCAGCAGGCCCGGCCCTTGGAAGGTGCCTTCAGCCCCGTCTCCTTCAAGCCAGGCCTCCACCAGGCCGACATCAAGCTGACTGTGTGGAAAAGACTCTTTCGCAAGGTTCTGCCAGGTGAGGCCCCAACCCATCCTCTTTCCTGAGGGTGGCCACCCAGGGTGGGCAGCAATTTGTTGGTTGTGTCCGAGTTTAAGGTACAAAGAACTGGAAGAGAGGCTGCATAGGCTGGTGGGGAGCACATGGGAGTGGGGTTCCCCCAGACAGCTTGGGCTCAAGCTCAGCTCCATCTCATACTAGCTGGGTGACAGGGCGAGTTGTGTACTTTCTGAGCCTCAGTTTCCCCATCTGTAAAGAGGGGCTATTAACATTCATCTTGCTGGGCTGTGTAGTTTATAAATATACATACCTATGTGCGTGTGTAGTTTAGTGGTTAATAAATGGTGGCTATTGCTCTGTCAAAAAATAACTCAGAGACATTTAATTAACCCCTTCATTACTAGCACGTAAGGGAGGTCAATCAGTAGACTGATTTCATCCAACAAAGGCAAACACAGGGCTTATATAAGAGAAACAGGGAGGGGAGAAAAGACCGTAGACATTCTCTGAAGCGTGAATGTGTTTGCACATTTTGGGTGTAAACTGATTAGCTGGCAGCTAGCAAAGAGGTCAGTTGGGATAGTTTGTCCTTGAATAGGGTGCTTGGGTATCAAAGAAAACAACTGGCATTGTTATGAATTCTCCAGAAAACTGGGGGAGTTTAGCTGTGGAGCAGAGTGACAGGCTGTCTTCCAGGTCCTTCCATCAGCACCTTGGCCTTAGATGGGCCCGCACCATTTCTCTTACCAGACTGCTTCTGCTCACGGCTGTCCATTTTTTCCATCCTTCAGGCATCATTCGTTTATTCAGCAAACATCCTTGGGGTGCCTACTCTGTGCCTAGCCTTCTAGGCCCCTTCTAGGCCCCACGGATACAGAGAGGAGGCTGACGCAGTTCCTCTCCTGAGGAGCTCGAGGCCTCCAATCAGCCTCCCTTTGGGCAGGGTCTGCTGCCTTCTGTGTGGCTTTCAAACACGCCTTCTCTGATCTTTCCTAGCTCCAGAGTCCCTCAAGCTGGACCCTGCCACCGCCCACCCTCTCTTGGAGCTCTCCAAGGGCAACACCGTGGTGCAGTGCGGGCTCCTGGCCCAGCGCCGCGCCAGCCAGCCCGAGCGCTTCGACTACAGTACCTGTGTCCTGGCCAGCCAGGGCTTCTCCTGCGGCCGCCACTACTGGGAGGTGGTGGTGGGCAGCAAGAGCGACTGGCGCCTGGGGGTCATCAAGGGCACAGCTAGTCGCAAGGGCAAGCTGAGCAAGTCCCCAGAGCAAGGCGTGTGGCTCATCGGCCTGAAGGAGGGCCGGGTGTACGAGGCCTTTGGCTGCCCGCGGGTGCCCCTGCCTGTGGCCAGCCACCCCCACCGCATCGGCGTCTACTTGCACTATGAGCAGGGAGAGCTCACCTTCTTCGATGCTGACCGCCCCGATGACCTGCGGCCGCTCTACACATTCCAGGCTGACTTCCAGGGCAAGCTCTACCCCATCCTGGACACGTGCTGGCACGAAAGGGGCAGCAACTCACTGCCCATGGTGTTGCCCTCACCCAGTGGGGCCGGCCACCTCACCCCCGCACAGCCCACCAAGCTGTAAGGCTGCTTGTGGGGTCGCCTGCCCACAGGCTCTTCCCAGCTGGGCACAGGGACTTGAGGGGTTCCTCTGGGTCCAGCGAGCAGAGGTGACATCTTTACAATTTGGGAAGGTCTTCATGACTGTGTGTCCCTAGAAACATTTAATGATAAGGAGAAAAGGACCATAATCTCTTCCCCATCAGCCACGGGCGTGTTTATTAAACTGTTTGCCAGGTTATTAACCTGCTTATTAACCAGCAGAGCCAGGCCTTGGTGTGCACAGGTCAAGCTGGCTTCCCTTGGTCCCTCCTAACCATGCTCTCTGCTTACTCTGCCAACTGAAGGTGGAAACATTCCCACACATACTTTTTCCTTATCATTGTGAACTTAAAATAACTTAAAGGATAATAAATTTGACATTCTTTCTCTTTAAATGATTTGCAAATATTAATTGCTGTGCATACATACTGCTTTATGCTCCCTCCGGTCTTTAAAAGAAGCTCTAACCTCTGGTGGGGCCGGATCTTGCTTTCACCGCCCCCCCCCCCCCCGCCCATTGGTCACATCAACCACTCTTCATGGCTGTGTCCTCAAAGACGTCTCTTGACTTCCTTCTTCATTAAATGAGATGGAAATGACACTACTTCAAGGCAGAAGCTAGGCGAGTCCAGACAGGGCTGCGGCCCATCCCTGAAGGCTGCCGGGCACATGGGAGTGGGCCCAGAGCCCATGTTATTCATGGGGAGCCTGGCCCTGACCGCAGCTGATGGTGTCCACCCCAGACCAAGGCTGGGACAGCTGAATTCTCTCCCAAGAATCTGAAAATTGCAAGAGAGAGAATGGTTGGGGCTGAGTCATCTGTAGCCTGGTGCTTTAGAGAGCAGCTCCTCAGTCTTGTGCCTCTGAGGTCTGTGGAGCTGCCTGAGACTTGCCTTCCATGGAGAACAGCTCTGCCCTGGCACGTATCTACATGAGCCACATGGGCAAAGGCTTGACCCATAGCCTGTCTGACTCTTCAGGCCCAGGAGATTCATAACCCATGGCCTCCCGGGCTCTGATGAGGTGTGAGGCTTTCTGCCCCACCTCCCTCCAAGGAGAGCTGCGGACTACAAAACAGTTCAGCTTCATCTAGAGCTGATTCCCCAGCAACAGGATTCCCCACAGCTCATGTGGGAGTCATCGGCCCTTTGGTTTCCGAGTCTTCCTTCTTGGTGTGTGCAACAAGGACCATGTGGAGCTGGCACCTTTGGCTAATCCCCCTCCTGCTGTCTGCTAAGCAATAAACTGTCTGAGTCAAAAGGTGCCTGTTGTGTCTCTCCTGGCGGAAGCTGTTGGGCCTGGGCCTTGGTTGCTGTGTGCCTCATGCCTTCCAGACCTGGGTTTTGGCTGTGTGGCTCTCCCTTCAGTTCCATGACTGGGCTGGAGAGTGCTGCCCTGCTAGACCCACCCGTGTCCACCCTGCTCTGTGTCCTGGGAGGCTGGCCCTGATGGATTGCAAAACCCTCTGGCTTCCTGTTGGGTTCAGCTGATGGGAGGGACTGGCAGGAGATTCCAGGGCAGGAGAAGGGGGTTTGAGGTGCTTATTTTCCTGGTTTCCTGCCTGCTGGGCTATGGGCTGGCGGCTTCCCTCTTCCAAAGACTCCTGGCAGGCAGCCCTCCCCTTTGGTTACTCTTCCCTGTTCCTTCGGGCCCAGTGGTGAACAGTGCTGTCGCTAGCCCTGAGTACTGCACCGTCTCCTGTAAGTTCCCTTAACTCTGACCTTTTTTTAAATAAATACTCCCTTCTTTAAAATCTCTTCAGCTATCTTTTTTTGGAGGTCTTTCTGCCTTCGGCCAGACTCTGACAGACACAATGACATACCTCTGCACCCATTTAATAAATCCCTCTTTTGTTTGGCTAGCCAGTTAGTGTTTGTGCTTGCAGCCAAAAGATCTTAACTGATACACAACCAGTATGGAGACGGCAGAGGAAAGAGCAGTTAATTCTTCATGTGGAGTTGGCGTTTAAGCCAAAAGAAGTGGAATAACAGGCAGAGGAGAAGAGCCTCTAGGGGTCTAGGTTTGCAGAGGGATGCTACAGCTACAGCGGGACCAGAGAGGACCATCACTGCTACTTCAGTGTATATGAACTTGATTGTGTAGTAATGATAGTGTGGGAGTGGGTGAGTCTGCCCAGGGAGAAAATATCAGACTGATGGAAAAGGAGGTCAGAGGATGGAACACTAGAACATAAGGAGTAGCTTAGACAAGGCAGCCAAACTTAGAATGTAGGAAACTTAGAAATGGTCAGAGAAATGGGCAAGTATGCCAGCAGGAGAGGTCCTGGAAGCCAAAGCTTTCCAAAAAAGAAGGTGTGCTCAACAGTGCCATGAAATCCCAGCTTCGGCAGGAAAGGCCTGAGGAGTGTTAGGAGACTCTTGGTGGCCTTGGGGGGAGCCATTTCAGTGCAGTGGGGTGGAGGACAGACTGCAGGGAGTTAAATAGCAAGTGATGAAGAGGTAAAGGCAATGATTGCTGACTCCTCTTTTAAAAAGTTCGATGTGAAGGGAAGAAGAGAACTGGGTCATGAGTTCGAGAGAGTGGGATTAAGGCATTTTTAGGACAGAGGAGACCCTAAAACAGTGCTGTCCAATAGAAATATATGAGCCACATATGTAGGTTTAAGTTTTCTAATGGTTACATTTAAAAAATCAAAACAGGTCACCTAGCACGCAGATCTTGGTTTCTAATGTCATTCTCTGATAAAAGGAACCAGGGCTCTTTGGAGAAATGGCTGATTTTAGGACTAGAGAGGAAATACACAAGATGAGTCTTTATCTTGTAGTGCCAGAGGCAAGGAAGTGCTCAAAACCAAACAATAATAGAGGCCTGTCAAAGAGACATAGGAGCCAACTGAAAGCACTCCCAGTGGCCAAAGCGAGAACAATTTGAGCAACAAAATCAAGTAGCACTGGATTGCAACCACAAATAAACATCCATGAGTCCATAATGGTATAAATAAACGACTGACTAATTATATAAAGGGGGAGAAGAGACAAATCTGTGCAGAAGAACTCCAAATAATTTATTTTGCTACTCCATCCTTAAAGAGGGGGAGCACAACCCCCCACTCCTTAAGTGGGGGCTGCAGATAGTGACTTCTTCCCAGAGGACAGAGGGATAAAGAGTAGCTTTACAGCGGAGAAACTGGACAGACTCTACCTTGCCCAGGTGCTCAAAGTCAACATCAAGTGATGTCATGTTGATACTATGTGCCCTTGATGTGATGAGAATGGTACTTTACCTGTGGTCTTCCTCCCCAAAACCTATAACCCCAGTCTAATCGTGAGAAAAACACCAGACAAATCCCAATTGAGGGACACTCTACAAAATACTGATCAGGACTTCTCAAAGCCCTCAAGCTCATCGAAAACAAGGAAGGTCTGAGAAACCGTCACAGCCAAGAGGAGCCTAAGGAGACACGACAACTGACTATAATGTGGAATCCTATGAGATTCGAGGACATTACTAAAAACGAAGGGGTTTAGGACGGGTCAACTCTGGCTCAGCTGGTTGTCCAGCACACCAGTTCGTGCTCCATTCATTCATTCACTCCTTCACCAGATATTTATTAGGTCCTTATTGCCAGAAAGACACTGGTCTAGGAGGTAGGAATGGATGAGTGTCAAGACCGAAAAGGATTCGCCCTCATGGAGCTAGCTTGGGAGTCGGAGACTAAAGCATAAAAAAACACAAAAAGCGAGGAGCGAGCGAAGAAGTGGAGAAACGCACTCCCGCCGTCGGCCTGGGCCTCCTCACCCGGCAGGAGGGCGAACACACACACGCCCTGCGGAACTCGGTTGGGCACCGGAGCTTCCGGGTCTGGAACCTCCGTGCCCTTTGACCCCAGAAGTCCGGGCGCGCTTCGCGACAGAGCCGTAAAGGCGCGCGGAGTGGAGCATGGCGGTGTACGGCGTGGCGGCGGCAGTACTGGCGGGCGTGGAGAGCCGTCAGGGCTCCATCAAAGGGCTGGTGTACGCCAGCGGCTTCCAGGTAGCGGGGTGCGGGGTGCGGGGTGTGGGGCGCGCGCCCGGGCGGGGGCTAGCCCGGCCGGCCCCCGCCTCAGCCTGTGTCCTCGTGGCCGCGCGCAGAACGTGAAGCAGCTGTACGCCCTGGTGTGCGAGACGCAGCGCTACTCTGCCGTGCTGGACGCCGTGATCGCCGGCGCCGGCCTCCTCAGCGCCGAGAAGAAGCTGCGGCCGCACCTGGCCAAGGTGACGGCGGGGCGGGCCGGGCCGTGAACTCCTCCTAACCTGGTCCCAGCTGCGTACTGTCCACGACGTGACTGTAGCAAGTCGCGTCTCTGAAATGAGTGGGAGCAGCCCCTCGCCGGGGTATGAAATGAGGTGGGATGAAGATGCTCCAACTTCCGGCCTTGTGTGAGAGAGGAAATAGGAACAGAAGTGCAAAGTAGCAATGACAAGGACTCTTTAGGTAAAACAAAAGGATGTTGTCGACAAAGAGGAGGGTTGGGATCCAGAGCTCTACGGGTGAGCAGCCATGGGGAAAGGGTTCAGGACTGGGAAGCAAGACACCAGGTTCACATCCTGGATCTGCCCTTAATGTCTTGAGCTATCTTGGACAAGGTACCTCACTTTTACTGTCTGCACAGGTGGTCTGGTTAGCCTTTCCAGTTCCAACACTATGGTGTTCCAGGCCATTGGTGCTTAGGGCTTTTTCTCTGTTTCCCCGTCCCCAGGTGCTAGTGTATGACTTACTGCTGGGAAGAGGCTTTAGAGGGGGCAGGGGCCGATGGCAGCGTCTGCTGCACCGGCACCAGGCAAGGCTGAAGGCTGAGTTGGCTCGGCTCAAGGTTCATCGAGGTGTGAGCCGGAATGAGGACCTGTTGGAAGTGGGAAGCAGGCCTGGCCCAGGTGAGCTGGAAGGAGTTGTAGGGGTGGGGATAGCCATCAGGCCCTCAGAGGAGACGGCTGTGTTCCTGCTCACTCACTGCTGATTGCTTCCTAGCCACGCAAGTGCCTCGATTTGTGCGGGTGAACACTCTCAAGACCTGCTCCGATGATGCAATTGATTATTTCAAGAGACAAGGTTTCTCCTACCAGGGTCGAGCTTCCAGGTGAGCTTGAAACCCTGCATGGCTGCCCTCATCTACGAAGGTATCTGGGGGCACTGGGGAAACATAGGAAGAGAGGCAGAGTGGTTGCGGCTGCACTTGGGTTTTCTTCCTATTTTTCCAGCAGTTTCTCCATCTCCTTCCAAGGCCTATCTTCCTCCGTCCCTTAAACACTGATTCTTCTGGACTCCCATCCTACCTTCTAATGTATCCCTCAATTTTTTCTCTAGCTCTAACTCCTGCTTCTCACCTGATGATTCCTGTCTCCCAGTTTAGACTTCTTTCTTGTATTACTACCCTCAGGTTCATATCAGTGCTTCACAGACACCACAATCACAGCAGGAGTCAAATTGAATTCATCTTCCCTCTGAACTTTGCACCTTCCTCTTTTTTTAAATTGTTAAATCATGTTTATTCAAGATTTAAGAGAAATCCAAAACAATATTCTTTTTTTTAAAGTGTCTTTTTTTTTTTTGAGGAAGATTGGCCCTGAGCTAACATCTCTTGCCAATCTTCCTCTTTTTCTTTTTTCTCCCTAAAGCCTCAGTACATAGTTGTATATCCTAGTTGTAGGTCCTTCTATTTCTGCTATGTGGGACACCACCACAGCATGGCTTGATGAGTGGTGCGTAGGTCCGCATCTGGGATCTGAACTGGTGAACCCCTGCCACCGAAGTGGAATGCGTGAACTTAATCACTACGCCACTGGGCCGGCCCCCAAAATAATATTCTTAAACATGTTATTGGGTTATTTTGCAGCATCCCCCTGCCCCCCACTTTTTTGAGATATAATTGACATATAATGTATTAGTTTCAGGTATACAACGTAATGATTTGATATTCGTCTTTAGAACTGAGATGTGTTTCCTGGAGGCAGCGTATTATTGGGTCTTGTTTGTTTGTTTATTTGTGAGGAAGATTAGCCCTGGACTAACATCTGTGCCCATCTTCCTCCACTTTATATGGGAAGCTGCCATAGCATGGCTTGACAAGCAGTGCATCAGTGTGCGCCCAGGATCTGAACCCGGCCACCGCAGCGGAGCTCATGCACTTAACCACTACGCCACTGGGCCGGCCCCTTGGGTCTTGTTTTTTAATTCATCCAGCCACTCTGTGTCTTTTGATTGGTGAATTCAACCCATTTACATTAGAGTGATTATTGATATATGAGGGCTTAATACTGCCATTTTATCTCTTATTTTCCAGTTCTATATTTCTTTCCTTTTTTTTTTGTGAGGAGATCAGCCCTGTGTTAACATCTGCCAATCCTCCTCTTTTTTTGCTGAGGAAGACTGGCCCTGGGCTAACATCCATCTTCCTCCACTTTATATGGGACGCCGCCACAGCATAGCTCGCCAAGCAGTGCACACCTGGGATCCGAACCGGAGAACCCCAGGCTGCTGCAGCGGAGCACGCGCACTTAACCGCTTGCACCACCGGGCCGGCCCCTCTTTCCTTTTTTTTTGTGAGAAAGCTTGTCCCTGAGCTAACATCCATTGCCAATCTTCCTCTTTTTGCTGAGGAGGATTGGCCTTGAGCTAACATCTGTGCCCATCTTCCTCTATTTTGTATATGGGATGCCTCCACAGCATGGCTTGATGAGTGGTGGGTCGGTCCATGACTGGGATCCAAACCTGTGAACCCCAAGCTGCCAAAATGGAGCACACGAACTAATCACTATGCCACCAGGCCAGCCCCTCCAGTTCTATATTTCCACTGTTTCTTTTCCCTTGTATTTCTGACTGCCATTTCAGATTGGTGGTTTTCTGTAATGGTTTTCTCAGTTTTCTCTTGATTTATGATTTGTGGCTCTGCTCAGACTTTTTGTTAATCCTCCTCTTTTTGCTGAGGAAGACTGGCTCTGAGCTAACATCTATTGCCAATCCTCCTCCTTTTTTTTCCCCCAAAGCCCCAGTAGATAGTCACAGTTGCACATCCTTCTAGTTGCTGTATGTGGGACGTGGCCTCAGCATGGCCGGGGAAGCTGTGTGTCGCTGCGTGCCCAGGATCCAAACCTGGGCTGCCAGTAGCAGAGCACACGCACTTAACCGCTAAGTCACAGGGCCGGCCTGAGACAGTCCATTTTCTGATAGCCTCTTATCTCCATTAGACTAAGCAGGTTCCATCCCTTTCCTCTTCCTCTTCCGAGTTATTGTCACAAATTGTTCTTTTCTGTATTGTGAGTTTGTGACTAAATTGAAGTGTTTATGGTTATTTTTGATGCTTTCCTTGCCTTTATCTTTTATGTTATAATTGTTTGCTAACCTGTTCTGATAGAGAGCTGCAATTTTCTGATTTTGTTTGTCTGTTTATCTCCTTGCTCAAAGCTTTGTAAACCTTTGCCTTTTTGTTTCAGGTAGGAGGGCTTCCTTCATCATTCTTGTAGGGCAGGTCTAATGGCAATGAACTCCCTCAGCTTTTGTTTGTCTGGGAAAGCTTTTATTTCTCCATCGTATCTGAAGGATAATTTCCCTGGATAGAGTATTCTTGGCTGAAAGTTTTTTGTCTTTCACTATTTTGAATAAATCCTTCCATTCTCTCCTAGCCTGTAATGTTTCTGCTGAGAAATCCACTGAAAGCCTGATAGGGGTTCTTTTGTAGGTTATTTTCTTCTGCCTTGCTGCCCTTAATATTTTTTCTTTGTCATTGACTTTTGCCAGTTTTATATGCCTTGGAGAAGGTATTTTTGCATTGATGTAACTAGGAGTTCTGTTGGCTTCGTTTACTTGTAATTCCAATTCCATTTCCTTCCCCAGGTTTGGGAAGTTCTCAGCTATTATTTCTTTGAACAAGCTCTCCTCCTTCCTCCCACTTTTGCCCCTCTGGAATACCTATAATCCTTATGTTACTTTTCATAATAGAGTCAGATATTTCTTGAAGAATTTCTTCATTTTTAAAAAATCTTAGTTCTCGCTCCTCCACCTGAAGCATTTCTAGATTTCTATCTTCTCGTTCACTAATTCTTTCCTCTGTAAGGTGTGCTCTATTTTTTATGGTTTCTAGATTATTTTCTATCTCATTAATTGTGTTCTTCGTATCCAGAATTTCTGTATAGTTTTTTTAAGGGCTTCAGTCTCTTTGGTGAAGTATTCCTTCTGTTCATTAATTTTATTCCTGAGCTCATTATACTGCCTTTGTGAGTTTTCTTGTAAGTCTTTGAGTTTCTTTATGACAACTGTTTTGAGTTATCTGTCATTTAGATTGTAATCTTCTGTGACTTCAGGTTTGGTTTCTGGAGTCTTGTCATTTACCTTCTGTTCTGCAGTGTTACTGTAGCTCTTTGTGGTGTTTGATGAGTTGATCCTCTGTAGGCACATGTGTGGTAGTATCAGGTTGCAGATTCCACCTGCCATCGCTGGGGGGTGGGCAGGGGCCGTGTTCTCTGATCCCACCCCGTCTGCTGGTAGTTATGCCTGTCGGGCCGCTCTGTTCATGAGGGCTGGGCGCTGCCACTTGGTGGGGAGTGTTCACATGGGTGGGGCCACCTCAGTAGGTGGGTGCTCCCAAGGGCCTGGCTACCACTCTGAAAGCATTCATGTGCAGGCTAGGCTGCCCCCACTTCCACTCAGAGTCCCGTCGGCTCCTGTGTGAGGATCCACAGCCTGGCTGGCTGCCGCTGCAGGGGGGTCTGCCCACCTAGTTCCATTGCTTCCTGGGGATCCAGTCCACTCACCTTCAGATGTATGGCCGTGTGGATCTCTAAGGTGTTCTGTTGTGCTGTGTCGGGAATCCTCTGTTGGTTAATGGATGTCCTCTTAGTTGTAACTTAGAGGGGAGAGACAAAAGGAACAACTCAGTGCACCATGGTACTGATGTCACTCAATATTTGTATATATCGCAAAATGATCACTACTGTAAGTCTGTTTAACATCCATCACCACATATAGTTACAAACATTTTTTCTTGTGATGAGTACTTTTAAGATTTACTCTCTTAGCAACTTTCAAATATGCAGTATCGTAGTATTAACTGTAGTTACCATGTTGTACGTTACACCCCCCCCTGACTGATTTATTTTATAACTGGAAATTTGTACCTTTTGACCTTCACCCATTTTGCTGCCTCCTCCCCCTGCAACTACCAGTCTGTTCTCTGTATCTGTGAGCTAAGTTTTTGTTTTTTGGTTCCATGTATAAGTGAGATCATATGGTATTTGTCTTTCTCTGTCTGACTTATTTCACTTAGCATAATGCCCTCAAGGTCCATCCATGTTTTTGCAGATGGCAAAATTTCATTGTTTTTTATGGCTGAATAACATTCCATTGTATGTATGCCACATTTTCGTTATCCATTCATCCATCTGTAAACACTTAGGTTGTTTCCATGTCTTGGCTGTTGTAAATAATGCTGCATTGAATGTGGGGGTGCAGATATCTTTTCGAGTTATTGTTTTTGTTTCCTTTGAATAAATACCCTGAAGTGGCATTGCTGGATATATGGTAGTTCTATTTTTAATTTTTTGAGGAATCTCCATACTGTTTTCCCTAGTGGCTGCACCAGTTTACATTCCCACCAACAGTGCACAATGGTTTCATTTTCTCCATGTCCTCACCATCAGTTGTTATTTCTTGTCTTTTTGATAATAGCCATTCTGACAGGTGTGAGGTGATATCTTATTGTGGTTTTGATTTGCATTTCCCTGATGATTAGTGATGTTGAGCATTTTTCATGTACCTGTCGGCCATCTATATGGCTGCTTTGGAAAAATGTCTATTCGGATCCTCTGCCCATTTTTTGATTTGATTTTTTTTTTTTTGCTGAGTTGTATGAATTCTTTACATATTTTGGATATTAACTGCTTATCAGATAAATGATTTGCAAATATTTTCCCCCATTCTGTAGGTTATCTTTTCATTTTGTTGATGGCTTCCTTTGCTATGCAGAAGCTTTTGAGTTTGATGTAGTCCCACTTGTTTATTTTTGCTTTTGTTGCCTTTGCTTTTGGTGTCAAATCTAAAAAAATCACTGCCAAGACTGATGTATAGTAACTTCCTGCCTATGTTTCCTTCTTGGAGCTTTATGGTTTCAGGTCTTACATGCAAGTCTTTAATCCATTTTGAGTTAATTTTTGTCTTTGGTGTAAGATAGTGGTCCAGTTTTATTCTTTTACATGTGGCTGTCCAGTTTTCCCAACAGTATTTATTGAGGAGACTGTCCTTTCCCCATTGTATGTTCTTGGACCCTGTGTTGTAAATTGACCATATATGCATGGGTTTATTTCTGGGCTCTATTCTGATCCATTGACCTATGTGTCTTTTTTTATGTCAATACGATACTGTTTTGATTACTATAGCTTTGTAATATAGTTTGAAATAAGGGAGCATGAGGCCTCTCTCTTTGTTCTTTGTCAAGATTGCTTTGGCTATTTGGGTCTTTTTTGGTTCCATACAAATTTTAGGATTGTTTGTTCTATTTCTGTGAAAAATACCATTGGAATTTTTGATAAGGATTACATTGAATCTGTAGATTGCTTTGGGTAATATGAACGTTTTAACAATATTAATTCTTCCAGTCCATGAGCATGGACTATCTTTACATTTGTTTGTATCTTCTATTGTGTCTTCTTCAGTTTCTTTCATCAGTGTCTTATAGTTTTCAGTGTACAGGGTCTTTCACCTCCTTGGTTAAATTTATTCCTATGTATTTTATTCTTTTTGATGCAGTCCTAAATGGGATTGTTTTCTTAATTTCTTTCTAATAGTTCATTGTTAGTGTATAGAAACACAACAGATTTTTGTATATTGACTTTGTATCCTGCCACCTTACTGAATTCATTTATTAGTTCTAACAGTTTTTTTGTGGGTTCTTTAGGGTTTTCTATATGTAATATGTCATCTGCAAATAGTGACACTTTTACTTCTTCCTTTCCAGTTTGCTTGGCTTTTATTTCTTTTTCTTGCCTAATTGCTCTGGCTAGGACTTCCAATACTATGTTGAATTAAAGTGGCAAGAGTGGGCATCCTTGTCTTGTTCCTGATCTCAGAGGAATAGCTTTGAACTTTTCACTGTTGAATACAGTGTTAGCTGTGGGCTTGTCATATATGGCCTTTATTATGTTGAGGTACATTCCCTCTATCATACATACATACATACATACATTTTTATCATACATGGATGTTGAATTTTGTCCAGTGCTTTTTCTGCATCTATTGAGATGATCATATGATTTTTATCCTTCAGTTTGTTAATCTGGTGTATCACATTGATTGATTTGTGGATGTGGAACCATCCTTGATCTTTGCACCTTCTGCATTCCCTATTTTAACCTAAAAATGTCACCATTATGCAGCCATTTGGTCAAGCCAGAAACTGAGTCATCCTAGATGCTTCTCTCCTCTCCTTCCAGTCATTTACTACTCTGCCTTCAGCATCTTTCAAATCCACTCCTTTCGTTTCGTCCTCCTGGACATAGCATACGTGTGGGCACTCATCATTTCCTATCATGTTTGGCAGAAAAATTTCCTAAACTGGTGTCCCTACTTCCAGACTTTCTCGCCATGTTTGTCCTTGAGGTTGGCTGCAGAAAGATCTGAAACCAGATCTTACTTACCAGCTGGTAACTCTTTCTTGGCTCTCTGTTGTGCTGTGCCTCCTCTTCCTTTCCAGGCCCATCTGCCATGGTGCTCTGTGCACCTGGTGTTCCCACAATGGTTGCTGCTCTCCACCCCATTCTTCCCCACCCCTCCCCTGGACTCATCTACCTCCCGGTCTGTCCTTTGACAGCTCTGGGAAGCCTCCTCTGCTCCCTCCCTTTCCTTCCATCTGTTTTAGATGTTCCTCCTTTTGCCTCTAGCGTGTTGCGTAGAGACCAGGCTGGTAGAGTAGAGAACGGCTGCATTTGGGTTTGAATTCCAGCTCTGCCACTCTATAGCTTTCCGAACTGAGATGTTGTTCTCTACGCCGGTGTCTACATGGGTCAGGTAGAGTGGACAGTGTTCCTTTGCAGAGTTTAGTGAATGTAGCTTTCACCTCAGCTCCTCACATTACTAACTCCTCGCCCATCAGGGATCAGCTCAGCACTCCCTCCTCCACCCCATAAAGTAACCTCTCCCCGAGGTTATGTTTTAACAGTACCTGCTAATAGTAAATGAGTGCCTAATTTATGCCAAATATTTTTCTAAGTATTTTGCCTGTGTTAACTCATTGAATCCTCACAACTACCATTTTCCAGAAGTGCAAACAGAAGCTGAGATGAAGGCACTTGCCGATGCTCCTGCCAATGGTAAATGGTGGAGGTGGGATCCTGAACCCAGAGTCTGGCCTGAGAACCAGGGCATTCTCTTAACTGTTGCCTCTATCTTCTCACCCTGTTTATTTCTTCATAGCAGTTTTAAGCATTTGTTGCATGCATGAACAGTTAAAGAGAGGTAACGGTGTAAAATGTCCGGCCTGGTGCTCGGCATGGAGAAACTAAAAAACGTTGAATGAATGGTTCTTATTCCTTGGCAGCCTCGAGGACCTAAGGGCCCTCAAAGGGAAGTGTTTTCTTCTGGATCTCTTGTTGCCAGAGCTGCTTGTGTTTCCTGCCCAAACGGATCTGCATGAACATCCATTGTACCAAGCCGGCCACCTCATCCTGCAAGACAAGGTAGGGAAGATGGGTGGAAAAGGGAAGAGCGTGTGGGAATGAGCAGCCTGGGGTCTCTGTTCCCCCAGCCACTGTGCTCTGCCTGCCAGGCCAGCTGTCTCCCAGCTATGCTGCTGGCTCCGCCGCCAGGTTCCCACGTCATTGATGCATGTGCTGCTCCAGGCAATAAGACCAGTCACTTGGCTGCTCTTTTGAAGAACCAAGGGTGAGTGCCATCGTCAGATAGAGAAAGGGGATGGGGTCTGAGCTCCTGTATTTTGTAAGAAGAAATGAGGAACTCTTTATTCCAGTAGGTCATGAAGGCTGAAAGGAGGATTTTTCCTTTAAATACTTCCTTCTGGACCTAGGGCAGTTCATGGTATAGCCCCAAGCTCAGCTTCCCAGTGGGCTGCAGGTGTGAGATGTGAATCCCTTAGGCCTTGGGGCAGAGTCCCCAGGCCAGTTACCTCTAACCACTGACCCTTGTAAGCCATTTAAATATTATTTTCTATGTGTCCTGACTTACTGTACATGTTATTATATGTCAGAGCTCTGGGCTCTTATAGATGTTCCATAAATTCTCAGTTAACCTCTACTCTGCCCTCTTCCCTAGGAAGATCTTTGCCTTTGACCTGGATGCCAAACGCCTGGCGTCCATGGCTACTCTGCTGGCCCGGGCTGGAGTCTCGTGCTGCGAGCTGGCTGAGGAGGACTTCCTGGCAGTCTCACCCTCAGACCAGCGTTATTGTCAGGTCCAGTACATCTTGCTGGATCCTTCTTGTAGTGGCTCTGGTGAGATGGGGAGAAAGCATTGCCAAGGGACCCACAGATCCCAAGCACCCTTAGAGAAGGGGTAGTAGTTTGTTTTGGCCTTGGGTTTAAGTTCTCACTCTAATCATATTGTGACCCTGGGGAAATGTTCTCATGTAAGAAGTGGGGATTTCGGTACGAAATAAGGCATTCTGCAATGAAAACACCCTTTTCTCAGGTATGTTGAGCAGACAGCTGGAGGAGCCTGGGGCAGGCACACCTAGCAAGGAACGCTTGCATGCCCTGGCAGGGTTCCAGCAGCGTGCTCTATGCCACGCGCTCACCTTCCCGTCCCTGCAGCGCCTCGTCTACTCCACGTGTTCCCTTTGCCAAGAGGAGAACGAAGACGTGGTACAAGGTGCCCTGCAGCAGAGCCCAGGAACCTTCAGGTAGTGGCTGTCTACCAGGGTCTTGGGGACGGGCTGCTGTCTTTTACCTACGTGTCTGTGCTATTTCTTCTCCACAGGCTAGCTCCTGTGTTACCCTGCTGGCCCCACCGAGGCCTTAGCACTTTTCCAGGTGCCGAACACTGCCTCCGGGCCTCCCCTGAGACCACGCTCACTGGTGGCTTCTTCGTTGCTGTACTTGAACGGGTAGAGGTGCCAGGGTGAGTGAGTAGGGGGCCTGCTCGGAAGATGCTGGAACACCGGGACACATCTAACTGATGTACTTTTCTTCTAGCTCAGTCTCACAGGCCAAAGCATCAGCACCAGAACTTTTACCCAGCCCTGCCCCAAAAAGAAAGAAGAGGCAGCAAAGAGCAGCAGCTGCTCCTGGCACACTGCCTTGCACACAGCAGGTGCTCAACTTGGGTGGGAGGGAGGAAAGGAAGATACCAGTTCTCCCCCCAACTTAGCCTTGGGTCCTCAGCCCCAGGCAGCAGTTTGGTTTTTCAAAGTTTCTGTTCTTTTTATTGCTGTAGGAAGGAAACTGGTAATGCTACTTCTCCAGCTAGAAAGACGGAGTGGATTTCCTCATCCTTTGGGTCCCCTCCATGGGCCATGTTCTTGCTGGTGAGAGAAGTGCTGCCCACAAAAATAAAAGGCAGGATGGTCTATGATAGGTCACCGTTTTTTTTATTCTTAATGACATAAGCAAGGAGAAAAATCTCACATTCATACTAAAAATTCCAACTAGACTCAACAGGAATTAAATTTTTATTTGTGATGGAAAGTCCCAGCCTCCCGTTCCTGTCCAGTGCACGTACATGTACACAAACACACACACACACACACTCAGGCCATGCCAGGACACCCTCTTCAGGGGGTTCCTGGACCAAGTGTCCTGCCTGTGGAACTGAGGTAAACTAGCTGAGAGGACTAAAACTAAGAGGCTCTACCTTACATAAGGTATAAGCAGAAGCTTGATTTCTAGACCTGTGCCCACCCCCCCCCCCAATCCTGATCGGTATTTGGGACTTGAGGTTCAGGCCCCTCCTCAGCTTCACGCACAGTTAAGGATTAACAGAGCTCTTCATGGGGGCGGGGAGGTGCAGCCCGGTGACAAAACATTCAACCTCAGTCACAAAGGGGGGAGGGGGGGACTAGTTACATCTATGTCACATTATTTATAAAATAAGAAGTACATTTCATATAATGTGTCCAGAAGAAGCTCTAGTCCCTCAGGAAAGCTGCCTGGGACAGTATTTGAGCCTCTTCCTCACACAGGCATAACTTAACTATACAGCTAATTCCTAGTCAATAGCATTTATACTTAACCACCTCAATGAACCAAGCTTGAAGGAATTTAAAAGGCAATTTAGCTTAAATACAAAAATAAATTTTTATTTTGTTAAAAAATGTTTAAATATTTTTTTTCTTTTAATTTAGACACACGCATTCATACTTCTCCCAAAGAGGATGGGCATGGCAGCAAGGCTCTTGGGCCTGGGGTACGTGCTTTGGGAACAAAGGAAGAAAAAAGGGGAAGGGCTGGAGGCTTTGTTGGGGGGAAAAAACTAAGAATTTTAAAGCGTGGTTCATTAATTTAGGTTTTCTAACATACTGGGGGTAATCCAGCCTCCATTCAGGTCAGGCAGGTGGGAGAGAAACGGGGAAGAGGTCTTGGCTTCCTCCGGGGCTGCCAGCCCTTGAAGTCAAAACACCCTTTGAAAATCCAGGAGTTGGCACCTGCAGCCATAAAGTGGTGCTCCTTTCCACATTCAATTAGCTAGGCCCCAGAAACTTGAGACAGGTAAGTCCGGCACTACGAACATGCCGCCACTCATACAATTCAATTCTTCCTCCAAACTCGATTCAAAGAGCAACAGACATGAACATCAGACAAAGTAACACAGGACAAGGCTTTAAACATACAATCCTGGAGAAAGAGACAAGCCCAATGAGGCCAGTGGGGAAGGTGGGCGAGGAGGCAACTGAAAGCAGCAGTGGGCATCCTGCCTGCTCCAAGAGCTTCCCCCCTGGAGTGAGGTATCACCCCTGGATCTGCCAGGCTAACAGTCTTGGGCCACCAAGGTTTTAGGGGCCAAACTGGCAGAGAGGGTTGGGGACAAAACACTGACTCAGACTTGGCAGGAGGCGAAACAGCAGGAGCAGCACCCACTGGGGTCTCCACGGCAAAGCTAGATTCAAGATCATTTCAAAAGGGATTGATCTTGGGAGGAACCAGTGAGGGACAAAGCAGCAAGAAATGGGGTAACAGAGTCCCCTAACGGGACCAGAGGAGGAGAACCACTTTTTATAGCCAAGCCAAGCAAGGTAAAGCTTTAGGGATAACCCGTTTCCCCCAATCTCACCAAATGCGTATCGGAGATGCAAGTGGGCGAGGGTGGTACCTGTCACCTTCCAACAAAGATGGCTCTCGGGGGAAAGGTGGGAAAGGAGGCCGCCTGACTAAGCTTACACACAAAACAAGAGGGAAGTAAGTGGACAGTATGTACAGATGTTTCCTTAGTTCTTTCCAGCCTCACCAGTGGAACTGTTCAAGTATAGGCATCAGGCTTCTGCCCTGCCACATCCTGCCTTCCCTTCATTCAAGAGGCCTGAGGTTCCTGCTTCCTCGAGAAGAAACAGCCCCCAGGGCTGCCATTACCTCCCTGGTGGCTGAAGCCAGAAATCTGGGGTAGGATTGCTTCATGGAACTAGAAGGGTTGGTCAGAGGCTCTTCCTAGCAGGTGCTGAGGTCCAGATTTGGGCAGGGGGTGGGAGGAGTGGGGGCAAGGGACAAAGGCTATTTCTTGCGGGTGTGCTGCCTCCGGGCCTGCAGTCGCTGCCGAGCCCCGGGGGTCTTGGATCCTGCACCAATGGAAAACGAAGGGGCCGCCGAGCCTGGAAAGATGCAACAAGATCTCATCAGGGCAGCTACCACCTGAGAACACTTCTCTGGGTGCCCTAATTTCGGGAAGGTTAGGCCAGCAGAACACCGGGTGCTTGAATAGGTCTTCTCGAGCTATATCAATCGCTTTGGGGAAGGTGCCTATTTAAAATGCAAAATCCCAGAATCCCAGATAGTCTGGGATTGAGGCACAGGAAGGTATTTTTACCTGGCTTTCCAGTGGTCTGGGAAATTGTGCCCGAGATGGCTCCTCTCTGACTTCTGCTGCCCAACTGCAAACCTGGGTTGTGGTGGATGTCCGGCCACATCTGTCTCATGCTTATCAGCCTGATCTTCCCCAGAGAGCCAAGAACCTGCCACCCCACCCGACTCCCTCTTCAGAGAGGAATAAGCAGGTCACACTGGCAACGGAGAGACCTGCTGCTTACCAAAAGGTCCGACTCCCACAAAGCCTTGGGTGGGTGCTGAGGATGCCCCAAAGGAGAGGCTGCTGCCGGACGTGCCCACCCCAGGGGCAGGGGTGTTTTGACCAAAGGTAGGTGTGGAGGTGCCTAGAATAAAGAGCAGAGAACTGTAGAGACTAGGCCTGTGAGCAGAGGGCATAAAAGCAGGTGGTAACGAACCTAGGGAGGAGGTCTGCTCTCGGTAGGGGCATTCCGTTCCCGAGAGGATACCTTCGCCCCACCATAAGGAATTGCATAGGATAGTTAAGTCTTAACACCTTGTGCTGCAGGGGAGCCTGACCACCTCCCAGCCTGCTAACCACTGTGCTGCAGCAGAGAAAAAGCCCCTCAGTATTGCCTTCTGGCCACCTAAGAGTAGGGCCTCTGCATTCCCTTGGCCACCAAAGCACAGAAGAGGGGGACACTTGGTGGACTCCCACCTTCTAGCTTGACCAGGTCACCTCCCTTCTTCCATCAGGACTAACCACGTTATGCCTCTTCTCCCTGTTTACCCATCCCCTCCCTTCCAGAAACCTGAGCCTTCCACCAAACTCATCACCACTCCACTCCCCGCTATTGGTCCCCTATCTTCCCAGGGGCCCCCCGGAACTCAGTCATCAGCCACCTCCCTTGCCGTCACTGAACCCTGGGGTCCAGTGCTGATGCTGCAGGGCAGCCTGTGTTTTCTCGTGCACTTGTCTTGGCCTGAGTGGGCAAGTATCTTTCTTGCTCCCTGAGGCCCTGATCTTGCCACACCAATCTTTTCTATGCTGCCTCCGCCACTCACTCCTGTGTCACCTGTCACCACCAGGAACTGCTCTAGCTCCCAAATTGCCTGCACTTTCTTCCAGCTCCCACTCATGCATCTCCTCAACCTCATCCACACCTCCAGTCCACTGCCCCTTCCGCTACACCTGCTTGAGTTTCAACAGGTTGGGTTTCACCAGCTATCTGCTCATTTTAGGTCTACACCCCAACTGAAGGCTGCCGGGGGAAAACACACAACAGTGCTGACTGGCCTCACTTTAAATTCACAACCACAATTTTCCAGCCCTCAAAACTGCCTGGCAATTCTACTACACTCTCTCATGACGTTCCTTTTCCCACTCTCCAAAATGACTATTTCAAGAGGCTCTCCTTTGTATACATTTCACCCTAATCCACTCCCCAAGATCTTCTCTCACATTTAATGCAGACAGAAGCTACCAGGATCAAAACTCCTTGTAATTCATCTTCCAAATGGCGATTAAGATCACTTCATTCTTCTGCTTGAAATTCTAGTGATTTCCCTTGTTACTTCAAATCCAAACATTTAACCCTGGCCATGAATGATCTCAACTCTGCCTGCCTCTCACCCTCATTTTATACCATTTTCACTTTTAAATCTCTAGCCACACCCTGCTTTTCTCTGTTTGTGAACATACCAGGCTTGTTGGGCCTCCGGGCCTCTGACTGGCTATCTCCTGTGCCTGCCAAGCTTTCTCTCTCACATGCACCTACCCACACTCCCAACCCCTTTTTGTCACAAATACAGACTTGGCTTGAATTTATTTCCTAAGAAAGGCCTTCCTTGACTATCTAAATAGCTCCTCCACAGTCATTAATTGCATATTTTATTCTGTCAAGACATTTATTACTACCTGACATTATATTCATATATTTAACGTCTGTCTCTTCACTACCGTAATGTAAAGCTCCATAGGAACAGAGACTGTGCAAGCACCTAACACAGCACCTGGCACAGCAGACCCATTCCAAATCTTACCTCCAAACACAGGTTTGCTCTCAGGCGTGCTGGCCACATTGAAGGCAAAGGGTGTGCTCTGGCCGGGTGGGCCCAAGGTGTTCTGACTCAAGCCTCCCCCAAAAGGGGTTGTGCTGCCAGTGGTCCCACTCTGTCCTCCTCCAAAGCTGAAAGCTCCAGAGGTTGAGCTGGTGCCTGGGGTAGCCACATTGATCCCAAAGCCCCCACTGCCAGCTGGGGCTGCTGATCCCCCAAACGTGAAGGGTGATGGTGTTGTGCTGCCAAACACTGAGCTACTCGTCCCGCTGCTGGTGGTCTGGGTTGTAGCTCCAAAGCCAGAGGTGGTGGCTGCACCAAAGGAGAAAACAGCCGTGGTGCTGCCAAAGGCTGGCTGAGTGTTGGCAGGGGTACCGAAGGCGGAGGCTGCGGGTTTTAAACCACCAAAAGCCGACTGTGCAGCACTGCCAAAGGCTGGCTGGGCAGGGGCTGGCGCTGGAGTTGCAGTCGGGGCTGCAGCTGCAGAGTTTCCAAAAGTGAAAGAGCTGCCAAAGCTGGGGGCAAGGCCAGGCTTGGTAGCCCCCTGCTGCTGCCCATCAGTGGTCCCAAATGCTGGCTGGGGGTTGGCTCCTGGATATGCTGGGAGAGGAGGCTTGGTGCTTGAGCCAAAGGGAATGTTAAATGCTGGGGTGGTAGTGCTACTGAATGTCAGCGTCGGCTGGCTGGTGGTGACGGGGGCTGAGGTGGTAAGGGTGTTGCCAAAACCAGTAAAGCCGGCAGTGCTGCTGCTGGTGGCTGTCTGAACAGCACTGGGTAGGGACTGGCCAAAGGTGGTGACAGTCGTTGAAGCAGGCATGGCAGGAGGCTTGCCAAATTGGAATATGGAGCCCACAGCTGGGGTGAAGCTGGCCCCAGAGGCAGGGGGAGTCCCGAAGAGGAAAGGCTGTGAAGCACAAGTGGTGGTGCTAGTCAGGCTGCTCATGGTGCTCATCACACTGCTCACACCAAAGCCAAATGCAGGCTTTGGAGCAGAGTCTGCAGATGTGCTGGCTGTGGTCACAGAAGCCACTGTTGAGGTGGCACTGGCCTGGCCAGTGAAGAGAGAGACGCTTGTGGTAGTGGCTGGAGTAGTTGTTTGATTGAAGGAGAAGGGAGTTGACAAGGGCACAGATGTAGGTGGCCCCATGCTGCTAAAGATAGGCTTAAAAGTGGGGGGAGAGGTGCTGGTAGTCGTGGGGAGGGCAGAGCTGGAAGATGCTGTGGTTGTGACCTTGGAAGGGCTAGACTGCAAAGGGTCCTCATTCTCGCTATTAAGTGGGGCCGCAAAAATGGGCTTGAACATGGGAGATGCTGAAGACACAACAGGAGCCGCAGAGGCAGAAGGGTTAGCAGGGGGGCTGCTCAGCATTCCAAACAGAATACTTTGCTTGGGGGTGGGGGATGGGGCAGACAGGGCTTGGGATTTGGTGGATGTCTCAGCCTGAGGGCCTGGAGGTGCCTTGGTGATGTCAGTAACTGGTATTGTGGAAGAAGCAGGGGTCAGCCCCAAGACACTGACTGTGGATTTCGAGTCTGAGGAGGTGCTGGGAAGGGGCCCTGACTGTGAAGAGCCAAGAGGGGCCAGAAGGCTGGGCGTCTTCGGAGGTGAATGGGCCACAGTGGTTGCCACTCCAGCAGATTCTGGAAAGAAGAGTAGAGAAAGTGAATTCTGAATACAGATAGTGCCCGACTCACGATGGTTCAACTTATGATTTTTTGACTTGACGATGGTGCACAATGGTGTGAAAGCAATACACATTTAGTAGAAAGCATACTTCGGATTTTGAATTTCCATCTTTTCCTGGGCTAGCGATATGGGGTACGATACTCCCTCCTGAAGCTGGGCAGCAGCAGCAAGCCACAGCTCCCAGTCAGCCACATGATCGGATACACCTACAACCATGCCATACCCATACAACCATTCTGTTTCTCATTTTCAGTACAGTATTCAATAAATTACATGAGATATTCAACACTTTATTATAAAATAGGTTTTGTGTTAAGATGATTTTGCCCAACTGTAGGCTAATGTAAGAGGTTTTGAGCATTTTTAAGGTAGGCTAGGCTAAGTTATGATGTTCAGTATATTAGGTATATTAGATGCATTTTTGACTTAGGATATTTTCAACTTAACGATGGGTTTATCAGGATGTAACCCCAGGCTTATGAGGATGTAAGCTCAGGAAGATCTGTACCTCAAACATGATGGTATTCAATGCTTTTGTATCCCCCCTGTGCCTAACACAGTGCTACGGCTTCAGGGGTCAGTCAACAAATATTACTAAATCTATACCAGAGGCCCTTAAAGTATTCATTCTTTAAAATCAAGGCGGTGTTCATTATTTCTACCCTTCACAGATCATAAGAAAAACAGAAGGGGATAAAACTTGGCCTGAGGGGGCTAAATGTGTGAAAACTAAGAAAAAGCCAATCACTTGAACTCAAGTCCAGTTAATTACCTAGATACATCTTACTCTCTAACAAAGATTTACTATATTTGCCTACCATGTGCCAAGTGCAGAGCATGTAGCCATGAACCAAACAGTCTTTGCCCTGAGCCCTGGGAGAGTCTGATACCTAACATATACTACTTTATGATAAAGTGCAATAATAGGAGTGTGTACATATGCAAGGCCATAAGGCATGGAACAATCAACAGACCCTTGGAAACCTGGAGGCAAAAGTAATTAATATTATCTTGTGCCTGTGGTCTAACAAGCATGTGACAAGACATGTTAACCATGTGATCTCACTTACATTTCAGAGATACCTCATGAGGTCAGCAGTATTCTCATTTTAGGCTCAGAGCAGCTAAGGAATTGCATTTTAAATCAAGAGCCACTGACTACCACAACTATGCTGCCTTCTCAAGCTTTAAGTGTGGCAGCCTCCCTTCCCTACAGTTTCCTGATTAGAGAATTCTGAAGCTCTCAGGCTTGCACCAGCTCAGGTTTGGTAAGCCAGAGTAGGTTCTACCCTTACAACAATTTCCAGTGACTGACAGGCATGATGCTTTTACTTCAACCTAAACAAAGGTTGATGTCATTATATGCTCCACAGGAAGCTCTCCAACTAACCTGGGAAGGATGGTAGGCCTGGGGAATTCTGCATCTTCTTCAAGCTCTCCAATAGTGGGTTAGTGCTTGGGGCTGGGAGGGAGGTTGGGGAGGAAGCAGTCCCAGAAGCAGGCAGGGTAAAAGGAAAAGAAGGCTGAGTGGTAGGTGGGCTCTCAGTGACAGAGTTTGAGGCAGCGTCTAAGGAAAAAAGAAAAGATTAAATTGTCCTCCACTGTTTGGGAATTCTTTCCAGTGGCGTTATCACAGAGCACGAGGCTGCTCAGGTCTCAGTATAACTCATTTAGAAATGCTTCCCCTCAATGTCCATGCTCATTGTTCTCCCAATTCTACCAAGGACCCAAATGGATTTCTCAGATGAGAAAGACCAAAGGAAAACCCTCTCTGGAGTATGAAACTCATCTATATTCCTTACCAGTCTTATCCTCCAAGACCTTGTTAAACCATTGTAACGAAGCTTTCTTTTCCAAGTCTAGATCTTCAGCAGTGATTGAATAACCAAGCTGGGGAGGTGGAGGCTACCAAACAGAGAAAGAAGTCAAGTCAATCAGAAGAAACTAGAACAAACCTGTATGTAGCCCTCTGAAGACTCAGGCGAGCTAAGCTGGGAGCTAAAAACTAAGCTGGGTTGGGCAGGGGTAGATAAGACCATACCAAGGTCAGCTGGTCCCCTCGTCTGGAGGGCAGCAGCTGAATCTTCCGTTTACGTTGTCCAGAGCTGCCAAGTGTAGATGGGGAGCTCCACGAGTTTTGTTTCTTCCATGTGGCTGCATCTGCAACTAAAGAAAGAAACACAGACTTGTTTTCTTCTTCCTCTCTTCCAGAAATAGACAGGTTTGTCTATCCACCTGGTTGTTAACGTTGAATTTTCCCTGAGTATCTCTGAAAGACTCTATCTTCCATGGTGTGGGCTCTTGGATGTTTTTTGCAAGATTATTCGAATAGTCAAGAGAATATAGGGGCCGGCCCTGTGGCTTAGTGGTTAAGTGCGCGCACTCCGCTACTGGCGGCCTGGGTTTGGATCTGGACGCGCACTGACACACTGCTTGTCTGGCCATACTGAGGCAGCGTCCCACATACAGCAACTAGAAGGATGTGCAACTATGACACATAACTATCTACTGGGGCTTT
This sequence comes from Ceratotherium simum simum, assembly GCF_057802395.1. Lineage (NCBI taxonomy): Eukaryota > Metazoa > Chordata > Mammalia > Perissodactyla > Rhinocerotidae > Ceratotherium > Ceratotherium simum. The sequence goes on along the minus strand of NC_141925.1, from coordinate 42,945,852 downwards.
GGGGAGAAAAAGGGGGAAAAAAAAGGAGGAGGATTGGCAATAAATGTTAGCTCAGAGCCGGTCTTCCTCAGCAACAAAGAGGAGGATTGGCATGGATGTTAGCTCAGGGCTGATCTTCCTCACAAAAAAAAAAAAAAAGAATATAAAGAGAAAATTGCTCCAAATGCATGTATATAACTGCTTACTGGACAATAACTACCTGGATTGCTCACAGATATCCCAACCTAAGCTTATTCCTACCCCACAGTTATCCTGGGTTTTACTGTATTTTCTGTGTCACCTTTCTCCCTTACCAGACTATAAACCTCTAAAGGACAGGAACTTCTACCTCTGTATCTACCAGGCCTTACACACAGCAATGCTCAATGCGTGTTTTCAAATAGGCAGTACTCTATACATCCTGCATCAATACTTAGACCACCACCATGAGCCACTCCTGTGCATTTATCAACTCACCCTTTTCTCCCTGGGACTCCTTGTCTGTTACCAATGGAGTCGAAGAACTAGAATGATGAGAAAGCTCCTCTTCTCTGTAGGAGGAAAAGGCAGAATTAAGTTTAGAATGACTTTCTGACAAAAAGTACTCGATAACTTCTCATACCCTCCTAACTACCAACTGGCCAAAGTCCAGAACAACCATGATTTAAGATCTCAGTATGCCAGGACAAAACTAAAAAGTCAAAAGAAAATTCCTACAGAAATGAAGGGAGGCAGTTCATGGAAGCCTCAATAAAATCTTTGTTTTGAAACAAGCACAAAATAACCATCTTCAAAACCTTACTTACAACCTGCCAAGTTGCTGAGAGTTCTAGTCACAAATCTGATCCCTAAGAGTGGCATTCTAGTTTTCTGTAGGTACCTAAAGGGTCAGCTGGACTCAAGAACATGAAGTCTACTGCCTGCTGACGTTCTTCACTCTGTTCAGTCTATTCTGTGTGGCCTCTATGCTTACACCCCAATCACTCACACTGCAGTAGGGGGAAAAGAGCCAGAGGTCCTTACAGCTAGGACGTAAGAACTATAAGAGATGACAGCAACTCAGGTTGGTACTTCACTGTCCTTCTAGAAGTAAATTTCTTGCCTTCTCCAAATCAGAGTTGCAGAAAGGCTAAGAGGCAAGTAAATGTCCCTCCTTTCCTGACCTCTCATTAATCCACACAGCAAATCATAACTGATTACCTTATTTTCTTTGCTGGCCTCTCTGGTGTCTGGGAGCGGGATGAGGCTGGGCTTGAGAAGGGTGATGAACTGGGACCACTTCTCTTCCATAGCTAAAAGTTAAACAAAAGTAACATGACTGGCCCTAGTTTTGATAGTTCAGCATTCAACCTTCAATATAATTTTGTGGTTCTATTCATCACTGCATATAATGTCTCCAAAAGGAGACTAAAAAAGTGATTAAAAAATCTTTCTTCGTGAAGAAAGGCTCCTGACAAGAAAGTCAACTCCCAGAATTAGCTATGGGAAACAGAAGTCTGAAACAGAAATGGAATGCTAACTAATAAATGTAGAAGGAATCAATGTACTTTTTGCATATATTAAAAAGTGGAATATTACATTCATAATGGTTTAGAGCTATGATGCAGGCAAGTTTACTCTATATTGCCTATGGAAATAAAGTAAATTAAGAAACTGTTCCAGTGAACATAAGCCAGTAATCTAATTTAGTCTTGCTTTCATTAAATTTTCAGTTTTACTTTATTAACTTTATTTTAAAAAATATGCTATCATGACATTTATGACTTTTGCAACATCTATGGTATTTACTGTTATATGATAATTATCTATATATCTGTCTCTTCTACCAGGCCGAGTCCCTTGATAGCAAAGATGGTCTGTTTTCATCTCCTCCTCCTTCAAACTGGCCTAGCAGCAAAGTAACTGACAAAGAGTAAGCACTCTACAAATAGTTTCATTAAGTCTTTAGCCTAATTACAGAGATACTAAAGTATCACTGTGGACATTTTTCCTACTAAGAAGCTTCTAGTGATTTCTAACTCAGTAACAGTTGTATCATATAAGCACAAACAAGGAGACAACAATGCTTAATAAAAGTTCAAAAGAGGAAAAGAGAGATTTAAAATCAAAGACAAGTGGTAAGATAGTGGAACAGTTCTATAAGACTAATATCAGAAAACTCAAGGTTCAGAATGACCTTGAGAAAAATGCTGAATCAGTAACTGTTTTTTATGTTATTCTCAGGTAAAGAATAAGAAAGAACAGATATTTGAAAAAAACAAATGCTTTTACACCTTACATTTTTAATGAAGTGCCAAAGGTGATTCTGATGTTTAGCAGGGTTGAGGACAACCTGGTTCAACAATTGGGGGGAAAAATATTTTATCTCTACTTCACAGAACTGTACATACACACACAATCCAGGTATAATAAAGATTTACATGTAAGAAGTCTAACAAACAAAAGAACCATAAAAAAATAGATGAATTGTTAAATAACTTGGGGTAGGGAAAAGACTTTCTATTCCAGAAACAAAAGAAAGAAAACTGACAGACTGTTACATAAAAAATAAGAATCTCTCCATATAAAAATATTGCCACATGGGAAGGAGACTTTACTGTACACCCTTTGTACCATTTGAATTTTTAACCACACTAATGTTTCCATAAAATAGAAATGAAATCTATGTGGGCAGGAAACAAACTCCCTAAAAAAACAAAACCATAAATAAAATTGAAAGGCAAATATTTTTAATTAAAGTCATGAGTTAATATCCTTAACGTGTAAAAATGGAAGTCTTACAATTCCATATAAATATAATGAACATATCAAATGAAAAGTGGGCAAAGACTACAAGGCAAATCATAAAAAGAAATAGTCTATGCGTCTAACAGTCAATTTAGTTCTGCATCCTAATTCAATTTTCGTTGAGTTCCTACTTCATAAAGGTACTACACCCTTATACTTTACACAGAATGCAAAGATAAGCAAGACCACTCCCAACATCAAGAAGTTTACAATCTGGAAAAGAAACAGGACAGTACACAAACTGACTATAACAGCCAAAAGATAAAAGAGGTCTCTAAAAAGGAGCCCAAGAAGAAAGAGATTATGCAGAGTTTGGTTAGAAGAATCAATAAAGGACGAAGGTGACATGTGAGATGGCCCTTCATGATGTGCCAAAAAACACCTGAAGACAAACTTTACAGGCTTGCAGTGGGATGGACGCATCATTCCAGATGGAGAACAGAACAAGGAAAGAGAAGGAAGCAGGGAAGTATTAGGTGCTCTTAGAAGATAATAACTTTTCTGGTTTGGCTTAAATATAGGGTATATACAAAGGAATAGTAAGAGACAAGGTCACAAATGCAAGCTAGGGGTTTGAAGTTATGAAGTCCAGGGTAAATATTCCTACTTTGGAAAACGACAAGTCTTATAAGACACATGGAGGTATCATGCCATGTACAAAGAGGTCAGAGGAGAGTTCACTTTCTATAATTGGTACCAGTCTAACATTTGCAATGATTTTATAACATCAAAGCTAGAACTTCTAGTTTGAACAGCTGTTGTTTTGGGTGTTTACTAGTGTTCCTCTGGAAAAATACAATTAAGTCAAATATCTATACCATCACTTGCACCAAATATGAGAGCTGTCATCTATATTGGTTACTGGGGATATTCACTAGTTCAGTACACATTTCTTTCAAAGAAAAGCTTTAACATAAAGAATTTTCATATTACTTTAGTCTCCCTAAGACTTACTTCTGAGAATTTATCATATACTCAAATATCACACATCAATAGGGGACTGGTAACTACTTACAATAGACTGCACATTAGTATTAGTGTCAGTGTGTGTATTTCTTGCAGCAGGTCACAGGCTCTACTGAGAGGGAGGGTGCTTAAAACAAAATCTGACCATGTTTCAGACAATGGCTGATTATGTTGTTTTAGACCAACCCTCCTCCTGCTGAGGACAAGAAGAAAATGCTGAAGAAAATATGAAATACATCTGTTTGAAGGTATGATGGTACGGAAGAGCTACCAAGGTGGTGAGACCTTGTGGAAACAAGACAGGGAAGAGGAGCCAAGAGGTGAGCCCCACATTCATGCCGACTTTTTCCCTCAGGGTGATTGCCAATTCCAAAAGTAAAAGCTGCAGCTGAGAGGCTAAGAAAAGCTTCGGCAGTCTCTTAAGGCTGGAAAGACAAAAACTGGAATTCAGAGCTTTCCAAAGTAGAGGGGCCCTAATAAACGCTTCAGGCTTTTGGTTGGGATCCCAAAGGCTACATACTAGGATGCAGGGCCAATCAGAAATAAACCAGCCCTCACAAGAACCGACAACCAACACAGAATCATGTCAGTTCCAACAGGACAGAGGTCACCTGCTCCTGTCCTAGCTGCTTGCTAGAGGCGAAAGCACCTTCCCTGGAGGAAGACACCATCAGGCAGTTTCAAGTCCTCATGACAGGTTTTTTCAATGTCTGACAGAAAACGAGAAACAAAATGACAACAAAATCAAGCATATACAAAGATAATGATTGATTTAATCAATAACCAAGAGAAAAAAAGCAGACACCAGAAACAGACCACAGAAGAGTCAAATACTGGAGTCACTGAACAAGACTTCAGAGTAACTGTTTAAGAATTAAATGACAATATGGAGAATCCTGGCAGACAAATGGTAACTAAAAAAAGAATACAATAACTGAAATTAAGAATGCAATAGATGGGTTAAATGGCAGATGCCACAAAGCTGAAGAAAATTAGTAAACTAGAAAACAGAAGAACTGATGTTGGGGGAGACAAAATGATGGAAAACACAAAAAGAGACAAACATGGGACACAATGAAAAGGGCTAACGTGTCCTGGAATACTAGAGACAGGAGAGAAAACAGGGCAGAACAATATCTGAAGAGAGAATGACTGAGAGTTTTCCAAAACTGTCAAAAGACATCAAGCCACACAACAAACTCCAAGGAAGATAAACCACAGCTGAGCACTTCATCATAAAATTTCTTTTCAAGTGAAGATGGAACATTTACCGAAACTAAACATGTGCTTGGCCATAAAGCAAATCTCAAAACATTTTAAGGATTGATTTGAGTATATCCTCTGACCTAGTGGAATCAAGCTAAAAAAAAGTAACAAAAAGATAACTAGAAAATTCCCAACTGTTTAGAAATCAAGCAATGGTATTCTAAGTAACCCACGAGGTCAAAGAAATCACAACGGAAATTAGAAAATATTTTGAACTGAATGAAAATGAAAAATACTTCTATTTCAAAACTAGTGGCATGCAGCTAAAGTTGAATTTACAGGAAATGTATAACCTTAAATGCATATATTAGAAAAGAGAAAAGACTGAAAAACAAACAAAAAAAGGTGATCTAAGAATCCATATTAAAAAATCAGAAAGAAATCCTAGAAAATGAAACATGAAAAAAAATAAGGAAATAATATCTATATGGGCAGAAATTAAAGAAACAGAAAAACATATAATAGAGTGGCTTCTAAAATTGTTTTTTTGGCAATATAACCTTGGAAAAGCAACCTCCTTAATCCAATAAAGGGTATCTACAAAAAATCTACATCAAATGTCATATGTAACACAAAACATGGAAAATGCTCCCTCTGAGATCAGGAAAAACAAGACAAGGATGTCTCCTATCACTTCTATTCAAGGATTGAGGTCTACTTTATTGTACTAGAGGTCTTGGCCAAGTGCAATAAGGCATAAACAAACAATATAAGGATTGCAAAGTAAGGGACAAAAAACTGTCATTATTGTAGACAACATGATGTACATACAAAAATCCTAAAGAATATACAGATGAATATTCAGAATTTAGCAAATTTTCCAAATACAAAAATCAGTTGTATTTCTATACATCAGCAACAAAATTTTAATATATTATTTATCATAGCATCAAAAACATACACCTAGGAATAAATTTAACGAAAGATATGTAAAACCACTTTACATAAAAGTTCAAAATGATGTAAATAAAGGATATACCATGTTGATGGATTGGAAGATTCAGTATTGTAAAAATGTCAATTCTCTCCAAAATAACTGGTAGATTAAAGGCAATGCCAATCAATATCTCAGCAAGGTTTGTTTTTTTTTTTTTGGTGGAAATTGACAAGCTGATTCTAAAATTATATAGAAATGCAAAGGGCCAAGATCCAAGACAACTCTGAAGAGGAATGAGAGAAATGAGAAAGTTAGATGACTTAATTCTACTAGATATCAAAACTTAAAGACTGTGTGGCACAAGGTGAAAAAACAGATGGGCACAAGGGTAGAAAAATAGACCAAGGGAACAGAACAGAATCTAGAAATTGATCCACATATATATGGACACTTAAATTATGACAAAGGCAGTGCAGCAGAGCAATAGGAAAGAATGGTCCTTTCAATAAATGTTGCTAAGTAAAATGGATATTTACATGGAAAAACACTAATTTTGATCCCTACCTCACATCATACACAAAAATCAATTTCAAGTGGATTATAGATCTAAATGTGAAAGGAAAAATAATACAGCTTCTAGAAGGTAGCATAAGAGAATATCATCATGACTTTAGGTAGGCAAAAGTTTCCTAAACAGTATACAAAATATACTAACCATAAGGGAAAAGACTGAAAGAGTGTGAAATGGTGAGCCAGAGAGTAGGACACTTATTTGTTGCAACACATATAATTCACAGAGATCTTGTATCTGGAATATATAAAGAACTTATATAAATCAGTAAGAAAAAGACAGACAATCTAATAGAAAAGAGCCAAGAAACTTGAACAGGCATTTCATAAAAAATGATATATAAATGGCCAATGAACAGTTCATATTTTGTTTTCGTTAGTAATCAGGGAAATGCAAATTAAAACAGCAGTGAAATACTACTTCACACCCACAGGAATGGGTAATTAAAGAGACTAGCAACGCTAAAATAAGTGTTAGTGAGGATGTGTAACCACAGGAACAAAATCTTATACTGCACTGCTAGGAGTATCAGCTGAAACATCACTTTAAAAAATTGTTCAACATCTACTAAAATTGAACATACACATACTTTATGTATGTGCATCAAAAGACTTATACAAGAATGTCCACAGCAGCATGATGCTTAATAGCTCCAAAATGGAAACCCAAATGTCCAATGGTAGAATGGATAAATTAACTGTGGTATATTCATTATACAGCAATGAAAAAGAAAGACCTACTGCTACATTCAACGACATGGATGAATCTCACAAGGAAAACGTTGAGCGAAAGAAGCCAAGCTCAAAAGAAAGCGTATTCTATGTTTCCATTTATATAAAGTTCAAAAACAGGGAAAACTATATGGTGCTAATATTCAGGAGGAAGGAGTAGTGATTGGGAGTGGGTATGAGAGGGGCTTTTGGGTGTTGAAAATGATTTATTACTGGACCTGGTTGGTGGTTTCATGGAGTTTTGTACACATATTTGTTTTTTTGCACATTATACTCCAATAAAAAAAAAGCCATTAAAAACAAGACAGGTTACACGACATGGAATGTTATGCAATATATAATGATAAAAAAAGATGCAAAAAAAGCACATATGCTATGATCCCATTTGTGTAAAACAGTCCAAAAATTCTCTGTATTATGTTTGCACACAGTAGGAATGTTAACAATAGGTACCTACGGGATGGAGACTGGGATAGCCAGAACAGGGGAATTTTACTATTTACTTAACAGTTATCTATACTTAAAAATTTCTGAAACCAGCAAAGGTAATACACATGTACACATGTTACAAATTCCAACAAGTAGAGCATACAGTCAAAATTAAGTTTCCTTCCTATCTCAATACCAGTTTTTAATATATCCTGTCAGAATTATTCCATGCACACTAAAAGATTAAAGAAACCAGCAGCACAAATAACAGAGAACACTATACACAGTGCACCTTGCTTTTTTGTGTGTGTGTGAGGCAGATCAGCCCTGAGCTAACACCTATTGCCAATCCTCCTCCTTTTTTTCCCCTTTTTCTCCCCAAAGCCCCAGTATATAGCTGTATGTCATAGTTGCACACCCTTCTAGTTGCTGTATGTGGGACGCCACCTCAGCATGGCCGGACAAGCAGTGCATTGGTGCCCACCCAGATCCGAACCCGGGCCGCCAATAGTGGAGCACGCGCACTTAACTTAATGGCTAAGCCACGGGCCCGGCCCCCTGCACCTTGCTTTTTTTATATAACATATTTTTCAGATCATTTACATCAGCGCCCATTAAGCTGCCTTATTCTTTTCAATAGTTACATAGTATTTCAACTTACGAACTAGTGTAAGTTAGTTATGCAACCAGCCTCCTGAAAAGGTACATTTACATTGTTTCCAAGCTTCTGCTATTAAAATAATGCTACAGTCAACATCCTTCCTTGTATACGTCTTTGAGTGTATGCGTATATGTGTAGGATTAATTCCTAAAAGCAAACCTGCTGGATCAAAGGGCACATGCATCTTGAATGTGGGTAATTACTGCCATGCTGCCCTCTAGAGGACTGTACCAACTCACACTCCCACCAGCAAGGCATGAGAAGCCTGTTTTCACAAACACTTTTATGGTTTCTATTTTACACTTAAATCTTTAGTTCACTTGGAATATGTTTCTCTAATATGTGAAATGCTGCTCCACCTCACTCAAGAAACACAAAATAAATACGATTCCTCACCTGTCAAACTGATAAAAACCCAAAGCTATGACAACTTCATCTGTTGGTGAGACAGTGGAGAAAAAGTCACTGTCAAAGTATGCTGATGGGAACGCTAAATGGTACATACTCTGAGGGGAATTTAACAATATCTAGTGAAATTACACGTGCATTTAATTTTTTGTATGTGTGAGGAAGATCAGCCCTGTGCTAACATCTGCCAATCCTCTTTTTTTTTGCTGAGGAAGACTGGCCCTGGGCTAACATCTGTGTCCATCTTCCTCCACTTTATATGGGACGCCACCACAGCATGGCTTGCCAAGTGGTGCATCAGTGTGCACCCGGGATCCGAACCGGCGAACCCTGGGCCACCACAGCAGAGCGTGTGCACTTAACCACTTGCGCCACCAGGCCAGCCCATGCATTTAATTTTTGATCTGGGAATCTATTTTCTAGGAATCTATCCCAGAAGTATAATGGCCAAAATATGAAATGACATATGAACTAAAGTATTATCTGTAGCACTATTTGTAATAGCTAAAGATTGAAACAATCCACCGTTTACCAACAGAGGATGAGAGTAATTAGGCAGTTGTAAATTAAAAAAAAAAAAAGGATGAATTTCTACATATACTGCTATGGAGTGACCTCTAGTATACAGTAAGTGAAAAAAGCAAGGCTCAAACTTGTATGTATTACTACCTGAGACGTTAGAAGGTGGAGATTTACAGGTAGACACTGATTTGCATATAGTTTTGGAAAAAAATTGAAGCATAATAAAAATAAAAATGGAGAGGACAGGAACAATGTGGAGAGGAGAGATGAAATTTGACTTCTCCGAGTATATCTTGTTTTATTACATGTTCTTTGGAACAATTTAAGTATTTTACATAATTGAAAACAAACTATATCAAAAAGAAAAACATAGAAATCCCTAAAACGTTGAAATCTACTGAACAAATGAACCTCATTGTACATCAAGTTGGTGGTGTGAACAACTGAGAACAATTAATTCACGTTACTTTAAAACACACATTCTGATTATACATCCTCAGTATCCATAGAGTGATATCTACTAATGACAAAATGAATCACAAATAATTCTTAAGCTGATTTCATAAGTCTTACCGTTAATAATGACACTGATACTGTTATTTTGAAATTGTGTATACCAGGATCAAGCAAATAAGTATGAACCAACACTTTTTTGCATAAGAATACATAAAAATATAAAATCAAAGAAATTATGTAAAAAATTCTGTAATCCTAAATGTGAATTTGAAATATCAATATGAACTAATGATTTAGAGTCCTCTTTCTAGAGGATATGTATATCTTAACTCTCCTAGAATCCAGCTTGTAGTCTTTAAATATCATTTCCAACTGAAAGAAACCAAGGCTATTTGAAGAAATACCCAACCTCAGTCTGGGCTGGAAATGTACAAGATGGAGTTTTGGGTGGCGGGGGGGCAAAAAAGCAATGAAGCTGTCTATCAACGACTACTGGGGTCTAAACAAAAGGATACAGGAGCTAATTTTAAAGGGCTCCCACTGGCCAAAGCTGGAAAAGTTTGCACATCAAAAACAATAACTACAGTGTATAGAAGCTCCTGAACTTCATAAAAGTTCAGAAATTCATAAATAACAAAGCAAATACTTTACTGGCCACCTTTAGAGTTAGCTATGGTATCAATGCTTTCTTATTATCCTGTCATTCCCATAGGCAGGGCATGTTCTTCCATATAGAATTTCTGTTAATAAATGCAAACCGAACGACAGAATTAAAATATCACCATTTTGCAACTTAATAAAACAATGGACCTAGGCAAAGATGATAAATGGCTGCTAAAATCATTAGATGAAAAGCTCACAAGAAAATTAAAATGAAGGGATCAGATGGACAACACCTGAACCCTGTGATCAATATTAACTTTACAAAAGGGAGGCGACCAGATATCACGTGCTCCTGATGTGGTGTGACATGAAGTACACAGCACCACCTCTAGAATATTCTGCCAAAATAAGTGACCCTGAGTCTAACCAAGCCTCAGGATCCAACTACCCATTTACAGAGAAAACAGGGGGTAGAGCACATGTTACAACGACACAATGATGATGCAAACTAAATCCAGAATGTGGGAAATTCTACAGAACAAAATGATCCAGTTTTTTCAAAAGCATGAAAAAAAGAAAAGTAGTGGTATTACAGATTAAAAGATCCTAAGAGACAAAAGAACCAAATGTAATGAATTGATTTGTGGTCCCTGATTCAAACAAAGTAACTGCAATAATACAGTTTGGGGTAATAAGGGCAATTTGAACATGGAGTGATATTAACTAATATTAAAGAATTATTACTGTCTAAGAGGAATCATATTGTGGTTATTAATGTTAAAAAAAAAGTTTAAAAATACGCTGAAGTATCTATAGGTGAAATGACATGTTTGCAATTTACTTTAAAACACAAGAGCAATCAGCCAGCCCTGATGGCTTAGTAGTTCAAGTTCAGCGCACTCTGCTTGGGTGGCCCGGGGTTCAGTTCCCAGGCACGGAACCACACCCTTCATCTGTCAGTTGCCATGCTGTGGTGGCAGCTCACATAGAAAAACTAGAAGGACCTACAACTAGAATATACAACTATGTATGGGGCTTTGGGGACGGAAAAAGCAAAACCAAAAACACAGAAGAGCAAAAACAAACAGGGGCGGGGGGGTTGGGGGGGGATCGGATGACACTGATGGACCAGGACTAACAAACTGCTGTTAACTATTGAAGCTTAATGGAAGTTCACTATGATATTTTCTTTTCTTTTACGTACATTTGAAATTTGACATAATAAAAAGATTTTAAAAATAGGGTAATGAGTATGTACTTAATAGGCCTGTTGTGATGATTAAATAAGGAAATGCATGCAAAGTGCTCAGGATAGGGCCTAGCATAGAATAAGTGCTCAAGGTAAAGGTTATTATTTTTATCCTCTTCTTTTCATTTCCACAACTGCTCTGGCTTAGGCCTTCATCTTTCATTCATATTACTGTAAAAGCCTTCTGGATTGCTTAATTTATCTCAAAATTTTTCTCCCCTCAAAAATCTTCCTCCACACCTGCTTTATTTTTTCTAGCTACTATATATTGGGTACCCACTTACTGACAAGCATTGTAATGGGTACTTTTCAAACATTACCTTCAATCTTTACAACAATCTTTTAGAGATGAGAAAAAGAGTTTAAGTGATATACCTGCCCAAGGCCCTATAGCTACTAAGTGTCAGAGCCAAGAGTTGAACCCAAGTCTGTCTGGTAGCAAAGCTTGCTCTGCTCCTTATGCTATACCACATCCTCTTTCTAAAAACAAGTTACGATCACTTCTTATTTAGAAAACTTTCACTAATTCTCGATGCCTATAGGATGAATTTCTTTTATGACCCTATGCAATCCAAACTCGATCTACCTTTTCAATCAAATTAATACCATTTATTGAATTATTCATCCTGTGTCCATTTATCTGCAATAACGGCTCTGTCTTGTATCAGGTTTCCACAAATGCACTGGTTTACTTCCTGGGCTTTCTATTCCATTCCATCTGTTTACAGTTATCATTCAAGAGTTTGTATCTTCTGTTAGCTTAGAGGTAATCCCAACATCTGACAGATAGAAGGCAGTTAGTAAACACTGGCTAATGAATTAATGAATGCTGGGAACACATTTCTCCCATCCCACAAGATGAACATACCTGGGAGAAACCTCGAGTAGAGCTATAAGAACTGGTAATGGCATTGCGGCTAGAACTGGGGATGCCACCTGTGTACGTGCTTGTCAAGGAGCTCACAGAAGAGGTGCGGGATCTCTTATTCAAGTGGTCATCTGAGCTCTGGGAATTGAGACCTCTCTTCAGAGACCCAGGCCTAATAAAAGGGAAATAATAGTTAGATGTGCTATTGAAGGCAACATTCTTTTAAGGCTTCATCCATGGTCACAAAATCTTTCTTAAATAAACTTAATAAAAAAGCATAATGCTCCTAATTTTATTGTTAACAATTTGGCTAAATATATCCGACCAAAGTCAGGAAGGGAAGGCCAAATATTTTAAAGATTAAAAGTATGATTCCACTTACATAATATTCTAGAAAATTCACACTAATCTACAGTGACAGAAAGCAAATCAGTGAATGCCGGGGGATGGTAGCAGGATTGCAAGGAGGTACTACTAAGGGGCAGGGGGCAACTTTTGGAGGTGATGGTTATATTATCTGTGGCAATGGTTTCACAGCTGTATTACACATGTCAAAATGTATCAACTGAAACAGAAACTCCCTCTACATCTTTCCTGTAGAATAGTCATCCAACCTCTGTTAAAATGTAGACAACTCACTATCTCCTAGAGTGATGAATGTCAACCATGGACCACTTTATTCTTACGCTGGATGAAAACGTATTTCCTCTAACTTTCACCCATGGATCCTACTTGGAGCCCAATGGAGCAAGCTGTTTTCCGTCTTTCATGTGACAGTCCTTCAGTTTTTGGAGACCATTATCCTTCCCTCCCTCACTTCGTTATTCCCTTGAGATTTTTCTCCTCTGGGCTAGTACTTACAGCTATACCTTCAAAACTCCCTCACCCACCACCACTCCCCCTTAACATCACAGCTGCTTCACTCAAAATGAATTTCAGTTTGTGTACATCCTCTCTTATAGCGTAGCACACTGAACCAAACACAACATCGCACGGACAATCTGAGAGAACCAAGGAAAGCAAGACTACCACTTACCTGCCTCATTCTAGTCTTTGTTCTTCTATGCACAGACTAGGAGCACCTTAGCTGTTTTGGCAGCCATATCATACTGCTGACTCAAATTAAGCATATAATTTACCCGAAGTCTTTTCATACATATTTCTGAGCCACTTTCCCTCCCATCCAATTCTTCCTCAACTGTAGAAACTTAACGTTTATCTTAAATTTCATATTGTTGCATTTTATCCATTGCACAAACCCTGTGATCTTTCTGTTTATATACTTGGTTATTAAATATATTTACAAATCCTCTTAGCCTTAGTATATTTTATCCATATTAATGAAAAAATAGTAAAAGGAATTAGAAGACAGTTATTGTGGCAAATTACTGAAAATGTTCCTCTCTGATTTCAAAGCTTTGAACCTGAACTAATAACAATGCAAAAAGCAAAGAGGAAAATCTACAGGTCAATAACTCTGATAATGCCCTTTTTCCAAACAGTCTCTGTCTCATCCAGACGGATTCTCACTTACTTAGGCACAAAAGAAGCAGGGACTCCATTGGCCACCAGGGGCTCAAATGCTGAATGTCCACTCCCACTGCTATCGTGGCGCCTGTGACAAATCAAAAAACTCTCAATTAAATGAATTGACTTTTTTTCCCTAAAGTATAGTCTCATATTCTTGGGACCTTTTACTATTTCTATAGAGCATAAGTTCCATGCTAGAAAAGAAAAACGTTGCTTCAAATCCCAAAGATTCTGAAAAGTAAATTTATTCTAAGATTATCCTGGTAATAAGGAAAGTATGAAAATACGTCAAGACTTTTTGAACTATTCAGGTGTATCAATTATTTGCTAATTTCTCACCAAAGTAGTACAATCACAAATTTAACACTCTACCATCCACAATTAAAAACAAAAACAAAACACTTTAGGGACCAACCCACACATTCCATAGTGCTCTAGAGGTTAACATGGCAAATCTGTTCAGGAAAAACTTTACATATCACATATAAGGGTCTATGCATGGGACATAATTATTGCTTATTCCCATCATGGGAAAGATAATACAGAATCCTTAGTTATAGGCTCACTAGGGTCAAGAAAAATTACCACCCTGGAGAATATAAGAAACCTAACAACACAGGAATAGTTGTTATTCTTCTCCCCCACAACTCCTGCTTAGCTAGTCGACATTAGCTCAAACTGCTCACTTGTAAATCATCTCTCTAGTCATCATCACCTGATCTTCCTAAGTTACACAAACACACCTGCACTGATCAGTATTTCCCTACTTAATTTGGTCATCTACAGTATCAAAGACGGCCAACTATAGGATATGAACAATCTGGTCTAGGTAACGGGAACAATGGTTACATTTTTCAAGTGTGGGGTCCACTGTCTCCTCTGAAAGCACTTCTTCGACCACCTTATATAAAGAAACCCCCTTCTCATTACCCTCTGTTATATCACTGTTTTTTATCTCTATATACTTATAATCTAGAATTATCTTGTTTGTTTTATCTTTTTTTTTTGTCTCTTTCCCTCAAACAAGTCCTATGAGGACACTGTCTTGTCCACTGCTCTATCCACAGTACCTGGAATAGGCTTTGGCACATAACGGCTGCTCAATTTGCTGAATTAAAAAATGAGTAGAATCCTTAGCTGACTCCCTGGAAAGCCACAAGCAGTTCTGCATCCTAATTAGTGACTTCAACCTCCTCTCTTTCCATACTTAGGAAACAGATTGTTTACTCCATTTTCATTAAGTTATCAAAAACCAAATAATGAAATTGGTTTTATGCTCATTACTGATGAATCTACCATACTCTAATCTTCACTTTTCTTTGCCGAACATTCCCTTCAGCATAATTATGACATTTAAACTGGTGGTTACCCAAATAATTGAACACAAGGTTGTGGGAGAAGACTTTGAGCATTCTCTCAAAAATAAAATTTAACACATTTGTATCAAAAGTATGAGGCTAATGTGGCTAACAGTTGCTGGCTCACCTCTAGTACTTACCGAAAAGGTAAATTATAAAATTTAGCTAACCTGTGCCTTAGGAAATCAACAGCATTAAAGCTCTGTTACCGGGCCGGCCCTGTGGCTTGGTGGTTAAGTGCACGCGCTGCGATGCTGGCGGCCCGGGTTCGGATCCCGGGTGCGCATCGAGGCACCACTTCTCTGTCCAGCCTGAGGCCGAGTCCCACATACAGCAACTAGAAGGATGTGCAGCTGTGACATACAACTATCTACTGGGGCTTTGGGGGCAAAAAATAAATAAAATCTTTAAAAAAAAAAAAAAAAAAAAGCTCTGTTACCAAGCTCCTCCATGAAAACCAAAGAAGGGGCCCTACTAAGGCTCATAAAGCGTAGCTGGCCTCTGTACCTCTTTGGGGAGTGATCTATATTTCAATAAATCCCAGAAGTCCACGTTGGAGGGCTGTTTACTACTCTGCTGAGCCTATTACCTTCTTTTATTTTCCTGGCTGTCAGTGAATATTTGTTCTTCCTCCTCCACTGTCCTCTTCTTCCTCTCTTTGAGGGCACTCAGTACAGTCTCCTTTGCACATGGGTCTGGGGCATTACTTGATGGTGAGGACAGTGTTGAGTTGATTATCTGCTCTGGTCTGCCACGAAAGACAAGATGCTTGCGTTAAGATACTTTTATTATCATGCCACATAGCACAGACTTCAGTCAGTGGAAATCAGAAGCTAATCAACAAGCAAAAGTATGATTTATACACTCAGAGAAATTGCCCTTAGCAATTAAAGCTACAGTTTAAGGCAAAAAGCAAAAAAACAAAAGACAGTTCAACTAGAATTTGGGATTTCTCATTCAAATAAGCAGCTACTTCCTTTTTATTTGCTTTATAGTTGTTTTGTCAAAGGAACCACCATAGAGGAATGAAGTGGACACAAACAGAAGTCAATTCTTTTGACAATTATACTCACATTGAAGAACGAGTCAATTTGCCATCAGGAGGAGCAATCCTTACTGTCACTGGGCTGCACACCATTTTGGAATTCCGAGGAGACAGCACAGCCTTCTTGTGATAACCATTCCAGCACACTGTGGGAAGTACCCCCAGAAAGGAATACTGGGCCTGCTGGATTGGATATCGTCTTCGAGGTGTTATTACAAACCGATTTGATAAAGTCCCACAATCCCTGTGGAAAATGAGACACACATTATGGAACCAAAGAAGCTTAAAAGAATGTCAGAAAATTTAAATGACTGAAGAAAGAACCACATGAGTTCAGACATTTTCCACCGAGTTTAAACCTCTTTCTAAGCAACACAGAACACAGTATTTTTATGGCAACTTTCCCCCTTTCCATCTAAGGGCAGAAAGTGGCAGCTGCTTTACAGGTGTCCCTACAACCGACTTCAACAATTTGAGAGGGAAATTGAAAACCTTGCCAACATAAGTAAAACTACAATGGAAGAAAAGTGTGCGTTAGGACACGCAGGGAGGAACTTTTCAAGAATCTTTCAATCTTTTATGCTAAGTCATCAGTAATACACACCCAAAATCAAACATTTTTAACACCTGAATGTTCTTCTCAACTAAATGTACTTATCAAGAATCTAATATTTTCACAAAATTTTTGTGTTCTCTTGTATCACTCAGCTATTGGGACTAAATGAAAATGTTTCTTTAATTTGAACATCTTTATCAACAAGTTTTATCAATCACAGAGGTGTTTCCTGGGAATACCTCTTTGAGCTCGGTTGATAAGATTTCTTTTATTGGGCTTTGACATCACATCTCATTCCAAATGTTAAAGGGGAGCAGGAGACGGTTAACATGCACCAAGGTGTTTAAGGAGGACAAAACGAAACAGAACCCACTTTGGACTTAATGAAAAACAAAATCGGACTTAAAGGTCAAGTCCTCAATTCAAAGCCAGTCGACAGAAAGGAGGGTCTGGGGAAGATCAACCTATCTTACCGGCGGGAAGGCGTCCTCGGGGAGCGGAGAAGAGGAGTGGGGAGAGTGGGGTGAATGTGGCGAACGCGATGGGCCGGGTGAGCGGGCGGCGGGGAGCGGATGGGTGGGCGGCGGCCAGGCCTCTCTCGCAGGCCCCTGGCCTCCAGCGCGGGGGCAGGCTGCGGGGGGCCGGGCTTGCCCAGGTAACTACCCATAAGGAGCAGTTCAGCGGGGTCGGGTCCTTCGAGCAGGGTCCGCGGTTCTAGGAGGTTTCCGTTTACTGCCGACTTGGCCGGAGGCGAGGCGAGCAGTGTTCGCTGGCGCCGCGCGTTCCGAACGAGCGAGGAGAAGCCGCGCGAACCCCGGGGCTCGCGGCTCAGTCCCCACCAGGCCGCGGTAGCCCCCACAGCCAGCCAGGCCAGCGCGGCCGCCGCCGGCACCAGGTACAGCACGAGGCCAAGCAGCGACAGGCCGAAGAGCGCCGCTCCAGCCGGCCCGCCGAAGCCCCAGCCCCGGCCCCGGGCGTCCCTGACGCTCGCTATCGGCCGCCGCCGGTCGCCACCTCCAGCCGCCGCAGCCGCCGGAGACATCGCGGCTCCGCGCCGCGGAGAAGACTTAAATATCCCAGCGTGCACCGCGCCGCGCGCCGCGTCACCGCGCGCCGGCTGCGTCACTGCGCACGCGACTCGGACGCGCGACCGCGACGGGAAACGCTACAGCCTGGCCACGCGCTAGACCAGACCAGATTTGGAAAATGCGGCCTCTTGAAACACCGCGTTCCCCCGCACAGAACCTATGCAGAGGTGAGCCTGTGGAAGAATCGCGTTAAAAATAAAAGCTCCCAAAATAAAAACTCATGTAATGCGTAATCCACGGTATTTTCTAGGGGCTAAACTCCTCAGAAGAGATTATGAGGCAATTTTCACAATTGCTCCCGGAGGTGGTGAGTTGTTCCAGTTACCGTGTTTTCTGCCAAACTATCAACTGCTAAGGGGGGTTTACTTCAAGAGCAACAGTGAAAGCAAGACCAACCCAAACCAACCATCTTTGTTAAATGTGGATCCAGTTCTAATAAATTCCCAAACAGTCTAATAAATAGTGAATCAAACCTGAAGCTGCAGTATGTTTAAGTTTCTGCAGTACAAGTTGGTAAAGTGGGACAATTATCTACCAAATTTCACATCATGGTCCAGAATCGGGCAGATTTTGAGGATTTGTGATCAATTTACCTCTGTTAAATTTGGTGTCTGAGAAAGGAGATTAGTGGTTGTCTAGGGGTGGGGAGTGTCTTGGGGCTAGGGGAATGGAGAGTGACTGCTAAAGGGTAGAGTTTTATTTTCTGGGAGACAAACATGTTTTAAAATTAGATTATAGTGACTGTTGCACAACCCTCTGAATTGTATGGTATGTTAACTATATCTTAATAAAACTGCTTTTAAAAACTTGGTGGTCTGCCACTTCCAACTTTGGCCTAGCTCAGCTTCCTCTGCCATTTATTCATTGATTTATTCATTCCATTGTTGATATACATTAAAGAGATTAAAGGGAAAAAGACAGGGTCTCTGATCTATAGAAGTCTTCAGTTTAGCAGGGAAGAAAGATGTGTAAAGAGAAAGTTACAATGCAGTATGGTAAGTGTGATAATAGAGGCACAAAAAGAGAAGGAATGATAAAGGAGAAGGAGGGCTGGGAGGTGCTACTTGAGCCGAGAGAACTGGCTAAAGCAGGTTCAAGGCAGATGAAGGAGCGTTGTGCAGAAGCACAGAGATGGAAAGGACACAAGAGTCTCCAAAGAGTTCAATATGGCTGGAGATGAGGATGTCTGGGGGAACAGGGACATTGGAAAGACAGGCAGGGCTCAGTAAAGATGCCTCTGGAGCATCTTGGAGAGATAAGAAAAGTGAGCATTTCTTCTCCTTGCCAACCTATTGTCAAGGCAATTCTGCTTCTATCTGTTTAAAATATTGTGGTTTCACATAAGACTTCATTTGAAAAGAAAAGGGGGTGGGCTGTGTTGCTTAAGAAAAAATCTCAAACAGTCAGTTATCAGTGGAATAGGACAAAACCCAAGCTGCAGTGGGTTGAACAGTGAATGGACAATGAGAAAATGGAGGCAGTGACTGCATACTTCCCATTCAAGAAACTTGGGTAATAAGCGAAGAAGAAAGATAGTATCTAGCTAAGCAGTGGTCCTTTAAATTATTGTATATGACTGGAGTTCAGAGGAGGAGCTCAGAGTAAAAGCCATCAGTGTTCAGATGCCACGAGATTAGGTAAGATTACTTGGGTATTAACGTAGATAGAGAAGTCCAAGGCCTGAGCCCTGGGGCACCCCAGTGTTCAGAGGTTGAAGAAATGGACACACAAAAAGTACAAATCATTTAGTAAAATATAAATAAATATGATTACATTAAAATTTATTACTTCCGTATGGGAAAAGACAACATGGGCAGCTAAAAAGACAAGCCAAGACTGGGAAAAAACAACTCTAACTCACGTAACCAAAAAAGGATTAGTAACTAGGATTTATAAGGAACTCCTAAGAATCAATAACAAAAAGATGACCCAATTGTAAAAAGACGACCCAGTTGTATACTATACTGTAAAAGCAGTTGAAATTAACAACCTTTCCAGCCATGATTAAGCAGTACCATATTACTCCTCCCATCATAAATGACTATAAAAATGGACAAAATTTATGTGACAACTACTTTCAGGCACAGGACAAAAGGAAGCACAAGACTGATCCCTAGAGAAAGGAAACTCATGAGGTGAGCCCCCAAATCACCTAGCTCCTCTACTTGGGCACAGTTTCCCAACTGTAATGCACAAAGCTACAGTCTGAGCAGAGTAAGGAGATCCTACTGGGCTGAGGAGACAGAGGTCAGGCTTCAAGACAGCTGAAATGGCTGGCAACCATGGGGCATGCAAGGCAAAGGAAGGCACTACACAGATGGAGTTCCAGAAGTCTATGTGTGAGTCCCTGACAATCCATGGCTGAAGGCTTGTGTGATGGTTAATTTTATGTCTCAACTTGACTGGGCCCTGGGGTGCCCACATATTTGGTTAAACATTATATTTGGGTGTGTCTATGTGAGTGTTTCCAGATGAGATTAACGTTTGAATTGGTAGACTGGATAAAGAAGATTGCCCTTTCCACTGTGGGTAGCCTCAACCAATCTGTTGAAGACCTGACTAGAATAAAAAGACTGACTAAGTCTCTGTCTCTTCCTGACTGTCTTTGAGCTGGGACATCATTCTTCTCCCACCTTCAGACTTGTACTTGGACTGGAACTCACTATTGGCTCTCTGCTTCTCAGGCCTTTGGCCTTGGACTGGAACTACACCATCAGCTCTCTTGGGTTTCCAGCTTGCTGACTATGATCTTGGGACTTCTCAGCCTCCATCATTGTGTGAGCCATTCCTAATAATGATAATAATAAATATATTCTGTTGGTTCTGTTTCTCTAGAGAGCTCTAATACAGCTGGGCTGTATACACAGTGAGACCACCTGAGGCTTACCAGAAAGCAGGTACTATATGGGGTTAAGATTAGAACAGAGATACTAGAGTTAGAGTAGCGCTGGGATAAGAGCATTGCCAGGGGAGTTCTGGCGCTGCCAAAGTGGAGAGATCTTGTAAACACATCTTTAACATCCTTGGCATCTAGTTGAAACAACAGAAAGGTTACAACTTGGGATGTAAGGATCATAGTCCAGACTAAGACCTACTCTAGATTGCCCTAATAAAGCCTAAAATCAAGCCATAACAAGATCCACAGGAAAAGCATTTGGAGGTTGTCTTACCAGGTTAAAGGGGCTTGGGAAACACTTTTGCTGATCTCTAAAAACAAAACATAAAACCAAGCCTAAACAAGTATAAGGTCATCAGCCAGTATTACATTGCCTGCTAAAACAAGAATCCATATACCGCATGGAAAGATACCAGAATCCAGAGTATTGTTCACAATGTACAGTATTCAATAAAAAGTCATTTAGACATACAAAGGAACAAAAAAAAAGTGATCCATAGTCAAGGGAAAAAAGCAGTATATAGAAATGAACCCAAGACGGTCAAAATGTTAGACTTAGCCAACCAAGATTTTAAAGGAACTATTATAAATATGTCTAAAGAATTAAAGGAAAACATGATCACAATGAGTGAACAGAAAGGCTTAACAACACATTGGATACAGCCAAATAAAGTCAGTGAACCTGATGATAGATCAGTGGAAATTATCTCAATGAACTGACCCTCAAGGACCTATGAAGCAATATCAAATAGTCTACCATATGTATAACTGGACTCTCATAAGGAAAAGTGAGATTGGGGCATAAAGAAATATTTTTAAAATAATGTCTAAATTTCCCAAATGTAGTGAAAAATAATGATGTAAAATCCATGAACTTGAACAAACTACAAAACAAATAAAAGAATAACTGCAGCTTCTCATTTAAGGCAGGCTAGAAGACAAACAGTTTCTTATAAATGCTGGAGAAAAAACCCTGTCATCCCAGAATTCTATGTTCCACAAAAATACCCTTCAAAATGAGGGTGAAATAAAGACACTTCCTGATAAATGAAATCGAAGAAAATTCATCACTGGTAGAACTGCACTATAAGAAATGTTAAAAGTTGCCCTTTAAACCAAAATGAGCTAAGACCAGATGGAAATCTGGAACTACAGGAAAGAATGAAGACCATCACGGTAAATAAGTGAGTAAATATAAAAGACTATGTTTTCTCATGATTTACTCTAAGAACTGATTGTTTCAAATAAAAATAATAGAGACATTGTAAGGTAGGGTTTATAACAAATATAGAAGTAAAAGATCAATAATCACCAAAAGCTAGGTTTGGGAGAGAATAAATGGATTTATATATTATAAGGTTATTACATTTGTGATATGGGAAGCATGAGGTGCAAAGCAGGAAATGGGACATTTGAAGTGCCAGATGTGACATGAGAAGGGGTATGCTGAAACAGGAAATTGAATTAGTGACTATATCCTGATTCATAAAACAAGCCTTAATAAATTTAAAGGACTGATATAAAACAAAGTTATGTTCTCTGACCATAACAGAATAAACTAGAAGTCAATAACAAACACAGGAGAATCTCCAAACACTTGATAATTAAAGAACACAATTCTAAATAATCCATGGATCAAAGAGCAAGTCTCAAGGGACATTAGAAAATATTTTAAACTGACTTAAAATAAAAATATAGTGTATCAAAATCTGTGGAATAGGAATTCCACTGCTGACAATGATGGAACAATAGGGACCCCAGATTTACCCTCCCACCTAAAACAAAAACAACAAAAATCAGACAAAATACATGAAACAATAGTCTTCAAGATACTACACATTAGACAACAAAGGGCAGTGATCACTGAGAGTTGGGAAACAAGTAAGGTGAGCCCTATGATCATCTCAGCTTACTGTCGTGCATTTCCAGGCAGTGGCCCAGAAAGGCAGGGAACTGAGGAAGAGCCTGATGGACTCCCTGAATTGAGGAATTAGAGCTAAGAGTTTCGGGAGACCAAAGCAGCTAAAGTTTAAGAGACAATACCAGAGAGGAGAGAGCTGTGCAAAGAGATCCCCAGAGATCTACAGCGGTTCCCCCTTAAGTATTCAGCACAGTACTCATTAGTACATGCTTATGAGGGAACTACTCAAGGCCAAAGAAAAAACCATCCAAAAGGATTAGAAGAAATGATCTGGCATTAACAAAGGGCCAGGAATAGTATCTGTTCCCACCAGCCAGATTGGAAAAGCTCATCATTCCTAGGGCATTGGGTGGAGTCCTGAGGAAGGTGTTGCCTCAGTGATGGGAAATAATCAGCCTTAGACTGAGCATTGCTCTGTACCTACCTAATAAATCATAAAAGCAAAACCTGAAAGGATCAAACTGTTTCCAAGGATCTTAACTGCATCCCAAAACAAAGTTCAAGAAAATGTACAGGAATAAAAAATGACAAGCACTCAACAAGGTAAAATTCACAATGTATGGTATCCAAACAAGCAGGGAAACATGACCCATCAGGAGGAGAATAATCAATCAAAACTGACCCACAACTGACATAGATGTTAAAATTAGCAGGGAAAAACATTAAAAGTTATTTTAGCTGTATTCCATATGTTCACAAAGTTAAGTAGAGATATTGAAAAATATAAGAATAAATAATGGCCAAAAACCTTCCAAACATAATGAAAAATATAAACCCACATATCTGAAGCTCAATCCCAAGAATAAGAAATATAAAGAAAACAATGTCACATCATAATCAAATTGTTCAAAACCAGTGATACAGATAAAACCCTAAAGACAGCTACAGAAAAAACACGTTACTTACAGAGGAACAAAGATAAGGACAATACCAAATTTCTTGTTGGAAACAATGCAAGTGAGACTACAGTAGAGTAACAACTTTAAATATTGAAAGCAAAAAACAGTAAACCTACAATTATATACCTGGCAAAAATATATTTTAACAAGGTGAAATAAAGATGTCTTCAGACATACAAAAGCTAAAAGAATTCAGAATTCATCACCACCAAACTAACAGTACAAGAAATGTTAAGGGATGTCCTTCAGGCAGAAGGAAAATGATCCCAGATGGAAATCTGGATCTACACAAAGGAATGAAGAGCACTGAAAATGATAACCACATAGGTAAATATTTATGACTTTTTTCCCTTATTAAATATTTTTGAAACATAATCGAGTGACATAAGCAAAACAGCAGAGCAGGCAGCTTCAAGCTCCCACCCCCCTACAGAAACATCAAAAAACAAGCAGTAACTGTTAGAACCAACTTTATCAGAACTCTGGAAAACAGTCAAAAGGTTTACAACAACCAAACAAATGCTGAATCAAGAAAATAGCAACTTAGGGCCGGCCCCGTGGCTTAGTGGTTAAGTGAGCGCGCTCCACTGCTGGCGACCCGGGTTCGGATCCCGGGCTCGCACCGACGCGCTGCTTCTCTGGCCATGCTGAGGCCGGGTCCCACATACAGCAACTAGAAGGATGTGCAGCTATGACACACAGCCATCTACTGGGGCTTTGGGGGGAAAAAATAAATAAATAAAATCTTTAAAAAAAAAAAAAAAAGAAAATAGCAACTTAAAAGTAGTGGAAAGCTTTGTGGTATTTTTACTTGCCCTTCTCCCACACTCCCTGGCTTGGCAGCCATCTTGAAGACAGAAACTTGCATTCCCAGTGTGAGAGCCTAGTCCCTGTTTGCAGAAGGAGCAGAACAGACCTTATTTACAAATTATTCTGTATATCTGCTATAACCATATGGGGGCTACTTGAAGGAATGACATAGGCACTTGTCTCCGTTTTGCCAAACTTAGAACTCACTGAGGCTAGAAAAGCAGTGAGCATTGCTCAAAAACATTGCAAGGCAAAGAAACAACCACAGGTGCCTGGGCCAAAAGATTATGGTTGAGATACACAATGAATTGCTGTTATGGACTGAATTGTGTTCCCCCAAAATGTATATGTTGAACCCCAATCCCTAATGTAACTGTATTTGGAGATAGGGCTTTTAAAGAGGTGATTAAGGTTAAATGAGGTCATATGGGTGGGCCTTAATCCAACATGACTAGTGTCCATATAAGAAGTACAGACACCAGGAATGTGGATATACAGAGAAAAGGGCATGTGAGAACACAGTGAGAAGGCTGCCGTCTGCAAGCCAAGAAGAAAGGACTCAGGAGAAACCAGCTCTGCCAGCATATTGATTTTGGACTTCCAGCATCCAGAACTGTGAGAAAATAAATTTCTGTTGTTTAAGCCACCTACTCTGTGGCATTTTGTTATGGCGGTCCCCTAACAGACTAACACAGACTGCTTAAAGTCCCAGAGGTAAGCTGGGAGAGTTTCTTTGGGAAATCAGGGCATTCATAATCACCCATGTATAAGAGAGAATTTAGAAGGCTATGTGCATGTCCAGGGAAAGACAAATGCTCAGAAAATACACCTGAAAAGACCCTAAGCTGTATGGTGGACTAGTCCCTGGGATCAGTGCAGGCCTGGCTAAGTGCTGAAAAAAAGCTGCAGCACAAAGGCAATCTGCAAAGACTAGAGTGGTTTTTTGGTTTTTTTTTCCTTCTACATTTAGCTCCTGGTGTTCCAGGAAATCTCTGTCAAAACATTAGCTGAACACAAGCTAATGTGAGCAAGACACTTAAGTGACCACATATGAGAAAGATACAGTCTTTACAAAAATAGTTTGGAAAAGTCACTAAACAAATAGACCATCAAGGATTTAATTTAAAAAACCCAGGAAACATTTGGAGGGGGAGAATCAGACTTCCAGAGTTATTACATTATAGTATTCAAATGTCCAGGTTTCAATGACAATCACAAGTCATGCAATGAAACATGACAGTGTGGTCCATTCAAAGTGACAAAATAAATTGGCAAAAATTGTCCCTGAGGAAGCCCAGATATTGGACTTACCAAACAAAGACTTTAAAAGAACACTCTTAAATATACTCAAGAACGAAAGGAAAACTATGGACAGAGAACTAAAAGAAATCAGGATAATGATGTATGAGCACAATGAGAATACTGATAAAGACATAAATTATAAAAAGGAACCAAAGAAATTCTGGAGCTGAAAAATACATTAACTGAAAACTTTCATTAGAGGGTTTCAAGAGCAGATTTGAGGAGGCAGAAGAATCAGTGAACTTGGAGATAGGGCCATTGAAATTAACCAGTCCGAGAAGCATAAAGAAAAAAGAATGAGAAAAAGTGAAGAGAGACTAAGAGATTTGTGGGACACCACCAAGAAGACCAACATATGCATTATGGGAGTCTCAGAATGAGAAGAGAGAGAGAAAGGGGCAGAAAGAATATTGGAAGAAATAATGGCCAAAAGTTCCAAATTTGAGGAAAGACACAAATCTGCACATTCAAGAAGTTCAACAAACTCAAAATAAGCTCAAAGAGATGCACACCGAGACACATTATAATCAAACTGTTGAAAGAGAGAGAGTCTTGAAAGCATCAAGAGAGAAGCAAGTACAAGGGAATCCTCAATAAGATTAACACCTGATTTATCATGTGAACCATGAAGGCCAGAAGACAGTCAGCTGATTTATTTGAAGTGGTAAAGGATATTTTCACTCTGTTTATTGCAGCATTATTCACAATAGCCAAGATATGAAAACAACTTAAGCACCCATCAAAAGATGAATGAATAAAGAAAATTTGATGTATATACATATACATATATATATATGTACACATACACACAATGGAATATTATTCAGCCATGAGAAAAGGAAATTCTGCCATTTGCAACAACATGGATGGACCTTGGGGGCATTATGTTAAGTGAGATAACTCAGACAGAGAAAGACAAATACTGTATGATATTACGCACATGTGGAATCCAAAAAATCTGAACTTGCAGACACAGAGAGTAGAATGGTGGTTACCAGGGGCTGGAGGTGGGGGGTGGAGGAATTGGGGAGATGTTGTTTAAGGGCACAAAGTTGCAACTAGTAGATAAATAAGTTCTGGAGAACTAATGCAAGCATAGTGATTACAGTCAACAATACTGTATTATAAACTTCAAAGTTACTAAGAGACTAGATCCTAATTGTTCTCACCACAAAAAAAGAAATGATAATTATGTGACATGATAGAAGTGTTAGGTAATCATATTGCAATACACAAATGTATCAAATCAACACGTTGTACACCTTAAACTTACACCGTGTTATATGTCAATTATATCTCAATAAAAAAATAAAAGTGGTGAAAGAAGTAACTTATCAACCAAGAATGCTATATCCAGGAAAATTATCCTTCAAAAATGAAAGAGAAACTAACTTATTCACAGATAAACAAAAGCTGCTGAAGTTTTAATAACACTAGCCCTCTCCTATAAAAACTGCTAAAGTGAGTCCTTTAGATGGAAATGAAAGGATATTAGATAGTAACTTAAAGCCATATGAAGAAACAAAGATCTCTGGTAAAGGTAACAACATGGGCATATATAAAAACCAGTATTATTGTATTTTGGATTGTAAGTCCACATTTTATTTCTTACATGATTTAAAAGGCAAATGCATAAAAAGTAACTATAAATCTGTATTATTGAGCACACTATGTTTAAAGATGTAATTTGTGACAGCAACAACAACAATGGGGGGTGGAACTGTATAGAAGCAGGGTTTTTGTGTGCTATTAAAGTTGGTATCAATTCAGACTTGACTGTTATAAATTTAGGATGTTAAATAAATTCCATGGTAACCACAAAGAAAATATCTAAAAAATATGCACTAAAGGAAATGAGATGGGAATCAAAATGGTTCACTACGAAAAATCAACTAAATACAAAAGAGGCAGTAGTGGAGAAAATGAGGCACAAAAAAGGTATAACACATACAGAAAGCAAATAGCAGAAAGGCAGAAGTAAGTTCTTCCTTATGAGTAATTATTTTATTTATTTTTTGTGAGGAAGATCAGCCCCGAGCTAACATCCATGCCAATCCTCCTCTTTTTGCAGAGGAAGACCAGCCCTAAGCTAACATCTGTTGCCAATCCTCCCCCTTTTTTTCCTTTTTCTCCCCAAAGCCCCAGTAGATAGTTGTATGTCATAGTTGCACATCCTTCTTAGTTGCTGTATGTGGGACGCCACCTCAGCATGGCCGGACAAGCAGTGCATCAGTGCATGCCTGGGATCCGAACCTTGGCCACCAGTAGTGGAGCGTGTGCACTTAACTGCTAAGCCCCGGGGCTGGCCCCCAGTAATTATTTTAAATGTAAATAAAAAGGCAGAGATTGGCAGAATGGATAAAAACTATGATCCAACTAGGTGCCATCTACCAAAGACTCACTTTTAGGTGAAAAGACACAAATAGGTTGAGAGTGAAAGGATGGAAAAGATATTCCATACTAACAGTAACTAAGATCTGGGGATTGCAGCTATACTAATATCAGACAAAACAGACTTTAAGTAAAAAAAATGTTATAAGAGACAGAGATCATTATCTATTGATAAAGGGCCAATTTTATCAAGAAGATATAACAATTATAAACATATATGCAACAAACAATAATGCCCAAATTATACGAAGCAAAAATTGAAGGAACTGAAAGGAAAAATGGACAGTTCTACAATAACAGTTGGAGACCTCAATATACTACTTTCAATGGATAGAACACTATACAGAAGATCAGTTGGGGAAATACAGGACTTGAACAACACGATAAACAATTACACCTAAAAGAAATATGTACTGTACTCAACAACAGCAGAATACATATTCTTCTTAAGTACACATGGAATATTTTCCAGGGTAGAGCATAAGTTAGACCACAAAATAAGACTCAAAAAATTTTAAAAGACTGAAATCATATAAAGTATTTTCTCTGACCACATGGAATAAAGGTAGACATCAATAACAGAAAGAAAACTGAAAAAATTCACACAAGTATGTGGAAGTTAACACTCTTAAACAAGCAATGAGTCAAAGAAGAAATCACAAGGGAAATTAGAAAAACTTATAGATAAAGTCAAATGAAAACACAACATCCCATAAATAAATTTATGGGATGCTGTGATGAGGGCAGTGCTCAGGAGGAAATGTATAGATGAAAATGCCTACATTTAAAATGAGGAAAGATCTCAAATCAATAACCCAACTATACACCATGGAGAACTAGAAAAAAGAGAAAACTATACACAAAACTAGCAGAAGAAAGGAAATAATGATTAGAGTGGAGATAAATGATATACAGAGTAGAAAACAATAGAATTAATAAAACCAAAAAGTTAGTTCTTTGAAAATATCAACAAAATGGACAAACCTATAAGATAGAATGACAGAAAAAGAGAGAGAACACAAATAACTAAAATCAGAAATGAAAATGGGGACATCACTACCAACCTTACAGAAATAAAAAGGATTATAAGAGAATATTATGAACAAGTGTACACCAACAAGTAAGAAAACCTAGATGAAATGGACAAATTCCTAGCAACATGCAAATTACCTAAACCGACTGAAGATCAAATAAAAAAATCTCAATACACCCATAACAAGTAAAAAGACTGAATCAGTAATCAAAAACCTCCCAACAAATAAAGACAAGAACCAGATGGCTTCACTAGTGAATTCTACCAAACACTTAAAGAAGAATTAACAGCAACCATTCTCAAATTCTTCTAAAAAACAGAAGAGGAGGGAGCACTTCCTAAGTCATCTTTTGAGGGCAGATACCAAAACAAGATAAAGACATCACAAGAAAAGAAAATTAAAACCAATATCCTTTATGAAGATAAATGCAAAAATCCTCAACAAAATACTAGCAAACCAAATCCAGCAGCATGTAAAAAAAGGATTATACACCATAACCATGTGGGATTTATCCTAGGAATGCAAGGCTTGTTCAATATATGAAACTCAACATAATACATCACATTAATTGAAGGAAAAAACACAAAAATAATTTCAATTGATGCAGAAAAGGCATTTGACAAAATCAAACATCTTTCATGACAAACACTCTCAGAAAATTAGAAACAGAAAATTCCTCAACATGATAAAGGGTATTTATGAAAATTCCACAGTGAACAGCATACTCAATGGTGAAAGACTGAAAGCTGTACACATCAAATCAAGAACATGACAAGGATGCACATGTTAACCACTGCTACTCAACACTGCAGTAGAAGTTCTAGCCAGAGATGTTGGACAAGAAAAAGAAAGAAAAGGCATCCAATTCCAAAGGAAGAAGTAACACTATCTTCATTTATAGATGACATGATCCTATATATAGAAAATACCAAAGAACTCACAAGAAAGGACTACAGCTAATAAAGTTAACAAAGCTGTAGGTTATAAGACCAACTTACAAAAATCAGTTGTTTGTATACACCAGCAATAAATAATCCAAAAGGAAACTAAGAAAGCAGTTCCCTTTACAATAGCATGTAAGATAAGAATAAAATACCTAGGAATAAATTTAACCAGGGAGGTGAAAGATTTGTGCACTGAAAACTACAAAACATTGCTGAAAGAAATTAAGACCTAAACAAATGGAAAGACATCCTATGTTAATTGGAATACTTAATACTGTTAAGATGGCAATACTACCCAAAGTGATATACAGATTCAGTGCAATTCCTATCAAAATTTCAACAGCCTCTTTTGCAGAAATGGAAAAGCCAATCTCAAATTCATATTTGAGGAATTGCAAGGGGCCTCAAATAGCCAAAACAATATTGAAAAGAACAAAGTTGGAGGACTCATGCTTCCTAATTTGAAAACATACAAAGCTACAGTAATCAATATTACTGGCATAAGGACAGATACATAGATCAGTGGAAAAGAATTGAGAGTCCAGATATAATCCCATACTTTTATGGCCAATTAATTGATTTTTGACAAGGGTGCCAAGTCCATTCAATGGAGAAAGAAGAGTCTCTTCAACAAATGTTCCAGGACAACTATATTTCCACATGAAAAAGAATGAAGTGAAACCCTACTTCACACCATATACAAAAATTAACTCAAAGTGGATCAATAACCTGAATATAAGAGCTAAGACCATAAAACTTCTTGAAGAAAACAAAGAGGTAAATCTTCATGACCTTGGATTTTGTACCAAAAGTATTAACAATGAAAGAAAAAATAAATTGGGCTTCATCAAAATTAAAAACTTTCGTGCATCAAAAGACATTATCAAGAAAGTACAAAGAAAATGCATAGAATGAGAATGCATAGAATGAGAGAAAATATTTGCAGATTATATATCTGATAAGGGTTTAATATCCAGAATATATAACAAACCTCTACAACTCAACAACAAAAAGAGAAACAGTCTAATTAAAAAATGGGGAAAGGGGGCTGGCCCCATGGCATCATGATTAAGTTCAGCAAACTCTGCTGCGGCGGCCCCGGTTTGTGGGTTTGGATCCTGGGCACAGACCTACACTACTCATCAGCCATGCTGTGGCAGTGATCCACATATGAATAGAGGAAGACTGGCACAGATATTAGCTCAGGGCTAATCTTCCTCAGCAAAAAAAAAAAGAAAAGAAAAGTAAAAAATGGGGAAAGGACTCAAATAGACATTTCTCCAAAGACATACAAATGGCCAACAAGCACATGAAAAGAAGCTCAATATCATTAGTCATTAGGGAAATGCAAATCAAAACCACAATGAGATACTGTTTCACAGCCATCGTGATGGCCGTAATTTAAAAAATGGAAAATAAGTGTGGGTGAGGATGTGGAGAAATTGGAACCCTCATATATTGCTGTGGAAAGCAGTTTGGCAGTTCCTCAAAAGTTAAACATAGAATTACCATATGCCATATTGCCCCGTAATCCCCCTCCTAGGTACATACCCCCCAAAATGGAAAGCAGTAACTTGAATGTTACACACCAATTAAAAAATACACAAATTAGCAAATGGACAGAGAACTTGAACAGACGTTTCTCAAAAGATGATATACAAATGGCCAACAAGCATATGAAAAGATGGTCCACATCACTAATCATTAGAAAAATGCAAATCAAAACCACAATGAGATACCACCTCACATCCATTAGGGTGGCTACTATAAAAAAGAAAATACCTGTTGGTGAGGATCTAGAGAAACTGGAATCCTTGTGCACTGATGGTGGGATTGTAAAATGGTGTACCTGCTATGGAAAATAGTATGGCATTTCCTCAAAAAATTAAAAACAGAACTACCATATGATCTAGCAATCCCATTTCTGAGTATATGTCAAAAAAGAA
This sequence comes from Ceratotherium simum simum, assembly GCF_057802395.1. NCBI lineage: Eukaryota > Metazoa > Chordata > Mammalia > Perissodactyla > Rhinocerotidae > Ceratotherium > Ceratotherium simum. The sequence goes on along the minus strand of NC_141925.1, from coordinate 42,913,759 downwards.
TTGAAAGCAGGATCTCAAAGAGATATTTGCACACCCATGTTCATAGCAGCAGTAGTCACCATAGCCAAGAGGTAGAAGCACCCAGATGTCCACCAACAGATGAATGCGCAAACAAAACATGATATTTACACACAATGGAATGTCATTCAGCCTCAGAAAGGAAGGGAATCTTGTTGAATGCTACAACATGAATGTATCTTTAGGACATTATGTTAAATGAAATAAGCCAGTCACAAAAAGACAAATGCTGTATGATTCCACTTATATAAGGTATCTAAAGTGTGAAATTCATAGAAACAGATAGTAGAATGGTGGTTACCAGGGCTGGGGGAAAGGAAAAGGGGCGTTGTTGTTTAATGGATATAGAGTTTCAGTTTTGTAAGATGAAAAAGTTCTGGAGATTTTTTTCACAAGTATGTAAATATACTTAACACTACTGAACTGTACAGTTAAAAATGGTTAAGATGGTAAATTTTATGTTGTGTTTTTTACCACAGTAAAAACAATAACTCACACAACTCAACAGCAAAAATCCAATCTGATTTAAAAAATGGACAAAGGACTTGAATAGACATTTTTCCAAAGAAGACATATGAATGGCCAATAGGTACATGAAAAGATACTCAGCACCACTAATTATCAAGGAAATGCAAATCAAAATCACAATGAGATATCACCTCAAACCTGTAAGAATGGCTGTTATCAAAAGACAAGAGACAACAAGTGTTGATGAGGCTGTGGAGAAAAGGGAACCCTTGTGTACTGTTGGTGGGAATGTGAATTGGTACAGCCATTATGGAAAACAGTATGGAGGTTCCTCAAAAAATTAAAAATAGAACTATCATATATCCAGCAATCCCACTTTTGGGTATATATCCAAAGAAAATGAAATCACTCTCTTGAAGAGACTGCTGCATCTCCATGTTCATCACAGCATCATTCACAGTAGTCAAGACACGGAAACAACTTAAGTGTCCATCAACAGATAAATGGATAAAGAAAATGTGGCATATATATACAATGGGATATTATTCAGCCATAAAAAAGAAGGAAATCTTGCCTTTTGCAACAATGTGGAAGGACCTTGAGGGCATTATGCTAAGTGACATAAGTCAAACAGAGAAAGACAAATACTGTATGTTCTCATTTATATGTGGAATCTAAAAAAGCTGAACTCACAGACATAGAGAGTAGAATGGTGGTTGCCAGGGCCTGGGGGTAGGGGAAATGGGGAGATGTTGGTCAAAGAGTACAAACTTCTAGGTGTGAGATGAATAGGTTCTGGGGATCTAATGTACAGTATGGTGACTATAATTAACAATACTCTATTATATACTTGAAAGCTGTTAAGAGGGTAGATCTTAAATGTTACCATCACATACCCCAAAAATGGTAATTCTGTGAGGGAATGGAGGTGTCCACTAACCTTATTGTGGTAATCATTTCACAATATATACATGTGTCAAATCATCACATTGTACAGCTTAAACTTACATATGTTATATGTCAATAATACTTCAATAAAGCTGGAAAAAATAATAACAATGTATTGTGGGGTTCATATCATGTGTAAAAGTATCATAACAATAGCATAAGGGCCAGAAGGGCAGAAATGAAAGTATAATGTTATAAAGTTCTTATGCTATACATGATGTGCCTAACTATTACTTGAAGGTAGGCTCTGATGAGTTAAACATGTATACTATAAAGTTTAAAGTAATCACTAAAATAATAAAATGAAGAATATTGCCAATAAGTACACAAAAGAGAAAATGGAATACAGGCATACCTTGTTTTATTGTGCTTTGCTTTACTGCACTTCACAGATACTGCGTTTTACAAGACCCTCCACTAGCAAAAAAGATTACGATTCACTAAGGGCTCAGATGATGGTTAGCAATTTTTTAGCAATAACGTTATTTTTTTTTTTTGCTGAGGTGGATTCTCCCTGTGCTAACAGTTGTTGCCAATATTCTTCTTTTTGCTGAGGAAGATTTGCCCTGAACTAACATCTGTGCCAATTTTCCTCTACTTTGTATGTGGGTCGCTGCCACAGCATGGCTGCCAAAGAGTGGTGTAGGTCCGCTCGTGGGAACCGAACCGGGGCCACTGAAGCGGAGCACGCCGAACTTAACCACTAGCCCACAGGGCTGGCCCCAATACAGTATTTTTTAATTAAGGTATGTACATTGTTTTTTTTAAACATAATGCTATCACACACTTAATAAACTATAGTGTAAACATAACTTTTATATGCACTGGGAAACCAAAAAATTCATGTGACTTGCTTTATTGTGATAGTCACTTTATTGAGGTGGTCTGCAACCAAACCTGCAATATCTTTGAGGTATCCTGTGACAAAAAAGTACAGTCATGTACTGCATAACAAAGTTTTGGTCAACAAAAGATTGCACATATGATGGTGGTCCCATAAGGTCAGTACAGTATAGCCTTGGTGTGTAGTAGGCTATACCATCTAGAGTTTTATAAGTATACTTTGATGTTCACACAACAACGAAATGGCCTAATGATACATTTCTCAGAATGTATCCCCATTGTTAAGCGACACCTGACTGGACTGAATTAATCCAAAAGAATGCAGAACAAGAGGAAAACAGGAACACAGAACAAATACAAGACAAATAGCAAGATGATAAAAGCAAACCTAAAATATCAATAATCACATTAAAAGTTAATGGTCTAAACATCCCAATTAAAAGGCAGAGGATACAGTAAAAAGTATCTGACAAAATTCAATACCCATCCATGACTAAATAAAAAATCTCCCAGCAAGCTAGGAAAAGAAGGGAACTTCCTCAACCTAATAAAGGACATGTTAGAAAGCTGACAGCTCACATCACATTTCATGAGGGAAAACTGATTGGGACAAGGATGTCCGCTCTCATCAGTTCTATTCAATATTACCAGGACAATAAAGGCAAGAAAAAGAACGAAATGACATACAAATTGGAAATAAGAAGTAAAAATGTTCTTTATTCACAGATGACACGATCGTGGTCACAGAAAATCCTAAGCAATCTACCAAAATATTGCTAGAACTAATGAGTGAACATAGGAAGATTATAGGAAACAAAACAGGGTCAATATACAAAAAATCAATCATATTTATATATGGTAGCAACAATTGAAATTTTATATTTGAAAACACAATAGCAATTATAATATGAAAACATGAAATACTTAGAGATAAACTTAACAAAATATGTGCAAGACCTCTACACTAAAACATTACACTAAATCTGCAAAACATTTTTGAGAGAAATTAAAGAAGATATAAATAAATGGAGAAATACATGTTCATGGATTGGAACATTCAATATTGTTAAGATAGTCATTGTCCTCATATTGATCTAGAGATTCAGATCAATCTCAATGAAAATTGCAGCAGGGTTTTTTTGGTAGCAATTGACAAGCTGATTTAAAATTTATATGGATATGCAAAGAACTCAGAATAGCCAAATCAGTTTTGACAAAAGAAACAATAATACTAACAAAGTTGGAGGACTTACACTACCTGACTTCAAGACTACAGTAAAAGTTATAGTAATCAAGACAGTATGCTGTTGGCATTAACATCAACATATAGCTCAATGGAACAGAATAGAGCTCAATGGAACAGAAAAAAGACTAACATATATGTGGTCAACTGATGTTCTATATTGGCACCATTGTAATTCAATGGGGAAGATGCTGGAACACAGGATGTATTAATTATCTATTACTGCATAACAAATCACCCCACAATTTAGTGGCTTAAATCAACAAACATTTATTATTTCACAGTTTCTGTGAGTCAGGAATTTGAGAGTGGTTTAGGTGGGTGATTCTGGCTCAGGATCTTTCATGAGGTAGCAGTCAAGAAGACATCGGCACGGGCTACAATCACATGAAGGCTCAACTGAAGCTGTGGGATCTGCTTCCAAGATAGCTCACTCACATGTCTATTTGGAAGAGGCCTCAGTTTCTTGTTAGCTGTTGGCAGAAGGCCTCAGTTCTTCCCCATGCGGACCTCTCCATAGGACTGCTTGAGTGTCCACAACACATGGCAGCTGGCTTCCCCCAGAGCAAGTGATCCAAGGGAGAGAGAGCAAATGGGAAGCCACGCTGCCTTTTATGCCTTAATCTTGGGTCACACACCATCATTTCTACCACATTATTCATTCATTATTTCTATTCTTTAAAATCAAGTTGTTAAGTATAGCCCACACCTAAGAGGAAAGGAATTAGGCTCTACTTTTTGAAGGGAGGCATGTCAAAGAATTTATGGACATATTATAAAATGATATCCATAGATATCCACTAGATATCCACATGGAAAAAAATGAATATCAACCCCTACCTCACACCATTCACAAAAAATTAATTCAAAATGGATCTTAGAACTAAATAAAAGATTTTAAACTATAAAACTTCTAGAAGGAAACAGAGGACATAATCTTTGTGACCTTGGGATAAGCAAAGATTTCTTAGATAGTACACAAAAAGCACCTACCATTAAAAAAATTCAATGATGTATAGCAATATGGATAAATGTCAAAAACAGTGTTGAGTGGAAAAAGCAAAGTGGCATAATGATATACGCAAAGTTAAAGAATACCAAACAATAATATACCTAATATGGATACCTACATATGTATAGAGAGTATAAATGCATGCATAGGAAGAAGACACACAGCTTCAATATTGTGTTTACCTCTGGAGAGGAAGAGAAAGAGGGGAATGGCATCCAGGTGGCATACACAAAGGAATTGCAATGGTGTCTGTAACATATTACTGTTTTTAAAGACCTGAAACATGGCAAAATACAAACATTTGGTAAATCTAGGTGACAGATACATGGAATATTCATTATATTACTTTCTGTACATTTCTGAGGTTTGAAATACTTTATAATAAAATGCATTTTTAAAGGACCCCGGAGATTTGGCAATGGGAGATTATCGGTGAACCTGACTAGGAAAGTCCCTATTATCATGTTTTATATTGAGGTTGGCAAACTATGGGGCTGCCTGTTTCTGTAGATAAAGTTTTACGGGAACAGAGACAGACTCATTAGATTATGTACCATCTGTGTCTGCTTTCCCTCTACAACAGCAGAACTGAGTGGTTGTGACAGAGACCATATGGCCTTTAAGTCTAAAATATTTACTACCTGGCCCTGATTTGCATCATCTACAGTGCTTGGCCTAATGTCTTAAACACAGGCTCTCAAGAAATGTGCCAGTGCTCATAAACAGTGCCTGTTGGCTCGTTTGTTCAATCAATATTAATTGAGCTCCTACTAAATACCAAGTAATGTGGTAGGTGCTGATTATATATAGTCAACAAGACAGAGATGGTCCCTACTCTCTAATTTTCTTCGTTCTGGAGATCCAGGTTGCCTCAGGGTTTAATATAGCAGGACTTCTTTGTGCTACTTCCCACTAGAGGGCAGCCTGAAGCTTGTCCGTAATGGCGCAGTAATAGTTGTTAACCCCAACAATCTAAGTACTATCAGTGAAGAACTGTCATGACGGACAAAATACCAAACTACCTAAGGTTTATATTTATTCTCAAGATTGTCACTAAAAAAACTATAAAATGGGTTATTTTTGTCTTTGGAACTCCTAGCTTCTATTCCTTCACGCTTTCTGCCCTCTTCCCTGCAGAGGTGGAGTGAGCCATTATAGGTACCACCCGTAAGTAAAAAATGTGGCAGACACTATCAGATGCATCGCTCACCAACAGATCAGTCAGGGTAGGGAGAGATAGGAGATTCCTGGGGAAGGATGGATCAACCTGGTAAGCCTAGACCTACGGGCCAGAAGCAACTCTGGAAGCAGAGACATGTGTTTGCCTGCTTGCACATAGCCACCAACCTGGATGTGTACCCACATTAAAAGAAGAGAAGAAACAAATACCTTCCATTTATTAGTTCACTATTTATTGTCCATCCACTACCTACTTTGTGCTATACAGGATATAGCAGTGAGGACTACATGTAGACACAGTACCAGCCCTCAAGGAAGTCAGGAAAGTCAGATTTCCCTGCACTACATAACGATGTTTCAGTCAACAACGGACTGCATATACAATGGTGGTCCCATAAGATTAGTATCATATAGCCTTGGTGTGTAGTAGGCTATACCATCTAGGTTTGTGTAAGTACACTATGATGTTCACACAACAACAAAATCACCTAATGTTGCTTTTCTCAGAACATATCCCATTGTTAAGCGGCACATGACTGTACTTAGAAATGCACTGAAAGTACCAAAGAAGTAAAGACCCTTTCAGTTACTAATAATGTAAGAAACCAATAAGGAGTATAATGGCATAAAACAATCATTTTATTATCCTCAGAGATCCTGTGATTCCAGTGGACTGGCTTGTTTTGTGCCACAATGTCTGGGGCCTCAGCTAGGAAGACTCAAATGCTAGACATGATTGATGGTAGGGGGTTGGAATCATCTAGAGGCATCTTCACTCACATAGCTAGTGGCTGAAGCTATTGTGGGCTGAATTGTGGGCTGGAACACGCACACATTTCCTCTCTGTGCTCTCTCTCCATATGGGCTAGTTTGGGCTTCCTCCGAGTATGGCAGCTTAGTTAAGAGCGAGCATTCCGAGAGAGAAAGGTGGAAGTGCATAGCATTTTCATGATCTAGCCTGGGAAGTACCATAGCATTGCTTCTGTCTTATATTACTGGTCATGGCAATCACAAAGGTCTGCATAGCTCCAAGGGGAAGAGACATACCCTCCCCCTCTCCTCGATGGAAGAAGCATTAAGGTCATACTGCAATAAGAGCACATGGGATGGGAGGTATTACTGTAGCCATCTTCAGAAAATACAGTCTGCCTCAGGCTGTCATGATGGCATAGGATGGGGATATAACCTAGCCTAAGGGGTCAGTCAGCAAAGGCCTCTATGAAGAAGTCTTGTCTTCAGCTGAGGGGGTGAGGGGCTAAGAGGAGCCTGGGAAAGAGTTTCAGGTAGAGGAATCAACATGTGTAAAGGCTGCAGTCCAAAGAGAGGCTGGTGTGTTTGAATGATGTGTTTCAGTGTCACAAAAACATAGATGACAAGGAAAAAGTGCTGCAGGAGGAGGATACAGAGGGAAGATACCATGTGTCCTCTGTGCTGAACCTGCTGAGAATAGGAGCAGCCTCCAGTCAGCGGTATCTTAGGAAAAGAGAGGCCGGAGAGGTCAGCAGTAGGCAATGACCGCTCCCAATCTGGTGAAAGTGGGGGAAACACTGCCTGGTTTCGTCACCATCCTACCCCAGTGGCCCCAGTATGGAAGATATAATTGAATCTGCTCAAGTCTCATCCAGATGAAGTAAGAGAAGTCTGGAGAAAATAACTATGCCAAGGCTCCACGTACCTCTAACACATGCAGGAGGCAGCTATGGAAAAAAGAGACTGCACAAGGTGTATCAACAACGCAATGGAGGTGGGGAGATCCAGCAAGCCTACAGGCAAAAACTCAAGTTGCTATCCTGTAGCCATCTGCTACCCTGTACTCTTTCCTCTGGTCCTCAATTCAGATCAATGACTGAGTGGGGTTTTTTCCCCTCATTTTATACTTTGGACTGGATGTGTCTCCAGCTGCTGGTCTTGTCTCGAGTCAGATCCAAGAGGTTTGTAAAATATGGATACTGTGTGTCACTGTGCAGGTATTAATACATTATATCAGACAAAATTATAAATATCTGTATGCAAATGACAAGAGAAAAAACCAGAGAGTTAAGTACGGACTAGATCATGAAGGACTTTGTAAATTAGGTTACAGTCTGGCTCCTGTGCTTCTCTAAACATAATTTCAATCCAGCTGCAGACATGACACAGATTATGTGGATACTAAACCACCTGCCACACTCACTAAGCTTCTGAAATTTTTGCTTATCCTGCTTCTGCATAAAATGCCTTTACTCACCTGGGGAAAAGCTACCTATTTTCTAAGATTCAGCCTAAGTGTTACCACCTCTGTGAGTTCTTCCTCAGCCCCAAACATATGGCCACTCCCACACTGGTGTCCTCCCACTCTCTCTTGTACAGACTATTTCCATTGCATTTATTTACTTTATTGTGCTCATTCACATATATTACTCCTCACTCTAGTCCCTGGGCTCTTTGAAGACATGTGTCTTATTGGTTTATCTTTGGATGCTCAACATGGTGAGCATGCAATAAATGTTTGCAGACTATTGCACGAGTGAAAAGTTCATCTTCAAAGTGAAGCTCACAGGAATCGGACTCCCCTACTTTGGTGGGAGACCACAGACATTTCAGACTATCTTTTACTTGAAGCTGAAGGCTATGCCAAAATGAAGGGTATAGCAACCACCACCATCGCGTAATGGCTGCTTATTCTATACCAGTCGCTGTTCTAAATACTTGACGTGAAGTATTCTATTTAATCCTCCCAACAGTCCTACTGCAAGTCCGAGGGGTGAAAAGGCTGAGGCTGGTCACCTGGAGAAGAGAGTCCAAATGGACAGATGAAATGAGGAGAAGATCTGGAAAGGTGCCATGAGCCAGAATACAAAGGCAGAGGGGCTGAAAAGCGGGGTTCTTTAGGAAGATGGTTTGGGCTATCGACTGGGGTTAGGTGTTTCCTGCCTATTGCAGTATGGAACCATGAGACATAATCAATACACAAAATGGGTAGGATTTTCATCACACGGGAGCAAATGTACCATTGCTAAAATGAGAAGTAATACTCTAAAACTTATCAAGAAAACAATTCAGAATGCCTTATGTCGTTTCTGGTTCCAGAGAAGATGGAGTAAGCACATTACAACATATTCCTCTTGCTAATTACAACCAAACTGCTGTTCAAAACACATGAAGCAACTATCAAAAATCCTCTTGAGGGCCGGCCCCGTGGCTTAGCGGTTAAGTGCGTGCTCTCCGCTACTGGCGGCCCGGGTTCGGATCCCGGGTTTGGATCCCGGGCGCGCACCGACACACCGCTTCTCCGGCTATGCTCAGGCCGTGTCCCACATACAGCAACTAGAAGGATGTGCAACTATGACATACAGCTATTTACTGGGGCTTTGGGGGAAAAAAAGGAGGAGGATTGGCAATAGATGTTAGCTTAGAGCCGGTCTTCCTCAGCAAAAAGAGGAGGATTAGCACGGATGTTTGCTCAGGGCTGATCTTCCTCAAAAAAAAAAAAAAATCCTCTTGAAAGGTGGAGAAAGGAAAGCAAACTGGCTAGGGGCCCGGGGACTCGAGGGATGATCCAGCGGTGAGTCCCCCGGGTTAAAAAAAAAAAAAAGTCCCAAGGAAAACCCATTCTCTGTAGCCAAATGACTGGGAAGAGGGTAGCCCTGCAGGATGCTACTCTTAACTATAGCCACCCTGCTCTAGGCAAACACCACGAAAGAACGCATACCTTCCCCCCTCCCCATCAGGTACTGCAGAGACTATGGGACAAAGCCCTGTTGACCATCCCCACCTTGTACCACCAAAGCAGAGATGGCACCTCTCCCCTCCCCACCAGGCACTGAAGAGACCATGGGGAGGAGTCCTGCTGACTATCCACAACCTCCACTAACTGAATAATAGTAAAAAGGTGGCACTCCATCCCCTCTTAAATAGAGAGTGGGAGCTAGAAAAAGGGATTCTTTAAATATGTGTATGAAGTACTAGACATACCTCCCCAGGCAGCCCATGTCTGAAACCAACCAGTATCAACAGAGCAAAAGCTCTGAGAACTGAACTTCAATGTGGAATACTCTGAGGATTCTAATTGGCCTCTGAGTAGCACACAAGTGGGGCTGGCCAGAACAGCTCTGCAAAGGCTCTGAAAACTAAACTGATCTTCAAACGAGAGCTCACAAAATTGGGCCAGAATGTGCATTCTGAATATAAACATATTGACTGCCTGCTAAAATAGAAGATTTACATAGGAACTAGAGACTCATAATATAATACTCAGAATGTCCAGAATAAAATAAAAAACTACTCCTCATGCTAAGAACCAGGAAAAACAACTCAAATGAGAAAAGACAATCAACAGATGCCAATACCAAGATGACAAAGATGCTGGAATTACTGAACAGGATTTTAGAGCAGCTATCATTAAAACGTTCCAAGAAATAATTACGAACACTCTTGAAACAAATTGAAAAATAGAAAGTCTCATCAAAGATAAACAAGATATTAAGACCCAAATGGAAATTTCAGAACTAAAAATTACAATAAGTAAAAAACTCACTGGATGGGCTCAATAGCAGAATGGAAATTTAACAGAAGAAAGAATCAATGAACCTGGAGATATATCAGTAGAAATTATCCAATGTGAACAACAGAGACAAAACAGAAAAAAATGAACAAGTGCCTATGGGACAATAACAAAAGATCTAACGCTCATGTTACTGGAGTCCCAGAAGGAACGGAAAGAGAGTAGTGCACAAAATATATTTGAAGAAATAATGGCTGAAAACTTTCCAAACTTGGCAAAAGACCTAAGTTTACCAATTCAAGAACCTGAGCAAACTCTAAAACAATAAACTCAAATAAATCCACACCCAGATGCATCATAATCAAGTGTCTGAAAATTAAAGATAAAGAAAAAATCTTGAAAGCAGCTGGAAAGAAAGTATTACCTACAGGGGAAGAACAATTCGAATGACTACAGATTTCTCATCAGAAACCATGGAGGAGAGAAGGAAGTGGCAAAACATTTTTAAAGTGTTGAAAGAAAAGAACTGACAATCCAGAATTCTATATATATCCAATGAAAATATCTTTTAGGAAGAAGGTGAAATAAAGACATTATGAGATGAAGGAAAATGAAGTGATTTGCCACTATTAGACCTGCTCTAAAAGAAGTGATAAAGGAAAATTCTTCAAATGAAAAGGAAATAAGAGAAATTTGAAACATCAAGAATAGGCCGGCCTGGTGGCACTAGCAGTTAAGTGCGCGTGCTCCGCTGCGACGGCCTGGGGGTCGCCGGTTCGGATCCCAGGCGCACACCACGCACGGCTTGGCAAGCCATGCTGTGGCGGCGTCCCATATAAAGTGGAGGAAGATGGGCACGGATGTTAGCCTAGGGCCAGTCTTCCTCAGCAGAAAGAGGAGGATTGGCAGATGTCAGCTCAGGGCTGATCTTCCTCACAAAAAAAAGTATATATATACTATGTGGGCCGGCCCCACGGCTTAGCGGTTAAGCGTGCGCGCTCCGCTGCTGGCGGCCCAGGTTCGGATCCTGGGCGTGCACTGACGCACCACTTCTCCAGCCATGCTGAGGCCGCGTCCCACATACAGCAACTAGAAGGATGTGCAACTATGATGTACAACTATCTACTGAGGCTTTGGGGGAAAAAATAATAAATAAAATTATTAAAAAAAGAAACATCAAGAATGAAGAAAAGGCAATTTTTAGGGTAAATATCTGGGTGAATATAATCTTCTCTTGAATTTTTAAAGTTATGTTTGATGGGTGAAAGCAAAATTATAACACTGTCTCATGTGGTTCTTAATGTATGTAGAGGTAATATTTAAGACAACAATATCACAGAGGAGGGAAAAGGGACCTAAAGGTGGTAAAGTTTCAACATTCCACTTGAACTGGTAAAAGGCTGATATGAGTAAACTATGATAAGAATGTATAATATAATCTCTAGAGCAACCACTGAAAACTTATACAAAGAGATATATTAGAAAACTATAGCTATATTAAAATGGCACACTAAAAAATGTTCAAGTATCCCATAAGAAGACAAGAAAAGGGAAACAGAGGTACAAAAAAACAGAGAGAATAGAAAATAAGTAAAATGGAAGACTTAAATCCTAACCCACCAAAAATTATATTAAATGTAAATCGTCTAAACACACCAATTAAAACAACAGATCGTCAGAATATATGTTTTAAAAAACATGACTCAGAGTGATGTCACATAAATGGCAGCATAAGAAGCTCTAGGAGTTGCTTTCTTCACTGAACCAACCATCAAGCTGGGAAGAGTGACTGGAATTAACTATTTTGGAATTCTAGAACATGACCAGAAACTTTTACCACCCAGGAGTCCTTATAACAATGAAGGGAGAGGTTGCTGATCTTTCACAAGTCAGCAGCCTGTGCAAACCAGCCAACATCCCCCCCTGCCTCAGACACGCTGCAGCTGTATAGAGAGCAGCCTGTGTTCCTGAAGAAGCTGGCTGATGCCAGGGCAGCCAGTGGAAACCTTGTCCTCCCAAAACTGGGGGTTATGCATTTTGGTCTCATGGATCCCTGAGGGTCAGCACAGATGCTTGCCTTGGATTTGACCCTCTCCACAGCATCGGCTTCCCCCAGGGGCATCTACCAGATTTAAAGAGACAGAATCCTCCTCCCCTGCTCCTATTTAGAATCAGACATCTGTGTCAAGTCACTGACTGACTGCAGAGAAAATGTAACAGAAATTTTAGTGACTACACAAAAACAAGGAATACACACTTTGCAAAAATGGTTTGGAAAAGTAACAGCCCCCGCCCTCAACAAGCAAAAATTAGCAATCCCTGATGACTACAAGAATCACATTTTGAGAGTTACCACATTATAACACTTAGAGTGTAAATCTCTCAACAAAAAATTATAAAACATACAAAGAAACAGGAAAGTATAAACCATTCATAGGAAAAAAAGAATTTTACAGAAACCATCCTGAGGAAGCCCAGACACTGGACTTATACTAAACAAAGACTTTAAATCAACGGTCTTAAATATGCTCAATGAGCTCAAGAAACCATGGACAAAGAACCACAGGAAATCACAAAACAACAGATGAACAAAATGAGAATACCAATAAAAAGACAGAATTATAGAAAGGAACCAACCAGAAATTCTGGACTGAAAAGTACATCAACTGAAATGAAAAATTCACCAGAGGGGTTCAATAGCAGATTGGAGAAGTAAAAGAAAAGACCAGCAAACTTGAAGATAGGTCCTTTGAAATTATCCAGTCTTAGGAGCAGAAAGAAAATTAAATGAAGAAACGGAACAGAGCATGAAGGACCTGTGAGAGAGCAGTAAGAATGCAAAGAACAGAATGATGGCAACAGCAGTATAGGACCTGGCACCTCACGGAATGATGGGGCTGGAGAGCTGGTTAAGAGTCAAACCCGACAGTTTCATGCCTTGGTGACTGTGGTGAATTTAGTTAGTGAACACACAGGAGGTGGGAGATTGGGAGAGGAAGCGAATATCATGACTTCAGATTTAGACAGGGTCTGAGGTATGAAAAAAGGCAGATAAAGCTGCCCTACAAACAGATGAAACGCAGTCCTAGAGCTCAGAAGAGAAGTCCTGTTTGACGAAAGCGATTAGGAGCCATCTAAACAACCTTGGTAATGGAGGAGATCATGGAGCAGACCAACATCTGCTAAAAGAGTGCCAAGAACAGAGCCCTGAACAGAGATGGTGCTGAGCTGAGGAACAGAAACCAGGGAAGGAGCAGCGGGCAGAGAAGAGGAGACTGAATGTCATCGAAGGAGTGGCATGGTGGGACCCAAGAGCAGGAGCATAGGAACCAGTGACCAAGGCGAGGACTGAAAGGCTGGACCGATTCCTAAGCAACAAACGCTGTGCACCTACTACGCGCTGAGCTGCCTTTTAATTATGACGTGCTTGACAAACCCAGACACACAACACTCTACGTCCAACACCTCATCTGGGTCGGAAGCCGCTGGTGACCAGCCCAGAGGCGAGCCCAGAGGACGCGCGAGGCTTAGGCGGCCTGAGGGCGTGGAAGGGGCTTACCTGACAGCGCACCTCCGGGCGGTGGCCCAGCCACGGCCCCGCAACCGGCCGGCCCGGGCGGCTGCGGCCCGTGAAGCCCCGACGTGCGCTAGTCTGGGCCGTGACAACACGTCCCCAGCCTCCCAGGCCAGCCTGCCCAGAGCGGGTGGAAACCGCGTGGTCCCGACGTGCACCGCGCGCGTCTCGCGTCACTGCGGGAGACTCGCGCGAGAGGGGCGCGAGGAAGCCGGTTGCCGGGCAACCGGGCTAGGCCGCTCACAGCCGGCCCTGGACTGCCACGGTCTTCGGTTCCCGCAGGGAGAGCGCTTGGTGAGGCTCCCGTCCTGTGTCATCACCTTGCAGGCCCCCAGGGAATCCAATTCGATAACTCCTTTCTACAGGACGGGGGAATCTACTCAGTCCCAGTAACCCACGCTCCCTGGGGTAGTGAGTTCTTCCAAGGCTGTAGCTCTTTGAGACCCAAATCCCCCCTCAGCTCTGCCCCTTGCAAGTGCAAGGTTTTTCTGGGACCCCCAGGGACAGAGCACCCGCACACAGCTGGTGATTTCCCGGAGGTTGTTTGGCTTTTGTAAAGACTACCCGGAAAATGGCGCATTTAGAATGAAGCCAAACCCAACGGGCACTTTTCTTCACAGTTGCTAAGGGGTTCCCCCTGGCACAGTCATTCTGTCACAAGGTCTGGCCCCAAATGAACAGCTGACTCCCTGTTCTACTAGTCTGAGCTTTACAGAAAAGCCCTTTTGGTGGGTTTCAAACTCTGAAATTCCTCCCGCGTACCACACACTCTGATTCTGTCACCTCTCTTGCTCCTTCATTTTATTGCGAATAGTTCACCTTCTTCCAATTCTAGGTCAAATACACTTTTCATCCTCATTCCAGCCTGTAGGTCCCTTTTGCTCTAACCAGCAGCTCTCTGGGCTTCTCTTCTGTCCCCAAATAGTTTGGCTATTATGACCAATCATTTCAGTTCTCACCTCAGTGGTTTTTCACTTTGCCTTCTTTGCCCATCTCCATCCCTTGCTAAACCAGGTTGTATATTTTCTCCAGTCCAGCTGCAGGGAGTGCAAACATTGCTGGCGAAGAGCAAAGAACAGTGCTGTCACTCCTCCACAAATGCATGCTTTCTAACGACATCGTGCTCCTGTCGCAGACTGGAAGTTCTTTTATCCATCCTTGTGACCTTGCCGTCACATTAACTACATTTCCCCCAAACCTCCTATAGTCTGCCACAAACTTTCCACTCAATCCCACTCTACTTTCAGTAAATGATCTCACCTACATCTACTTTGCATCTGTATTTTTTGTATACATCTTTTAAAGAAGAATGTGAAATATAGAAAAGTATGAAAATATCACAGATATAAAATAATCCACCACCCAGAATAAATAAATATTGTCATTTTGTCATGTCTCTTTCAAACCTTTTTTCCCAAATATTTTTAAATGAAAAAAAGTCTAGAGGAGGAAAATTATCTTTTTCCTTTACCCTTCGAAGTTCTCAGCGGGGGCCCCTGTAACAAAAAAACAGATTGACAAGAGAAAAGCATAGAAATTTATTTAACGTAGGTTTTATGTGACATGGGAGCCTTCAAAAGGAAATGAAGACCCAAAGAAGTGGTTAAACCTGAGTGTTTTTATGCTAGGTTTGATGAAGAGTGGAGAGTCCTGGAAAAATGTGACAGGATGAAAAAGGGTGTGAGCTGAGTGTAGTGTACCGGGGGAAACAGCAAGACCTGTTCAGGTTCCTCATGGCATCCCTCCGTCTTGGAAATAAGGGTATTTCTTTGCCCCAGGTATAAGGAGTGCACCTCTCACATGACCTGCTTCAGGGGAAGGTCAGAAAGTCCTTCCTGCACATGCCATTTCTCAGATTCCTTCAGCTTAAAATATTCAATATACCAAAGTGCCATATTTGGGGGTAGTAAGTCCTGAACCCTGTCAAAAGAAAACAGAGCAGGTAAAAATGAAATTTCCTTTGTGTCCTGCCCCAGTGCCACCCCTCATCCTGCTTTTCTCTAGAAGCAACTACCGTCATAAATTTTTGTTTTGTACACAACTAAATATATACGTATCCATAAAAGTGTGATGTTTTGAGTGTTGAGATAGTCAATAATTTCCTCACTGGTTTATATACCATCTGTCATACATTGTTGCATGGAGAGAGAAAACAGATTGGTGGTTGCCAGGGGCTGGGGAGAGGGGTGAATAGGAAGGGACTGCTGAATGGCTACGAGGTTTTCTTTTTGGGTGGTGAAAATGTTTTGGAACTAGATAGAAGTGGTGGTTGCACGACAATGTGAATGTACTAAATGGTTAATTTTATGTTATGTGAATTTCACCACAATTTAAAAAAAAGCAATAAGAAGCCATTGAAAGGTTTTAAGGCTGGCTCGATCAGATGTAACTTTGGGAATGATGATTAGAATGAGGATGGCTTGGCAGGGGCAGAGCTCCAGTTGGGAGTAGATTTAGGAGGGTATTGAGGCTCTTTAGATGAGAGGCGATAGCTGCTGTCATATCACACCCCTGCTTAAAATCCCCAGCATAAAGCCCCAAATCCTTCAAATGGCATTCAAGGCCTTCTACAATTTGGCTCTTAATTTGGTCATTCTGAGCCAGCACGAGCTTCTGTTATTCTTCGATGTGCCAAACTCTCTTTCACTGCTGTTAGCTTTGCCTAGAGTATTCTTTCCCTCACTCCTCCTCTGCCAACTTTTACTTATTCTTCAGGTTTCAGTCTAATGTCATTTCCTCATGGAAGCTTCCCCTGAGCTCCCTGAATGTATTAGTTCCCTTGCCATGTCCTCCTTTTCATGCACCCTTTGGGTCATGCATCGCACTTGTTCAGTGTCAGCTGCCCTGCCAGACTGCAAGCTCCAGGAGGATGGACGTGTCCCTGGCACTGTATCCCTAGTGCCTTAAATATGTTAGACATTGTGTAAGAATTTCTGGGAGGAATGAATGAATCTGCATCTCAAGGAAATTGCTTATTTCTATCATACTTCAATCTTGACCTCCTCTGACTTCTTTTTAGCCTTTGATGAAAACTATAAGAATAAAAAGAAGTTTTCACATGTTGATGTATATAGGGAAGCCATTCTGGTTTAAATCTGATTCAGCCTGAAACTTGTTTTTCCCAGAGCAGCCTGACTTAACGGCCCACCAAACACGCATTGTACATCTGCTTCAAACATTTTCCCAAAGCAAAGAATGCAGTCTTTACAGATAGGGATGAATGTCTCCCTTTCTGGAGCCAGTACCAGTACTTCTTTGAAGATAACCTTTTCTTCCTAGAGAACCAAGGTCAAGTTGACCTGCTGTGTATGTGCTCAACTGCAGCAAAACATCTCCTTGTGACTTTGGGGAAAAAAATTGTATTTCTGTCATGCTTGATTATGTGGTCTTTGTTCTGAAATGGTATATAACCATGCTGTAAACTGTGCTGCTCCAGAGCTCTCTTCCCTGGGGAAGAGAGCACTTCCAGGCTAGTCCTCAGCTCAGTATCACTCTGTCTTTCTTATCTATAGCTTGGTTATTGATTATTTGCATTGACACCTTAAACATGCATAAATCTTCTCTTTAAAAACACTTTCCTTGATATCATTACATACTGAATTTATTACCTCATTTCTCTCTTTCCTTTGAATACTTCTGGATTTCTTGAAATGGTGTTTCATCTCTTTCATGTATATAATTCAATTTCTAATGTGTATGTCTGTCTTTGTTCCAAGTTTGGAAGGTCCTTAAAGAAGGGACCATCTCTTTCTCTCTTTTTTTGGTGAGGAAGATTGGCCCTCAGCTAACATCTGTTGCCAATCCTCCTCTTTTTGCTTGAGGAAGATTATCCCTGAGCTAACATCTCTGCCAATCTTTCTCTATTTTCTATGTGGGACACCGCCACAGCATGGCTTAATGAGTGGTGTGTAGATCCATGCCCGGGATCTAAACCTGAGAACCCCAGGCTGCCGAAGCAGAGGCATGAACTTAACCACTATGCCACCGGGCCGGCCTGAGAAGGGACCATCTCTTGCTGATTTTCCTCTCTCCTACAGTCTCTTGTGTACAATAAGAACTCAGCAATGTTTGCCGAGTTGACATGATTTGAGAGGACATACTTGTTGCAATATTAGTCATTTTAAACAATATAGGAATTGAATAACATTTAGTTTTCAAAATTTATTTTGAATGTTGGTCCCATAGGAAAAAATGTATTTAATTAGAGGAGACATGGAGATTTCAGAGGAGATTTTGAAGTACAGTCTAGGATGCTGCCAAGGACTTTGGTATTTAACTTAGAAACTTACACTTTCTCTAGAAGCAGTGCTGCTGTGCTATAGTTATAGTTAGCCTCAGAGGGAAAGCACAGTGCACATGGAATGAGGAAGAAGGGTTATGGAGCCCGTGGGCCCCGTACGATGGCCTGAAGCAGATTTACTGAAATGTGAGAGGTGACAGGCAAAGTAAAAGTGGGGTGTGGAATATCTCGTGGGGTGACAGAAATGTGCCATCCTGCACAAAGTGTTTTCAGTTGGCCAGTCTGACTAGTGGACACAGGAGGTGAGGATGAGAGGTGGCCTGTCCTCCTCCCTAAGACCTGTCAATGGCTTGCTACTCTCTATGGAACGAAATGAAAACTTCTTAGTCTGGGAGTCAAATTTTTCTTTTTTGTGTGTGTGAGGAGATCAGCCCTGTGCTAACATCTGCCAATCCTCCTCTTTTTTTGCTAAGGAAGACTGGCCCTGGGCTAACATACGTGCCCATCTTCCTCCACTTTATATGGGACGCCACCACAGCATGGCTTGCAAAGCAGTGCGTCGGTGCACGCCCGGAATCCGAACCGGCGAACCCCGGGCTGCCGCAGCGGAGCGCGTGCACTTAACCGCTTGAGCCACTGGGCGGGCCCCTCAAATTTTTCTTTAGCTTGGCCACAACTTACCTTTTCAGCTTTATCTGCCATTTGCTCACGTGTTCTATGCTTTAACCAAACCTGAGTACAGACCTTTCCCTAACGTTGCTGCCTCATATTTATATTTTTGTAGCATTTCCCCCCACCTGGTCTATCCTCTTCCCTAATTTCTACCTGTTGAAATCAGATCTATCCTTTAGGGATCAGTTACAAATGCAGCCTTTCCCGATCTTTCCATGTGGCAACAATCTCAACAGCTCCTACAGCATTTGCTTGTAACAGGCATTCAGAACGGCAGTACTTGGCACAATCTTGTCTTTCACTCCTTGAAACACTGGCTTCCCTTGGTTTTCAAATGCCACATTCGCCTGATTTTCTTCCTGCCTCTCAAGCTGCTCTTTCTAAGGTCTGTGGCAAGTTTAGCTCCTGTACCTGGCTGTTTTAAATGCTGAAATGCCTCAGGGCTCCATTCGGGATGCTCTTCTTTTCTCATACTCTTTCCTTGGACATTTCAGCTATGATTTCAGTTACCATCAAATTCCCATCACCTCGGACTTCTCTGAGCTCTAGGGGCCCACTTAACATCCTCACCTGGATGCTCAGAGGCAGCTCAACTGAGAACATAGTGTCTATGCCTAGCCCTCTTCCAGTGTTTCTTCTCTCGAGCGTTCCATAAGCCAGAAACCTGGGAGCTCCCTCTCCTGAACCCCTCTATCTAAACCCTCTTACGTCTTTCCGGCCTGTCATTACCCCCCCATCTCTACTGCCACTACGCTCGCCTCATCTTTGACCATCCTTTGCCTGGACGACAACAGCTTTCTTACTGGATTTCTCCATCGACTCTTGCTCCACTCTGACCTGTTCTCTCCACTGCAACTGGAATGGTCTTTTCAAAATGCAAATATGGTCTTGACCCCTTTGCCTAAAGCCCATCAACTACTTCCCATGGTCTGCGTGATGTGCTCCTGCCTTGATCCAGACTCATCTTGTAGCACTCTCTGCCTGGGCTCCAGCCACCCTGGCCTTCCAGTCCCTTTAGGGGCCCATCGCTAGGCCTTTGCACATGCAGCTCTTTCTACTGGGAGTGAGCTTTCCCTCCCTGCTGCCTCATCAACACCTCCTCCAGAGGCTCTGTCTCTTAGTCCAGCTATCACTTGATCAAGGAGGCTTTTCTGCAGCCCCCCGTGTGCTCTCAGAGCCCTCCAGCGCCCCTTTATGGCTCTTCCTCCAGCAGTAGGCATACACTTGTTTTTGTGATTACTGATTATCCTGTTTCCCTCAATAGCCTGTAAGCTCCAGAAGGGTGGGACCATGTCTCTATTTGCTCTCGACTGTGTTCCCAGTGCTTGAGAGACACTTGCTAACAAGTAATGAATACATGAATGCAACTTTTGGGGACAGGGAACAGCAAGCCTTCATCTTTGAAAATTTCAGCGCCTGCACAATGAATGGATGATAAAATGTGTGGATAACTAAGAATGCGGTGTAAAAAGAGAATTCATTCATTCACTCCAAAATGTTTAGAGGTCTACCATATGTTGAGTAAGGTGTCAGAGACTGAGGACAACCATGGTGAGCAAGATTAACTCTGGCTTTAAATCACAACTGTACGTAGTATGCTTCAGCTGTATGCCCTTGGCTGTGATTTCATCCAGGCTATCCTCCCACTTGCCCATTCCAGCCCTTTGTTCCTTTTGACTTTGCCAGGGCCATCCCTGGGTGATAAATTTGGCCCACCTGCATAAACTGTAGCTCCCCCTCCCTTCTTTTTTATGGCATCTTAGCATCACTCTGGTAGCCTGATCTCACGATTCCTCATAAGAAATACTCTGCTGGCCAGAGTGACCAGCTAGCCAGGCTACTTTCCTAGAACTGGGGCTTGGCCACAGGACCCTGGGATGATCCCTCAGGTGTCAGTACCAAGCCTCTAGGGCATCTGGTCAAGGCCATGTGCGGGTGGGGGGAGTGGCGAGGGCTGGAGTGCACCTGGGAGAAAGGTTCTGCCTGGGTGGTACTGCTGGCTCACGCCAGACCCAGGCCCCAGAATGCACTTTGAAGTGGGGCCCCTGAGGTGGAAGAGAGCTGTGACCAAGAATTGTCCATTCTACCAGTGGCACTTCAAATGGAGCAGCCTCCCTCTGCATTCTGCTGCAGGAGGCAGAACCCAGCCGTATGCAAGTGTTCCCGTCTTCTGTATTGGTCCAGATCATCTTCCCACTGGGCAGTTGCCACACTATTTTCCTTCTCGTTTTCTTGGTTCTCTGATCTCTTTAGTTATACACTCTAGCTTCTGATTACTTGCCTTTCTCTTCTTATGTGATGAGTCATTTGGGCAATTCTGCTGCTTACCAAGCCCAGGCCCTCCCTCTCTCTCTCCCTCCCTTGTGGGTTCCCGTGGCTTAACACACTGGCAGCATTAGGTTGCAGACAGTCCTGTTGGGGAAAGGTCGCCTTGCAACTGGCCCCTTTCTGTCAGCTTCCTCTGCAAATCCTGTGAGCTGACTGGCTTGCTCTGAATCCTCTTATGATTGGCATCTTCCATTCCTGAGCAGAATTTGCCCCAACCAATTTTAAGGTGGCAGGTTATTTTTGCATCTTAAGGGTGGAGGAGTATCCATAGCCTGAGACCCCAGATTTTATGCAGAGCCCTGCTTCTAGATAAATTACAGTATTGATCCCTTTGGCACTTTCTGTTTTATCATTCCCAAGGACAGGAGATTGTACAGAGGATGGAAGATGTTCAAGGAGTACAAACTAGAATTTCTCTAAAGCAGCAAAGAAAATGTGATAGCAGTTGTATGCTTCAGAAAATGTTCAGTTTTTAAGATATATTCTGCACCCAGAGGTGCAGAGCTTAAGTGGATTCAAGGAACCCCAGGATATAAAGGTAGGCTTTTCACTGGAACCCCAGACCTCAAAACCACTTTGATGGGTCAGTTTTCACCACTACTCTCTATTGCCAGGTTGAAATATTTATTTGAAAAATTGAAAACACAAATGCAATGTATTATACAAAGAAAGGTCTTATTATCATAATAAAAGTATTGTTGGAAGGAAACAAAAGCCAGTGGCTACCTGCCCTGGGAAGGTAGGCACTCAGTGAAAAATGAAATTCATTATAGGAACTATTTTTAACGGAAAACTGGGGAAAAGGTTAAAAATGGAAGAGAAGAACGAACCCAATCCCATCCCTGCAAACCTCATGTGAAAGAGTTTGTTATAAGTTTGAGACAATTGTATCGTCACCAAGATTTATCCGAACCCCTCGGTTTGTCCCTATGAGTGGTAATCAGCTTAATTTAGGGCCTTCAAACCTGAGGTAGTTGAGGGTCACCTGAAAGACATGTCTGGAAATGATCTACTCTCAGAATCGGACCCAACGGCATCTGTTTCACGTTGCTTTGGCTCCTGGGGTGAGAGGCTATGCCACCACTGTGGGTTCTGATCCTGTATTTGGTCTGGACCTGGGAGACGAAAGACGTAAGCAGCACACAGCTGGCCTGGTTTGCTGTGCCAGTGGCTGGCAGGCCCGTGGTGGTAGTTTTCTATGCTACAGGCAGTGCAGTCTCTGGAGGACTGAGGATGGTGGAGAGAGGGCAAAGCCAGTCTGGTTGGAAGGCCAATGCTGGCACTGAAGGCTTTCGTTGGTAGGAAGGATTTCTAGAGACTTGGAAAGGTGGCAGATGGTAGCAAGAAATTTACCAATTATCAAAGACCAGGGTAAGCGGCGCCGGTAGACCTCTCTAGACTGAGGAGCTGGCCAAGAAGTGAGCATTTCCCAGGGGCAAGCTCAGAACCAGCTCCTCCTCAGTGAGAGGCCGAAGCAAACCAACCTGACTGAACGACATGCATTTGTGACCCCCGTGGTACCTGGTGTAAACCCTGGTGTCTGACTTGGCAGCTCAAACAACTCCAGGAAAGGATGCTCTGGACAATGTTGGTTCCTCCAGCTACTGGGTTAGGGACTCATATTTAGGTGGGATCCTAGGGATCCTGCTGTGGGCAGCAGAATCAGGAAACAATCCAAATTATAGTCTAATTTAAACTCCTTGTGCAGATATAAAATAACCCCACCAAGGTAGGTTTTTTCCTTCTATTTTTTTCCTTATTATGTACACACATATCCTTACTCTAGAGGTATTAGAGCACTGTATTACAAAATTAAATAATGGATGTAGCTTTATTTCAGCCTCTCATCCATCCTAAGCCACTGCTTTGTTGTTGTCCTGCCTCGCTATGATCTATTTTACACTGACTCATGAGACTTCAGTCACTAATGCTGCTCAGGGACTAACTTAAAAGCCTGTTAGGTTATTTTTAGCCTTAGGGTGTGATTCCCGTTCTAATCAAGGAACTTCACACCAAGTATAACATACTCATTTCTAGAAAAGCCAAGGCAGGACAATTTGATTTTGGCTGGAGAATGGACTAGTTTCCAATGTGAGCAATGATGAAAGTAATGATACTACATCGGACAAGTATTTCCTCCTGTGAGACTGAATGAGCCTGTGCTCCTGGTTAAATACTTTCCAAACTGTTTTATTACTCAGGCTAGGCCCATGAAGGTTGTACAAATTACTGTGGCTTCTCTTTAGAGGGACTGTTATTCAGAGAATCCTAATGTGGCCCAATATACTAGATCTTTTTCCCTGCTGTTGATCTGGAGCACAATTGTTTGAGTGGCTGAGATTCTGGAAGTGAGGACTAGCTACCTCTGGAAATGCTGAGCCACAGTGAGAAGACACTGATTGGCTTAACGGGCACAACCGGGCCAGGGACGTCCTAGGCCACTCCTTCTGAGCCTCGGGGGGAAAACACTGACACAGAGCAGCATTAGACACGGAGCACTCAGCTTCCACTGCCACCTCTTAGCTCGTATGGAGAGCGCTCATCTGAGTCTTGTAGTCTGAGGAATCTGAGCTAGCGGGAGATGGTTTTTTGAGTGTCCTACATAGAAAATGCAGAGGAGTCAGGGTGGCTTTAGGAAGGAGGTGGGCTTGATTCACAGTGATCCGACAGGAGCCTCACAACCTGTCACACAGCAGCACCTCGCAATGCTCCTTTGGGACAGGTCCTGGGAAGTGCTTATTGGCTACTACCTATGAGTTGCTACAAATAAGGAAGGAAGACACTGCTTGTCCAAGATTGGAAGGTCACTTAAATGTCAGGGTCCATCTGGAGGTGGAGAAGTGCTGTCAGGCTGCCCGGCTCCAGAAGGCTGTTAACGCACCCTGTCCTCATCCTGTTTGCAGGGCGGCGAGGGCCCGGGACATGAGGCTGGGCCCCCTTTCTTGTTTTCCCTGACTCGGATGCTCTGAAGAATGTGCCCGCTTTGGGATCCAAGACGGTAACAGATCGGGACAGCATCTTGGCCTTGTTTCTGCTTCTTGAAGACTGATGTACTGGGGCAGCAATGCAAGCCTTGCCGTAGTCACCCCTAAAATCCTGATTGCTCCAAGCATCTTTTTGTAGGCTGCTGCTGCTGCTTAACGGAGGTTAGTAATAAATATTAAAGGTACCAAACCAAGCACAGGGTTCTTCCCTGCTGGGAGCAAGTTTGACTGATCTTCTGGGTCTGTCAATTAGGTAGAACATGGAACGGTCTTCTTCAGATTCAAGAGGATGCCAAGGCATGCATTTGGAGAAAGGAATTGGAAACCCTGCACACGCTCCCTCTTAGGGCCCTGCCTGGGTCTGAAGGGAGGTGGCATGGAAAATTCATTCCATGGGGGAAGAAGTGTGGCTACTCTCACCAGCTCCATTCGAGCGTGTGATATGGTTTTTCAGCCTGGTCACGAGGAGTTCCCATGAAAGGTGTCTCCTGAAGACCTGGGCTGTGTGCACCCTCCTTTCTCTCACTTGTGAAGGTGGGCAGACGCTTTCAGCTAAGCTCCAGCTTTAGGAAGGAAAGGCACTCGCTCTGCTTCTGCCTTTGGAGGAAAGCTGTGGCTCAGCAGCTCCACCCGACCCTGGGGAGTGGCCTTGGCTGACCCACACTCGCTCAGCAGGACACAGCGTGGAGGCTGACGTGGAGCACCAAGTGAAGCCTGAGCAGCACCATCGCTGTTAACTGCTGTGGTCAGGGGCCCCTGAGAGCTCAGAGCTCCAGGGCTGGTCCCTTTGGGAAGTTGGCTAGATGAATGACACTTGAAAAAAGAAAACCAAAAAACCTCAACCAACCACCATAAGAAGCAGTGGGAATCCATGGAATTGCCAAAAGTAGGGGAGAACTGCCTTGACATTCTTAGCCAGAACACTCCTGTTCTTCTGACTCTGCGCACAGATTCAGGGTAGTGTCCTGGTTTGGAATCCACCAGCCCTCTGACGCTCACAAGTTTGTGCAAATGATGAAACTGAAAAGACTGAGAAGAAAATAGAAAAGAAAATGCATAAGATCTTCCCTCTCTGGGCTCTCCACAAGAACAATAAGCCAGTCTGACGCAGACACTGATTGTTGGGGGTAAAACAGGACTGGGAGGAAGGTCCTCTCTGTGGGGTGGCCCTGCTCCCCCTCCTCTCTGGACCTGGGCCAGCCTGGACACTAGGGAGGTGGTGAGAGAGCACAGATCATGGGTTCTAACACAAAAGGTGTCACTGTGGAGGGAGTCTTTGCAAGGCCATGCAGGTCCTCGGCACTGGACAATGAGAATGGTGTGGCTGCCACTGGGACCCCCAGGGTTTAGCTGGTGGCTGGGGGAATAACAAACACAGAGATGGGCAACGAGGATTTACACTCTGATGTGTGGGGCGTCGGTGTGGCTCTAATCTTTTTCGGTTACCACTTCTTGCAGTGTAGGTGGAGATGCTTCTGTTCCTAAAAGATAGTAATAATTTATGTTTCATAGCACTTCATGCATGCACATATTCATTTAACCAATAAAAACTGCCATCATGTTGGGCTCTAAAATACATTATAATCATAACCCTCTATTCCCTGAGTTCAGTGTCCAGGAATGACTTGGATACATCTGTGGTTGGTTCCCAAAGTCAACCAAGTCCAACGAGAATCAGCCATCTGGGTTGTGATCAAGTTAGCCAAGTTGGACATGTGGAAAAGCAGCACTCACAGACTCCCTCCAGGCAATGAAGAGTCTCTGGGCTGCTGGGCTGAATATCACCCCCCTGCACTCCATTCCTCCTAGCTCCTGACCTCTTCTATCTTTTGGGTATTGCTGCCCATTGCTGGGTCTAGACAGTCAGAACCTTGTAATTCACGTGCCCCTGTCTGCTGGAGCTTCACTGACCAGCATGCATTCACTATTCAACTCTATGCTGGCCAGACACTAAACTCCTGGGGAGTAAACCAGGCTAACTGGGCCTGGAAGGAAATGGTGGTGAATGAGTGACTAGCCCACTGGTCAACACTAAGGTCTTAAAAGGTAACAACAAAAGCTTTCAATTCACCACAATTTATGCCAGTTTTGGGCTTAAAGGCTACTTATAACTGAAGAGACAACATGCCCTGTGAGTAGAGAGAAGGATGGGTCCTCATGCTGTTATGTTTGAGGAGAAGGCTCTCGTCACACAGCGTCCTCCCCTCACTGCGGGCCGGTGCTGATCCTCCGAGAGGCCTACCTTCTTCCCAGCCCTCAGCAACACCAGCAAGCTCATAGTGCTTTTTTCGAAGCTCTCCCAGTTTTTGGCGCTCCTTCTGCAGTTCATTTTCTAGCTCCAGCACCCTAACCTGTGGGGAAAGTGGAATTTTCTTTTGAGCAGCGATCTGAGAACTGCCTTATCTTGATAATACCTTTCCTCCGTGTTCCGCTCTCTTCTTCCACATTGCTCACTCTATTTCCATAGCTTACCCAGTTCTCAATTTCAACCTGGCTCTGCTCTGATTTCTTCATCCTCTCATTCATCGTCTATCCCCGTGGCTCCTACGCTTTCTCACTCGGACCCTCTACAGGAAATGAATGATGCTTGACCGTCCAAATGCCTAAATGGCAGTAGGGCTTATCTGATGTTCCTCCAATAAATCACTATCTAAAAACAACTATAATGTTCAGCCTATCTGTATGGTGTGTTCCAATCTACTTGTAACCCTTCTCCTCCAATCCTAGTTCCCTGGAAGTCCAGACAGGAACCAAATATGATGGATCTGGCTTTTCTGAAGGGCTGGTGCAACTTACAGTTATTATTGTACAGGAAAAGGCACAGACAATCTCACTAAAGGAAGGGTTGGTTCTTGGCTATCCCTACTCCTCATTAATTTTAGTTATTAATTCAAGAAATATTTGCTGAGCACCCATCACGTACCCCCAGCTCTGTTATAGGTGCTGGAGACATAGTGGTGCACAGACAGACAAGGTCCCTGCTTACCTTGTAGGGGGAAGAGAGAAACTAACGAACGAGAAAAGATCAGATCGTAAAGAAAATGACAGAGGACGAGGTGATAAAGACTAAGTAAGGGTGGTCAGCAAAGGCTACTCTCAGGAAGTAACTCTGAGCTGAAACCCAAATGGCCATAGAGATCAGCTGTTCAGAGAACTAGGGAAGAATGTGCCAGGCAGAGGAAGCAGACTCTAAGATAGGAATGAACCTGAGGTGCCGGAAACAGAAAGAAGTCCTGTGTGGTTGACGTGTAAGAGTGTGAGAGGGTCATGAGATGAAGTGGGAGAAACAGGCAGGGATCATTTCACCTGGGGCCCACGGGCTTGGATAAGGAGTTTGGATATTACTCTAAGTGCAAAGGGAAGCCATTGGAAGATTTTAAGCAGGGAAGTGACATGTAGTCATTTATGTTTTTAAAACATGTAGAGAATGAACGACTGTAGAGGGGAAGGAGTGGAAGCAACTAGACCCAGTTAGTTGGTTCCTTTTTTTGTTTTTAAACTTTTTATGATGGAAAATGTAAAACATATACAGAAGGATAGAGACTGGTACAGTGAACCCCATCATGTACCTTTCACCCAGTTCCACCAACTATCAACTCATGGCTGGACTGATCCCAGCAATATTCTTTTCCTATTCTCCCCCCCACCACCACCCCGGCCCACCACGGGATTACTTTGAAACACATACTCGCATACATTAAGATGACTCCTAGGTTGGGGGCTCGGCACCCAGGTGGGGGGGGGGTGCCATTTACTGAGATGGAGAAAACCAGAAGAGGGACAGACTGGGTAAGAGGGAAACCAAGAGACCTGTTCTAGACATACTAAGTTTGAGATACCTATTGGGCTTCAAGTGGAGATATCAAGTAGGCAGTTGGACAGTACAGAGCTCAAGGAGAAGATCTAGGTTGGGGAGAAGAATTTGGTATTTATCAGCATACAGATGGTATTTAAAGTCAAGAGGGACTCGATAAGACCACTAAGCCAGAGAGTGTAGACAGAAGAGACTCAGGCCCGAGCTCAGTCCTCTCAGTGTTTACACAGAAATTTAGCCATATGACTTTTCCTAAAGATGCTGAGTGACCCATCTATAGGCTTAACAGTCTCAATCTGGACTTTACTCCAGGACCGTGTCCAGTAACCCTAGAACAAGGATGTTAGGTTTTTTTCAGGATCCCACTGATTCCTGTTTTGCATGGCATAACTTTACTAACAACTGAGAGAAATGGCATTTGATGGATTAACAGAGGTTATACACGAATAATTCATATCAGAAGTTTTTGAGAAAAATTTTCTACAGTAAGACTATTAAATACCAGTTTATGGTCAGCCAGGAGATCCCTGATAATGTTTAGAGGGCCACCAGTCTAAGACTAGTGGGCAAGAGTTAAGAGTCTGATCTTTACTAATCACCTCTCTTCACCTCCACTGTTTCTTCCAGCATCATTTACACCCATTCTTGGGCAAATAGGTACAGCTGTGTTCATTTCCCCCCAAGTCTCTCTCTCACTGGCTTCTCACCAGGGGAATAATATTTGGGGTCGATGTCATGGGCAATAGACACTGACTAGACTTAGAGATGGAGTTCCTACCTGGGAATCCATCTCTTGGCGTTTGATCTGGGTCAGCGTCATGCTTGAGAAGTCCATGTTGTCTGCAAGGATGGCAATACAGTCTTGTCAAGTAATACCCCTGGCGGATTCTCCACCTGAGAGGTGGCCAGTGCCAACACTCTACTGAAATGCTTGGTTTGCCATTTACCAAGACATGTGTGAAAGCAACTGAGGGATGGAGAGGAAGGAAGACACAGTGACAGAATAACGAGGATCAGACCGCCCCCCCCAGGGACCATCAGGCCTGTAGGTCATTTCTTTGAATTCAGAGAAATGGCTAACTGGAAAATCTACCTGAGGCCTGTCACTACAGTGACATAAATAACATGCTTATGTGGTGTCCTACCTTACGAGAAAATAAGTATGAATGTAAAAAGATGAAAAATAAGAGAGAATTTGGAAACAGAACTGTGGGAAATTGGGATCTTGGTGAGGAACATCAAGAACAGCTAAATAGGATGGATAAGAAAAGCATTGCTTCCGAAAGGCTACCTGTCTCCTCAATCTGTGATTTGCCAGAAATGGTTGAGGCCACAACTGCGGCGGTGGCCTGGTTCACGCCCCGGGAGGCCTGCTGCAGCTGGGCCAGGTTCGGGCTGTCCTTATCAGCTTTCACCTGCCAGGACAAGCAGATTTAGGTTGACACAATATGGAGCAGCAACGACTCAATCAAATAGTTGATCTGATAGTTCTTGACAAAGACGTGACCTGTGGTGGTCACCAATCAACTTCTCAAAGATTGCTGCCTATGGGGCCAACTTCTGGCACATCTCTAATATAAAAAATCATTCCTGGGGCTGGCCTGGTGGCACAGCGGTTAAGTTTGTGCGCTCCGCTTCGGCGGCCCAGGGTTCGCAGGTTCGGATCCTGGGTGCGGACCGGCGCACCACTTGTCAGGCCCTGTTGTGGCGGTGTCCCATATAAAGTGGAGGAACGTGGGCATGGATGTTAGCCCAGGGCCGGTCTTCCTCAGCAAAAAGAGGAGGATTGGCAATGGATGTTAGCTCAGGGCTGATCTTCCTCACACACAAAAATCATTCCTGCCTTATTTGCTTGGTGGCCTCGAACCTGAGCTGTATCAGTTATTTTGATGAAGTGTTCCAGCTGTGGAAACCAATGTGGGACAACAGTAATTAAGGATAATAAAAGATCACTCCCTGGGGCACTATAAAACTCAGGGAGGGATTTTGGTGACAAGCTGTGCATTAGGATTAGTTGGGGCAATGGTTCAAATGTGGAGACATTGGTTGTGGAACCTCAGAGCCAAGCCAGGTAATCAGTTTACTGTGCTGACAAATTCCTTATTTGAGTGCTTCTTAAATGCCGTGATGGCCAATCAGAGATCGGCATGGCTGGGACCCTAAAGGCCACTTGTAACAAAAGTGAGGAGAGCTAAGAGGAGCACCTGTGGTGCACGGGTAGAGGGGCTCCTTGCTGACAGATGGAAGGCTTTTAGAGGAGGGTGGTATGGGACCCTTGAGAGGCAGAATTTTAATTTGGCTCCCAACCTACCGGGATCCTGGATAAGTCATCTGTTCTTGGGGCCAACTCCATGGTCCAGGTATTCTCTAACCTACCAGACCTTACAGCATCGTAGGAGTCCAGCCTGGGGCCTACCTTGGATGCAGCCACAAGCTGGGCTGTGCTAGCAGCAATTTCATGTGAACACACCATTAGCTCCTCGAATTTCCCTCTGCCTTGTACCACCAGATCGGCTGCATCCCTGAGAGTCAGGAAAGGACCAGATGAATCATGTCACTGATAGCTGCACCCCTTTATGATCCCACTTCTAGACCACCCCCATCACCCTGGCAAGACAGGAAGCACAGCCCGCCTGCTCTGCCCCTGTGCTGCTCCAGGAGGCCCAGGCTGCCTTGTCAACTTTTAATCCTCTTGACTCCTCATCAGCAGTTCATTTCTAGGGGGCAGATTTTTCTCCCTTGGTCATTCTCTGGGGTGGATTAGTGGAATATGGGTTGGGGTGAGGAGTCTTGGGACCAATAGACACTTACACCATGACAGTGGCTCCCCAGCCCACAGCTTTAGAGGCTGAAATGAGTCCTTCTGTCCATCGAGAATTCTTGGCATAAAACTCCTTAGGGGATGCTGTACCCTAGGGAAGTGAAAAATAATAATAACTCCCTTTTATTGAGTGCTAGCTGCTTTTATATTTATTATCCCATATAGCCTTCACAGTAACCAAGAGGAAAGCATCATTATTCCCATTTTACAGATGAGAAATCTAAGATTGAGACAGGCAAAAATACTTTTCTGAGGGTCATGCAGGAAATAAATGGAAGTAAATCCTAGGCTTTTCTGACTCCAAACCCTATAGCATTTCTATTATATCACAATATTTCTACATTGTATATATAAGAATCTATATATTCATATGTGTACATGAATAACTTATGATCTGAGGGGAGTCTAGCTGCCCTGTGTGATTTGCCAAAAGAGGAGAGTACACAGTGAATAATTTAAAAAAATTATTTCTACTTGCATTCTAAAAATGCTTTTATGTTTTGGAAGTGTCTGATACTCTGAGAATCTGCAGATACTCTGTGCTCAGGCCTTCTTTCTATTTTGGGGACAGAAAATATTCCCTCTCAGACTGACAAAAAGCACCATCAAAGCAGATGCGGCTTTGTTCTTTATAGGATTGTTTCATGCTCATAAACCTTCCCTGGATCATGGTCTCCGGAGCTACAGCTGCATGCAGGGACGTGAGAACAAAAAAAGATAATGATAACGCCAGCAAACGAGTGAGAAGCCAAGTAAGGCTGCCAACAAGAGACTGAGGCAGAGTCTGTCTGTGAATAATTGCGTGTTGACTGTTTTTGGAAAGAGACATGGCAGGGTCCCCCGTGAAGTCAGCACTAGGTTTGCTCTTCAGATTTTCCCAGTTTTCAAAAGTCCTCCCTTCCTCCTCTGAGGGCCCAGACTTGCGATGCCCACTGGGTTTCCACAGCAGGTTCTCTAACGATGTCCACCTGGGTTAATGAGCCCACAGCTGGAGGCTTGGGCTGACTGCTCTCTGGGGACCTGGCAGTGCCCCACTTCTTCCCATGGCATCTGCTGATGTCCACAGGAGTGGCCGTTGCACCCTTAGAGGGACACAGAGGACGAGATGGCAGCATACCTAGATTTCACTGACTGTGCACGAGCGAGTCGAGTAGACCTAGCCTCTCAGAACTGGGTATCTGTAACCGATGCCCAAGGGCCCTCACCCATGCTCACCCGGCCACTCTCCACTATCTCTCTCTGGAGGTCCTTCGAGGCCACAATCAGGACCTGAATAGCTTGCATTAGGCTGGTACAGGAACCAAGAATCCTGCAAAAAAAAAAAAAAAGCTAGGGCCACAGAACAGAGACCAACAACAATGAAGAAGGCTGTTCTCTTTTTCATTCCTAAACACAGGCAAACCTGGCATGGGAACGAAGGCAGGGACAGCTCTGGGGGTGAAGCCCTGAAGGAAAGGCAGGTGGGTGAGGAGACCTGACGGTGGATCTTCTTCATAAGGATAGTTAGTGATGATTCTTGGGGTTTCTTTTCCCCTGAATGCAACAGCAATATCATCATCATTAATACCGGAACTGACAATGACAGACTCAGCCCATCTCTGTGCCTGATTCTATTCTAATTAGTGTAATCCACCACAGGAGAGACGGATCCTGGTCACCCAGGTGCCACCGTGCTGCTCAGACTGACCTTTCGTTCACCTCCAATTTGACTCCTGTGTCCCCTGCTCGGGACTTGCTGAGCATCTCCTGTTAAAAAGAAGCAAGATTTCTCAAGGTGACGGGTACTGAGAATCCACTGGCGTCCTACACTTGTGTCCAACATCTTGCGGTGGCTGAGAAACCCAGATCTAGAAGAGCCCATCCAGATCCCTGCAAGAGTCATGAAAAGAATCCAGACCTCTGATCTATTCAGTGGGAAGCTGCCCCAGCAGGCCGGCTCTACAGTCAGGGGGTATCTTGACGTTCTGGCAACTAGGCTGACGTGTACAGAACTCTGAGAGCTGTGGCGCCATGCCAATAGGGACAGCTGCTCCCAGGTCCGGGAGGCAGGTGCTCACACCAAGGCATGTGGCCTGAGTCTTCCACCAAAGGAGCAAATGTGACCTTTCCAATGGTGCCTACTCAGCTTTCCCCTGAGACAATGTTACCATCGGTTTACTGAGTGCCTGGGACTGAGAGAGATGTGCATTCTCTCATTTAACTCGTACACCCCTCTGAGGTGGGTACTATTACTATCACCATCATATAGAAATAGAATCTGAATCTTAGCAAGGTTTACGTCACTTATCGGATGTCATACAACTGGCAAGTGGTCGATCTGGAACTTGAACGCAGAATGGCCTGACCCAAGGTATGTGATCCTTGAGGACACTGCTCACCTTCCCTTGGTGAGGACCTTCTCAAATTCTATCCCTCAGAGATGCTATAAGTTCAGGTTTTGGTTTGTTTTATAGGTGCCTCCGTAGCCTTAATGAATAACTAAGATACATCCAATGGGCAATGCTGCCAAAGGGAAGCTGCAGGAGCATCACTTTAGGAGATCTTCTTTAGGACCACTTCCATACCTCTATTCTGGCCGTAGCGGTTTCAATGGCAGCTGAAGTGGCAGCCATCTCTTTGTCCACCAGGTCCCCCAGCTCCTCCTGTTTGATATCCAGGCCTCTGGGCAGAAGCTCCTGTGAACAGCACCACAAAAGCCGAAATGATCCTTCGACCTCCTCTCTGTTCTCCTGTGGCAGATCTGTAATCCTCACATGATGGCAGAAGGTAGGAGAGGAGGGCCCCACCACATAACACACTTCTGCAAGCCAGGGAAGGACGTCCCTCACAGGCCTTGTGTGGAACTCTACGATATGAACTCGAGAACCTCATGCTCCACCCCCTCTAATCTCACTCACAACTTACCTCCCTCCAGAAAGCGATCCCTGCCTAACCCCACAAAGCCATTCAGTTGTAGCTGCTCGAACCCTAACCCCACAGTTGCACAGCGTCGACTGTATTTGCTGTGTGGGACATATTTTAAAAACATCTTCAAATGTGGATGATGTCTTCCAACCAGACAGTCTGCCCCTTATTTAACCTTGCTTCCACAGCAATCATGTGAGGCAGTTACTACTCCTGTTCTACAGATGGGAAGCCAAGGCTCAGAGAGATCAAATGTCTTGACCACAGTTACAGATAAATGGCAGAGCAGGGATTTGAACTCAGGTCTGATGGCAAAGTCCATGATTTTTAAAAATATTATGTGTTATACAAACAACAGTATAAAATAGATATGAATGGTTTAAAGAATAAGAACAATGACCCATGTTATCCACCACCCAACTTAAGGAATAGCTTAAGAAACATCAGTACCTTTGAAAGCTCCTTTGTATCCTGCTCTGATTCCATCTCCCTTCCTCCCTACTCCCCATCTCAAAATAAACACAGAATTCAGGAGAATGCTTACCACGTCTCTTTTTTTTTTAATTCCATATGAATGCATCCTTAAACAACACAATGTTAAGTTTGCATGTTTTGTCCTTTATTTAAAAGGAATCATACTGTATGTATTTTTCTGACCTGCTTTTTCACTCAGCATTCTGTGTGAGTTTTGTCCTATAATCTAGTAATTCTATTCCTAGGTATATACTCTAGAGATAAACTCTTACACGTGTGCATCATGATCATAGTGACACATCCATAAAGCCCCAAACTGGAAATAACCCAAATGTCCATGAATGAGAGAACAGATATATAAATTGAGCTATATTCACACAATGGAATACTATAGAGCAGCGAAAATGAATGTATCCCCATGGATGAATCTCACACACAGGATATGAAAAAGCAAGCTGTAGAAAAATGTCTATAACACATAGATCTAACAATATGTTACTTAGAGGGGAAAAGGATATAGTCTTTCTATTATCTTCTTCTGGAACTCTGATTAAACATTCTATATATAACTTCTATAATCCAAGTTGTAAAATCTGTGATGTATTCTGTGTAACTCCTTCAGTTCTATCATCCGGTTCACTAATTCTTTCTTCAGCTTTGTTTTACCTGCTGTTGAGCCTATATACTAAGTTATTACTTTCAATGATTATATTTTTCATTTCTAGAAGCTCTGTGGTTCTTTTTCAAATATATCTGGTTACTCTTCAGTCTATCTTATTCCTTTGTCATACTTTTAATACCTTTTAAAAAGTTCTTTAACATATAAAGTGTATTTATTGTGAACTTACATTCCTTGGGACTTGATCTGTGAAACTTCTTTGAGGTTTAGATTCAAAGCATATTCCTTCAGAGACAATTTGGATCTGTTTCTGCCAGGTGCCTGGACTTCTAACAACCTGACTACTTTACACTTAATTTTCTGTTTGGGTTTTTTAGGCCATATGGGTAGTATGAGATTTGGACCCTGAACCCATAGAAAGGTGGCTTGTAGTTAGGAATTCTCTGGTTCCTTCTCCTCCCAGAACCAAAGTTGAGACAAGATCTTCCCTGTAGGGTAGGCTTTTTTCCCATTTACTCAAGGTATGACCATTTAGAGTTCCTTTTTGGGGAGGAAGGCTCTCCATTCCAGCCTTTTATCCTACTTGGGTCTAGGGTTTGTTTCTTGTTCTCCTCTGCACATGTGGCCCATTAAAATCCAAGCTCTAGGCCACCACAGATAGACAAACACTGGCTCTAGTATCCTTTTGGTTTCTGATTCTGAGAATTTCCTTAGTTTTTAACCAGTTCAGATTCAATTAAAATAATTTTTTTTTCAAATTTTATTCAGTATTTTCTATGTCCTTCCAGACAGGAAGCCTGCCTGAGATCTTTCTATTGTACTTTGCTTTCCTTTCATTAATTTAATTTTTCATCTCCTCATGGTGCTCTATGTACTTTGCACGTGCATTCTGAGTTCTCGATTCTGCACTACATGGGGAAGATGCTCTATCTCCAACAAAAGGCAGACCGTGTAATGCTGCCTAGGCCGCCACCATCAATTTAGTATCACTAAAGTATCACCATGATCATGTCATCCTATTGAAGGAAAGGTCAGCAACTCCCCATTGTCCATAGACATTCAAGGTTCCTTCATCCAGACATTCAAGGTTCTCCACTTCACTGCCCACTTCTCCCCAGTATGAGCCTTCCTCCCCGATCCGATCTTTTATAATCTGTTTTGCTCTCTCCATGTGCATATTCAATTAATTAAACATTTGCTGGGTGTTAACCACCTGCCAGATATTATGCCAGGGACTAGGGATACAATATGAAGAAGGTGTGGGCTCTACCTTTGAGGACTCATCGGGGGGAAATAGGCAGGTAAGCACGCACGTTACAGTGCTAGCCACCAACACTGTAAGATGAAGGGGGTGGGCAAGAGGGGCCTGGAAAGGTGACGAAGGGCCAGACTGTGAAGGTCCTTGTATGTCACGTTACATCATTTGATTTTTGTTATCAAACAAGTGGAATCATAATCAGATTTCTGGTTTTTGGAAGACAGCAGAGGAAAAAGAGGCCAGAGGCAGAAAAACTACCCAGAAGTCTGTTTTAAGAGTCCAAATGAGAGATGATGAGGATCTGAACTCTGGCCCTGATCTCTTCCTTCCCTGAACTTATCATTACCACGTATTTTAGGAATTAATTAAATACTGCTTTGTACTGTACTCTTAAAATAGATCTCACAGTTCTCATCACACTGTATAGAAATGGCTGATTTCCTTATTTTTCTTCCCCATAGAGACCATCTTATTTGTCCCTATATGACTACACCTAGCAGAATTCCAAGCACATAGAACACATTCGCTACATCTTTACTGAATGAATAAATATACAGTTATCTCCATTTTAGATGTTCCTTGCCCAACCAGATAAAAATCCTTGAAAACACGGAAACCGTGCTTATTCTTCCTTGCTATTGCTTAGCACAGTGACGACTACATAGCAGATTTTCAATTAATAGCCAATGAATTAAATATAACTGGAAAGTCCTTCAGGGGGCAGATTGTTCAGCTCTAACTCTCACTTTCTAGAATCAAGCTGTAAGTGCACAAAAAAGTGGCTTAAATAACACTGATTCCCATAAATCACCCACATTCACACCCAAGGACAGTAACAACCTTCCCCGGTAACACCACTGATAATACCTCGCCAATGGCAGCAATCTTGCTGAGGCAGCTCCTCATGGCTGTGCTGTCGGCCTTCTCAAGGGTTCCTTCTTCCCCCAGGGAAGCCAGATAGACGAGGGTTTCCCTGCCATACTGCTTACAGGCCTCAGTCAGTGCTGGAGAGGCAAGGTGACAGAGACTTTTAAAGGCCCCTCTCTGCTCCCCTGCTTTCCTGAACGGCCCCTCACCCCTGGTACTCACAGTCTGCAGGCTCTGGCGGAGCTCTAAGGCAGGTGGTGCTCCCGTGAGCAATGGTGTCACTGGTCAAGTGGGCAAGAAGGGTTACCGAGTGCAGAAGCCCACCGATGTCTGCCAGGAGTGTAAAGGAAAGTTGCTCAGCCCTGCCTGAAGGGTAGCGCTTTCATACCTCCTTCTTTCCCGCTTTACAAGTTGCATGCACTCCTTTCTTGGTGCATAGGAACTCGTTGCTATTTCCACATTCCAGTGTTTCTGAACCCTGCCCGGCCATCACTAGTGATAGACCCTATCCTTCGCCTTTCTTACCTTCGGGGCAGGCCAGATACTGGCTGCAGCTTTTATCCAGTTGCTCAATGCAGCTGGAAACAGACTTGACGGTGGAGAGAAGGTGATCTGTGAGAGGGAAGACAGGGGAAATGTCAGAGTTCTCACGGCTCACTTCACGCCCGTTAGCTAAGCCACCTGATGGATGAGCCTACCTAGTGAGTGGCCCCAGCCCTACAGGAGCTGCCCTAAGATGGGGGAGGGAGGAAAGATCATTGGCTACGCTGGTACGCGATTCTCCTACTGTAGCTTCAGAAACTGTGCTTCTGAGCCTATCTGGTCCCTTAGCCAAGTTCCAACCACACCGCCAGCCTAGATTCTGCCTCTCATTTCTCATTACTGCCCATTGCATCAGATCCAGGCTTTCCTGGTAAGTCTTTCCAGGCCCTTGGACTCTCACTACTCTTGAGCGCAGACCCATGGCTCTATTAGGCTAATCTACCCTCATGGTCTGCACGCAACACAGTCATTCCCACTACTGTGCCTCTGTGCACAGGTCTGTGGAGGCTGTGCTGCACAGGAGTTAAAATATGGGCTCTTGAGTCACACTGCATAGGTGTGGCTCCTGGCTCTACCAGTACCGGCTGTGACCTCAGGCTGTCTGTGCCTGCCTCCTCATCTGAACACAGAGGCATAAGAGCACCACCCTACAGCATCACTGTGAGGATTCGTGGGACCAGGGCGCGTAAAGCACTTAGAACAGTACCCGGCATACAGCAAGCACTCAGTAAATGTGTGCTGTTTTCATTGTTAGTATTCCCCACTTTTCCTCCCCTCCACGGGTTCATATCTCTCTTCTTCCTTCAAAACCCAGCTCTTACCATCTCTTCTTGGGATCCACCCACAATTGCCCACTTTCTGGCAGTCCCTCAGTGAATTAGGTACTCAGTGTGCCCTTCATCTGTAACTGTTGTTTCCTCACAGATGGGGTCCCTGCTGAATGAGAGGTAATAGTCCTGGCTGTGTATCTCACCAAACCGAGACTTTTCTATCTGATAATAAAAACCAACCATCAGCTGTTTCCTCCTGTCCGCCTTGTGCTCAATGGGACCTCTCATGACTTTGCCAACATGTCCCCTATGCTTGAGAATGAGCTGTAATGAGATCTGCTCGTCGCCACGTCCAGGACTGCATGAATCTCCTGGGCCTGGATGCTCCCCCACCTACTGTGCTCAAAGGCTCCCTCTCATCCAGAGGCTTCTCTGACT
This sequence comes from Ceratotherium simum simum, assembly GCF_057802395.1. Lineage (NCBI taxonomy): Eukaryota > Metazoa > Chordata > Mammalia > Perissodactyla > Rhinocerotidae > Ceratotherium > Ceratotherium simum. The sequence continues at coordinate 42,875,259 of NC_141925.1, read as the reverse complement.
CGGCCTCTGCTCCACTCGCGTGCCCTTAGGACTCGAGTACATGCAGAGTGGGCCCCTCTTCACACCTGTGACTGTACAGGGATTTTTTTCACTGTTTCTGCCCCTCCATGCGTTAGGACACCTCCCTGTCTAGACTTGAAGTTCACGAGCAACCATCCCTTGATGCAGACCACATTTTCCTTCTTAGAGAGACACAGGACTGTCTGGCCCTCCTCCTACTGGCCTTTGGAATTTTTATCAGGGCTTTGCTCCCAGTGGGCCTTTCATTAGTGGGATCCACGACTAAAGCACAGTTATCACACCTGGGGGCTTTATAAAATACTACTGCCCAGGCCCTGTGCCACAGAGCTTCTGAATGAACTGATCATGGGGGCGGGGGTGGGCATCCCCAGGCAATCCTGACATGCAGCCAGCTAAGAACCCGAGCTCAGCGTCACATGGGATTCAACACCGACACTGAACAGCATCAAGCTGTACGGCCTCAGCACCCGCAAGCCCGGCAAGGGAGGAGCACCTGCAGGTCCGGTGCAGCTGATGAGAGCGGGCTCCTCAAGCTGCCTCAGGGCCTCTTGTACCATCTGCTCTGCAGCCTTCCTCGACTCCACCAGAAGCATTTTTCGTTGGTTCTTTGCAAGCTGACCCATAGATTCCTAGAAATGGTCCAGGGAGGTTAAAGTCTGCCGTAGATTCCATAATCAGCCTTCGAGCAGCATCCACCTGTGACACAGCTGGGATTCTTGGTATCTTAGCTCAAGCTACTGCCAATGAGGCCCAAGCCAGTTAGCTTGACACAGAGAAAAACTCTTTTACTTTGTTCACAGGTGTGTGTCCCTGAGCATAGGAGGCTACGGGGATAGACCACTGCAACAAGTTGTCCACTCTAGGGGAGAGAGATACGTCCTTTCTATGAAAAAGAAAGAGCTTGCTTTCCCTCATCTGCTCTGTGGGTGACGTACGGCAGGCTGGCATTAGGAGCGGAGCCTACAGAATGCCTTCACAATCAAGCTGACAGCTCCAAGCCCCTTACATAGACCCCTGGCCTCCATGAATATACCACTGAGGCCCCTGGGTGTGAGGTCTGACTGGTCAGCTGGAGCGAGTATCCATTACTTGCCTGTGCGCTGGACAGTCTGAGCTGGGCGTCTTCCAGCTGTTTCTGAAGAGCAGACAATTCCTCCTCTCGAGAAGCCATGGTGTTCACCAAGCTACCCCGCTCCTTCTCTAGTTCGGCGATCTGGGTTGCCCATTTGTCTTGTGACTGCAATGGTGACCACGTGGAAAGAGTGAGTTGCTGGGAGAATTAAACTGTCCCCTTCCCAGAAGTCCAAACCCACCATGAGGCCACAAGGAACAGGAGGTACTCTCTCTTTAATCTGCCACTTCCATTCTCCTGAGAGCGTACTGACCACCGATGGGACCAGGCTGGCCGTATGCTGGATGGTGATGGATGCTGGGTGATAGCAATCCCAAAGCCAGAGGGGAAAGCAATGAGGAAGGGAGAGCAAGGAGGTGATGCTCACCTGGGCGGAGGTCTCCAGGCTGCCCTGGACAATCTGGAGTTCCTGTTTGCTGGTGGCAAGTTCTTGCTTCAAGTTCTCTAGTACTTCCGTCTGTTCTTGAGTCTGAAAGGGAAGAAAACCAGGAGCATTCTGATCTGGGTGGTGGTTACAAGGGATAAACACATGTAAACATCCCCGAGCTATAAATGTGAGATTTGTGTACTCTTTTGTATGCAAGTTTTGCCTCAACAAAAAGTGTGTGTGTGTGAGGGGAGGTGAGAACTTAAGAGTGTACCAAAAATTTTCCTTCTGGCCAAGTGGAATGGCCAGCAGAGAACTGTAGGAACACTTCCCAATGCATGCTTGAGCCCGTAACACTAACTAAAGCAGAACTGGATCTTTGATTCAGGCTTCCCAACACTTGGCACACTGCTGAATCTCAACATCTTGAAATGATTCTCCTTCTTTCTTTTCTTTTTCTTTGTTTCCTTCTTTCTTTTCTAAGTGCTGTTTTTCAAAGAGTAGGTTGTGACTCAGTAAGAACTCACAGCTAACATTTTTTAAAAAATGAAATAGAGCAAAAACATATCCAAATGCATTCACATAGTAAAAATAAGTATTGCTTTGTGAAACTTTTATTTCCACTAGATAGATGTATTTTTTTACTTTGGGTCACAGAAAAGTGTGCAAGCCACTACTCTAAGTGTAAGGCATTCAGTTTTATCCGTCCAACATCTCTTCCTCCACGCTGATCTGCCTGCCAGCCCTACCCCAACACATGGGCGTTCTCCTGGCTGTAAGTCTTTGTAAACGCTCGTCCCCCTCTTTGATATCCACGCACTTTCAATTCTTCAAGCTGTCCTGGAGACTCGCCCTTGGAAAGCCTTTGTTGATGAACTCCGCTCAACCTGGGTCCCTTCAGCACTTCCTGCCTCTAACCGTGTATGCGAGGGTAACCATGTCCTGTTCTACATGGCCTCCTGCAGCCCTCTCACAGGCTCTAACCCACAGAACTGCTGTGGAGCAGACAAGGGCTTTCGATCTGTGCAGTGCCCAAGGTCTGCTTCCAATCGAACAGACCCCTCTCTCCCTCTCCGCGTACCTCTCCTTCCACTCACCTTTCGCTGGGCCTGCTCACTCAGGCGTTGGAAGGAATCCTCTAGCTCTTTTTTCTCTCGTTCCAGATCCACCTGGGCTTGTCTGGCCACAGACACCTGTTTGGTCACCTCCGCATTCTGTAAGGGAAGAACAGTGTCTTGAATTGGCTCATCTCAGGCTTGCAGGACATCTTCCTTCTAGAACAAATGACAGCATTCAGCCCGTGAGAGTCCTAGAGTTGGACACAGAATGACTTTCCTACTCAGAGGGAAGCCAGAATAAAGCCGTCATCTTCAGAGAGTCGACTCTCAAGCATTTACGAGAATAATAAAGATGAGGGATAACACAAGAGGGGCTGGCATCTAAGGTGGAGCTCAAGATAATGGGAGGCAAGTGAGCCTGAAAAGCTGTGGTTCCCAAGAAATGGTGGCGACCCACTAGAAATTGGTGAGGGCACTGGACCTGGAGAAGCCACGAAGCCTGAGTTGCTATCTCCCCTGTGGTGTGGGGTCTGCGCACAGCAAGGGGGAGGTTGAGGGTCCTACCTTCCGCAGCAGGTCAGCGTGGTTCTGCACCAGCTCACTGTACTTTTCCTTTAGTTTGCTGTACCGCTGTTCGTTGGCTTGGGCTTTCCCTGTATTGTCAAGGGCTAGGTGAGGAGGGTACCCTTGCTGGGACACTCTGCCTGCCTTCCAATAAGCCAGGGTCCCTAGAAGATCCTCCTTTCTTTTCACAAATGCATACACCATCTCCCTCAAAAATCCTACTTAAATAAACTCCTCTGGGAAGTTTTCTTGAATAAAGAATTCTCCTGACTCAACCCACTCCACTGACTCCTGCCTCCTGAGCATTTATACACACAGTGTTTACTTTATCAGGCTATCGCTCCTTCAAAGATCCACCCTCCCAGGGCAGGCACTCCATCGTCATCTTCTTTTGCGTTCCCCATCTCCGTGCCTCACGTGGGGCTCTCCACCTGCTGGACTCCAATCCGCCCTCTGACTGGTGACAAGAGTTGGCATTCCTGACAGCTCTTCTGGGCAGACGCAAGCCTGGGGCTCGGCCGCCTCATCCTCCATCCTGAGTCTAGCTAGACTGCACTCTGCACCCCCACCCTCATGCCTACCCCCCACAGCCTCTCACTCTCGATCTCTGTCAGGCTCCGCTGAGCCTTCTCTGTGTCTTCTCGCTTCTTCTTGAGCTCGTCCAGCTCCGCCCGGAGGAACTCGCTGTCGTCGGCCGCCTGCTGCCGCAGGTGCTGCTGCTCGGCCAGCTCGGCCTCCAGCTCGCTGATGCGGCCCTTCAGCTGCAGCACGGCCCGCTGGCTCTGTGGGAGGGACATAGGTAATGTGTCCGCTCGCCTCATGCCATGGTTGGGTGTGCTGGGCAGAAGAAGTGGGTCCTACCATGTTTCCAGAACCAACCAAACAAATACCTAGGTTTTCCTAACAAGCCCACTCCCAAGGCCTCATGAGAATTGAGCCTTCTGGTCATTCCAAGCCACCCAGCCAACAACAACAAGGGATGAGGGCAGGGGAACTCTGGTCCTGTTAGACTGGGAGCAGTGATGGACGAGCTGGAACGAGGAAAGAGAGGATGTCCGCTTGTCCCGTGAGTAATGCCTCTGACCAGCCATGGGTCTGAGGGGCAGGCATATTTACAGCACCAGACACGGCAAACAGCCATCAGAGGTACAGATCAAACCTTCTTATCGCCGTGTGAGAAGAACAGGTCTTTCTCAGCACAGCTTCACAGCCAGTCGGTGATCCCAGCTGTCTCTGAGGATCACAGGGACATGCTGGAGCGTGGCATAAATGCCATTTGCAAGGCAAGTACCATGGAAATGTATTACAATTGAGACCACGGAAGACCAGGTCCTTCTGGCTTTGGCATTTCTACTAACGAAATCCCCTTAAGATGTGGTCCAGCAAGCATCTCTGTGAAGCAAATTTAATATGCAAATCTGTCACGCTCTGGGGAGGCCCAGGCACAGATCAGAGCCCGACGCATACCTCAGTCTTGAAGCTCTCCAGCTGGGCTTTCAGCCCGCTGACTTCTCTGTACAGCTGATCAATTAAGTGACCCCTGGGAACAGAAGAACAAGTCTGCTTCCACCCCCTTCCTTTTAAATGTGAGCTGGGAGATCAGGGGAGGAAGTTAAAAGTTGGTGTTAATTTGGGGACAATTCTCTGAAATTCCATAAATTATACTTTAAGACTATCAGTGTTACCAGATACTCATAATACCCACGGGTCCTCAGTTATTTCAGCCTCATTTGATTTGCCTCTGGGACCAAGGGGGCCAATATTTGAGGGTCAAGACATTTATCTAAGAAGCCCAAGTATCATGAAGCATCCATCTTTGGTTAGGTGTTATGAGTCAGATCACGGCTTCACTTAACTTCTGCACCACCTGCTTTAACCCAGCTTAGACTCACTTCTCATCCTTGTTCACACCATTTTGACTGTTGAAATTGAAGGGATCACTGCTGAATGAGCTGCCAAAGATGTCATCAAACTTGTTGTCAAATAAATTCTGTGGTGACCAAAAAGGATTGAGAACAAAGTTAAAGAGTCAGAGAATTCTGTGTGGGGGTCAAATGAATGACATGTGAGAATGGACCCTTTCTTAATTTGGCTCAAATCCCTTTACGGTCCCTCCCAGGGACCACAGGGCAGGGTGCTCAGTCTAGGTTAGTGCTTGGGTTAAAAGGTGGCTGAATCTGGTTAGAGCCAACGAGCCTTGGCCAGAGCCTCTCCCACCCTCTCCCCTGCACTTGGGGGCAATGGAAAGGGCCAGGTTTCTCTCCCAGTGGTCCTAACCTGCTGGGAGGCATCCATGTCCATGAGGTCATCCTTCTCTAAGACTGGCTCGTTGTCAGGGGATGAGGCCTCGGCTGGGATCACCACCACAGGGCTGATGTGTTCTGACAGGGCAGAGGCTCGTAGGAAGTTGGGTGGGTTCTGAAGAGGCAAGACACATCCTCAAACCGTGCTTACCTGCTGGGCCTGCCAGCCTGGACTCAGCAGATCTTGGGGTATGGTGGGGCACACTTACCTCAGGCAGCTGAGGGATCTGAATGAGTCGCTTGAAGTACTGTAGGTTGCTGGAGCGGTAGAACAGATCTTTCAGCCTAGGGATGGAGAAGGGCCTGAGGGGTGCTGGGAGCCTTCACCAGCCCTGGGGAGGGGACAGGGCAACCACCCACTTTTCCTACTGCCTGCCTAGCCTAAAGGCGCAGGCTGTCAAGGAGATGGCCTCCATGGCGCTGGGATTCAATTATGACGCTACAAAGACAGACTGTTTACAGCCAGTCCTCACGTATCTGGTGGTGAGGCAAGAGTAACTGAAACTACAAAATCCTTTGGGTGAGTAGATAATCCAAAAACTAATTTCTGCATCATTGTAGAATATATGCTGCATTTGGCAACGTATCTTCCTAGGAATGTTTGGTGTAGGGTGATATTAAAATAAATTTATTTTCTCCGAGAACAAACCAACTAACCATAGGAAAAGGGAAGGGAACTTAAGTACTAAGGGAGATCTCCTTTTAATGAATTCACCATGTTTTAGAGCTATTTGTTCTCTCTCCAGTTAGACTATAGCCATGTGCTGCATAACAACACTTTGGTCAATGACGGATCGCATCTATGATGGCAGTCCCATAACATTAGTACCATGTAGCCTAGCTGTGTAGTAGACTATACCATCTAGGTTTAAGAACTGTAGGGGAAGAAGACATTTTACTCTACCCTTCTAGGTCCTTCTGGCTGGTCTAAGAATTAAATTGACATGAGACAGATTAACAGAAGAAAAGCAAACAAAAGTTTAAATGGGAAAAACCCAGGAAAACTGAGTAACTTGCCAAAATGGCTGAAACCCTCACCTTAAAAACCATCCTCAGAGCTAAAGACAAAAGATGTTGGAGGGTGGGGAGAGTCAGTGACTTCAAAGAGAAGGCAGTTCACAGCTAGGTGAAAAGGAGCAAATGTCTGGAAAACAAGTGCTTGGCCACCCAGAAACAGAAGACACAGAGAGGAGCCCCAACAGGCTTTTCTAGGTTCCTCCCTGACTACCATCTAGTTCATGTTAGGCTAAGGTGACAGCTTGCTTCCTGACACAGGATTTTTTTTTTTTTTTTAGAAAGATTGGTCCTGAGCTAACGTTTATTGCCAGTCTTCCTCCTTTTTTCCCTTTCTCTCCCCAAAGCCCCAGTAGATAGCTGTATGTCATAGCTGTACATCCTTCTAGTGGCTCTATGTGGGATGCCACCTCAGCCCGGCTCGACAAACGGTGTACAGATCTGCACACAGGATCCAACCTGGTGAACCCCGGGGCCGCTGAAATGGAGCGCGCGAACCCAACCGCTATGGCACTGGGCCGGACCCAGAGACAGGTTTTTTTATATGAACTCTTTTAGGCAGTTAAGGGGGAGGTAAAAAAGAACGCTGAGTCTTTTCTTTCTTAAAAAAAGTCAGCCTAAAATAATCCTCATGTTAAAGAGACACATTTTTGGGTGGCAAACTTTGTTCCCCTTCAAACACTCTATGATGTTCGCACAACGACGAAAGCACCTAACGACGCATTTCTTAGAATGTATCCCCATCATTAAGCAATCCATGACTGTAGAAGCTTCTAGAGGGCAGAGACTGAGCAGGCATAGAAGAGTTACTCAACAAGTATTCGCTGGAGAAAAACAATTTATCTATACTGTGTCCTAATCTTGGATGAATATGGGAACGAAGAAACTAAAACCTTTTTTCATCCTCAAGTCTCTATTTTGAATCTGAACATGGAAGGCCAAGAAAGCTGAGAGCACCAGACATACTTGCTGAGATGAAAGAGGATCACGGATCTCAGTACCCTCTGTAACACAGAATTTTCTCCAGCTCAGCCCAATAAACTAAACTCCTGGGGTCTCATCACAGCCCTTCAGACGCCAACTTAGGACTGTCCCTGTGACGTCATTGCTGCTTTCTCTGAATTCGAGGACAGTGAGGCCTCAGAGTCACCATGTCTACGTGGAAGAGAAAGTCAGGCGGCTACTCATGGGAGATGTTTTCATAAGCTAGAAAAAATTAAAGGAAATAAAATCACCTGACCACACGTCCCCCTCTTTCTGGGCTGGAGCCAACAGTAACAGGCTTTACTGCTTTCACAAGCTACTGGAATTCAACGTTCCAGGAAATCAGCCCCAGGGCCTGTCTCCTAGGATTTAATAAGTCATTTATTCTAGAATAAACATACGAGGCTTTTCAAACGGAACAAGGAAACCAGGAGGTTAGTGTGACCCTGAATTTGTCCTGATTGCTGCTTGGGGACCAGCAAGAGGAGCCTGAGCTTGGGATTTGGGAGCTACGCTTTCCCTGTTGTCAAGGGTGAAGAAATGAACAGGAAAAACGAGAGCGTCAAAACAGACAGTGCTAAGCCACGAGGCCTTCTTGCTCCTTCGGTTCTCCTGTCTCTCGCTCCACTCCTTCCCCTCTTCCTGGACACATTTAATTGAAAGATGAGCGGTACTTCTCACCGAGTCACCCATTTTCTTTCCCAAATGCTCCAGAATAATTTACCCCTTAGTGAGACAAGGTCTTCCTCTTCTAGACTAGATAGCTGGCTTATTAGCTCATTAATTCATTCAAATATTTATAAACACTATATGCTTAATTGCATGCTATGCATCAGGTGCTGGGGTTATAACAATGGACAAGACAGTCAAACAGATATAAAGTTGTGCTAAGAACTATGAAGGAGACAAATAGCATGCTGTGATGGACAATTCGGGGGTGGGAGCTGGAGTTGGAGGAATAGGAGATGGGGAAGAAGACTCCACTTCAATAAGGCGGCCAGAGACTGCCTTTGTGAGGAGGTGACCGAAGACGACCCGGAGCTAGCCAGGCTGAGAGAAGAGCCCAGAGAGAGGGAATAGCAAGCATGAAGGCCCTGACGGAGGAACGTGCTGGGTGGGCTCCAGGAACTGGAAGGGGACCCCGTGTGGCTGCAACACTATGAGCACTGGAGACGAGGTCAGACATGGCAGGCAGGCGCCAGACTGTGCAGGGCCTTGTAGACCTCAGAGAAGAGCTTGGATTTATTCTCAGTGGAATCAGAAGACATTAAATGGTCTTGAGCAAGGGATTTATGTTTTTACAAGGCTGTTCTAGCTGCTGGGTCAGGATAGGACGGTAGGAGGCAGGAGTGGAAGTCCCGGGCATCCTGTCAATGTTGGAGGGTCCTGTTAGGCAGCAGTGGGAGCTGAAGAGATGGAGATACGGTTGGAGCCCAGATACATCTGTAGAGCATCAACTGAAGCTGCTAATGGATGGACATGGGGGACGAGGAAAACGGTGAGTTCCAGATCTCTGGCCTAAGTGGATGGTTGCAGTATTTATGGAGATAGAAAACACTGGGGAGAAAGGTTTTTCGAGGAAAACTTAGAGTTCAGTCTGATATTTAAGTTTGGGGTAGAGATGTCAAATGACAATGAGAGATGGGGATTTGAAGGTGAGGTTCGGCTAGAGAGAGATACATTTGGCAGTTGTTAGCACGTACGTGGTATAAGACCAAGAGAAATTAGGGAGAAGAAAAAGCAAAGAGGATGAAGCCCTGGGCATAGAGCAGGTGACGAAGGAACCCATGAAACCTCCTTCTGTGTGCTTCTGTGGGATTTATTGGAGAACTGACAGCTTCCTCAGCCCGAGTTTGCTGCTGTCCTAGTTATTTTCCTTCACTTTATTGCCTTAAAATGCAGATATCCTCATCCTTCAATTATTTTAAAGCAAGTGCTCTCGCAGGGATTAACCGATTTTATAGCACTTCTTGGTCTGCCTTCATTTCCATCACGTAAGCCACTTACTTTGTGAACTGCTCCAGGAAGCGGTCCCGGTGGCCTTGCAGGGTGTCAGCTGGGAGGCCTGGAGGAAATTGGAAAAGAATGAGAAGGAGAGGAGGACCAGCGGGCAGGCAAGCCACAGCAGGGCTCTGGAGGGGGGGGACCATCCTTCCTGGGGCTTGTGGCCAGCCCTGTTGGGGGGCATTCCCGGTCTAGAACTGCCCTAGCACTGGGAACCACGTGGCCCAGTGGGACCAGCAGAGTCTGGGGGCACTGATCCTCCAAATCTTTCCTTCCGTTTGCTCCCAGAGTGCGAGCCATTCTGGGCACAGTGGGCTGGAAGCTGTGTCCCTGACCACAGAAGAAGCAGTGACCAGACCAAGCAGCAGGATGGACCATGGCAGGTCCCGGTGGTGTGGTTCTCTCCCAGGGGTGTATGCACTGGGTGGGGCCCAGGGTGGACGTTATTCTGGAAAAGATCCACAGAGCCTGCCAAAGAGGATGCCTGTCAGAAAGCAAAGACTACAGGACTAAGACTTGGGGATCTAGGTCCAGTGTCTGCCTGGTCACTGCTAATTCTATGACACTGGATGAGCGGTGGCCTCTTAGGGCCAACCTCCTCCCCTACAGAGCAGGGTCTCTGACATCCTTTCACCTCCCAGATTGTGTGATTCTGTGTATCTCAGCTATAGATCACAACTCAGTGATCCTTTTATTTTTTAAATTTAAATTTTAGTAATTTTCGAATATTCATTTGGTATAAATAGGATACATATAAGGTGTGATAATTCCAAAGGGCAAAAGGGTACAACGGATGACAATGGCACTTTACCTCAGTGATCTTTCTCCTATGAACCCTTAACCCCAGTCCAATCACGAGAAAAACATTGGACAAACTCCAATTCTACAAATATCTGACCAGGACTCCTCCAAACTGTCAAGGTCCTCAAAAACAAGGAAAGTTTGAGAAACTGTCAGAGCCAAGAGGAGCCTAAGGAGACAAAATGACTGACTGTAATGTGGTCCCTGGATGGGTTCCTGGGACAGAAAAAGGACACTGGGTAAAAACTGTGGGAATCTGAATAAAGTATGGACGTCCATTCACAATAATGTATCAAAATTTGTTCATTAGTCGTGACAAATGTATCATATTAATGTAAGATGTTAACAACAGGGGAAACTGGGTTCAGGGATATATGGGAACTCTCTGAACTATCTTTGCAACTTTTCTGTAGATCTAAAACTGTTATAAAATAAAACCTTTATTTTTAGAAAAGTATATACTGTGTGGAGTGTCCCTCCCCCCTTTTCCTCCAGCCACGTGGTTCCCCGGCCCAGAGGCAGTCTGCGTGGGTCTTGGCCTTTAAACCCAAATACTTAATTACTTGCCTCTTCTCCTAACTTACCACTTCATAAGGAAGTGGAAATGATGTAGTGGGCAACTGGGTTCCATAGCATCACAGCAACAACCACAGGTTCATCTATTCAGAGCTTCCCAGCAACCGCCTGCCGCCTTCTCTTGGGGTTTAGTCCGATCTCTGCTCTCTTCAGGCACGCCCACTGCTCCAAAGCCTTTCTAACCCTTGAACATCGAATTCCAGCCTCCCTTCCACAAAGCCTCCTGGACTAATCAGAGCGATGCTGCTTCCTCTGTCCTGTCTAAGTAACCAGATCTCCTTGCCAGTGACCACAGTTCCAGAGCAGCCCTTGTCCTCGACTTCTAAAATAAAACCTTGCTAGGATCCACTCATGCTTTGACTTTTCTTGGTTTTCCACCATCCACACACTTTGCATGTGTATGTCCTTCACGGTGGCCACCTCAGAGTGGCCCAGGAACCACCTAGATTCTAAATTAGCACATGGTTTAACAATGCAGACCCTGAACCCACCAGACAGACTAACGTGGACCCTGCAGGACCCCCACACACCATTTCAAACAAGAAGCACACAAAAGTACGAGAACTTCTGCAAAACCAGTAGTTTCCAATATATATTGTACGAAAGCATCCCGGGGATCTGTAGCTAGTAAGGGATGGCCCTCCATTTACCTGAGCAGCTTCTGTTTTATATTTTATATTTCTCTACAAAATTCCATTTGTACAAAGAGACTGTGACGATGAACACTTTGGAAACCACTGCCTTTGCTCCTGTGGTCTAGGCCAGGTCTGTTATCATTTGTGTGGTTCCTAGAATACATGACGTGTATGGATGGAGATGTGGTAAAGCCAGTAGTGGAGGAAGAGGACATCCTGGGACATCACTATGGCAAGCCAGGCACTCACGGGGCACACCAAAGCTGACACCCTGCTCTTCTAAAGTCGCTCCAGGGTCTTTTGGAACAGAAGCAGACAGGGCACTGAACGGAGCTGTATTTCTCCAGGGACAGCCTCAGGCTGTGACCCTCCCTCTGGCCAGAAGCTCACGGAAAGGACTTGGCCCTGTCAGGGGTACTCACAGGAGTGGAGTTTGAAGAGCAGCTTGACGGTGTAATCATAGAGGTGGCTGCAGTCCAATATGACCTGGATCAGCGGGGCGAGGCGGCACTGCCCAGCTGTCGTCACTGACACGGAGCGGGACATGTCCAGGGAGTTGAACACTAGGGAATAAAAGGCGGAGAGAGGCAGCAGAGCTAGGAGATGAAGGTGGCCTTCTCAGAGGGGCAGAAGGCAAGGGGTCTAACAGCCGCTGAGGACCTAGTCTGTGCACACACTGTCTCATTGAATGCATTTAACCCTACGACACTCCCGTGGGATGGGTAAAGGTGTCCCCGCCATACAGGTGAGGGAACTGAAGGGAAGTGACCTGAAGGTGGTCAGAGAGCCAAGAAGTGGTTTTGCTGAGAGGTGGCGAGGTAAAAGACAGAGCCCATGTGGTCAGCAGCGGCCAGAGCAGGAGCCTGTGCTCCTGTTGGCCAAGCTGCTCCATGTGTCCTAACAGCTGAACTCTGCTGTACCTCTAGCCCTGTGGAAGCCCGGAAAGAAGGGATGTACTCACAATCTGGGGGAGGGCCTAGAATGAGGAGAATCCCTTCCTTCCTGTCTTTGAGGAGCTTCATGGTCCCTGCCCCCAGTCTGGTCAGAAAGACAGAACACATCATCTTTCAGAGTTTCTGATTTAATGGGGAGATGGGCTATTGTTCAAGGGAAGCCCTCAGTTTTACAGGACTCAATTTCAGGGTTGAAGGGGCTGTTGAGATAGCTACCGCAGCCCCACTCCTCTCGCATGAACTCAGTCGGACGGTAACCTGACGCTGAGCAGCGCCTGACCTGGTGGTGCAATAGTTAATATGGGGGGAAAATAGCAAGCGTTGGTCGGAACACGAAGAAGGGAATAAGCCAGCCTTGGCGTCCTGCTGGCCGGCCGCAGGGCTGTTGGGACACCAGAAGAGGGATATACAGAGCCCCAGGGGGATGATTGGAGAGCCTGCGAGGGCCAGGGTGAGGGGCTGGGAGGAAGACAAGCCATCAGGGTCAAAGGCTGATGGAGGGCCTTGGGGGGGCCGGTCAATGGAAGCATTGCCTTCCACTCCCCCGAGCTCCAGAGACCCCTCCACAGTACCCTCTGCCCCCTGCCCCTTGCTCCTAAACCAAGCAGCTCGATGCCTGGCCATGGCCCCTCAGCGCACACCACCGGCCAGGGCTGATTTCCTGCCTGCAGTGGCTGCCCACCGCCTCTGGAGACTCCGCACGTGGCCAGCAACTTCCCCCTCAGGCCCTCAGTGACTGGGACTGCCCTGGAGCAGTCTAGAGCCGCTGTGCTCGCCCTTCCCTGACTGCACTAATCCCTGCTAACTGGCTTAGACTGGCAGCCGGAAAAAATCCCAAGCTATTCTAATTAAAAGGCAGCTGTTCTTCTTGACACAAATTAAAAGCAGCTGTCACTGCAAGGTGGCCATCCCCAAGTCTACTGGCTTCCTCAGGCTCCACTCTGGCAAGGAATCACAGACTGCTCCTCTCCCAGCCTGCCCTCTGCTGTCCAGGAATACCCCTCAGCATGCGGTAACATCCAGTGCAGTGTGACTGTGGACAAGTTACTCAACCTCTCTGTATTTCTGTAAAGTGTAGATGCTTCTAATATCACATACCTCATAAAGACCTTGTAAGAACTGCATGAGAATGTCATGCAAAGTACATAGCATTGCGCAGTGGGTCTCAACTTTGGCTTTGAGATTGATTAGAACCAACTGGGGAAATTTGAAAACTACTGTCTGCCTGCAACTCCCCCTCCACACCCCCGCATTGCTTTATTTGGTCTGGGGTAGGGTTGGGGCATTGGTAGGTTTCAAAAGCCCCCCAGCTGATTCTAATATGCAGCCAGGGTTGAAAACTATATTTCCTAGCTCAGTGGTTCTCAAACTTGAGCATGCATCAGAACTGCCAGGAGGACTGTCTGGTAGAATTCTGTGATGACGGAAGTGTTCTATACGGGCTGTCCTATACGCTAGCCACATGTGGCTACTGAGCGCCTGAAATATGGCTAGTGTAACTGAGGAGCTGATTTTTTAATGTTATTTAATTGTAATTAATTTAAATAGTCACACATGGCTAGCGGCTACCATACTGAACAGTGCAGACCCGGGGGCCTTATTAGAACACACATGGCTGGGCCCTACCTCCAGAGAGTCTGATTCAGTAGGTCTGGGGTGGGAACTGAGAATTTGCATTTCAAGTTCTCAGGTGATGCTGATGCTGCTGGTCCAAGGACCCCACTTTGAGAACCACTGCAAATGCTCAAAATAAATGTTAACTAATTTGCCCATGTTTCCCACCGTTGAAAACCAGTGGCACCCTTCTGGGGTATCGGTTGGAACCCTGCAGGTCACAGACTAGGACTCAGAAGCTAGAGAGACTTCTTCCAAAGCCACTTCTCTTGATTTTGGTGGCACGCAGTAGGTGACTGGGGACAGGGAGGGGAGCTGGGGAGATATGCAGCAGAGGGCTCTTCATTCCAAATCAACGCCCGCCCAGGAACGTGAAAGCCACTGCCATTTAACCATGTAGGGGTTTGTGCAAAGACTTGGGGTAGCTCTCCTTGAGAAAACTCTAAGTATCACCTCTTGTGTCTTCACTGGTGCTTATCTAAAGCAAGCTTACTCGAATTTTTCTGTTGAGCATTGCTCTATTCCAGGCACTGGGCTAGAGGAGAGGGCCTTCAAAGATGAGCAGGGCATGGGTCCTGCTCTGGAGGAGGAGCTCAGCGTCTAGTGGTAACAATACAAGCGATCAACGCATATCAAAGCAGCCAGGTATCACTGGATGTGGGAGCGAAAAGGATGACTGAGCTGGCCACTAGGGCGGGGCATTCGCCTGCATTGTAGCATACACGTTCTCCTGGCCTCCTCAAGTCCTGTCGGGTGTTATCACATCTCTGCTCACTCCACTCCCAGTCTGTCAGGGCTGGAAGGGACCCTGCAAAAGCTGAAACATTTGACTTGCTTCCCACCCACTGCAGCAGTGGCAGGCAGGCTCCGAGGAGGCCAGAACTGCTGGCAGAGAGCTTGGGTCAGCGGAGTGGCAACTTCTAGACAGGACTCTCCCAAGGATGACAATTCCTAGTGTATCACTTAGACCTGCATTCAAATCCAGCACGTTCCAAGCTGAATGTCAATGAATTCTGAATTATCCACATAGGCCCTTTCCACCCAGAGCTAAATAACTAAAAATTAGCACACAACATGCAGTTGTTTGCACACTTTTACGCAAACATTTCCAATGCATTTAAAAAAAATGTGTCCACACACACCATTTCTCCTACCTGGCTGGGAATGCCTCAGGGCAGGGGCTGTATTTTGAGTGTTGTTTTGACTTCTCCACTGACATTTGTTTTGAGCAGGACTTCTCCCTGCTCAAATAGGTTGCTAATAGGCCGAATACCTTATTTCTCCCACAAACCACGGTTTCTATTTCTGCTGTTTCTCTGACTACATCCTGCACTGAACTAATGGGTCAAGCAGGAAGGAATGTGCCGCCCGGTCACAGGCCTGGTACAGCGCTGGGTCACAACAGCCTGGTTGAGAGTGTCTGCGGCACAGATGAGCATGCCGAAGGAAGGTGAAATTTAGGGCGAGACAGTCTCTGTCCTTCATGAGGGAATCAAAGTGCCGGGAGCAGGCCCTGCCTGTCCACATGCCGAGAAGGTTGCCTAGCTTCTGCATGAAAGCTCGCAGTTTGGAACGTACTCTTCTGTGGAGTTGGACACTCGTCGTGGAACATGTTGAATTTTAGAAAACTAGCTCTTCCGTTCCCCAGGGAAAGAAGAGGGAGCCAAGCAGGGAGGGTGGGAAAGAGAGGGCACAGGAGAGAGGGGAACTGGCTGCCTCCTTCCCAAGTCTTGCTGGGAAGTGTTAGGGGCTGACAGCCCAGAGGCACCAGAACTCTCGGCAGAAGGGGGCCCAGAAGAGCGGCCAACTGCCCCGCTAGCAGAACAGGACTTCGTGGGCTTCTCACGTGGACTTGGGTAACAACCCAACTCAATCAGCTTTCTCCCCCCGCTGCTGACCAAACAGCCGATCGGAGCCCTTCCTGCTGAGCAGAAATCTACCCTGAGTGCCAGCCCAGCTGAAGCAGACAGGGCTGGGCCACCACAGGGCTGTCAGAGGTTGGACCTGTCCTTGGACTCTGGAGAGGCCAGCAGGGCAGCAGTGGTCTGTCTGCTCAGATATGAAATCACTGACTCGGAAAACGTCCAGGAACTTCAGCCCCTCCCGGCATGAGGGATGGAGAGAGCAGAGACAGGGTGTGGATATCTCCATTTTCCTGGCCCTGTGCTGCACAACTTGTAGGGAAAGGGGGGCTAGGCTGGCTGGTCCAAGCAGGGAACAAGGCTGGGAATGAGGCAGTTCCCATGAGGGCCTGGGCCAGATGGGATGGAGAGACTCACCAGTTTGGAAGAGGTTAAGTTCGCACTCCAGGTAGTCGAACATCTCCACTGTTAGCTGGAAACTGGGTCCAAGAGGACAGAGGTCTTAAACTCCATAGCCTAAGGCCAATGCTTCCCCTGTCCCTTCCCCCGTGCTCTATGCTGCTGCCTCCAGCCCCAATGCACACGCGCCTGCACGCACACACCAGCTCCAATTATTGCCCCCCCATTTGAAGATCAAGCAGGGTGAATTCAACAGTGACAGTGGCAATGGGAGAGGGCAGGTACCACGCTGGATTGGGAGGGTGGAGGGTAACACGGAGAAGAGAGCCCCGGAGTGTGCGACAGCCTGGAAGGGTTCTGGATGAGGCACCAGCAGCAGGTGGCCCCGAGGCCAAGTCACCCAGGGACTTGAGTTCCCACCCCAGCCACTGCCCCTGCCATCAGGCCCTCTGTGACCCTAACTGGAAGTGACAGCATCTACAAAGGCTTTCTTCCCCACTGGGTCCAGAGCATGACGATGGCCACTCACAAGTTGTTAACATCACTCTCTCCAGCCTCATCCAGCTGCCGGTCACTCATCTGAAGGTTGCCTGGGAACCTGGGATTCTGGAAGGGAGGCAGAGGAAGGAAGTTAGAACTGGGCACCTCAAGAGCTCACGGGCCAATGAAGCTGCCATCAAGCAAGCTGTCTCCACTGAGCTCAGGCAGCGGAAGGCCGGATCCTGCTGGTACGGCACGTACTCGTATGGCGCCTCCACACACAGACCCCTAGAATGGCTCACAGCGAAGAACATCCATTCCCCATCACTGGAGGCAAAGGCTCCACCCATCCCTGGGAGCCAGGAGAGAGTCCTCCCTAACAATCTGTGCCCCGGAACATTCTTTTAAAGATACTCTCCTGTGGCACAGTGACACCGAGCATGTGAGAACAGTCCGCTCCCAGCCATCCACAAGACGCAGGCATTTGCTCATCCCCAGAACATTCTGAATCCTACCCAGGCTTCCCCCTGTCCTGTGGCCATTTCCCAAAGCCGCTACTGTGAGTTCAGGGAAGGCAAACCCATTCTCATACTAGCTTTAGCAAAACATAATTAGTAAAATAAACCTGAAGTTGGGAAAATATTACATCATGCACCCCAAAGTCAGGAGAAATTGTTTTGTATCATCAATCTTGCTGAGTATCTGTATCATTCCCTCTTCCCCAGTGCGGTCTGTCGAGAGTGGATGGAACACAGGGCAGAGCCTCAGGTGGAGATGGGCACAGAGTGATGGGCGGCCAGTCCATCGGGGGGTTCTAAACTCCAGTGCTAATACTTTAGGCTCTGAAGACAGAAATCCTCCACTCCAGCACCTCACCCTCTGGCTTGACACCCAGCCCTCTGTCTGTGAGGGCCTCTCCTGCTCTCTGGCCCCCACTCCTGCTCCTGTCTCAGAGCTGGCCAATTCCTTATTGCCCCCTTCTGGCCGTATGTACTTCCTCCCTCAGTCTGGACGTTACGGTGACCTGGTCCCCTCCTCCCACGCCCTCGCCACTCTTGCCTGTCCTTCCACTACACTGCTGTTAAACCTGGTGAGCCTGCATCTTCGTCACATGCTCCGTGCTTAGGACCAGCTGCCAATCTCCCCGGAGAAGGACTCACAACTGGCATCATTATTAACTCATGCTCTCTAGCCTTAGCACCCCATAACAGTCCTTGCTGCCCCAGCCAATTCCGCTTTCTGTCAACAACTGTCCCACTCGCACACCTGGTGCCTGACTCCCAGCACGTGCCTTCCTTCTTACACCATGCAGTAACTCCCTCAGCATCCTGCTTCCCTCTCCCTCCCCCACTTTGAAGGTACCCAGCTGTCCTTCTGCCCTCCAGCTTCAAAAGAGAAGGGCTGCTTCTTTCCTGACTCAGGATTGGCCCCTCCTTGTGTGCTCTTCACTCTGATCTAGGTTCTGGTTCATTCTGTCACTCATCCCACAAGTCCTGATTGAGCCCGTGCTCTGGGCTAGATGCTGGGCCACACACGAGACACAAGGAGACACGCACACATGTTCTCTGTCCTCTCGGAGCCCACTGTCTCCCTGCGCTTCTGCCCCTCTTCCTGTCACTTAAACCTTTCCCACGGCCCCACATCTCCCTCCAGTTATCGCCTCTCTCTCCTCCCTTCCTGACAGTCTTCAGGAAGTCCCACAGACGACTGTCCTAGTTCTGGCTCTCACCATCTTCCACACTGACAGCCTGGCTCTCCCCGAGTCACCCTCCACACTGTGACTAGGATGGTCTCACACAGCTGCCCAGTCACCTGCCACTCTCCACTCTGCCCGCTCCTCGCACTAATGTGGATCTACTGCTAGTTGCACACGAACAGCAAACTGTTCCGGGGCTCGTGCCCTACATCTCCAGCTGATCCCTCTGTCTGGAACGCCCACCCCACTCTTCTTCATCGGCCCCCTCCTCTCTATCTGCCATGTGGCCGACTGGGGTCTGGGGAGGGGGGAGCATACGCTGCAGGAGGGAGGGAGGGAGGGATGTGAACTGCGGGGCCAGAGGAGGACTGCGGCCGATGGCATTTTCCAGCGATGGCTATTACAACACATCCCATTCAACACGTTCTCTTTACAACGTGACTTTGACATTTCTTCCTTTGAGTCTAGGTATCTCTGTGACTGCCTCAGTCAATACAGGACAGTGCCAGGGGTGTTTCACGACTTCTGAGGCTAGGTCATAGAAATGCCACGCACTTCTACCTTGTTCTCTTGGGATGCACGCCAGGCTGTGAGGAAGCCCTGACTAGCGCCGCGACGCCATGAAGAGAGAGATGCCAGGCCGGTCCCTCCCGTTCCAGCTGCAGCCAGCATCTGCCTCAACCACATGAGGGACCTCCGGCCAGAACTGCCCAGCGAAGCCCGCCTGGAACTCCTGCCCGCGGGAAGTGTGCGAGATAACAATGGACTGCTGTTGTTTTAAGCTACTAAGTTTTGGGGTGCTGTGTTATGCAGCACAGAACTGGAACACTCCAAGGCCGAGCTCGGTGTCACTGCCTCTGACAAGCCTACCAGGTTGTCTGAGTCGGGGCCAGACGCCCCCTCACATGCTTTGTACCACCCTCTGCCTCTCTCAGTTCCAGTGCTTAGTGTACGTGTCTATCTTCTTTCCCTCCACCACCTCTCTCCCACCAGACTACGCCGCCCCAGGGCAGGGGCAGAGTCTATCCACCTTTCTCTCTTCAGAGCCTGACCTAGTTCTGGCCCAGGGAGGCACTCGACCACACACGAGGGGAGGAAGGGGCAGCCACTGAGCACAGAACAGTTTTGGTGTCCTATGGGCACCTCACAACTGAGGAGTCACGTGGCTCAGGCAAGGGACTCGAGCACTCTTCAAACTCTACTTTCTCAGGATATAATAATGTCTACTTTATAGAGTTGTTGTGAGGACTAAATGATGTACAGAAAAGATTTAACAGACTAGGATTGTTTCAATGAATCGAAGCTACCCTCCAAGTACATCAAAGACAACAAATTACGTTATTTCTTCTTAAATCTCCTCCCTTCTCTGTTTCTACTGCCAGCTCCCTCATCAGGCTGTTCTCTCTCCCACCTGGCATGCCATTCTCTCCCACTACTTACTAGCACCACACCCATCCCTCAAGGTCCTCTTCAAGCCCCCTTCCCTCCTTTTACCCTTTCAGACACCATGACCCTCCATCACTTCAGAGCGCCCCTACCTCTTGTCTATAGGCACACAGCTGCTTTGCACGGTCACACGGCTACTGCCAGGATGTAAGCCTCCTCCCCCAAAGAATCCACAAACTCCTGAGGAGCAGACCCATCACCTATTCTTATATGCCACCTGGAACCCAGCATACAGTTTTACACGTTAGGTGCCTGAAAAGTACTGACTAAAGTCATAAATTGATTAAAAGAAGGTTCTGTGTGGAAACTCACTACATAAATGGGATGAATTGTTTTTATTAACAGGAAAGTCAGTTCTTCTAAAACATTTTCGTAAGGCAACCTAGCGGATAGGGTTCTTCTATTTGTAAAATGGGGAACAAAAGGTGCAGAGATATGGGCCCAAATCCCACCCCCTCGTCACACCCTGGGCCCGACTGTGGTTGCCGGATAAAATGTTTTCCTCTCATACAGCTGGGATGTGGTATAAACACTCCCGGAGGGGCCCAGGCTGTCTTAGTCCCAGAAAGACCTGACAATTAAGCCCACAGAGGGGTGAGGGGGCTGTGGGGGAAGGAGCCAGCGGTGGTGGCAGAATTGTCGGCAAAGACTCACTTTGGTGTGGTACTCCATCTTTGTTCTCAGCAGTTTGAGGTAGATGCTACAAAGCTGTCCATATCCTTCACTCAGGTGGCCCTTTCAGGAAGAGGAAAGAAAGTAGGTGTCAACACTAAGGACCTTTGGGTTGAAAGCCAGGACTTACTTACTTTCTTTCCCTATCTATCTATCTATCTATCTATCTACCTACCTACCTACCTACCTACCTATCTATCCATTCATTCATTTTTGTGAGGAAGATTGTCCCTGAGCTAACATCTGTTGCCAGTCTTCCTCTATTTCTTTGTATGAGTGATGCCACCACAGCATGGCTTGATGAGTGGTGTGTTGGTCTGCACCCGGGATCTGAACCTGCAAACCCCGGGCCACCAAAGCAGAGCATGCGAACCCAACCACTATGCCACTGGGCCGGCCCCTTGGACATCCTTTGTTTAAAGAATTTTTTTTCTTGTGATTATGAAAATCACAAACGTCCATTGTTGAAAATTTGGAAAATATAGAAAACTACAGACAAATAAATCCTCCTTAATCTAACCACCAGATATAATCATGGCTAAAATTTTAGGGTATAAAGTGTTATTTTATTTTATTTTTTTCAATTTAAATAGACTTTATTTTTAGAGCTGTCTTAGGTTCACAGCAAAATTGAGCATAAAGCACAGGGAGTTCCCAAATACCCCCTACCCCCACACACACAACCTCCCCCACTGTCAACATCCGGCACCAGAGTGGGACATTTGTTACAACTGATGAACGTGCACTTTGGGTCCCTATCACCCAAAGTAAAGTTTACATTAGGGGCTGGCTCTGGCAGTGTACATTCTGTGGGTTTTGACAAACGTATAATGACATGTATCCACAATTACAGTATCATTCAGAGTAGTTTCACTGCCCTAAAAATCCTCTGTGCTCCACCTTTTATTTTAAAATATAAAATAGAATCCATTTTTTTTACTTAATATACTGCATTTTTTTCTATCTTTTTAAATTTTCTTCCATATCATTATCTTTAGTGACTGCCCAGTACATACTATAATTCATCAAACCAATTCCCTACCGTTGTACGTTTTTTTGTAGGCAACTTTTTCTTTTTTTTTTTTTGTGAGGAAGATCAGCCCTGAGCTAACATCCATGCTAATCCTCCTCTTTTTGCTGAGGAAGACCGGCTCTGAGCTAACATAACTATTGCCAATCCTCCTTGTTTTTTTTTTCCCCAAAGCCCCAGTAGATAGTTGTATGTCATAGTTGCATATCCTCCTAGTTGCTGTATGTGGGACGTGGCCACAGCATGGCCGGAGAAGCGGTGCATCCGTGCGCGCCCGGGATCTGAACACGGGCCGCCAGTAGTGGAGCGCGTGCACTTAACTGCCAAGCCACGGGGCCGGCCCATGTAGGCAACTTTTTCTATCATAAACTATATTTCAATGAACATTCTTAGAGTATAATCCTGTGTGCAAACATGAGGACTTGCTTTGGATAAATTCTGGCCAAGGCTTCTTATTTAAGAATTTTAAGTCTCCCATCCTTAGTAATCACGTTCTGGCTATAGGCTCTTTCCTTCCTTCTCTCTGTCCATCTAAGCACTGGAGAGGAGATGCCTCCTCCAGATGGACTCTGACAGACTAACAGCATCTACAGTATTACATGTGGGATGGGGATTTGAAATGGGACCCATCTTAGCTGAAGAATAAGCCTCCCATGGAGTCTGCCCATGCCATCACATCCTGGGGGCCTGGGAAGAAGCCAGGATTAGCAGAGTGATGCTGGCAACTCCCAGTTATATACAAAAGAGGAGGGAAATGGGGGCACAAAGAACCCTTAAACTGAATACCTGTGGCTCCCATATAAGTTTTGACTTCTACGTTTTTTTTTTAGTGCATATATATCCTCTAGAGTAAAGGAACCCCATTGAAACCTGTCTCAAAGGGCACCAAAGGGGGGTGAGTAATCAGGGGAGGTTAAAAATAGCAATGGCAGAGATGACAGTATTTCCTAATGTATTAATTTTCTATGAAAATTCATATTTTATTGATTTTTTACATTATACTTGTCCACCATAGAAAAATTAGAAAGTAGTAAAAAGTAGAAAAAGCAAAAAATATGCTCATCACCAAACTATACTATACTATACTTCCCATGAAAATGCACAAGGATCAAAAAGTAAAAGATGAATGAATCACAGGCTTGAACGTAAAATGCAAAACTATAAAACTCCTAGAAGATGACAGAGGAGAAAACCTAGCTAACCTCAAGTAGGGTGATGACTTTTTAGATGCAACACCAAAGGCACCATCCATGAAAGAAATAATTGATAAGCTGGACTTCATTAAAATTAAAAACTTCTGCTCTGCAAAGACACTGTCAAGAAAATGAGAAGATAAGCCACAGACTGGGAAAAAATATTTGAAAAAGACACATCTGATAAAGGACTGTTATTCAAAATATACAAAGTACAGTCACATACCATATAATGATGTTTTGGTCAACAATGGACAGCATACTCAACAGTGGTCCCGTAAGATGAGTACCACGTAGTCTAGGTGTGTAGTAGGCTACATCATCTAGGTTTGTGTATTGTAGGGGAGGAAGAAATTTTCCTCTACCCTTCTGGGTTTTTCTGGCTGGTCTAAGAAATTGACTTGAGATAGATTAACAGGAAAAAAACAAACAAAAGTTTAATAACATGTATACATGAGAGAAACCCAGGAAAACCTAGTAACTTCGCCAAGATGGCCGAAGCCCTCACCTTAAATACCATCCTCAGGTAAAGACAAAAGAAGATGTTGGGGGTGGGGAGAGTTGGGGACTTCAAAGAGAAGGCAATTCACAGGTAGCTGGAAAGGAGCAAACATTGGGAAAACAAGTGCTTGGCCGCCCAGGAACAGAAGCACACAGCGGGGGCCCAACAAACAGGCTTGTCCAGGTCCCTGCCTGGCCACCACCTGGTTCATGTGACACTAAGGTGAGAGCTCAGTTCCTGAGACACGTTTTTTTAATCTGAATTCTTTTAGGCAGGTAACGGGAGAGGCAAAAAGAAAAACTTTCTCAGTCTTTTGTTTCTTAAAAATAATCAGCCTAAAATAATCCTCATGTTAAAGAGACACATTTTGGTGTGGCAAATTTTGTTCCCCTTCAGTACACTCTGTGCTATTCACACAAGGATGAAATTGTCTAATGATGCAATTCTCAGAACGTATCCCTGTCATTAAGTGATGCATGGCTGTATTCTTTTTTTTTTTGTGAGGAAGATCAGCCCTGAGCTAACATCCGATGCCAATCCTCCTCTTTTTGCTGAGGAAGATTGGCCCTGGGCTAACATCCGTGCCCATCTTCCT
Organism: Ceratotherium simum simum; assembly: GCF_057802395.1. NCBI lineage: Eukaryota > Metazoa > Chordata > Mammalia > Perissodactyla > Rhinocerotidae > Ceratotherium > Ceratotherium simum. The sequence goes on along the minus strand of NC_141925.1, from coordinate 42,851,358 downwards.
CCACTTTATATGGGACGCCGCCACAGCATGGTTTGGCAAGCAGTACGTTGGTCTGCGCCTGGGATCCAAACCCATGAACCCCGGGCCGCCAAAGCAGAGTATGCGAACTTAACTGCTATGCCACCGGGCCGGCCCCATGACTGTATTCTTAAACTCAACAATGAGAAAACAACCTGACTGAAAAATGGGGAGGCCGGCCCAGTGGTGTAGTGGTTAAGTTCACGTGCCCTGCTTCAGTGGCCCAGGGTTCGCAGGCTCAGATCTCAGGTGCGGACCTACACACTACTCGTCAAGCCATGCTGTGGTGGCATCCCATATAAAGTGGGGAAGAAGGGCACAGATGTTAGCTCAGACTGATGTTCCTCACCAAAAAAAGAAAAAAAAGGGCCAAAGACCTTAACAGACACCTCACCAAAGAATATATACAAAGCTGGAAAATAAGCATATGAAAAGTTGCTCCACATGATATGTCACCAGGGAAATGCAAATTAAAACAACAATAAGATACCATTACACACTCAGAATGGCCAAAATCCAGAACACTCACACCACCAAATGCTAGTGAAGATGTAGAGCAACAGGAACTCTCATACATTGCTGGTGGGAATGCAAAATGGTGCAGCCACTTTGGAAGACAGCCTGGCAGTTTCTTACAAAAATAAACATACTCTTACCATACAATTGGGCAATGGCGCTACTTGGTTTTTACCCAAAGGAGCTGAAAACTTATGTCCAAACAAACACCTGTACACGGATGTTTGGAGCAGCTTTATTCGTAACTGCCAAAACTTGGCGCAACCAAGATGTCCCTCAGTAGGTGAATGGATAGATAAACTGTGGTCCACCCAGACAATGGAATATTTCAGCACTAAAAAGAAATGAGCTATCAAAACATGAAAAGACATGGAGGAACCTTAAATGCATATTATTAAGGGAGAGACGCCAATCTGAAAAGGCTACATACTATATCATTTCAACTATATAACATTCTGGAAAAGGCAAAACTATGGAGACAGTAAAAAAATCAGTGGTTGACAGGGGCTTGGGGGGCAGAGAGGGATGAACAGGTGGAGCACAGAGGATTTTTAAGTCAGTGAAAATATTCTGTGTGATACTATAATGGGGGATACCTCTCATTATACAGTTGTCCAAACCCATAGAATATACAACACCAAGAGTGAACCGTAATGTGAACTATGGACTTTGGGTGATTGTGATGTGTCAATGTGGGTTCACCAATTGCAACAAATGTACCATTCTGTGGTGGATGTTGATAATGGGGAAGGCTATGCATGCGTGGGGCAGTGGGTATATGAGAAATCTCCATACTTTCCACTCAATTTTGCTATGAACCTAAAATAGCTCTAAAGAAAAATAAAGCCTTAATTAAAAAAAAAAGTAAAAAGATTTCTAACTTCAGAAACTCTTAGTCAAATGGAAGAGACAGAACTACACAGGAAGAAAGACCCTAAGGAATTCCATTTTGGATAACAAGGCAGGCCAGGTACCTGGGTTGACTGTCCTACTGAAAACTATGAACAATATTGGGTAAAATATTAAAACCTTCTTTTTGAAGGCATTAATGAACTAACAAGAGAGTAAGGAATCCTCAGGACAGGGACTGAATAAATACAGATACCAGGAGAGTAAACGGTTTGCTGGGGTGATGGAGTTAAGGGGAGGGGAGACTCCGCCACAGCAGGTGAACCTGAATGCTGGTTTTCTGGGCCTCAAGGGCCAGGTGGTGAATAGGAGGCAGGGCTCTGGCCTGCCCAAGTTGAAGAGTCTAGTGGAAGATCCAAGAGACTGCCTCCTCGGAGCAGGGGAATTAAGGGTAAGTTGGAAATAACACACACTCGCACTGCTGCACCGAGGCTTGCAGAGAAAATCCACCACCTCAGATCACTGTTGTGATCAGAGAGAGCAAAGATTGCTGCTGGGAATTGGACCCATGAGCCAATCCTCAAGGGGATCTGCCTGGAATTCACAAAACCTTAAGCTGAGAATTTAATTTAGAGTGATCTCAGTGGAAGCAAATGCCAGTTCTCTCCGGAGGAACCTGCCTTCATTACCGACTTCGAAGAATCCCCACAAATAAAATTCCAAGGAAAATGAGCAGCTCATAGTAAGAAATAACTAAGCACAAAAAGAAACTATATAGCATGAGCAAAATTCACCAAAAACAACAGATGGCAGAAACAGATCTCTAAGGGCTTTAGATAATGGAAGTATCAAAAGTGATATATGAAATGACTATGTATAATATGTCTAAATAAATAAAAGACTGTTTCAAAATATATGCAGAGCACAAGAAATTATAGAGAATGCCAAGCAGATTTGGGGGAAAAAAAAAACCCTCCAAGAAATGAAAACTACAGCAGCCCCCCCCTTATCCAAGGTTTTGCTTTCTGTGGTTTCAGTTACTCGCAGTCAACCATGGTCTGAAAATATTAAATGGAAAATTCCAGAAATAAACAATTCATATGTTTTAGATTGTGTACTGTTCTGAGTAGCGTGATGAAATCATGTGCTGTCCTGCTCCATCCCACCCAGGATGTGAATCTTCCCTTCATCTAGCATACCCACACTGTATACGGTACTTGCCCGTCAGTCACTTAGTAGCCGTCTCAGTTATCAGATCGACTGTCACGGTACTGTAGTGTTTATGTTCAAGTAACTCTTATTTTACTTAATAATGGCCCCAAAAGGCAAGAGAGTGATTGATGCCCGGCAATTCAGATATGCCAACGAGAAGCCATAAAGTGCTTCATTTAAGTGAAAAAGTGAAAGTTTTCAACTTAATAAGGAAAAAAAAATTGTGTGCAGAAGTTCCTAAGATCTATGGTAACTTTTATGCCAGTACAGTCATGTGTTGCTTAATGGCAGGAATACATTCTGAGAAATGCATAGTTAGGCAATTTTGTTATTGTGGGAACATCATAGAGTGTCCTTACGCAAATCTAGATGGTATAGCGTATACAAACCTAGGCTCCATTATAATCTTACGGGACCACTGTCATATATGCGGTCTGTTGTTGACTGAAACGTCGTTATGAAGCACGTCTGTATATTGTTAAAATTGTTCTATTTTATTATTAGTTATTTTTGTTAATCTCTTATGTGCCTAATTTATAAATTAAACTTTATCATAGGTGTGTATGTATAGGAAAAAAAAATAGGATATATAGGGTTTGGTACTATCTGCAGTTTCAGATATCCACTGAGGGTCTTGGAATGTATCCCCTGCAGATAAGGGGGGGACTACTGTACACTAAAGTTGAAAACTTTATGGAGAAGTTTAACAACAGATTAGACCCAGTTGAAGAGGGAATAAGTGAGCTGAAAGCCAGATCTAATGAAATTATCCAGAATGCAGTATAGGGATAAATAGGTAGAAAAAAATGAAATAGTGGTTTAAACACATGGGAGATAGAGTGAGACAGTCTAACATACTTCTAACCAAAGTCTCAGAGGAAAAGACAGAATGGAGGAGCAAAGGCAATATTTGAAGAGACAATGAGAATTTTTCACAACTGATAGAAGATAATAACCCACAGACTTAAAGAAGTCTAAAGAATCTAAAATAAATTGACACCTCGACATGTATTAAGGTCTTAAAAATGACCAGAGAAGAAAACACATGTTAGCTTCAAAGTAGCAATGGTGAGTTTGACAGCTGACTTCATGAAAATGATGGAAGCCAGAAGTCAGTAGAAGGATATCTCGAATAATATCTTCCATATGCTGAGAGAAAAGAACTGTCATCCCAGAATTCTACAGTCAGAGAAAATATCTTCCATGAATGAGTATGAAATAAAGACATTCTCAAACAAGTAAAAACAGTTGTTTGCCACCAGCAGACTCTCACTAAAGCAAGTTCTAAAGAAAATAATTCAGGCAGAAAGAAAGTGATCCCAGATGTAAGGTCTGAGATGTAAGAAGAAATGAAGAGCACAGAATAAAACAATTAAAATATCTTATAGGGTCTAAAAAGAAAAACATAACCAAAATCAAAATACATGACAACAATAACATACAGGGGAGTGAATGCAGTTAAAATATTCTAAGATCTTTGTGTTATACAGGAAACAAAGATATGAATTTTAGACCTTGATAAACTAAGCATGCATTTTCTAATTATTACATAACATACCAAAAAATAAAAAATAAAAGTAGGTGGTGTTTTTTATTTTTATCTCCCAACTAGTAATGAGGGAAAAATGGAATAAGAAAAAAATACCCAATCAATCCAAAAGAAGGAAAGAAACGAGAGATACAGAAACAGAACAGATGGGGCAAATTGCACAAAATAAGATGGACGATACAAACCTAAACATATCATGCATTATAATAAACGTAAATGGAGTAAATGCCCAGTTAAAAGACAAAGACTACTATCTTGAACAAAAAAAAATCTAACTAAATGCTATTTACAAGTGCTATTTCTAAGACATAAGAATATAGAAAAGTTAGAAGTAAAAGGATAGAAAAAGATATACCAAGCAAATTCTAACAAAAAGGGAAAAGATCTAAGTTTTCCATGTTACAGGGATGTAATAGAAAGCTCTCTAGCACGCAGTTGGGAGATTTGGGGACAACTCTCAGCTTTGTTCAGGTTAACTAGCCTTGTGACTTAGGAAAAGCTGCTTCCCACTCTGGGCCTGTATTTCTCATTTGTAATAGGAGACTAGACTATACAACTGCGAACATTTTGTGGGTGCAGACAGATACAGGTAAGAACTTGAAGGAAAGGACTAAAGTAGTAGTTCTCAACCAGTGGGGGCTATGGGACATGGCAGGATCAACTGGGGAGATTCTTCAAAAGGCAGATCATCTCTCGTCCATACACATACTCCTTGGATATCAGAATCTAGAGGGATTCTGGTGTGTGTATAAAAACACTCTTTTCAATTGATTCTGATATTGCCACCTACCTCCTCCCTTATCCTAAGACACTGAGAATCCCTAGACAGGAAAGAAAAAGCACTGGCATTAAGAATTGAGAATGCTAGTTCTCAGTGCTACTTGACCCCAATGGGGCCAGTGGAAGGGAAAGAGAGAACTGTGGCAATGTCACTGTTGAGGGATCCCAATAACTGGAGAACGTTGTGACATGAGGTTCCATTGGCAGGAGAAGCTCCCAGGCCCTAGAACTTCCCTACAGCTTCCAGGGACCCCAGTAAGACTCTGGATATCATGGTATTATTTGGAGGCATCCTTGACCCCTCCCTCATGCTCATGAGAGAAATCCTAAATAAGTTAAGAGAGACAAATTTGTTCCATTTCATAGTCTTGGTTCTGTGTCCTGTGGGGAAGGATAAGGAGGCACAGATGGCCCCTGGGCACAACTCCAAACTCACCCACATCCTGCTCATGTCACTCAGTTCGTTTTTGTATCTCAGAGAGTCCTTCAGGACCTGGAGAGGGAAGAGAACAGCCTATGATAAGAGAAGGAGAGGAGATGGAATATGGTACAAGATGGTCTTGTGGTGGGGAGGAGAGGCTGACAGAGAGAGACAAACCCGCCTCTAACTGGCAACCAAAAGGCCAGGAGAAGGGGGCAGATGCCACTCCCAGTGCAGGAGCAGACGGCGGCCTCTGTAGCCCAGGCAGTCGTACCTTCCCCACACGGGTCCCTGACTTGCTAGCCATCCCCTGCAGCCCCAGGAACTCACATTTGGGTGTCCATCTCGGAGGAGTTTGTGGAACACGTGGCAGAACTTCCAGCAGAGTACAGCGTTGCTAGAGAGGGGCAGCCGGTTGACAACAGACCAAAAGGTCTGCGCCCCTTTCTCATGGTGGGTGCCCAGGATGCACGGTGATGGAGGGTCATGGAAAACAAAGGCACTGGTGCTGCCCCAGGCAGCCAATCCCTGGGATGGAGCCTGCAACAGGCCACTGCGGAGGGCCGTGCCATTGTTCAGGGCACAGGGCACTACCCAGGACCAGGCACTGCTTATAACTGAGACACCACAGATCTGTATATTTATCCTGGCATTTTTTGGCAGATGGCAATAAAGTGTCTCATTTTAATAAAATCCATTTTATTAGACAATTTCCCCAGAGATGGCAATGTCTTTTGGGAGGGATGTCTTTTTCTAATTTGCACAAGAGCTCTCTAGGTCAGCACTGGTCCTGATTTGCCTTTAGTGGGAAGATGCTTTGGTTGCAACAAGGGCTTTGCCGCAGGCAGACAGACTCTGTCCTTCCTCTGGGTATGCTGAGTATGTGATGGGGCCTTTGGGGCAATAAATACAGCTAACATTTTAACAACAACAGTTTCTGAAAGTTCTTTCCTATCCATTATTCAAAAGTGAGGGCATGCTTCAACTCTTCATCAAGTGCCCTGGCCCCTGCTGGGGACCCCACTCCCTGGCCTACTCACGCTCTTGGCTCCACCTGACTCCTCTCCATTTGGGTACTCTGCTCTTGCCCTGAAAGCAGCAGTCTTTAAAATATCATTTCCTAAAACTTAAAATGACTCTTACACCCCACCTCTTCTATAAACCTGCCTGGCCTCGTTCAGGGGTGCCTTCATCTCCCAAAGATCTTGAATTCCCTGTATGTGGAATCTTGGGGCCGCTTCTTCCTGAGATCCAATCACAAACACACCCACCAGCCACGGACCGCCTGCCATGGTTTGCATGCAATAAATGTCCACTAGCCTCTCGTGATTTTAAGTTAGCACTCCAGACCTCTGTAATTAGTGAGCCCTTTTTGGGGTGAGTAGAGAATGTCCAGTTTTGATTGTTTGCTTAAACAGGCTTCACACACCCCGTAACTGGGCACCCATCAACCCCAAAGATAGCTCTTTCCCTGGAACTTTCGGCTCCTTTATCAAGGCTCAGGTAAGGAGCACAGTGCCATTTAGGACAGAAAGACCTACCTTGGGTCAGAAACTATATGACTCATACGGCATGCATGTTGTTTTGCTTCTGAGCTGGAAGGTCATATAAAGTTCCTTCCCTAGCCTGAAATCTGCATTTTGAGAGGGGGGCTTGAACACAGACTTTTGGGTTTGGAAGCTGAAATCAGCATTTGGTCTTGGAGCGATTTCTGAAATAACTTACGGTTTTACCTAAAGCACAGCCCCCACGGACAAGGAAGCCAAGGGGAGAGATGGGCAGCCGCCTACGCTCTCCTGCGCCGACAGCTCAGGCTGACCGTGGGTACCTTACCCGAGAGTGGTCTGCCGAAACAGAAGCCAGCGCAGGTGCAGAGCCAGCCAGGCACCCGACTTGGAAAAAGGCAAGAAGACCTTTCTGCCCTTCTTTGATTTTATAAGCATTTTTACTCACCAATTAAGTGTCAGGCACTGCAAAAGATGCTCAGGGATATAAAGAAAACTACGACTCAGTCCCCAGCTCTCCAGGAGCAAATACTATGGTGGGAGCGGCTGACCTATTCCCATTAGACAGCCGGGATGAGTGACGGGCTGAACAGCATTTCTGAAGTCAGACTTCCAAATGCTCCTTCAGGTGGCATCAAGCGAGGGCCGCCGATGCTCTTTAAAAGAATTGATCAAGAATAAATGTTTTGTGATATCTTTAACTAGGCTTTAGAAACCCTACTGTATGGAGTTGATCTTTTCAACGTTTATCCACCACTTAGAAATTGTGAATCAGAGACGCACAGAATGTTGGAGCTGGAACGTTAGATCTCTGAAATCTTCTTCGGCCAACTCTTTCATTTGACGGACAAGGGAACTAAGGCTCACTGAGGCCCCACTGGGCCCACTCAAGGTCCAGAGTGAGCCAGAGAGCTCCAGAAGCGGGATTCTGGAACCCCCCAGAAGCATCCCTTCCACCGCCCCAGGCAGCCTCCCCGGAGGGTGTGACACAGCCCTGCAGCTGAAGGCCTGGTCCCCTCCGTGCCAATCCCCGACCCAGAGGAGCACACTGGCCCATCACAACTGTCTCTCTCTCACTTCATATCTTGCATCAAACTGATCAGTAGTCTCAGCACACAGGTGTCTGGACTGGGTAATTCCCTCTGAGAAAATCAATTGGGCCACTTATAATGAAGGTTTTTCTTGGTTTGTTTTTAATTACGGTAAAGGCACCAAACGTGAGGCAGTAAAGCGCCTGTCTGGGAATAGAAGGGCAAGGTCCAGCTAGGCTCACTGTTGGGCCAGGCTTCTGGGGTACCCAGGAGAGGTTCTATAGCCCCCATCCCACAGCAAAGCCCTAATTTCAACCAAACTGCTTTCCCTCTGGTGAAGAGCAGTACACGCTGACAGCAACATTTCCTGGGGGCCTGCCACGTTCTGGGCATCTAACCTGGAGGGTCTCCTCCAGGGGCTGAGGTGGGATGGCCTCAGGAGAGCTGTTCTGGCCTGACTGGACGGGCTGTGGCAGAGCCATCACGAGGAGCCCGGGGAAGGAGGAGCTGCCCATCCCAGACAGAAGCGCGGCCACCACCTGCCCTAGAGGGTGCCCTGCTCCGGCCGGCACACACAGAGACAAAGGCTCAGCCCTGCTGCCAGCCTCTCCTTCGGCCTTTGGGGATTAAGCCCTCCAGCTCCTGGACTCTATACCTCAAGGCAGATCCCAAGGGATCCACCAGCGAGTGGGGCCTCACTTCCCTCCACCCGTGATGGTGGTCACCCAGGACCTCTGCCAACTCAACGTGGTGGGCTTGGTGCAAACTTTCAAGTACCCAGTTCCCCAATCCACCTTGAGGTCCCTGTCTTCTTCCCTTCTGGCTTAGGGTGAACCCCTGTATCAGCTGAAGGCCAACCACTGCAGCTGAGACCTCTGTTTTGCTTTCATGCTCAGAAAAGGGGAGATGATCAGGTCCCCAAGGGGGTGGTCCGTGTAGGGCAAAGTGCAGGGCCTGGAGCGCTTTGATGCAAGTTAAAATCTCTCCTGTGCCCCGAGGAAATATCTCAAAAGGAAGTAACTTCAAAGGACTTCGCAGTTCTGCAAAGGTGAAGTCCTAGGAGAGGAGTGAGGTCGTTGGCAAGTAGCAAAGGACGGGGCTGGATGTCCCCTGGTGCCTTCCACCCTGCCCGGCTGTGGTCTGAGGCCAGCTGCTGCCAACCCACGCTGCTCGAAGCCCGCGGGGCCTGGCCTCTGGGGGCCCCCCCGCAGCTGAGCAAGGACACCTCGCCCTGACCTCAGCCCCATGGTCTGAGCCCCTCAGGGTCTGTCTTCCAAGCAACATCCAAAAGGATATTTCTGGCGTGTTTTTCCTTTACAGCCACTTCCTGCGTATTAATGGCCTTATTGATGCTGACAGTCTGAAAAACAAGAGCGGGGAGAGAGGAGGAGGAGGAGATGAATAAGCTTCTGAGAGGGACTAAGACCCTCCCAAACGCCCCACCCCCTTCTCTCCCTCCAATGACTCCTCTCTGGCTCTCCACTCTCCCAAGACCCCTCTGCCCCACTGTCCCTATGCAGGGCCCCCAGCGGGGGGCAGAGGTGGGCAGCACTTCCAGGCCAGCTGGCCCAGGCTGTGCTAAGGCAGCGGGCTTTGCTGCCTGGCATTGGCTGTGCCCAGCTGCTGTGCCTGCCTGCCACTCATTCACTTGGCACAACAACACGGCAATTAAAGCCTGCACAAAGGGATGCTTTTCATCCCGCAGGGAAACATTATTTCTCCGGGAGCAGGAGGAGGAGGCGCTGAGATGAGGCAGCGACTGTGGCCCCAAGACCATCCAGCCGCCCACTATTCCGCAGAGCCTTCCCTGCCCAGGTGGGACCCGGTCACTCACGTCTTGTTTCCCACTCCTGGACACTTTCCAACTCTTAACCAAATTCCCTTTAATTTCCTTACTTACATCAAAGGGCATTAAAAATATGCACCCCTTTCCAGTGGTTTTTAAACATATCTCTTTTCAATTTAGCAAAGCATGTATACACGTAAATATAACTTACACAAATACACACACGGGATCATAGCATGGAGGCTGCCTTTTTTAAGTACAGCTTCTCCCTTTTTCTGTTTTCTTTTGCTTCCCTTCCACAGACGTCATCTACCCCAACCCATGTTAACAACCTGTTTTGCACCCTACACACACACACACAAACACACACACAAAACCTACACACTGAAGGGGTTAATTTTGCCACTGTTCTGCAAAAAACGGGACTGTCATGTACAGAATTTTCTACATCTTGCCTTTCTCACTTGAAAATATCTCATGAAAAATTCTCCGAGTGAACTAGTAAGACTCTAGTTCATTCTTTAAAAAGACAACATAAAATTCCACAGTGTGCGTGGGTGGTGATTTATACAAGCATTTCCGTGTTGGTAGGCAATCAATTTATTTCCAGTTTTTTTTTAACCACTGTAAACTATTTTAGTAAACACTCTTATACAAATATCCTTAGTATTGGATGCTTTTACTTCCAAGGGATAGATTCCTAGGAGTGAGATTACCAGGTCAAAGTTTCTTTTTTCTTAACTTTTCATCATGGAAAAGTCCACACACACACACACACACACACACACACACACACACACACACGAAGATCAGCCTAATAAGCTTGCACGCAGTCAGTCCCCAGCGGCACTCGCTGTGAACTTGCAGCCAGCACGCTTCCTTATGGACGAGGGGTTGCAAGCATTTTCTGTAAAGAGCCAGTTAATAAATATTTTAGGCTCTGCAGGCCAGCCACATGGCGTCCATCACAACTATTCGACTCTGCTGCTGTAGCAGAAAAGCAGCCTAACTGATACTAAAGGAGTATGTAACCTAACGAGTGTGGCTGTGTTCCCACAAAACTATTTACAAAACCAGGTGGTGGTCTGGATCTGGCCTGCACCCAGCGTGCTGAGCCCTGCTCGATATCATCGGCCACTGACCCTTGTACTCCCTGGATTATTCTGAAGTAAATCCCAGGTATTGTATCATTTTACCAGCAAATAATTCAGTATGAACTTAAAGGGAAAAAAACAGACTTTTAAAAATTAACCATAATGCTATGATCACACCTAAAATTTTCAGAATAATTCCTTAAAATTCTCAAATGGTTAGTTGGCATTCACATTTTGTCAAAAAAACACCTTTCTTGCAGTTGTTCTAATCCGGATCCAAATGGGGTTGCCATCTTGCCTTTTAAAAAGGCTCTACCAGTTCACATTTCCACTGACAATGTACAGAGGCATTCCCACCGCCAACAGGGGTTATCACTTCTCATTTTTGCTGGTCTGTGTAGTGACATTTTTCTTCTTGTCATTTCTGCTGGTGATGGGTGTAGTGACATTTCATCATGATTTTAATCTGCATTTCCCTGACTGCTAGTGAGTTCTGAGTATTTTCTTACATGTTCTCAGGGTTGTTGACTGTCTTACATAGTTAAGTACGGCCACCTCACCTTTTATAAAGAGCTTTGACGCTTACCTAAGGTTTCTCCTGCCCATGGATTATACTTGGAGACTCCTAGGTTTTCTTCTAAGTGTTTGTTTGTTTTTTACATTTGAGTCTTTATCTGGAAAAAACACATACATACATATATGTATATGTACATATAGTATAAAATACGTTATGTTATTTCTAGGCTTTACCAAGATATGTTCTTTGGTGTCTGGTTTATATAACTTTTGGGTGTATTCTTTAAGTCCACTTTTCCATGTACTTTTTTCTCCCTACCAGACTCAACTCTTGAACAACATAAGCTCTCTTACGGTTGAATTATGTCTCCCCCAAAATGATACGTTCAAGTCCAAATCCCCCAGGACCTGTGAAAGGGGTCTTATTTTGAAACAGGGTCTTTGCAGATGTAATTAGTAAAGATGAGGTCATAATGGATTACCGTGGGTCCTAAATCCAATGACTGGTGTCCTCATAAGAAGGTCATGTGAAGACACAGGGACACAGAGACACACAGGGAGAAGACGGCCATGTGAAGACAGAGGCAGAGATTAGAGTTAACGTATCTACAAGCCAAGGAACACCAAGAAGTGCTGGGAGCCAACAGAAGCAAGAAGAGGCCAGGCAGGATTCTTCCCTAGAGCCTTCAGAAGGAGCATGGCCCTGCTCATACCTTGACTTTGGACTTCGAGCCTCTAGAACTGTGAGAGAACAAACTTCTGTTGGTTTAAGCCACCTAATTTGTCAGGGCAGCCCCAGGAGGCTAACACAGGGTCCTTTACCCATTGGAGGTAAGACCAGTCAAGAAAGAATCTCATCTAAAAGATGCTGCAGGAAAGAAGTAACTAGTTTATTCCCCCACATTTCCCAGCGGAGCAGCACGTGTGTCCTAGGGAGGCCCAGGGCCCGCTTCCTCGGAACAAGTCCTCGCTCGGACCTTGTCTCCCAGCCTCCGCTTCCAGGCCCGTCTCAGGCCATCCTCCTTCCCTCAGACTTCTTGAGTTACAGCGGTTTACACTGTCTCCAGGACAATGAAGTGATCCTGACTGCAGACGGAGCTCTGGGCAAAGTCACCATGTCTGCTGAGCCCTGAAAAGTTGGCTGCATTCCGTAAGGAGTCATAAGGGACATAAACATGTAAGTGACAACAAGAGACCCAGATCCGGTGAGGTGCTGAACTGGATGTGGTCAGGTTCCAGGGGGTTTGGCAGAGACAATAGTAGTATGGGCTGTGAGGTAGGGGAAACCCGTGTTGGCCGAAAACGCTAGAAATGCTAGGCCCCGTCAGGACCTCGAGGGAGGATCCATGAAGAGTGGGATTTAGATTTATTCCACAAATATTTGTTTATACTGACTGACCAATTGCCCAAGGTTGTGGTCATTATGAGTCTTGCTTGCAAAAAACCCCCACACCACCTTAAAATTCCCTTAAGTAACATAAAATAAAATACCATGAGTTTGTAACTATAGATCCTGCACCTGTGAGTTGGCTCAAAATTGGAAATGTTCTGTGCTCTGAATGTTGAAAGGAGGGAGAGGGCCGGCCCTGTGGCTTGGTGGTTAAGTGCGGGCGCTGCGATGCTGGCGGCCCGGGTTCGGATCCCGGGTGCGCATCGAGGCACCACTTCTCTGTCCATCCTGAGGCCGAGTCCCACATACAGCAACTAGAAGGGTGTGCAGCTGCGACATACAACTATCTACTGGGGCTTTGGGGGCAAAAAAATAAATAAAAAAAATCTTTAAAAAAAAAAAAAAGAAAGGAGGGAGAAATCACTGGAAACTTCGATGCTGCCCAGGGAAGACTTCTCAGAGGAAGAAAGGGGCAACGTGTCCCAAGTGCTGTCCCTGCAATTTACCTACTTCTCCCATTTACACTTCCTACAACCTCGGGGCACTTACGACTATTGTACAGACAGGCTGAGCAACTTGTCCAAGGTCATACTATTTGGTTCCAACCCTGGTTGGCAGGATCCTCAAGCCCAGCCCCAAACCACTGTGACAGCTCTGGACTGTGGAGGGGCTTACAGGGGGCGGGGTCTAGGTCAGGGTCAGGGAGCACAGGCCACCCAGGCGGAGGAAGGCACCAGAGTGGAAAGGCCTGGAGCATACAGGCTGGTGCAGCTACACGGAGGGAAGGGAGGAGTGGCGATGAAGGCAGAAAGGGAGATGGCGCTGGGTGAGCGAGGCCAGTGGCCGGAAGGGACAGAAGCAGCTGGCAGAAGACTGGCCAGCAGCAGCGTGAGAGCTGCAGTAGAGGATGACGGAGCCCACAAGTAGGGAGTTGACGGAGGGATCTATTAATTGCAGAGAAGTGTAGGAATAAAGGCCTCAACCAAAATGGTGAAGCACGAGTTGGGAACGAACCCAACATGAAGTGGGCTCTAAAATGAATGCCAAGAGCAACAGCCAGCAGGAGCTCCCGGCCACGGGGACACAGCAGGTGGAAGTATCCAAGATGCTCAGAGGTTCTGAACCTCGACCGGGGGGAGAACAGAGGCAGGGTGTTGCAGGCGGAGGGGACACTGTAAGCAACGGATGAGGTCAGGAGGGTTTTGGGTGAGAAAGAGCCATTTTTAAAAGAATGAGGAAGTGAACTAGCAGTAGCAGTGGTTATAATCAAGATAATAGCAGCTAATGACTGCTTACTACCAGGCCCTTTGCTAATAAATAAGCATTTTGCATGAAGTATCTCATTAAAACCATATAACTCCACATCCTACAAGTAAGTGAGTATTAGTATTCATCATCTCCATTTGACAGACGAGGAAACCAAGGCTTCGGAAGGCTACGTCCATTGCCCAAGGCCAGTCCCAGCAAGTGTGGAACCGGGACTCAGACTCGGCACTGTGGCTCCATTGCTCAGGCTCTGAGTCACAATCCCCGTACTTAGACGTGGCCCGCATGACAGAGACACAAATCCAAACCATTTCCACAGACTGCAAAAATGGGCTAAACTTCACAAGATGCAATCCCACAGGTATAAAGGAAATTGCCTATATTTAGATCTAACTCACCAGCACAGCGGAAATATGACTCAAAGCAGCATCTATGAAAATAATTCAGGTGTTTTCTTTGGCTGCTAACTTAATCTAAGCAACACTTTGATGTGATTGATCAACACACAAGTCTGAGCTCTGGATGTATTATAAGGAGTATATTGTTCAGAATGAGGGAGGGGATGGTTCCAAATCACTATGCAGATCAATTCAGGCATAAAACACTGTTCAGTTTTAGGCTTTATACATTATGAGGGAAACTGACAAACTAGACCACTTCTAAAAGAGAGTGACCTGGATTGGGATGGACCTGAGACCTGAAAAAAACTCACAGGAATATCAATATTCTGAAGGGTGGTCATGTGGAAGGAGGAATAACTCCAGATGATCAAACCTAGACCAATGGGTAGATGTACAAGGAGGCACTTTCTGGATAAACTTAAAGCTGTCTCATGAAAGAGAGAATTCCCCATTTTTAGAAGCATATAGGCAGAGGGGAGGCAACCTCTCCTCAGGGTTATCGTGAAAAAGACTGATAGGCTCAGGCTGCATTAGATGATTTTTAGGTTCCTTCCCATTTTTAGACTCTGCAAAGGCCCTTCAGATGATAGAGGGCTTTGGATATCAGGGCAGGAAATTGTTTCCTGATGGATACTGGGGATCCACACAGAAGGTTCTTGAGCAGGAGAGGGACCTGATACAAACACCCCTCCATCCTCCTGAGTTTGAGGAATTACCTCTTCAGTGCCCCGACTAAGGAAAGTGGGGAACAACCTTTATGTGAACATTCAGAGTCACAGCCCCCACACGAGTCCAGCACACTAACAAAGGGCCTGGCCTAGCACTGGGCTTTGGAACAAAGTTTCTGCCCAAACCAACAGCTACGAGACCTCCACAGGCCCTGCCCACCCTTGTCAGGACTGCCCTGGACCTTCTCTCGTAGTTCTCGCAGGTGCACAGCAGCCCCCACTCACTGCAGCCAACACACCCAAGTTCTCCAACCAACACTTCCCCAGCAGAAGTGCCTGAGAGGCAGGGTCCGGCCCAGGGTGGCAGGCCCGCTGCTCGGTTTCCGAGCCAAGACATTTCATCCTCAGAGGCGAGGCTGAGCCCAGCATTCTGGGCTCTGAATGCAGGCGGTGGTCCTCCAGGGCCCTCGGCACATCAGGCTCCGGGACGTTTCCAGGGCAGAAGTTCCCGGCTATGACAGTTTCCTGGGCTTATGTAACACTTTGTGCCTGGAATGCCATCCAGCGTCACCCGCTCCTCCACTGCCTTCTGCATTCCACATCCCGCCCCACTCTCCCGGCACAGACCAAACTTCACCTGCCTTTAGAATTGCCAGACCACTCTGGCCAGTCATTTCTTCTTATCTTTTTTCTTTTTGAATTCCTATTTGTCTTCAAGCGTTTGACGCTTAGTATGTTATATTGTCTTACCTCCCCATCATGATTAAAATCCTGGGGCAAGGACCCTGCCATCTCCCCTGGCGGCCCACGGTTGCTAAGGCAGGGCAGGGAATCTTAATAAATCATTAAATCATTAAGGGCTGATGGTTTCCCGGTGCTCCTCCCTCTGAAGAGGACCAGGTACGTGATTCATGGTCTCTTGAGAAAATCTACTTGCTTGCCTCCCCTCCCCAGACTCTCTCTGAAGGAAATCACTGGGTTCTGAACCGGGCAATGCCTGGGGGCCCTCCCCGGGCAGACGGCAGGAAGTTCAGGGCTCAGTTTCTCACCTCCAGTCTAGGCTGGAGAACATCCTCTGAGAACAGGCTATTCTCCAGATTCCTCTGGAGTCCCACGGGACCTAAGGCCAGGCAGCGTCCCACTGAAAGGGCAGCACTGTACACCACATCCTGACCCAGCAGGCCCTCGTGCCCCCAGCTGGTTCCGGAGAGCCAATTACCAACAGGCACCACAGGAAGGGCGGCTTTCTCAGCCTCTCTTCCTCCCCCTCCCGGTCCTCTGATCCCTCAGGACAGCCTCAGCCAGGCTGCAGCCAATGGAAAACCCTCAGCCTTGCTTCTGCGGGGAGCAGGGCCGGGGCTCGGCCTGCAGGGGCCAGCTGGGCACTGTCCGGTCATGCACGCAGCTCTTGGCCGGGGCCCTGCACTTGGGCTGCCAAGGCCGGGCTGGCTGGCAAAGGTTCCATGGCAGGGGCAGGCACAGAGGAGGTGCCTGGGTGGGGGTGGCAGGTCCTGATGCAAGGGACTGGAGGGCCCACCGCCCAGGCCAAGAGGAGGAAAATGTGAGCCCAGGCAGGGCAGAAGGAGAAAGCAAGATAGAAGGGAGACAGAGAAAAGAAATGAAGAGTACATGGCAGGACGGAGGCATATGCTCAGCAAAGGCATAGGTGGCCACCACCAATGGCCTCGGCGATGACTGCCCCCCTTGGGGGCTGAAGGCTGGGAACTGGCGACGCCTTATGGATGAGAGGGTGCTCCCATTAACACCTGCGACTTAATGTAGGCTTCACCCTTCTCCCACCCCAGCCTGCATTCCTGCAATGGCTTCCAGAGTCCATGAGCCAAGCTCAGCCAACACAGGCTGAAAGAATCTTCTTCCCAAGTGCCTGATCCTGAGAGGCAGAGCAGGAGGGATCCTCTGGGCCGTCCACCCCACCCGGGGAGGAACAAGGCTGGCGGTGGGGGACGGTGGGGTGAGATACCAGGAGAGACGGAAGGCAGAAAGCTGCTGTGCATCACAGTGAAGGTGGGGACAGCTCGAGTTCACAGCTGGGACCTTGAGCCTGAGCGAGGAAGACAGAGTTCAGAACCACGCCCAGATCCCAGGAGCCTGGGGGAGGGATGAGCGAGGCACAGAAGGCTGAACACAGCCCTCCGCTGCCAGGTGCCTTCAGCACTGAGCGAGACTGCTCTGGTCTCGGCTGTGATACTTGGAAGCTGGCGTCACGCCTTTTTAACTCTTCTCTTGATCAGCAATAATAATAGAGTAGTCGTCGTTCTTGTCACCAGATTAGTAGGTAGCAACAGCAGCAGAGCCTCTACCAGGCACTGCACTCGGGGATTTGCTTCTGATGCTCCCTTTGGCCCTGGATGGCAGGGAGTCTGACCCCCTATTTTCCAAGTCAAGGTGCCCGAAGCAGCACAGGCCGCAGCAGGTGGAGGCAAGATGCAAACCCAGGTCCTCCTCTCCTCGCCATGCGGCAGCACAGCGGCTCCCTGTGGTCCGGCACACGGTCAGCGCTGCCCACTGTCGGCCCTGCTTCCTAGCCGGTGGCTAGGGCTGCTCCCTTAGTTTCTCTGCTGGCTCGTCCCCAGATCTCTACCCATATTCACTCCTTAGTGATGTCAACCGGGCCCACGGCTTTGAACTCTTAACTTCTGCCAGCACGCCCACCCACTCACCTAACTATTCCTCTCCCAAGCTCCCTGGAAGTCATCCTTCATGCTGCCTTTGCCTCAGGCTCCCATGCAACCCAAGTAATGCTGTCCTTCCACCCCCTAAATCCCTCCGCTTCTCTCCATCTCCTCTGCCTCCACCCAAGCCCAAACCACTACTATGTCCCCACTGGACCACTGAAATAGCCTCCCAAGTAGATTGGCCCTCTCCAAGCTGCTCTCCAACCAGCAGCCAGAGTGACCTCAATAAACCAAGCATGAGATGCCGCTGCCCTGCACAGAGCCCTTCACTACACGTGGAACGAAGGTTGCACTCCCATGCAGCTGACAAGGCCATGCATGGGCATCAACCCCCATTCTCTTCTCTACTCATCATGCCCCAACCACACTGGCTGCCTCTTTGTTCCTCAAACATTTTTAACTCTTTCTGTCTCTGATGCTCCTCATGCCTGCAATGGTTTTCCCACCATTCTTTGCAAGGCGGGATTTTCCTCCTTCTTCAGGCTGTTCAAATACCACCACCTCTGAGGCAGCCTCTCTAATCTGAAGCATCTCCCCACCCTTGCCCTGCGACATCTCCTTATCAGGCTCACAGCCATCCTGGTTACTTCCTGCAGAGGCCCTTATCACAACCTGAAGTTCCCTTGTTTGTTTTTGTGCTTGTTGTCGGTCTCTCCCCACCAGTGAGCTCCGTGAGGGCAGGGCCTGTGTTCCTGCTGTTCCCCCAGTGTGCACACACTGTGCCTGGCACGCAGACGGGCTGATGGAGGAAGAAGGCCTGCTCTGCTTCAGTCCTCTCCAGCAGACGTCCTCAGCAGCACTTGAGACCTCGTTTGCTCCACTCTCCTGTCTAGAATGCTCCATCTTCTCCTTCCCCCAGTCACATTTCTTTCTCTCCAAGTAAAAATCTTGCTGATGTTGAAGTATAAGCTGCCCTAACTAATGACGTCCAGCTATTCTTGCTTACCTTCCTCTGGGACTGTACTTAGCGAGGCTCCACAGAGCTAAACATTTTGACTCATTTCCATGTTTTTATAAAAGGTATTTGCTATGGACTGAATTGGTTGACCCCTCAATTCATCTGCTGAAGACCTAACCCCCAATGTGATGGTGTTTGGAGGTGGGGCCTTTGGGAGATCATTAAGTTTAGATGAGGTCACAAGGATGGGGCCCTCATGATGGGATTAGTGCCCTATAAAAAGAGGCCCCAGAGCACTCTCTCCATCATGTGAGGGAGGACACAAGGAGAAAGCGGCCATCTGCAGGCCAGGAACAGAGCCCTCACTGGGGAACTGAATCAGCCAGCTCCTTGATCCCGGACTTCCCAGCCTCCAAAACTGTGAGAAGTAAATTCCTATTAGTTGAGCCACCCAGTCTATGGTATTTTGTTCTAGTAGCCCACGCTGACTAAGACAGTATTTTTTTTTCTTTTTAGTACTTTGTGTACCTTATGTGCTTCATAAGCTGGGGACTACTGCAATCAGGGTCACATCTTCCCCTTCTCTCCCAGTCGAAAGCCCCCAACCATTCTCTGGCTTCTGGAGAGGTGGTGAGTAACTGAAGTGTCTGGGGCACACAGATTTCAAAGGGTTTAGCAAAAAGAAAGGTGCTACTCTGCAGTTGGATAATCTGGAAGGGAAGACGGAGTGAGGAAGTTGAGAATATTAAAAAATGTCAACCACTTCTGCAATGGACGAGGTGTACGGACCCGTGCTGGGAGGAGGGCGGCCAGGACGGTGAAGCACCCGGAAGAGCTGAAGAGCCCAGAGTGTTCACAGTGGGAACCACTGGGGGAAGCAGCCCAAGTGCCCACCCTCGGAGGACGGTAAATAAGACGTGGTCTGCCCAGGCAGCGGGACGGGATTCAGCCTCAAGAGGACATCCAACACGTGCTACAACACGGATGAAGCTTGGGGACACGATGCTCTGTGAAACAAGCCAGTCACAAAAGGACAGATACTGTTCGATTCCACTGTATGAGGTCCATAGAACAGTCAAATTCAGAGACAGAGGGAGAACGGTGGTACCAGGGGCGGGGGTGGGGGTGGGGTGCGAGGGAGAGTTATTGTTTAATACATACAGAGTTTCAATTTGAGAAGACGAAAAAGTTCTGGAGAGGGATGGTGGTGATGGTTACACAGCAATGTGAATGTACTTAATGCCACTGAACCATACACTTAAAAGTGGTTATGGTAAATTTTATAGTATATGTATTTTACTACAATAAAAGCACACACCCACACACACAAATTTGTGAGGAATTGATGCATGCTGCAACATGGGTGGACCTCAAAAACATTATGCTAAGTGAAAGAAGCCAGACACAAAATGTTACATGTTGTATGATTCCATTTATAGGAAATATCCAGAACAGGCAAATTCACAGAGACAGAAAGCAGACTGCTGTTTGCCAGATTCTGGTAGGAGCACGGAATGGGGAGTGACTGTTAATGGAGATGGGGTTTCCTTTTGGGGTGATGAAAATGTTCTGAAACCAGATAGTTGTGATAGTTGCACAACATTGTGAATGGATTAAATGCTACTGAATTATACACTTCAAATTGGTTAAGATGGTAAATTTAATGTTATATGTACAATAATTTTTTTAAAAGCGTGTAAAACACTGAGGAACTGTGATTTTGAGTGAAGACCCACTACACACAGGGCAGGGCCACCATCTAGACTGTGAGACTGTGCTACACAACTCCACGTGGGCCTCTCACACAGACTGTGACGGATGGTCTGTGCAACTGGACCAGCTCCCCGGGTGCAGGACACCGTTCTAGGTGCTGCTGGAGAGCGCACAGATGAAAGAAAGTGGATCTTGTCGTCTGAGTTAACTGTTTACAGGGAGATAAAGACCGTCCTCTTTCCTCTTTCTGTTCTTCCCTTCCTTCTCCTCTGACCATGCAATTTCAGAAGTACTTTATGAAAAAAGAAGCCGACATGGGTGCAAAAGTTACTTACGCCGATGTCTGTGAGTGGCACAGACTGATGAGCAGTATCAGAAAGCTAAAGCCAAAATGAGATGAGGCTTCCAGAAAATGTGTAGGACACCCAAAAGGGCTATCGTATTACGTGACAAGCAAAGGCCCAAAAAGAGACAGGCACACAGCTTTCAGCTAATAGCGTCAAGTCGATGATAAACTCCTATTTTGCTTTGGTCTTTTCTGTCTGGAGTGATCTTTGAACCAAAAAAGGCAGAAAAAGCATTGAAAGAGAATACCAGGTGAGTTAGGAGATTCTCAGAGCCCCAGGGCTGAGGGAGTTCAGGCTCCTGACTCGGAGGAACAGCAGACAGGGATCAGAAGGCGCGGAGGTGACGCGCACTCTCAGGGGTCGTGACAAGGTTGTAGGGAGGGGAGTGCTACCCGAGGCCAGACATGGTGAGGATAATCGTGATTTACCGGAAGAGAAGAAGGTAAGACTCCACACGTTACCCATGAGAGATTCCCAAAAGGAAAGGTGGCACCGAGCACCAGGAGCCAACATGAGTTCACGGAGGCCAATCATGCGAGACCGACCTCATTGCCTTCCTCAACTCTAGGCCAGTGTTTCAGGAAAACCAAGAGACGTGGCGTGTCTGAACTTCCATCATCAAAGCATTTAACAAAGTCTCTTACAACATCTTGCAGACAAGGATGAGAAAGGACAGGCTACTGTCAGCCAGATCTGGCCTGCAGCCTGTTTATGTATGGCCTGTGAGCTAAGACTGGTTTTTACATTTTTAAAGGGAAGAAGAGGAGGAAGAAGGTGAGGAGAGGGGAGAAGCAACAGCAGCAACAGCTGGCCACAAAGCCAAAAACGTTCACTATCTGAACCTTTGCAGAAAAAGTTTGGTGATCCCTGGGCTAGACAGGGAGGTCCATGAGGGGAGATGTCCGCACGTACAGGTGCTCATTATGGGTTACCGTCACTTCAGGGACAAGGCGTACAGTTACCCCACCTGTGTCACCCCTTCCTGTGTTGACCAGTGAGGCTACACAGAGGGCACAGTGATTGATCTGACTGATGCTGGGAGCAACACCAAATGCATTTGGATGATATTCGTAGAGTATGACCATGGATGAAAACCAATCGGGCGCCGGATCCAAGTGCATGTGGTCGAACAGCAGACTAGGTCAAAGGGTTGAACTATTCCCAGGGAGCTCCTAATACGTTCGTTAACAATATGATGTAGCCACTATAATAAAGTGAGATTTAAGAAGCTAATTTCATTTTGAGCTACATCAACAGAATTATGAGATCTAGAACAAGAGCAAATCCTTGGTTTTGCAGCTTCCAACCTCACTTGGAGTACTGATTCATCCTACCACGTGCCAGAGATTCTGCTGGCACCGAATAACGTGTTCGGCTCTGGGCACCCCATTCTAAGAGGAATATGGATAAAGTGGGCATGTGCGAAGGAGACCAACTAGGATGTTGGACCACAGACGGTGGGGTAAGGGAACAGAAACCAGGGAACATGATGGTGGGGAGGAGTGATGAGGGGGAAAGGGCACAGGGGTCTTCAGATAGCTCAATTCCCAACACCTGTGAAATGGAAGGCCTCAGAGCTAGAATGGGGACCCTTGAGCAAGAATTAAAAGCCAGGTTCTGTATTCATCATCTCCCCAACTGGAAACAATCCCAACGTCCTTCAACTTGGGGACAGATCAACAAACTATTGAGAGCCATACCACGGAAAGCTACTCAGCAATGAAAAGGAATAACTGATTCAAGCCAACAACATGGATGAATCTTACAAGTATTATGTCAAGTGGAAGAAGCCAGACTTAAAAGGCCACATACGACATCACTCCATTTATATGACATTCTGGAGAAGCTGGAACTACAGAAATAAAGAAGCAGACTAGTCATCTTCAGGGCCTACGGTGGGGGAAGGGGTGACTACAAAGGGCCATGAGGAATTTGGGGGTGATGGATTTATCCTAAATCTTGATTGCATGGAGTTCACCTAATTGTAGGTGACTGTCAAAATGTGTAGAGCTGTACACTAACAATGGTGAACTTTCTGTTGTTGTTATGGCCCTCGAGTGGATTCTGACTCCTAGCGACCCGTGGACAGCAGAGCAGAGCCCTGCCCGGTCTCGTTGCTCCATCCCCTCACCTTCCAGTGTGATAGCAGACAGTGCTCCACTACTATTCACAGGGTTTTCATGGCCAATTTTGTCAGAAGTGAGTGGCCAGGTCCTTCTCCCTAGTCTGTGTAGTCTGGAAGCTCCGCTGAAACCTGCCCACCATGGGTGACCCTGCTGGTTATTTGAAATACTGGTGGCACGGCTTCCAGTGTCACAGCCACATGCAGCCACCACAGTATGACAACTGACAGATGGTGGTGTGGTTTCCTGACCGGGAGACAAACTGGGGCCATGGTGGTGAGAGTGCCAAATCGCAACTACTAGACCACTAGGGCTGGCTTGGTGAAGTTTACCATCTGTAAATTATGTCTCAATAAACCTGGCTTTAAAAGTAAAGAAGCCAGGTTCATTGAGAGGTGGGCAAGGAGACTTGGGGAGGTGGGCACTGATGCTTGGTCTGGGCTGGAGGTGTTCAGTCATTGGAGGAGTGTTTATACAAGATGGTTTTTAAAGACTCCCTTGACCCTGTGACCCCATGATTCAGGGACCCCACAATTTGCCTCTTCTCTCTTAAACTTCATTTGTTCAACCAGATTTCGTGTCCGACACTGCTTTAGGTACTGGGGACGCAGCAGTGAACAAAGCAAAGCTCTCATGGGACTTACATTCTAGCGGAGGGAAGCAGACAATCAACAAAACAACAAGTAAATAGAGTATATCAGTAAAAACAAGTATATCAGATGGTGATAAGTGCTCACAGAGAAAAAACGAAGCAAAAAAGGGAACTAAGAGCGGGGGGCAGAACAGCTGCAATTTTATAGGGGATGGTCAGAGATGGCCTCCCCAGTGAGGTCACATTTGAGCAGAGCCCTGAAGGAAGTGAGGGAGGAGCCACGTGGATATTGGGGAACAGCATTTCAGTCAGAGGGAACAGCAAGCCAAAGTCCTGAGGCAAGAGTGTGGTGGGTGTGTTTGAGGAAGAGCAAGAAGTCTCGCAGGGCTGGAGCCAAGTGAGAAGAGGGCAGGAAGCAGACTATGCAGGGCCTTGTAGCTCACCGTAAGAACTTAGAGCAGAGGAGTAACAGGATCTGACTCTTTTCAAGGGATTACTCTGGCCGCTGTATCGACAATAGTAGGAGGAAGCAGGGGCGACAGTGAGGAGACTGTTACAATAATCCGGGCTGGACACGCGATGGACCAGGGTGGTGGTGGTGGAAGGGTGGGAAACAGAGAGCATCTGGACAGATTCTGAAGGTAGCATTGTCAAGATGTGCTGATGGTTTGGATGTGGAGTGTGAAAAGAGAGGAATCAAGGATGGAATCAAGGAACCCGGGCTTTTTGCCTTAGCAACTAAAGGATGAAACTACCATTTATGGAGCAGGGAAAAGTGGCGAGGAGGCAGGTTTCTGGGGGGAGCAGGAATGCGGTTCTGGTGATTAAGACTGAGACGCCAGTGGGACATCCTATTAGATGGACTTCCCTGGAAGGCAGGGAGCAGACCAGGCTGGACACAGAGATTTGAGAGTTCTCAGGTTAGACACAGCCTCAGAGCCATGAGGCTGAATGAGATCACTAGGAAGAGACTCGTTAAAATGTAGAGAAGGGCCAGCCCGGTGCCCTAGTAGTTAAGTTTGCACACTGCTTTGGCGGCCCCGGGGTTTGCAGGTTCGGATCCTGGTCAGCAAGCACCGCTCATCAAGCCATGCTTTGGTGGCATCCCCTATACATAATGGAGGAGGATGGGCACAGATGTTAGCTCAGGGACAATCTTCCTCAGCAAAAGGAGGAAGGCTGGCAAGGGATGTTAGCTCAGGGCTGATCTTCCTCACCAAAAAAAGAATAAATAAATCAAGAAGAGGCCCAGATGGAGCCTGGAACATTCCAACCAAGTCAAGGAGATGAGCAGGAACTGAGGAAGGAGACTGAGAAGCAGCAGCCAGTGAGGCAGGAGGGGAACCGAGGGGGTGGGGTTCCTTCTACCAGTGCAGAAAGTATTTCAGTTTAGAGGGAGCGAGCTGTCAACCGTGTCAGAACTCGCGGAAGGGGCAGGGAGATGAGAGTTAGCCACTGCATATGACAAGGACGGCACTGATGACCTGGCCAGAGCCGCTGCAGGTGAGTGATGGAGGCAGAAGCCTGCGTGGGGAGGTGAAGAGAGGATGGGAGGAGAGGAGAGGGAGACAGGAGACAGTCTGGACAGAATGGCCCTTCCCCACCCCCGCAGGGCCCGGGGCTGAGAGTGGGATCCTGGGATGCATGAACAGCTCCTCATCTCTCCCCTTCCTTCCCTTCAGGCCCTCCCACCATTTAGAATGGCAGCTCTGTGGCTGGTTCTCCTTCCCCAGACAGGGTCAGATAGACGAGGAGTACGGACAGCGCGGAATCTTTTCAGACTTGGGGTGGAGGCGCTGCAAATAACTGAAGATAATAGTGGAGTAACGAATTCCCTTTATGTGAGAAGAAAACTGATGTTTACTCACTGGTCTGAACCCCTGCGAAATCGCAAATAAACGGGAAACAAGTCTTTAAAAAAAAATAGTTCTTGGAGTTATTTTGCCAGAGACAAATACCTATCTTTTCTTCCCTGAAAACCGTCCAGGAAACTTGTAAACCCCTAGAAAGCGCTTTCCCTTTCTACACAACAAGACCCCTCTCCCACCCGCCCCTCGTGCCCAGTCCCAAGGCTCCTCTTATCTGTGAGGGACACGGCGAGAGAGCCAGGCGAGCAGCCCCCTGTGGGAATGCTCCTCCACACACTTTCAAACCTCGGGGAGGCCTCCCACAGCCAGCCCGTCCCCTCGCTGCCGGGCGCCCCTCACACTCTCGTCTGCTCTGCCACCACACTGGCAGAGCCCCAGCTCTGTATCTCCAAAGCTCCCCAGAACTTTTACCACAGGTTCCAAATCAGATCATTTGGCAAGGGAGCGACCGGTTACAGAAAGGGGGATCCTGTCCTGGCCCTCCCGACCTGAGAAGAAGCCAACAAGCTCGGTCTCACCGCCTTTCCTCATTGATCATTATTGCTGCTCAAGAGTCCCCTTCAGCCACGTCATCCTGTCACACCCTTAGCAAAGACCACCACATTACCTGTACTTCTGTCCCCCAACCTAAAAGCCCATGCCCATGTCACCCACGGACATGAAGAGCCCAGCTCTCATGTGGGTCTCAGAGCCATTCCTTTCCCCCGCACACCAGCTGTTACTCCCCGCGAGAGAACTAGGACAAGCCTCAGGGTGGTCACGTAGGCCTTCAGAAGGCCCTGGAAGGTAGGGCATGAGGATTCGATTCTTAGACACTGGATCTCAGGGGAAAAGACAAGCTGGCCTATCCCCCCTGTCCCCCATCTGAGGGGGCCATGCCTTCGGAAAAGCACCCCCTCCCTTACAGTTCTGCCTTCCTGTCACAGAGGAAGCCTCGGTTCTGCTTCCCCAGCAACTGGAACTGCGGTGCCACATTCACAGATGTTGCACCGAGAATTTATCAGGGTCGCTCTTTGGGGAAGTCACTCTGCTAGAAAGGGAGGCGCTGGGCAGGCCCACGAGACGTACCCCGATCACCCAATATGGACCGGCCAGGCTGGAGTGGCCTTTCGCAATGCCCTCGCCTTCCAGAGAGACAGCTGGTCTGCAGAGTTGAAACCCTGCGTTCTCTCTCCCCCAACCACCAGTATTGCCCAACTTCCTCTCCTCCCTCCCCTCCACCACGCCCTCCACACTCTCCACCTCCCCAGATGTCTGACCGTGGTCTTAGTTCTGTGCCTTTTCTTTTAGCAATCCAGAGCAACTCTTCTCTGACTATCTCAAGCCACAGGGGGAGGCGGTGCCTGACTGCCAGCTGGTCCCCGAGCATAGGAACCACCCAGTACCCGCTCTGTGCCTCTTCCAGGGCCCTGTCTCTAAGAGTGTCTCCGTCTGTCAAATGAAGAAGTCAGAAGCCACTTGTCATCTCCAGACAATGCCAAGGCCTGCCACTCCCCCCGCCAAACATCCTTCAGATCTCTCTTTTTCGTTCTATTTCTACAGCAAACACCCCCCCACACACCCATATTACTATATAACTGGCCCTCTACCTCTAGTCTCCACAAATAACCCCAAATAAAGCAGCAGGAAGAAGTCTCCTCAGGAGTCCTCCCCAGGGGAGGTCTACAGTGGCTCCTGATCGTGTGGAATCTCCAACCTGGCGTCAGCAGCGCCCTGAATGCTTCAGCTTCACCGTCTCGCTTCAGGTGGTCTTCACGGAACTGTGACCCAAGTTTCATGAAATGCAGTTTATAAACAAATAGAACCCCATTTACACAACGGGGTGGCTATGCGAAGATATCTTATTTGACTCTAACAAACGATGCTGTAACATTCAACATTCCCAATTTACCTGTTTGGCTCATTCGAACGTGTAAACACCAGGTTTGCTTGAATAATCATGACAGTAGCATTTCTCATTTATTGTCTGGCCCTGCACAGTCTTCAAAGAGCTTTCAAATGCAGTGTTACTGACTCTGAGAAAGTCGTGGGAGGGAGGCAGGGCACCCTTAATGAACAGGCGGGCACAGAGAGGTTGAGCCACACAGCAGGGCTGGCGCCCGCCCTCTCACTCAAACACACACGCCACATTCTACTAGTCAGATGGTTACAACCGAACTCTTAGCCAAAGCCAACTTGTTTACTCAACCTCTGCCCTGACCTCAACTCATCTGTTATCTTAAAGGCAGATTTCTCTCATCTTATAAAAATTTCAACCTACCCTACTGCAGATGTTATAATCTTTTGGTCTGGTGAGAACCCCTAAAAGGAGAAAGTTTTTCAGAAAACCTAGCGTGGGTACCTGACCCACCTCTACACAAGTCAACCTTCTACTATTTTCACAGAAGCAGGTTCTCATCTTGGTTGCTTGCCGACTTTCCACCATGCCCTCTTGATGCACAGGTGTGCTTTCTTGGAGGGACCCACTCTCATCTGAAGGGAAACAGAGACTCGGTGGTGGCCCTGGGAAGCCCACGTTCCCTGCGGGCAGACCCTCTGGAGAGCACCCGAACAAAACTCCATCAGGCAGTGGCCACAGGACCTCGCTCTCCTCTAAGACATCAGCAGGATGGGGGATGTACTGAGAGGGGATATTTCTGAGCCCTGAACGTCAGCCCCAGACAAATGAGAGTGTCCTGTAACAGTCTCTGGCCAAATTCACACCACCCACCTTCCGCAAAGAAGAGGACGCTCGTCCAGCCTCGTCAGTCCTGCAGAGTATAAGCTCAGAAGTGGGAAGGGCAAAGAGCACACCGTTGTCTCTTGGGTCAGTGGTTCTCAAACCTGGCTGTATGTGATATCACCTGAGAACCTAACCCTGCACCTCCAGTACACACCCACAGCCCCCTAACAGACTCCTTTGCTCCACCCCTAGATTGGATTCATTTGGTCTGGGAAGGGGCCACTGCTCATCGCATTCTAATTCTGCTCGTGTTACAGGAGAACATTCTATGACAGTATCTCAGAAAAAACTCATCTAAAGGAAAAGCAGGAATGAAGAGGAGGAAGAATGAGGGCAAAGAAAACAGGCATAATAAAGATGGTGGAAAAATGGAAAATGAAGAGATTTCCTCAGCTCAGACAAGCATACCTTGATTTAAGTAAACATAAATTTTGGGGGGAAATATGAATTGACACTAAGGACAAATTAGGAGATGATTATTCATTTTACAAAAGAACTTGGCATCAGATTTCTTTAAATAGCAATCTCTGCTAGCACATTTAAAATAGGATTCCATTTACAGAAGTGTGATTTATATAAAACCACATCTGTTACATCAAGCACAGAAGAGCAGCTCTCCTCCCACGTAATCTGGCTAACTATAGAACTGGCCCAGTACAGAGAGTCACCTATTTTCTTCCAAAAGACCCAGCCCTGCTCTCTGTCACCCATTTCTATATTTTACCTGATTATGGTTAACAGATTCTTAGAGGCCACCCAAGTCTCTTCTGGACTTCCCTAAACTCAGAGAACAACTGCTCTGAATTCTTTTCACATGCATTCATTCATGCAACACACATTTCTTGAAGGCCTATCATGCCCTGGGCACTCCTCTACCCGCCCTCTCACTCAGGCACACACTCTATATTCTACTGTTTAGGTGGTTATAACTGAACTCTTAGGCAAAGCCAACCTGTTTAGGGAGCCGTAACAAAAAACGACATCTCTGGTCCCGCGGATCTTATATTCTAGTGAGACAGAGTAAACAGATAGATAAAAAGTAGGGGGCGTGAGGTGACGACAGCTGCTATGGAAGAAAAATACGGCGGAGAATGAGGCTGGGGCATACTAGGCTGGTGTTAAAACCTTACACAAGGTCCTCAGGGAAGGCCAGACTAGAAGGTGACAGAGGGACACATTTGAAAGTGATGAGGAAGCCTGGGAGACAGCTGGGGGAAGAGTTCCAGGCAGAGGAGCAGGCAGACCCACCCGGCAGGTACCAGGAAGAGCTCGAGGTTAAATGTGGATGGAGTTGAGAGGTCAGAGGAGGGAGGGGCCGAACCACGAGCGGCCTTGTGGCCACCGTAAGGACTAGCCTCTGTTCTAGGCAAGACACGAGCCACTGGGAGGTTTTGAGCCAAGAGGTGACATGATTGACTCACTTTTTTAGAGGAGCCCTCTGGCTGCTGTGCTGAGGAGAGGCTGCAGGGACAAGCGTGGGAAAGGAAAGGACAATTAAGACACTGCTGCATCAATTCCGGCCAGAGATGATGGTGGCTCAGACCAGGCTGGTAGCAGTGGAGGAGCAGAGATGTGGTCGGATTCGGACACCTCTGAAGGCAGAGCTGACAGGATGTGCTGATGTTTTGGACACGGGGTGAGTGGAAGGAAGGAGTCAAGGACGGCACCGTGATAATTTGCCAGAGCGACTCACAGGACTGAGCTGCCATTAACAAGATGGAGAGACTCATGGAAAGAACAGATTTAGGGCAGGGAATAGGAGCTCATTTTCAGACATGTTACATATGAGATGCCTATCAGATATCACAATGGAGCTCTGAACAAGCATGGGATGTGCGAGTCTGGAACTTGGAAGAGGTTTGAGCTAGACCTCTGTGGCAGTCATCAGCAGAGAGATAGGATTGAAGACCACCAAGAAGTGAGTGCAGATGAGAGGTCTGGGGACACCCAACACTCAAGACAGAGAGAGGGGAGGAAATGAGTAGCGGACACAGAAAAGAAACAGGAGGCAGGAGGCAAACCAGGCGAGTGTGGCATCCTGGGGGCCACACAGAGAAATGTATTTCAACTGAGGGTGAGCAACCGTGTTGAAAGCTGCCGATGGAGCAAGCAGGATGAGAGCTGAAAACTGACCAATGGACTCAACACCACAGGACGTTTACCAGGGCTTTTGGTAGAGTGGAAGCGGGGAGAGCCTGATGGGGGATTCACGAGAGAAAGGCAAGAAGGCAAGCTGGAGGCAGCAAGCGCTGGCTTGTAAGAGGCAGAGAAAGAAGGAGGCGGGGTCTAGGTTTCCTTGTTTCAAATGGGAGAAATTATAACATGTGTGTATATCCGTGAGGGGAGAAAAGGGAGTCTCTGGATCAGGGAAGGGGTCTAGTGCACAATAGGAGGCGACCACCCGGGTAGAGTAACAGGCCAGGTCACAGAGTATGCAGGCAGGTGTAGGCAGATGTGCTGGCCAGAGCTTGGCAAGGATTCTCGGGATCGCCTCTCTTTTCCCAGTGCAACAGGGAGCAAGGTCATGGGCTGAGAGTGAGGGCGGGGGAGGAGAGGGCACCAAGTATCATCTAGGAAAGTGGCCGGCTGCCCGGATGGACGAGGGGAGTGTATAGGCCGGCCAGGGAGCAGCACTGAAGGCCCATTCCACTGCTTGAAGAACGAAACGAAGCCAGCCCTCTGCCTCCACTTTTCCGGGCCACTTCTCCCCGATCTCTTTCACTTTGCCTCAAATCAAGTCTTCTCCTCCTTCTCATTGCCTTTCCAGTTTTAACACTGTTTGGACCTTGAAGGAATCAATACCCAGCTAACTTGGTCACTTGGGTGTCCTTCTTCTTCACTGAGGCCTTTCAGGAAGGAGAAATGGAAGGGACTGGTGCCCACTTTGGGAAGACAGGCAGCAGGGACCTGGCAGTAGATGGGTGTGTGTGCGGGGAGCGGGCTGTGGGGTGAGGACAGGAGTCCAGGGGAGGCAGAGAAGTCTAAACCAAAATATCCAGATTCCCTCTCAGTTCTTTCTCAATTTCCTTCCTTCTCTCCCCCCTCCTCCCACTTCCTTTTGGATCTCAATTTCCTGATCTAAAACACAGATTGAATAGTCTTCGCCTCACCGGGGGTTCAGGCTCTAATTCTCTAATTCACTTCA
Organism: Ceratotherium simum simum; assembly: GCF_057802395.1. NCBI lineage: Eukaryota > Metazoa > Chordata > Mammalia > Perissodactyla > Rhinocerotidae > Ceratotherium > Ceratotherium simum. The sequence goes on along the minus strand of NC_141925.1, from coordinate 42,820,252 downwards.
CCTCTCCTGGGCTGTAATGGATCCCAGATTCATTTGCACACATTATTTCATTTAACCCTCAGGGTAACACTGGGACTGCTCATTCCGTGGACAAGATGGGGAAACTTGAGACTCCGAATGGTTAAGTGACTTGCCCAGCTAGTTGTGATTCAGCTAGTAAGCAGTAGAGCCAGGATTTTTACCAAGATTTTATTCCAAGTTCAGGCCCACCAATCCCAGCTCTATCCTTGCAGGCCTGGGAAGGACCATTCAGACGCATTTCCGCTGAGAGAACATGTGGATCCAAGTCAAGGCCTAGGTTCCAGGAACTGAAGTCCTTATTAACACACAACTAAAGCACAGGCCTCCCTGATCTCAGGTCAGAGCCAAAGAGAAGAGAGTGGAGTGAGTAGTGCAGGCCCTGGTCACCCTCGAGAGGCCACGGAATGTCCCAGCTGGCAGGGAGGAGCCCTGATGGATATTTCTAGCCCTGGACCCAGGGAGTAATAACAAGCTGGGAGGATTTCCTAAGCGGTTTTCTCAAGCGGAGAGAGAGGTGGCTGCTGACTCCGGAGGCGGATTTCATCAGCAGCTGTGGGCTCTGATGTGACTTCCTCAGAAAGCAGAGCAGCCAGGAACTCGCACTTCTGTTTCTTGAGGGGTGGAAGGGCCCTTCCTTAGGGGAAAAGCCACAAGATTTAAAAGAAGTGTAGGGGTGTGGAGGGAGTCACCCAAAGGGCCCCAGGCAGGGATGGGCATCCAAGCCTGACGTCCCACTGGTCTCTGGGCGGCCAGCTCCTGGCGGTCACAACGTGGCCAGACCTCTCTTTCTAAAGCACAGCTCCAACTGTGCCAGACATGTCCAGGGGCTCACCACCGCACCCCATGCCTTTGTATCATGCCACTCCTATAACCTGGATTAACCACCCTCCCCAAACCATCCCCGTTTATTTAAGTCCTGCCGTTAATTAGTCAATCATGGTTTTATTCATTCACTAAATTCATCCACCAAACATATATTAAGCAAGTGCCGTACTAAGTTAACTCACAGGTGAGTAAGATAAGACCTAAGTTCTGGCTTCAAGGAGTGTGGTCTAGATGTGGAGAAAGATGGTGGCACTGTGTGCACAGCTAGTTAGAGAAGAGATACTGGTGAGCACAGAGTGTAGGGGGGCCTGGGGGTGGGCATCTAACCAAGGCTGAGGGGCCGGGAATGACCGCCCTTCCCTGGAGGAAGAACTGGCCTGGAGCAGGGGCCTGCAGGAGCATTCCAGTGGAGAGGTTGGCACCAAGGCACAGAAGTGGGGGCCAGTGTCCAATGTGGGGCCTGGCGAGCTGTCAGTGTTGCCAGAATGTGAAAAAGCAAAGGGGAGGCCAAGACCAGAGAGCCCAGTTTCCAGAGTTGTAGGGCAACACAAGAGAGGACAGTCCAAGCAACCTGCCCCTGGATGCACCACTCAGCTCAAAACACGTCAATAAAAAGAATTCTTAAAAGTCAAACCTTAAAGCCCGAGTCCTTAAAGCATAAAGCAGTGAATGGATAGATGCTCTTAGATATGTGTACAAGGATGTCACCTCAACAGTGAAAAATGGATATAGCTAAACGCCTATTAATAGGGGACTGATGACAATGGAAGGATACATCGTTGCTACTCATCTGGAAATACAAATAATTGCTAACAGTTACTGAATGCTTGCCACCCACCAGGCATTGGTCTCAGCGTGTGACATATACACTAACTCCTCTGCCCTCACAACAACCCTATACAGAGGGTACTAGAATTATCCCCACCCTACAAGGGGAAAAACCCTGGCACACACTGCCTAGGTAACTTGCCCAGGTGAGTAAGTGATAGAGACAGAATCTGAACCCCCGAAGCCATGCCCTTGACCACTCTGATACACTGTTTCTAGATCTACAGCACAGTGAAAGCTAAAATACAAGTCTGCAAAACTGTTTTATGGTATGGTCCCATTTTGTTTCAATGTGTGTGTATTTGTCTATGTGTACATCCTCATATTTGGTTGAATAAGTGAAAATTTGGCCATTTTTGACTTATAAAAACAGTACTTTCACATGGTTCAACCCAGCATGTGTGCACGTGTGCAAACACACGTACACACACAAAGAAAAGTCTGGAAGGATCTATACCAAATTGTTAGCAGTAGTTATGGACGGTGGGAGTATGCCAGATCTTTATTTCTTTATACGTTTTCATATTTTCTGAAAAATAGCATAAGTTAAATATTTTCCTGTGGATGACCTGTTTCCCCATAGCAGCTGCCAATGATCACAGCTCTGTGATATTAACATGTACCCACACCGCAGGAGCCCTGGCCCCTGAAACTACGGCATCGGACGCCAGTGCACTCACAGCCATCTCCCCTGGGTGCTGAGAAGCCAAAGCGTGGGCAAAAAGCTGCCACAGGAAGAGCCCAAAATTCAAAGTGAGGAGCCCGACCAGCTGAGTGACTTCTCCGAGACTCAGTTTCTGCACCTTGAACATGAGAGTAGGAATCATGCTTTTCTGAGAATCGAAGAGATAGGAACCAAAGTGCTCTGTCACCCCACCCTCATTCTAGCTGATGTTATCTGGGTACGGCTGAGAGGGTCTCCTAAACTGTTGATGGCACCATGCCCACACCCTGGACCACAGCCAGAGAACCACTCATTTGACACTCGGCTCCTTAATGGAGATTTGTTGGAAACAAAAGTGTCATCTCTCCAAGGTCTTCATAATCTGGAAGGAATTGATGAGCGTCCAGTGCTCTCTATAAAGTACGGTTGACCCCTGAATCCCAACTTGAATGGACTGCAGGAAGTCAGCAAAGGGAAGCTGTGCACAGGGCAAGTGTCCCGAGGTCTAGGCTCAGGCAGCTCTCAGCAGCCACCCAAGGACTACATGGGGATGCACAGCCTCAGCCAGACAGCAAGCCATGAACAGACCATGACTAGGGGTCCCAGCATCCACTGGCAGCCAAGGAAAATCCCGGTTAGGAATGACTGGGCCACCCCTCTTGAACAATTACCCAAGCATCCTTTGGGCAGCTGCCAGCACCTCTGCACTCTCCATTCCCTTTCCTGGGTCACTTACCACCTTCCAACATCCTACACAATTTATTCATTTACATTGTTATTGTCTAGACCCCCCACCCCCCACAAGGCAAGGATCTTTGTTTGGTTCAGTGAAGCATCCCAAGTACTTAGAACAGCCTCTGGCATAGGGAGGGTATTCCACACACATACTTTCTGAATAAATGAATGAACGAATGGCCTAACTGAAATGTCACCGTCCCCAAGCCACTTCCTGTACCACTTGGCAGAATTAATTATTCCTGCCTCTGAGTTTCTACAGGACTTTCCTTGAATTTCTAACATGGCACTTACCACACTATATTATAATTTGTCTCCTCCACCTCCTTGAAGGCAAGAGCCTTAAATTATCCCATTCTCTTTTATATTCTCCGTGCCTGGCATAGGGCCTCAGTGTTGCTGACTCGGGGAACAATCTTGACATATGTACAGGACAAAAAGGACGATGGCCAGAACCCTGGTTGACCCCACTGGGAACATCGCTGTCTGGCACCAAGACTGCTGATGTGGATCTTTGAGCTGGCGGGGCAGTGATATGGTAAGACCACTTTCCAAAGAATCCGGCCTGGGAGAAACCTAGCCAAAGAAAGCAATTTTAGGTCCCAGAAAACGAGGCCAGAGTATGGGCTCCAAAGAGAGGTCATGATAGAAAGTTAATGAAATGCTCATTTCAAAAGAACTTTCCCTCAACCCACGTTTGCAGCCCCCACGCTTGTCCTGGTCCCAGTGAGGACAATCTTCAGCACTGGGACCAGGAGGGCTAAGCTTGTTGGCCAGAACAGCTCATCCAAGTCTGACTGTCTAGTGGAGACGGCCTCGCTGACTGGTGCTACTGGACACTTGCTGGTTATTTTTAACTTGGGCCTTACGCCCTACACCCATTCCTCTCTCCTCTCCTTCCTCTGGCCCTTCTCCAGCTTTCTCAGTGAGGCCCTCCCTCTAGTGCCAGCTCATTAATCCCACCCTCTCCCATGCTAGCACAGCCCTCAAACGGACTCTGTGCCTTTTATCACATGTACTGTAATGACTTATAACACGTCTGATTGCCCTACTAGACTGAGCTCACCCAGCAGAGGGGTCATTCTGAAACAAGGAATGTTCTATCCCTTCACCTAAAGTTGCCTAAGTGAATGAGCAAAGATATTCATAATTATAGCCACGGCTTATTAAACCCCTCTCATGTGCCAAGAACTTTTTTTTAAATTTATTTTCTTTATTGTGAACCAAAAACTTTAAGCAGAACATCTCAACACCTCGCAAGTCTGAAGACATCAATCCACAGGAAGCTGACGCACAGCGAGGTCAGCTAACTTGTCCCTGCTCCTAGAGTGGCACATGGTGGCATCAGGACTTAGACCCTGGCCTGTGTGACTCCAAAGCCTCTGGTTAGCATCTAGCGCAGTCTCAGGACACAGAGGTGCTCCCCCATCCTCTGTGTGCAGGGGGTGGGGTGCTGTGGAGCCCAGCTGGCTCCCGCTCCCACTCCCACGTACAAATATCCCTCCTACCCTCTAAGCCTGTCCTACTTGCCCACAGAAACCACCTGCGGATCAAAGACTCATTAGGACTTGAGGGAATCTAAAGGAGACACGGGGATTGTTTCTTTTTTCTTAAAAGACCTATAGCTTCATTTCTCTGGGGCCCCGGGCAGCATGAATTTGTCTGGCTGCTGGAATCCGCTGGCTCAGGGGCAGCAGCCAGACCACATGCCTGTCTGGCTCTGCAGAGGACCTCTCAGGCAAGAAAGGAGACACAGGTGGAGCGGAAACAGCCCCTGGACGTGCTCTTCAAGATCACCCAGCTGTGTGTGCTGGGCGGAGTGGAGCAGGGGGAAGACAGCAGGGAGGGAGGGCCATTTGTGGGCTGGGCTATCTAAAACCTAGGTTTGCATTTGAACTTAGCTCAGACTGGCAGGGTCACTTGGAGGGGCCTCTGAGGACACTAAATCCTGCTTCTCGAGGCTCTTTTGAGGAGAAAATAGTCCAGGTGAGAGTGTTCTGTCAACTAAAGTGCCGTCCCACTCAGTGCATTTCAAGTGAATCTCTGTCTCCCCCCCCTCGACTCTGAGCCCTTCAGTGGACAACCTGGCCACCCTCAGCTCGGGATCCCCAACATCTTAACATCCACACCCAGGGGCCTGCGCATAAAGTGGGTGTTCAACATGCGTCTGAACTGAACCAAACCTCACCTTGGTAGGATAAAATCATAGTGCCCAGTGACAATAAGAGATAGCAGTTGTATGATAAATCAAAACCTCTTTTTTTCTAAGCATTTTTAAAGGAGGCAAATAACAGGTTTCCTTTCCCACTGGCACCCGGGTGAGGCCAATGTCATCTCTGCTCCCTGATCTCACTCCAGGGGCTGGCTGGAGAAGGCAGCTGATCCGTGATGCTCGGCTGGGTTTTAGAAACCATGGCAGGTGATGCACAAAGCCAGGAGACAGCGACCCACTTCTCCGGAACCGCTCCCCAATGTCACAATGAGCCACCTTTCCCATGAGGCCAGCAACACTAGACCTCAGCCACGGAACTCACAGGTCTCGGAGGGCTGTTCCCAGAGCCTGAGTGCTGAGCCAGAGTCTCCAGGTGGGCAAGGACTCGGAAGCCATGCTCCTCCAGGGTCCCTGAGCAGCTCCAGGGCCCAGGGAGGCTCTCTCCTTCTTTGGGGAGCTGACTCCGCCATGGGCTGGCTCTGCTGTGGGGGGAGTCCTGGCCAGCCAAAACCTGCCGCCTCTTGAAAACAAATCCCACCCTCCAGAGCCACGTGGAGTCCAACTCCCTCTTCCCCTCCGCAGCCCTCAGTGAGCCCAAGACGGCAATCGGCCCTCTTCTCTTCTATGGGCTGAACTCCTCACCGGATGAGGCAGACATCCGCCTCACCTCCTCTGGACATTCTCCCCGGGTCAGAGGGTCACACCTTTTTTGACTCTGACCCTAGTAAAAAGTACATTCTATAAGGCCTGTCCTCACTTGTGTGCAGACGCGTATACAACAAAACCAGTGTCACGAACTAATGCTTGCCCTCTTACGTGGCACACGTGTGGATGTTTTCTAATCTATTTCACTCTTTTAAATGCTGGCTGCGACCACTAAACCGATTTTGTGACCCAGAGCTGAAAACACGGCTCTGGTTTGACCAAGCCAGTCATCCACATTCAGCTTTAACTGACTCCTCAGCTCAGACACTACATGGGAGGACGCCTTCCTTTCCACGTAGCCATCAGCTGACGTGACTGTGAGTGGGGTCCTGGGAATCATCTACACAGGGATCTCCCTGGCTGGGCAATTCCTTCCCCTGCGCCCCTCCTCAACCCAGCAAGCACACATGCACGCCGGCAGTACGGCGGGTCCCCTGCCCCACCGTCAACATCACTTACTCAGAACACCTGAAATGCTTTTCTCCACTCCTCCCATCTTCCTGCTGTGTGAGCTGAGGATCCGAGGGGTCAAGTGTCTCACATTTGAGGGGGGAGCCGAGATTCATTAAGAAACTCAGAGTGTTCAAGACAGCTATAGGTGACTGCCAAGGTGCAGTCTGCATACACACGGGTGCTAATTCCCGCTCCCTGGGTCTTTTCCCCGAAGGGACCCAGAGGCCAAAGGTCCCCACCTCCAGCTCACCTATCTGCATGAACTTGTGTCCATTCTAGAATCCAGTCATTAAAACTTCTTCCTTACTCTTATTTACTGTGTCACCATAGCGTACCTTTTGGTCATCAGGAGAACTGGGTACAAGGCCTGGTTCCACCACCTGCTGGGGACCGGGACGTCACTTTTCTGAACTCCAGTTCTCTTATCTGTACAACGTGGCCAATTATTTCTGCCCTGCCTTCCTCACAGGGTTGTGGTGACATGAATGGGTGTGAAAACGCTTTGTAAACTGTCGGGCACTGTGCAAATATCAACTGTTATATGAACTATACGTTCTTTCTAAGAACTGACAGTGTTGACTCTGCTTCCCAAATTACAGCACTTGTGTGTCCTGCGTTCAGGAAAGGCACAGACTCCACCACCAACCCACAAAGGGCATCTGCCCTTTGCCCTGAGTGTGGGGTTAAACCAGCTCTCCCCTGGGCAGACATCTGATGTCATCAAAAATCCATTGGTCACAGCAGCTGGAGAAGCCACTGTTCCTGTCACTGTCACTGGTACCTTCATTCAGAAGGATAACTAGACCTGGGAGAACTGGTCCCAAGAGCAGTCAACTGAAATACAGCCTACGCTCAGCTCTTCAGGCCAATCAAGAAAATAAAGCATGCGCACGTGCGTGTGTGCGCGTGCACAGCGTGGGAGGGAAATAGTCATCTTAGACGAAACTTTGGAGACATTCATAATAGCCACGATGTATGGAAGACTTACTATGCCAGAATTATTTCCAACCTTCACTAGGATGCTCAAGGCAGGTACTATTGTTCTCATTTACAGATGAGGGTAAGAGGTTAAGAAGCTTGCTCAAAAGCATGCAGGGAGTCAGGAGAACTATAATTTGCTTTTTCTCATTCAGCCATAAGCAAGAGAAACCTCCAAGGCTGATGCTGGGCTCTGCCAAGGATGTTAAAATGCTGGGTCTGAGGTCAACCTTGAAGTCAAGGGACCCCAGAGTGAGGACTTCAAACCAGAGATGAGGCTTTCAGGGTCAGAACAGAAAGTAACCCGGGCCTTCCACAGAAATGGGCAGCAGATGCCAACTCGCTGGGGTGGGTGGGTTCTTCTTGCTACACAGCCCAGAGTCTGTGCTCCTTACAAAGAGCAGAGGACAATTGTTTCTGAGCTGGGAGCTTGGCTGCTCAATGATTAATGAGAATCTAATATCACTTTTGTTTGGACCCCAAGCTAAAAGAGGAAAGAGGCAATACGTGTGCCTCTCCTCTGCCCAGAATTCTCCAGAGGTTTCCCAGTGCCTACAGACCAAGGTTGGAAAACCTTGGCTGGCACTCAAGACCTTTCTGGTCTGGCCCCAACCAATGATCTCAACATTTCCTCAAACCTCTGTCCCAGTCAGACGTCCTCAGCCTCCCCCAATGGGCTCTGCCCATGCCGCTTCCTGCGACTCTCCTAACAGGCAATGCCCCTCACTGCTCTCAGCAGAGCCAGCTCCACCCAGCCTTGATGAGCCAGCCTAGGGCCTCAGTCTCCTCCTGAACTCTGCAGCCCAGTCCTTTTGCAGACCCTCACAGTCCTTGGAGCTGTGGCCCTCTGATCAGGGCCCCTACTGATAGCTGTTAGGTTGGACCACATCTCTCTGGACCCTTCACCTAGGTGTAAAGGCCCTGAGGAGCAGGGAGGCCATATGTTATGTTTGTGTCTTTCACACAGCACTTGCTAGTTAAATAAACATTGTTGAGTCAATGAGAGACGGATGGAGGGAGGTGGTAGTGTCAGAAGTGACCCTGACCTCTAAAGACAGAAGTCCCTGAACCCTATAAGCTGGTCCTCACAGACCAGGCTTTGGAAGGAATCTGAGCTCAGGGCCAGAAGGAAGCTCAGAGGTGATCTGGTTCAGGTTCCCTGTCCCCCCACCATAGCCCAGACAGGAGACTCTGGTCTTGCTAAGACCCCTCTAGGAAAGGGCCCAGCTGCTGCTCAGTTTTCCAGCTCCCCACCCCCACGGCTGCATAGAAGATTTTTTTGAGGGGTAGTTCTAATACTACCGGCTTCATTTTAAACGAAAACGAACTTTCACGGCACACAAATGGGGAATGGTGGTCCAGCCTCTCAGCATGCCATGGACAGGTATGTGTCCTCACATGAAGATGGGAGCCAGCGAGGCCCTGCACCCCCGCCCCAGGGGCAGCACTCAGTCAGTTTGAGACGGGTTTCCAGCCATGGGAAGGCATGACTCTCACCCATCATCTGCTTCCCATCCCACCCGCCCCTACCCAAGACAGAACGCCAAAGGCCTGGCAGGGCCAGGAGCTCACCTGCCTTCTCCATAGAGATGGTTACTTCAAAAAGGCACTCACTGGCGAAAACTAGCCTAATTCTGTACAAGATAAACATGCAATTCCAGTCCCTTCTCCTCCCTAAGGTACAGGCAGGCCCAGGCCCTCCTCTCCCCGGACACACAGCCCTCTCTTCAGAGTCCTCCAAATCACATCCTGCTGTCCTGCGAGGGCTGCCCCTCAATCAATCCATGAACAACAATGTATTCAGCTCCTACTGTGTTCCTGGGGGCCCTGGGGGAGGGATCAGCCCCCTACAGGGACTCAGATGCTTAGGAGGCAGCCGGGGTCTTACAAGTGGTAAATCTATGCCAAAGATTCCGTTCCTGCCCCCTCACCGGCTAGGATGGTTAAAGTCCTTGCTCCTCTCCCCGCCCTCGCAGGCCACCCACCTGTGCCCCCCTGCCCACTGGCTCCGTCCAAAAATCTTCCATAAACTTCAAATAGGTGTGCGAAGAGGGGCTATGAAGGGGACAGGATGAGCCCTCCTCCCGCTCCCTGCCCTCCCGCTACCAGGCTGGTTTCCTAATTTGGGAGGCGAGCTGCACAGCCCTCTCCCTGGAGTCCAGCGAGCTCTCCCAGGCAGCCCTGGCGGCAGGGCGGCGGGAAACCGGGAGCCCCATCCCTGTCCGCCAGCGCCTCCAGAATCCTGGCCCGGCTCCCTCCTCCAGCACGCCGGAGTTGGGGCCAACAGGCAGGATCAACAATCCAGAAACTTTCAATGGATCACGCGGGCTGGGAGGGAAAGAGAGAAGGTGGGGGGACGGGGGAGGCTCCAGGGCTGAGCCCCAGCTCTTCACTTACCATCTTGCTCACATCCATGACCGAGGCTGCGGGGCACCCCCCACCCCTTGAGATCCCGCTTCCCCCAAACGCTGCTGCCGGCTAATTCAGCCCCGATGGTGCCATGCTGCGGGGAAGGCGGCCGGCAGGGCCCCCGCGGACCGGGGAAGGCGGCGGCGGCAGAACCGAGGCCGGACGGGAGAAAGGGAGGGGAGGGGGAGGGGAGCGGGAGGGGGAGGGGGCCGAGCGCCGAGCCGCAGCGCGCACCGGGGGCGGGGGAGGCGCGGGCGCACCGGCGCGGCCGAGCCCCCCGTGGGCCGGGGAATCCCGAAATCCGCCGGGGGCGCCGCGGTGAGGGGGGCGCGGGGGCGGGGACCGATGGACGGATTCCCGGGGCGGAGGCTGCGGCCGGGCGCGCGGCGAGGGTGTGATTTGAATAACAAAAGGTCGCTTCTCCCCGAGCCCGGCGGCCAGGATCACGGAGCCGGCAGCGAGGCGGCCAGGCCCGCCAGGAAGTGTGAGTGTGTGTGTGTGTGCGTGTGTGTGTGCGCGCGCGCGCGCTGGGGTGGTGGGATCGGTGGGACTCAGGAAGTGAGCGGGGGAGGCGGCTGAAAAGGAGGGAGAGCTGGGGGGCGCCGCGAGCCGACATTCCAGTGGGGGCAGGGGGTCCGCTCGGCCCCTCCCCACTTGGCTTCGCTGGACAAAGGCAGAATTCAGTGCCAGTTGTCGGCCTCCTGCGGCAAATCCCGAGGGGACGCCCAGATGAGTCTGGGGTCTCCAAACAGATGGGCGAAGGGAAGGAAGTGGAACAGGTATCCCCAGAAGGCTTTGAGGCCCCCCCGCCAAGTGAGACAGAGCCAGCCCTTCCTTGAGAGAGGGGAATTGGCTTCTAAATGATGTCTGCCCTGAGCGCAGAGCTGCTTTCTGTCAAGCCAGAATCCCCGAATCTCCATTCCTTACTCAATTCCTCATCCACCCTTACAGAAATGGGAGGCAGACACTCCGCTCTGCAGGAGCCGCAGCTGGTGGCAGAAAAGGGCTCCTGGCGAACGCTGTTTTGGGGCACAGTATCCAGAAAAAGCCTGGATGCCCAAGCCTATGGCTTCAACACAGGCTGCCTCAAATCCTCAGAGGAGCAGGAAGGTTTTGGTCACAGCTGAGTCAGCAGGGACCTGAGTCCACTTATACCAACCCTGCTGTACACAGAGAAGGGGAGTGATTTGCCCAGGTCACACATTTGGCAGGGACTGGGGACGGGAGAAACCTCAATAAGGACAGTGCAGCCCAAGCTGGAAAGAGCTTCCATGGTGCCATGGAGCGCCCAGCTTCTAAAACCCTTTCCGATGAACAGGTGATGGGACCCATCCACAGCCCTGGCCTTCTGGACCCACATCAAGGGGCCGGGCATGCAGCACTGGCAAGTCCCCCATCCTGGCCCCACGGCCTGCTGGGCTGACTCGGACAGCCCCTTCCCCTTCAATCTGAGTTCTCAATCTATGAAAAAGGGACTGTTTCTCGCCTTCCTTCTAGGGGGATGTGAGAACACGGCGATAAAAAGGATGTAAAAGCAGAAGTCCAGGAACTATATAAGGGGCTTTTGTCATGGTGGTTATTTTCATTTCCAGGGTCTGGAGCCCAGTCAAGGGTCCCTCAGCTTCAGGTCTCTCTGTCTAACCCCGAATCTGGACTGCAGACTGACGCCCCATCCCAGGGCTGCCCCCGCAAGCCCAGCTCTTCCTATGCTGTGCCCCAACTAGGAAAGTCAGGAGGGCTGCCCTGGGCTGTTCCGGTGTGCTGGCTCCCATAGTCCCTTCTACCAACTCATGTCCACAAGAGTGAACCCAAGTGTGGTGGGAGGCAGGAGGGCAGCATGCTCCCTTGTCCTCATCCTCCAACACTGACACCCAAGGGAGATCAGGGCGGGTGAACCAGCAAAAGTCACCCAATGCAGAAATGAGTTTTGGATTATCTGCTCCTTGATGAAATGTACCACCATCTTTTTTCTAAAAAAAAAAAGAAGATGGATAGATTCTATATGTTTAAAAAATATTGTGAACTCTTAGGTCTGGGGTTCATCAACAGATCAAGGTCTCCCACTAGATCTTGGTGCCTCTGCTGGTAAAGCCGATTCTCTCATTGCTAAAATGGAGATAGTGACACCCACTTTACACACAGGTGGTAAAGGTCAAATGAAAGAACTTCTCAAACCTCACCCATAGTAGGCTGAATAACGGCCCCCAAAGATATGAGGTCCTGATCCTTCGAACCTGTAAATACTACCTTATATGGCAAAGACTGTGCGCATATGATTAAGGATTCTGACATGGGAAGAAGATCCTGCATTATCTTGGTAGACCTTAGGTACCAATCACACGAATCCTTATAAGAGGGAGATCTGACACACAGAAGAGGCATGGCAGTGTACCACAGGGCAGAGATTGGAGGGATGTGGCCACAAGCTAAGAAATGCTGGCAGCCACCAGAAGCTGGAACAGGCAAAGAACAGATTCTCCCCTAGAGCCTCTAGAAGGAGCATGGCCCTGTCAACACCTTGATTTTGGCCCAGTGATACTGATTTCAGACTTCTGGCCTCCAGAACTAGAAGAGAATACATTTCTGTTGTTTAGCCACCAAGTTGACGGTAATTTGTGACAACACCCACAGGACATGAATACACCGCCTAAGGTCAGTGAGGGCTGGTGTCTCCAGACAGGTGCCTGTCTTGGGGCTGCCCCTCCATAGGACTTCCTCGAAGGGGAGCTCCTCATGTGGTGGCAGGAGAGGTCAGCCAGAAGCAGGCCTGTCTTGCTCCATTTAGGAGCATGCCCTGGCAAATACATGTAAGCATGTATAGGCATGGATACACACCTGCACACACATACAAACACAGGGAAGGAGCAAACAGCTTCTTAAGAGAGCTTGGGCTTCACTGCCTTGGTTAACCCATGACCTGCTAGGCCCGCCCAGCACACAAACATCTTTGGATGCCTGCCTTTCCTACCACTCCTCTTGGGAACACGGGTTCAAACTTGGAGAAGAGGTGATGAGGAGGGGCCTGCCTGGGGATTCCCCATTCCAGAGTGGTTGTGCCATGAGGCATCCTGTGGTCTCAGGTCATTAAGAAAAGACATTTCTAGCTGTGCTGCTGCAGAGAAAAGCAATTTGAAACATGCATGATCTGGGGCTGTGGGCCCCAGAAGGGGGAGCCTCTTTTGAATAAATTAGATAGAACGAGAAACAGTGGGTCCAGAAATAAGAATGCTGTGGCCCTCAGGCTGCTACTCTGTCCCTTCTTCGCCAGCTCCAGGCCACTATGTCTGAGAGCCCACTGGACATCTCCAACTGGGGGGTCTCAGTTTCATGGGCACCTCATATTGAAGGGGTCTAATGAAAAAATTTTCTTTTCCCTCTGTTTTCACATTCTGTTCCCTCTCCTTTGTTTCCTGTCTCAACTAATGGCTCTACCTCTACTTAACTGCTCAAGCTAGAAACTTCGAGGTCAGCCTTAATGCCTCCGTTGACAACCCCCACTCCCACCTCATCTAATCAGGCCCCATATCCATGCAATTCTTTCTGGCAAATAGCTTCCAATCTATGTCTTCGCTCCCAATACAGACTGTTCCTGCACTGGCTAAGACTTTCAACAACAGCCTCCTGACTGGCCTCCCTGCCTCTAGTCTCTTCCTGTCTAATTCATCTTCCACACTTCCAATTATCTAATTGCAGTTCCCCACTGGCCCATCCCAAATGGAAACAAAACAAAACAAAACACCAAAAACTCTTCCATGGTTCATTACCTCTCCAGGTCCTTATTAATCTGGCCTCATCTCCCTCCATTTTAGTCCACCTTATCCCATCTCTCCCTCCTACCCCCTCAGTGACGTCCCATCAGTCCGCTCATGAGCCATGAGCGTTCAAGATGCTGCTGGAATGCCCTTCCCGCTTTCTCAGCCTGGGAAAATTCTTCCTCACCCCTCAGGATTCAGCTCAGATGTCACCTTCTCTGTGAAGCCATCCCTGACCCATCCAGACATAGCCGGTCACTGAGGAGTCCCTTCCTACAATGGACAGCCCCTGGGTCGGCCTGCATCACCCTGGGATGGATAGTCCGTGCCCTGGGCTCTCCCTGCTCACCTGTGAACTCCCTCAGTAGCTCTCCCTCACTGCCCCTGCATCCTGAGTGCCCTGCCCCTTACTTTCTAACCTGCCCCAGGGCTCTCTTCAGCAGGATTCCACACCCACGTCACTGTTCTACCTTTAACATCAACTAAAAACTATGGAGTGGACCCAGGAGGCCTGTATGGAAGTCGCAGAGGACTTGTCCTGGTAGAGGGTGACACCTACTGGAGAACAGTGATTCTGCAGCATAACCCTACAAATACCACACTGATTCCAGCTGGCAGGCTCAGGCTGGACTTGACAGAGTACTTTAGAGGTGTGAGATTCCATTCATTCCTGGTCACGAGGTTTGAACTCAACAATACTTGGCCGATACGCAGCTAATAGGCAGGGCAGCCAGGGCTGAATACTCCCTACAAAGGGCCTTATGTACTGTATGTTACTATGTTACCACTAACAGTATATGCAGAGGGCTGTAAAGTTTACAAAATGCCTTTTTGTCTATTATCTCATTTGATCCATAAAAAACTGGGTAAGGCAGATAGAATGGGTATTATTATTACAACACCTATTTTTCAGGTGAGGTGTTGTAGAAGAAAGAGTGTAAACTGAAGCCTGGGGAAGGCAGTGAGCTGGGGAGGGAGGACCAAGGGTTCTTTAGCTCAGCTTATAGTGTTCGAGTATTTGATAGGGAGAATGTGATGAAATATTATTACTTGCATTATAAGGATGGATATTAAAGAAAAAAGAAAGTGTAGGCTCTGGAGTCAGACAGACCTCAGTTGAATTCTGACTCCATTACTTTCTAGATATGAGCAAGTTCCTTAGCCTCTCTGAATTTCAGTTTTCTTATCTGAAAAGTAGGGCTAATAAATATTACACCTCCCAGGGTTGATGTGGGAAGGAAGCAAACCAATCAATGTACATAAAGCACACGGCACAGTGGGAGGCTGTCCCCGGCTTGGCTCAACACCCTCGTCTCTCCATTTACTTGGTTGCTAGCTTCTGAGAAGTCCTGGATAATTTTTTTCTTAGCTTAAGTCATAAGAAAAAAGGATAGAAAGGCAAAGGTAACAGTAGTCATTCTGATTAAAATGACAGTAAATAAATAGGTCTATAGGGAGGAAAAATAAGTAGCTAAAACCACTCACTGGCCACACCCGGCTGAGCTGCAGGGGACCTTAGCCACCACCAGCTCAGCAGCTCCTAGGCTTCCCGTGGGGACCCTGCAAGCAGAGCCTTGGCCAGGGGGACTGAGATCCCAGCGCGGCCTGTGATCCTGCTGGCTCCACGACAGAGTATTCCCACTGGGCTTTCCTTGGGCAGAATGTGGCCTTTTCACTGAGACACTTTGACTCCAGTGGGAAAAGCCTTCTGCTGCCTCTCTTTGTAAGAGCATGATTACACATAAAAGTTGAAAAAGAAAAAACCCTCAAGAAACACAAGAGTTCCTCGACCTAGAGTATATCTCAGAATACCTGAAGGGTACAGCATCACATGGCAAGTGGGAAGGTGGGTGCTGCTGGGGGAGAGGAGGCACTTGTGTCATGCTGTGAATAATAATAACGGATATTAATAGCTTATAAATAATCACTTATTATTGAGTTCTTACCATGTGCCAGACACTATGACAAGCACTTTACCAATATTATTTCTTTTGGTCCCCACAACAACCCTATATACTAAGTATTACTATTATTATCCTTATTTTACAGAGAAGGACCTGAAGCCCAGAGAGGCTGCGTGGCTTTCCCAGGGCCCCACAGCTAATAGGCAGGGGAGCCAGGGCTGAAGGCAGGCAGCGTATTCCAGAGCCCCCACTCGGAGCCCCAGTCTGGGTTCATGCTGAAGAGCGATGTGCAGTGTACCAGGCACCTGGTCCTGCCCTGCCCGTGGGGTTCCTGTTCTCACTCGGGTTGGCAGGTGGTTTATACTATGTTGGTATTAGAGTGTATTTTTATTTACGGGGTTGCTTTTCTTCATTCTAAAACCTAGTGAATTAATTGTGAGGACACTGAATTCTGCTGCCTTCTCTTCCTTTCCCTAAGTGATGTGCGTAAGTTCCCAGAGCCAGGTACTGGGCACCTGTGATTCAAATGCAGGGCCTGCTAGCTGCCTCTTGGACCTCAATCCCATTCCCTCTCCCTGGACCAAGCACGCTGCTGCATTATAGGCTTATCCACTGTGGGTATGCGAGGATGGGCCGGAAGAAATGACTCTGTGCGTAGTTGAAACATTTCCCCTGAACACAGTTTTCATTATTAACACACTACACAGGCCTATATTTTAGAGAAAACTGGCATTGTCCCAGGTATCCTAAAATCTAAAACTGAAGTTAAAATAAATATTGACTAGAAAACACCAGGTAGAAAGAAGATGATTGCAGCTTAGGCAGGAAGCTGTACAATGAACGAGCTACTAGGACACAGCCCAGAAGATCCCATAGCCATAGGGAAATGAGGTGAAGTAAGAGACAAGCAGAGAATGCAGATGGGAGACCCCAGAGTGAAAAAAGTGCTAGGAAGGAGCGGGAGCCGCTAGGGAGGGACTGAAATTCCCACTGTAGGTTACAAACAGGTTCAGCTGCCATCCCAGCATCTTCTTAGCTAAAATCTTTCAGATAGGACCACTGGGCAGTCTTTCTCTTGACCTCTTGGAGCACACCTCTAATTTTATACGGAATCCTAGTTATTTGCTTTCAAAATGCAAAATTCATTTTACGGAAACCTTTCACCAGCATCCAGGTACCGGTGACACGGCAACAATAAACCGTGAGGCTGAGCGACTCTCTTGGGGAAGCCCCGGCTGGTAGGGGCAGTTGGTGGCACTTAGGTTCCCCACCTGGATGTTTCTACTGAGCTCAGACCTCAGCTTTCTGAGTTGCCACAGCTGCCCGCAGCAGGCTCATCCTTTGTGGTCCTGAAGGGCCAGGTGGTCAGCAGCTTAAGTCATCTGATCAGAGTCCTGGGCTCACACCACAGCCAGGTGCCTGCGGGAACCCTTGGCTCCCCTGTAGACAGGCCACCAGCTCTCCGTCTCACCTAGACCAGCAACACGTGTGTTGATATTCACAAGACGGCCCAAACAGGAGCATCTCTGTAAGTCTCCATTACGAGTACTGAGCAGGCAAAGTGCCACCAAACCCTCGCAAGGGTTCTGGCCTGGCCTCTCAGCAGCCGCTCAATAAAGACTTAGTTACTGAAGTGTGGTCACAGTGATGTGTTGTTGAGCCTGCATTAGCCCTAATAAACCTCTGTGCCATGCTTTGCCCATCGCAGGGTATACGGGAGCAAGGACTGCCTGCAATGTGCCAGGCACCAGACCAGATGCTCTGCCTACGCTGTCCTGTCTAATCCTCCCAAGCTACAAGGCTCACTCTACAGACGTGGTGGACGCTGAGCTACAGAGAGGCTAGTGACTTCCCAAGGCCCCACAGATAGTGACTACTGCAGGTCATCTGCCTGCAGGTTCCCTGCTTTCCCTCTGTATCCACGGGGAAACTCGGGCACGGCAAGGGTTCGGATCACTGTCACCTGACAGTCTGTCAGCCTTCTGGGAGCGAAGCCATGGGAGCCTCTCCATCAGCTGGGACACGTTGGCCCCAGCGCACACTCTAGGCACCAGCTGGGGATGTCAGAGCTGCCCCTGGGGACCCTCGTGAGCTGCAACATAAATGAGTAATCAGATGAGGTCTGAAGTGCCACTCAGAGCCAGGAACAGTCAAGTGCTCTGCATCATCAGGCCCCCTCCAGGACCAAGGGTGTTTCAGGGGATACCCAGGAGCCCAGGAACGCAGTCCTCTACAGAAGGTGCCTGGAAATATACTCCCCTGGTCAGGGAAAGGGCTAGGGGTCTCCTAAGAGGGAGAGCTGGCAGTCCTGGGTGCCCCTCTCACCCTGGCACAAGTGTGCATGAGCCCGTGTGCCTTAGCCCTGGTTTTATCATCTGTGGACCTTGAAATCTAGAATTCTGTTCTAGTCCCACCTACCAGTGGAAATCCCTTTAGGATTTCAGCTGCTGCAGCTGCTGAGCCATCCCAGAAACGTGCTTCCCTTCAGAGGCACGGATACACACAGAGGGCGGATGAGTGGGCAGACGACAGTTCCAAATTGAGAAAACCAGAAGTGCTCCCAGAGTTCTCAGGCAACTCAGGAGGACGAGATGGGCCCGGCAGTGCAGGGCTGCTACCAGGCCCCTGCTTGTCTGCACAGACAAGGACAGCCCCAGGGCCCCATTTAGGGAGGTGCCATGGGCACTTGCACATGTCACTTTACCCCTGTGGGGTCCCAAGAGAGCAGCGTGCGGACAGAGCTATGAAGGGAGATGGGTGTGGGGAAAGATCAGGGCGCGTGCAGGAAGACCGGGCCGCAGGGCTGACCATGAGGGGCAGAGCGACCAAGTGTGGCAAGTAGAACAGGCCAAGCGCGTCTGTGCAGAAGCAGAGCCATCTCACTGGGCAGATTAGTGGGAGGGAGAGGGGTTCCAGCCAGAACACTTGGGCTCTGCCATGTAGGCAACCGAAAGCCAGGCAGGCTGCTGTGTGGGAAGAGCCACATAGGGACTCAAGAGGGAGAGCAGGACTGAGCACCTCTTCACGTCTGGAGCTCAGGTTGAGGCTGGCGGAGCACCTGGTGAGGGTCGAGGGGAGTCAGGCAGCACAGGGCGGGCTGAGTGACGGCTCCTGTGGTCCCCCAGCCTGTAGATTCTCATGCCCAGCCGTGTTCGAGGCCCGCCGCTAGGAGTGGTGCCTGGCAGGCTCTGGAGAGGAGCCAGACAGGAAGCTGCCAGCAGTCAGGGTGAGGCAGGAAGACAGGAGCCTGAACCAGGGCCAGGGCTTCCAGAAGTGAGCAAGGGGAGAGGCGGGACAGCTGCAGGGATGAAGGAGGAGCCGATAAAGATCTGACGCTGGGGACTGGGAGCAATGGTGCTGTCAGGAGGGGTCAGGAGAAGGGCCCTACTCACCGGGGCGGTGCGGGAGGAACATAGTCTTCACCACATGAAGTCTGCACTGCTGGTTGGCCACATTCCGAGGGAGGTCCCGTGGCCTCACTGCAGCTCAAGTAGGTGGGGCCCAGAGAAGCAGATTCGGGAGTCACCTGTGAGCCCAGGGAGCCGGGAGGGCCGTTGGGAGGCTGGCTGGCTCCCAAGGGTGAGCACCCAGCTCAGGCCAGGCCCAGGTGAAGGCAGCAGAGCTCTCAGAGGATGGGCCATTTTGCTGGCTATGGGCTAAGGGGAAGTTTTGTTTTTAATCCCTTTTGGTCCTTAAGTACAACTTGCAAACTGATCCTTTCCCTTCAATATTTATAAGGGACACTTCTTAATGAAGTCCTAGAAAAGCACTTTTTGAATGCTTCTAGCGCTTGGAGTGTGACCTAAATCCTCCTCCTCACCAACAGTACAGCAGCCCTCCACATTATTTACCAAGCCCCTGTTATGTAGGAGGTGGTGCCAGGCGCAGCAATGCCCACCTCTGAATGTGAGAAATCAGAAGTTAGGAAGCAAGGCAGAGGATGGAGGGAGATGGAGGTGGTTGTTGCCAGCAGTGGCTCTTGGCCCCAGCTGCGCACTGCAAGCACCTGGGAAGCCTGGGCCCCGGCCCAGGGCCACTGCTATAGCTGCTGTGGGGACAGCCTGGGCATCAGCATTTTAAAGCTCCCCCAGGAGATGCTGATATGCAGCCAAGACTGGGAACAACTGAATGACTGCAGGTAGGACTCAGGGAACCCTGCTCCAGGCCTGGCTGAAGCTGAGGGGTATGGGAGACAAAGAAATGAGGCACTTCCCTGACCATTTCTCCTATACTGGGAATTTCCAAGCTTCCACCTGGAATTTTCCATCCCTCAGCCAAAGGTTCAGTGTAAGCAGGGATCTCTGCACCCTTTGCCCCTGGTAGATTTCTTTTCCTTCTTTACACTGCCATTCCACCATCACCCCCCCCCCCCCGACCATATTAAACACTGGTGTCCATGGGCCCTTTACACACATTTGACATTACAGGGGAAAGACACACCCCATGGCTGAGCGACACAGAAATGCCTAGCATACCCCTAGAACCGATATCCGTTCTGCAAGGAGACCCACTGAGGATGAAAGGTGGCCTGGACTTAGGATGCCGCTGGCAGCAGGCGGGTTCTGGGCAGCAAAGATTTGCTGGACTTCTAAAGCCTCTCCAGGCAGGCTGTGGGTGGCCAGTGGGAGTGAGGGGGCCTGTTAGAGGCACCGAGACAGATGGGAGCCACTCAGCCAAGCCCTTGAGTCAGCAGACGGCCTGGAAACCCCAACTCAGGGGGCCCAGGCTGCCAGAGCTCTCTGCCCCTGCCCTTCCGGTTCCTCCCTGGAGGCAGGAAGTTTGGGCACCCTCAAATGGCAGCTCAGAAGCCGCCAGCCTCTCGCTCGGAGGAGTTTTTCCACTGCTCCTTCCCAGAAGGACAAGTCCAGGAATGTGTCTCTGCCCAGTTATCGAATAAGCAGAGACCTGTCCCCGGGGCATGGACCAGGGCAGGAGGTGTCAACTCAGGGATGTCGGTAGTGACCAAGCGCGGCATTTCCACGCTGGAGAGGGCGGCAGCCAGGCTAATTCCATGTTATTACAGCCTTACAGGAAGCCAGCCTGGCCTGGCTGTCAACCAGCAGCAATTTATGGGCCTTGGGGGCAGAGGGAGGGAGAAAGGGGAAGAGAAAGGAAAACACAGCCCTCCTCCCCCACAAAAAAATTGATCCGGAGTTATTTTTAGGTGCTTACTCATCCCACACATTTCTTTTTAAAAGCCACGACATGGGCTCTCTTCAAAAACCATTTAGCAGGAGATAGCTGCTCACACAGGCGCAATAGGGAGGGGGGCACCTGTGAGCACTGGGCCTGCATGAAAAGGCGGGAGAGTGACAAGGTCTTCAAGGAGCCTCCTCACAGTAAAAACAGCCCAGGATTCTGCAGGCAGAGTAGGGAGGCTGAATGAAGAGAAGCTTTCAAGTCAGAATCACAGAGTTCAAGTCCTACCTCCAGCTTTCTCTTGTACAGCCTGGGGCGGGTCACTAGGAAAATCAGATGGGACCCTGGGCTGGAACCCTGGCCACATGTGGCTTTGGGCAAGTCACTCAAGCTCTCTGTGCTCAATTTCCCCATCTACAAAATAAGGCTAGTTAATGTATGTAAAACACTTGGAAAATTGCCCTCATTCCTAGTGTTATATGAGTTAGCTACCATTTCTATTATAGCACCATACATACGTTAATTATTACTGTCAGTAATAATAATTTAAAGTAAATATGGAGTAGGATAGAATATGAAGCCACAGAAGACCTGAGGTAGAGAAGAGGTAAAATTGCAGAAAGTTGTATTCACAACTCAACGCCTGCCAAGGATGGGTGTGGAAGAGGCCTTACGCTCGTGTAGGTGTGAAGGCTGAGACTGAGTTTCTCCTCCTGTCAATGGGGTAACACCTGCTCTTGGGGCGCTAATGCAAATGGAAGCCCACAGCACGGCCCACAGGAGGCGCTCAGTGATGCTAACTGACTCTGAAATCACCTCTCCTTAGTGTGACGGCGACTTCGGTGGGTCAACTTGACTGGGTCACAGGTTGCCCAGATATTTGGCTGAACATTATACCCAGGTGTGTCTGTGAGGGTGCTCCTGGAGGAGATTAGCATTTGAATCGGTGGACTGAGCACAGAATATGGCCCTCCCCAATGTGGGTGGCCACCATCCTATGCTGAGGGCCTGAACAGAACAAAAAGGTGGAGGAGGGGAGAATTCAGTTCTTTTTCTGCTTAACTTCTTGAGCTGGGACATCGGTCTTTCTCGGCCTGGAACTTACGCCACCAGCTCCCCTGATTCTCAGACTTTTGGACTCAGACTGAATTAGACCGCCAGCTCTCCTGGGGTCTCTAGCTTGCAGATGGCAGCGTGAGCCGATTCCCTATAATCAATCAACCAACCAACCAATCTCTCTCTCTCTATGTGTGTGTGTGTGTTTTGTTTCTCTGGCTGCCCACTGAATCAGAACCAGACCACTCTAGAATCTGTCCTCTCTCTGCCAGCCATCACACCTCTTTGCACGGCCGCCTTCCACCCCCCGCCTCCCCAACACCTGCCTGCCTCCCTGCTGCCCCTTCTGCCTTCGACACCCCATACATATTAACCCAGCCCTTATCGACCTCTCTCTTCTAGTTCCATCCAGTAAACCTTTACTGAGTGTCTACTGTATGCATGGCACCGGGTTAAGTGCTGTGACTACTGAGATAAATAAAGCCAGAGTTTCAGCCCCCCAATCATTTCAAGACAATGTGGGGTTTACCTCCATAAGAAGTGGTGCAGTGCCCAGGGAGCATCAAGGAGGGGCTGGGGGAAGGAGCAAGAGGCCAGGGACATCTTCCTGCAGGAAGTGACAGAAAAAGGCATTCCAAGCAGATTCTGCAGGGCCCCTGGGGGCAGGAGAGGAGCACCAGGAGTGGAGCCGGAATTCCGGAAGCCCTCACTGCCTGCCACCCTCATCCAGATGGCCCCGTTCAAAGTGGTCTGAAGCCCACTCTTCCATGTCTGTTCACCTCACACAGGGCTGCTCCTTCCTCTCTGAAGTCCTCCCAGGCTGAGCACCCAGCAGGCCTCAGCAGAGCCTCTAGGGCTAGGGTTCACTTCTGTCATGGTATCTCGGTCTTAGGTGGTGAGATGCTGGGGACAGCGGTCTCCTCACCTCCCGACCCCCCACCTGCCACCTCAGGGATCATTCAGAAACAGGCAGGTCACCCCCTCCTTAAAAACCCCAAGAGCTCCCCAAGCACAGCTTTCAAAGGGGGACCCCAAGGGCTTTCCTCTGGCTTGCTGCCTCCCCCTGAGCCTCATCCCACATCTCTCCTGCCACAGGGCCTTTGCATGAGCCAGCCTCTCTCCCTACGAGGCTGCTCTGTCCTCTTCTCTGCTTCTCTTCCCCAGGCAGAGAAACACACACACGCTTATCACTTCTGTGAAGTCTTCCCAGGCAGGGTCAGTCTCCCCACAGCACTCTTTGCACATCTTTAGCTCTGGTGGGATTACTTGGGCCTGATCTTTGGGGGCAGGAACCTGGTCTCATTCCAAGCCCAGCTCTCTTCTAAACTTCAGGTGAAGCCCTTGAAGCATATGTGCAGGAAAAATTCCGCCATTACTAACTATACTGACATCACTAGAGGTGACGATCCCTTTAATAAATGGCGATAGTATGGAGGCAAAGCTTACTTCATGTTCTAGAGAAAAGACTGGTGAATAACATATATATGTCAATTGCATTCACTAGAATACATGATTTGAGTAACACAGTCATGCACCGCATAACGACGTTTTGGTCAACAATGGACCACACGTACGAAGGTGGCCCCATAAGATTGGTACCATGTAGCCTAGGTGTGTAGGAGGCTGTACCACCTAGGTCTGTGTAAGCACACTCTATGATGTTCGCACAATGATGAAATTGCCTAACTAACGCATTTCTCAGAACGTATCCCGGTTGTTAATCAACGTATGACTGTAAAGGTTTGGGAACAAACAAACTGTGACCTCATTAAGCTGAGGAATTCCTGCCCCTCCCCCAGGTTGGGGTCACCTCTGCTCTGAAAATCCCACTGGTGATGGAACACTTGATAAGGTTGTTGCCCACCGCTGTCAGACCCCACACACACGTCACGCCTCACACACACTAGTAGTGTGATGTGAGCCATCTTACTCTGTGAGCCACGGTGTTCTCTGCCCATAAAATGGGTACAAAAAACATCGCTCTTACAAGAGGTTGTTGTAAGGATCAAGTGAAAAATAACATATGTGAAAGTACTCAGGAAACTATTAGTGCCCGTAAAATTTTCTGAGCTCCAAAAACAGCCCTTTATTGCTAAGTTTATTAATAAATAATAAAATCTGTCCTTGTGGGTGTAACAGGTTTTATTACATAGAGTCTCTTGCCAATTCTTGCCCCATCAGCCTTGCTGCACCTCCCTTTGCCTGGCTCCTAGGATCTGGCTCAACTAGCGTCCCGGTAGGGCAAGGACTCAGGCTCTCTCTGCATCGCTGCATGACTTAGACCCAGGTCCTTACCCTCCCAGAGCCTGTTTTTTGGAGATGATCAAGGGATGTGGAGAGGGTTAAATGAGATGACTGACATCCAGTGCCTGGGACATGTGCTCAGTGGCCGTGAGCTCCTGGGCCACCTTGGAGGG
Organism: Ceratotherium simum simum; assembly: GCF_057802395.1. Lineage (NCBI taxonomy): Eukaryota > Metazoa > Chordata > Mammalia > Perissodactyla > Rhinocerotidae > Ceratotherium > Ceratotherium simum. Next base: position 42,796,154 of record NC_141925.1, on the reverse strand, counting down.
CTCCTGGGGGGCAGGGCTCAGTAACCAAACCAGATAAGCAGATCTCTGTTTCCCAGTGGGGCCAAAGTGAGGCCAAGGTGTCACCCGGCACCATTCCTAGTTAGACCTGGTGTTGCAGAGAGCCTGGTGACAGTCTTCCCCACCCTCCCCCAAACTCCTCTAAGAAGACGCATGGAGGCCACAGCTCTCCCATTCTTCCTGGGGGTGTCAGTGGGGGGAGTACCTGGAATCTTTTCTCTCTCCTCCCCTCACACAGAAACCCCAAAAAAGGCTCTCCTCATGGAGTTTCAAGTTGCCTGACTTGCAAAGTACCTGGCCTGTTCTTTGTTTTACATTTTAAAATCCATTTTTCTCCTTAAAGATGGAGACACTTCCTTAAAATACAAGCTCTCCACCAGCATTTCTTGCTGTGTTTTTCAAAAGTCTAGCGATGGTGCCAAAAGAATGGGAAGGGAGTGAGGACGCTTGGGACTTGCTCTTGGGCCACTGAGCGGTGAATGAGGCCAGAGCCGTTCTCTCTCTTGTTCATGGCTGAATCCCAGCCTCCAGACAACGCATGACAAAGAGCAGACACTCAGTTAACAGTGATTGGACGTATGAATGAATGCGTGCAACAAATCGTCTAACTGATGTGCCAGGCCCTACCTGAGTGCTGGGACACACACAGGACTCTGCAGTCCCTGGCGCCGGTGGGCACCTGTGGCTTTAGCAGAGGCTTTCACACCCAGATCGCAAGTCTCGACACCCAGTGAAGCAGGAGTGCAATCGCCTTTTACAGGTGAGCTAAATGAGACAGAGAAACTGAGGGCTTGGCCGAGAAACAGAATCTGTGTTTCTCGTCACATTCATTCACCAGTGTCATGCTGCAGGCTCTTTCCACTGCACCTCAGTTCTTCTTGCTGTCCTGTGATACAGTTATACGGAAAAGCGCAATCTTCCAGTGGTCTGGAGCTCATCTGTCCCCCCAACCACCCAACTAGGCCAACCTTCGCTTGGTACCACCATGTGCCACGTTCTGTGCTTGGCGCCAGGGGAAAGGGAGAATGCGGGCAGGTGAATGCAAAAATGGGGTAAGACCAGGTCTCAGGGATTGTTCTTTCTACCAACAATGAAGCAGACAAAACATCTCCTCTGTGGCCACTGTGGAGAGTTTGGTGGCTCCTCAAAAAATTAAACATAGAATTACCACATGACCCAGCAATTCCACTCCTAGGTATATGTATACCCAAGAAAATTGAAAACAGGGACCCAAACAGGTAGGTGTCCACTAATGTTCATAACAACATTATTCACAAGAGCCAAAAGGTAGAAACAACCCAAACGTCCATCAACAGATGAATGGGTAAATAAAACATAGTATATATACCCAATGCAATATTAGTCAGCTATAAAAAGAAATGAAGTTCTGATACATGATACAATGTGGATAGATCTTGAAAACATATGCTGAGTGAAATAAGAGACACAAAAGGACAAATATTGTATGGTTCCACAGAATATGCAAATTCACAGAGACAGAAAGTAGATTAGAGGTTACTGGAGGACGGGGTCAGAGGGGAAAAGGGAGCTATTGCATAGTGGGTACAGAGTTTCTGCTTGGACTGATGAAAAATTTTGGAAATAGTGGTGATGGTTGCACAACATTATCAATGTGATTAATGCCACTGAATTGTACACTTAAAAATAGTTAAAATGGAAAATTTTATGTATATTTTACCACAATTTTTTAAAAGGACAAACACACACAAAATATGATAGCTGTAGTGTAGGAGTAGACATGAATCTGTGGAACAGAACAGCAAGTCTAAAAACAAAGCAGACTATTCAGGTGGTACCAACACAATGAGAAAAGTGCTCATGGCGGGGGTGGGGGTGACCGAATATAAGAAAGCAAAACGACTAACTTAGAATAAAATACAGAAAAATCTGTTTATAACTTTAGCAATGAGAAGACCTTCTTATGCAAGATAGAAAATGATGACACCATAAAGGAAAACATGTTTCCTGTGGCGGTACAGTCTTTGAACTGGACAATCTGGCAGGATCTAATAAAATTTCAAATACCCACAAATACACATATCCTCTAACCCCTGGGATCTATCCTAGAGAAATGTTCCCAAGAGCCACGTTCAAGGGCATTCCCTGAAGCACTTTTTCTAAGGAAAAAGCAGAAACAACTTAAATGTTCCCACAATAGCAGAACGTTGAAATAAACAAGGGCACGGCAATTCTAAGGAATACTATGCAACAGTTAAAAAGAATGAGGTTGGTCTAAAAATGCTAGGAAAGAAAATAAAAAGCAAAACTCGACACCCTGGATCACTCCAAATGGATCTGCTCGCTTACCAGCCTCGTCCTCATTTTCAAAGGATCCGGTAGGTGGAGAACACACCAGTGTGACGCCATCTGAAGAGCTGCCACACTTGAAACAAGGGCTTGGAGCGTCCTACTCCAGTGGCTACTCAGAGGAGGGAAAGTCAGGAAAGGGGCAGCTGGGCTGGGGTGTTGGTACTCGTGCATGTAGTGGGGGCCAAGGGAGAGAAGGAAGCAGGAAAAAAACCTATAAAAACAGCAGGAAAGCAAGCTAAGGTAAGATAATGTGAAGGTCAGAGGTCATACCCAGTGCAGGAAAATTCCAACCATACAGGCCGAGACACGTTAAGTGATATCAACATGTCCTCAGATGCTGTTCTAGGTCATTTTCTCTCCTCCTACTTCTGGCCAGTCACAGGGTTGAAACTTAGATCATTCATGGAGGATCCTCTGTTATAGCAAAGGAGGGCAGCCTTGCAAATGGCTTTTCCCCAAATCCTGAACCTGCAAAAACACTTGGCTTTGGTCTCATTGAGTGTCCTAGTGTCCCCATGTTGGTGCCACCCCACTCCACTTCTTCCAGCTCCTTCCTATCTCAGGAAGGGGAGGGGTCCCGCATCTTCTGAGGATCCATTATCATATTTCAACCTCACAATTACTGTAATTCGAAAGGTAAGCAATATGCCCAAGATCATGCAACTAACAAGGATCAAGGCCAGGATCCGCATCAGAACCTGGGTCTGTTTACACCTAAAACGCATGCTCCTCCTGTTAGCTGATGCTGCTGAGGAAGCTCTTACCGAGTACCCGCCATGTGCAAGAACACTGGTAAGGCTCTAGGGGATGTAAAATTAGTCAAGTCCTGATCTCAAGACAGCCTAAGTGTGCTGGTGAAGAATATAAGCGAGAGTACATGGGAAAATGACTATAACATCATATTCGATTGGTAAGAGAAGCATTACCAGAGCGCTACAGAGGTCAAGGGTGGGGAGAGAACACAACAGGCAGAGAAAGACCGTGGAGACAAGGAATGTTGTTTGTTTGGGGCATGTCCAGAAAATAGCAAAACCAACATGTGATTTGTTGGGCTCCTTCCAACCCTTTCTGCTGTGCCCTAAGAAATCCCTCGTGCCATTACAAAAAAAAAAAGCAAATGACAACAAAAAACTGACAAACCAACACAAAGAACTCCCCCATCCTCAAAGTCTTCTCAGCACCCTCTCTCTCTCCATCTCCTTGTTTATTATTACAGATGATTATTACAGTGTACAGAAGAGAAGAGACCAACAACAGAGCCTCAGAGGAAGCCTCCACCAAGGATGGGCGGAGCGGCCACTGGGGGACACAAGAAAGCAGACCGCGCGGTAGGAGGGGCTGAGGACTGGAGGCTGCCCCAAAAGGAGGAGGACGTGCTCAATCCTGCAGGGAGATCCTGAGGACGAGAACTGGTGCGATATCGCGGCAAGTGCTATGAAGGAAGGAAGTGGGACGTTTCCCATTGCCCCAGAATCGGCTGCGGCAACCCAAAGCTGGGGCCCAAGTGGTGATATGTGTTCCACATTCTACAGAGGCTCAGACAGCTCCCACCCAGTTTCCTAGGAGGCAGCCAGACCACCAGACTGCTCCACAAACCACTGAGGTTGTGCAGGATGCAGGATTGCGCAGGGGAGGGTATCACTGACGCAGCCTGGGGCTCAGGTGTGATGATGCCTGAGCTGAGTTTTGAAAGACAAGCAGTAGCTGCCATGGTGAAGCAGGGCGCTAAGCCTGTTCTTGGAAAAAGTGGGGTAGCTGTGTCACAGCTTGGTGTCACTTGGACGTAAAATCCAAGGCAAGGAATGCTGGCAGGTGCGCTGGACACTCGAGAGTCATGGAGGAGACAGCCTGCATGACAAGACTATCCTGAAGGTCTGTGACTCCAATGGGAGGGGGAAGCTTTTCCAAATTGCAGGTGCTCCCTCCCCAACCAGGAGATTTCTTGCATGCTGCTCTTACCCCCAAACTATAGCAGACGAGACTGACTGATGGAGGGGGCCGTGGTCAGTGATGGGTGTTTGGCAGGGGACATGAGCAGGTCCGAGTTTTAGAGGCACCACTGGCACCGGTGCGGAGGACAGCTCCAAAGATGGCCAGGTTGAAAGCAGAGACCAGTGAGGAGGCTGCTGCCATGGTCCAGGCATGAAATGATGAGGCCTGACGCTGAGCAGTGAAGGACGGAAAGAGAGGAGGGAACAGAGTCAGGACACACCCAGGAGGGAAAACGCAGCAGGACAGCGTCATAGACAGCGTAGGAGCACAGCAGTGGCGGGGCAGGCTGACTTGTAGTTTTCTGACTACAATTAATTAATAGAGCAATGGTCCCACTAAGGCAAGATGGGATGGGATCCGAGCACAGAGGTGGTGTCAGCTTCAGACAGGAGGAGAGATACCTCCCATCTCAACAGGCGGGAGGTGGAACGGATGGGTTTGAGTTCACATACATTTAGAGGTCCGGTGGAGGGAAGCAGAGAGCATTTGCACCTGAGGACTTTGGTTTTCTGTATAAAGCAGAAGACAAATAAGCAAGGAGGGATCAATGAGCTGGAGACCTGAGGAGCAGGAAGGTGAAACAGTCACTATTGAGAAAGGGGTGAGGCAGAGAAGAGGGTCACCGAGCAGTGCTGGAGGCCCAGGTGTATGCGGAGGCCATTTTGTCTTTTGATTTTGGTTATGGTATCTTTTCTTGTACTAAAGCTTTTAATTTTTACATAGCCAAATCTATTGACTTTTCCTTTATAGCTGCTAGGTTTTCTGGCATGCTTTAAAAAGCCTCCCCCCTATATGGCAGTTTCAAACCAAAACAAAACAAAGCAGGACCATATGTGCTGATATTAAAAATATCCATGTATAATATGGATAATATATATATTAGTGAAATAGCTCAGGAAGTCGATATTGATAACATGCTTGCAGACACACAGACTGTCTCAGGAAGATCATACAGACTGTAAGGGGGCTGCTTCTGGGGAGGTGATTGGCTGGAGCAGATGTTACAGAAGTCACAGGGCAGGGGGCAAAGGGGATATGAGCAAGACGGACTGAAGGCAAGGACCCACTGGCCAACGGGAGAGAGAGCAGATGTGTTTCAGACACAGTGGTTCCTGACCCAAGAACAGGGATCACCAGGGAGCAGAGGAGAGTACACAGGATAGACCACATTTTGTACTAAGGTTTGTCATAAACCTATTTGGTACTAAGTACAAAAAGGTTAAGTAGCTTTCACAAAGGTACATAGCTAACAGGGCGTTGCATTCTGGCTCCGGGGCCTATTTAACCTTCACCGTTATGCTATGTCACCTCTCACAACAACACACGACGTGGAAAAGCAGGTTTGAGCACAATTTTGTTAAAAAAATTAGAAATATATATGTGTATGTGTATATATGTCTGTGTGTGTGTGTGTGTATATATATTTATATGCAGACATTGGAAAGAAATACATCAAAATGTTAACAGTAGTTATCGGGGTGGGATGTGAAAAAAATTTTTTTAGCTTTTCTACAATTAGCATTAATATTATTAACAGAAGAAAATGTTATTTAAAATAATCACTGGAATGGGCAAGCATCAAAGACATTTTACAAAAATAGACACTCTGGAAAAAGATACCTTGGCAACATACCCTGAGAATTTGAATAAACAAAAAAGTATTCTGCTTGATTCACAGGGTCATAGTGGAAAGAACGTGAGGTTTAGAAGACCCTGGGTTCAGGCTACTTGGCAAAGTGTTAACTCCCAAAGCCTCCATTTCCTTATATAAAATAAATGTGAAAATAATAAAACTTGCTTCACATGGTTGTTGTAGAGACCAAGTGAGACACTGCAGATGAAAAAAATTCTGTCAATCAATTAAACCATGTTAATTTAATATTATTATTCATTCTAACTTTTACTCTTGTATTAAGGCAGTGGCATATACCCAATTCAAAATTAAACTGTGATTGCAAAATACAGTGCCAATTCATGACTAATCAATCACTTTGATTTCATAAAACAGACATTCCATGGCTTGTATTACTGAGCCATAATAAGAGGATGAATATCCCAACTCAAAAAATCACTGTTGGGTACAATTCAAGAGGACTACTTCCCTGACAAGCAGCCCTGCATACCCAGCCCCAGGGCTCCATGATCTCCCTGGAAGCCAAGGCCATGTTCTCCGCCTGCCTACAGCTATTTGAAGCTTCCAGGCATCCTCTGCCCACAATGGCTCTTAATCCTTTCTGTACCAAACCAAAGACAGACTCAGTGCTCTAAAATGCCTACCTGTCTACATCCCTTCTTCCCTCTTGCCTCAGTGTTGGGAGGTGTCCCTCTTCCTGCTGAGGCCAGCTTCTCCAAAGGATTCCTGTCCTGAGCTTTCCTATCTTGTAAAGCCATCATCCCCATGGGCCTTAGAGCACTATCAGCTCACCACTAGACTAGACTGTAACAATCTCCCTGTTTCCACTCTTGGCTACCCATAGTCTATCCTTCTATGCAGCCAGAATAATCTTTTAAAAGTTGAGATAGAATTCAGATACCACAGAATTCACCATTTTGCATTCCCATCAGCAAAGTACGAGGGTTCCAATTTCCTTGACGGGCCCAAGGCGATGACTGCTTTAAAACTAACTTATGTTTCCTTCCAAAAGTTTTATAGGTTTAGCTCTGGCATTTAGGTCTTTGATCCATTTGGAGTTCATTTTTGTATAAAGTGTAAGGTAGGGATCCAACCTCATCTTTTGCATATGGATATCTGCTTGTCCTAGCACCATTTGTTAAAAAGACTCTTCTTTCCCCATTGCATGGTCTTGCTGCCCTTGTTGAAAATTAACTGACCACACAGATATATGGATTTATTTCTGGACACTCAATTTTATCCCACTGATCTATATTTCTATCCTTATACCACTACCACACTATCTTGATTACTGTAGCTTTGCAGTAATTTTTGAAATGGGGAAGACTGAGTCTACCAACTTTGTTCTTCTTTTTCAAGATTGTTTTGGCTATTTGGGGTCCTCTGAATTTACAGATGAAATTTAGTATCAGCTTGTCTATTTCTGCAAACAGGCAGTTGAAATTTTGATAATGATTGTATTGAATCTGTCAATCTATTAGGGGAGTATTGCCATGTTAACAATATTAAGTCTTCTGACCCACAAACATGAGATGCCTTTCCTCTATTTAGGTCTTCTTAAATTTTTTTCAACGTTTTATAGTTTTCAGTATACATGTCTTGCATATCTTTGGTTAAATTTATTCCTAAGTATTTTATTCTTTTTGATGCTATTATAGATGGAATTATATTCTTAATTTCATTTTTGGATTTTTCACAGCTAGTGTATAGAAATACAACTGATTTTTAAAATATTGATCTGGTATCCTGCAACCTTGCTTGACTCATTTATTAACCCTAATAGTTTTCTTTCTTTTTTTTTAAGTTGTTGTTGTTGGATTCTTTAGGGTGTTCTATATGTATAAGATCATGTCATCAACCAATAGAGATAGTTTCACTTCTTCTTTGCCAATCTGGATGCCTTTACTTCTTTTCTTGCCCAATTGCCCTTGTTAGAACCTCCAGTACAATCTTGAATAGAAGTGGTGAGAGCAGACATCCTTGTTTTGTTCCTGATCTTAGAGGGGAAACTTCAGGCTTTCACTATTAAGTATGATGTTAGCTCTGAGTTTTTTGCAGATGCTCTTTATCAGGCTGAGGCATGTCTTAATTTCTCCTTTATTTTTGAAGGATAGTTTTACCAAATATAGAATTCTTGGTTGGTGGTTCTTTTTCTCCTTTCATCACTATGAATATGTCAACCCACTGCCTTCTGACTTCCATGGGTTTTTTTTTTTTCTTTTTTTTAATGAGAAATCAGCTGTCAATCTTATTGAGGATCCCCTGTACATAATAAGTCACTTTTCTCTTGCCATTTTCTCTCTGTCTTTGGCTTTTGATAGTGGGATTATCAGGTGTCTAGGTGGGGATCTCTTTGAATTTATCCTACATGGAGTTCATTGAGTTTCCTACATGTGTAGATTAATGTTTTTTTCATCAAATTTGGTATGTTTTTGGTCATTATTTCTTCAAATATTCTTTCTGCCCCTTTCTCTCTCTCTTCTCCCTCTGGAACTCCCATTATGCGTATGTTGGTCAGCTTGGTGGTGTCCCAAAGGTCTCTGCCCCACAAGTTCATTTATCTTCATTGTTTTTCTTTCTGTTCCTCAGACTGGATAGTCCAAGTTCGCTGATTCTTTCTTCTGCCTGCTCAAATCAGCTGCTGAGTCCCTCAGGTGAGTTTTTTGTTTGAGTTATTGTTTCAATTCTACAAATTTTTTTGGTTCCTTTTTATAATTTCTATTTATTATCTCTATTTGAGACTCCATTTTCATACTTTCCTTTCATTCTTTAGATATGGTTTCCTTTAGTTTTTTGAACATATTTAAAATAAGCTGATTTAAAGTATTTGTCTAGTAATTCCAACTTCTGGGCTTACTTGGGGAGTTTCAATTCATTGCTTTTTTCCTCATGTATGGATATTTTCTTATTGTTTCTTTGCATTTTTCATAATTTGTCCTGCAAACTGGACATTTCAAATAATATAATGCGGCAACTCTGAAAACCAGATTCTGTCCCCTCCATAGGGTTTGTTGTTATCGCTGTTATTGTAGTTGTTGCTTGGTGACTTACCTGAACTAATTCTGCAAAGTCTGTGTTCTATTTCATGAGTGAGCACTGAAGTCTTTGCTTAGTTAACTTAGTCAGCTAATGATTAGACAGAGATTTCCTTAACCTCCTGGATCCAATAACTTTCCCACCCTTTACTGAGGGGCTCTGTGTGAGTGTTGGGGCATGCCTTCAACACTCAGCCAGGCAGTTTATAACTCTGCCTCAGCTTTCATGTCCTGCTTGCGCTGAGCTTCAAGGTCAGTCAGGAGTGAGAGATTATTGCCTTTTCAAGTCTTTTCTGAACATGCACAGCGCCAACACATGTGCATGGCCTTCTGGATTCCAGGAATATGTCAGAGCTTTTAAAAGCCCCCGATGGACATCCCATTCCTCCCATCCCATCCCATCCCATCCCCATCCTTTTGAGCTTTATGTTAGTCTATTGTTTACCCCAACTGTAATCCATTGCCTCAGGCAGCTGTGATGTTAAAATATTTGACAAATGTCCCTGGTGAAAGGCTTTTAGCATTGGGACAGTTTAAGTAAGGTCAAAAAAGGACAAGCCTTCCAAGTGCGGTCTTCAAGGGAACCACTAGATAGGTCAAATAATGAACATTCTATCTGATCTGGCTGCTGCCTAACTCTCCAACTTCATCTCCTACCCCTCTCTGCCTCACTCACTCTGCTTCAGCTACACTGGCATTCTTTCAGTTTCTTGAACAAGGTTGTTCCTGCCTTGGGGCCTTTGCACATACTATTTCCTCGCCCTGAAAAACTCTTTCCTGTGTGATCCCTGCTTGGCTATTTCCATCACTCCATTATGGTCTATGACTAAATGATACTTCATCAAAACAGTTTTCCAACCACCCTCTCTTTATAAGCTCCTTCTCACCCAACCCCCACCTCCAACACTTTCTATTCTCTCTTTTTCAATAGTACTTATCACAATCTGGCATCATATCATATATGCACTTGCTATTATCTGATAATAGGTTGGAACCTAGGTTGTATGAGGACGAACTCTGTCTAACTTACATGCCTGGATCTGCTAATAAACACTTGCTTAAAAATGAAGTAGCTCCTATGATGGATTTGTATTCTGTCAGCTTAGCTAAACTGGACTATACTTCCCAGAACTCCCTTCCTTATATATAGTTCCAAATGAGAATGAGACACTTTGCCCCAAGTTGGAAGGCAGCCATGAAGGAGCAGCCATTTTCCTCATGCTCAGGAAGTTGACACAGTGCACCACACACAGTTGTAGCTCATGCACATTGTCACTTGTCTGCTGGGTCATCTGGTTGGCACAGAGCCTGATGCATGGTTAGCCCTGTGACAAAGAACACCAGTAGTCTGCGTGACACCCTCATTATCGAAGGTGGAGGAATGAATAAGTGAGAAATCATGTGGGTTCCAATCCATCCTCTGTTCTGGCTCAGCCTCCGAGGCTCCAGCTTTCTCTTGCTTACCCCACGTCACATCCCTCTGCCCTCTCAACTGTCTCCCTATGGCCTTCAAAGTCCAGCACCAGACCCAGAGACAACTTCACATAGACAGGGTAACGGGCTCCCACAACTGCACACGGTCAAGTCTTTAAAACAGATCCCTTATTACATATATTTCCCAGAGGTTCTGCTTCTCTGACTGGACCTAACTGATACACCTGCTCTGTCCTGTAACCATTCTTTCTTAGTTTATTCCCATCTGCTTTTTAGAAAAGTTCCCCAACTTAAAAAAAAAAAGTCCCACCTCAACGTCACACACCCTTCCAGCTATGGCTCCCTGTTCCTTTTCCCGGTCAAACTTCTAAAAGCCCTACCTTCACTCGCTGTCTTCATTTCAGGAACTCTTCTTGCTCTTGCTGGATCAACAATAATCTCCACTTGCAAAATCCAAAGAACACTTGTTTTAGTTCCCATCTAACTAGAGCTTGGGTTTTCAGCAGTGTTCTCCGCGGCTAACTACTCTGACCTCCATGAAACTCTTTTCCCTTCGCCTCCATGGCACCAGGCTTTTCTGGTTTCCCTCCTTTCTCTCTTCATTTTCATTTTCTTGGCTGGCTTTTTCTCAACCTGTGTGTTAAATGCTGGCGTCCTGGTGACAGACACAGACCCCCTTGGCCCTCTGTATTCTCTCCTTCGGTAGTCTCCTCCACCCCCACGCCTCCAGTTACCACCCATAGCACCAACATAACTTCCATCTCTCTGACCTCCAGATCGTCTTAGCAACGTCCACAGTGACCTCAGACTTAACATGTCCCCAGTCCACCCCTGACTGTCCCTGCAAATCTGATGACACCATTGTGCTTTCGGTTGTGGCCAAAGCCTGAATCCTGAGAATAATCCTGGACTGTGCTCCCTCTCACGTCTAACCAATGACCAAGTCCTGGCAACTTTGTCTGTTAAATGTCCCCATCCACTTCTCTCCATCTCTGTGGTCATCACCCTCATCCTCCTAACAGACCCCCTGTCCCCCCATCCCCTTCTTCACAATCAGGCCTCCCTTTCATCCATCGTACTATTTCATTCAAATATTTATGGGGTCATGACTATATGCCAGAAGGATCTTTAAAAAGTGCAGATGCAATCATGACATTCCTCTGCCTCAAACCTTGGAAGGTTTTCCATTGTCCTTAGGATAAAATAGAACACTCTCAATGGGGCCTCAAGGCCCTGTACATCTGTCTTCCACTCTTCATCTCCACCTTAAGCCCTCCCTGTTGACCCTGCAGGCACTCCACACCATTCCTGAATGAGCAGCGTCTTATTTACCTTCTTGCCTTTGCACCCTCTGCCTGGAATGTTCCTCCTGACCTCCTCTTCCATCTAATTCCTGCTCTTCCTTCAGATCTTGGCTTGAACCTCCCTTCCCGCCATGCCCAGACCAGGATGGTTCTCCTATTATTCACCCCACAGCACCTCCTCTTCTTTATGGCCACATTGGCCCAGCATCACATGTTGAACATCTGTCCACCCACCAGACTCATGACAGTGGCACCTGGTCCTGTCTTGTCCACTTACCGTATGTGCCAGCAGGGCTGGCACAATGCCTGCTCGTGGCAAGCAATCAATAAATGCCTGTTAAATAAATAAATTTAAAGGGTTTGAAACCTATTTATCTGGGCCAATAACCTCATTTTACAGACAAAAAAACACCCCAAAACAAACAAACAAAAAACTAGCCCAGAGGGCATTACTATTCCTATTTCCCAGGAGACAAGAGTTTTAGTTGTTTATACAGGCCTTTGACCTTGGAATGCTTAAAGAGGCACTGATAGATAGATACAGACATGCACGCACACACACTCCAAAACACACCTGCTACAAAACTCATAAAGAGGAGCAAACTATTCTGACCATGTCCCCACCTCCTCCTTGCTAATGTGTCCCCAGAGCTGCCCTACAGGGATTCTGCTGCTAATCCATTCCCACTCTGCTGGTCAGGCAAGGGCATAGTACTATGGGATGGGGCATTCTATTCAAGGACTCTGGGAGTGAGGCTGGAGGATTTAAATGAGCTCTAAGAACAAACATCAGTATTCATCATTCACTTGAGATTTACGAAGGACTGGGAGGTGCTGAGGCCCTGGACAGGGCACCGCAGAGAGGATTCAAGCAAGCATCAAACGGGGCTGTTTGACCAAATGAGCTGTAAAGGTCTCTTTTGACCCCAAAGGCTGTTCCTGTGAGGTTCCTGGGCAGGGGCTGATCTGAGGAAGATGGTCTTGGTAGCTGTGTACACACTGCAGGAGAGGTGGCCTACCAGGAAGCAAAGGCTTTCACTCCAGCTTGTGGGAGAGATGCATGGGACAGCAGGATGTACATGTGTGTGTGTGTGCATGTGTGTATGCATGCACACGTGTGGGGATGCGCTTCAGAGAAGCTGGAGGGGTAAGAGGAAAGCCAGCTTGGAGGAAGAAATGAGACCACTCGGGGCCCCTACTTTTCCGGCATGAAGGAGAGAGGCATCCTGAGGCTCTAACCTCTGGAAGTGCGGCTTGTGGAGGTCCAGAGGTCACGGGCATCTGCGTACACCCACCCCTGCCCCCGTCCTTACCACCTGGTCTTGTGGAAAGAAGAGCACCTGTTCCCCATTTGTTAAAGGGTCTGTTCTGGTCTCTGAAGTTCATCATGGAAAAACTAGGAACAAATGAACATTTGTACAGTACTTAACAGTTTACGCAACACTTTTACGTGCATCATTCCATAACGGGAGGCAGTGTCACTTGGGTCAAATCCCAGCACTGCAGCCAACCAGCTATATGAACTGGAACAAACTATGTACTTCTCTGAGCCTCAGTTACCTCATCTCTCAGTTAGGGTTAGAGACACCTCTAACTGCCTCGGGGGTGGATGATTAAATGCAGTCAAGTACGGCCCAGTGTCTGGCACCAGAGGCACTCTGCACACGTCGCTGATCTTTAGTATTATTATTTAGCCCTCATAATAACTTTGCAAATAGGTATTATCCCCATATTCTACTTGAGGAAACTAAGGCACAGAGAGGTTAAGTGATTCACTGGGAGTCTCACAGCTACGTGCTAGGATGCCGCTCCTTCTAGAGCACCACGGTGCCATTACTGGGACAAGGGTTTCAAAGAGTGCAGTGCAGGGCAGAGGTAAAAGTGGAACACCACGGGCTACACGTTTCCAGGGGCCAGCAGGCTGAAGCCAGATGACAAGCCCAAAGCTGGCTGCCCAACACTGGCTGTGCCCTTCCATCAGGGGTGCTGCCCTAGGGTCTCCTCCATCCCTGCCCCCTGCCACAGGGGCGTGGCAGAGCTGACCCTCCAGCCTCCCCAGCGTGGCCAGGACAGATGAGCAGACAGGGCTCTGAAGTGAGCTGGCAGAGCAGAGACCCAAGCTGGCCGGTGCTGTGCTTCAGGTCTGCACTCCCGGAGCTGCAGCTCCAGCTTTCCCGTCCCGCCTCCCAGGCTGCTGCTCTCCCACCCTTTCTCCAAGCACCGTTTCTCCAAGAAGTCTCTGAGACCATCCACTCTGAAACCCCTGCGTCTGCTTGGCACCCTCTCCACCACCCAGGCTGCTTGCTTGGTCGCCATAACTCGCCGCCAAGTCCCAAGGCCTCCTTTCAGGGTTAGACACTCCTCCCCGACATTCTGTTCTTCCCCACCCTGTCTTAATTCTCCTGTTCCCCTCAGCCTCTTCATGAGCCCCTCTTCATCTAAAGAGCCCTCAAAAGCGGGTGCTCCCTAGAGACCTGCTCTTGGTCCTGCCTGCTGGTCACCCCCAAATCCTCATTCCCACCACCACCTCTCCTTTTTGCTCCAAGCCTATTTTTCTTTCCCTTTTCCTTTAATTTCAATCATACAGAAAAGTAAAGAAAAATCCAATGATACCCATGTACTCATTACCCAGCATTATCAAATCTCAACTTTCTGCCCCATTCGGCAGGGTCGAAGCTCCTCGGGCATCCTTCTCTGACTCCTTTCTGTTCCCTCACTCCCCAAATGTAAGTACCATCCTGAGTTTGGTGTTTATCATTCTCCTGCATGGTTATATAACATCTACTCATATGTGCATATCCAAACCAATATGCAGTGCTGTTTTTCATGTTTTCAAACTGTATATCAACAGTAGTACCATTTCTGTTACTTGCTCTTTTTTTCTTACATCCTAACCAGAAGCTGAACTCCCACTTGCTTTCTTCATGTGTCCAACATTTATAGTTTTCAGAGCTATCCATGCTGATCACACTGTACCAATTTATTTGGCCATTCTCATGGGAACAGACATTTAGGTTGTTTCCAACTTTTTACAATTACAAACGGATTATTCAGTGCTTCAGTGAATAATCCTGTTTACATGTCCTCGTACACATGCCTGGGAGTAAAACTGCTGGGCTCAGGAGACGTACATTCTAAACTCTGTTTCCAAACTGATCTCCACAGTCGTGACCATGTCCACTCTCAGGACCAGGAAAGGGTGCCCCAGTGGTTCCAGCTACTTGTCAGCATTCTTGTTCTGAGACTTTTAGATTTTTGCCAATCTAATGGGTGTGAAATGGTCTCTCATATGTTTGTTGGCAGTTCACATCTCCTCTTCCGTGAAATGCCTATTTACATGTAGACCCACTTTTCCATTGGGCTGCCTGTCTCCTTTCACGTAGATTTGTCTTAGTTCTTTATATCTTCTGATCACTAATTCTTTGTCAGCTTTTTGCATCATAATATCTGCTTCAACCAGCAGGCTGTCTTTTTACTTACAATGGCATTTTTGTCGACAAAGTTGACAATTTTATCAATATTTTCCTTTAGTTTTGTGTTTTTGGTGTCATATTTAAGAATTTTTCCCCTACTCTAAGATCATAAAGATATTCTCTCATATTTTCCTCTAGAAGTTTTGGCTTTCAGTTAGGTCTTTAATACACTTGGAATTTATTTTTAGTTAAGGTATAAAGTAAGATCCTAATTTTATTTGATTTTTTTCCATGGAAAACCAGTTGCTTCAGCATCATTTATTGAAGAATCCTTCATCGTGTGGGTTCTCACAGAAGCAGACTCTGAGACAAGGATTCAAGAGCAAATTGCTTATTTGGGAGGGGGCAACCTGGAAGGGGATCTGGAAGGTGAGATAGGAATTTCTCTTACCATCACATGAGCAGTCCTATGCGTCTGAAAGGATATTTGTTCTCTAGCCAGCATTTCAAGTGTTTGTGGCAACAGAGTTTTCAGGTTGTCTGGTCCACTAGAAGGCTATAACCCAAAGTCTCCAGTGGCCCCATGACCTCTCCCCCTGGAGCCCACCTGGCTGGCACCTCACTAGAAACAGAAGCCAACTGTGCTGGTGCCCTTAGTCTGCTCCCTCCACTCGATGCCTTTAAATCTCGGATGACACACACACAATCTGGGCCCAACCTTCCTTCCCAGCCTCATTTCCCCTGTGCCTCCTCCTTCCCAACCCACATCCCCAAACTCTCGCTGCTCCCAGAACCCAGCTCTCTTTCACGCTTCTGGGCCTTTTTCCATTTGGTGTTTTCTTCACTGAATTTTTTCTGTTGTGCCCTTGGCCGTTAAGTTTCTTCAAGGCATAGCTCAAGCATTACCTCCTCGTGAGCTTATCCTCCCCACCTAGAGAGAGTCCTTCACTTCCTTCCTCACACCCCTGCAGTATCCAGACACACCTCAGCTAGTACACTCAAGCTGTCTGTTGATGAGTCTCACTCCTCACTCAACTGTGGGCAAAGCTGGGGTCTTTCCTGCATCCTGGACCCAACGTGGCACCTGCCCACACTGCTGGTGCCCCACTGTGTGTGCCACAATCCTGGGAGGTGCTGCTGTCTGTGAACCCACCAGGGCTTCCCTCCCCCGGGCAGGGCAAGAGCTCGCAGAACTTCCTGTGATCGGAAAGTGAGACCCACCGCCCCCACCACCACCACCACATAAACAGAAGGTCCTCAGCCCACAATGAGTGGCCAAGGCTGAGTGGACCCAGGGAATGTGGAATCTGGGCTCCAAAGGGGAACCCACCATGCTGTGTCTGCAGGAGTGGGGGTGGAGGGGCTCTTGGCAGAGACCCTCAGGGAGTCAATGACTGGAAGGCGGCCAAGTGCGGCCCGGATAAGAGGGAGCTAGGTTGAGGAAAGATTTGCTTGGCTGCCCCTCCGGATGAGGGCACCAGGCACACAAAGCTCCACCTGTCAGGCCCTCCACGCAAATCCTCTGCCCGGTTCTCCCAGGCCTGGCTCCGTGCCCGCCACCCGCAGCTGCCTCCCTCCCCCTACTCTCTCCCTCGCAGCCTTTGGTCCTCTCCCGGGAACAGCTGCACCACACCAGCTGGTGGGAGGTGGTTCATCACAGGCGTCCTGGCTCTAGCTCCTAATAGCAACCTTCAAATCGCTGGGGCCTCCCCAGGAGCCAGCAGCAGAGAGTGGCCCCACGGCACCTGGCTGTCCCCGACTTGAGTGACAAGCAAAGGACTAGTGCTTCCAGCTGACCAGGGGCTCTCTTCAAGATCCCCTTCGCCCCTCTGAGGTCCCCTGGCTCAGCTTCACATTGCGGCCATGCCCAGGACCCCTTTCCTCCCTCTGCAGAGCCTTTTGGACAGCCTGCAGGCAACCCAGACAATAAGCTGATAAAGCAAAGAAGCAGAGTGATTGCCTAAAGAGAAACACAAAGCAGACTTTTATTTTACTTTTTATAAAGGCAATACCAACTCATTGCAGAAAATTATTTATACATGTATATATGCACGTATGTATAAATATATGTACACATTTACATATGCACATATGAATGTATAACATAAATACAATTTTCAGCTGTGTCCTGGCACTTGGGGGCAGTCAGTCTCCCTGGAGTACAATCACTGACTGCGTCAGTTTCCACAAGGAGCCCGTGCCACAAACCATGAGAACAAACAGAGCAGTGAGGGTTGTCGACAAAATGAGCGCTCAGGTATCCCAGGCTTGGCTGTTGGTAGGGAGATGTCAAAGGAGTGGGTTGTGACAGGTGCATGGAATGTGCCATCCTGAAACTTGAAAATAGCATCCTCCTTTGCTATGCACATGTGGAAGATCGCCCGGAACCCCGATGGGTTTATTTGATCTTGAATGTGGACTCCCTGGGGTGAGGGGCTCCTTGACGTTTGTGTCCTTGGTCCCTGATGCAAAACAGGTGCTAATGAGTGTTAGAGAATCAACTTCATACATGTTGCATTTCCCAGCATGCTCAGCAAAGAGTCAGATGCCCCAGCCCTAATAAAGGCAGAAGACTTGACTTAAATAATCCAATAGGGAAAATGAGAGCCCAGCAGAAGCCGTAGTCTCCACTTTCCTTCCCACCTAGGTGATGGAGTCCTGGGAAAACTGCCCTAACCGAGACATGTCGGATAATCGTGCAGCAGCTGAGGAGATGGTGTATTTTTGATTACTTAATATTTCTCCACCCAAAGGTAACATTTCTACTTATTTCCTTCCTTTGTCTAAGCTTTCTTTTTATCTTCATTTCTACCAATAAATAAAATCTTTAAAAAACAAAAGAAAGGTCGTTAGACCATATTACAGATAAACTTTTTAACGTCATCTTCCCCCTGAAGTTTAAGGATTTCACATTATTAAAAATAATATAATTTTACATGACTGCAAAATATTCCATCCTATGGATATATTCATTCATTCAACAACTACTCATTTTGTGCCTATTATGTGCTGGGTATTTTTCAAGCACTAGGGTGTATCAGAAATTACTCATTCACCTTCTGTTGAATGCATAGGTTCTTCACAATTTTTCATATTAAACGAACACTGTGATAAACATCTTTGTATGTTAAGCCGGTTTTGTATATTTCAAGTTATTTTCTTAGGGTACATTCTTAGAAGTTGAATTACTGGGTCAAAAAGTACCAATATTTTTAAGATTCTTGACACATTGTGCTCAACTGCTTGTCACATCAATTTGTACTTTCTTTATCAGAAGAGTGCCTATTTTGTACATCCTGATATTATTCAATTTTGTCACTAGGAAAAAATGTATAAGTATCTTATTAGGTTAATTTTTTTGTACTTACTAATTTTTCTTGTGTTGATGAATTTTTTTCTTCCTTTGTGAGCCATCTATTCATGTTCAGTTATCTAGTGGAGACTGTGTCTTACTTAGAGGTTTGTGTAAGTTCTTTATATAATAAAATATTTACTCTATCACTTTGAAAAACATATTACCTCTTTTTTATGGTATCTATGATTTTTATCCTTTTACTAATTTTAATTTTTTAATAAAGATCATCAAAATCATACAAGAATATAGTTTAAAAATCAAGCAGTAACACTGTCAAGAAAGAGAAAAGATAACCCACAGAATAGGAGAAAATATTAGCAAATCATATATTTGATCAGAGTCTAGTATCCAGAATATATAAAGAACTCTTACAACTCAGCAACAAAAAGAAAAACAATCCAATTAATAAACAGGTAAAGGACATGAATAAACATTTACCTAAAGAAAATACACAAATGGCTAATAAGCACATGAAAAGATGTTCAACATCATTAGTCATTTGGGAACACAAATCAAAACCACAATGAGGGCTGGCCCCGTGGCTTAATGGTTAAGTGCGCTCGCTCTGCTGCTGGTGGCCCGGGTTCGGATCCCGGGCGTGCACCAACGCACCACTTCTCCGGTCGTGCTGAGGCCGCGTCCCACATACGGCAACTAGAAGGATGCACAGCTATCACATACAACTACCTACTGGGGCTTTGGGGGAAAAAAATTAATAAATAAAATTATTAAAAAAAAAAAAAACCACAATGAGATACCACTTCACACCCACTAGGATGGCTATAATTTGAAAAAAAAACAAAAACAAAAAACAGAAAATAACAGGTGTTGGCAAGGATGGAAGAAATTGGAGCCCTCATACACTGCTGGTGGGAATGTAAAATAGTGTAGCCTCAGTGGAAAATGGTTTGGAAATTCCTCAAAAAGTTAAACACAGAATTACCATATGACCCAGCAATTCCACTCCTGGGTATATATCCCCAAAGAACTGAAAACAGGTATTCAAACACATACGAGAACATGAATGTTCATAGCATCTCTATTCACAACAGCCAAAAAGCGGAGATAATCCAAACGTCCTTCAATTAATGAATGGATAAACAAAGGTGGTATTATCCATGCAAGAGAATATTATTCATTCAGCCATAAAAAGGAATGAAGTACTGATATATGCTTTAACATGGATCAACCTCAAAAACATTATGCTAAGTGAAAGAAGCCAACACACAAGGTCACATAGTGTAGGACTCCCATTGTATTAAACTTCCAGAATGGGTAAATTCATAGGACAGAAAGCAGACTAGTGGTTGCCAGGAGCTGGGGGATGGGGGAAAAAAGACGGAGGAATGGGGACTGATTCCCTATTGGGTATGTGGTTTCCTTTTGGGGGCGGGGGATGAAAACGTCTGGAACTAGATAGAGGTAGTGGTTGCACAACATTGTGAATGTACTAAATGCCACTGAACTGTCCATTTTAAAATGGTTCATGGTTAATTTTATGCTATGTGACTTTTACCTCAATAAAAAAAATCAAGTGGTAAGGATAGCTGCTAACAAGCAGCCGCTTGTTGCCCCTTCCACTCTCCCAATTCTACTTCCCAAGAGAGTCTTGCTTTTTACCTCTTTTCCCTTCTAGCAGGTAGGAACAACTTAGATATTTCCAATTAACATATTTACACTGCTATTTCTTCTTTTACTAATTTTAAATCTTACCTAATGACTTCCTATTATGACAGATAAAACATAATTCCCCTAGATTTCCAAGCACCTCTCCTTCCTCATCTTCTCAACATAGTCATACAAATATTTCAGTTAAGTAATCAGTGTTTAAATTATGATATAAATGTCATTCAGCACAGAGCCAAGTGGAAAACTATGAATACATTTCCATGCTTGTTCAATTTTTTGTTTTTCTTGGAGCTAATAATCCCTTTGTTATTTTATTTGCATAATTTTCTACATACACATTCTGAAACTTCCCAAATACTCTCTTGTGCAAGATATTCTGTGGGGTGCCCTCTTTCCAGGAGGCACCCCTGGGCACCCTTTGCCTGTACTGGATCCACTTTGCCTGAATCTCATGTTTTCCTCTTCCTCTTGTCTTGTTGAAGGGCATCCTCCAGTAAAAAGGATTCACAGAGAGAAATTTTTTTGCATCCTAGATAATCTGAAAATATCTTTGTTTTGCTTTCACACTTTATTAGTCATTTGGCTGGGTATGAAATAATAGAGTGAAAATCATTCTCCCCCAGAATGCTGAAAGCATGCAACTCCTAGCATGCAGCATCGCTCTTAAAAAATTCAGTACCATCCAATTCTCGTTTCTTTACCTAATGCCTGTTTTTCCTCTCTGGAAGCTTGTAGAATCCCCTCATCAACCTTGGTGTCCTAAAATTTCACAATGCTGTGCCTTGGTGTGTCTTTTGTCATTTTTTGTGCTGGGCACTTGTGGTTTGCAGACGGGATCCTTAATTTCCTCATCTCTTTTTGCCTCCATTTCTCTTTCTGGAACTCTAAACATTTTGATATTGCACCTTCTAGATTGATTCTCATGTCTCTTCTCTGTTCTCTGTACTTTTCAAGTCCTCCCCTTTTTGCTACTTTGTGAGAGATTTCCTTGACTTTATCTTCTCCACCTTCTAATGAAATTCTGAGTTCACTGCTCTCTTGAACTCCATGAGAATACTGCTGGAAGTTTCCAAAGTTTTCTTCTGAAGTTGCGTTGTCTTTGTTTCTTACAGATGGCTTTTTCCTGATTGTTTAAGTTCTTTTCTTCCTGCAGAGGCTTTCCCAGCCTTAAACGTCAGCTGATCCTTGGTTAGCTATTTATACTAGCAGTGAGGCTCTAAAAGGTTCATTGGAAGTTCCGTGTGGAAGTCCCAATGGTTGGGCTCATCAACTGGCAAATTCCGTTTTAGGGAGAGTGGGCGGGGAGCCAACCCTCTCACAGGGGCCCTCCCAGAGATCTGGTTGTGGAGGGTTTTCTTTGAGGCCTTGGGTTTCTCCAGAGAAGCATCTTCCGACTGCCCGCCTGGGAGGGGGATATCCTTGGTTCATCCGGATGGAGTGAAGGTTCCAGACTAATCCCCTTGTTTTCAGCACTGCGGTACCCCACCCTCTGCCACATGGAGTTTCTGAGTTAGGAGCTCCTCTGGGTCAGTTTCTCCAGTCTGGTCCACAGCTGCAGGATAAATGCCTGTCTGCTGGAATGCAAGGCCGGGGGTGGGGGGCGAGTTCTTACAGACTGATATCCCCTCCACTTGATTTCAGTCCTGCCTCCCTGCCCCACTCCCACTCCCACCGTGATGCCTCCAAGCTCAAGCCAGTCTGGGCCCAGCAGAGCATATTTGCTCTCCTGTTAGCATCTCTTCAATTCTTTCCAGAATGTGTTGAAATAGCTCATTTGATAATGATCCCTCTCCCATTCTTTGTCCTTGTGGGTCTTTATCATTCTCATTTCTTTCCTATTATTGTAGCAAATCTTGGGAGATAAAGGTGTGTAACCAATCTGCCACTTTAGCTGGAGTCCTTTGCTGTGTTTTGACATATGAAGCCTGTTCAGGGTTGAATTACATCCCCCCCAAAAGATATGTTAAAGTCCTAACCTCCAGTATCTTATTTAGAAATAGGGTTGTTGCAGATATAAATATAATAGTCGAGATGAGGTCATCCTGGAATAGGGTGGGCCCTTAATATGACTGGTGTCCTTATCAATAAAGAGAGACTCAGGGATGCACATGGAGAATTCCTTCTGAAGATGGAGACAGAGGTTGGGGTGATGTGCCTACAAGCCAAGGAACACCAAGGATTGGCAGCAACAACCGGGAACAAGCAGCAGCAAAGCAAGATTCTTTTCTGTAGGTTTCAGAGGGCGCATGGCCCTGCTAACAGCTTGACTTTGTACTTCTAGCCTCCAGAACAGTGAGACAACAAATTTCAGTTGTTTTAAGCCACCCAGTGTACAGCACTTTATTACAGCAGCCCCAGGAAACTAACACAGAGCCCTTAACTTACTGTGATAACATAAGTCAATGTTTTTTTCACTGTGATATTTTTGACTGCTTTATAACTCAGAGGTCCTCCCCTACCCCAAAATCCTTCTATCTTCTTCAAGGAATTTTTTTTAGTGGTTTGGTTCTTTTTTTTTCTCTCCTTCAAATTTAACTTTTTAATCTATCTGGAATTTATCTAGGCATACAGCCAGAGGTGAGAATCTAAAACATCCTCTACTCTTCCCAAAGAGCTAACCAAATGGGCCTCGCCTAATTTATCAAATGATCTTTCCATTCTTATTGACTTGTGAGGTCACCTGTCATATAATTAATTTTTTTGTGTATAAAAGTATGTTTCTGGGCTATTCATTCTATTCTACTGATCTGTTTATTCTTAAGCCATTAATTAAGTCACTGTTTTAATCATTAAAATGTGTTTTGATATTTAGTAGGGCAAGTTTCTCCTTGCTGCAATCTTTTTCAAAGTTTTTAAGTTATTCTCATTTTTTTATCCTTCCAGATAAACTTAAGTTCCAAAATAAATCCTACTGGGGTTTTGGTTACAAATGGGATAAGTATAAATTACATTAGGAAGAGCTGATATCTCTACAAATTCCATAGTTTCCATCGGAAACAATGTACGTCTCTCCATTAATTCATCTGCTTTATATCTCTCAGTAGAGCTTTATATTTTCATCAGACTCCTCTATCTAAAATACCGCCCCAAGTCACTCCTTATCTCTTTATCCTACTTTGCATTTATAATATTCATCATTATAAGAAAAATAAGAAAAGCAGCTAATATTTAAGGGGCTCACTAGATGCGACGCACTGTTGTAAGCTCTTTTGTAAGTATCATCTCACTAAATTCTTGCAACAACCTGAGTCAGTACCCATTATTTCAACAATAATAATTTTTTATTATATTATATAACAATAATTATTATTGTTGAACAATAGGTAATAATAATAGGTATCACTGTTGATTATTAAAATAATAATTGTATTATTTCAACAATATGAGTCAGTACACATGAAAAAACTGAAGTACAGAGAGATAATTAGTTCAAGGTCATCGCAGAAGAACCAGGTTTCAAACCCAGGCAATTTTACTCTGGAGCCCATGGTTTTATCTAAAAGTCAGTATTTTTACTATTCAGCTGTAAAAAGGAACGAGGAAGCCTTTTATATGCTGATATAAAACAACTGCCAAGGGGCCAGCCCGGTGGCATAGCGGTTCAGTTCGGGAGGTCTGCCTCAGTGGCCATGGGTTCGTGGGTTTGGATCCCAGGTGCAGACCTACATACCGCTCAGCAAGCCATGCTGTGGCAGTGGCCCATATATAAAGTAGAGGAAGATGGGCACGAATGTTAGCTCAGTGACAATCTTCCTCAAGCAAAAAGAGGAGGATTGGCAACAGATGTTAGCTCAGGACCAATCTTCCTCACCAAACACCACCACCACCACCACCACCAACTGCCAAGATATTTGGTTAAGTGAAAAAGCAAGACTCTGTACTATCATTTGTATCAAAGTGGGGACGAGGGTACTATCCCAATCTATTCATATTTGCTTCCATACAAAAAGAAAATATTTGGACAGGCACCACAAGAAATTAGGAGATGAGTGGTTCTCCTGGAGTTGAGCAGGAACTAGGCAGTAGGGGGACAGGAGTAAGAGGCAGGCTTTTCATTTTTTTTAACCAAGTGAATGTATTACCTATTCAAAAATTAAATAAATTTTTAAAATTTTAATTTAAAATAAAACGCAGAGCAGATGCTTAGAAATATATTTTGAATGAATGACTGGAAATCTCACAAATTCTTATAAAGGTATATTATGGTCTTGCTCCTTTGGTGAATAGGATCTGTTTTCTATTATACTTTCAAGCTGATTGCTGATATATAGGAAAATATACTATTGCTTTTTATATAACTTGCTCCTAGCACTTTTATTCCTCTTTCTTTTTTTTCGTGAGGAAGATCAGCCCTGAGCTAACATCCGATGCCAATCTTCCTCTTTTCACTGAGGAAGACTGGCCCTGGGCTAACATCCGTGCCCATCTTCCTCTACTTTATATGGGATGCCGCCACAGCATGGCTTGACAAGGGGTGCATCTGTGTGCCCCGGATCCAAACCTGCGAACCCTGGGCCACTGAAGCGGAGCGCATGCACTTAACCGCTACGCCACTGGGCCAGCCCCAGCACTTTTATTCCTTATACTGACCTTGTCTATTAATTCTCTTTTCCATGATTCCCCTGGGTTTTCAGTGGCGAGCTCAGGGAACTAGGCTGGTTCCATAAATGTGTTTGAGCAGGTTGGGGCTGAAAATAGGGAATGACGAGGACTGTGGTGAGGGAAAGAGTGTGTTCTCCATATAAAGACATTAAGTTCCAATTTTTGAAAAACATTGTGTGGGCCAAACAAAACAAGCCTACAAAAGAATCCAACTCTCGGGACACCAGTCTGCGGCCTCTGCTTGCAGGATTCCCTGTTCACCCACACTCTCCCCCTCTCTTGCCCTCTGCTACACCCCTCGGTCCTCCAAAGCCTTCCTCCAGGCCCACTTGCCCCAGAAGCCTCCCTGGCTCCTCCAGTGTGCTCTGAGCTTCTCTTCTCTTCTCTGCGGCTGTCAGCGTTAGAATCCTGCGAGCCACAGTGTGGCCCTGAGTTCTTTGATAAGCAACTTGAGACAGTCAATCCTGCCTCCCTGGGCTCTTCCCACCGTTTTGGCATCCTCTGCTTCCGTGGTTAGCGGACTGCAGTGACCGTTCAGCCCACCCATTCTTCCTCAGGTCTAGGAGCAACTTGAACTCAGCAATCAAGTCTGATTCACCCCTGCCTGCTGGCGCCTGGCACTGCAGGCACTTGGGAAACCTTATCTGCTGAATGATGAACGCTGTCGGGGCAGGTCTGCTTGGCAGGCATTCCAACTAACCCACTTATCCAGAACCCTGACAGAACTTTGTAGAACAAGCCAAAGAGGACAACAGAACCCCTGCCCTCAAGGGACCCGGCGGAGCCTCCATGAGGGCAGGATCTGGTTTTTACATCTGACACTTAGAGCAAGCCCTCAAAAATATATTTGTTGGCTGACTGACATGGAGCTTACCATCCACGCAGCCACTCAAAATATAGCCACAGCAGCAACAGAAGACAACATATGAGGAACACCAACAAGAAGGGGCTCAGGATGAGGTGTGAGAAAGGTCTCATGGGGCTTCATGACCCTGGTAGGGAGCACCCACGAAGCCCCTCACTGAGACATGAATACTGTTTTGTTTTGTTTTTTGCTGAGCTAATGGCCAATCCTCCTCATTTTGCTGAGGAAGATCAGCCCTGAGCTAATATCTGTGTCAGTCTTCCTCTACTTTATATGTGGGTCGCCACCACAGCATGGCTGGTAAGTGGAGTAGGTCTGCGCCCAGGATCCGAACCCGCAAACCTGGGCTGCTGAAGCAGAGCGCGTGGAACTTTAACCACTTGGCCACAGGGCCAGGCCCAAGACGTGAATACGCTTACTCCTGAATGAGAATGATGGGTGCCGCCTTTCCCAAGGCTATGAGAACAATCCTGTTTCATTCTTGCAAAAACTCTACCCTGTACAGTTGTCCTCATTTTAGAGCTGAGGAAATGGAGGCTGGGAGAAGTTAAACAACTTGCCCCAGATCACACAGCGGATATGCCTTGCAGCCAGAACCAAACACTGATCTTGATTCCACCTCCAGCGTTCTTTCCTGAGAGCTTCTAGGCAGGAATACTGAAGAGAGGGGGCAGGGGTTTGAATGATCCGACCTATGGAGAAGCCCGGGGTTAACTGCTGTCCCCTGCACTGTGGTGGAGGTTTACAGTAAGTAAGACAGATTCTTCCTATGCTCATGGAACCCCATCCTGGCAATGGTGAGGGGAGGGAGACAGATGATGAAACCTGAAAACAAATAAACAACAAGATGATCCTACCCAGAGACAAGGGTTGTGAAGAAAATACAATGAGCTGACGAGATGCAGGGGGAGGGTAGCTTTTTAGGGGAGTCAGAAGAAGCCCCTTTAAAGAGGTAACAATTGGGCAGAGAGCATACAGCAGACACAAAGTTTCTAAGACAGGAGCAAAAGAGGCAGAAAGGCCAAGAGGCTGAATCATAGTGAGCAAGACAAGGCTGGTGAGGGCATCAGGGCAGCTTATAGAGGACCTTATAGTTCATTTAATGAATGTGGATTTTATTCTGAGCAATTAAGAAGCCACTGGAAGGTTTTAAGCAGAGCAGTGAAATAATCTGATTTTTTTTTTTTAAAGATATCTCTGGCCGCTTTGTAGGGGACTAAGACTTGGGTAAAGAGAGCAGACTGAGCTGTCATACATTAGCTCTCTCCCACATGATAGGTAGACATGCTAGAAAAAAAAAACAAAAAAAAATCATTTACATGTAGATGAACTTGAAAGCATCTCCAGGTACTGGAAAGCTACTGCAGCAAATGAGATTTGAAGCTACAAGCTATGGGATAAACAAACCAGATAAATGCTATAAGGGACCAAAGTAGAGGCCACTAACTGTGTGAGCATCAAGGATCTGGAACTGAACTCCTGGCCAAAGCTGCAAGCCCCAGACCCTTCGTGGGGAGACTACAGAAAAGCCAGAGTCTCTGACCTGGGCTGTGCGTGTGCCAAGGTCCCCCAATACTCGTGCTGTCTGGAAGCTCTGTCCTGGAAAACCAAGTAAACTTGACCTGGAAGCAATGAGCCCTGTTCCTAGCAGAGACAACTACAAACCTGTACGAAGGGTCACCTCCATAATACAAGACTCATGCAAGGACCCCACAGAATATAATCTCCACCAAAAAGGACCTCAGAGACAAAAATGACAAAAGATACAGGGAAAATCAAATGCTGTGCAAAGAGCAGATTCAACAAAGAGAACGAAATACTCCAGGAACTGTAAGTAATAGTCCTCTGAAAAGGACTTTAAAATAAGAATGTTTAAAATATTCAACAAGATGATGGAAGAAATAGGAAACACATAGCAAAAATAAGACATTATAGAAAAAGAGCAAGTGAGTTTTAAAAAGAACCAAAGGAAAATTCTAGAAATGAGAGTAGATTTAGACATAACTAAAGAGAGAATTAGTGAATAGGAAGATGTATCTGAGGAAATCACCTAGGATGAAAACACAGGAAAAAAATAGACAGGAAAAATGAAAGAGAAATTAAATAAAATGGAGAGCAGAACGAGAAGTTCCATGATGTGTTTAATAAGAGTTGCAAAAGGGAGAGTAGTGAAAAAAAATCAGAGGCAAGAATCAAAGATATAATGGCTGAGAATTTTCCAGAATTAGAGTAAATGCTAAAACAAATCCCAAGAACAATAAACAAAAACATCCAGTGCACATAGTGCACCACATTAAAAGAAAAGAATCTTGAAAGCTATCAGAGAGAAAAGGTAGATTATCCACAAGGGATTGACAATTACACAAACAAGTACCTGAAGACAACAGAAGAATAGCCTCCAAGTGCTGAAGAAAAAGGACTAATTGCATGGGGAGAAGGCAGCAGGATCCTAATCCTGTTGCACCTGCTATTCTACCTCCACTTGTATCCCAGCAGCTCAGGCAGCAGAAGGGGGAGTGCCCAGGATGCCAGCTTTGGGAAGGTTCTCATCATGGTTCCCATGGGCACCTGGCACTGCTCCTGCCCCAGTGTATCCACAGTGACTGCTTGCAGCCAAGATGACAAGAAGGAAAGTCAATTCTGCTGGATGGGCACTAAGGAGAAAGCCCTAAAAGATCAGCAAATAGTTATCTAATCTGGCCATGGAAAAAAATGGAATCTTAGGCAAAAAATAATAGGAAAGGATAAATCTTCTGACCAAAAAAGTCTCAACAAAAGGGGGAAAGGCAGCAAAAGAAAAGGGGCAGAGAAGGATCAGCAAGCAGAGACTTAAGAAGACTTAACAACAGAACCAGAACCTAAAAAGGAGGATATTTTAGGCCCCAGTGCAGTGGGAAACAAAGCAGTCTTGGACCAGTCTTAGTAGTGGTTTTTCATACCCTTTCTCCTACAGTTCTAAGCAGCTTCATCAACTATTTTGGAAACGCATATTTTCTGGAGTTCCAGAAACATAGTTTTAAGAAGCATGGAATCCCACCTTATCCTATGTTTTAATATATCTTTAAATAAGTACAAATGCCTTTTTAAGAGGTAAAATCATGTGCAGTTAATTTCAATATAACCAGAAATTAGTGGAATTTTGGATTAAGGGAGGTTTTGTTTGATGTAAACTCAACATTCCATAGACTGTGAAGAGCATAATAAAACAATCCTCTAACATACACACAGCCAAGATGACACAGTCACTTTAAGTGACCCATCTTTCATGTTTGTGTTTTTTCCCTACTATTATTGTCTCTGTGTCTTCTATATGGTCTTTTGTCTCCTTATCAGAACTGTACACTGTCTGTGGCAATATCCTGCAAGGGAAGGTCTGGAATTTCCCAAAATCTGTTAATGTGTTCTGGATATAATACATAAGATAACACATCCTGTGTTATCAGGACATTCCTCACAAAATGCTTAAGATTTAGCAATATCTGAAGATTCTGAGCTCTGGTATCCTCTACTTGTGGGTAAACTGTCTCCAAATTTTAAGCTGGAACAGGGCTTAAGTAATTCTTTAGCAAAGTATTGTAGCTACATTGCATAGGCTTTTTAATACTAGCATGAATTCATGACGTTTGTGTACTGACCACCAAACAAGTACCATTAAAATCTTGGTTTGTTATAACAGCGGGGAAAAAAAGACAGGGGAACGCAGACATCTTCAGACATACAAAGACTAAGAGAGTTCACAGCACAGAGCTTCTTACAGAAAGAGCTACAAAGTTTCTCTCCCAAAGAGATATAAGTTCAGCCCCAAAGAAAATTCAGAAGAACTCCTAGAAGAGTTCTATTTATATTCTAGAAGGAACATTTGAGAAACAAAAACAACATCAGCCTAAAAGTTTTATATTCTCTTGACATTATCCTGACCACCCAATGAGCCCAAGGTGGAGGCCAGAGGAGAGAGTAGGTGGGAAGCCATCGGTCCCCATGAAAGCCACGCCACCCTCGTCCATGCCATCGTGACCAGCATGAGAATTTCAGTCCAGACATGTTTCTAAGGCATGAACTGCTTCCTGGCCTCTGCACCCGCTGCTCAATTTTCACTGGTAAAGATCCCAGGGCCCCATCCAACCCCTTCTTCCACCCTTGTCACCAGCACTTGGGAGAGAATGATGCAGGGCGGGCTCCCCCAC
This sequence comes from Ceratotherium simum simum, assembly GCF_057802395.1. Lineage (NCBI taxonomy): Eukaryota > Metazoa > Chordata > Mammalia > Perissodactyla > Rhinocerotidae > Ceratotherium > Ceratotherium simum. Next base: position 42,766,359 of record NC_141925.1, on the reverse strand, counting down.
CAGGCGCCCTGCTGGTCCTGGGGCTGGGGCAGAGCAGATCTCAAGGTACCTTCCTGAGCACCGCTCTCCTGGGCTCGGCTGGGAGGCACACTCGCCTGAGGTCACTCTGCAGGGCAGGAGGCACTTTTAAACAGACAGAAGAAGGAATTATCAAGAAATGACTGCCTGGCAACAGAAATCTAAGCCCCAAGGCCCAACCTGGTGATGAACATCTGGTGATTCCATAATTAAGACACTGACACCACACCATCGCTCTGCTCCCTGTGGGCCCACAGAAAATCTGGTGTAATTTCACTCTTCTTTCCAGAAAAAAAAAAGTTATTTTCTTCCTCTTCTTCTCTGTTCAGACATAACATCATCAACACAGCTCTTTAAATATCTGTGCCAGGAGGCTATATTTAGTGACTATTTGGCCCTTAAAATGAGCCTGATTTCCTGTGGCAAAAAGTTCTCAGCAAGGAGAGAGGCCCAGAGAATCGTTAAGCACTAACAGACAACTTTAAAGCTTGAAATGTTCAAACAGTGTCAGAAAAGGAGGGTTACATTGCTTTTTCTGGATAGGTGACTGGCACCCAAGATAGGGGGAGAAAAGTCATAATAAAAGGGTGTGTTTGGTCTGAGCACTTCCCAAGTCATCATGGAGAAGAGCTTGACATGGGCAACTCTCTGGGCCAATAAGTGTATGTGGTACACAGCCCTCACTCAGAGAGGCAGGAGGGGAATCCGTTCACTCTCACTCACTCACCCACCCACCCACCCACCCACTCACTCACTCACTCACCACACCTGCACATTTCCCAGTGTGCAAAGCCCTGCGGTCTACAGGAGCTCTAGGTCATGGAGCAAACAAGATACACAAATCGTGGGACTTAGGCTATCCCCAGAAAGGGCCCATGGCGGGGCATAAAGTGAGTGCTGGGGGTAACCTGGAGGGTGGCAGGCACTTCCACTGGGTCCATTCGGGAAGGCTTCGGGGGGGGGGGGTAGGGGTGGGAAACAACCACCAGCACTGGCCACTGCTCTGGACCCTCTCCTTCAATCCACTCAATGAGCCCAGATGTCAGTACATTATCCCTTGTTACAGATGAGTAACTTTCCCAAGATCCCCACAAGATAATAAGCTAACAAAACTGGAGCTGAAACCAAGACTGCCTGATTGCAAAGTGCTTACCTACCAGTTGTAGGCCCACCGCAACAGGTGAAGGTTGACAGAGGGCATGTGCTAGGCTGCTGCAAATGTCCCTCTCCATCTCTGCCCCCAAGACCTGGGCACACGGAGCAGCTCCTCTTTGGAGCGGGCCAGACCTTTTCCCTCCTCCGACATAGCCTGGACTATTCCCACTTTCCCTTCTCAGAAACCCCTGTCCTGTCCCTTTGTGTGTGCACATCTCCAGTGTCCCCAGGATGACCCAAGGGAGTAACGGAACGCACATTTGCTAGCCCTAAGGTTTGCCAAGAAACGTGCATTCTTTTTATTTTTAACATTTTAGTTTGAGATAATTTTAGACTTTCAGAAGAATTGCAAAAATAGTACAGAGTTCCCGTAGATGCTTTGCCCAGCTTATATTAACTAACATCTTACATAACCATAGAAGAATCATCAAAACTAAGATGTTAACCTTGGTACAATGCCATTAACTACACTACAGGATTAATTTGGATTTCTCTAGTTTGTCCACTACTGTCTGCTTTCTGGTCCAGGATCCAATCTAGGATCCCACCTTGCATTAATTGTTATGTCTCCTTAGTCTCCTCCAGTCTGTGACAGCTCTTTTGTCTTTCCTGGTCTTATACGACCTTGACATTTTTGAAGAGTACTGGTCAGTTATTTTGTAGAACGTCCCTCAGTTTGGGTTTGTCTGATGTTTTCCCCATGATCAGATTAAGGTTATGCACTTTTGGCAAGAAAACCACATGGGTGATGTGCCAGCTGGGTGTATCATGTCAGGGGCCATTCATCTGAATGCAACGCCTTCTTGAGTGTCTCTGGATCCCCAGGGCAACCTGTGAGACAGGTACTGTTACCCACAGGCGGGCCAGTGTGTTCAGGGCATGGTCCAGGAAAACACCTCCTGAGATCTCCTGGTAATTCTTCCTGTGGTTCTGCACACCACCCTCTGGAACAGTGCACCCGAACCCAGGGACTTCCCGTGTGTGTCCTCGTCTAGATGACCCTCAGTTGGCCTCATCAGGGAGCAGATAAACCAGGAGACCAGGACCCATTCATACTTATCCAACAGCCATGTGCCTACTTTGTGCCAAATAGTACACTAGCCCCCAAAACCTACGTGTTACTAAGTACTGGTAAGAGAAGGATAATAAGAGCTGATGTTCTGAGCGCTCACTACGTGTAAGGCAACGTGTTGAGCATTTTTCACGCATTTTGTCACTCACCCCTTTCACCAACCCTATGATGTAGGCATTTTTATTACTGTAGATGCTCTTTCAATGGATCTCTACTTGACTGATTCCGATTAACCTACGCCTGCCAGCATCTCTGCAAAGCAGTCTGCCTGGGACCCATGCTAGGCGAACTTTCTGGCTCTCAAGTCCATGCTCATCACCTTTCTGGAGTCTTGGGGCACAACCTGGACCAGACACCAGGTTGGATCTGCCTCAAATTTGGGCACTGACTTATAGTATGTCCCTGGGCATGTTATTGATATTTTCTAATCCTCACTTTCCTCTAGGAAACTGGACTGAATCAGAGCCACACCTCAGATAATGACAGGAACCAAGGAGGTAAGGTCAGTGCATGAAGCAGGCTGGTGGAAGACAACTGGGAGTGGTGGAGACTGTGGAAAATCAAAGTGTTTATGCCCTGGCTACAGGTTTCAGATTTATTTTTAAAATTTAAAGAAACACCTGCAGCTGCCAGCTTGCAATCACTTCCTCAAGAATCTCTCATATCCCTTCCAGCTCTAACATTCTCTAAGTCAAACAGATTCAGTAGTTTGGGCCACAGGTTTGCAGCAATGGCATCATATTCAGACACCCCATGTGGCCTCTGACTTAGTGTCAAAAGGTTCTTCTGGAAATTACTTTTGTTATATGCTACAACCTAGGCCTATTGGTTAACACTGGTAAGGCCAGGATCAGAGAACACTCCCAGAGTTGTGCAGTGCTCAGCCTGTGCAGATGTACTGGGCAGTCCTAAGCAGAAGGCAGAAGATGGTGCCTGGGCAGAAGTGACCGACTGCAAAAGGCTTCTCATCTGGTAAGTTTTCTGAGTGAGTGACTTTGGCAGGCCAGTTCTTTTGGGGGGCCTAGGCCCATGTCACTAACGCAGAAGTTATCCATTAAAATTAAGTCCAGCCAGGATTAACCAAGAGGAAGTGTGTCATAGAGAGGGAAAGCCAAACAGAATTCAGTGTCAAAGTTGAGAATCAGGACAGCAAAGCTGCTGTAACAAGGGCCAGGTGTGGCCAAGAGGCAGTCAACTCCGACAGGGCTGCTACTTCAGGGACTGCACTTCCAGGCAATCAGCAATGCTCTATGCCTCTGTGGCAATCTCGTCCAGTCCCCTCACTGCACAGACCCTGACTAAAGACCTGTGAAGGGGAGGGGCCCCAGCAGAGCAGAGAGAACCAGAGCCAGGAGAAGCAGCTTCCCGATTCTTAACCCAGCGCCCGGGGAGCTCCAGGCTGCTCTGCAGCTAAGCCCAGGAGTACGGGGACATTCCAGACCACCATCTGAGCCCGAGCAGGCATCAGGACACAGCAGGCCCACCCTGAGGGAAGCCACTCATTTATTCCCACCTCTGCTTCCTGACTCTGTCAGCCCTCTTTCTAGCAGAGCCACCGTCATGATCCTATAGTAACACTGGGATTTCCCACCCGCCTCTTTTAATAGACAGCCCAGCACTTGATCAAAAACAAACTTTTTAAGGTTAAGTAAATTATATCTGTGATCCTCAAACTTGGAATTGCACCAAAGAATGCCATAGCCCAGCAGGAAAGAATGTTTTGAACAGGCTGCTGGATTGTTTTTCCAGGAGAAAACTTCTGTAAGAGCCAAGTGTGGAAGTCCAGTGCTTCATCTACGGCCACAATAAGCACGGATGAAATAGCGAGTGTCCCTCTAGATTTAAGAGGGTGGCCTGCGGCCCCGGGCTTAGCGGTTAAGTGCACGCGCTCCGCTGCTGGTGGTCCGGGTTCGGATCCCGGGCGCGCACCAACACACCGCTTCTCCGGCCATGCTGAGGCTGCGTCCCACATGCAGCAACTAGAGGGATGTGCAGCTATGACATACAACTATCTACTGGGGCTTTGGGGGAAATAAATAAATAAATAAAATCTTAAAAAAGAGGCACGGGCTCCACTCGGCCTTCTTGCCCTGGAGCACGAGTTACCTGTTATCACCCTGTACCACGCTTTATCACTGCCACAACAAATGACCACACATTTAGCAGCTTAAAACAACACCCATTGATCAGCTCAGAGTTTGGAGGTCAGAAGGCCAACGGGGTCTCACTGGGCTAAAATCAAGGTGTCAGCAGGGCTGCATTCCTTACTGGAAGGTCTAGGAAGAATTCAAGTCCAAGCTCATTCCGGTTGTTGGCAGAATTCAATTCCTCACAGCTAAAGACCCGAGGTCCCCATATGCTTGCTGGCTGCCAGCCAGGGGCCACCGTCAGCTCCTAGAGGCCTCCCTTGGGTTCTTGCACATGGACCCCACATCTCAGAGCCAGCAAAGGCATGCTCAGCCCTTCTCACACTTGGAATCTCTGCCGCATCTTTCCACCGCCTGCAGCAGAGAGGGTTTCCCGCTTTTAAGGGCCTGTGCAATTCGATTGGGTCCACCCGGATAATCCAGGCTATGGTCCCTATCTTAAGGTCCCTCATTACATCCACAAAGTCCCTCTTACCACGTAACATAACATTCACAAGGGGATATGTTGGTGGGTTGGGGGTGTGGGTGGTGCGTTATTCTGCCTACCACATCCTACTGCACGCTTCTGAGCCGCAGAAGGAACACCCATCAGCCCACCTGTGGAGCATAAATCAGGAATACTGGCTCCCAGTCCACTGGCTCTGGGCGTACCATGACTGGACACGGAAGCCTCTCTCTGCGAATACGTCCCTCCCACTGAATTCTCCACTCCTAAAACACACTCACCTTTATCCTACCAGTGTTACCAAAACTTTTGCTTCAGTCCAACGTGTCACAGATCACATACCTTCGCCTCAGTGTTGGGTGCCTGCCTTGGAGTGGGAACTGGGCCTATTCCATTTTCTGTTATAGCAACAACCAAATGCAATCAGATCCTTAATATGCATCATTAGTTCATTCAACAAACATTTATTGAGGTCCTACCGAGTGCCAAGTGCCGTGCTGGGGGTGGAGAGGCCCACAAAGAAGGCTAAGCTACAGGGAAGCTCAGAGTCCACTATGGGACAGACACCCAGATAAACACGTTCACACGGAAACACACAGGAATACCACCAAATAAATCTGCCTGGAAGAGTGTGGGGAAACTTCCCGGGGAGGGGCCATCGGAGATGGGACTTCAAGGATGAAGAAGAGTTGGGCAGGGCATAAAGTGGGAGAGGCGTTCTAGGCAGAAAAGAATGGTGCCACCTGGAAAAACACAGAGGCAAGAAGCAGTGGGCCGTGCTGGGAGAGCGCTCAGGAGCTGGTGGGTGGGCTACAGGGGAGGGGAAGGGAGGGCATGAAGCCTGGCCAAGCTGGCTCGTGCCATGCCAACGGCTCAGAGTGGTGCATAAGAAACAGAGGTTTGTAAAACACGGAGTGATATACAGCTAAGGAGAGGGCAAATCTCACAAGGGTAGAGACTGGGGGCAGGAAGGCCAATTGGGCTGTGCAATAACTAGTTCAGGCCTGAGACGAAGGCCTGAACTAAGGCGGAGGCAGTGGGTGGGGAAGTGGGAGCACAACAGAGAGCAATCAAGGAGACAGAAACAGTAGGACTCTGCGTCCGGCTGCAGGGGTGCAGGAAAGTGGGGTGTCAGAGACGACTGAGACAATTTCTGCTTGAACAGCCAGGGATGGTTTATAAACTAAGATTCTCAAAACTGAGAACAAAGGAGAATGAGCAAGTTCGCGGCAGGAGACAGAGTTCAGATTTAGGTGTGTCGGCTTTTTGTTACCAGCAGCAATGGGCCCAGACTGTACAGGGAGGGCCCATCCTGGGATGAGGATCTTAAGGGAAGCAGGAGATGTCAAGTCACTTCCAGGCATGAGACAGGGAGTTGACACTCAATAGGAAGTCCCCAAGAACCCCCACAGTTGTGTCCAAGAGCTGGTCTCTTCAGGGGCCCTCCTGCTGCTCCAGTCGTGCCCATGTGAACCCAGATTCAGTGTTTGCTCAGTTGGGTTCACAGTTCAGAACTGGGACCAAAGACGACTGATGCTCACTCAGTCCTTCGTTCAAGGATTTTATCCTTCATCCCACAAACCCTACCAAGAGTCGCTCGGGGCCACACACTGCACCAGGAAACTGAGGTTACAAAGATGAATAAGGGACGCCACATATGTTTTTGGAATGCCTACCGTGTTCTGAGCCCAGCGAGTAGAGCCCTGGGCTGGCCTGTTACTCCCAGGGAAGTTGCCCTGGATCTCGCTCAGAGAAGAAACTGCACGGCTCACGCCTGTGCAGCTCTTTCGGAAGGATTATAAAAACGGAGGGAAGAATACAGCACCAGGCGACACACATCCAAGGAAAACCAAATAGAGAAGGCATTTGCTTTCAGCCAATACGGGAGAGGGGACACATGACAGGCGAGTAAGACACAAGACGCAGCAGGAACCGCCTAACCTAGAGCTGTCATCGTGGGCTGGCCCAGGGACCACACAGCCAGACACAGTCCCAAAGAACCACAGTTAGAAGGTCAGTGTTGCTGCCGTGTTCCCGGTGACAGGCCCCAAGCTCCACATTCTCGAAGTGGCTCATCCTGCAAGACTTGATCTAAACCTTTGGAACAGGGGCCCAGCGTGAGGTTACGTGTCCAAAGTCTACCACCCAGCTCTTTGATTTTATTCAAACATGCTTCTTTTGAGCCTGGGGACACACTTTCTTCTCTCATTCTCTCCTAGGAGAACTTTTCACCTCATCTATTTTGTATTTAACAGACACCCTGAGCCTTAGCTGGTGCAAAGCCCTCTGCTAGACACTGAGCAACTCGCTCAAAGATGCGTGAGGAACAGAGGGCCCGTCCGCCTCTAGGGAAAGAGACACAAGACGCAAATGAATGGAACCCAGGGCAACATGCTAAGTGTGGGCTAAGGATAGGTCTCCACGTCACAGCTGCATGTCAGAGCATGCTCGGAATAAGCCACTTGTACATGCACGATTCATATACCAGAAGCTTCCCAGTGCCAGGCCAGCATCAGGAGGCCTTCACAGGGGATAGTGTTTGGGAGAGCTCTCAGGGGGTGACTGGCTATGTCAGTGGCAGGTTCTTAGCCTCCTCAAGATACTGTCTCCTACTCCCTGGGAAGAGGTGGTTTTTTCTGTTTTTTTTATTTTGAAATATAATATAAGTGCACAAAACCAAAATGTACAGCTTAACGGGTTATCACCAACCACCAGGCCAATAAACAGATTCATGGCAGGACTTCAGCAATTCCCATTGCCCACCCTCCCAATCACTGACCTCCCCTGTACCCAATGAGAATCTTCATCTCAACTTTTATGGTAATCACTCTTGTTTCTTTACAGTTTTACCATCTAAGCAAGCACCCCTAAATCTCAGTTTTGCTTTGCCTGTTTTAATATAAATGGAAGCATACAGAAAGTGTCCTTTTGGGTCTGCCTTTTCATTCAACATTATATTTGTGAGATTCACCTATGTTGTGAATGTAACTAAGTTTATTCATTTTCCTCGTATAGTATTTCATGGAGAGACTATATCACAATTTATTCATCCATCTACTGTCGATGGCCTTTTGGATTGTTTCCAGTTTGGGGTCATTACAAAATATGATTAAAGGGGCCGGCCCCGTGGCTTAGCAGTTAAGTGCGTGCGCTCCGCTGCTGGCGGCCTGGGTTCGGATCCCGGGCGCGCACCGACGCACCGCTTCTCCGGCCATGCTGAGGCCGCGTCCCACATACAGCAACTAGAAGGATGTGCAGCTATGACATGCAACTATCTACTGGGGCTTTGGGGGAAAAAAATAAATAAATAAAATTATAAAAAAAAATCTATGATTATGAATATTCTTGTAAATATCTTCTGGTGCATGTCTATGCATTTCTGTGGGGTATATGGCTGGCAGTGGAATTGCTGGGTCATTGAGTATGCAGATCTTCAATCCTAGGATAATACCAGACTGTTTTCCAATGCGGCTACACAGTGTGCAGCCCCATCAGCAGTGCACGAGCATTTTCACCGCTTCGCATCCTTGCCAATACTTGGCACTGTCAGGTTTTTTTTTTCACTTTTATTTCAGCCACACTGATGGGCATATACTGGTATCTCATTGTCATTTTAATTTGCATTTCCCTGAATACTAATGAAGTTGCACACCTTTTCATATGTGTATTGACCATTCATTTATCCTCTTTTGTGATGTTCCTCCTGCCTATTTTTCTATTAGTTTGTCCTTTTTTTTCTTTTACGTGTAAGTTTTTTACATATTCTGGATACAGGCCCTTCAGCGTTTAATGTTGCAAAAATTTTCTGGGAGGAATTTCAAATACCTGTCCAAATAAATCAATTGAAAAAGACTTAGAAACAAAAATTTCTGTAGCTCTTCTAAGTTACCAGCCCCAGACCAGGCTTCAGCTTTGAAGGGAGATATGGAAAGGAAAGGACACAATTTGAGATCAGACCCACCAGGTTCAAGCCTTGGCTCGGCCACTTCCTGAATGCCCTTAGGCAAGTCACTTAAGCTCTCTGAGCCTCAGCGTCCACGCTTGAAAACTGACCATAATCACCTATTGCACAATTGTTCTGTGGCGTAAAAGGGGTTATGCGTAAACGTGCTTTATAAACTGCAAACAGTGTCGGCTGTTGTTACACCAGGAAAATTCGGCCACATTGGCTTCCTGAATGGCCGCGACCAGCGTCCTGAGCTGTCTCTAACAGCACTAACAGCAGAGGCGGCAGCAGCGACCTTTCAGACCCAAGAAAATCCCCGTGCTCTCTTCCACTGTCTAAGCCAGAGGACACCTTAAACCCCATCCTTCTCTTCATGGTGTCAGACTGTTCTGCCCACAGCTGGGAACAGGCCTCCTCCCTGCCTGGTCAGGCAGGAAAACAGGAAGCAGCCCCCACCCTGCCAGGAGGTGGGGCTGACAAGTTCCCTTTCCTAGGTGGGCATCTCTCCAGGCCATCAACCTTCCTGGATGCAGAAGCACTGGCTGCCGGCCCGCCGAACCACCACACCAGGCTGCGCCCCGCGCCCCGCCCAGGTCTCCTTAATTTGTCCTGAGGTAGCGGAATAAGTGGGTTGATGGATGGGGAGTGCAAAACGGTCCTCATCAGTGCCTTGCAGGCAAGGAACCCTTTCAGTGCCCAAGTGGGGCTGAGAATCTGCTCTGCTGGGCCACACGGACACGCCCCATCCCTCCCTAAGGTACAGCACCATCCTTTCATAAGCCCCGCGTCACTGGACCAGGGCCTCATCCCTCACACTTGGGGCCCTTGGGAACTCTTTTCAAGGGAGTAGTTGAGAGCTCAGAAGAAATGCGTGTCCTGACTGCACAGTGCGAAAGCCTGCTTAGAGGAGTTTTATAAGCTAAAGTATTCAAGACCTGGAAGGACCCTCAGAAATCTTTTCCAGCCTCCTCGGTTTTCCCTCTCTGGGGAGTGCTCTCCTATTACTCTGCACTTATCCTGACATCCCTCATGCCCTGCTGCAGACCCCAGCACATGCACAGGTCACTGCCATCAGCCACATCCAGGTGACTGGGACACTAGGCCAGTCCCTCTCCCTTCATGGTAATATCTTCCAGCTCAGAAAGGTCCCAACCAAAGCAGAAATCAGCCCTGGGGAGTCCACGACCACATTTTGGGAATGCTAATACAGTGTTCTGAACTTTACAGAAATTCGCATAATGGACTTGGAGTCCTAGTTCTGGTTCTAGACTCTGCAGACTCTCTCCTAACTGGGTTCTCCAGCCTCACTCTTGGGAGCTGGGCGGGGGCTGCCAGGGTGCCTGGTGCACAGGCCTGGCACACGGGGCAGGCACTCAGTAAGAATTCATTATTGGAGAAATCAAAGGAGACAGAGGGAGAAGCTCCAAAATGTACAAAGAAGAGCTCTGCAAGCAGGGGCCTGCCCGCAGATCCTCCGACTGCTGCACATTCTCACATGGGCAAACAGGCCCCAGTGCCTGCCTCATGCACAGGCCCCTCGGCCCTGAGACCCTGCCCCTGCCCCCAGGAGCTCACAGTCTGGAAGGGAAGCCAGGACGTGGGCTTGGACATCCCGGGACGGGGGAGAGACAAACAGGAGCTAAGGGCCCCTGCTCACTTGAATCCATACATGGCCTAGTGGGAACCAGACTGAGAGGCTGTCCAGTGGGGGATGCAGCCTAAGCTAGGGACTGAAAAGGATAGGGACTAGGGACCCTGATGGCGCCCATCATGCAGGGCCTCTAGGGAGCCAGCAAAGGTTCTTGAAAAAAGGGAGCTATAGAAGCAGTGCTGGGGGCCGACCCTGTGGCTTGGTGGTTAAGTGCGCGCGCTGCAATGCTGGCGGCCCGGGTTCGGATCCCGGGTGCGCATCGAGGCGCCACTTCTCCGTCCATCCTGAGGCCGAGTCCCACATGCCGCAACTAGAAGGATGTGCAGCTATGACATACAACTATCTGCTGGGGCTTTGGGGGGAAAAAATAAAATAAATAAAATCTTTAAAAAAAATAAAAAAAAAAAAAGAAGCAGTGCTGGGCTTTACAGACAATCCATCTGGCACCAGGCTATTTAGGGGCAGGGAGGATGGGATTACGACAACGCAGGCAAGAGGCAGTAAGGGCAGGAACAGGGAGAAGCAAAGAGAAACACTGCAGAACAGAATGTGGCTGTGAGGGAAAAAGGGAGGGAGGACTCAGAACTAACTGACGCCAGGGAGATGACGGGGACCAGTGGGGACTAGACACAGGCATTCAGAAGCCGGGGAGGCCCACGCTGAGTCCGGGGCATGTATGGCTTACCTGGGGCAGATGCCCAATGGGAAGTGGTCACAGGGGCTGGGAAGTCAGGAGGCAGATGTGGGGAGCTGGCGTCATGGAGGTGAGAGCAGAAACTAGCAGGCGGAAGTGAGGGCAGAGGAAGTGAACAGGAGGTAAAAGAGAAGTGGGATGAGGACAGCCCCTGGGAGACCCCAGTCGTTATGAAGAGGAAGGAGGAAGAGAGCCGGAGGGGCCAGCAGTGACACAGGGATGCCAATCGTGAAAAGCCAGGCTCCGGGGCTGGCGTTCCTGGGTTTGAGCCCCAGCGCTGACACTTACTTACTTCAGAACCTTGAGCTAGTTATTAACTTCCCTAAGCCTCAATTTCCTCATCTATAAAACAGGGATTATAATTCGTAAGTTTGCTGCAGGAACTGAGAGGGGTGGCTTGTGTGAGGCCTTCACCGCTTATACATAGTAAGTGCGGTAAATGTTGGCTATTCTCACTGGTATTAGTGGGAGGAAACCAAAAGAGTACAAAACCACAGACCTAAAGAAAGCTTAGGGTCCTTCCTACATTTTCAATACCAACTAAGAGGGCAAACAGGGGACGGGGGGTGCAGTACCTGTTATCTTAGAAGCCATTCCTGTGCAGCCAGGGTCAAGAACCACTGATCCCTCTGGTCCAAGCCGAAAATTTTTCAGCTGGTGAATCGAAGGCTGAGCATCTGATGAAGAGCATGAGCAAGATGGTAGAAAGAGCCCCTGACTTAAACATGGAGAAGAGGACATGGCCATCCGATTTTGAAGCCCTGACTTCTCTGTTGACTTGCTGTGTGACCTTAGACAAGTCACTTGGCCTCTCGGAGCCTAAGCTATTAAATAGGATAATGAAAAGAAATCACCTAACATGTTCCTAGTGCCCAGCAGGCCCTCAATAAATATGTTTCTGTCTCCTCCTCTCTAGAACCTGAGTCTCCTGGCTCTTCCCAGCACATGATTCATTAGGATCTTGTACTCTGTTGTGGGCTCCACCCAAAGAGACTGTGGCTCTCTAAGGGCTGCTCTGTGTGTCCAGAGCCCCATCCTCTGATCCCAGCATTCACCTGCCACCGAGCAGGGCTGCTAAAACCTCGGTGTGCACAGCACGACCCGGGGTCTGGTTGAAATGCAGGCTCTGAGTGAGCAGGCCCGGCACTGCTGACAGCTCCCACGACGCCAGAGCTGCAGGTCCTTCCTCCGTCCTCCCCACAGAGGAGCCCCGCAGTGGCCAGTCCACCTCCCTGCTGACTCAAGAGCCCCTGTGGGGCTGGTCTCTTGATCTTCCTCATCTCTGTGTCCCCTCCACGGTCTATGCTCTCTAAATGAATGCCAAAAAAATAAACAGACCACAGAGAAAACCATTTCCAGCTAAGGAAATACAGACAGGGATTTTGTTTGCAAGTGGCAGCCCTCCTGGTTCATTCCAGAATTGCCGTCTTGGCCGACATGAGGACAGTGTGGTGGCAGGGGCCCGAGATCTGAATCCCGACCCTTCCACTCACCAACCAGTGGTCCTGCACAAGTTACCAGCTCTCATCCATAAAAATACCCCGCCCCCATGCAGCCTCCATGATGGCCAAACAGGCTTTATAAACTGTAAAGTGCTCCAGGCAAGGTGTCATTATTACAGCAGCTTTTTTGAGGGCGAGAACTACTGTTCATCTCCCTAGAGCCTGAAGGTTGCTTGTGACGGGCAGGGTAGGGGACACACCAGGGGTCTGGTTGGAGATGGGGCTTGTGGTAGGCGGGTCTGGGGTCCCCACTCTGGCTGGAACAAGGGCCGTGTGAAGTGTGAGGATGATGCCAGGATTGTTGAGGAGGGAAGGCTTCCCAGAAGAGGCTGGCAGGAGTGAGGAGACAAGCTGGTCTGAGGGCACAGGCAGCCGGGACACCGGCCTGAGCAGAAGGAAGGCAGAGAAATCCGAGTCCTTGCAGGGCACAGGCAGGGCTCCTGACCCAGGGTGCAGGAGACAAGGCTGCATCGAGAGGGAATGTGGCCACTAGGGAAAACGTCAGGTAACAACAGATGTCCCCTGTAGCCCAGGGCTGAGCGACACCCAGGCCAGGGCTTCCCGGATGGAACTGAGCAGTCACTTCCTCCCCTCGACCAGCCAGTTCCCATAACACAAGCCTCAGGTGTGGGGCACACACGCGAGAACCAGACACGCTGCCCTCAAGAAGCTCAGTGCTACTGAGGGCAACAGAGAAACGCGGACAGTCCGCGGCGGCAGGTGCCAGGAGGCCAGAGGTGGGAGGGCCGCCTCCGCCTCCACCTCCACCTCCACCTCCACCTCCACCCCAGCCGGGAGTCTCCTCCGCACTCACCCCCGATGACGTTTCCTAAAGCCATTCCCCACCCCACGCCCCATCCCCCGCCCGAGCAAGTGCAAACTCAGGCAGAAAGGGGGGGGGCAGTCCTGGGTGAGGGCTCCAACCTCCTGGTAATTATCCCGTTACCTAGGGACACTCCTGGCCCTCGACTGGAGTTAGTCAGAGGCTGCACGATTACCCACACCTGTGCCTTCTTAGGTCTCAGCTCCCCAGTCACGTTACAGCAATCATCATTGAAATAGTGCTCCACAGTTTACAAAATGCCTTCACGCCTATTATTTAATTCCCACAATAAAACTGCCAGGTGAGTATTATCTTTATTTTACAATAAGGAAACTGAGGCTTAGAAAGGTTAGACAGGGCCGGCCCCTGTGGCTTAGCGGTTAAGTGCACGCGCTCTGCTGCTGGCGGCCCGGGGTTGGGCTCCCCGGCGTGCACCGACGCACCGCTTCTCCGGCCATGCTGAGGCCACGTCCCACATACAACAACTAGAAGGATGTGCAACTATGACATACAACTATCTACTGGGGCTTTGGGGGAAAAACATAAATAAAATAAAATTATAAAAAAAAAAAAGGTTAGACAATTTGCCTGAGGCCACTCAGCCTATCCACGTGCCCAGCTGTAAAACTCACCAACCTCTTCCAACTCCAATGCCAGTGCTCTGCCCAACACTCAGAGGCAACACAAGACAGACAGTGGTTAAAGGTTGGGACCACTTCCAGCTGTGTGACCTTGGGCAAGTTACTTAACCTCTCTGTGCCTCTAGTTTCTTAAAGTAAAATGTGGCTGATACCCACCTCAGTCCTTGTGGAGATTAAAGAAGGTAAAACAATAAAGTAATTAGAACAGTGCCAAACCTAATAATTAGTTACAATTATCATTCTACCTTGGCTGACTCTCATGGTCTCTTACCTCATTAAAATTTTCTAACTCATTTTTATATCTTATAATACATTTGATAGATAGTCATTAAACTAAATTTTTGCAGGTTGACTAAAGCTAAGTTTCAGGATGGTTCTCTTTTCTTTTTCTTCACTCTTCTAACCTCTAACAGTGTCAACAATAGAAACACTGTCTTTTCCTGATCCAGTTTACCTCTTCACCCCCCCCCCCCCACAAGCCACTAGCCACTCGGGGGCTGGCCAATTACAAGTGTCCTACAGAAAGCAAAACACCGGAAAACACTGACCTAGACTCTCCTTGTTCAGCTATCCCTGGATAGTGAGGGGATATGCCAGTCATGAGTGGAAACTGTCACAAACCTAATTTCCATCACTACAATGGGTCAAAGCTTTATGTGTATTTCTCTATTGCTCCAGTTTTTACTTATTTGAGACTCTAGAAGGAATGGGTTATAAAATAACACCTATTTATTTTTCTTTTCCATTAAAAAAAGAACATTCACACTGTTTTCTGGAGCAAGAAGCCTCGTGTGACCAGGCAGCTAGTCGAGGCAGTAACACCCGTGGTGGACAGGCAGAAGGAAAGCTTCCTTCTTTTCAGTGGTCCAGGCCACAAAGCCAGAGAATAAGCCTCAAACCCAGCTGGACCCTGGGAGGCAGAAGTGAAAGGCCATCTCTCCCATCCTGCCTGGAATAGGATGATCCAGGGAGAGAACACTCCCCACTTTACATCACCCAGACACCCTTGTAACCAGATGGGCCACAGGCGCCTGGAAAGAAGAGGATGAAGTTCCCTGGGGGTGATAAGCTTTATCCTCCGCAAGGCTCCATATTTAGAACACTCGGGTCCTCACAGTCTTTCCTATCCAAAACCCCAAAGCCCTTCCCTCACGTGGTACTGTGTTTGGGGCAAGAAGGAGAACGCAGCAGGGGAACCAGCGCTGGCAGTGGTGGCCCAGCAGGGTCTCCAAAGGTCCCACTCTGAGAGCGAGAGCAGAGAACGAGCCTGCCCCCATGACCTGGGCACTAGAATTAAAAGAAGTGCTATGCCCTTTAAAATGAACTTTGCATACAAAGAGCTGATGAACACCAGAAACATGTCAGCTTTATTCAGTCAAATCAATACACCAGGCATTAAAACTCTGAGGTAAAAATGGATTGTGGCTTTTTGTTGATGACACTGAGGAATTTTGGCCCCCAGCCCTGGCTGGACAAACAGGGCAGTCTGCCTATTAGCTGTCAGGCATATCTTGGGGGATGAAACCAAAACCCCAAGTTGGGGCTCCTGGCACCTCTGGGCAGCCCGTCCTGACCAGTGGCGGACTGTGGGGCCAAGCGCGTCAATTCCTGCCCCTGGCCGGCCCCCTCCTCCAGTCCCCAGTCATTTTCCAAGCTCGTCCACACTTCGCATTCCTACATTCCTTCTCACCGCTCAGACCCCTTTGGCCCGGCCCGGGGAGGCCGACAGCTGGGATGCTGTGTGTGTGCCAAGCAAGAGGCACCGGGAAGGCGGTGCTCGGGGTGGGGGGATGCCAGTGCAACCGAGAAGCAATCGCGAGGGGAGGAAAGGGCTCCCCATTCTTCACATCCCCAAACCAGCGCCCCACTCTCCGCCGCCACACTTGCGTCTCCGAGCGGCCCCCCAGTGCGCTTCCCCTTCCATTCGGTCGCTTTTCGGTGCCTTCCCCTCTCACCTGCCCTGTGCCGCCGGGACCAGCCGCCCTGGGCCGGGCCGCCCGGATCGTGCCGTTCCTCGGGGCCGCCCTGCCCTTTTCCCCAGGCCAGCTGGGATGCCCGGGTCCCCGACCTTCCCGGGATCGCCTCGACCTGCGCGCCAGAGGCTCCCTCTCTCGGCCCCCCTGCCCCGTCCTCCCTTGGGCCTGCAAGACCCTTACTCCCTTCAAAGCCCCTCCCGGACGCTGCATCTCTCGGGGTGCCCCAGCCGTGCAAGCCCCGCGGTCCCCCGGTCCTCACCTGAGTCCGCTCGAAGCTCTCCCGCTCGGCCGCCTCCATCCCCGCGCCCGCCCCGCGCCGACTCAGCACCTTGGGCAGGGGGTTGGGCACCTGCTTCATGGAACTGGCCATCCGGTCCATGTCGCCGCGCGGATCCGAGTCGCGGCCCTCGGCCGCCCCGGGATCCCCACCGAGCCGCCCGCCCCGCCCCACCCGCTGGGATCCGGCCCTAACGGGACGGCCCCCGCCTCCCATTGGCTGGGAGCGCCGCTACTCTCCCTAGGCCCCGCCCCTCCCAGAGACGCCCCCGCCCCCGCCCCGCCCCGCCCCGCCGGAGCCCCGCGGCGCGCTCCGCCCGGCTGGGCCCTCGGGACCGCGAGGCGCGCAGCGACCGGCCCGGAGGCCTGTCCATCACCGGGTCCGCGGCCCCCTGCGGGGGCGGGGCCTAGGGCTGCCCTGACATGCCCTCGCCGCCCCTGCCCCGGCGCCCGGCGCGCCACCGCGCCCGCCCGCGCCCGGCGCTTCCCCGCGAGCCACGCGCTGCTGCTGCGGGGGGCGCTGCGTGGTCCCGGCGCGGTGCGCGAGGGTCACGCTGGCCGCGGACTCGGGCCTCCCGCGGGGGACCCGGGCCCGCCCGGGAATGGCCTGTCTACGCTTTTCGGGCCGGGGACGAGAGAGGGCGGGATGGACCGGCTCGGCGGCCGGAGCCCCGGGAAGCGCTGCGCCCAGGCCCGGCTCCCGTAGGAAGGGCCAGCGTCTGCCCGACCTGGCGCCGTGGGTGGCGGCCCCCTACCCAGCTCACCTGCCTCCTCCCTCAGCCTGACCCTGCGCTGAGTCCCTGTCCATCCGCTTTGTAATCCTCACACACCCGGGAGCGCTGGGCCGGGTCAGTGGGAACCTCTTGGCATCTTCTTTCCAAACCCTGCATCATCTTGACCCGGCCAGAACGTGTTCGTTGGTGGAAACCCCTGTGGATACTTTGTTTATCCACGGCTCCGGGCTACCCCTCCCATCCTGCTCAGATGTCAGCTGGAGGGAAGTGTGATCCCTAGCGGAGATGCTGAAGAAAGTTAGACGTTTTCCATTAAATTTTGATGTTAAAAAAAATGCTTTGAAACTCAAAGAAAAGCATTAAAAATATTTAAACTAAGAGCTTTTTATAAAAATCCACACATTCAACACAGAAGTGAAAGAGGGGGCGGGCCTTTGCAGACGCTACGGAGCTACTGCAGGCTTTTGCACAGACCCGCGCTTTGCCGGGCTGGCATTGTGTGGACGGCATTGCGGGGCGAGAGGGCAGGGAGGGACCCTTCGGGGAGACTCCAGCAGTACGTGAGAGACCGAGAGGGCCTACCCCGGAATGGAGAGGAGAAGGTTTCCTCCTGTGGGCGGTTCTGTGAGGAGGCCCAGACAAAGGGAAATAGGCGGAGGGAGGAGGCAGCGGTGGGGCCGGAACTTCTGGAGAGGAAGGATTGAAGGGTGGCAATGTGATGGAGGGGAAATTGCCTTGAGACTTCATTTGCATAGCAAGCACACTGGTTTCACCATTACTGGAACTGAGGGCCGCGTTTCGGGGTGTTTAGGGGCTGTGATGTTGTATGAGTCGGAGCAGCAGCGGGGGAGGGATTGCACCCTGGAAGGGCTAATTGAATTGAGGAAGGAACTATGTGCAAAATTGTAACCTGGAATAAGGGGATCAGCCAGGGAGGGTGAAGCACCCGGGGATAGAACAGTGGGAAGCTGTTACCAGCCCTAGCCCTGAAGGGACACGGGGAGGGCGCTTACCGGAACCAGGTGCGAGCTCTAGTCGTGGGAGAGGAGGCACCCGACAAGAGCTGTGGCTTTAGGTAGAAACCCAGTCACTGGAAGAGCCCAATCTCTCTCTATCCCTCCCGTCCTCTGATTTCCTACTAGTGCCTCCCATTGGCCGAACCCAGGGGGAAGGAGGGCAAGGACGATCCGTTAGTACTACCCCCAACCCTCCTTCCAGGCACAGAGCGGAGTGGAGGCTGGATCTGGAGCAGTCAGTGAAAGTTCCTAGCCCAGGAGCTCACAGGACTATACCTACAGGGAAAACAGACAGGGTTCATCATAATATTACCTCTGTGTGCCCATTCTTAGTCCTGCCCCCACCTCATGCTCTGGACCCAACTAAAGAGTGATTTATGATCCTTTGCCCAGAGTTTATAGCTGCAATAAACAGGGGCCCTTTAAACAGGGATTAAGGGATCAGCCTACTCCTTATTAGAATAAACCCCAGTAGGAATCAGGAATTTGTGGTTTGGAGACACCCTGTGGAGAAAGACTCAAGCTAGTTACCTCTGTGAAACTCAGCAGTAAAGAAAAATAAGGATTTCTCACTTGCTGCAGCAGCAAAACCCTTTGCTGAGGGTTGAGAGAAACCCTCCTCCAGGATGTAAACTACAGGACTCTGCTAGCTTCTTTCAGCTCTTACATCTCTCCCAGCAATTTAGGGACCATTTGTCTTATGCCTTCTCAGGATGCCCGGTTTTCAGACGTGGAATCCTGATCTCTGGGAAACCCACAGAGACAGACCCACAGATATATAGTCAAGTGATTTTCCACAAAGGTGCAGGCAATGCAATGGAAGAAAGATAATCTTTTCAGCAAATGGTGCTAGAACAATTGGATATCCATGTGCCAAAAAAAAAAAAAGAACCTCAATCTTTTCCTCACACCATATACAAAAACTAACTGAAAATGGATCATAGACCAAAGTGTAAAAACTAATACTATAAAACTTATAAGAGAAAATCTTAGTGACCTTGGGTTTGGGAAAGGTTTCTCAAATACAACACCCAAAGCATGAAGTATAAAAGAGGGAAAAATCAATAAATAGGACTTCTCTTTGCTCTTTGAAAGAATGCTATGAAAATGAAAAGGAAGGCACAGACTGGGAAAGATATTTCCAAAACATTCATCCAAAAAAGGACTTGTATTTAGATTATGCCAGGTATACATTTTTTAAAATTACTCTATTGAGGTCATATTGGTTTATAACATTGTGTAATTTCAGGTGTACATTATTATATATCAGTCTCTGTATAGACTGCATCGTGCTCACCACCAAGAGTCTAGTTTTTATCTGTCACCATACATATGTGCCCCTTTACCCCTTTTGCCCACCACCCTACCCTCTTCCCCTCTGGTAACCACTAATCTGTTCTCTTTATCCATGTGTTTATCTTCCACATATGATTGAAATCATATGGTATTTGTCTTTCTCTGCCTGGCTTATTTCGCTTAACATAATACCCTCATGGTCCATCCATGTTGTTGCAAATGAGACCGTTTGGTCTTTTTTTATGGCTGAGTAGTATTCCATTGTATATATATACCACATCTTCTGTATCCATTTAACAGTTGATAGGCACTTGGGTTGCTTCCACATCTTGGCTATTGTGAATAACACTGCAATGAACATAGAGCTGCATGGATCTCTTTGTATTGTTGATTTCATGTTCTTTGAATAAATACCCAGTAGTGGGATACCTGGATCATATGGTATTTCTATTTTTAATTTTTTGAGAAATCTCCATACTGTTTTCCATAGTGGCAGCACCAGTTTGCATTCCCACCAGCAGTGTATGAGGGTTCCCTTTTCTCCACACCCTCTCCAACGTTTGTTATTTCTTGTCTTGTTAGTTATAGCCATTCTGTTGGGTATGAGGTGATATCTCATTGTAGTTTTGATTTGCATTTCCCTAATAATTAGTGATGTTGAACATCTTTTCACGTGCCTATTGGCCATCTGTGTATCTTCTTTGGAAAAATGTCTGTTCATATCCTCTGCCCGTTTTTTGATCAGGTTGTTTTGTTGTTGTTGTAGTTGAGTTGTATGAGTTCTTTATATATTTTGGAAATTAACCCCTTGTCGGATATATGATTTGTAAATATTTTCTCCCAGTTGGTGGGTTGTCTTTTCATTTTGTTCATGGTTTCCTTTGCCTTGCAGAAACTTTTTAGTCTCATGTAGTCCTGTTTGTTTATTTTTTCCTTTGTTTCCCTTGCCTGAGTAGACATGGTTTCAAAAAGATGCTGCTAAGACCAATGTCAAAGAGTATACTGCCTACATTTTCTTCTAGGAGTTTTATGGTTTCAGCTCTTACATTCAAGTCTTTAATCCATTTTGAGTTGATTTTTGTGTATGGTGTAAGGTAATAGTCTACTTTCATTCTTTTGCATGTGGCTGTCCAGTTTTCCCAACACCATTTATTGAAGAGACTTTCCCTTCTCCATTGTATGTTCTTGACTCCTTTGTCGAAAAGTAGCTGTCCATAGACTTGTGGTTTTAGATCTATTCCATTGATCTGTGTGTCTGTTTTTGTGCCAGTACCATGCTGTTTTGATTACTATAGCTTTGTAGTATTTGAAGTTAGGGATTGTGATGCCTCCAGCTATGTTCTTTTTTCTCAGGATTGCTTTGGCTATTTGGGATCTTTTGTTGTTCCATATAAATTTTAGGATGCTTTGTTCTATTTACGTGAAGAATGTCATTGGGATTCTGACTGAGATTGCATTGACTTTGTAGATTGTTTTAGGTAATATGGACATTTTAATGATGTTTACTCTTCCAATCCATGAGCATGGAATATCTTTTCATTTCTTTATGTCTTCTTCAATTTCTTTCAATAGTGTCTTATAGTTTTCATGTATAGGTCTTTCACCTTCCTGATTAAAGTTATTCATAGATATTTTATTCTTTTTGTTGTGATTGTAAAAGGGATTGTATTCTTAACTTCTCTTTCTACTAGTTCATTATTAGTGTATAGAAGTGCAACTTATTTTTGTAGGCTGATTTTGTACCCTGTAACTTTGCTATAGTTGTTGATTATTTCTAATAGTTTTCTGGTGGATTCTTTAGGGTTTTCTATGTATAGAAACATGCTATCTGCAAACAGTGAGAGTTTCACTTTCCAATTTGCATTCCTTTTATTTCTTTTTCTTGCCTAATTGCTCTGGCCAAAACGTCCAGTACTACGTTGAATAAGAGTGGTGAGAGTAGGCACCCTTGTCTTGTTCTTGTTCTCAGAGGGATGGCTTTCAGTTTTTCCCCATTGAGTATGATGTTGGCTGTGGGTTTGTCATATATGGCCTTTATTGTGTTGAGGTACTTTCCTTCTATACCCATTTTATTGACAGTTTTTATCATAAATTGATGTTGGATCTTGTCAGATGCTTTCTCTGCATCTATTGAGATGATCATATGGTTTTTATTCCTTGTTTTGTTAATGTGATGTATCACATTGATTGATTTGTGGATGTTGAACCATCCCTGCATCCCTGGTATAAATCCACTTGATCATGGTATATGATCCTTTTAATGTGTTGCTGTATTCGATTTGTCAATATTTTGTTGAGGATTTTTGCATCTATGTTCATCAATGATATTGGCCTGTAATTTTCCTTCTTTGTGTTGTCCTTGTCTGGTTTTGGTATCAGAGTAATGTTGGCCTAATAGAATGAGTTAGGAAGCATTCTGTCTTCTTCAATTTTTTGGAATAGTTTGAGAAGGATAGGTATTAAATCTTCTTTGAATGTTTGGTAGAATTCTCCAGAGAAGCCATCTGGTCCTGGACTTTTGTTTTTCGGAGGGTTTTTACTGTTTCTATCTCTTTACTTGTGATTGGTCTATTCAGAATCTCTATTTCTTTTTAATTCAGTTCTGGGAGGTTGTATGAGTCTAAGAATTTATCTATTTCTTCTAGATTATCCAATTTGTTGGCATATGGTTTTTCATATTCTCTTATAATCTTTTATATTTCTGTGGTATCCATTGTAATTTCTTCTCTTTCATTTTAATTTTATTTATTTGCACTTCCTCTCTTTTTTTCTTTGTAAGTCTGGCTAAAGATTTGTCAATTTTGTTTATCTTATCCAGGAACCACCTCTTAGTTTCATTGATCCTTTTTATTGTTTTTTAAATCTCTATTTCATTTATTTCTGCTCTAATTTTTATTATTTCCCTCCTTCTGCTGACTTTGTGCTTTTTTGTTCTTCTTTTTCTAGTTCTGTTAGGTATAGTTTAAGATTACTTATTTGAGTAATAAGTAATTTGTTGTTTGTTGAGGTAGGCCTGTATTGCTATAAATTTCCCTCTTAACACTGCTGTCACTGCATCCCATAAGAGTTGGTATGTTGTGTTTTCATTTTCGTTTGTCTCCAGGTATTTTTTAATTTCTCTCTTGATTTCTTCATTGATTGAATGGCTGTTCAGTAGCATGTTGTTTAGTCTCCACATACTTGTGCCTTTACGAGATTTTTTCTTGTAGCTGATTTCTAGTTTCATAGCGTTGTGGTCAGAAAAGATGCTTGATATGATTTCAATCTGCCTAAATTTATCAAGGCTTGCCTTGTTTCCCAACATATGGTCTGTCATTGAGAATGTTCCATGTGCACTTGAGAAGAATGTGTATTCTGCTGTTGTTGGATGAAATGTTCTATATATATGTCTATTAAGTCCATCTGGTCTAGTGTTTCATTTAAGGCCACTATTTCCTTGTTGACATTCTGTCTGGATGATCTATCCATTGATGTAAGTGGGGTGTTGAGGTCCCCTACTGTTATTGTGTTGCTGTCAATTCCTCCCTTTGGGTCTGTTAGTAGTTGCATTATATACTTTGGTGCTCCTGTGTTAGGTCCATATTTATTCATAAGTGTTATGTCCTCTTGGTGGAGTGTCTCTTTTATGATTAAATATGTTCCTCTTTGTCTCTCATTGTCTTTTTTATGTTGAAATATGCTTTGTCTGATGTAAGTATGGCAACACCTGCTTTCTTTTGCTTGCCATTTGTTTGGAGTATCATCTTCCATCCCTTCACTGTGAGCCTATGTTTGTTTTTAGAGCTAAGTTGTGTTTCCTGGAGGCAGCATATTGTTGGGTCCTCTTTCCTAATCCATCCAGCCACTCTGTGTCTTTTTTTTTTTTTTTTTTGCTGAGGAAGATTCGACCTGAGTTAACATCTGTGCCCATCTTCCTCTATTTTGTATGTGGGTGGCTGCCACAGCATGGCCACTGACAAGTGGTGTAGGTCCATACCTGGGAACTGAACCTGGACCGCCAAAGTGGAGCACACTGAACTTATCCACTAGGCCATGGGGCCTGCCCCACACTCTATGACTTTTGATTGGAGAATTCAATCCATTTACGTTTAGAGCAATTATTGATATATGAAGGCTTAATACTGCCATTTTATCTCTTGTTTTCTATATTTCCATTGTTTCTTTCCCCTTGTATTTCTGACTGCTATATCAGTGTGATGGTTTTCTCAGTTTTCTCTTTATTTATGATATGTGGCTCTGCTCTGATTTTTTGTTTAGTGGCTACCATGAGGTTTGTATAAAAGATATCACAGAGAAGGTAGTCTATTTTCTGATAGCCTCTTATCTCCATTAGCCTAAGAAGGTTCCATCCCTTTCCTCTTCTCCTTCTGAGTTATTGTTGTCACAAATTATTCTTTTTTGTGTTGTGAGTTTGTGACTAAATTGAAGTGTTTATAGTCATTTTTGATTCTTTTCTTCCCTTTATCTTCTATGTTATAATTAAGTGTTTGCTAACCTGTTCTGACAGAGAGCTGCAATTTTCTGATTTTGTTTGTCTATTTATCTCCTTGCTCAAAGCTTTGTAAACCTTTGCTTTTTTGTTTCAAGTAGGAGGGCTTCCCTCATCATTCTTGTAGGGCAGGTCTAATGGCAATGAACTCCCTCAGCTTTTGTTTATCTGGAAATGCTTTTATTTCTCCATTGTATCTGAAGGATGGTTTTGCTGGATAGAATATTCTTGTTGCTGAAAGTTTTTCTTTCAGTATTTTGTATATATCATTCCATTCTCTCCTAGCCTGTAAGGTTTCTGCTGAGAAATCTGCTGAAAGCCTAATAGAGGTTCCTTTGTATGTTATTTTCTTTTGCCTTGCTACCCTTAATATTTTTTCTTTGTCATTGACTTTTGCCAGTTTTAATATTATATGCATTGGAGAAGGTATTTTTGCATTGATGTAATTAGGAGTTCTATTGGCTTCATGTACTTGTAAGTCCAGTTCTTTCCCCAGGTTTGCGAAGTTCTCAGCCATTATTTCTTTGGACAAGCTCTCTGTTCCTTTCTCCCTCTCGTCTCCCTCTGGAATACCTATAATCTTTATATTGCTTTACCTAATTGAGTTGGATATTTCTCAAAGAATTTCTTCATTTTTTAAAAATCTTGGTTCTCTCTCCTCCTCCACCTGAAGCATTTATATATTTCCATCCTCTAATTCATTAATTCTGTCCTCCATAATGTCAGCTTTATTTTATATGGTTTCTAGATTATTTTTTATTTCATTAATTGTGTTCTTCATATCCAGAATTTCTGTTTTTTTTTTTTTTTCCCAGAGCCTCAGTGTCTTTGGTAGAGTACTCCTTCTGCTCATTAATTTTATTCCTGAGCTCATTGAACTATCCTTCTGAGTTTTTTTGGTAACTTGTTGACTTTCTTTATGACAACTATTTTGAATTCTCTGTCATTTAAATTGTAAACTTCTGTGACTTCAGGATCACTTTCTGGAGACTTGTCATTTTCCTTCTGCTCTGAATTGTCACTGTAGTTCTTCATGGTGTTCGATGAATTGATCCTTTGCTGGAGCATTTGTGGTAGTATCAGGTTGCAGATTCCACCTGCCACTGCTGGTGGGGGGGCAGGAGCTGTGTTTTCTGATCCCATCCCACCTGCTGGTAGTTGTGCTGGTAGGGCTACTCTGCATTTGCATGCACTAGCTGCAGCTGCTTGGCAGGTTGCGCTCATGTTGGCGGGCCTCTGTGCTCAGTGTGTGGGTCGCTGTCATGCAAGCAGGGCCACTGTACTAAGCAGGGGACTGGCTGAGCTGCAGCACTAGGCAAGAGGGGCAGGGGCTAAGCTGCCGCCACTCAGTGGGAAGCATTCCCATAGGCAGGGCCACTGCAGCATGATGAGCACCTCTGCTGGCCAGGCTACCACTCCAAAAGCATTCACATGCAGGCCAGGCTGCCCCCGCCTCCACTTACAGTCACACCAGGCCAGCCGCCGTGTGAGGATCTGCGACCTGGGTCACTGCCGCCAGGGAGGAGAAAGAGTGCACTCACCTAGTTCCACTGCTTCCCAGGGATCCAGTCCACCCACCTTCAGATGTATGGCTGCATGGATCTCTCAGGTGTCCTGTTGTGCTGTGTAGGGAATCCTCTGTTGGTTAATGAATGTCCATTCAGTTGTAACTTAGAGAGGAGAGACAAAAGGAACAACTCACCCCCCAAGATGCTGATGTCACTCCCCCAGGTGTACATTTTTAAAGTTTACCTGGTTTGGCTTTTGGATTGTCCACAGAGATCAGGATGACTTAGGCACAAGGGTACCACATAGAGGGCCATGTAGGGGATTTCAATGACAGGGATCTGAGTCTGAGCCTCTGCTCCACTGCATTTTCATTGTGGGTTCTTGGGCAAGTTACTTAATGCTCTGAGTCTCTTTCCCAACCATAAAGCAGGAAGATAGGAACACAAGCTTTCATCCATTCAGCAGGCATTGTTGAGTGCCCACTCTGGAGGAGGAATAGTCCTAATCAGGTTATAAGTTTACTGCTTGGTCATGGATACACATCCTACACAAGAAGGCAAGTGCTAGAGTAGAGGAATGAGAGCGCCACGTTTCCCCAGATATTTGGGGGATTAAACAAGAACAGGATCCCATTCATGAAAACTATCTTTCTACATGTGTGTATGTGTGTGCATGAATACATAAGAAAAAAGGATAGAGTTAGGTCTATATTTACTGAACTGTAGGGATGTCCAGAATAAATTGGCAAGTGGAATAGCAGCAAGATGCAAAGTAGTGTGTATAGAATGATTCTACTTTGGTAAAAACCAGCAAACAAAATTCCCATATAGTTGTACAGATGCTTTTGTATGTGAATGAACAGAGAAAATGGGGTGAAATGATATAATCCAGGCTGCTAATAGTTGTTATGGGGTGGAGGTAGGGTTATATTTAGAGGGAGATTACTGCTTTTGTATATCTTTTAATGGAAAAAATGAAAATAAGAACGTTTTAACATAATAGTTGATAAACACAGAAACAACAAAAACACACCCCAAGAAGTGCTTTGTATGGTGGTTAAAACACACTCTCAGCTTATTACTAGCTGGTACATAGTATGGGCTTCAAGACCGAAAGCTTTTCTTTAGCTATGTAGGGATGATTTATACTTTATCTAAAGGCTTTGCCAGATCTTGAAATGTTCATGCCAGTACTCAAAGCGTTAAGTGTGTGTATTTGTGTGTGTGTGTTGTGTGTGTGTAGGCGGGTCATGGTAGTTTGGAGAGAAGGGTGGTGGCCAGTAAGGGGCAGCAGAGACCTGCCAGGAGTGGTCTGGGGTGCCCCACACCTCACCATGGCAGGTGAGCTGGAATGGAGTGCCTATCCTGGTTGAATCAGAAGCTAAGGCAGAACCTGAAACTGGAACCAGGGGCTATGTCAAGTCAGGAGCCAGAGAGACAGGAACTAAGCCAAAATGGGAACCCAAGCCAAAGCCAGACATGCAGCCTGCAAGCCAGGAGTGAGCAGACAGCACCGAATTGACCCCAGTGATGGGCCAGGGTCAAGTGTCTGCAGGGAAAGCTGATCTCATCCTGCACTAGCTAAATAATGCCATTGACCAAGGTGAGGAATACTTTCAGGGGAAGATAACGAGTTCACTTGTGGACACACAAAGGTTCACATGCCACACAGAGATGTCCATCAGGCTACTGGAACATCAGAAGGGCTGTCAGAGCTGTAGATGTAAGTTGAGTGTCACCCTCCTAGAGATGATAGGAGAAGGCGTGGGCCTGGATGAAAGAAGAGAGAAGGATCCAGACAGAAACTTGGAGCAAACCACATGCTGGGAGAAAATATGTGCAAAACATTTATCCAACAAAAGACGTATATTTAGAATATACCAAGTAGACATTTTTAAAGTTCACCTGGTTGTAAATTATTCACACAAGTCAGGATGACTAAGGAACAAGAGAACAGTGTGAGGGACTAAGTCGGAATTTGCAATGACAGGGATCTAGGTCTGAGCTTCAGCCCCACTGTGTTTAGTTATCACTCAGGCAAGTGATAAGAAGCATCCACAAGAAATGGTCAAGGAAAAGAAGCTAAAGGAGACTGAAGAGATGAGGTAGAAACTGAGGAAATGAAAACTGAGAAGTAGAAGGGAGGCCAGCAGATTTCAACGTCACAGAGCCCAGACAGGAGAGCATTGCAAGAAAAAAAGGTTTATTTTTTTAAGTGTCAAAAACCACAGAGAGGTCAAGGAAGGACGACTGGGGAAAAGACCTAGAAAGAGGAAATGTACACCTTTGAGAGAGTAGCTTTGGGTAAATGTATGGACGCTACAAAGCTCAGGTGTCCCCAAGATTTGATAATTTGCTAGAAGGACTCAGAGAACTCACTAAGAGCTGTTATACTCATGGTTACAGTTTATTACAGTGAAAGGACATAGATTAAAATCCACCGAGAGAGTCCAGAAGGATTCCACACTCGGAGCTCCCACTTGTCCCCTTCTGGTGAAGTCATGGACAGTGATAACTTCTCCCAGCAGTGACGTGTGACAACATGCCAACCAGGGAAGCCCCCTCAAGCCTGTGTGCAGAGTTTTATTGAGACTCCAACACATAGACATGGTGGCCACCTGTGTGGCTGACCTTTAGTCCCCAGCCCCTCCAAAGGTAAAGCTGATACTGCATGGCCCAAAGCCCCCATGATGAATCACATTGTTAGACTGTCCAGTGTGGCCAAGTCCCCCAGGTAAACAAAGGCCCTCTTATCAGGCAGGTCATTGTGAGGGCTTCAAGATCACCTCGCAGGAGCTGAAGGCAAAGGCCAGGCCTCTCTTTGCGCAAGGTCAGTGCTTTACTACGTAGATGCTGAATTGCAGTGAGTTGAGAAGTGAATGAAATATGAGTAGGGGAAGTAGTCATTGTGGCACTATTCCAAAACAGCTGTCAGGAAAAAGGAAGGTAAAGGGCTCCATGAAGAAACAGGGAGAAGCAGATAAATGGAAAGATAAGGAGGGGCTGCAGGGCTGCAGAATGCAGGGACAGTGCAGAGAGGAGTCGAGGGCCATGAGACAGAGGACGGGGTGGAAGAATCTGGTTGTGTCCAGAGAAGGGTGAGTTTGGGAGAGGAATGCTGGGGCAAGGGTGAGGCTACCCATCTGGTGGTAAGACTCTGAAGTGGGATGGGGTGTTGCTTCCTGGAGAGGAGGAAGCAAGGAATTGGGTGATGAGAGTTGATGGGGCCATCCACCCTGGAGGTGAGATTGCCAGAGCAAAATTAGAAGCAAAGTTCCTTGAAGGGAGAAATCTGTGAATAAGGGTGTGGCAGGATAATATTTTGAGATACTTGTCACTGAGGTTCCCAGCTCCCACACCACGCCATCTCCCCACCCACATGATTCCTTTTGCCATGGCCCCTTACCCAGGGCATTTACTGCCTCAGGGGAGGAGAGATACTTCAGAAAAGCAGAAAGAAATTCTTTGAGGTTACAGAAGCCTAGGGTTTGCGTTTCAAAAGCCTGAAAGGGCACAATTATGCCATTAACAATAGACTAGGAAGAATAGAGGAAGGGTCAGGCTACCCCATCCCCAGACCAGAGAAAGTTCCCTGACCAGCGATTTGGGGAGAGCCAGGAGGGGTGCAGAGTGCTTAGACAATGGTCTGTTTTTTTGCAAATGGGCTCTTTGTCCCAGCTCCCTGGGCTGAGTCCTGGGGTTGGAGGGAAACTTGACACAAACCATAGAGAGTTCGGGAGAATCTAGGGCAGAGGGAATCCACATTCTCCTTTTCCTAGGTGAGTTCCAGTGCAGCATTGAGATCCCAGAGACAACCTGAGTCTGAGAGAGCCCCTGGGAGCTCCACATGCTCCAGTGTGGTGCAGAGAGCAGCAGAACATTTCCATGAACCCAGGAGCCATGGGCTGTAGCCCAGGGAGCCGGCAGACCTGAAAAGGTGGACATGGCAGTGACCTGAAGGGACCAGGCCCTGAGGGTAGGGAGGGCACAAGGACGTCTCTGGGGTGTCAGTATGGACAGGTGTTGACAACCAAGGACTCGATGCCTCCCCATTCCTTGACACTACAAGAGCCTCCTGGAGAAAGGCACCATAAGACTCTGAACTGCTGGAGATGAGCTCTGCCCTCCGGAAGACCAGGAGCTCAAAGGAGAACTCCAGCTCAGTTATGGAACAACAAAGGTATGTTTCTTACACATCTGACTGGGAACTGTACAGTCTGGATAATTAGGACTTACAGATCAGAGAAAGATTGGTTTCTGATACAGTGTTTGGACCTAAATTCCATTGGTGTTTGCCCAGGGTTCTGTTTTTCAATGCCCTATCAGTTTTCTTTTCTTTTTTTTTTTTGATTTGCAAGAGGATTTTTTTATTAAGGTATAATTGACATACAACATTATATTCATTTCAGGTGTCCAACATAATGATTTGACATTTGTATATACTGTGAAATGATCACCACAATTAAGTTAACCTCTGTCACCATAGATAGTTAACAGATTTTTTTTCTTGTGATGAGAACTTTTAAGATCTACTCTCTTAGCAACTTTCAAATATGCAATACATTATTAACTGTGGTCACCATGCGGTACATTACATCCTCATAACTTATTTAGTTTATAACTGGAAGCTTGTACCTTTTGGCTCCCTTTACCCATTTCGCCCAATACCTGCCCCCCACCTCTGGCAACCACCAATCTATTCTCTGCTATCTATGAGCTGGGTTTTTTTGTTTTTTATTTTTTTAGATTTCACATATAAGTGAGATCGTATGGTATTTGTCTTTCTCTATCTGACTTATTTCACTTAGCATAATGCCCTCAAAGTCCCTCCATATTGTCATAAATGTCAAGATTTCATTCTTTTTTTATGGCTGAATAATATTCCATCATATATATCAGATTTTCTTTATCCATTCATCCATCAGTGGACACTTGGGTTATTTCCACATATTGACTATTGTACATAATGCTGCAATTAACATAGAGAGTGCATATATCTTTTCGAGTTAGTGTTTTTCTTTTCTTTGGTTAAATACCCAGAAGTGGAATTGCTGGATCGTATGGTAGTTCTATTTTTAATTTTTTGAGGAACCTCCATGCTGTTTTCCAAAGTGGCCGCACCAATTTACATTCCAAACAACAGTGCACAAGGGTTCCCTTTTCTCCACATCCTTGCCAACACTTATTATTTCTTGTCTTTTTGATAATAGCCGTTCTAACAGATGCGAGGTGATATCTCATTGTGGTTTTGATTTGCATTTCCCTGATGATTAGTGATGTTGAGCATCTTTACATGTACCTGTTGGCCATCTGTATGTCATCTTTGGAAAAATGTCTGTTCAGATCCTCTGTGTATTTTTTTTTTTGTGAGGAGATCAGCCCTGTGCTAACCTCTGCCCATTCTCCTCTTTTTTTGCTAAGGAAGACTGGCCCTGGGCTAACATCCATGTCCATCTTCCTCCACTTTATATGGGATGCCGCCACAGCATGGCTTGCCAAGCAGTGCGTCGGTGTGCGTCCGGGATCCGAACTGGCGAACCCCAGGCCGCCGCAGTGGAGCGTGCACTCCTAACTGCTTGCGCCACCGGGCCGGCCCCCCTCTGCTGATTTTTTTATTGGAGTGTTTATTTTTTCGCTATTGAGTTGTATTGGTCCTTTATATATTTTGGATATTAACCCCTTATCAGATATATTATTTGCAAATATTTTCTCCCATGCAGTAGGTTGCCTTTTCATTTTGTTGATGGCTTCCTTTGCTGTGCAGAAGCTTTTTAGTTTGATGTAGTTCTACTTGTTTATTTTTGCTCTTGTTGTCTTTGCTTTTGGTGTCAAATCCAAAAAATCATCACAAACGCCAATGTCAAGGAAAACCACCCACGTTTTCTTCTAGGAGTTACATGGTTTCAGATCTTACACTCAAGTCTTTAATCCATTTTGAGTTAATTTTTGTATATGGTGTAAAATAGCGGTCCACTTTCATTCTTTTGCATGTGGCTGACCAGTTTTCCCAACACTGTTTATTAAAGAGATTCTTCTTTCCCCACTGTATACTCTTGGCTCCTTTGTCATAAATTGACCATATATGCATGGATTTATTTCTGGGCTCTCTATTCTGTTCCACTGATCTATGTTTCTGTTTTTGATACCAGACCCTACTGTTTTGATTACTATACCTTTGTAATATAACTCGAAATCAGAGAGCACGATGCCTCCAGCTTTGTTCTTCTTTCTCAAGATTGCTTTGGTTATGCAGGGTCTTTTGGGGTTCCATACAAATTTTTGAATGGTTTGTTCTATTTCTGTGATCAATTCCCTTAGAATTTTGATAGAGATTGCATTGAATCTGTAGATTGCTTTGGGGAGTATGGATCAGTTTTCTTGATTATGGGGAAACACAGCCTTTCTTGAGTAATACTTTTTCTCTTTAGTTTCTAATTGTCTCCAACCGATGAGAAGGGCTGCTAGGGTCATTTTCGGGAAGGACAGTAGGGGACAGCCAGACTCCAGCAGCAGTGAGCAAGAGAGGGTGGAGGCCCTGTGGGCAGGGTGTGGGGCTTCTGTAGGCAGCAGGAAACTGGCCCATAGTGGGTGGCAGGGCACATGGGGAAGAGGGCCAAAGGCACTGTGAGTTCTCAGTTATGCCCCATGATGAAGCAAGGTCCCCTAAAAAACCCATTTCCTTGAAAGACCCTTTTTGTCCTTCCCAGGACCACATCTGTGTGTTCCTGAACACGTGACAAGGAATGTTTGCCAGCCTTTTGCCCCTACACTATCTCTCCATCCTTTAGCGGCAATGGGCTGTTATGGACTGAATTGTGTCCCCCCAAATTCATATGTTGAAGTCCTAACCCCCAGTTCCTCAGAATGTGACTGTATTTGGAGATAGGGTCTTTGGAGCGGTAATTAAGTTAAATGAGGTCATTGGGTCAGCCCTAATCCAGTATGACAGGTGTCCTAATAAGAAGAGATTAGGACACAGACACACGTAGAGAGAAGACCACGTGAGGACACAGGGAGAAGGCGGCCATCTAACAGCCAAGGAGAGAGGTCCCAGAAGGAAGCAACCCTGCTGACACCTTGATCTCATACTTCCGGCCTCCAGAATCATGAGAAAATAAATTTCTGTTGTTTAAGGCACCTGGCCTGTGGCGCTTTGTTTCGCCAGCCCAAGCAGACTAAGACACTTCCCACCCACAACCTTAACCCCCTCCCTCTAATGTGAGGATTTCACCTCCTCTTCCAGGGGCTTATACACCTCTATAAATATACTCAGTTGAGAAACACAGGAGAGCAGAACTTTGCTTGTATTTCCATCTTGCCACTTGTCCTGTGGCTCTGATCCCATCTCCCATTCATTTGTCGAATGTCTGTGGCTGATTTTGTTTCGGGCATAAGATCTTCACAGGCAAAGGGACAGATGTGGTCCTCGCCTGCATGGAGATTGCAGTCTGGTGGCAAGACATTGTTAGCCTGACAAATAATACCACAGACACACAAATGCCATGTATTCAAAAACAGTGAATCACTTGAAACAGAATGGTATAGAGGAAGGAGCATGAGCTTTGGAGTTAGACATATCTGGGTTGTTATCTTTCTTTCTTGCCTGCTTTTTTTCTTTTTCTTTTTAATTGTGAAATTTTTGTTGTACAGTATTGTTTATCAGTCACCATATAAGTACATCCTTCCACCCCTTGTGCCCAACCCCCCACCCCCCTGGTAACCACCAAACAGTTCTATCTGTCCATGTGTTGGTTTATCTTCCACATGTGAGTGAAATCATGCAGTGTTTGTCTTTCTCTTTCTGGCTTATTTCACTTAACATAATACCCTCCAGGTCCATCCATGTTGTTGCAAATGGGACGATTTTGTCTTTTTTTATGGCTGAGTAGTATTCCATGGTATATATATATACCACATCTTCTTTATCCAATCATCAGTCGTGGGACACTTGGGTTGCTTCCATGTCTTGGCTATAGTGAATAATGCTGTGATGAACACAGGGTGCATAAACCTCTTTGGATGGTTGATTTCAGGTTTGTTGGGTAGATACCCAGTAGTTGGATAGCTGGATCATAAGGTATTTGTATTTTTAATTTTTTGAGGAATCTCCATACTATTTTCCATAGAGGCTGCACCAGTTTGCATTCCCACCAGCAGTGGATTAGAGTTCCCATTTCTCCACAGCCTCTCCAGCATTTATTGTTTTTTGTCTTGGTGATTGTAGCCATTCTAATGGGTGTAAGATGATATCTTAGTGTGGTTTTGATTTGCATTTCCCTGATGATTAGTGATGTTGAGCATCTTTTCATGTGCCTATTGGCCATCTGTGTATCTTCTTTGAAGAAGTGTCTGTTCATTTCCTCTGCCCATTTTTTGATAGGGTTGTTTGTTTTTTGTTATTCAGTTGTGTGAGTTCTTTATATATTTTGGATATTAAACCTCTTACCAGATGTATAGTTTGCAAATATCTTCTCCCAATTGTGAAGTTGTCTTTTTGTTGTGTTGATGGTTTCCTTTGCTGTGCAGAAGCTTCTTGGTTTGATGTAATCCCATTTGTTTATTTTTTCTATTGTTTCCCTTGCCCGGTCAGACACGGTACTTGAAAATATGTTGCTAAGACCAATGTTGAAGAGCGTACTGCCTATGTTTTCTTCTAGAAGTTTCATGGTTTCAGGTCTTACATTCAAGTCTTAAACGATTTTGTGTTAATTTTTGTGTGTGGTGTAAGATAATGGTCTACTTTCATTCTTTTGCATGTGGCTGTCCAGTTTTCTCAACACTATTTATTGAAGAGACTTTCCTTTCTCCATTGTATGTTCTTGGCTCCCTTGTCAAAAAGTAGCTGTCCATAGATGTGTGGGTTTATTTCCGGGCTCTTGATTCTGTTCCATTGATCAATGTGTCTGTTTCTGCACCAGTATCATGCTGTTTTGGTTACTACAGCTTTGTAGTAGTATATTCTGAAATCAGGGAGTGTGATACCTCCAGCTTTGTTCTTTTTTCTCAGGATTCCTTTGTCTATTTGTGGTCTTTTTTGCTCCATATAAATTTTAGGATTCTTTGTTCTATTTCTGTGAAAAATGTTGTGGGAACTTTGATAGGGATTGCATTGAATCTGTAGATTAGTGACTTGCTTCTAATGCATAGAACAAAGCAGAAGTGACATTCTGTGACTTCAGAGACCAGGTCATAAAAGACCCTACAGCTCATTTGGGGGAATGTTAGCTGCCATGTCATGAGGACACTCAAGCAGCCTAGGGAGAGGCCCACAGGGCAAGGAACTAAGGAGCCCTGCCAACAGCCATGTATGTGAGTGAGTCGTCTTGGAAGCTGATCCTGCAGCCACAGTCAAGCTTTCAGATGACTGCAGCATCTGCCAGCCCTCCGAATGAAACCACATGAGAAACTCTAAGCTGGAAACACCTAGCTAAGCTATTCCCAAACTCCTGACTGTGAAATAATAAATATTGATTGTTTCGGTCACTACATTTTGGGGCAATTTGTAGACAACCAGTAGGGTGCAGAAGCTGGAGCCGCACAAAAGGTCTTGTAGCAGAAACTGTTGGGTGGAGCCATCCACTCCTTCTTCAGCCTTCACCCACTTGCTCAAGATTCAAAATCTTGGGAGAGAGTATCTGAGCTTCGGTCAGGCTGAGCCAGACAGTGAGAGGAAGGATGGCGGCCCTTTGGCAGTTTTCTGTCTTAATGGGCAGGCATTTGGGTTTACCCTCCCTCCAAGGCTGTCCCTATTGGGAGCAGGGTGCTGTTGAAGAGGAAAGAGCCCAGGTACAACAGGTGTCTGCTACTTCTGC
The DNA here is from genome assembly GCF_057802395.1 of Ceratotherium simum simum. Classification (NCBI taxonomy): domain Eukaryota; kingdom Metazoa; phylum Chordata; class Mammalia; order Perissodactyla; family Rhinocerotidae; genus Ceratotherium; species Ceratotherium simum. The sequence goes on along the minus strand of NC_141925.1, from coordinate 42,731,158 downwards.
TCAGGGAACTCAGATTCTTAACACATGGAAGAGGAACTCACAATGAAAGTGCCGGTGAGGGTCAGATGGGAGCTCCTTGCTCTCCTGAGCCTGTGGGGTGGGAGATTCTGCCTGCTCTTAAAGGAGTTTCAGGCATCAGTAGCAGACGAGGAAGGAGATATTGGGTCTGGAATCTTCTCAGCACCCAGTGCACCAGGCAGCTGGCCATTTCTCCTTAGACAGTGAGGCTGCGCAACAGGGGAAAGTGCAAACTTTGGAATTAGCCAAGTGCCAGACCCACTTGCTAACTATGTACTGATCACTTCACCTCTCCGACCCCCAACTTCCTCATCTGTAAAATGGAGATTGAACTAATTCCTACCTCAACAAACTGTTGGATCCAAGAAAATAATGCTGTAGTTCTTTTTCTTTTTTCCTTTTAAAAAGATTTTATTTCTATCAAAGTTATAACGTATAAAGTTTTAAAATATCAAATAGTTCTCTAAGGCTAATAACCAAAAGAAGCAGTCTCCTCCTTCTTTTTCTTCTTCTTCTCTCCTCCCCTCTCCTCCCCTCCCCTCTCCACCCCTCCCTTCCCCTCCCTCCTCCTCCTCCCCTCCCTCCCCTCCTCCCCTCCCCCTGCTCCCTCTCCTCCCCTCTCCTCTCCTCTCCTCTCTGACTCTCACTTCCCAGGGGCAGCCACGTTCAATTCAGTGTCCCTTGGAAGCTCCAGAAATTCTAGAAACATTTTATTTGAATTTCATTTAAATTTTATATATATATATACATATATTTGTGTGTGTGTGAGGAAGATTGTCGCTGAGCTAACATCTGTGACAATCTTCCTCTATTTTGTATGTGGCACGCCACAACAGCATGGCTTGAGGAGCGGTGCATAGGTCTGCGCCCGGGATCCAGACCCGTGAACCCTGGGCTGCCAAGGTGGAGCGTGTGAACTTAACCGCTATGCCACTGGGCCAGCCCCTAAATGATATATTTTTAACCCTTTAAAAAGCAATGACCCAAAGGGACACCTCACCAAAATATGTTATAAACCAAATTTTGACATACATGAGATCATTGATTGATTTTATGTTAATTTCATTTCTAAATTTGAAGTTATAATATAAATCTCAGTGGTTTCCAATCATCTTTTTTTAAATTAGGGAAACTTTTTTCAAAATAAAATCTTTTATGGAATCATAATGTGAAAACCAAGTAAAACTGGGACGATGATTTTGAAAATACTTTATATGCTATTAGATGCCAAGGAGAACATCACTGACCTTCAGAAAGCAGGCAGCAGCAACCTGCAGGGCAACTAGGGTGCTCTCTGAAAAGTGTGGCATAAATCCCCCTCACCTGGGGGACCTCTGATCCAATGCACCTGAGAACCCTCTTGCTAGAAGTTAGAATCAAGTTGTACTGACCAAATCCTGGAATGCAAGGCCTCCCATCTCCAGGCTTCCTGCCCTCCCATTCCAGGCCCCTTACTCTCCATTAACAGGAATCAAGAGGGATCTGATCTTCCCTGAGTCCATTTTGGCTTCCCTGGGCATCAGCTCCCTCCAGGGCCAGCAGGGAGTCTTGCCCACTAGGAGAAAACCCAGCTCCCCTGACCTGCCTTCATCAAGAGAGCCCCAAAGAGAGCCCTGCCCAGCAGGAGTAAATCCACCCTCCTCTGTAGAGATCCAGAGTGAGACCCACACTGGAGAACCAAATCACACCTCCAGGGCTCCTACCCTCCATCCAGGGGTCATCAGGGGGCCCTGTGGGCTCTGGGTAAACCGACTGCCCACCTACCCCCACCCTGGCTTTGCCCCACTGTCTGCCTTGACTGCACCAGGACTAATCTCCTCAGGCCTCTCACCCTTGTGATGTCCGTAGCCCCGAGAAGCCCAGACCCCCAGGTCTCACCTCTCCTCCCTGCTCTAATCCCCACACAGCCCCATCCCTGCCCATCTTGTCCCCATGTCCTACCTCTCCCCAGTTCTAGAAACCCCTCTACTGTACACTATGGCACTCGTGTCCATCAGCAGCAGAACTGCTCATAGCCTCGACCTTCGCTCGCCTTCTTGCTAGTGAAACCTGGCTCTCCACTCAGCGCTGCTGCTTTGCAGCTCTCTCCAGAGGGGTGGCCTCTTTCTCCCGCGCCCTACTGCTGCGAGACAGGGTACGTGTCCTCCTGGCTCCTCAGGGCTGCTCCCTCACTGTCTTCTCTGCCCCCTTCCTTCAACCCCTCAGCCTCCACTCTCGCGTCAATCAGCTACACTGCCCAGCACCCTCACTGCTGACACCATTTACTGCCCCCCGTCACCCCCTCACTTCCTGATTGTATTGACCATGGCTTTTATTCTCTGCCGCTTTCTTGGGAGCTCACCGGCCCTGGAGGGATTACCCCTCCCTAGGTTGGCTAATTCCCAGACATAGCAAACTACTCATCTGGGAGCACACCTTCCACGTACAAACCAACCACCCCAGAGTCCACACCCCAACCACCTCCTTATGGAGCTCTCACACTCCGGGCCACTATCCCCCTGCCCTAATCACCCCACTACCAGAAAACTGGAGACAGCCCCTATGCCCCAGAGCCCACTAAATTACTCAAACTAGCCAATCCTAAACCTGCTCACCCTGCCGTGCCCTTTCCTTCCCACAGAAACCACAACAAAGGCTCCTGCCCACCTTCCCCCTCCCTCTGCCTTCTGACCGACCCTGGTTCTTCCCTGTGTGGCCTTGTGCAGTGTGGCATGCCCCCTTCTCTTGGGACCTGTGAGTACAACAGTCTTTTCAATGTAGTCATCTCCTGATCTGCTGGTCTTGCCATATCTGAATTATAATAAAACCTACATTTTAAGACACTGATGATTTTAGCTTCCTGCCTCGCTGCCACTCCTGCCAATATGACTCCCATCCTGATTCCTGGTGATTGCCGTATGCACATAGATGATCCTCGCACACTCTGGCCCCTCAGTTTCTTGTCCTCCACCCAATCTCAGCCACCCATTCCCAAGTTCGTACCCTTGACCTCGTAGATACCATTCACCCAATTTTGTGCTTTCCTTTCACTGGCCACCACCTTGTGTCTTCCCACCTTCCTGCTCCAGCACCGCAACTCCAGTTCACTGTGGCTTGCAGTCATCTGAGTCTGCCACCCTTTCATTGCAGCCTACCCCTGCCACAGTCTCCCATTTCTTTCTTAGTTAAGAGCCACAGTCCTGGCAATAAGCCACAAGGCTCTACACACTTTATACCCCATTGTCTCTCTGATGTCACCTGCTACTCTTCTTTACCTCCTTCACTCCTCTTTCATTATACTGTCTCCTCTAACAAAGCCAGGCACGCTTCCACCTCAGGCCCTTTGCACTGGCTATTGCTGTTTCCTGGGGCCTTCTTCCTGCAGATACCTGCAGGGCTCATGCCCTCAGCTCCTTCAAGTCTTTGCTCAGGTGGCACCTTCTCAATGAGGCTTTTCCTCATCCCTCCACTCCCTGACCCTCTCACCTTGCTCTATTTCTTTCAGAGCTCTCACCACTTTCTAACACACCCTCTGGTTTACTTATTTCTTATGTTTATTGCTTATTGTCTAGCTCCCCCACTAACATGTGATCTTGTGAGGACAGAGAATATTTTTATTCACTGCTGTATCCTCAGCATCTGGAAGAGGGCTTTGCATAGTCTGCGTGCTCAATAAATATTTATTTAATGAATGAACAGAATATTAGCACCTGAGAGGACCCCGAGATCATCTTGTCTATCTTTCTTACTGTAACAATAATAAAATGACAAGAGAAGCAGCAACAGCAGCCGACGTTTGTCAGTCACTTGCTGTGTCCCAGGCACTGTGCTCTCAGCTTCTCATGCCTGATCGCTCAGTCCTCAGAGCACCCTCACGAGCTTAGTATCACTACAATCTCCGCATTGCAAGGCAACTGGGGTTGGTGGAGGGTTCAGGTTCAGGGGCTTATCTCAGACCCCCAAATTGATAAGTGGTGGAGCTAGGATGCTAACCCAGACAGCCTGAGTCCAAGCCCGTGCTCTTGGCCGCCTGCTATGCTGCCTGCAGTGTACAGAGCGTGTACGCAGACGGGCCCTGTATGGGAAAACTGCTTCAACGTGCCAGGAATTATCACTGCGTAAGACACTGGGGCCCAGGAACCTGCTGGGTGCGGAGATGCCCTTGATCAAGCTCCTTCAATCTGCTGGGGCTGCTGGTTAGGCGGAGGGAGGGGGAGTGGATGGAAGCAGCAACGCGACTCCTCCAGGGCGGGTGGGGCAGCCAAGCAGAGCAGCTCTTGGGGCCTCCCAGCCTGCGCTGTCTCAGCCCTAACGCGCTCAGTGGAAGCCTGATGCCCCAGGAGAGCCTTAATGGACCCGTGGAGTCACAGCGGCAGCTGAGACAGAGGATTAATAATGGAGGAGGCCAGGGCATTAACAACCAGAGCAGGGAGGGAGAGGAAAGAAAAAGAGTGATTGGCTTGTAAGGATCCAACCCCCATTCTGGCCAATCCTTGGCTTCCATCTCCCCAGCCACAGCCTCTCTCTTCTCTGTTCCAGGGTCCTGCTATCTACAGATCCCCAAATCCATTGATATGTCTGGGTTCCTCACCTGTCAAGAATCCACCTCACCTGGCTTCCATCCCACCTCAGCACATTGGAATCTGGGCCTGGGGGTTGGAGAGGGTTCGTTGAAGGGCAGGAGCAAGTTTATTTAGAAAAAGCTTCTCAGTGATTCTAAGATGCTGCTCCCTCGGCTGTGTCCACTGAGAGCCAGTACTGTGGAGCTCTGGTCATATTCCTTCCTTCCTCCATCCAGTACACTGGTATTAAGAAGTTACTGTGCATCAGACGCTGGATCAAGGATGTATTAGATTTTTCATGGGGTAGCATAATAGAAGCAGAGTATTTTAGAATAGAATCAAAGCATGTGAGCCCTGGAGAGGGCCCCGGGGGGAACAGCAGCATCTGTATTTGAGCCCTGGGTGACCTAGGAGTTCATATCTCCCCATCCCTCTTGTGCTGCCTGCTTGGGACCCGGGCATTTCTCACGTGGACTATACAGTGAGCTCCCTGCCTTTTTTAAAAAAACTATTTTTTCTAGTGGTAAAATATATATAACATAAAATTTACCATTTAAGCCATTTTAAGTCTATGGTTCAGTGGCATTAAGTTACATTCACAATGTTCTTCAACTATCACCATTATCCATTTCCAGAACTCTTCCCTCAAACCAAACAGAAACTCTGTCCCAGTTAAACAATAACTCTCCACTACTCCCTCCCTCCCAGCCCTCCGGTACCTCTATTCTACTCTCTGTCTCCCTGAATTTGCCTGTTCCAGGTACCTCTTATAAGTGGAATCATATAATATTTGCCCTTTGTGTCTGGCTTCTTTCACTTAGCATGATGTTCTCAAGGTTCATCCACGTTGTAGTGTGTATCAGCGTGTTGTTTTTAAGGCTGAATAATATTCCATTGTGTGGATAGACCACATCTTGGTTGTCCGTTCGTTGGTTGATGGACATCTGGATTGTTTCCATCCTTCGGCTGTTGTGAATGATGCTGCTATGAACATGGGTGTATCTTTGCTTTTGATTGTGTCCCTCAGCCTGTTCTCTGTACAAATGTCATTTGTTGATTTGATTTCCTAAAACATGGATTTGATCATTTACTTTCCTGCTTAAAATCCACAAAGGGCTCCCTATTGCTCACACAGTTGAGTCCAGACACCCTGGCTCCAGCCTATGAGGCTTTTCTCAATCCAGCCCTCCCTTTCAGCTCCCCTCCACCCTTTCCCCTGCTTTGCTCCTTCCCGTTCTCCAAATGCATTCCGCCCTTCACGGCTCCCGATGCTTCTGCTCTTGCGTCTGCGTGGAATGCCCTTCTCTGCTTACAGAAGTGCCACTCATTTGCCGAGACCCAGCTTAAAAACCCAGCCTCCTTGGACCCTGAAAGTGAATGAGCCCTACCCTCTGCCTCTGAGGTTAGAAAGAAGGGATTGGAATTCCCACCTCTGCCACTCGTTAGCTGAGTGACTTTGAGCAAGTTTCCTAACCTCTCTGAATCTCTTTTCTCATGTCTAAAGTATATCATTGAAAGATATTTTTCAGAAAAAGGCAAAATCATGGCTGTCATACAGGTATAAAAATGAACACAGGTTAAGATTTATTTTACCCATAATGAGGGAACCGGGCCGATGTTACACCTGGTTCAAAAGAGAATCTGAAAAACAGACACCTTTATAGATGAGAAATATTGAAATGAATACGCAAACAGAGGCAAATTGATTTTTCCACCAAGAAGGGAACTGAGCCTCTATCGAACGGCACAGAATCCATACGTCTGTCAGTTGCTTACCTTACAGAGCTGTAAAACAGTTCCCACAGAAGCAGAATCTCATACAGCAAATGGCACGCTATGGACAACGCACAGCTTTCTCTACTCGACTTTTGTCCCCACCCATGTTTGTTTTTCCTTTCCTTCTGGGCACAGGGAGACTGAACTTTCAGCCCCTTTGTGGCTGACTGAGGCCTTGTAGCTTGGCCTGTACAGTGAGCTGTGAGCGGAATGGACATGTGTCACTGTGGGCCACCACATCTGGCCGCTGGTTCAGAGTTCTTTTTCCTGCCACTGCAGGCATGGAAGTGTGGTCAAGACGGACCTCTGCTGGCCTGGATCTCTGAGTGACTGTCTGCAAAGCTTCCTACCCACCCAGGCTGGACGTATGAGTGGGACATAAACTGAGATTTGGGCTTATTTGTTCTGCAGCAAAACTTAACTTATCCTGACTGACTCAAAGGAAGTTGTGATACAAGCTCGTTCTGCAGGGCCTAGCATACAGAAGTCACCCACAACTCACCGCTCTTTCCTCCCCAACACTCTACTGTAGCACCTAGTACATCACATTACAATAGTGTGTTACTGTGTCTATACTTCTTACTAGAACATGAGTGCCACAAGGCTAGGGACCATGATTTGTTGGCGTTTGTATTCTCAAATAGCATCTGACCATCTGGTGGTTCCTAATAAATATTTACTGAATGAATAAATCAGGTATTTATTGAATTTGAGCTCTGTGGCTTGAGCTAGTTTTAAATTTTTGGAGCCTTAGATTTTTTATCCCTAAATTGAAGAAAAAATCTCTGAACAGAGTTGTAAGGAATGAAAAAAAAATCATGGATATGTAGGAGTACTTTATCAATTTTAAAAATTTGCACAAATGAGAGGGATTGTTATAAATTAAAGAAACGCAGGCCCCCAAAGTCGGAGTGACTGAGCTCAAACCAGAACTCAAACTTGAGATTTTGAGACTTAAATGTCCAGAGTTGAAGAGGCCCTGAGAAGACCTTTGGAAGTCTCCCGGGGGGCAGCCACCACGTGGATCTCCAGGGTCCTATGTGTGTATGTATCTCTTTTTTTGACCAAATGGAACCGGAGGGTGAGTGACTCACTCTGATGTCAGTGACTCAGCAGGGAGGGAAAGTGTCCCATGAGATTCCCGTCAGCCTGGGATGAGTCCGGAAGGCCTTGGAGAGCCAGTGACCGTGGGACAGAGCAAGGACCTCATCTCCTGGCAGTTGCTATGGGAGCATATGCTACCCAAGTAGCCCAGGATTTCTCTCAAGGACCAAGAGATTTGTTTGTTTCCTATCAGTAAAGAATAAAAGAGGATTTCTCTGATGTTCTGGTCTGAGGGCTGAGATTTTCGATTTTTCTAGGTGACCAGTGGGGTCACGTTGTGAACGGCATGAGGAAGTGGACAAAACCACAGTGTGTGGATTAAGAGAGACTGGTGCTGGCTCACATTCCACCACTCCCCGAAGTGTGATCTCAGACGCACAGCTTCACGCCTCTACCTCTGTTTCCTTGAAAATGGGAGTCATTCTGTCTTACTCACCTCACAAGATTGAGGAATACTCTAGATGTGTTTTATAAATGATAAGGCAACACTCCATAAATGTTAGTTATTTTGGCAATCCGTATCTCATTGCACGGTACAAATTGGACTGTAATTACATGTCAGCTCTCTATTAGACCATGAACTCCTAGGAATCACGGAAAATCTTCGCCACTTTTATGGCCCCCACCCGTAGCACCTAGCAGAGTGTCTAGCACAGAGTGGGTGAAAACAAATGGTTGTGCAATCGATGAAAAGAAAAGAGGAATGAACGGGAAGAACCAGGTGCAGTGTGGACGAGGATGTTTATTGCTGCAATTGCCTCTCCCTTACCAAACTGTCCATCCTTCTGGACCAGCCCCAGCCTCCTTCACGAAGCCTGCACAACTACACCCGCACATGCTGATCTTAGATTGCTCACGAGCATGCTTTCATGCATTGAGGGAGTCCAGGAGCTCTAAGGAACCCGAACATCTATTCCAACCTCCTTGTTTTACGAACGAAGAAACTGATGACCAAGTAGATGGCGTCTCCAGTCAAACTCACACAGGTCTCTTATCTTGTAGAGAGTCTATATTGCTTTGTGTGTACTTCATTTCTCCCCTCCCCTCCCCAGCCCTGCAACTCCTGAACCGTACCTTCTAAAGATTGAGCTAAGTCTTCTTTTTCTCATAGTTCTCCCCGGGCTTCCTCTCCTAGTGCCTGCAGGTGACCTTGGATCTCAGGTAGATCCTCAGTAAAGACATCATAGAATGGATTTCGCTGTAAATTGACCAGTTGTGGCGGGAGAGGTAATAGGAGTCCTTAAAAGATGGTAGGAGACCATTGCCATCTGCTGGTAAGCATGTAGAACTACAGATAAAAGTCCGTCTTGCTGATAGACCCACCAATTCTGGGCGTATGAGTTGGCCATTGACACAAGTCTAGCAGGCTTGCATGCCTTCTCTTCTTCCAGTACATATACCAATCTGACTCAGAGTTGAGCCTGGGCAAAGGGTGTCTGGCAACATTCGTCTCTGGTGGCATAGTCCACGAATGTTTGCTGAGTCTTTCATTTGTGTGAAGATATTTAGACTTCACTCCTGACCTCAAGGAGCCTGCGGTCTGCTAGAGACCTAAGAGAATAAATAAATATATTACAATTGTAATCAAGTACCATAGAGGGGGAAAAATATACCAGAGTCCTCAGAGACAGGAGGGGGCTGCTGTTTGGGAGCATGGAGGAAATCATCAAGACCCCATGGAAAACATGACCTTGACATTCTCATCAAATAGGAGAGGCATTTTGCCATTTGGAGTCTAGTTTGGCAAGTAGAATTTTGGCAGGGAGAGACTGGAAATGGAGATGGGTGTTCCAGCAGAGGAAACAGCATTTAGGAGCTGGAAGGAAATTACCACTTAAAGGCCTGAAGTGAACTAGGGGTTGTCTCATTATTCAGGAAAGCAGAGTGGCCCAGGGTGTTTGTTGGGTGAGTGGTGGGTGATAGGCCGGGGCCTGGTCCAGTGAAGGAGATGTTGTCAGTGCCCCACTCATGCCCTCAGGCCTTACCACTGTATCCCAGCCTGCCAGCATCTGCATCTCTTTGAGGGCTCTCTCTGGTGGCCCACTCTGCCCTCAGACACGGCAGGTAGGAAGTGCACTCCCCCACCCCAGCAGCTGTCAGCTCATGACTGATTGGAATCGGTGTGTAAATACTCCTGCTCCCTTGTCCCTTGGGTTGGGTTAACTCTGAGACATATGTTTGACTATCGTTTCCTCGAGGTCCCCAACAGGGTTAAGCTCAGTTGGCTGCAGTGGTGACTTGCCAGATAACACACCCATAGTGGCTGCCTTCCCTTCCCTGTCTCACTTCCCCATTTCCTACTGGTGTCTCCTGAGATCACTTTCAAAATATATTATGTACACTCAAATTCTTATCTCAAGGCCTGTTTCTGGGGACACGCAACCTAAACATCATGGAAGACCTGGGATCCTAAGTTGAGAAGATTGGACTTGGAGCAATAAGTGCTTCCTTATTGCCAAGTCATATTAGCTATTATTTGCAGATAGTGTCTTATAAACTGCCAGCCTCTCCACCTTCTCTTCTGTGGGTGTGGGAATTTCTCAGCCAGTCTTAATTTAGCTGGGTACATATTGCTATGCAGTGACCCAAGAATGCATATATCCCAATCTCTGCCCTCACTTTGAAGATCCAGCCCAGCCTAGTGGAATGCTGCATTTTTACGTCTACTACTGGTCATAAATTTCCAAGATTCCTTCTTTTATCGTTTCCTTTCTGTTTAAAGAACTTTCTTCAGCCATTCTTTTACAGCAGGGAGCCAGAGCTCTCACCCCTACCAGCCAGTAATAAGGTATCCCTTCCTATTGTAAGTGGATTAAATATGCCAGTTAAACACACAGGTTGGCAGAACAGATTTTTTTTTAAATGACCCAACTATATGCTGTCTATAAGAAATTCACTTCAAATATAACGATATAAGTGAGTTAAAAGTAGAAGGATGGAAAAAGATATAGCATGCCAATATTAATCAAAAGAAAGCAAGAGTGGCTATATTAACATCAGATAAAGTAGACTTCAGAGCAAAGACATTACCATGGACAGAGAGAGACATTACATGACGATAAAGGGGTCCATCCACCAAGAAGATATAGCAATCCTAAATGTGTGGGCACCAAACAACAAGGCTGCAAAATACGTGAAGTGAAAACTGATAGAAACAAAAGAGAAATAGACAAATCCACAATTTATACTTGGAGACCTCAACACCCCTCTCTCAACAACTGATAGAACAACTAGACAGAAAATCAGCAAACATATAGAAGAACTCAACATTATCAACCAATAGGATCTATTTGATGTTTATAGAACACTCCACTCAGCAACAGCAGACTAGACATCCCTTCCAAGTGCCTGAGGAGCATCTACCAAGATACCCCCTATATTCTGGGCCATAAAACAAACCTCAAATTGAAAAGAATTGAAATCCTACAGAATGTGTTCTCTGACCACACTGGAGTAAAACTAGAAATCAATAACAGACAGATAACAAACAAAACTCCAAATGCTTAGACACTAAACAACAGACTTAAAATAATCCATAGGTCAAAGAGGAAGTCTCAAAGGAAATTTTAAAAATACACTGAATTGAATGAAAATGAAACTACAGCATAATAAAATGTGTGATATGCAGCTAAAGCAGTGATGAGAGGAAAACTGATAGCACTAAATGCTGACATTAGAAAAAAGGAAAAGTTCAAGTCAATAATCTAAGCTCCTACCTTAAGCTAGTAGAAAAATAAAAGCAGAATAAACTCAAGCAAACAAGAGGGAGGAAATTATAAGGAGAAGAAATCAATGAAAATTGAAAACAGAAAAACAATAGAGAACATCAGAGAAACCAAAAAGCTAATTCTTTGAACAGATCAATACAATGACAAATCTCTAGCAAGAATGACAAAGAAGAAAAGACAAAATTATAAAAATCAAGAATGAAATGGAGGAAACCACTATAGACTCTGCAGACTTCAAAAGGATAATAAAGAAACATCTGGAACACATCTACACATGTGAATTCAACAACTTAGGTGAAATGAACCAGGTCCTCAAAAAACACAAACTATCACAACTCACGCAATATGAAATAGATAATTTGAATAGCCCTGTAACTATAAGGATACTGAATTTGTAATTTTATTTTATTTTTTATTTAGTTATTTTTTTTATTGTGGTAACATTGGTTTATAACATTGTATAAATTTCAGGTGTACATCATTATACTTCTATTTCTGCATAGATTACATCATGTTCACTACTCAAATACTAATGGCAATCCATCACTACACTCATGTACCTAATCACCCCTTTCACCCTCCTCCCTCCCCCTTCCCCTCTGGTAACCACCAATCCAATCTCTGTCTCTATGTGTTTGTTGTTGTTGTTATCTGCTACTTAATGGGTGAGATTATACGGTATTTGACCTTCTCCCTCTGACTTATTTCACTTAGCATAATACCCTCAATGTCCATCCATGTTGTCACAAATGGCTGAATTTCATCGTTTCTTATGCCTGAGTAGTATTCCATTGTGTATATATACCACATCTTCTTTATCCATTCGTCCCTTGATGGGCACTTATGTTGCTTCCAAGTCTTGGCTATTGTGAATAACGCTGTGGTGAACACAGGGGTACATGTATCTTTACACATTGGTGTTTTCATGTTCTTTGGATAAATACCCAGCAGTGGAATAGCTGGATCGTATGGTAGTTCTATTCTTAATTTTTTGAGAAATCTCCATACTGTTTTCCATAGTGGCTGCACCAGTTTGCACTCCCACCAGCAGTGTATGAGAGTTCCCTTCTCTCCACATCCTCTCTAACGCTTGTTCTTTTTTGTCTTGTTAATTATAGCCATTCTGACGGGAGTGAGGTGATATCTCATTGTAGTTTTGATTTGCATTTCCCTGATAATTAATGATGTTGAACATCTTTTCATGTGCTTGTTGGCCATCTGTATATCTTCTTTGGAGAAATGTCTGTTCAGATCTTTTGCCCGTTTTATTCGGGTTGTTAGTTTTTTGGTTGTTGGGATGTATGTGTTCTTTATATATTTTGGAGATTAACCCTTTATGAGATATATGGTTTGCAAATATCTTCTCCCAATTGTTAGGTTGTCTTTTCGTTGTGTTGATGGTTTCCTTTGCTGTGCAGAAGGTTTTTAGTTTGGTGTAGTCCCATTTGTTTATTTTTGCTATTGTTTCCCTTGCCCGGTCAGACATGGTGCTTGAAAATATGTTGCTAAGACCGATGTCGAAGAGCGTACTGCCTATGCTTTCTTCTAGAAGTTTCATGGTTTCAGGTCTTAGATTCAAGTCTTTAATCCATTTTGAGTTAATTTTTGTGCATGGTGTGAGATAATGGTCCACTTTCATTTTTATGCATGTGGCTGTCCCGTTTTCCCAACACCACTTGTTGAAGGGACTTTCCTTTCTCCATTGCATGTTCTTGGCTCCTTTGTCAAAGATTAGCTGTCCGTAGATGTTTGGATTTATTTCTGGGCTTTCGATTCTATTCCATTGATCTGTGTGTCTGTTTTTATGCCAGTACTCTGCTGTTTTGGTTACTACAGCTTTGTAGTATATTTTGAAATCAGGGAGTGTGATACCTCCAGCTTTGTTCTTTTTTCTCAGGATTCCTTTGGCTATTCGGGGTCTTTTGTTGTTCCATATAAATTTTAGGATTCTTTGTTCTATTTCTGTGAAAAATGTTGATGGAACTTTGATAGGGATTGCATTGAATCTATAGATTGCTTTAGGAAGCATGGATATCTTAACTATGTTAATTCTTCTAATCCAAGAGCATGGAATATCTTTCCATTTCTTTGTGTCATCTTCAATTTCTTTCAGCAGTGTTTTATAGTTTTCAATGTACAGATCTTTCACCTCTTTGGTTAAATTTATGCCTAGGTATTTTATTCTTTTTGTTGCAATTGTAAATGGGATTGTATTCTTTTTTTTTTTGGTAAGGGAGATCAGCTCTGAGCTAACATCCGATGCCGATCCTCCTCTTTTTCTGCCGAGGAAGATTGGCCCTGAGCTAACATCTGTGCCCATTTTCATCTACTTTATATGGGACAATGCCACTGCACAGTGTGACAAGCGGTGCGTCAGTGCGCACCTGGGATCCAAACCCGTGAACCCCAGGCCACCAAAGTGGAGCTTGCACACTTAACCGCTTGTGCCAGCAGGCCGACCCCTGGGATTGTATTCTTAATTTCTCTTTCTGCTACTTTGTTGTTAGTGTATAGAAATGCAATGGATTTTTGTATGTTGATTTTGTATCCCACAACTTTACCGTATTCATTTATTACTTCTAAAAGTTTTTTGGTGGGTTCTTTAGGGTTTTCTCTATATAAAATCATGTCATCTGCAAATAGTGACAGTTTCACTTCTTCTTTTCCAATTTGACTCCCTTTTATTTCTTTTTCTTGCCTGATTGCTCTGACTAGGACTTCCAGTACTATGTTAAATAGGAGTGGTGAGAGTGGGCATCCTTGTCTGGTTCCTGTTCTTAGAGGGATAGCTTTCAGTTTTTCACCATTGAGGATGATATTAGCTGTGGGTTTGTCATATATGGCCTTTATTACGTTGAGGTGCTTTCCTTCTATACTCATTTTATTCAGAATTTTATCATAAATGGGTGCTGTATCTTGTCAAATGCTTTCTCTGAATCTATTGAGATAATCATGTGATTTTTGTTCTTCATTTTATTAATATGGTGTATCACGTTGATTGATTTGTGAATGTTGAACCATCCCTGCATCCCTGGAATAAATCCCACTTGATCACGGTGTGTGATCTTTTTTATGTATTGTTGTATGCAATTTGCTAGTATTTTGTTGAGGATTTTTGCATCGATGTTCATCAGTGATATTGGCCTGTAATTTTCTTTTTTTGTGTTGTCCTTATCTGGTTTTAGTATCAGGGTAATGTTGGCTTCGTAGAATGAGTTAAAGAGCTTCCCCTCCTCTTCAATTTTTTGGAAGAGTTTGAGAAGGATTGTATTAAGTCTTCTTTGAATGCTTGGTAGAATTCACCAGGGAAGCCGTCTGGTCCTGGACTTTCATTTTTGGGGAGGGTTTTGATTACTGTTTCGATCTCCTTACTGGTGATTGGTCTATTCAGAGTCTCTATTTCTTCTTGATGCAGTTTTGGAAGGTTGTATGATTCTAAGAATTTATCCATTTCTTCCAGATTGTCCAATTTGTTGGCATATAGCTTTTCATAGTATTCTTATAGTCTTTTCTATTTCTGAGGTGTCCGTTGTAATTTCTCCTCTTTCATTTCTGATTTTACTTATTTGAGCCTTCTCTTTTTTTTTGTTGGTGAGTCTAGCTAAAGGTTTGTCAATTTTGTTGATCTTTTCAAAGAACCAGCTCTTGGTTTTATCAATTTTTTTCTATTGCTTTTTTAGTCTCTATTTCATTTATTTCTGCTCTGATTTTTATTATTTCCCTTCTTCTACTAATTTTGGGCTTTGTTTGTTCTTCTTTTTCCAGTTCCTTTAGGTGCATTGTTAGATTGTTTATTTGAGATTTTTCTTGTTTGTTGAGATAGGCCTGTTTATTGCTATAAACTTCCCTCTTAGAACTGCTTTTGCTGTATCCCACAAATTCCGGCATGTCATATTTTCATTTTCATTTGTCTCTAGGTATTTTTTGTTTTCTCCTTTGATTTCTTCACTGACCCAATCGTTGTTCAGTAGCATTTTGTTTAATCTCCACATATTTGTGGCTTTTCTGGTTTTCTTCCTATAGTTGATTTCTAGTTTAATACTGTTGTGGTCAGAAAAGATGCTTGGTATTATTTCAATCTTCTTAAATTTATGGAGACTTGTTTTGTGGCCTAATATGTGATCAATCCTGGAGAATGTTCCATGTGCATTTGAAAAGAATGTGTATTCTTCTGTTTTTGGATGGAATGTTCTGTATATATCTACTAGGTCCATCTGTTCTAGTGTGTCATTTAAGGGCAATATTTCCTGATTGATCTTCTGTTTGGATGATCTATCCGTTGGTGTAAGTGGAGTGTTAAAGTGGAGTGTTAAAGCCCCCTACTATTATTGTGTTACTGTCTATTTCTCCTTTTATGTCTGTTAATAATCGCTTTATATATTTAGGTGCTCCTACATTGGGTGCATAGATATTTACAAGTGTTATATCCTCTTGTTGGATTGTTCCTTTGATCATTATGTAGTGCCCTTCTTTGTCTTTTGTTACAGTTTTCATTTTAAAGTCTGTTTTGTCTGATATGAGTATTGCTATCCCAGCTTTCTTTTCATTGCCATTTGCATGGAGAATGTTTTTCCATCCCTTCACTTTCAGTTTGTGAGTGTCTTTAGGTCTGAAGTGTGTCTCTTGTATGCAGCATATATATGGGTCTTATTTTTTTATCCAATCAGCCACCCTATGCCTTTTAATTGGAGCATTTAGTCCATTGACATTAAAGTAGCCATTGGTAAGTACATACTTACTGCCATTTTTTAACTTTTTTTTCTCGGTGTTTTAGTAGTTCTTCTCTGTTCCTTTCTTCTTCTCTTGATCTCTTCCCTTGTGGTTTGATAGCTTTCTTTAGTATTATGTTTGGGTTCCTTTCTTTTAGTTTTTTGTGTATTTATTGTAGGTTTCTGCTTTTTGATTACCGTGGGGTTCATATATAGTAACCTACGTATGTAGCAATCTATATTAAGTTGATGGTCTCTTTAGTTTGACTTCTATCTGAAAACTCTACTCTTTAACTCCCCTCCTCCCACATTTTATGTTTTTGATATCATATCTAACCTCTTTTTTGTGGGTTTGTATCCATTACCTTCTTATTGTGGAAATAGATAATTTTTCCTATTTGTCTCTTCTCTTTTCCCCTTAAATAAGTCCCTTTAGCATTTCTTGTAGTACTGGTTTCTTGGTGACAAGCTCCTTTAATTTTTGCTTGTCTGAGAAACTTTTTATCTCTCCTTCCATTTTGAATGATAACCTTGCCTGGTAGAGTATTCTTGGCTGTAGGTTTTTTCCTTTTAGCACTTTAAATATATCGTGCCACTCTCTTCTAGCCTGTAAGGTTTCTGCTGAGAAGTCAGCTGATAGCCTTATGGGGTTTCCTTTGTATGTAACTTGCCTTTCTCTTGCGGCTTTTAGGATTCTCTCTTTATCTTTATTTCTGGACGTTTTAATTATGACGTGTCTTGGCACGGGCCTCTTTGGGTTTATCTTGTTTGGTGCTCTCTGTGCTTCCTGTACCTGGATGTCTGTTTCCTTCCTTAGGTTAGGGAAGTTTTCAGCTATTATTTCTTCAAATAGATTCTCTGTCCCTTTGTCTCCCTCCTCTCTTTCTGGGACACCTATAACATGGATATTAGTGCACTAGATGTTGTCCCAGTGGTCTCTTAGACTGCCCTCACTCTTTTTAATTCTTTTTTCTTTTATCTATTCAGCTTGGGTGATTTCTTCTAGTCTTTTGTCCAGCTCGCAGATCCATTCTTCTGTATCCTCTACTCTGCTTTTGAGTCCCTCTAGTGAATTTTTCATTTCCAGTATTGTATTCTTCATTTCTGATTGGTTCTTTTTTATATCTTCCATTTCTTTGTTGACGTTCTCACTGAGTTCATCCATTCTTCTCTCAAGATCAGTGAGCATCCTTAACACTTTGTTTGAACTCTCTGTCAGGTAGGTTGCTCATTTCTGTTTCACTTAGTTCCTTTTCTGGGGTTTTGTCCTGTTCCCTTACTTGGAACATATTCCTTTGCCTCCTCATTTTGCCTCTTTCCTGGTGCTTGTGTCTATGCATTAGGTAGTTCAGCTATGTCTCCTGCTCTGGAGAGGTGACCTTATATAAGTGATGCCTTATGAGGCCCCACTGTGCTTTCCTCAGTTCCAAATGTTCCAGGAGTGACCCCTATGTGGGCTACATGTGTCCTTCTGTTGTGGCCTGTTTGCTCTTCCCATAAGTGCCCAGGGAAGCTGAGCTGTCCCCCTGGCCAGCTGTTGTAATGCTCAGCTGCTTGTAGTTGTTGTGGGCCCTTCGGTCTCTTTATCAGGTGTGGGGAGTCCCAGCACAGTTGGCTGCAAGGTCTAATAGCACATTCCTGTTGCGGTATTTCTATTAAGTGAGTAGGCCCCCATCAGGGCACGTTGTTAGGCTCAGGGGCTTACAATTGCTATAAGCCTCCAGCCTTTATGTTTCTTGTCAGCTCTCTGAGGATTGCAGCTGGGGGCGCTGGCCTCAGGCACAGGAGCACCCAATTGTTTCAGGCGTTGGAAGGTGGGGTCAACTCCCTATGTGGTTCTTTGAGAAGCACAAGTCTTCTGCAGCTGACAAGCCCCACTGCCCACAGGTCCACACACACAGTCAACACAGTCCTGCTATGTGCGTGGGCCCCGACCTCCTGAAGTGGACTCAGTCTCTCCAAGGCAGGAGCCCCACACTCTCCACCCACTCCTTGTGCACACCCTGCCCCACAGAGGTGGACCCACTCGCTAGGCTTCAGAGAATCCAGGCAGTTCACTTAGTAGGCCCACAAGTTACCCAAGAGCTTGTTGTTGGGTGAGGCCAGTCCCTAGGGTGGGCTGCCTGCCCTGGCTGAGCTGGGTTAAATTGATGCTCTGGTGAGTGGGGCAGACCCTGGGCTGCAGGCCAGGGGAAGAACTCCAATGGTACCTGCCAGCGTCTGAGTCAGCACGCCCACACCAGGTCACAACAAAGGCCGCCGCCAATGTTCCAGTCCCTGGAGAGGTCTCACCTCTCACTAAGAGGCACTCAGAGCCTATCAGAGGAGTCTCTTTTCACCAAAGGACTGTGCACCTTTCTTTCTGGTGGTTTTAGGTTGCTTTCTGAAAGGGGTGAATTTGTGCATGGGCCCTTTAAGAGCCAGCTTTAATTTCTTTGTGAACCAGCTTTTCTGGGGGTATTCCCCAATGTTGTTAGTAGCTAGCAAAGTCAGATATTATGCCACTCGTCTCGGTTGTGCTGGGTCCAAAAAACGCCTACAGTGGGCATGTTCCCCTGCTCAGGTCCCCCACTCCTCCAAGGAAGGCTGCATACCTTTGGGCTGCTCCTGGGCAGCTATGAAGCATTGCAGCTTGTGAAGGCGGCGTTTTTTCTCTCCAGAAGGGAGTTTCTCCCTCTTCCACCTCAATTAGGATTGTTGTTTGTTGCAGGGGTTCCTCTTGTCCAGTTTTCAGTTCTCTACTGGGGGTAATTTTTCCAAGAGTGGTTGTAAATTGGCTGTGTCCACAGAAGGAGGTGAGTTCAGAGTCTGCCTACGCTGCCATCTTGACTTCTCTGTCCACTGAATTTGTAATTTTAAAACTCTCAAAAAAGAAATCTCCAGGCCCAGATGTTTTTACTGGAGAATTTTACCAAATGTTTAAAAAGGAACTAATATCCGGGGCCAGCTTGGTGGTGTAGTGGTTGAGTTCATGCGCTACGCTTCGGTGCCTGGAGTTCATGGGTTTGGATCCTAGGCACGGACATACACACTGCTCATCAAGCCATGCTGTGGCAGCGTCCTACATACAAAATAGAGGAAGATTGGCACAGATGTTAGCCCAGGGCAAATCTTCCTCATCAAAAAAAAAAAAGGAAAGAAAGGGAACTAATACTAATTCTACACAATCTCTTACAGAAAGTAGAAATGGAGGGGGCATTTCCCTATTAGTTTTTATTTAGAAATACCCTGATACCAATACCAGACAAAGACAATACAAAAAAGAGAGAGAGAGAGAGAGAAAGAAAACTATAGACCAATATCTGTAATGAATATAGACACAGAAGTCCTTAACAAAATCTTACAAATAGAATTCAGCAATATATGGAGAATTATACACCATGACAAGTGAGGTTTATTCCAGGGATGCAACACTGGCTCAGTGTTTGAAAATCAATCCATGTAATCCATATTAACAGACTAAAGAAGAAAAATCACACAATGATATTGATGCAGAAAAGCATTTGACAAAATTGAACACCCATTCATGATAAAAACTCTCAAAAATAGGGATAGAAGGGAACTTCCTCAACTTGATTTTTTTAAAAGTCTACCCCCCCCCAAAAAAAACCCCAAAAAACAAAAAACTACAACTAACATCATACTTAATGGCTAACGACTGAATGCTTTCTCTGGGAGACTGGGAACAAAACAAGAATGTCCACTCTCACCACCTTTATTCAACATAGTGCTTGAAGATCTAGCCAGTGCATGAAGGCAAGAAAAGGAAATAAAAAGCATACAGATCAAAAAGGAAGAAATAAAACTGTCCCTGTTTGCAGCTGACCTGATTGTCTGCTTAGGAAATTCCAAAGAATCTACAAAAAAACTCCTAGAAATAATAAGTGAGCTCAACAAGGTCTCAGAAAACAAGAGCAACGTACAAAAGTCAAGTGCACCCACTTCATATCATATGCAAAATTAACTTAGAAGGGATCAAATACCTAAATGTAGGAACAAAAACTCTAAAACTCTTAGGAGAAAATATAAGTATATCTTCTTGACTTTGGACTAGGCAATAATAGTTTCTTAGATATGACACTAAAAGCACAAGCAACCAAAGAAAAAATAGATATATTGGACTTCACAAAAATTAAAAACTTTCAAGTGAGCACTATCAAGAAAGTGAAAAGACAATCCACAGAATGGGAGAAAATATTTGTAATTCATATACCTAATAAGGGTCTAGTATCTAGAATTTATAAAGACCTCTTACAATTGAACAATGAAAAGACAAACATCAAAGGATTTGAATAGGCATTTCTCCAAAGAAGATATACAAATGGCCAATAAGTATGTGAAAAGATGCTCAGCATCATTAGTCATAAGGGACATACAAAATGAAACCACAATAAGGTACTACTTCACTTCTTACTAGGATGGCTGTCATCAGAAAGACAGACAATAACAAGTGTTGGCAAGGATGTGGAGAAACTGGAATCCTCTTACATTGCTGGTGAGAATGTAAACTGGTGCAGCTGCTGTGGAAAACAGTTTGGCAGTTTCTCAAAAAGTTAAACGTAGAGGTACCACACACCCAGCAATTTCATCCCTATATATATACCCACAAGAAATGAAAACATGTGTTCGTACAAAAACTTGTACATCAATGTACAGCATTATTCATAATAGCCCAAAAGTGGAAACAACCCAAATATCCTTCAACTGATGAATGGATAAACAAAAGGTGGTATAAGCCATGCAGTGGAATATCATTCAGCTGTAAAAACGAATGAAGTACTGGTACGTGCTACAACATGGATGGACCTTGAAAACACTATGCCAAGTGAAAGAAGCCAGATGCAAAAGGCCACGTATGATTCCGTTTGTATGAAATGTCCAGAATGGAAAAATCCATTGAGACAAACGTGGATTAGTGATTGCCAGGGCTTGGGGGAGAGGAGAATAGGGAGTGACTCCTAATGGGAATAGGGTTTCTCTTTGGGGTGATGAATATATTCTGGAATTAGTACTGATGATGGTTACACAACCTTGTGTATATACTAAAAATCACTGAATTGTCCACTTTAAAATGGTGAATTTTATGGCATGTGAATTAAATCTCAATAAAAATAAAATTTAAAAAATCGATTGTGTTTATGGAACAAATGGGGCAGAAATAGCCCCACACAAGAACTGAATTGTAAAAACAATTCAATGGAGGAAGAATAGTCTTTTCAATAAATGGTGCTGGCGTAATTGAGTATCCACAGGAAACAAACAAACAAACAAACAAACCTTGACCTAAACCTCACACCTATACAAAAATTAACCCAAAATGCACCATAGATTTAAGTGTAAACATAAAACTATAAAAGTTTTAGGAGAGGGGCCGGCCCGGTGGTGCAAGCAGTTAAGTGCACGCGCTCTGCTGCGGCGGCCCGGGGTTTGCCGGTTCGGATCCCGGGTGCGCACCGTGGCACCGCTTGGCAAGCCGTGCTGTGGTGGCGTCCCATATAAAGTGGAGGAAGATGGGCATGGATGTTAGCCCAGGGCCAGTCTTCCTCAGCAAAAAGAGGGGGATGGGCAGATGTTAGCTCAGGGCTGGTCTTCCTCACACACAAAAAAAAAGTTTGAGGAGAAAACATAGAAAAACATCTTTGGGACCTAGGACTTGGTGAAGAGTTCTTAGGGATGATGCCAAAACCATGATCCATAAAAGGAGAAAAATCAATAAATTAGACTTCATCAAAATTAAATCTTTTGCTCTGTGAAGACTGGGTGAAGGTGAAAAGACAAACTACAGACTGGGAAAAAATATTTACAAACCACAGATCTGACAAAAGACGCATGTCAAAACTCAGCAGTGGAAACCAGCAATCTAATTAGAAAATGGACAAAAAACAAATGACATTTCACCAAAGAGGATATATGGATGGCAAATAAACACATGGAAAGACATTCTATATCACCAGCCACTAGCAAAATGGAAATTAAGACCACAACAAGATATAGCTATATGCCTAATAGAACAGCGAAAATAAAAAATAGTGACAATACCAAATGCTCACAAGGATGCACAGAAACTGGATCTTTCATATGTTGTTGGTTGGAATGTAAAATGACACAATCACTCTGGAAAATAGCTTGGCAGTTTCTTAAAAAACTAAACACACATTTGGTTTAGGACCCAGCCAATGCATTCCTGGGCATTTATCTCAGAGAAATGAAAACTCAGGTCCACAGAAAAACCTGTTTGTGTGATTTTTTTTTTAGCAGCTTTATTGATAATAATCCCACGCTGAAATCCTATAAAAGGGTAATGGTTGAGTAAACTGCAGTCCATCATACCATGGAATACTACTCATCAGTGAAAAAGAATGAACGATTGATACACACCACAACTTGGATGGATCTCAAGGGCATTATGTGAAGTTAAGAAAGCCCATCTCAAAAGGTCACATACTATATTATTTCCTTTATATAACATTCTTGAAATGACAAAATTACAGAGAAGGGGAACAGATAAGTGGTTGCTAGGGGTTAAGCGTGGTGGGGGAGGGGGCGCGTAACTGTAAAGAGTTAACACTAGTGATGTCTTTGTGGTGACAGAATAGTTCTGTATCTTGGTTGTAATGGTGGCTACATGCATCTACACATGTGACAAAACGGCAGGACTGTACACATTTCATACCAAAGTCAGTTTCCTGGGTTTGATATTGTATTATAATTATGTAAGATGTAACTATTGGGGGACACTGGGTAAAGGATACACCTGACCTCTCGGTACTATTTCTGCAACTTTCTGTGAATCTATCATTATTTTTTAACAAGCTGTTTAGGCTATGTAGACACAGGCATCCTAGGGTTGGTGGGTAGATAATATTCATGTTTATTAATTAATATCTTATGAGAAAACACTGCCAAATATGGAGGCATCTCATTTACTCGGCACCCACAAGCTATGAAATGCTGCACAGAATTTAATTTCCCCCACACATAGACTTATTTCTCTAAACAATGTTAACGCATTTAATGGGCATTTGTCAAAACGTATTAAAATTGTCCTTGCTTTTTTTGTACAAACAAACAAAAATATAAGACAGAATTCAATACCAGAACCGGTTCAGGGATTGGGGGCCTGCCAGGCAGTCAGTCACAAATATTGACTCCGTTTCTTTTCTTTGAAGAAAACTCAGGTTTTATTGAATAAGAATGTTTATGAGCAACTCAAATCTTTATGAAAAACCTTTATTAAATAAAACTCTGGCAGAAGATGCCATCTCGTCCCCACCAGGCCCACAAAGCGTTCTGCTGAAGAAATTCTCCAGGCTCCGTCAAGGGCAGCAGGGCCAAGACACTGGACGCAGGGTCCAGCGTCCTTGGGCTGGAAATCTGGCTGTCACAATTGTTGCTGGGCTCTCAGTAAAGAAATGTATCTTTGCACCCATTTTTCCTTCGGCTGTGCACAGACTTTCTTGCCTCTTTTGGTAGTGAGTCTGTGGAAAAGAGACGCTAACAGTCAAAACTGAGAACTTTTGACCCCTGGAAAGGGATGGAGAGAGTGGGGCAGCCGCTTGTCTTCCCGCCTTGCCGTACCCTGTCCCACTGTCCCAGTTCCCTCTTTTGGTTCTTGCCCTCTCTCCCCTCCGTTACCCTGCTTTCTGCTGGAGACCACGCTTCCAGGCCCACCTCCCCTGGGAAACATTCTCCAACAACTCTAGTCCGAAGCATGCAAACTGTACTAGGCCTCTTAACTCTTTTCTTTTAATATGACAGCTTTATTGAGATATAATTCATACACCATACAACTCGCCCATTTAAGTGTATAATTATAATTCACTGGGTTTCAGTATATCCATAGATGATGTAATCATCACCACTGTCAATTTTAGAATATTTGCATCACCCCAAAAAGGAAGCTCATATCCATCATGCCACTTAATTCTTAACCACGTTATCATGGTTTTTCGCCATGCTGCTTACAGATGGTTCCTGCATTCCACGCCGTGAGCTCATGAAGAGGGGGGTCGTGGTTGATGGCCCTGAATCTCCTCCAGCCTTGAGCACCCTGAGAGCACTCAGAAATGACGAGAGCCTAGGTCGGGGGCGCTCTGGCCTGGAGCACCTTGCAAGGCCCGGCACACGCAGGGGAGAAGAGCCAAAAGGATGAGAAAATAAGGGAGAGGAAGGGCTCTGTGCACGTTGAAAGCGTGGCTGCCATTTCTTTGACATCATTCCCATTGAGGGATGGGGGGCTATGTCCCCTCCCCTTGAGTTTAGGCCAGGCTTAGGGACTGGTCGAGCAATAGAGTCTGACAGAAGTGATGCTATGTGACTTCCTAGGCTAAGCCATAGAAGGTGGTGGAGCTTCTGCCTGGTTCACTGGAGCACTTTTGCTGGATCCTTGAACTACCTTGTAAGGAGTCTTATCCCCCCAGGTCCCACACTGTGAGGAAGCCCAAACTAGCCCCACAGAGAGATCACACAGAGAGGCCCCGAAGAGAGAGAGATGCCGCCATCCCCAGCTGTTTTGTCTCCAGCACCATCTGACTACAACCCCACAAGAGATACCACACCAGAACCACCCAGCCAAGCCCTTCTGGAATTCCTGGTCCCCAGAAACCAGGAGAGAGAAGAAAATGATCGTTGTTGTATTAAACTACTAAGTTTTGGGGTGGTTCACTATGCAGCAATAGATAATTGATAGTAGCCTCTCACCCTCCTCTTACAAACGAGGAAACTTGACTTGCCCAAGGTCACACAGCTTGTAAGTGACAGAACCCCTGCTTTGAGCCCAGCTCAGGGCTCTTTGCCAGCTGTTGGTTAAGTGTTGATGTCTGTAAAGCTCCAGAAAGCCAATCAAGACACAAAGGAGAGAACCCAGGGCATCTTGAGCCCCGGAGCGCCCCTTCCATATCTAGGCACTTGAATGTGTATTTCTTAACTGTCTCAAAACAACGCCATTCAGGTTTGTCCCGGGGGTGCCTTCTCTCTCCTTGTGCACCGTGCTCCGATGCTCAGGCACCCCATGTCCTCAGGAGAGTGACCAGCCCTCCCTGTAGATGTGCACTTAAAGGCAGCTTCCATTTGTGGAAGGTTTACTGTGTGCAGGTGCAATGCTAAATGCTTTGCATATATTATCTCATTTAGTCCTGCCGGGGACCCTATGAGGTGAGTGTCATCCCTCCTGTTACCGACGAGCCCAGCATGACCTGGCTCCTGTCTGCCTGTCTGCCTTGTCGTGACATGTTCATTCTCCTCCCACGCAGCTGCTGCTCTCTGCCTGGCGCATCCATGCACCTCCCTGCCCCGTACACCTGGGCCACCCCCCACTTATTCTGAGGGTCTTGGTGTAAATGTCACTTTCTCTGGGCGACCCTCCCGACACCAAGTTAGACCCTCCTGTGATTGTGATGAGGGGTGGCAGAATATCTTACCCCAAAATATCCCACTGTGGGAGATCACGATTTGGCCATCCTAAAATATATCTCTTTACCTTGGTTGTTTTCTCTGAGGGACATTTGACCTCCCCTACTAACTGCTTAAAGAATTTGACATGGTGGCTCCTTCCTGGAATAGATCTATCATGATGGCTGTAAAGATAATGTAGGATAAATGTTACAATAGGAAAGGCACCAACAAGCCCATCTTATCAGAAGTTCTGTCTCTCTGGCCACATTCTCTGGATGGCCCTGCAAGGAGTTGCCAGATAATCATTTACATTTATAAGGGAAATCTTCATTTGTAAAGGTATCTCCCTCTCTGTTTTGGGAAGGGGGGGGATGGCCTCATTTCTAGAGGCTTATCAACGTGGAAGGTGAGGCCTTAAATCTGCATAATAACCTTACTCTTGTTTACTGTGCTTTAGTGGTAATCTCCTGTAACTGACTCCCCCCACCCCCAACATCCTCCTTTGTCGTTGGCTGAACATGGTATTTAAGACGAGAATTTCTGCTATTGTGTTGAGAAACGCAGTGTCCCTGCTTTCTCCCATGTATACATGTTATTAAACTTGGTATTATTTTCTCCTGCTAACCTGTCTTGTTGATTATTTGGTCAGCCATAAGAACCTTAAGGAAAAGGGCAGAGGGAGATTCTCCCTCTTCCCCTACACCACTTTGGCATAAGAATTATTTTGAGCTAAAAACATTAAAACAAACAAACAAACAGGGGGTGCAACAAGGGTGTTCTGATCTCCCCTTTTCTTCCTGAAAGCAGGAGATAAAACACCCATGTTTTATGAAAAATGTCCTCCCTGTACAAGGAGGAAAGAAATATTCTTATCCCCAGAGACAGTCAAGGCAAAGAGAATTCTGTACAAACAGACCTTGTTAAGATAACTCTTACCTTGAGCCCCCGTAAGTTTTAATTACTTTTCCACAATTGCCTCTCTTTGTTCAACCTGGTATAAAGGCATTTAGATTTGCCACGTCTCTGGGTCGTCGTTTTCCAGTGGGGACTCCCACGTACATGTAAAAATCTATGTGCTTTTCTCCCATTAATCTGTCTTATGTCAAGTTAACTCTCAGGCCCAGCCGGAGACCTGAAGAGCGCAGATATCAAGTTTCATCTCCCTACAGTGACAAGCTCCCTCCTGCTCTCTCTCCTGCTGCCTCCTTCAAGCACCCATCACAACTGTGATGAACCATTTTGTGCAAATGTCTTTTAACGCCCCCTTTCTGATGCTAGATGTAAGGTCTCTAAGGGCTGTCTTGTTCTCTCTTTCATACCCAGCACTTACCACAGCGCCTGGCATGTGCCTGGCACATGGTAGGAAAGTTAGGAAATCAAAGCTCAAGGTCACACTTGTTAGTGGCAGAGGCAGAGTGGCAACCCAAGTGACCAGATTCCCACCTGAGACTCATCCTAGCACTGTGGGGTCTGCCCAGCATCTATCCGATTACGTGGGTGGGAGGGACCCTGAAAGCACAAACGAGGAATACTCACATCACAGCCTGCTGAGAGCAGCTGCTCCTGGTGAATTCATAGGAACGCACATATTTCCAGGGAAGGATCTTGTGGCTGTACTGGAAGCAGCAGAACTTGGCCACATCACTGCCACCTGAGAAACAGAGGAAGGAGCTTGGAGACGCGCCTTTGCTTCCACTCCCAGTCAGCCTGGGAGGGGAGTGGGGCAGCTACATACGTATGGCAGCTCCGAGATGGACACTCAGGATGAAAACCAGGAGAACTAGGGGAGCCACCGGGAAGCTCTTCATGGTGCTGCCACCCAGGCCCTTCACAGCCTTCTGCCCAATTCCTCCTGTCTCAGCCAGACTCCCTTTTATAGGGCTGAGCGGTCCCTGAAGATAATTCCAGAGAATTTTGTGGTTAAAGACAAAAGCTCCTCTTTTGACCCTACAGCAGAGGAGCAACCTGATACCCATGAGAAGGACATTAGAAAGTGAGAACAGGTCATCTGGGGGAAGGGAGGAGCCAGCACCCACTGGAGTCTCCAGCTCACTGCTGTTCTCTGAGTCAGCACTTCACTTCCTTGTTTGAAAACACAAGCCGAGGAAATAGTAATTCCAGTGTACTGACTTAAATTACTTCATAACACAATTGGTTGTTCCAGAGAGATTTCTGGCTCTTGGCTAAAACTTTTTTGCCTCCTAAAGATTGCTTATCTCTCGCTGGTGTCTGGACAGTCTGGGACACGAGCACAGAGCAGCCCATCCACAGCAATGGATGTTCAGGGACGACGCAGCGTATGCCCTGCCTGTGTTCTTAGTGCAACTGATGACCCGACATGCAGTGCCAGTGCTGCCTGTGGACAGTTAGAGCCGTCTCACCTGGTTTAGACCAAACCAGATAGAACATCACAATGGCCTGGAGCTTAAAATATATGTATATAATCCCTGTCTCCACTTTGCAGCTCCTGGGTCAGGCTCTTTGGGAGGGGGATCCAGGAATCTATATTCTAGCCGGATTTGGCTAAAATGGGGAAAGCGAATTCTGGAAAGGGGCAGTGACTTCTGCCAGGAGAGTCTCTGGGAGGGGTAGACCAAGACTTTCAGATTCATGTTTCATGACTGCACTCCATCATTCCCACCTCCCAACATGCCTCTGGGCTTTAAAAATTTGAGTTTAAGGTTAAAAAAAAAAGGCCACTAGCCATCCGGAACCATGGAATTTTTCAGAGTTAGCTGGGACCTTAAAGCTCATCTAGTCCAACCCTTTAAAACACACCCCCCCAGAGTCATCCTGACTGTTTTGACTACTCCGAGTAATGGGGAACTCACTGTTGAACTCATCTCAACCTAAGACAGCTCTGACTGTGACAAAGTTCTTTCAAGTTCTTTTTAAAATTTGCCTGAAATCTATATTCCCATTGCTTCTACCTATTGACCCAGATCTATAGAAAAATGCCTAATGTTTCTCTTCTCTCTTTTTGGAAGGTAAGGCATTTGAGGTTTAGGCAGATTTGAAGACCGTTGTTTTAGTTTGGATTCCCCTAGAAGTGGCCCTGAGATAAGGATCCCAGTGCAAGTAATTCATGAGGGAGGTGACTCTAGGATACACCAGCAGAGGAGGGGGAAGCGAGGTGGAGAAGGGAGGGCACTAGTCCCGGGCAGTGACCAAGCAGGTTACCACCACGGGCAGCTGAAGTTTGGTTCCACTGGGGGATTCTGGGAGCCGGTGCTGGAGTTTGGTTCTACCAGGGGATTCTGGGGGCTCAGAACAAGCCTGAGTTGGCCCACCGGCAGGTGAGGAAGTGAGGATATTTACCCCACAGGCTTCTGCATGTCCGTGGTTGAGGGCTGCGTCTCACTCCCGGCTTGTCCCCTGAGCAGACTGAGCGTGCTCTGTGATCAGAGAAAAGGCCCGCAGGCAGAGCGGAGGGCCTCCTCAGCAAGGAGGCTTCAGCTTCCAGAAGTGAAGATGAGAGGATATGGGCAGGGCCCCAGTGGCCCTGCTACAACCATTACCATGTTTGCCCCAGAACTGGTCTCTTCTTTGGGCTAACCTCCTCTACGCCCTCAGTTGGCCCCACACCATTCTAATGGCCACCTTCACACACCAGATTCGACTTTAACGAACTGTGCTTTAATGAGCTACATTGTGCTGGGGACCCAAATGTTTCATAAACGGTACAAAATAAACACTAATCATAAGGGTTGATAAATAGCTGATAAATTGGACTATATTAAAATTTGGACCTTTTATTCACTAGAAAACACCAGTAAGAGAGTGAAAAGGCAATCTTCGAGCTGGGAGATTTTTGCAATTGAATAGTTGAATAGTGTCCTCCCCAAATTCGCATCAACCCAGAACTTCAGAATATGACCTTATTTGGAAAATAGGGTCTTTGCAGCTGTAATTGTTAAAAGAAGGTCATATTGGATTAGGACGGGCTCTTGTGATATTGTGATTTACCGTAAGTAACATATTTTTGGTCTACATTCCCTGGTACACAGCTCCTAAAACTCTTGTAACTTTCTAAGCAGTGGGAGCATTTTTTATTTTAAAATTGGTCTTTTGTCCTCAGTTCTTGAAATAGCTCCAGAGCAATAAGGTGAAAGGAATGTCCTGTTATTTGTAACAAACCTCTTTCAACAACACTTAAGTTTATATTGATAACATGATTTTTGGAAAGCCCTTAGGTAGCCGCAGGATGGGGGCTGCTTGCCAGGGGAACCAGCCATGTGATGAGATGGTTGGAACTTGGAGACCTACCCCCTAATCTCTGGGGAAAGGAGAGGGGCTGGAGGTTGAATTAATCCCCAGTGGCCAATGATTTAATTAATTATACCTACATAATGATGCCTCCATAAAAATCCCAAAAGAATGGGATTCAGAGAGCTTCTGGGTTGGTGAACACATGGAGGTGCTGGGAGGGTGGTGCACTGGGAGAGGGCATGGGAGCTCCGTGCCCCTTCCCATCCCTTGCCCTCTGCGTCTCTTCGTCTGGCTGGCCCTGAGTTATATCCTTTATACTAAATTGGTAATCTAGAAAATAAATCTAGTTTTCTTGCATTCTATAAGCCACTGTAGCAAATTATCAATGGGGGTCGTGAGAACCTCTAATCTATAGCTGGTTGGTCAGAAGCACAGGTGACAACCTGGACTTGCTATTGGCATCTGAAGTGGGGGAGCAGCCTTGTAGGACTAAGCCCTTAACCTGTGGGATCTGATGCTATCTCCAGGTAGATAGTGTCAGAACTGAGTTAAATTGTAGGATTCTCAGCTGGTGTCTGAGAATTGCCGGGTGTGAGGAAAACCCTCCCACATCTGGTGTCAGAAGCGCATTGTTGAGAGTAGAGTGCTGTAGTGAGTAGACAGACAACAGAAGAGTTTTTCCCTTTCAGTTCTAAATCCAATGACTGGTGTCCTCATCAGAAGGCCGTGTGAAGAGACGGAGACACACAGGGAAGAAGCCATGTGAGGGCAGAAGCAGAGATCAGAATGACGTGGTTGCGAGCCCAGGAATGCCATGGAATGCCGAGAGCCACCAAAGATTGTGGAAGGGGCAAGGAAAGATTCTTCCCTAGAGCCTTCAGAGGGAGTGTGGCCCTGCCCACACGTTGATTTCAGACTTCTAGCCTCCAGAACCCAGAGGGAATAAATTTCTGTTGTTTTAAGCCACCTGGTTGTGGTAATTTGTTACAAAGCCCTAACAAACTCATACAACATGCATCTGTAAAAGGGCCAGAATTCAGAATACATAAAGAACGCCATAACTCAACAAAAAAGACAGACAACACAATAGAAAAATGGCTGAAGTTGAAACACTTTACAAAAGAAGAAACCCAAACAATGAATAAAAAGGGGCTTAATATTAGTCATTAGAGAAATGCAAACTTGAACCTCAATGCGTACAACTCCCACACCCACCAGAATGGCTAAAATGAAAAAGATGGAGCACACCAAAAGTGAGCGAGGATATGCGGCGCTGGGAGCTCACAGACCGCGGCGGGGAGTGGAAGATTGTGGGCAGTGTTCCCTGAAGCTGAACCTGTGCACGCCCTAGAACCCCAGTCCCGCTCCTCGGCGCACACCCATCACAGATGTGTACCCACGCTCACCAAAGGCGTTGCTCCTATTAGCCTGAAACCTGAAACTACCCAAATATCCACCAACAGTGGAACGGAAAATAAATTGTAGTTTATTAACGTAATACAACGATATCATACAACAATGAGAATGAACTATGATTACACTGTGGGAGATCAAGATTTGGCCATCCTGAAATATATCTCTTTACCTTGATTGTTTTCTCTGAGGGACATTTGACCTCCCCCACTAACTGCCTAAAGAATTTGACATGGTGGCTCCTTCCTGGAACAGATCTTCTATCATGATGGCTGTAATGATAATGTAAAATAGATGTTACAATGGGAGGGGCACCAAGCCCCTTTTATCAAAAAACTCTGTCTCTCCCTGACCACATTATCTATAGATGACCCTGAAAAGAATCGTCTTCCTGCCCTCTGAAGTCTCAGGCCACTACCCGCCCCCAACATGCTCCTCTCCTTTAGCTGCAATACTTAAGCAAGCAGCTTAGACAGAGGGACGAGTTGCTCATTTCTGAGTTTCTCCCATGTATACATGTGATTAAACTTGGTATTATTTTCTCCTGCTAACCTGTCTTGTTAATTATTTGGCCAGCCATAAGAACCTTAAGGGAAAGGGCAGAGGGAGATTCTCCCTCTTCCCCCAACAACACGTAACCATGTAGATGTATCTCATGACCTAATATTGAGTATAGAAGCCAAATATGAGAAATATTGCAGGATTCCGTGTATATAAAGTACCAAAAAAGCAAAGTTAATCTGTAAAGATGGAAGTCAGAACAGTGACTACCCTCTGGGGGTAGGGACTGGACAGGAGGCCCATGGGGGGCTCCAGGGGACTGGTGTGCTCTATTCCTTAATCTGGGTGCTGAGACACCCTTCACCCTTGTGAAAAGTCATTGAGCTGTACTCTTAGGATTTGTGCACTTTTCTGTATGTGAATTACATTTCAATAAATTAGAAATGGGAAGGAAATTATATGGTGAAGAAAATATAACAAATAACTACAGTTAAGGAAATGTTTCATCGGAGCCGTGACCTTCCCGTTTTCCTTCCTTCTGTTACGGCACCAGGTCCGTTTTTGCCCGCTGCCCAGAAAGCCAATCACTGAGACGACCAGATTGCGGAGAGAGAAGGTTTAATCACAAGGCAGCCAAGTGAGGAAAACGGGAAAACAAGTCTCAAACCTGCCTCCCCGAAAATAGGGACTCAGGGGTATTTATGCCGACGGGGGCAAGGGGGTCTGAAAGGATTGGAGGTGAGGAGAGATGAGGTAATTGATGATCTGCGCACGTGTAGTCAGCCTTCAGGCCTCTTTGTAGGACACATGTTCACAGAATGGCTGCATTAGCCTGCCCTGAGGATGGAGTTCCAACCTCTTGCCGTCAAAAGGGCCCAGTTGATGGGTTGGTGGTCTCAATCTGGCCTGAGGTCGACAAGGGGTTCAGTTCCTGAAAAAAAATAGCTCAAACACCCGTATTACCATGGTTACCCAGGCTCCAGGGAGATGTCATCTACAGGAACCTAGTGAGAGTCAGATAGCATATTGCCCAAACAGCACAGTTAACAATGCGTAAGTTTATTATGCAGATTTAAGTCCTCATCTTCTGTTCTGATAAGTTTCTAGGTAAGGCCATCCCCCCCTTCTTCCTGGTATAGGGAAGAAGATAACTTTACAGATGGAAATTTTTCTTTTCAAATGTAAATGTATCATAAAGGGTAACCAGAGCTAAGAATGGGCTTAGCATGGACCCACCCAGACACCGAGATGTCTATGGTGATGGCCTATTCTGGGAGCAGGCCTCCCATCCCAAACTCTTTTGGTTAGTTAGTGGGGGTGGGGGCCAAAATGTCATTCAGGCAGAGACATATTCTGAGCTGGCAAATTCCAATCCCCCATAGTTACTAGCTGCTTAATCATCACTGGCTGTTGGCGGTTTCACTTCCTCCTCTCTCCTTTGTATTCAGAACATTTCTCATTTCAAGAAGAATTGCTGGCTGGCTATCATGTGCACTCACCTTGTTTGCACTGTTTCTGCTCCCTCCTTCCAGACCCTGCCTCTCCTCAACCTGGCAGAGGCCCTACCAAGGGGTGTGGCCCAGCTTCAACTTCCAGACTCCCTGCTGGCTCTCCGGAGTTTGTCTTTGCTGCCACAGTCCCTGGGACCTGGGGTGCCCCTGGGAGTCCAAGTGAAGACCTCTTCTTAGCTTAAATAATTATGTCTGCAAAAACCCTATTTCCAGGTAAGGTCACATTCTGAGGTTCTCGGTGGACATGAATTTGGGGGGATATGATTCAACCCAGTACAGATGTATTGCAAAAATCTTCTCCCAACCTGCACACTGCTTTTCCACTCTCTTGTTGGTATCTTCTAATGAATAAAAGTTCCAAATTTTAATGTAGTCCAATGTATCAACTTTACCCCTTTATGGTTAGTAATTATTGTGTTTACAAGACACTTGGATCCTTCAGCCAAGGAGCATGTCTATAAATGGGCTTCAGCTAGAATTCCTCCTCCTTGGTACTGGTGTGCCTGGCCCTCTGACCAGGGCCTTGAGTGTGTCCCTAGTGCCAGCCGCTGACTGGTGGCCCTGGATCCTGCTCTGTTCCCACCAGCCCTTTCCCTATGGCTGAAGCCCCTCCCCCATCGCCTCCGCTTGTTGGCTGGGCTCCTGCTATGTATGTATGGATCTCTCAGAACCTCCCATCCCACATGATTTCCAAAGTCTAGACTGTCATCTGCGTTTCCTGCTGCTAGGGACACTCTTCCAGAATCTGGCCTACTGTTCTGTTGTCACGGGCACTGGGCTGGGACAACCTGGCTTGTCTCTCTAGGCCCACCTTCCTTAACTGAGTTGCTTCTCCTGCATTCCCCTCATTATGGACTGAATTGTGTTCCCCCCAAATTCAAGCCGTGACCCCCGATGTGACTATATTAGGAGATAGGGCCTTTAAAGAGGTAATTAAGGTTAAATGAGGTTATAGGGTGGGGCCCTGATCTAATAAGACTGGTATCCTAACAAGAAGACAAAGAGACACCAGGGATGCATGAGTACCAAGGAAAGGCTGCGTGGGGACACAGTGAGAAGGCAGCCGTCTGCAAGCCAGAGAAAAGAGTTCTCACCAGAAACCAACCTGCTGGCACCTGGATCTTGGACTTCCAGCTTCCAGAACTGCGGAGAAATAAAGGTCTGTTGTTTAGGCCACCCAGTCTGTGGTATTTTGCTATGGCAGCGCAAGCTGACTGACAAGCCTCACCCCCTGACTTCCCCACCCCTCCGTTGTGTCTAGGGTTGGTTTCTCCCAGAAGAAGATCCTGAGACACAGGTTTCAGTACAAACAATATACTTGGGAGGAGATGGTAGGAAATACCAGCAGGGGAGTGGGAGAGTGAGACAGAGAAAGGAAGGCACCAATAAAGAAAGGACGCCTTATCAAGCAGGTTACCACTGGGGCCATGGGCTCAGTCCCGCTGGAGACCTCTGGACGTGAACCAGAGTTGCTAACTGAGGGCCAAGGAAGCAGAGACATTCATCCTCCACCTCCTATCGTCACGGCTGAGGGCACTTGGGACTCTCCTCTGCGAGGGCCAAGAGGAAGCCCTCAGGTGGAGGACCTCAGGTACATGCAGATAGAGGACGGAAGGAACAGTGACTATGGGAGGGTGGGTGCCAAGGGACTGTGGGCTGGGCACCACCAGTGTCTGCTACACATGGACTCGTGGGTAGTGGCAGAATATCCTTCCACTGCAGGTGGAACGCCCCATTCTGTGTCTGCAAAGATCACCCTCTGGGCCTGTGACCCATGTCACCTGCTCAGGGAAGCTTTCTTCCATCCTCCCTTCCGAGCTGGATCCGGTGGCCCTCCTCTGCTCCCAGAGGACACTGTGCAGCATTGAATCACAGCATCATCATCCCTTTTCACACTCAGCAGCTCACACGTCTGCCTTCCTTCCTGGACGGGGCTTTCTTCATTCGTCCCTTCACTGACATTCGTTCAACAATGTTGTCACTGCTCTCTGCACTGTGCTGGCTGCTGAGACCAGAAATAAACAAGACATGGGCAATCCTTCCTGTTGGGGAGCGTATATTTGAGTGGAGGGAATAGACATCAAGCAGAAAGTGATTACCCAATAAATTATCAATTATATCTGGGGCATGCGCTTTGATGGAGAAACACAGGGAGCTTTGAGGGTGTATATTGAGGGAATGTGAACTAGGCTAGGGGGTCAGAAAAGTCTTCCTTTACCTTCGTGCTTAGCCTTGAAGGGCAACATGCTGGTTCTTCTCCATTTGCACACACCCCTCCCCTGCAGTTCATCATTCTCTACCCTCTGTGCTCTGCTCAGGGTGTGGGGGTGGCCTCCATGGACCGCATCTTCAAGCTTCCTGGCCCTCTGGCTGCCTCCTGGCTTCTGCTTGTCCTGCTCCTCCCCTGCCTGGCCACCGCTCTGGCAGCGGCCTGTGTTCCTCCATGCACCCAGCTCCTGTGGGGCAACCCCTTTGCCGCAGCTACTGCTCCCTCTGGCTCCCTGGGCTCTACAACCTTGTTCTCGCCCACACCCCTCAGGCCTGGAGGTGGCGACAGCTCCCTGCTGCTGCTAGTCTTTGGGTGCCGTGCCATTCCTGTGCTCTTCTGAAGCCCCCTGCACATCTCTGTGCACGTCCCTTTCATTCAAGTCTCTTTCTGTAGACCCTTTTGCTTCTGCCACATGTTTCCTATTGGGACCCTGACCAAAAAAAGACAACTAGACTAACAGATAGAAAGAGCATTCCTGGGAGAGTGAATGGCATGTGCAAGGGCCGTGTGGCAGGAGGCAGCAGGTCGTATTCTAGAAATTGAAAGAAAGCCAGCGTGGCTGGGGCAGACAGCAGGGGTGGGAGGTGAGAGGAGTGAGATGGAGATAGGGGTGCCGGCTGGGGTTGGATCATGCAGGACCCTGTTCAGCAGCAGCTACCACGAGGGGCTGGCTGTGTGCCAGGCACTGTTCTATAGTGCTCCACCCATATGAGCTCTTAACACAGCCCAATATGGCAGGTGTATTACTAGTCTCTTTTTACAGGTGAAGAAACGGAGGCACACCTAGTAAGTGGTGAGGCCAGGATACAAACTCATGGCTACAAGGCTCACGCTCTTCATCTGCAGGCTCAGGGCCGGATCTGGGTTTTGAGGAGGCTAACGCTTACACAATCTGGCGTCCCTCTTTAAAAAAAGGTCACAAAGGGCCAGCCCGGTGGCTTAGCAGTTAAGTGCACGTGCTCCGCTACTGGTGGGCCAGGTTCGGATCCCGGGCGTGCACCGACGCACCGCTTCTCCGGCCATGCTGAGGCTGCATCCCACATACAGCAACTAGAAGGATGTGCAACTATGACATACAATTATCTACTGGGGCTTTGGGGGAAAAAAAAAAGGAGGAGGATTGGTGATAGACATTAGCTCAGAGCCGGTCTTCCTCATCAAAAAGAGGAGGATTTGCATGGATGTTAGCTCAGGGCTGATCTTCCTCACAAAAAAAAAAAGGTCACAAAGCTACCAAATGAGGTGCAGAGCTTTGGAAAGGGCCATGCATGGGAGAGGCCCTGAAGTTGAAGCTTCTCGAGCTTCATGGTGAATCCCCTCCAACTCTGCTCTACTGCTCCTATGTGGGGTGTGTGCCAATCATTTTCTTCTTTCTCCTAAATGTAATGGGGAGACATTAAGGAGTTTTAAGCAGAGGAGTGACAATGTTAGAGGAGTCATTTATAAAGATCCCCATAGCTGCTGTAAGGAGGATGCACCAGAGAGGGACAAGGGTGGGGTGTGGCAGACCAGTAAGAAGGCTCCTTGTTTGTCTTCACAAGCCTTCAGCACAGTGTCTGGAATCCATTTATTTCACAAATGTTTGCTGAGTTCTTACCAGGTGTTCAAGGCTCTGGAGGTCGTGGTGGACAAGGCTCAGCCCCACCCTGACCGAAGCTGAGCGAAGGGAAATGGACCCCCATCTGCTGTCCCAGGGAGACCTAGCCATCAGGGAGCAGGAGAGACCAGAGGAGGCACAGTGTGTTGGGAAGGTTTCCCCAGCGCTGGGCGGGTCCCCAGGAGGTAGGCAGTGTCCGGTTTGGGTCTCATAGAAGCAGGAAGGAAGCAAGAAAAGGAAAACATGTTTCCTGGAATCAGAAAAAGACAGCCCTTTTTTTGTTTATTACCAGTGATGGTGCTCAGGGCAAGCTACCCCAGGAGGCCCCACTCTGGTATGCGGATTATTTCGAGCTGAAGACAATAAGGACTCAGAGAACTCAGGAAGAATATTTGAGTTTCCCCTCCCAAACTGCCTAAAGAATTTGAAACAAAAGATCTGTTTCAGGAAGGAGTTATTATCATGACGGCTATAAAGATAATGTAGGATAGAGGTTACAATAGAAAAGGCACCAACAAGCCCATCTTATCGGAAGTTCTGTCTCTCTGGCCACCTTCTCTGGATGGCCCTGCGAGGAGTTGCCAGACAATCATTTACAAGGGAAGTCTCCATTTGTAAAGGTATCTCCCTCTCTGTATTGGGAAGAGGGGGGATGACCTCATTTCTAGAAACTTATCAATGTGGAAGGTGAGGCCTTAAAACTACATAATAAACCTTACTCTTGTTTACAGTGCTTTAGTGATAATCTCCTGTAACTGACACCCCCACCCCCAACATCCTCCTTGTCTTTGGTTGAACATGGTATTTAAGACGAGAATTTCTGCTATGTGTTGAGAAACGCAGTGTCCCTGCTTTCTCCCATGTATACATGTTATTAAACTTGGTATTATTTTCTCCTGTTAACCTGTCTTGTTAATTATTTGGCCAGCCATAAGAACCTTAAGGAAAAGGGCAGAGGGAGATTCTCCCTCTTCCCCCGACAGTTTTGGCGTAGTCGCCAGGAGCCACACTGGCTGGCAAGTTGCCTTCTCTGGCTGGAAGATCTGCCTTCTCCCTGGACTACTGCAGATGATGAGATACGGGAACGCCTGACGAAAGCTGGCAAAAGGTAAGACTTCTTACCACGTCAGCCTCCCGGAATCTCTATCTGAGGAGTCCAGTGGAAGGAAGTGGTGAGAATTTTTTCTCTTTCTAAATTTAGATTGGCAGGAGAAAATATTTGGGAAACTAGTTTCTTGTGCTTTTAGTGACTCTTGGTTTAAATTTGGTAGAGTACTCTTGGTTTTGATCTTGATCCCTTTTCCTCCCAGAGATAGTCTCTGTTTTTCTCTATTGTCTGTGTCTTTTGTCATAAGAAGGAAATACCATAGGGTAGGACGCAGGCATAGGCCCTATAAGCCTGCTGTCCGAGCCGGCCCCACAGACTGGTGAGTTTGCAGGTCTCACCAGATCGGCGTCTACAAACTTTGCTGTGGGTTAATATGCACATGAAGTGAAGGCCATTGCCAAGGGCATCTTGGAAGCCAAAAAGGCCGCAAATTTGGTGGGCACGGGTCGAGAAGTTAAGAGCCACTAGGGCGCTCGCCACTTTCAGAAGACTCCTGTGACAGGATAAGTTGGGTCACGGAACGGGGTAGGTGATACAGGTCCCCCG
Organism: Ceratotherium simum simum; assembly: GCF_057802395.1. Classification (NCBI taxonomy): domain Eukaryota; kingdom Metazoa; phylum Chordata; class Mammalia; order Perissodactyla; family Rhinocerotidae; genus Ceratotherium; species Ceratotherium simum. Next base: position 42,692,735 of record NC_141925.1, on the reverse strand, counting down.
CCAACTGCAAGAAAATGTCCGTGCAACGACGAGGTACTCTGTAAAGCACACAGTCCCCAACCCCACGGCACCTCCCCCGCTAGGTATTATTCTGGCTCCAAGAGACCTAAGGAGTGGCTAAAGCTGTCATTGTGCACATCAGAAAAAAAAACCGGATGAGGTTTTTCCTTCTGTCTTGTTCTGTGTCCTGAGAAAACTTGGCTTTGTGACCAGTGACAATATTCTCCTTGGTCTCCACCATACGGAAGGTGCATTTACTGGAGTGCACCTTGGTGGCCAGTCGAGTAGACTGGGGTTCCGAACTGTCTCTTTGCCCGGCTGTGCCAAGCACTCAGGGGAGTTTGTAAGGGCCCAGTCCATAAAGGCTTTTGTCGTCTTAACCTTCGTTGCTTGTTAGTGCTAGAAAAATCCCATTCCAGTATTGCCTGTCCGGTGTCACAGATTAGCGGGTCTGTGACTGGAGGCGTCCCACACTATTGTGGGAGACCGGAGACACCGTTTACACTACACCATCCTTACCGCCTGTGCAAAGAAGGTCTTTACTTTTGTCGGGGGAAGAGGAAGAATCTCCCTCTGCCTTTTTCCTTAAGGTTCTTATGGCTGGCCAAATAATCAACAAGACAGGTTAGCAGGAGAAAATAATACCAAGTTTAATAACATGTATACATGGGAGAAACTCAGAAATGAGCAACTCGTCCCTCTGTCTAAGCTGCTTGCTTAAGTATTGCAGCTAAAGGCGAGGAGCGTGTTGGGGGCGGGTAGTGGCCTGGGACTTCAGAGGGCAGGAAGACAATTCTTTTCAGGGTCATCTATAGATAATGTGGTCAGGGAGAGACAGAGTTTTTGATAAAAGAGGTTTGGTGCCTTTCCTATTGTAACCTCTATCCTACATTATCTTTACAGCCATCATGATAACCACTCTTTCTTGAAACAGATCTTTTGTTTTAAATTCTTTAGGCAGTTTGGGAGGGGAAACTCAAATATTCTTCCTGACTTCTCTGAGTCCTTATTGTCTTCAGCTCGAAATAATCCACATACCAGAGTGGTGCCTCCTGGGGTAGCTTGCCCTGAGCACCATCACTTTCTCTGAATATCTTTGGGAGTGAATTCTCTGGATCTTGGGGGCTACATCATCTGCGCCCTCACCAGGGACGCCTCTTGTGTCCGTGGTAAAGATTTATTCTAAGTGTAAAAAGTTACCTCCGGGTCTTTCCTTAAAAAGGCTTATTAGATTGAGTCACTATTGGAATAAATATACAAATAAAGATCCTACTCGTCAATGGCCAGACGATGGATCCTTTGAATTGGAAAAACTTCTGTTGGGGGAAGAGGGAGAATCTCCCTCTGCCCTTTTCCTTAAGGTTCTTATGGCTGGCCAAATAATTAACAAGACAGGTTAGCAGGGGAAAATAATACCAAGTTTAATAACATGTATACATGGGAGAAACTCAGAAATGAGCAACTCGTCCCTCTGTCTAAGCTGCTTGCTTAAGTATTGCAGCTAAAGGAGAGGAGCGTGTTGGGGGCGGGTAGTGGCCTGGGACTTCAGAGGGCAGGAAGACAATTCTTTTCAGGGTCATCTATAGATAATGTGGTCAGGGAGAGACAGAGTTTTTGATAAAAGGGGCTTGGTGCCTTTCCTATTGTAACCTCTATCCTACATTATCTTTACAGCCATCATGATAGAAGATCTGTTCCAGGAAGGAGCCACCATGTCAAATTCTTTAGGCAGTTAGTGGGGCAGGTCAAATGTCCCTCAGAGAAAACAATCAAGGTAAAGAGATATATTTCAGGGTGGCCAAATCTTGATCTCCCACACTTCTATATTTGAAAAATATTTTAGAGAGTTCTCAATCCAAGCAGCTGCCTTATTGGTATTTATGGGAAGATCAAATTGAAAAGAAAACCCAGAAAAGTATAACAGCTAGCCTTAGGGACTCTCTTAATAAAATGAAAGAACAAAAGTTGGAGTTAGAACAAAGATTGAAAGTCAAATTTACTGAAAATTCCCTTTCTCCTCCCTCCTGCACTCCCTTATATCCCCAACTCCCTGTCCCTGACTCCCCAGAAGATCTTTTGGATCTCTGGGCCCCTGGCCCAAATCCTCCCCCTCAAGACTTAGCTCCTCAGCCACCTCCTCAGCCAGTTCCCTTAGGTCCCAGGACTCCAACTTTTCCCAAGGGCATTCAGCTGCCTGTTTTAACTTCTCTCACTGTTGAAGACTTACAGGGGGCGCTTAGGCCTGACCTCCAAGTGAGGGGCATAAAGGTTACTTGTGTAAATGCTGAAAACCAAGAAGTAAATTTAGTAGAAACACCCAGGAAGGGCAGGAAGGTTCGTTTTGCTGTGTCTTACAACTCCTCCTACTTTCCAGGGCTCTGTAATCAGGCTCTGTCAGCTTCAGACATTCCTATGCAGTGTCCATTGCGGATGTATCCTGGACCTCCGCTGCAGAGAATTCATGTCCCCTGGACAGCAGCTGATCTATTAAATTATAAAACTCTCCTGCCTCCATTGTCAGAAGACCTTCCTAAATTTAGAGAAGAATTAGAAAGATTAGTGACTATTCATAGCCCCACGCACCGAGACCTTGACTGGCTGCTAAGGGGCCTTCTTCCAGTCCATGACTACACTGTAGTTATCAGACAGGCCAGACGGCCCCTTGGAGAAAACCCCCCTCATAGAGGAAATAGATGGCCAGACCCTCTCCCAGGCCCTCCTGCAGATGACCAGGAAGTGGCACAGCTACAGGCTGATAGTCAAGGTTTAATAGGAGCGATTCTAGAGGCGTTTCCTCCTAAAGTTAATTGGTCAAAAATTGAATTATGCACTCAGAACGAGGGGGAACATCCTAAAGCTTTTGTTGAACGGTTTATTCAGACTTTCCAAAGACACACTGCACTGAATCCGGAAGCCCCAGAACATAGGAATCTCCTAATTTCTGCTTTAGTTGGAAATTTTCTTCCTGATATAAAGAAACAAATTCAAAACAGTGTGGTTGGTTGGGCAGGGCAACCATTAAGTGTAATAATAGAGGCTGCTACACAATTCTTTGAAAATTGTCAGCAAGAAAGCAAAAAAAAAAAAAAAAAAAAAATTAAAGACAACTCTTCTTGTTTTGCAAATTAAATCTTTTGAAAAGCAAAAATTCAACCCTGAAAGTAAACTAAAGCCCACTCAGAGGTCTCCCTATTTGCCTTCGGACAATTGTAGGTATTGCAAGACACCAGGGCACTGGAAAAGGGCATGTCCCGCTCTTAAGAAAAGGGAAAGTTTAAAAAATGTTCCCGCTTGGCCCCAGCACCCCCAAAAGTCTCATTTTTCTCCACCTGAGGGGCATTTCTCCCTCAGATGATGGGGTCAGCCGATCCTCAGTCGCACCCCTGAGCCTACAGTTAAACTTAAAATAGAAGATCGGGAACTGGATTTCTTAATTGACACTGGTGCGACATTCTCTACTATCCGTTCGAAGGATTTATCTCTACCTGTTACCTCTGATTCTATCAAGCTGTTAGAGTCTCTGGACAGCCTATTTCACTGCCCATATCTAAGCCCACTCCAATATCTTTAGGCCCCCTTAACACTCATCATGCTTTTTTAGTTTCTGACTGTTCACCAGCAAACCTCTTTGGCCGAGATTTGTTATGTAAATTCAATGCCACTATAAATTGTAATGAAAAAGGTGTTTTTATCTCCTTGCCTTCTGACCAAGCCCCAAGTCTCCTACTTTCCATGATAAAAACTTGTCCTGATTTAAATCCTCCTGAGGAAGATGAGTCTTTAAAGAATGTCTCAATCAGTCTTTGGGCTACACATGCAAATGAGGTAGGATTGTTGCTTAGTGCTGAGCCTGTGCACGTTACTTAGAAAAAAAATAAACCGTTTCCATCAGTAGCCCAATACCCGCTCTCCAGAGATGCCGAGTGAGGAACTGAACCCATAATAGACTCCCTTTTGCAACAGGGTGTACTAGTTTTTACTTCCTCTCCCTGTAACACTCCAATCTTGCCAGTAAAAAAGGAAGGCAAATTTGACTCAGACGGGAACCAAATCTATAGATTTGTACAAGACCTCAGAGCCATAAACTCTTTTGTAATTCCTCGGCATCCTGTGGTCCTTAATCCAGCTGTCATCCTGACCTCAATACCTGCTGATGCAGCCTGCTTTACAGTAGTTGACCTCTGCTCAGTTTTCTTTTCAATCCCATTACACCCTGACTCACAATTTCTTTTCGCATTTACATTTAAAGGGAGACAATTAACATGGACTCGAATACCCCAGGGATATTGTGAGTCCCCCTCAATATGTTCCCAGGTCCTTAAAGCTGACTTGGATTCTGTAGTCTTTACTCAAGGCTCCACTCTTGTTCAATATGTTGATGACCTTTTACTCTGTAATCCAACTAAGCAGGGGGCTCTTACAGATTCTCTCATTCTCCTGAAAGCCCTAGCTGAACGAGGCCATAAAGCCTCCAGGTCTAAACTTCAGTGGGTGCAAATGACTGTTACCTACTTAGGGCATGAGATATCTCAAGGCATTCAAAAGCTAACCCCCAAACGCCTTGAGTCAATTTTATCCATCCCTCTCCCCAAAACAAAGAAACAGCTACGTAAATTTCTAGGAGCTGCTAGTTACTGCCACCAATGGATTCCTAATTTTGCAGCCCTTGCTAAACCTTTATATTCTCTTCTCCCAGATATCGCCCCAGAGCCTATTTCCTGGCCCTCAGAGGCATTAAACTCCTTTGAGGCCTTAAAAATAGCTTTGTCCATGCCTCCGGCTCTTGGCTTACCTAATTTTGACAAGCCTTTTCATCTATACTGTCATGAAAATAATGGAATTGCTGCAGGCATTCTAGGGCAATCTTTTGCCTCTCAAATACATCCTATAGCATATTTCTCATGCCAACTAGACCCTGTGGCATCAGGCATGCCCCCATGCTTACGTGCGGTGGCTGCAGCTGCCACCCTGATTGATAAGGCCAGTACTCTTACATTAGGCTCTCCCATTCACCTCTATGTCCCACATTCTGTGTCAGCTATTTAGCAAGTTCATAGGACACAACACCTCTCTACACGGCGACAGACCGCCTATGAGCAGGCTCTTTTAACTAACCCTTCCATCATCTTACATCGTTGCAACACTTTAAATCCAACTACTTTACTGCCCCTTCCTGATGATGGAGAGCCCCACTCCATTCCACATGATTGCCTTACAACTATAGAAATGGTCTCGAAGCCACGAGAGGATCTCTCAGACATCCCTTTAGACAATCCAGACTTACTTCTGTTTTGTGACAGCTCCTGTAAACGAAATTCCCGGGGAAACATAATAACTGGTTATGCCATAGTTTCCCTACATGAAACTCTTAAAGCTTATTCTTTGCCCACCATAAGATCAGCCCAAGCTGCTGAACTCATAGCTCTTACTAGGGCCTGCACATTAGCAAAAGAAAAAACTGCCACTATTTACACAGACTCCAAATACGCTTTTGGAGTCTGCCATGCTGTTGGCACAATTTGGAAATCCCGTGGATTCTTAACTTCTGCAGGAACTCCTATTGCTAATAGACACTTAATTGCAGCCTTATTACAAGCTATTCACCTTCCTTCTAAAATTGCCCTTGTTCATTGTTCAGCCCATACTAAGGAGACTGATGTCATATCTTTAGGGAATGACAGGGCTGACAGAGCTGCTAAACATGCAGCTCACTATGGACCCCCTTATCCGTTTTCCACCCAATTCTTAAACCTGCCTTTATCCCTGACTGATGTTATTAACTATCAGGCAAATGCCCCACAATCTGAAAAAGACAATTGGATACAAAAGGGTGCCAAACAATTATCAGATGGATTAGACATTGGACCAAATGGACTTCCAGTAGCTCCTTTTCTTTTGACTTTTTGGCTTGCACTTATCTCCCACCAAATGGGACATATGTGCAAACGGGGGATAGTTAAGGAACTAAGAGACAATTGCTTTTGCCCTGGCATCCATAAAATTTCTGACCAAATCACCTCCCAGTGCACAACTTGCAAATCTTACCAAGTCTCTGGGAGAAATCAGTGTGATCCAGGAAGTCCTCCCAGGCCCACGCTGCCTTTTGCGGCACTCCAAATGGACTTTATAGACTTGCCCTCAGCTTTAGGTTACTCTCACTGTTTGGTTATCGTCTGCATGTTTACTGGATGGACTGAATGCTATCCGCCAGACATGCAGATGCCACAACAGTGGTAAAGAAATTAATAACTGAAATTATTCCTTGCTTTGGCATTCCTTTATGGATTGCATCAGACCAAGGAACTCATTTTACAGCAGAGATAAACCACTTGCTTGCAAAAACTCTGGGGTATTCATTAAAATTTCATACCCCATATCACCCTCTGTCATCAGGGCAAGTGGAACGTAAAAATCTAGATATAAAAAGAACTCTAGGAAAAGTCTGTCAAGAAACTGGACTTAAATGGCCAGAAGCTCTGCCCTTGGCCCTTATGAAGATTCAAAATACTCCAAATAGAAGGCATGGACTGACTCCTTCTGAAATAGTTTTTGGACGTCCGATGCCTACTGGCGTCTCTAAACCTTCAATTCCTGGATTAAATGAATATTATGGGAACTTAAGTGAACAATTTGATGCTATGACTAGTTATATACAAAAATTAACTAGTATACTTAAAGCATATCATCAACAGGTAAAAGAGGTGTGGCCCCCACCTTCTGACAAGACTTGCCATCCCTTTCGACCAGGAGACCGGGTGTACATCAGGGTCTTTAGAAGAAAACACGCACTGTCACCTCGCTGGGAAGGACCTTATGAAGTCTTACTGACGACCTGCACTGCCATCAAAATAAAGGAAAAATCTTCCTGGATCCATGCAAGCCACGCCAAAATAGACCCAGAACATCGCTCACAAGACAACTGGGAGATAATCCCCACAGGTGACCTTAAACTAAGGATTTCGAGGGCCAAAACCCAGGCCCCAGAAGCAGCCGACATCACGAAGTAGACAGCTTTTCCCAAGATAACGGATCAAGAAAACCTACTTTGACCCATTTCCTCCCCCTTGCTTTAAAACTCCCTATATATATACTCACTCACACACACATAAACTATTAGTGGATATATATATATATATATTTTAATCATTTATTAGAAAGCTGACTGGAGAGTGCTGGTCTCTATCTGTCCCTCTTCCCCTCTCTAAGTCTCCGCTATGGGCTCTTTTCCTATCTGTGTCTTGCTTTTACTAACCCTCTCCTTTTCAACAGGTCGGGCACAGACCAAACACCCCCTTATGCCAGTTTACCAAGCCCTAGCCACGCTAACAAATCAATCTGACTGTTGGTTATGTCACCAGCTAGATAGTGCAAAAGAACCTGAACTACTCTTTGTTCCTGCTGATATGAGCACCTGGTGGACTAAGTATGGAAAATGGATGAATAACAGAGTATGGTATCCGCAACAAGGGAAACTTCACTCTGCTTCTTCTCCTGGTGAGTCACTTGGGCCCCAGAAAGACTACTTAGAAGGTCAAGGCCTGTCCCTTGCCCAAGTACAAGCAGTAGGTGAAAGTTTTTCCCTCTGCATTGAAAATAAACATGGCGCTGGACCTTTCCTGGGTGACATACCGAGACAATATTACAGTCAAACTCTGTGGTTTGATTCCGCAGGTGGCATCTTCAGAACTCTCAAGGGAATTGTAAGCGACTCTATCACTACTCCCTCTGGCACAAACATTTGCCAAATCACCAAGTGCTCTGGATGGCTTACGAGCCACCTGTGTACAACTTGGGGTATCGCAGCTATCCGCATGGTTAAGCTGCCCAATGCCACAGACTATATATGGGTGGATCAAAAATCTGGACTCACCTGGTCAGGTGACAAGACCAGGCTTTATAGCTGCCAAAATCAGACTGCAGGCCTCCTGTACCAGCTATTCCGCAATCTGTTCTGTTCTCGCAGACTGACAGGAGCTCACGGGAAATAGAGATGTTTAGGTAATAACAGTGCAAGTGGCACAGATCATGAAATAGTTCAGATCCTGGGAACTACAGACTCAATTCTAACCTTGTCTTTAAACTACACTGGTCTTTTCATTTTATGTGGCAACAAAGTGTATAAAGGATTCCCACCTAATTGGTCAGGACGATGCAGACTCAGATACCTGGCCCCTTCTGTCACCAAACGCTCCACCTTAAATGCCAGTCAAATTACAAACTTGGGTTCGTTTGTTCATAAGATTGTGCCACATAAACGTGCCAGTCGAGAAATTGTGGAAAATCCACTTGTGTATCACAACTCCAAGTTCTTTTCAGCCTTGAGAGTCCTATTCCCCAGCTTTGGAGATTATGAGTTGGAAAAGGCAATCTTAAATCTCTCTATGGTAATGAGCAAGAGTTCAACACCACCATGCAAACCTTGAACATACTCCAGTCAGAGAGTAACAGCCTAGCCTCTGCGGTGCTCCAAAATCGACGTGCTCTGGACGTACTCACTGCCCAGCAAGGAGAAGCATGTGCAATCATTAGAGAAAAATGTTGCTTTTATGTGAATCAAACAGGTCAAGTAATATCTAACTTAAATCTATTAAAAGAGAAGATTGACATTTTTCATCAGATAAACGAAGCTCACACATTTTATTAGACTGACTTATTTCCAGGATTGGAGGACTGGTTTAATAGAGTGTGGGGAAATGTGCTCCGATTTGTTCTTTTCTGCTTGTTCATCCTCATTCTAATCTACGTTCTTTTCTCTCTTTGCACACTTCTTATCACTCAGATACTAACACGATTTCTCTCTCCACAGTCACCACCTCAGCTTTTAATATGTGAAACTTCTAGGGAAGTTTCAGAGGAGGGAACTGATGGTGCTCAGGGCAAGCTACCCCAGGAGGCCCCACTCTGGTATGCGGATTATTTCGAGCTGAAGACAATAAGGACTCAGAGAACTCAGGAAGAATATTTGAGTTTCCCCTCCCAAACTGCCTAAAGAATTTAAAACAAAAGATCTGTTTCAGGAAGGAGTTATTATCATGACGGCTATAAAGATAATGTAGGATAGAGGTTACAATAGAAAAGGCACCAACAAGCCCATCTTATCGGAAGTTCTGTCTCTCTGGCCACCTTCTCTGGATGGCCCTGCGAGGAGTTGCCAGACAATCATTTACAAGGGAAGTCTCCATTTGTAAATGTATCTCCCTCTCTGTATTGGGAAGAGGAGGGATGACCTCATTTCTAGAAACTTATCAATGTGGAAGGTGAGGCCTTAAAACTACATAATAAACCTTATTCTTGTTTACAGTGCTTTAGTGATAATCTCCTGTAACTGACACCCCCACCCCCAACATCCTCCTTGTCTTTGGTTGAACATGGTATTTAAGACGAGAATTTCTGCTATGTGTTGAGAAACGCAGTGTCCCTGCTTTCTCCCATGTATACATGTTATTAAACTTGGTATTATTTTCTCCTGTTAACCTGTCTTGTTAATTATTTGGCCAGCCATAAGAACCTTAAGGAAAAGGGCAGAAGGAGATTCTCCCTCTTCCCCCGACAATCTCTCCATTTATACTCATAGAGTTCTCTGAGGGAGGTATTCTTATCTCCTTTTTCATCCAAGGACACCGAGGTTCAGAGAGGGGAGGTGATTTATTCAAGATCACACAGAACCAAAGTTCAAAGCCAGGTCTGTCTCATGCCTGTGCCCTGTCCTGCCTCTGAGTGTGTTAGGCTCCTATCCCCTGTCCCCCTCCCTGGAGAAAGGGCCTTGAGGTTAGCTGGTGCCAGGCTCTGTCCTGGAGCCAAAACTACTGTGCAGTTAAGTGACGATATCAGAGCAAAAGGCAAATAATGGCTGGATAGATAAGGTGCCGCACTGCCGAGGCTGCGAGGTTGTACGGCTGCGTGGGCTGGCAAACTTTCCATGAGCCAGTACAAAAAGGGACATGCAGTCAGCCCCAGAGGCACAACATCCAGAACATAAAAGCAAACCTCTGGTTGACAGGCCTGCAGCGCTTCCCAACTCTGAGTCCCGAGAGAAGTTTCTCCAGGTGACTCTCAGAAAGGGTCACTGGGCAATGTGACCAGGCCATACCCACAGCTTCCCGACAAGAAGTAACATTCTACAGGGCTTGTCATTCCTCAGAAGTTAGAAAGCCGGGAAAAGAATGATGAGATTTCCAGGGAAAGCCGGTCACAAGATGTTTTTTCCTGGAGTCAGGCAATGTGGAGGCCAAAGACCATATTTGACAGTGGTTATTACCCTTGGCGAAGAAGAAGCGGTCAGGCTGAAGGAAGTAAATTATATTAAAAATTTAAAAGTTACTACCTTAGAGACAGGCACCTCCACGCCCTAAGGATTCCTGGTATAGGAGGGAACGTTTATCAATCCTGACTGACTCTATTCATGAAAGACCCACCCTAAACTGTTCGGGGAAGAATTGAGAACAAGAGAGTGCTCCAGAGGGATAAGTTTGGGAGGGTCGGGGTGGAGGGGGTCCAGATGGGGACGCGTGTGTGTAACCTGATAATCGCTTCGCGCCATAGCAATTCGCGCCATAAAATGTAACTGTTTAAATGTTTCAAATTAGCCAATCATGTAAGACTGCGCCAACCTTTTCCCGCTTCCAAACCCTATATAAGAGTTTGCCCTTTAAGGTCCGGGGTCGACTCCTCTGTCTCCTGCGAGAGATATGTGTCGACCCGGAGCTCCGCTTAATACACCTCTTGCGTTTGCATCAAGCTCGGTCTCCTGTGTCTGTGGGTCCGCGCCTTCCCGAGACTGGAGTTGGGGTTTCCTTTTTGGGATCCTACAAGGCTGGAGACGGGATTGGGTAGGATCCAAAGAGGGTGGGAGTTATCGAACCAAGTGGGCTCGCCTCCTGGTGAGTTAAATAAGACTCTACACCAGTGGAAGTTGTCTCACAAAGTAAAGTGTATTTGCAGCAAATAGGAGGCCATGAGGAATCATTTCCAAAGTCATGGCGTCCCCAAACAAAGGAAAGCAGGAACTTTTATTTCGGTTGGGGAATGAATATTCGAAAGGGAGAGGCAGGCATTGGCTTGCACAGGCTCAGTCGCAGAACATGCTTCCACATAATGAGGCCTAAGCTCCTTCTGGAGAGATCTTCACATTAAAAATAAGGCAAAGGTCATGGGCATAGCTCTTGTGGTGAGGCTTGGTCAGTTTCAGGATGGTTGGTGGTTACATCTCCTTAACATACAAAAGGAAAAAGAAACAACTTGGAAAAACAGTTAATTGCTTCCAAACCCACCTTTGAGTTTCTGGAGGTGCCTAGTTGGTGATGGCTGGGGGGGTAGAGGGGGTTGGGTGCCTGGTGTCCTCTTGCTGTCCTGTTTGGACTGAACATTCAAGGCCTGTGAGTCTACCACAGCAGAATGATTTCCCCTGAAGCCTCCCTGTGTCCCAGGCAGAATGCTGGATTGAAAGACCCAGGCGGGCAGCTTTATGTGGAGGAAAAATTCATGTGTCCTGTAGGGGTTTTCTGGAAATTGACAGGCCTGTAATTCTGGGAAGTTAGAAAATGACCCTTTTAATAAAGAGGTTCTGTTAGTGCTGCCTAAATAGCTATGATAGATATGTAGATATGATAGATAGTTAGCATAAGTTAGCAAAAGGGAAGCCATCTTGTAGAGGAGAACCACATTGGAGCTATAAATGACCCTGATCCACAAGACACCCCCCTTTTCTGAGTCAGCAATGCTTCAGTTTGCACGTGGCCTGGATAAGGCCACACCTGCTTGTGAGCAGTATGCATGCTCTTCTACTTTGTCGGCCTCGGCATGTACCTAGACCTCCCTATTGCGGTAAGGCAGTAACTTTGTTCTGTAAGTTGTCCCAGGAATGTAACGACCTCCAGAAAGGAGCCCTATGCTGGGATCCATCACTGGTGACAAGGAAAAGGGATGATCCGGCGTCTCAAGGACTACAACACCAGATGGTCGCATTCTGAGACCCCCCTTCTTTCAGCCCATTTGCCCTATATAACTGCTTCAAAAGTTTGTGGTTTGAAGATGGTTCTTTAAGGACACTAGTCTGCCATCTTCGCCCTTGCTAGCAAGCTGTAATAAGAGACCCTTTCTCTCCTACCACCTTGCCTCTGGACTGTTGGCTTGTCTTTGTGGCGAGTAGAGGACCACTATTTGGCGGTGACAGTTTGGCCTGGAGAAACAAAGCCATGGAATTCTTTGGAACAAAAAGTCTGCAAGGGTTGAGACACAGAGCTAGAATAGGATTTCAGCAGTTCTGACAACTTCCTTCACCAAACAACCCTCCCACCGCAGGTCTGTTTCCAAGAAGGAAGTGGCGATGGAGAAGGAGACAGAAGCTGCCTCTCTCAAGAACTGAGCCACTGCAGAGACAGCAGGCAGGACTCCCATCATCACCTGGCTGTCGAGAAGCGCTGTCCTCCCAGGAGATGGATGGAGCCTGTTGACCTCAGTAGGTAGCCTGGCTGGTGGGGGAGAGGAGAAAATCCAGGGAGGAGGAGAAATATGAGAGGAGGGTATGAAGCTCTGAGAAGTTCAAAGGCCTTTGAACAAGTATAAGACTTTATGATGTCCCCACCTTTCTTTTGTCCCTCCAGCTGCCACCTGGTAGGAAAGGCTACTGAGACCAGAACTCTGCTCATCAGCTGCCCCAGCCCCTGGGCAAGGAGTCAGACACTTAACCCAGCTTGGCACTTCCCAGCTGGCCCCCTTCCACCCAGATGCAGCCAAAGTCCCTCTCTCCTCCCAGTCCCTTGTCTACCCATGTGGAAGATAAAGTCTGTCAACGTTGGCTAGACATCACAATCGCCTGGACTATCTTTGTTTAATTGAGGTATAATTGACATACAACATTGAAACAGTTTCAGGTGTACAACATAATGATTTGATTTGTATTATATATTGCAAAATGATCACCACAATAGATCTAGTTAACATCTGTCTCCACATATAGTTACAAAATTTTTTTCTTGTGATGGGAACTTTTAAGACCCACTCTCTTAGCAACTTTCAAACACACAATAGATTATTGTTAACTATAGTCACTATGCTGTATATTGCACCCCCAAAACTTATTTATAACTGGCATGTACCATTTGATGTCCTTCATTCACTTCGCCCACCCCCCTGCGCCCTGCCTCTGGCAACCACTGATCTGTGCTCTGTATCTATGAGTTCAGGTTTTTTGTTTTTGTTTTTTTTGTGTTTTAGATTCCACATATAGATGGATCATACGGTATTTGCCTTTCTCGGTCTGACTTATTTCACTTAGCATAATGCCCTCAAGGTCCAGGCATGTTGTTGCAAATGGCAAGATTTCATTCTTTTTTATGGCTGAATAATATTCCGTTACATATAGGAAGCTTGCGGTCACTGACAAACTCAGTGATGGTTCTGGGCTGGTTGCTGCAGAGGCTGTGGGCCAGGGTCATCGATGGTCTGGCCATTATCCGTTTGCATCTCAGTCTCATCCCTGAATGCTCCAGCTCTCTTCCCTCCTTGGAAATACAGTTGTCTGTCAGTGCTGCGGGGGATTGCTTCCAGGACCTCCACGGATACCAAGATCCTCAGATGCTCAAGTCCTTTACATAAAATGGCTTAGTAACTACACATAACTTACACACACCCTCCTGTATACTTTAAATCACCTCTAGATTGCTTATAACACCTAATACAATGCAAATGCTACACGAATAGTTGTTACACTGCATTGTGTAGGGAATAACGGCAGGAAAACAAAGTCTGCGCGTTCAGTACAGACTCAACCGTTGTAGGCCTTTCCATCCACAGCTGGTTCTGTGGACAGGTTGTTGGGCCCCTCTCCCTGGTCTAACAGTGAAGCTGGCAAGCAAACTGCACAGGCTTTAAGTCAGTACAATACAAATCCACGCTGTCCTGTGAAGCAGCCGTGCAGGCCATCTTCAGCCTGTGTCAAATGACATTGCGACTCCTCACCTCATGGTTGAAGATGCCAGCTGGAGACATCGGCAGCAGGAAAAGACAAAGGGCAGCTTGCTCTCACATTTCCCCACTGCATCTCTTAGAGATGGAGGGAATAACTAATGACCCTGGTCCTTGCCTCCCTCCACATGTGGATAACATCAGCATCTCTGAACTTGTTTGATGTATAACCAAGAAGTTCTTGTTTACGTCACCTTCAATGTATCATCCAGAGAAAAGCCCAGATGTATTCTATCCCTTTTTTTTTTTTGACAGGTATGAAATCTAGTTCTAAGTTTTTTTCTTTTCTTTTTCCCTGCATGTACCCTGTTTGTGCAAGAGAGGTAAGCTGTACTTAAACCCACACAACTCAGAGCAGTTCCTCTGAATACTCTGTTGGACTGTTTTCCAGAAATCTAATTCCTCACCTGATTATCAAATAGACCCCTTTGATCAACCTTTACCCAGACTTTTTATTTCAGTCAATAGTTCAATCCGAGGTTGCTGAACCTGTGGACGCGGAGGGCTGACTATATGCTCTTCTTTCCAGAGTAAAACCTCAGTCATTATTCAGACACCAAGTCTGCGCTGAGGATTTCTGCAGGATCCCTCCCCCGTCAACTGTCCCCTCCTTTGCACAGTTGAGCACTGCTGGATTCTGCTTGGTATTGGAGTTATAAGAACTTGAATAGCTGCTGTATACGGAAGGTCTACTGCCAGGCCTTTCGGTGCTTTGCAGACTCTGTACCCGAAAGCTTGGTTTGAACGGTGCAGGGTTGCTCTGCCCCCACCTGCAGAAAGACCAGCCCTGCCCACACGGGCAATGACCGATGGAGAGGGAGTGTAATGCTGGGGGTGGGGGGTCTCACATCACTTCCCAGCGGATTGGGCTCTAATTCCCTCTGCTTGATAACACTTGTTGGCTGCTCTCCTTGCCTTGTGTTACCTCCCCATCCTCATGGTATTGTTCCCTGTACCTTCCAAATATAATATTTGCACTCAAATCTTTGTTTCAGGGTCTGCTTCTGGGGAAAACCCAAAGTCAAAAGGTCTCATTATCCCCATTTTACAGATGAGGGAAACTGAGGTTCAGAGAGCTTAAGTGACATATTTCAAGGGCATGCAGCTTACAGGATTGGTATCAAACCCACACAGCTCTTGATTTGTGACTGTGCGTGTGTGTTATTTTTCTCCCTAATTCTTTGAAGCCAGAGACCATCTTTTATGACCTGATAGCCTCCTGACGCCCACAACAGCTCCTTGTGCAATAACGTGTTCCGTTGAACATTTTAAAAAAATTAATCGAATCAGCAGTGCATGTGTGTTTTTCAGAGTTCATGACAGAACTCCCAAGAGCAGGCCAAGGCCACTCCTGGGATGCCCTGGGCTCTGGCTGCCTTCATCCCTCCCCAGCCTCGGATGGGCCATTGAGGCACACGCTCCGTTGTTCACACCCCAACCCTGCCTCCCAAGGAAGATGTGAACAGGCAAGACACAACCACCTTCAAAGGAGAAATCACATTTTACTTGGATTGTTACTTGAGAACAGCAAGTGTGTCTAACAGTCTTGACATACAAATCACACAGTATCTCATGCATAGGGAAAAAAGCTGCAGTCCTTCTCCCCCCTCAATCCCCATCCCATCCTCTCTTCACCAAAATGTGGGGAAAGACCAGCTTTAAAGGCATGACAGGTCTTTGCCCCCAGAGCATCATGGAGCGAGCTGTGCCGCAAAGCAGAACATCTCCTAGAAGCCGTATCTTCACAAAAGAATCCAGCTACCCAGGCTGGCCCTTCATCCTAATCCTCCACGTCCATTTCGTTAATCACATCCCATGAGAAGTGTTTAAGGAGGGCCAGGATCCGGCAGCACATGCAGCAAAGGGGCCCTCCACTGTTGTTGGGTTTTTACTCACTCGGAATATGCCGGAAGTGGGATAAGCCTGGAACATTCCCAACACACTGGAGAGCTGCAGCTGTTGGCCATCCCCAGACAGACAGACAGACAGCCCGCAGGCAAGAGCAGAGGGCCCATAGAAGCCAGTGGCAGGCTAAGGCACAAGCAGGGTGTGTCCGCAGGTTGGACCTCATGTACCTACGGAGCCTGGAAGTCAGAGAAGGACCAGCTCCGGCTCGAGAGGAGGACAGAGAGCTGCCACTGCCCTCCTTCCATGACCTTCTCCCCCAGCTCGGGGAAGGCAAGTGACTCAGGATGCTTGGAGCTCTTGCTCAGCCCCCAGGAGCAGGCCTCTTCTGCCTTGGGTTTCTTATAGAATGGACACATCCCGTGAGAGTAATGCTAAGAAACAGAAACATTAGCTCTTCCCCCATCACTGCTGGCTCACCAGGCCTCCCAGCAGGCTGGCGAGGAGGGCGGGGGCAGGGCGGGGGTTACGTGGAGATGCTGGTGGCGGGGTGTCTCTGCGCAGGGACTGTGGTGCTCATTGCCCTGGTGCCAGTGGAGGCATTCTCCCGTAAGGCCAGATGCTGCTTGGCAGCCAGATGCTTCATGTACTTCTGGACCCAGCGCTGCTTGGGGTCGCCACAGAACTTCTGGCCCTTCTTGGTGGTGAAGCTGTGGGAAGAGTGACAGGGACACACCTGAGACCTGGCAGGGAGCTCGGACCACTTCACTTTATGAGGAGGTGGGTGTGTGGAACCCCACAGAGGACAGGCTGCTTCCCTGGCCTCCTGGCAAGTTACTGACATGATGTCTTCCCTCTGTGGTCTGCCTCTCTGCTTCGGAGATCCTGCTCAGCGTCTTCCCCGTCAAATGGGGGAGGCGTGGCCCTGCCTTTAGATGACACTGAGTCTGAAGGGAGAGACACAATGTCTACCCGCAAGAGGAGAGGAGAACATGCCTTTAAAAACCCCAAGCAAAAAGCAGATGCCTCCAGTTCACACACTGTGCAGGGATGTGTGGCCGCTAGGGTGCTGGGTCTGGAGGGGGCAGCGGGATGCCCTCTTTCAAGTCACCTCTGAGCTCGGGGTGCCAGGCTACAGAACTGGATATGGTGCCACTTGGGGAAAATTACTAATAATACTAGCATCATCTTTCTACAGCATGTTGTTGTTTACAAAGCGAGTTCGCACTTGCTGCCTTGTGTGAGAGGCAGCTGTGAATTATTGAGAGTCCCAGGTGACCTTTAGCGGGTCGCCTTTCTGAGCCTGTTGCCCTCTGTGAAATGGGGATACTCAGACCCAGCTCATAGGGTGGTTGAGAAGGTTAGTTAAGATAGTGTTGTGTGCCCTGAATGGTGCCTAGGACATATTTGGTGCTCAGTATACGATTGCTGAGTCCGAATCCTCTTCCTAATCCTATGGGTGAGGACGCTGAGGCTCAGAGAGGCGAGGAGACTGCCCCGGGACCATGGAGCCGGGTCCTCCTGACTTGACTCCTCATTGACCCTGGAGGCTCATCTCTCCCTGCTCCTCTCCCGTCAGGTATCCAGGGAGAAAGAGTTACTTACATCACTCCCGCCATGGGGCAGATGCTCCTGGTGGACAGCTGGTAGCTCACCACTCGGCTCTCGGGAATTTTCTTGGAGATGAAGGACATGCAGCAGGAAGAGGGGATGGGCACAGCACCTAAAAGACAGGGAAAGGGAAGAGCCACGGTCTTTCCCAGCTTGCCCGAGGCTCTGGGCTTTGGAAACAGAGCCCGTGCCCTGACTAAACACCTCCAGTCCAATCACGGGGCTGCCCCCTTCTCCACATCCTCCTCCAGCTCTGGGCTGGCCAATCCCCCACCCTCCACTGTGCCATCGCAGCCATGCCCTCGGGATGGCCGTCCTGCCCGAGAGACCCAGGCTGGGGCTGGAGGTCTTACCTGCAGCGGCAATGTGGTGGGCACACAGGGCCAGGAGCACGAGGCCGACTGTGATGGTCGCAGGGCCTGCCATGTCCTAGAGAGCAGAGGAGGCAGCTCAAGGCTCAAAGCTGGGGTGCAGGGGGAGAGGGGCTGGGGACAAGGGCCTGGTTCCTCACAGAGCACCCTCACCTCCCTCTGCCCTTTATAGGGGCAGCTAGGAGGAACAGGCACCAAAATAGCCTCCCTCCCCACCCCCCAACCCAGCTTCCCTGAAAGTCTGAGTGGCCATAGGCCTGGCAAGGGGAAGTTGTTGCCCAGCTGAGTCACAGGTTATGTGGGCACTCTAAGAAAGGGTGGGAGGGGGCACTTCCCTCCTGGGCAAAGTCCAAAAGCTTTGGATGCAGAATCAGAAGACTGATGGGGATCCTGGCTATGCTGCTCATTCGCTGTGGGCTTCTGAGGAAGTCACTCACCTCTCTGAGCCTCAGTTTCTTCAGCTGAAAATGGGTAAAGTCATCCTATCTCCTTCCATTCTTTCATTCATTCGTTCGTTCATTCATTCATTTGCCAACTCTTATTAGGCATGTGCTGCTATGTGCCAGGCTTCTAGCGGGGAGATGGATATGTAATCAAGTGTGTGTGATAATAAACTAGTACAGGCACTGACAGAGTGGGCACAGAGCAAAGCAGATACTGTCCTGTCCATCCAGGGCCTCTCGGACCCTCCGCCATGTCCATGCACCCCTGCTCTTGGTGGTCTTTCATTCCCGGCCCTCAGGCTGCGGGAGCTGCCTAGCCTGCAGGCTCTAGAAAGTGGGAAGTGCTGAAAACTTACATCCTCAGGGCTTGACCACTGTCTGCTGGAGAGATACAGACTCCAGGCCCAGTGTGACCTACACTGCACCCAGAGTCCCTGGCGGGGTCCAGCCACTTACCCCTCCTGCAGGACTTTGTCGTCCCCCTTCTATTCTGAGTCTGCTTCCCCCCTTCCATGCTTGTTTCCCCTGGAAGCACTTCCTAATGACCCACTTGCCCATGAATCCTCGAATCCTTGTCTCAGGATCTGCCTTGGGGACCCCGACCTGGCGGAGTATGCGAGAGGGAGCGGGGGATACAGGAAGAACTGGCCAGCCCTGCTGGGAGGAACGTGGGGGATGCCCTTGGAGTTGATGGCTGTGCTGAGGTTTGGAGGATGGAAGGCAGTGGTAACCAGGCTGGGGCTCTGGAAATCATAATTATCAGTTCAGTTGTGAGGGACTGAGGTGACTCTGTCAGACAGAGTGGGTCAGGCACCCACCTCACTCAGCCCCCTGTTCCAGGATCCCAGGCTGGGACCCCATGTTTAGAGACTCTTGTCACTGCTACTTCCCTTCCCAACAAGCCCCACCGCAATCCTCCCTATTGCACTTCTCATGGAAACACTCGGCCTTCCCTGGCCTGCTGCTCTGGCCTCTATGGCACCAGGAACGCACTGGTGGGGAGCACAGTGGCAGACATCACCTGGATGATGGCCAGTTGTGCATCTGTGTCTCCCGCTTAACCATGAACACCTTGAGATCAATGTTTCACTTCCATGCCAACCAAGTCCTGAGCAGATGACTTGTCCCATGGCCAGTGTTTGTAGAATGAATATATGATGGACCAACTCCAAGTCACTCTCCTCTGGACTGGGGACTCCATGGGGTCTCTGCCCTACATGACTGGGTTCAGCGTGTACTCAGGGGAGCCAGCAGGCAGGTCCTCTGATGGAGGCAAGACCAGCAGCCCTGTCTCCTCATTGCCCTTCTTTACGGAGTGAAACTGCTGAGCACCCCGCTCAGCTCCTCCACAGCTTTGCATCTTCCTCTCAGCAGGCAGCAGTGAGAGTCCTCACTGAGCAGAATGTGGGGAGCATTGAATGAGGGGCCCTGTATACATTTGGGGCTTTTCGTAATTCCATTTTGTGACATCCCGTTCTAACCTCTGCTCCTCGACAGTTCAGAGGGCATAGCCTGCTGTCTGGGTTTTATGACTCAGTGGGTGCTGGGAGTGGGGGGTGACAGGAGAAGGAAGAGACTGGGCAGAGGCAGCTTGCAGGAGAAGAATGAGGACAGGGCTGAGCGGAGCGGGAAGTGCCCACTGTCCTCGTGTTGCAACCAGAGTGGGACGGCAGAAGGTGATTGGGTGGGAGGGTTTGGGGCGGGCGCCTCACCCAGATTAGTAACACCTGTTAGGGGCTTTTCCAAGGCCCTTTAAAAAAAACACCCAGTCTTGATGCTCTATCTAGGGAAGAAGGTAAGGCAGGGATTACCAAGCCTACTTTACTAAGGGAAAAACTGAAATCTACAAAAGGTGAGTGACTAGACACCACCACAGAGCCACTTATCCTGGCTCCCAAAATGGGAACCTGCATCCTTCTTGCTTGAAGGGGTGAAATCCAACAGCCAGGGCAATTATTTAAAGTAAGAATGTGAGGAGAAGTTTCTAGGAAAGCTGACTAGAAAGGGAGGAGATAAATAGGAAGGGAAAGAGGAGAGAGAGGAGAGGAGGGCAGAAGGAGGGCAAGACAGTAGGTACAGACAGAGCAGACTCGGGGAAGGGAGGTGCAGAGGAAAGAGGAGAAGAGAGAGGGGCAGTGTGACGGGCTCTAGCTCGGACCCTGCCTCACGCCCGGCGGTGGATTCTCCGTCTGAGAAGTGAGGTGTTGGCCAGATCTGCATTTCCCCAAGTGTGGCAGCCACACCACCACGGGTGATACAAGAACAGGCATATTTCATTTTAATTTAAATATGTCTTGTTATGGTTACTGTCTATGATAAGGAGTTTTATATTTATGGCAGTGATATAAGGTTTTCCTAAAGTAAAAACATATGCGTTGACGAAACAAACAGAGTAAGTAACAGGACAAATGGTAGGCACGAATACAAACATTGTGACAAGGACCCAAGAATATGTGAAGGCTGGGAAACCTGACTAAGGTGCCCTCTGAGGCCTTTCCCCTGCTATGTTCTGTGCACCCATGAGCAGGCCATGGAGAGGAGGGAGGAGAGGGTTGGGGCTGAGCGAGCACCTGGGAGAAGAGGCAGAGGTGAGGAAAGCAGAGCTGCACCTGGCAGTGAGGAGGGAGCAGTAGTTCTGCCCTCACAGAACAGCAGCAGGGGCAGCTGTCCTGGGTGCCTCTCCTGGGTGAGCCACACTGTAAACAATGACATAGCACAGAACCCAAAGCCGTGTGAAGCCGGGCCAATGGACAGTAGCCAAGGGGGTGCGGGGACTCCAAGACACCTCCTGAAGAGAAACGACTGGAAGAAGTGAGCTGTTAGCTTGGACAAGAAATGACTTCAAATATCTGTAGACACGTCCCAGAAAGGGAGAATTGGCCTTGATGGCCCTAAATAGTGCAAAAGTAGACCACAGACAAAGGGTTGTGATGTTAGGGTGGGGAGGATTGGGCAGGAGGGGCAGCAGAAGGAGCAGAGCTTGGCTTGCCCACGAAATTGCTAAGTACTTTAGATCCCTCATCTCCATTAAATATCCCCACTTTATACTCAAGGAAACTGAGGCTTAGAGGTCAGGAAAGGGTAGAGCTAGCATTTGAACTGAGTTCTGCCTGAATTCAAGGTTCATGTGGTGCCTCTCACCAATGGAGCTCAGCCTCGATCCTATGGGCAGCAGGGCCACCCACAGTTTTGAGGTGCAGAGGTAAGGAGGCCAGATCTGTGGTCTAGTGACATGATGGGATCCACTGGCAGGTGTGGTAGGAAGGGCCTGGGGGCGTGGAGGCTGACTAGGAAGTTACTGTAGTTGTCCAGGGGAGGGACAAGGTGGGACAGGGGCAGGGGCCAGGGAGAGTTTGATTTGGCTCCACTCTGCACATTAGATCTACCCGAAGAGCCTGGTGGAGAGTGAGATGCAGAATCCGAGGTGCCCCCTCCCAAGATGCCATCCACCCCCCTACATTCCAGGTTGTGGGTAAGAAGCACCTGCAGTTTTCCTAAGATCCACTTCTTGGAAGTCATCCCAGAACCCACTTTTTAAAGCTTTTCCCTAAACCCTGAGAAGACTGGCCAGTAGCTATGGCCCAATAGGACCACCTTCTGGATTTGAAAGTCACCTGCCAGGATTGAAATCTTAGCTTTAGCTGTGTAACCAATGTTACTTAACTTCTCCATACCTTAGTGTTCATGTCCTCCCCTATAAAGTGGGAAATAATGACACTATCTACCTTGTGGGTTATTATGAGGATTGAATGAGAAGACTTATGTCAAGTGCTTAGTTCCCTCTCTGGCATAGATCAAGTGCCCCCCAAAAGGTGGTCATTTTTGGTTTTATTGTTTGGTTAAAACAAGTTGTTTACAAGCTGATGAGCTACTAATCCATGGGCTCTTCCGTGAGCTTTCATATATCATTGTGTTTAATCTATTCTTTATAATAATGACCCTGTAGATTAGATGTTATTAATTATGTTGTACAAAGAGGTGAAGTAACTTGCTCATGGTTACATACTCCACCTCCAGTTTGCAGTCCAAACCTGAGCCATCATACAGGGTGTTACAAATATGGTGGTAGTGAGGGAGAGAAAGGCTAAGAAAGAGAGGGAAAATGGACAAGCTGATCCTAAAATTCAACTGGAAATGCAAGGAACCCAGAATAGCCAAAACAATTTTGAAAAAAAAGAACAAAGTTGGAGGACTAACACTTTGGGATCAGAACTTACTACAAACTAAAGTAATCAAATCGGTTTGGTGTTGGAATGAAGATAGACATATAGATCAATGGAAGAGAATTGAGAGTCCAGAACTAAACCCTCAATTAATTCTTGACAAAGGTGCCAAGGCCATTCAATGGAAAAGAATAATCTTTTCAACAGATGATGCTGGAACAACTGGATATGCACATGCAAAAGACAGAAATTGAACCCCTACCTCACACCGTATACAAAAATTAACTCAACCTAAATGTAAGAGCTAAAACTGTAAAACTCTTAGAAGGAAACATAGGTGTAAATCTTCATGACCTTGGATTAAGTATCAGTTTCTTTGATATGACACCAAAAGCACAAGCAAGCAAAGAAAAAATAGAAGTGGGACTTCATTAAAATTTAAAACTCTTGTGAGTCAAAGGACACCATCAAGAAGGTGAAATGCCAATCCACATAATGGGAGAAAATATTTGGAAATAATCTCATAATTCTAGTATCCAGAATATATAAAAAACTCTTACAACTCCACAATAAAATACAAATAACCCAATTTAGAAACAAGCAAAGAATTCAACTAGACATTTCTCCAAAGAAGATATACAAATGACCAATAAGCACATGAAAAGATGTTCAACATCGTTAATCATTAGGGAAATTCAAATCAAAACCACAATGAGATATCACTTCACACCCACTATGATGCCTACTAAAAAAGAAACAATGGAAAATAACAAGTGTTGGCAAGAAAATGGGCACTCTCATACATTGTTTGTGGCAATGTAAGATGGTATAACCACTTTGGAAAAGTTTGGCAGTTCCACAAAAAGTTAAACATAGAGTTACAATATGACCCAGCAATTCCACTCCTAGGTATATACCCAAGAGAACTGAAAACACACGTTCACTCAGAAACTTGCACATGAATGTTCATAGCAGCATTATTCATGGTAGCCAAAAAGTGAAGACAACCTGATATCCAACAACTGATGAATGGATAAACAAGGGTGGTATATCTATACGATGGAATTTTGTTCAGCCATAAAAAGGAATGAAGTACCAATAGATGCATTACGTTAAATGACAGATGTCAGATTCAAAAGGCCAGATATTGTATGATTCCATTTACAAGAAATGTTCAGAATAGGCTAGCAGCTATATTTGTTCCTTCCTTGGGGCTAGAAGATGTCATATCACATATAGAAGCCCTGACTAAATTTACTCAACAAGCCCTTAACAATAGTGAAGCAGAAATAGCCTTATTAAATACTGAAATGTCTTTAATGAGAAAGGCTGTCTTTCAAAACAGAATGGCCTTAGATATTCTAACAGCATCCTAAGGTGGTACATGTGCAATCATTCAAACTGAATGCTGTGTTTTTATACCTGATGAATCTTCCAATGTGTCATATCTGTTAAAGCACATGAAAGAACAGGTGAATGCCTTAAGCGATCCTACACCCAGTCTTAATTTGTTGGGTTGGCTCCCCTTCATGTATTGGTTCCCTTTTTCAATTCGGATTGCAATTCCTATTTCTACCAATCCTTGGAATTCTTGTATTAGTCATAATATTCAAACTAATTACTATTTTCTTTACTCAGTGTTGTAAGACTGCCGTGTAGGTTACAATAATGATCGCTCAGCAACTTGAGATGATTGATCAATCTTACAACACTGGACAGATTTCCTTTTCTGACAAAGGCTATGCCTAGGAACTCATTTTAAAACTAATCTTTTCAAATATCTAATTGTCATCATTGTTACTGCACCTGTTCTATAATTGTAAACAATGTAAGCGTAAGGAGCCATGTAAAAGCACATGTACAATGTTTGTGCAACAACCTAAAATTAGTTGAAAAACCTATGAAATGCTTCCTCTGTTAATATATATATACCTCTATGCTTGTCCACTATACCCGACTATTCCCCCCAACATGGATAACTGGGCAAATCAACAAGATAAAAGCCTAGCACCGAGGAACATGATGGACCCAGGGCAGGTAGCAACCATCCCAGCACTGAGGGACAATATTTTGATCACCAACGCTTTCTATTGAAAGATTATTGATCAAAAGGGGGAAAATGATGAATAAATGAAAAGCAATAGGATATATTGGAGTATATGAGGAAGCCATTTTGTTTAAAACTAGTTTGGCCTGACCTTGTTTTTCTAGAAAGGCCTGATGTGGCCTGTTGAGCATGTATTGTACATCTGCTGTAAACATTTAAACATGTTCCTAAGACAAGAATGACACCCTTAAAGATAAGGATTAGCTTCCCCTCATATCACCATTTCTTTAAGGATAAGCATCTCTTCCCAGAAACTAAGGATTAATTACTGACCTGCTGTGTTCACCTTGAGACCAGTGACCTGCCATGCCAGCAAAAGTTTTCTGTGACTGTTGTAAAAGGGACATTCTTGTCATATGTGATGTATGCTCTTTGTTCCAAGATAGTATATAACCACTCTGTACACCTCACTTCTTTGGTGCCCTTCCTTCCTTGGGGTTCCTTCCCCAGGGCTATAGTCCTCAGAGCTGGCTCATATAATAAACTCACCCCAATTTTGGTTTATAGATTAATTATGGATTATTTGTGCCAACATTTCTTGGCATCATGATTAGTGGTTGCCAGGGGCTGGGAGTAGGAGGGAGTTGGGAGATATGGGGTTTCTTTTTGGGGTGATAGAAATGTTCTAGAATTAGATAGTAGTGAGGGTTGTACAAATTGTGAATAAACCACTCAACCATACACTTTAAAGGAGTTAAAATGATGAATTTTATATTATGTGGATTTTATCTCAACTAAAAGTTAAATAAAAAAAATAACAAAAGAGGGAAGAAGCTGAGGAAATTTTCAAAATGTTTGTTCAAATGGGAGGGCCTTAAGACTTGGAAGCAACCTAAGTGCCCATCAAGGGACGAATGGATAGAGAAGATGTGGTATATATACACAATGGAATACTACTCAGCCATAAGAAACGATGAAATCCAGCCATTTGTGACAACATGGATGGACATTGAGGGTATTATGCAAAGTGAAATAGGTCAGAGGGAGAAGGTCAAATACTGTATGATCTCACTCATTAAGTAGTAGATAATAACAACAATAGACAAACACATAGAGACAGAGATTGGATTGGTGGTTACCAGAGGGGAAGGGCGGAGGGAGAAGGGCGAAAGGGATAATTTGGCACATGTGTGTGGTGATGGGTTGTAATTAGTATTTGGGTGGTGAACATGATGTAGTCTATGCAGAAATAGAAGTATAATGATGTACACCTGAAATTTATACAATGTTATAAACCAATGTTACTGCAATAAAAAAAAAAGGGGAGGGCCTTAATGGCTTTATTAAGGCTACGCCCAGTCTCAAAGACCTCACCTGCCTCCCTCACATGGCCTGACTTTCATCCACAGTCTGAATTATCAGATTGGAACCTGAAAGGGCACTGGCAGGTGGGGAGCAGTGGGTTTTCCCCAGCTCTCCCCTACCCTGGGCACACTTCCTGGCAAGCAGGCAGAGAAGGAATCTTCCTTCAACGGGTCCCATGGCAGAGTCCTTAGAGAGAGCTGAAGCCTCAGGGCCCCCTTCTTTCTCCCTTTTTCTTCCCTTATGACCCTCCTCAGACCCCAGTGCCTCTTGACTCCCTCTGTCCCTTCTTATATCAAAACCTACTACTCTATAGGAAGGTGATAAAAGGCATTCACTCTACACGTAAGTGACTGATAAGAACTTAAAACAAGAGGTATCTTGTATTCTAGGCCTCTGCAAATGAGGACAATGGGGGCCAGATTCCTTACTCTTGGGGAAGGGCATTGAAAATATATAAAGGGAGGAGGAGAGAAGGAACCCAAGGATGCGGGATTGGAAGAAAAAGTAGCAGATGATCAGAGGTATCATCACTGAGAAACAAGGACACACCAGCAGCAATGAGCATACCTAGCAAAAACATTTCTCCTGGGAGAAATGGGTGATTCTAGTCCAAGGGCAGGGGAAGTAGAGCCTGGAACGTCTTTTTGTGCCAGAAAGTAAGTACGTGCTCAAAGAATCATGGGGATGTGTCAAAAGGACACAGGAGCCAGGTCGTAGGAGCTCACACTGGCCAAATCTGGGACAGTTTGACCAATAATGGTGATGTGATGGACTGACTAAAATAAGAATCCATAAGCCAATAAATAAATAAATGTGGCTTTGGTTGAATTGTGACCCCCCCCCCAAAAGAAACAAATATTGGAGTCCTAACTCCCAGTACCTTGGAATGTGACCTTATTTGGAGATAGGGTCTCCGCAAAGATAATCGGGTTAAAATGAGGTAATTAGGATGCACCCTATTCCAATATAACTGGTGTCCTTACAGGAAACGGGAAATTTGGACACAGAGACAGACATGCACAGAAGGAAGATGATGTGAAGACGCACAAGGAGAAGATGGCCCTTTACAAACCAAAAAGAGACGCCTGGAACACATTCTTCCCTCAGAGCCCTCAGAAGCAACCAACCCTGCTGACACCTTGACCTTGAACTTTTAGCATCCAGAACTATAAGAAAATAAATTTCTGTTGGTTAAGCCCCCAGTTTGTGGTACTTTGTTATGGTGGCCCGAGCAGACTAGGGGGAGAAGAGAAAGCTCTGCCCTACAGTAGAACGCCAACTAATAAACAGAGAAGAAATGAAGGAGTTAGAAAATCATCCAGGGAGGCTAAAACTACTGGGTGAAACTATGATGACAAAGGGGATATTGACATAGTCTCAAAGTATCTCCCCACAAATTACAGGTTAATTACAAAGAGAAAATTAGTAACTTGATAGCGAAGAAACCTGGGAGACAAATTTTTTAAAAACCATGGGTGTCTTCCTAGTAAGGTTTGAAACTGGATTGGGGGTCAAGGAGAGGGGTGGTGGTGGTATATTGCAAAGTTCTATTCCCAGACCTGCAAAAAACTAGTTGTAGGAACTTGAGAAAGTCACTCACTTCTTCCAAGCTTCGATTTCCTCATCTATGAAATCGGGGAGTTGGGGGAGAGTGGTCATGAGAAATTATGGATACGGAGCTTTTAGTAAACTTCAAAGCACGGTGCACCTACAAGTTTTCATTACCTAGTGGGAATCAGAGCTCTAAACTAGAGGAATTAAGCCCATTTCAGGCATTAGACAGCAGAGGAGCAAATATCTGGGTTCAGAATGTGAGACCTTTCTGGGCCCCCAAAATTGGACTTCAGGGCAGTCTGGCTCTGATGTCTCTTGAACAGACTTTAAGGAAGAAGGAAAACGACTTGGAAGACAGGACCAACAATATTGGGGTTGTCCTTTTCTTGGGACTTTGGACTGGATGACAGCTGTTTCAAAATCCCTCCTAGGGTCAATGAAGTGGATGTGTTCTGGGGGTTTGAAAAATTTCTCCCTTCTCATCCTACTAGTCAGATACAGATAACTGACTATCACCCTCTAACTAATGCCCCCTTTGTTGAAATGTGAATGTGTTTCTTGGTAGGGATAACAATTCTCTCACATAAACCCACTAATAAAACTTAATCAAACTAGTCCTCCATCCATCCATCCATCTATCCACCCATCCATCTATCCACCCATCCATCTATCCATTCATCCATCCATCCACTCATTGAACACTGCTGTATGCCAAGTGCCCTGCTCATTATGGGTATAGCAAGGGAAACCATACACAAGTGCCGCCCTAGAGCAACTCAAACTGAGCCATAAGAGACAAAGGCAATTCTGACACAGGTGGTAGGTGCCCAAAAGGAGGAAGTATACCTGGCCACACTGGAGAGCAGGAGAGGTCAGAGAAAACTTCCTGGAAGAGGGGCCTCCTGAGCTGAACAAGGCTAATCAAGGTAGAGATAGGTAGGCTGATCTGGTAGAGAGGAGTGTTCCAGGCCCTGGAAGCCACAGGTATGAAGTCAGGGAGGAGGGGGTGAATTGGTCAGGTCTGGAGTTTTACAGAAATCTCTCTGGCTGCAGGTAACCAGAGTGAAGGGACTGTTGTGTAGGCTGCGGTAGTAGGGATCCAGGACGAGGAGGTGGAGGCAGTAGGGTAGAAAGAAGGGGATGGATTTGAGAACTACTCTGGAAGTGGACTTGCCCGGATTTGTTGCCCCGTTTGGTTGGTGCCTCAACCAACGGGTTGAGGAAGGAGATGGAGGCCATCAGAATAACACTCAGGTTTCAAACTTGGGTGCACGTGTTGGGGTGGGGCCACTCATGGAAGAGAAGAATCCATCAAGGGAAGCAGGTCTGGGTGAAAGCTTTTTGGGGCTGTTGGGTTCAGAGTACTAAGGGTTCTAAAAGAGCTTTCTAGTATGTGGCAGGCAAGGCTGTAGGGAGAGGTCTGGACATGCAATAAATTATTAAAGCCAAAAGGACCTTAGGAAGTCTCACCTATCCTGACATTTTGCAAATGGGACCTGGAGGCCCAGAGAGACTGCATAGGTCTAAATGCCCCACCCAGCCCAAGCCCCAGACACTGACAGTGTCGCGCCATGGCAGTGACGTTCTGGGTTCAAGCCCTGCCCCTACATGCTCTCTTGGTGGCCCCAGCCCAGGTGTTTAACTTCTCTGAAGCCTGGCCCATTTGCTGGAAGATGGGGGTGTAAAAGCCCACCTCCTAGGATGGCTGAGGGTCTTGAGCTTCAGCAAGGGACATCATCCCAGGCCTGTCTTGTATGATTTGACAAATCAGCAACAGACCAGACCAGCATCACTTCAGCCATTCTCTCAATGCCCCCCTTGGCTCCTCTGAACTCTTATCTGCTCCTCTTTTTACCCCCATTCCAAGGGGTGAGAAAACCAAGGCTCAGAGAGGTTAAATGACTTGCTCAAGACCCCACAGTCACCATGCATCAGGGCTGGTCCTCCATCTTTCTGGTGCCCTTGCCATGGCACCAGGCGGGCCCACTCTGTTGCATGGTGCCGATTCCAACACGCTGAGGCCCCTTCCTCAGTAGCTCTTAAATCCATCCCTTCCTGTCGACCCTCATGGCCACCACCTTCACTCAGGCTTCACCAGCTCCCTCTTGGATTCCTGCCCCAGCCTCCTAATTGAAAGTGGCTGAAGATGGACAATGTGTCTGGGGTTGCAAGCGAGGGAGACAGCAGGAGGGTGCCAGGAGGAAGACAGGCGCTGGGGTGGGGAGCACAGGGGACTCAAGGGAACAGGCCGGGGGTGTCACTGCTACCCATGTACCCTCCGCCCTCACTACCAAACACACACACACAGTCCCAGAAGACGGGGAACAGGGAGTGGTCCTGGGAGCCACTTACCAGGAGATAACAAAGTGACAGCCTCAGCACCAAGTGCAGAAATGTTTCCCCTCGCTTATCAGATCTGGGTGGCAGGGAGAACAGGAGGAGAGGAGGGGCTTCCCAGGCCCCCCTCCAAGGAACGGAGCCTCCTGCACATCTCACCTTTGCTTGGCTTGGAAATTCAGGAACCCAGGGTTCACAAGGACTTTTGAGAAGTTGGCTTCATGGCAACAGGCAGGCCTTGACAGGTACGGATGCAGGAGGTGGGGGGCCATCCTTGTCAGGAGAGCACAGTGAGTCCACTGTCAGGATAGACTTCTCCCCCACATACCCTAAGCCCAGTCCTGGAAGGGGTGTGACCCCAGGTGGGCAGGGGGGAACAGACAGCAGCTATAAAGCCCCTTGCTCTTTGTTCTGATGGGAAGGCTTCCCAGAGTTCAACGTTACAGGAACAGGAGCGCACAGAGAGTGGCTGGATGTGAGGGCACTGCCAAACAACTGGCCCAGTCTGGGTGGTGAACAGGGACAGCTATAGCCCAAAGGGCCCTAGGGGATCCCCTTGTATGTCCCGGTGTCATTGATAGATTGCCTAGATGTCAGAGGCCCAAGGGGAACATAAGGCAGGGATCAAGGGGTAAAGCTCCTGGCCGGCCCCGTGGCTTAGCGGTTAAGTGCGCATGCTCCGCTACTGGTGGCCCGGGTTCGGAGCCCAGGCGCGCACTGAAGCACCGCTTCTCCGGCCATGCTGAGGCCGCGTCCCACATACAGCAACTAGAAGGATGTGCAACTATGACATACAACTATCTACTGGGGCTTTGGGGGAAAAAAAAAGGAGGATTGGCAATAGATCTTAGCTCAGAGCCAGGCTTCCTCAGCAAAAAGAGGAGGATTAGCATGGATGTTAGCTCAGGGCTGATCTTCCTCACAAAAAAAAAAAAAAGAGGTAAAGCTCAAAGAAGGAAGACATTTGTGGTAGGTGAAGTCATCTAGAGGCAGATCTGATCACCTTGGATGATGGTGAGATCCCCACCAAGGGGGGCATGCAAGCATCTCTTGGCAGAGCTCAGAGTAGGAAATGGAAGCTTTGGATGAGGGAGTTCTATCCAGCCCTGGGGTTCTGGGGAAGGGCCCATGTCAAACTCAATGACATTAGAGCTCAGAATCCACAGGAGAGATAAACACATAAACAAATAGTTACAATATAGCATGACAAGGCATAGGGAGAAGAAGGATTAAGACCATGGGCTTTAGAGGCAGTTAGGCCTGGGTTCAGATCCTGGCTGTATCAGCCTCCATTTTGTCATCTATGAAGTGGGGATGAAACCCTCTGCTTCCCAGGGGTATGATGAGGAGAGAGAGAACCACTGTACCTAATGTTCCTGGCATGGTGCCTGGCCTGCAACAAATGTTAATGAGGGGGAGTTGTTGCTAGTGCCAGGCACCTGCCAGGTACGAAGGGCTCTGGGAGTGCAAAGGAAGACATGCTTTGCATGGGGAATCAGGAAAGCTGCAGAGAAGAACGGGCAGGAGCTCCAGGGCGACAAGGGGTCAAGGGCATTCCAGGCCAAGGGGAAGAGCATGGGTGGGGGAAGCCTGGTGAGCACTGGGGTGTGGCTGATTTCCAGAAGGTGATGGAAGGAGGTGAGGTTGAGTGGTTGGGGTCAGGGAGCACACAGTACCTCATGTGTCCTGCCCCAAATGCAGCTAGTGTATCGTTCCTTACTGTCCAGAGAAGGCACCACTGTCCCCACCCTCACATCTAATAAGGTCTCTAGTTTCGTTGACTCTACCTGTCTAACAACTCCCAGAACCATCTTTTCCTTTTCAGCCCCCTTCCGCTGCCTCCCAATTTGCCTCCCTCTAATCTTTTCTGTACACAGATGCAAGAAAGCTCCTCCTAAAATGCAAACTAGCACTAGTCTGCCTAGTGTTCTGCCTAGAATTCTTCACCTGTACCCTATCACCAGCAACCAAATTTCATCCATTCTCTCATCACTTCCATAATTTTTACCATTTCTGTCCACAACCCAATCTATTGTACACTTAATGGTTTTTTAAAAATGACTTCATCCAAAAATATCCATGAAATCATAGATTTAGTGTACTGGTTGTATTTTTTTCCAATACATATTAAAATAAACCCACAAGTATTAAAGTAAACCAGGAGAGAGAGTGTGTGTGTGTGTGTGTGTGTGTGTGTGTGTGTATCAGTCTGTTGCAGAAACTATCTATGCTCTGTCCACGTCCCGTTGTCTTTGCCAATTCAGGGCATGCTAGGCTGACTTGCAACTGCCTCCACCTGGCTGGATCGCCCCCCTGGGGCCAAGCTGACCTGCTGGGGAGGGGACTCAGGAACTCCACATGGAAGAGGCTGAAACCAATACCAGTGATTATCAGCAAACACCTTGGCAGGTCTTGGTCAACAGATAGGTAAGATGGGGCCAGTGACATGCTGGTAAATGTTTAACAACTGGGTCTGTGGGGAAAGCTCTGATTTGCAGCATTTGCTGATTCCTGTGGTATAAATACTCCCAACGTGGCTGATTTCAAGCTTTCAACCTGATGTCACTGAAAGTGGAGTTAAGAAGAGATGCTCACAGTCAGCTCTCCCAGGTTGTCGTGAGCCAGCTTTGGTGTACCACTAGGTGAAGCCCAGGATAAGGACTTATGGGGGGTCATGGTCCTTAAGTTCTGGGAGATGCAAGGAAGGAAAAGAGTGGTGCTGAGAGGGAGGTTGGAAGATATTTCCTAAGCTGAGGCTCACTGAAAGCAGGTAGGTGCAGGAGGAGGGAAAGTTTCTGAGCGTGTGCACAAGGGTCCTTCTGATGGGCCACAGCTGAGGAAGCCAAGCTCTAAGAAGACAAGGAGTCCCAGAAAGGGACAGGAAACTCTAACCACCAGGTTTTCTTGTCTTGCCTGAAGTTAGGTCCTGTCCTCCTCCTTGAGGAAATAGCTCCTGCTTGGAAGCCAAAGAAAGATCAGATTCTGCTGATCCACAAAATCTGGTGGCCAAGGACCTGACTAAAAGGAGAAGTGAAAGGGCATTCTTCCTGAAGCACTGGCACAGCTGGATTTCTTCTCTAAGACAGAAAAACCCGGGGTTGGAGCCAGAGAAGCCCAGCTCCTTCACTGGGATGCCTAAGGATATCGAAGTTCTGGAGTCAGACGCACTCTTCCCATTTACTTGACCCCAAAACTCATGGAGTCAGTTGGAATAGTTGGGATGTTTCCAGGATCCCAAGAGACAGTGGGTGACAGGGAAGCCCCGTGCACTGGAGAGCTGCCTGGAGCTGGAGCCCTGACTCTGCCCTTTGGGAGAATGTGGACTTGGACTGCGGGTTCCTCCTCCATCCACTGGCACCAATGGTGCTTGCTTGTCCCACCTTCTGGAGTTATTGGGAGGCTTGAATGAGAGAGAGTCACAAAAGCACTTTGCAAACTGTAAAGCATTGAGCTGAAATGAGCAATGGAATGATAGTGATGCCCCATCCACCTAAGACCCCTGGCATCAGCTCTTGCTCATTAGCTCAGTGGCTCAGGCCACAAAGAAAGCCCACCGTGAGCTGTATAGTTAGTTACCCAGTGAGTTTTGGGAGCCTGGGGGAGGTGAGGTCCTAAAGGAGCCCCTGGGGGAAGTGGGAGGCACAAAGACAGACAATGATGCTGAGAGGGGAGGTGGGAAGTCTCAACACCAACACTCGTACTGTGCCCATGAACCATCTCTGCCCTCAGGTGGCTTATAATCTCACCAGGGAGACAAAGTACACGAGAAAGCCCACTTTGCTCATCTTCTCCCTGGTTTCTGCCACTATGGATGATGAACCTAAAGAATGGTTCTTTACAAGGAATGATCTTTCAGACATAGTCTCCTGGAATATGACAATTCCAATAGGAGAAGCTATCTATACAACATGAATAGTTCTGACTATTTTGCAATCTTTGAGAGACATGGGAAGATACTGGATAGAAAGTTGATAGACCTAGATTCTGATTCCAACTCTGCTACTTACTGGCTGAGCAGACAAGTCACTAAATCTCTCTAGGCCTCAGTTTTCCTACTTGTAAGATGGAGGTAATGATCTTCACCCTACAGCCCAACCCAAAAGCATTATCAAGAACTTAGCTGAGTTAATGGAGGTGAGATGCGAACTCTCTTTCAGATATGATGGCTGATGAGTGCTGTTTGGTTGGACCATGGAACTGAATCTTTAGGAAGAAATGAAGAACATCAGGAATGGTACATATGTAGGTAGATATGAATGACAATGTTTTTTCTTTCAATTTATTTAAAATATATGACTGCTTATAGTAAAAATAAAAAACATTTTATTGTGGGGTTTATTGCATAGGTAGATGTAATACATATGGTAACTATAATACAAAGAATGAGAAGAAATGAGTCTATATAGTTGCAAGGTTCTTCGATTTTACGTCAAATGGTACAACATTAGCTTTCAGTAGACTTTGAAAAGTTAATGATATAGATTGCATTCCTTAGAGGAACCACTAAAAAGGTAATGTGAAGAGATATAGCAAAAGAGCCAATACATAAATTAAAAAGAAATTCTAAACTAAATATGCAATTAACCCAAAAGAAGGCAAGAAAGTAGGAATAGAGGAACATAAAACAAACTAAAGGATAGGACAAACAAAAGCCAAATGAAATGGTAGACCTAAACCCAATTACAACAATGATTACATTAAATGTAAGTGGACTTGTGTCAGGGTTCCCAAGACCATCTCTACATTCAGAGATTCACTAGAAGTACTCAGGACTCAGCATATAGCTGTACTCATGGCTAAGATTTATTATATTGATACATTAAAAATGCACAGCTAGATTATAAGGAAAAAAGACTGAAGTGGAGTCTAGAGGAATTCATATGCAGGCTTCCTTGTGCTCTCTCCCCCAGTGAGGAGCCACACAGAGCACACTCTTCTTCCAGCCATGAAAATGCAGTAACACATGTGTGTGTTCCTGCCCAGGGAAGCCCTTTAGAGACTCAGTATCCAAGATTTTTACTGGGGGCTGGCCCTGTAGGCACCCTCTGCCTAACCCATACCAAAATTCCAGACTTGCAGAAGGAAGCAGGTGTCCCGCATAAACCATATTGTTTGTACAAATGTTTTGGGCACAGTGAATCAGCCTTATCAGTTCACTGTTGACTGGGAATATGCCGAGAGCCAAGTCCCTTGATGTCAGCCAAAGGTCAAACTTGCACGTAGGCCTTTCTAAGGCTAGGCTTCAGGTCTGCTATGTTAACTCTTTTAGCATAGGACTAAAACTCCAGTTAAAAGGCAGAGATTGTCAGACTGGATAAAAGAACAAGACCCCACTACATGCTGTCTATAAAAGATGCATTTTAAATATAAAGACACAGATAGGCTGAAAATAAATGGGTGAGAAAAGATATGTTATACGAATATAAGGAGAGATGACATTTCATAATAATTCATCAGGAAGACATAACAATTATAAATATGTATGCACCTAATAATAGATCTTAAAGATACATGAAGCAAAACTACCAGAATTAAAGGGAGAAATAGACAAATCCACAATCATAGTTGGAGTCTCTAACACAGCTCTCTCAGTAATTGATAGAACAAGTAGATAAAAATTAGTAAGGACTTATAGAGCACTACATCTGAAAAGTGCAGAATACACATTTTTTTTTCCAAATGCACTTAATATGGCCACTGAAATACACTATATGCTTAGCCAATGGCTCAATATATTTCAAAAATTGAAATGTTAAAGAATATGTTCTTTGA
The DNA here is from genome assembly GCF_057802395.1 of Ceratotherium simum simum. Lineage (NCBI taxonomy): Eukaryota > Metazoa > Chordata > Mammalia > Perissodactyla > Rhinocerotidae > Ceratotherium > Ceratotherium simum. Next base: position 42,657,262 of record NC_141925.1, on the reverse strand, counting down.
CCACAATGGAATTAAGTTAAAACCAGTAACAATAACGCATCTAGGAAAAGAATTGGAAATTCAAAAACACATTTCTAAATAATCCATGCATCAAAGAAGGAATTACAGGGAAAATTAGAAAAGATTTTGAATTGGATAATAATGAAAATACAACATATCAAAAGTTGTGGGATGCAGCTAAAGCAGTGCTTAGAGGAAAATTTATAGTTTTTAATGCTTATATTAGAGAGAGAGAGAGAGAGAAAGGTCTAAAATCAGTGATCCAACTTTTCATCTTTAGAAGCTAGAAAAAGAACACCAAGATCAACCCAAATTAAGCAAGAGGAAGAAAATAGTAAAGATAAGAGCAAAAATCAATCAAATAGAAAATAAACAGTGCTCACTTCAGCAGCACATTTTCTAAAATTGGAATGATACAGAGAGGATTAGCATGGCCCCTGTGCAAGGATGACATGCAAATTCATGAAGCTTTCCATATTTTTAAGAGAAATCCATCAAAGACAAAAAAACAAAAACAAAAACAAAAGAAAGAAAGAAAGAAAAGAAACATAGAGCAAATTAACAAAGACACAACTTGGTTGTTTGAAAGAGTAACAAAATTGATAAAATCCTAGGTAGATGGATAAAGAGAAAAAGAAGGGTTCTCCCTACAAATTCTGTACACATTAAGAAGATAAGAGAAATAACCAATGGGTCAGAGAAGAGATCCCAAATTGGAAAACACTCTGAGATGAATGAAAATGAAGACACTATATATACTAAAACTTATGGGATGCAGCTAAAGCAGTTTATAGGGAAATTTATATCTGTACATGCCTACATTTTAAAAAAAGAGAGAAACTGATCTCAAATCAATAACCTAAACTTCAATATAAGAAACTAGAAAAAGAAGAGCAAATTAAACTCAAAGCAAGTAGAGGAAGAAAATAATAACAAATAGAGCAGAAATTAATGAAAAAGAGAATATAAAAACATAGGAAAAAAATCAATGAAACCAAAAGTTGGTTCTTTAAAAAGATCAACAAAATTGACAAGCTTTTAGCTAGACTGACCAAGAGAAAAGGATCAGTAAAATTGGGAATGAAAGAAGGGACATTACTACCAACCTTACAGAAAGAAAAAGGATCATAAGGAAATACTATGAATAACTATATGCCAACAAAATAGAAAACTTAGGTGTAATTGACAAATTCCTAGAATGTCACAAACCTCCAAAATTGACTCAAGAATAATTTTAAACTCTGAATACACTTATAACAAGTAAAGAGACTGAATTAGTAATCAAAAACCACCCACAAGGAAAAGCCCAAGCCCAGATGGCTTCACTGGTGAATTCTACCAAACATTTAAAGAAGAATTAATACCAATCCTTCACAAAGTCCTCTAAAAACAGAAGAGGAGGAAACACTTCATAACTCAATCTATGAGGCCAGTATTACCCTGATACCAAAACCAGACAAAAATACCACAAGAAAAGAGAACTACATACCAATATCTCTTATAAATACAGACACAAAAATTCTCAACAAAACATTAACAAATTGAATCTAGCAGCATATAAAAATTATTATACACACCATGACCAAGTGGGATTTATCCCAAGAATGCAAAGTTGATTTAAAATACGAAAATGAATCAATACAATACATTATATCAGTAGAATAAAGAGCAAAAATCACATGATCATCTCAATAGATGCAGAAAAAACATTTGACAAAATTCAAAACCTCTTCATGATAAAAAACACTCAAACACTAAGCATATAGTTCCTCAATCTGATAAAGGGCATCTACAAACAACCCACAGCTAATAACATACTTAACAGTGAAAGGCTGCATGCTTTTCCCCTAAGATCAGGAAAAAGCAAGGATGTCTGCTCTCATCACTTCTGTTCAACATTGTACTGGAGATTCTAGCCAGAAAAGTTAGGCAAGAAAAAGAAATAAAAGACTTTCCAGATTGGAAAGGAAGAAATAAAACTATTTCTATTTGTGGATTACATAATATTATATATAGAGAACCCAAAATAACACACACACACACACAACTATTAGAGCTAATAAATGAGCTCAGCAAGGATGCAGGATACAAGAGCAATATAAAAAAACAGTTGTATTTCTACACACTAGGGATGAATAATCCGAAAATGTAATTAATAATTCCATTTACCATAGCACCAAAAAGAACAAAATAACCAAAAATAAATTTAACCAAAGAGGTGAAAGAATTGTATACTTTCTACAGAAACTACAAAACTTGGTTGAAAGAAATTAAAGAAGACTTAAATAAATGGAAAAACATTCCATGTTCATGGGTTGGGAGACTTAGAATTATTAAGATGGCAGTACTCTCCAAGTTGATCTACAGAGTCAATGCAATCTCTAGCAGAATACCAGCTGGATTTGCTGCAGAAATTGATGAGCTGACTCTAAAATTCGTATGAAAATTCAGAGGGCCCAGAATAGCCAAAACAATCTTTAAAAAGAAGAACAAAGTTGGAAGACTAACCACTTCCCAATTTCAAAATTTACTACAAACTAAAGTAATCAAAACGGTTTGATACTGGCATAAGGATAGACATATAGATCAGTGGAATAGAATTGAGAGTCCAGGAATAAACCCTCACATTTAGAGTCAATTGATTTTTGACAAGGGTGCCAAAGCCATTCAATAGGAAAGAATTGTCTTTTTAACAGATGATGCTGGGACAACTGGATATCCACATGCAAAACAAAGAAATTGAACCCCTACCTCACACCATATACAAAAACTAACTCAAAATGGATCAGAGACCTAAATTTAAGAGGTAAAACTATAAAACATAGGGAGGAACATGGAGGCGAATCTTCATAACTTTGGATTTGGCAGTGGATTCTTGGCTATGACACGAAAAACCCATCAACCAAACAGAAAAAAGAGAGATTGGACTTCATTAATATTTAAAATTTTGTGCTGCAAAGGATGTCATGAAGAAAGTGAAAAGACAACCCACAGAAAGGGATAAAATATTTGCAAATCATATATCTGATAAGGGACTTGTATCTCGAATATATACAGAACTCTTACAACTCAATAATAAAAAGACAGATAACCCACTTAAAAATAGACAAAGGATCTGAATAGACATTTCTCTAAAGAAGATATTCAAAGGGCCAATAAGCATGTGAAAAGATCCTCAACATAATCAGTCATGAGGGAAATGCAATACAAAACCACAACGAGATAGTGCTTTATATCCACTATAATGGCTATAATAAAAGGACAGGTGATAATAATAATAAGTGTTGTGAGGATATGGAAAAATTGGAAACTTCGTGCAGTGCTAGTAGGAATATAAAATAGTGCAGCTATTTTGGAAAGCATTCTGGCAGTTCCTTAAAAGCTTAAACATACAACCCAGCAATTCTGCTCTAAGGCATAAACCCAAGAGAAGTGAACACGTATGTCCACATAGAAGTTTGTACACAAATGTTCATAGCAGTGTCAGGGGAAGAGGGAGGATCTCCCTCTGCCCATTCTCTTAAGGTTCTTATGGCTGGCCAAATAATTAACAAGACAGGTTAGCAGGAGAAAATAATACCAAGTTTAATAACATGTATACATGGGAGAAAGCAGGGACACTGCGTTTCTCAACACAATAGCAGAAATTCTCGTCTTAAATACCATGTTCAGCCAACGACAAAGGAGGATGTTGGGGGTGGGGGGAGTCAGTTACAGGAGATTACCACTAAAGCACAGTAAACAAGAGTAAGGTTATTATGCAGATTTAAGGCCTCACTGTCCACGTTGATAAGCCTCTAGAAATGAGGCCATCCCCCCCTCTTCCCAAAACAGAGAGGGAGATACCTTTACAAATGGAGATTTCCCTTATAAATGTAAATGATTGTCTGGCAACTCCTCGCAGGGCCATCCAGAGAATGTGGCCAGAGAGACAGAACTTCTGATAAGATGGGCTTGTTGGTGCCTTTCCTATTATAACGTTTATCCTACGTTATCTTTACAGCCATCATGATGGAAGATCTGTTCCAGGAAGGAGCCACCATGTCAAATTCTTTAGGCAGTTAGTGGGGGAGGTCAAATGTCCCTCAGAGAAAACAATCAAGGTAAAGAGATATACTTCAGGGTGGCCAAATCTTGATCTCCCACAACAGCATTATTTGTAATAGCCAAAAAGTGGGAACAACCCAAATATCTTTCAACTGTGAATGGATAAATAAAATGTAGTGTATCCATATGATGGAATATTATTCAGCAATAAAAAGAAATGAAGTACTGATACACGCTACATGGATGAATCTTGCAAATGTTATACTAAGTAAAAGGAACCAGTCACAAAGGATCACATATTGTATGATTCTATTTAAATGAAATGTCCGGGCTGGCCCCGTGGCTTAGCGGTTAAGTGCACGCGCTCTGCTGCTGGCGCCCCGGGTTTGGATCCCAGGCGCGCACTGACGCACGCTTCTCCAGCCATGCTGAGGTCGCGTCCCACATACAGCAACTAAAGGGATGTGCAGCTATGACATACAACTATCTACTGGGGCTTTGGGGGGAAAAAATAAATAAATAAATAAAATCTTAAAAAAAAAATAAATAAATGAAATGTCCTAAATAGACAAATCTATAGAGACAGAAAGTATATTTAGGGGTCAGTAGAGAGGAAGAGGGGGTAAAAGGAGAGTGACTGCTAATGGGTACAGGTTTTTTGGGGGGGATGTTGAAACATGATGAAAATGTTCTAAAATTGATTGTGGTGATGGTCACACAACTTTGTGAATACACTAAAAACTATTGAATCGCACATTTTAAATAGGTGAATTCTATGGTATGGAAATACACCTCAATAAAGTTCCTATTAAAAATGTAAGAGAATATTATGAGCAATTTTGACAAAAATTCAACAACTTAGATGAAATGAACAAAATTCTTGAAAAATAAAACTTGCTGAAATGGCCACAAGATGCGAGCAGAAAATGTGGTTTATCTTTACATCTGTTAAACAGATTGACTTCATCATCAAAACCCTCCATGGAGAAAATTCCATGCCCAGATGGTTTCACTGGGGAATTCTAGCGAATATTTAAGGAGGAAAAAACACCACATTTACATAAACTCTTTTAGAAAATAAAAGAGGAAAGAATAGTTCCCAACTCATTTTATGAGACCAGCATAATCCTGACTCTGATAAAACTTGACAAAGAAAGAAAAAATTATAGATCAATATTCTTCATGAATGTGGATGTAAAAATGCTTAATAAGAGATTAGCAAATTGAATCCAGCAGTATGTAAATATGTAATGGAATTCAAGGTTTAACATTTGAAAATTAACAGTGTAATTCACCACATTAACAGAAAAAAGAAGAAAAATTATATGTTAGGAATAGATAGGAAAACTCATTTGACAAAATTCTGTTGAATATACATCATAAAAATTCTCAGCTAATTAGGAATAGAACTTTCTCAATCTGATAAAGAACATTTACAAAAACCCTACAACTAATGTTACCGCACCAGGTCTGTTTTTGCCTGCCACCCAGAAAGCCAATCACCGAGACGACCAGATTGCAGAGAGAGAGGGTTTAATCACAAGGCAGCCAAGTGAGGAAAATGGGAGAACAAGCGTCAAATCCGTCTCCCCGAAAATAGGGACTCGGGTATTTATGGGGAAGGGGGCAAGGTGGTCTGATATGATGGGAGCTGAGGAGAGATGAGGTAATTGACGATCTGCGCAAGCGTAGTCAGCCTTCATGCCTCTTCCTAGGACACATGTTCACAGAATGGCTGCATTAGCCTGCCCTGAGGGTGGAGTTCCAACCTCTTGCCGTCAAAAGGGCCCAGTTGATGGGTTGGTGGTCTCAGTCTCGCCTGAAGTGGACAAGGGGCTCAGTTCCTGAAAAAAAAAATAGCTCAAATATCCATTACCATGGTGACCCAGGCTCCAGGGAGATGTCATCTATAGGAACCTAGTGGGAGTCACATAGCATATTGCCCAGACAGCACAGTTAACAGTGAGTAAGTTTATCATGCAGATTTAAGTCCTTGCCTTCCATTCTGATAAGTTTTTAGGTAAGGTCATCCCTCCTTCTTCCTGGTGCAGGGAAGAAGATACATTTACAAATGGAGATTTTCTTTACAAATGTAAATGTCTCCCATAAAGGGTAACTAGAACTAAGAATGGGTTTAGCACCACCCCACCCAGGTACCTGGAGATGTCTATAGTAACGGCTTTTTCTGGGGGCAGGCCTCCCATCCCAAACTCCTTTGGTCAGTTAGTGGGAGTGGGGGTCAAAACGTCATTCAGGTAGAGACATACTCTGAGTTCGCAAATTCCTATCCCCCATACCAGCTGCTCAGTCATCAATGGCTGCTTGCCAGTTTCACTAACATCATCTTAATGGTGAAAGACTACATGCTTTTCTGCCTAAGATTAGGAACGAGACAAAAATTCCATTCTCTTTGGAGGTCCTAGAGGTCCTACACTGTCCTGGAGGTCCTAGACAGTACAATAGGGCAAGAGAAAGAAATAAAAAGCATACAGATCAGAAATAAATCAATAAAATCTTCTCTGTTCATATATGATATGATTGTTTATGTAGAAAGTCCCAAGCATCTATAAAATAACTACTAGAATTGATAAGTGATTTTAGCAGGGTCAGAGAATATGCAATCAATATACCAAAATCAATGTATTTTCTATATACTAGTAAAGAATAATTTGACATTAAAAATTCAATTCCTCCAATAGAGTCAAAATAAAACTGTTAGGATAAATTTAACCAAAGATATGCAAGACCTGAACCTTGAAAACTATAAAAAATTACTGAATTAAATTAAAGACCTAAATAAATGGAAGACTCAATATTGTCAAGATGTCAGTTCTTCCCAAAACGATCTAAGGATTCAGTACAATCCCAATCATAACTCTAGAAGACTTTTTTGTGGAAAACTAACAAGTTGATTCTAAAATTTACATGAAAATTCAAAAGACTTAGAATAGCAAAATAATCTTGAAAAAGAATAAAAGTTAAAGGACTTACACTACCTCACTTCAAAGTTTACTGTAAAACTACAGTGAACAAGGCAATGTGGTAGTGATATAAAATTAATCTTATAAATCAAAGGAACAGAAAAAAGCTCCCAGAACATACATACACTTAAATGGTCAATTGATTTTTGACAAAGGTGCCAAAGAAATCCAACAGGAAAAAAGAAAATCTTTTCAACTCATGCATAGAACAACTGGATGTCCATAAGAAAAAACTGAACCCTGAAATCTAACTCACACCATACACAAAAATTAATTCAAGGTGGATCATAGAACTAAACAAAAAAGCTAAAACTACAAAGCTTACAGGAGAAAACATAGTAAAAATATCTTCACAATCTGGGGGTAGGCAAAGCATTCATTCTTAGAACACACAGAGCAATAACCTTAAAAGATAAAAATATATAAATTAGATTCCATCCAAATTAAACACTTCTGAGCAGTTATGTCTCAATAAAGCTGGGGAAAATAAATCAAACACAACAACAAAAAAATTAAAAACTTCAGCTCATTAAAAGATGCCATTAAGAAAATGTACAGGCAAGCTGAGCTGCAGAGAAGGAGAAAATAATCACAAATTTTATAACTGACAAAGGATTTGTATCCAGAATATATTAAGAACTCCTACAAATCAATATTTAAAGAGACAAACAGGCCATTTTAAAATGATTCAAAGATTTGAACAGACATTTCACAGAGGAAAATATATTAATAATGAGCACATGAAAAACAGCTCAATATCATTAGTCATCAAGGAAATGCAAATTAAAACAATCCTCAAATTCCACTACATGCCCGAGGGGAATAGCAACACCGTCAAATTTCAGTGAAGAGACAGAGCAACTGGAACTCCAGTACATTGCTGGTAGGAATGTAAAACGGTCAAAAGCGTTGGAAAAGAGTCTGGCAGTTTCATATAAAATAATCATCCACTTAGTCTATGACCTAGCAACTCCACTTTTACGTATTTATCCAAGAGAAATGAAAACATATGTTGATAATACGACTTATACAAGAATGTGAGTATCAGCTTTATCTGACAGAGTGAAAAACTGTAAACTCAAATGTTCGTCATCAGGAGAGTGGATAAACAAATTGTGCTCTATTCATACAATGGAATGCTGCTCAGCAATAAAAAAGGAACAAATTTCTAATACAAACATGACTGCAAAGATGAATCCCAAAAACATTATGCTCAATGAAAGAAGCCTTATATACAAGAGTATTTCCTTTGTATGCGGTCCTAGAATAGGCTTGCCTGGACTAGAAACAAATCAGAGCAGTGCCTGCCTCTTGGAGAGTGGGCACAGGAAACCATAAGCAATTAAGGGAATGCATGCTGCGGGCTGTGGAGGGGAAGAGTATTGGTGTCTGAGCCTTATTTTGAAATGCCTCAAAAAATAAGATGGAGAACAGATGAATGGATGGTATGTTATGTGATAAAGCAAATACAGTAAAATATTTTTAAAAAGTGTGGAATCTAGGAGCTGGGTATTTGGGTGTTCACTGTACATCTTCTCAACTGTTTTGTACGTTTGAAATTTTTCATAATAAAATGTTAGGGAAAATAAAATGTTAGGAAGATGTAAAGACAATATAAAATTTAAAAATAAAATAAAAACAAAAGCTGAGGGAATTCATTGCCAGCAGACCCACACTCGAGAAATTCTAAGGAAGTTCTTCAAGCTGAAGTATTATGAATAAAGCTAATAATGGATGTGTAAGACCTCAAATTGATTCATTTGAAATATGGTGCTGGAGGAGAGCTCTGCGGACATCCTGGACTGCCAGAAAGATGGACAAGTGGGTCCTGGAGCAAATTAAGCCCAAACTATGGCTGGAGGCAAAAATGATAAAATGGAGGCTGTCCTACTTTGGGCACATCATGAGAAGGCAGGATTCTTTGGAAAAGACAATAATGCTGGGAAAAGTAGAAGACAGCAGGAAAAGAGGAAGACCAAATATGAAATGGATTGACTCCAAAAGGGAAGCCACAGGCCTGAGTCTACAGGAGCTGAGCAGGGCTGTGGAGGACAGGACACTGTGGACATCACTCATTCATAGTGTCGCCAGGAGTTGGAGCTGACTTGACAGTACCTGACAACAACAAGACCTCTATACTGAAACTAAAAAATACTGCTCAGAGGAAAAAAAATAAGACCCAAATAAACAGAGAGATAATACATGTTTCTGGATTAAGGCTCAGTATCATTGTTTTGGTTAGCTATTGATACATAATAAGATAACCCAAAACCCAGTAACTTAAAAACAACAACAATTACTTATTTACTCACAATTCTGTAATTTGGGCAGGGCTTAGAGGGGGAACTCACATCTGCTCCTCATGGCATCAGCTGGGGTGGCTTAACTGGAACCAGAGGGTCTACTTCCACAATGGCTTCGTTCATATGGCTGGCTGGGAGTTAGAGCTGGACTGCGAGCCAGGGCCCTCAGTTCTCCTCTACATGGCCTCTCCGTGAGGCTCAGTTGAGCTTCTTACAGCATTGCAGTCTCAACATAATTCAGTGGTTTACATGTTGGCAGTCTTTGCCCAGCATGAGCATTACAAGAGGACAAAGTCCAATGTGCACACACTTATCAAACATCTGCTTGCATCACACTTGCTAATGTCCCAGTGGCCAAAGACAGTCCCACGGCCAAGCCTAGAATCAGTGTGGAAGTGTGAATACGAGGGTGTGAATACCAAGAGAAATGGTTTACCACCAAAGTAGCAGTCTACCATGGTTCACCTTGTGGGCCCTAATGCTTCTTGTCTCTCCCACATGCAAAACACACTCAACCCCTCCTTCCAAAATCCCCAGTTTAATCATGATGCGAGATTCAGGCTTAAAGACTAGTATCATATCATCTAAATTCTGGTTGCAGCTCCTCTCAATCTGAAACAAGTTATCTCTTCCCACACACCCAACATAAATGATGAGGCAGGGATAGGAAAACTAAAAGATACACCCAGATCACATAATCCCAATTTTACTTAAATATTTCAGGGCATAGAAAAAGAAGGAAAATTTCCAAATTTGTTTTATGAAGTGAATATTACATCTGTTCAAAAGATTGCACACCAAAAAAAAAGACAAAAAAACTACAGACTGATCTCACTTATAAATATTATTTCAAAAATTTTTAAATAAAATGTCAACAAACAGAATTCAAGAGCACATGATATATTATGATCAAGGGAAGTTTATTCAATGCATGCAAGCATCTTAACTATTCAGTATTCAGTAATGCTGAATTAAGGTTCAGTATTCAGAAATCCATTAATTCAATCCACCATATTAACATTGCCAAGGAGAAAAACCTATGGTCATCTCCAGAGATACCAAAAAAAGCACTTGACAAAATTCAATACCCATTTAAAGAATACTCAATAAAAAGGACTTGATTAAAACTTTGTAAATATGATCATATATCAGATCAGTCCAAAGACCAGCATCTTACTTGAAAGGGCAGGCCTTGCACTAAAGCTGGAAATGAGGATGCTCACTTTCCCAGTACTACTTAACACTGTGTTGGAAGTATTTAACCAATGCAATTAAACAAGAAAAGGCAATTAGGAAAAAAGAAAGAGATACAACTTTTTTTTTTCAGGTAATATGATTATACATCTGGAAAACCCTAAAGAATCAATAGAAAAATAAAGCCTAAAGGTTAGTTAATAGTCATGTACTAATGTCGGTTTCTTAGTTTTGACAAATGTACCATGGAAATGTAAGACTTTAACAATGGGTGAAATTGGGTGAGGTGTTCACAGAAATTCTTTGTACAATCTTTGTAACTTTTCTGTAAACCTAAAACTGTTCCAAAATTAAAAGTTTACTTTTTTAAAAAAATAGTAATTTGAGGCTGGCACCATGGCCTAGTGGTTAAGTTCGGGGCCCTCTGCTTTGGTGGCCCAGATTTGGTTCCCAGCATGGACCTACACCACTTGATGGCAGCTATGCTGTAGTGGCAACTCACATACAAAATAGAGGAAGACTGGCACAGATGTTAGCTCAGGGTGAATCTTCCTCAGGAAAAAAAACGTAATTTGGCTGTGCATCCCAAGTGGACTACAGTGTCAGGACAAAATGGACTGCAAAAAAAAAAAAAAAAAATTAAACTATGTTCAGTTATCATAGTATTAGTAATAATTTTGGCATTGTTATTCTGAAGCTATTTTATACATTCACATAGACACACATAGTAGGATAAAGTAAATATATAATGATGATAATGTCTTTAGGAACCGAGATTTTAAATATAAGTGAAAAAATACAAATATTAAATGAAAGAAGTTAAATAATAATTTAAAAAACCCATAACCTTAAATTTGTATTGGAAATATCAATATGAATATATATTTTCTCTTTTAAAAAGAAATATAGTATGATTCCAATCAAATGACATTCTGGAAAAGGCAAAACCATGGAGATAGAGAAGAGATCTGTGGTTGCCAGGGGTTCAGGGGTAGAGAGGGAGGGATGAGTCAATGGAGCACAGGGGATTTTTAGGGCAGTGAAACTATTCTCTACGACGCTATAATCGTGGACACATGTCATTACACATCTGGCAAAACCCATATGTACAATTCAAAGAGTGAACCCTAATATATATGGATTTAGTTAATAATAATGTATCAATATTGGTTCATCAATTGTAACAAATGTACCACACTAATGCAAGATATAAATAGTAAAGAAACTGTGTGTGCCATTGGGGAGAGGGGGTTTGTTGAAACTCTTTGTACATTCCCATCAATTTTTCTGTAAATCTAAAACTGATCTTAAGGAAAAAAAAAAAGGATCTGTTAATTTTTAAGAAAATCAAAACAAAAACAAACAAAAAAGCAATAGAATGATGAACAAAAAATTCTGGCTAGTGGCAACTGGGTGGGATGAGGGGAAGCGGGAGATGGTAGGGGAGGAGCAAGCACCCAGGCAGACATCTTCAAGGTTCTGGCAATGCTCCAGTTTTTAAAGTGGGTAGAAGATCCCCGGATGTTCATTTTATTAGTTTACATTCCAGTGAGCAGGAGTTGACCTTGCAGTCTGTTATCCTCACTCACAGAGATTCAACTGACAAGAACAAGCAGGAACAGTAGCAGAGGCCCTTGAATGTGAACAGTTATAGTCAGATATCACAACCTATGATAACTGGTGGTGAAAGTCAGACCATCCTGGCAAAAAGTCTGAGCTCTGGACCAACAAATTTTGTTTTTAAAAAGACTTTATTTTTTAATTTTTTGGTGAGGAAGATTACCCCTGAGCTAACGTCTGTGTCAATCCTCCTCAATTTTGTATGTGGGACGCCACTACAGCATGGCTTGACAAGTGGTGCGCAGGTCCACGCCTGGGATCCGAACCAGCGAACCCTGGGCCGCTGAAGCGGAGTGTGTGAACCCAACCAGTATGCCACCAGGCCAGCCCCTAAAATAGACTTTATTTTTTAGAGCAGTTTTATGTTCACAGCAAAATTGAGGAGAAGGTACAGAGATTTCTCATGTACCCCTGCCCCAACACATGCATAGCCTCCCCCATCATCAACATCCCTCCACCCCCCCCCCCCGCCCCCATCAGAGTGGCATCTTTGTTACAACTGATGAGCCAGCATGGACACATTGTTACCACCTAGAGTCCACAGTTTACATGAGGCTTCACTTTTGGTAGACCAACCACTTTGTAAGAAAGAGTTTGGCTGCTTTCCAGTGCCTACATCCCATGGATGACAGGCGTAAAGAGCAGCGGGGTGTGGCTGTGTCTTGGTATTCATTCTCAACCCTTCCAAAGACTTGGAAACCTGTAATTGTGGGATTATGTGGTTCTTCATACTCCCCCTTGCACCAAAATGTACATAAATACGAAAAATAAATGTATTATATTTAAAAAATTGTTTATAATTTTATTTATTTTTATTTTTTTCCCCCAAAGCTCCAGTAGATAGTTGTATGTCATAGTTGCACATCCTTCCAGTTGCTGTATGTGGGACGCGGCCTCAGCATGGCCAGAGAAGCAGTACGTCGGTGTGCGCCCGGGATCTGAACCAGGGCTGCCAGCAGCGGAGCACGTGCACTTAACAGCTAAGCCACTGGGCCGGCCCTAAAAAATTGTTTTAGCTTTTAAAAATCTTTAATGTTTAAAAACAAAACCTAAGAGGTTTTGATAGGAGCCAATGGAAGAGTGTCATACCATTTACTGAGATAAGAAGAAAAAAAGAAAAACAAAATCTTTGATAATAGTCAAAAGAAAATATATAATGTATAATTTATGAAGCTGATAATAATAATTCTAGCTATTTGTATATATTTTTTGAAATATGTATTAGGCCCAAGGAATACCATAGAACTGCTCTACCAGTAAAGATTTTATTTTTCGAAAAAGAAATACATGTTTCCTAGTCTGTCTGCTGAAAAGTCCTAGAAACAATGACCACTGTGTAGTAATGAGTACCCCTAATGCCCGGATGGTAGTCTCTAAATACTATTTCCCACTAAAGAAACCAGGGAACTTTGGAGAAAATGACTTATTTCAGTTCTGGGGTAGGAAATGCCCAAAGTAAGCAAAGAAGCAATCCAAGATGACTGAGGTTGTGTTGAAAGGACTCAGGAGCCAGCCTGAAGATGCCTCCCCTGACCAAAGATTGGACAGTGTGAGACTCAACAAAAATCAATAACTGCAATGGATTAAAACAAAAAATATGTTAAAATGTGTGAGTTCCTAGCAATATTGAAAAAATAAAACTTTGTTGGTTACTGTATTAGTTTCCCAGGGCTGCTATAACAAAGCACCACAAACTGGGTGGCCCAAAACAACAGAAATTTACTGTCTCTCAGTTTGGAGGCCGGAAGTCCACAATCACGGTGCCGGCAGGGCCATGATCACTCTGAAAGCTGCAGGGAAGAACCCCTCCTTGCCTCTTTCGCTTCTGGTGTTTGCCGCAGTCCCTGGCCTTCCTTGGCTTGTAGGCACATCTCTCTGCTTCTGTCGTCACATGGCCATCTTCTCCCTATGTGTCTGTCTCCTCCTCCTATGAAGACCCCAATCATGTTGGATTGAGGGCCTGCCCTACTCCAGGGTGATGTCACCTCAACTAAATACATCTGCAATGACCCTATTTCCAAAAAAACTCACATTCTGAGGTCCTGGCGGTTAGGACTTTAACATATTTTTTGGGGGGACACAATTCAACCCATAGCAGTCATTTTTAGGGGATCCTAAACAACCAACTCATTTTGGAAACTAAATAAAAGGAAAGAATCAAGTGATTAACCTGGCTTTCCTGTACAAAGTGTATCTCAGGGCAACCAAGTAGTTGACAAGGGAAAGTCTTCCTCTGAGAAGAATTCCATCTAATAAATGAAAAAGAAACAATGAAATTGAAATATTCCATTTTCTAAACTCCTAATGAAATAATGAATCCAGGCAATGATCATTTCTGGCCACTACCACAAAAAGAGAGAGAGAAAATGGGTCATTATTTGCCTCCTAATGGAAGGACACAATACCCCTATGCAGTAGTCTTTGCAAAACGATTGAACCTGAATCAGACCAAGCCACTAACCATAAGTTTCCTAGAAATACAGGGGACAGAGGAATACGTTAAATAACACCGTGGGGATGCAATCAGCAATGTAGGAACTCTACAACCAACAACCAGTTTCTTTAAATAACAAATTCCAAGGGAAAAAACACACCAACTGTAAAAAAATATATATTTATTATAGGGTTATTGGGGAAATTTGAACATGGAGTGGGTATTTGATAACATTAAGGAATGATGAATAATTTTTAGCTGTACTAATGGTATTGTGGTTATGTTTTCTTTTTTTTATTTATTTATTTTTAATTTTTTTTCCCCCAAAGCCCCAGTAGATAGTTGTATGTCATAGTTGCACATTCTTCTAGTTGCTGTATGTGGGACATGGCCTCAGCATGGCCGGAGAAGTGGTACGTCGCTGCGAACCTGGGATCCGAACCCGGGCTGCCAGCAGTGGAGCACGTGCACTTAACCGCTAAGCCACGGGGCCGGCCCTGTGGTTATGTTTTCAAAGAGAGTCCTTCTATTTTTCACATACCTACTGAAATATTTACAGCTGAAATGATACGATTTACAGCTGAAATGAAATGATATATGATCTGGAATTTGCCTCAAAATAATACAGAATGGGGAGAGGAAGAAGTGGGAGAAACATACATATGAAGAATGACTTGCCATGAATTGATGATTGTTGAGCTGAATGATGAGTAAATGGAAGTTCACTGTAATATTCTCTCTACTTTTGTATATGTTTAAAATACTCTATAATATAAAGGAGGATAAAAGTGATATACTATTTCACAGTAAAAATATTCTAAAAATAAACAATATGGAAATAGATATTTTGTAGATATCACAAATGGCTGCTTATGGATTGAGATAGGATTTCCAATGATGACCTCACATACAGTTTTAGAAAGTGCGCTATTTAAAACCTGGGATGACTTGTTATGCTGTGCTCTGGAGACTCTCCTGAACGATTCAAGACGTTGCTCCAGATATACGTCAGTTGGAATAAAATCATTTCATGAAATGTGAGAATGGGGGAAGCAGTATTCTTAATCAGTACATTATTTCCTATAATAGGTGCAAATACGTGAAAATTCAATATTGTAAGAAAGAGAGAGACTTAAGAAGCATTGCAACTGAGTGTACCGTGTGGCCCTAATTGGGGTCTCATTGGAACAAACGAGCTGTAAAAAGACATTTTTGAGACAATTGGGGAAATTGAACACAGACTGGGTATTAGGTGATACTAAAAAATTATTGTTGGTTTTAAAGGATGTCATAATGGTATTACAGTTATATCACCAAAAGAAGCCTCATTTATTAGAGACAAACAGAAGTATCTACGGGTGAAATGATATGCTGTCTGCGATTTACTTTAAAATAATAGCAAAAGTGGGGGTGGAAGAATAATGAAATGAACAGTAAAATATTGATTACTATTGAAACTGGGTGCATCCTTTGCTTGAAAATAGCTTGAAATTTTCTATTGTAAAAAGTGAAAACAAGAAAGAAAAAATGATGCATTTGATCATAATCGTAATTTATCATCATCAAACATAATCATTTGATCATAATTGTCACTATGATGATATCACACTAGGACTAAATAATACCCACAACCTGCCTTGGCCCCTTCACGTCTCCTTGCCATAAGCTCTTCCAAGGTGGTATGTGCACAAAGGAAGCTCAGAAGGATAAGTAACTCAGGCCTTGGTCTCGAATCTCAGCACAGAACCCCGGGAAATGGCTCAGCCTTGATTTCCCTGAGCTCATTAGCTCTCAAGAACCTCAAGCCCAAACAACCCTTCATTAGGCTGCTTGATTTTTTTCAAAGGCCAAACCTGAATTTGCCAGTTTTGTCCTTCAAAGGAGTCATTGCGGCAACATCCAGAGTGAAGCTGGCTTCAGATGCTTTCCTTAATCTTCCTGGGCCTGGCTGCCACCAGAGGCAGAGAGTGAAGATGTTATGTCCCAGAAAATGATTAACTGATTCAACCAGGGACTCTGACACATGTTTACATAGTAATTGTCTGATACCTGAAATTTGCTTCAAAATAATATGAGAGGCTATGAAAAAAAAGGAAAATAACATGTTGGCGAGGATGTGGAGTAATTGAAACCCGGATTTCTGGTTCCAATACATCGCTGGTGGGAATGTAAAATGGTGCAGCCACTATGGAAAACAGTTTGGCAGTTCCTCAAAATGTTAAATATGGAATTAACCCATGATCCAGTGTGTTAAGCACGTCTTTTTATTTTTTGTATTTTGATGCTTTGACATCTGGGGCCTTGCTCACCCTGGAGAGACTGCCCCTCCCAGGGTTAGGTAATTCCTCGATATAAGCAACAACTCACCTGGCCTATCAGTGGGCCTTTCACATGCAAACCAACCAATCCAGAGCCCACACCGCCAACCACCTCCTTTATCAGGAGGCCTCACACTCCAGGCCCTATCCTCTGCGCTAATCACCCCACAGCCAGGTATCACACAACTAAGGGCAGCCCCTATGACCCAAAGCCTGCTGAAATTATTCAAACTAGGCAAGCCTAACCCTGCTTACACTTCCTTGCCTGTTCCTTCCCACAGAAACCATAATAAAGGCTCTTGCTCACATTTTCCTCCCTCCCTCTGCCTCCTGACCGACCCTGGTGCCTCCCTGCATGGCCCTGCATGATGTGTTGTGCCTCCTGTTTCTAGGAATCTGTGAGTTTTACAAACTTCTTCCTTCATGACAGTGATTTCTGTGTCTGCGTGGCTTACCATACTCAATTAAAACAAACTCCAGATACCTTTAAAACATCCAGCAATTCTACTTCTAGGTACATACCCAAAAGAATTGAAAGCAGGCACTCAGACTAATACTTGTACAAGAATGTTCATAGCAGCATTATTCACAATAGCCAAAGGGTGAGAACCATGGCTTAGCGGTTAAGTGCGCGCGCTCCACTGCTGGCAGCCCGGGTTCGGATCCTGGACGTGCACCGATGTACCGCTTCTCCGGCCATGCTGAGGCCGCGTCCCACATACAGCAACTAGAAGGATGTGCATCTATGACATACAACTATCTACTGGGGCTTTGGGGGAAATAAATAAATAAATAAAAATTAAAAAAAAAAAGAAAGAGTTCATGTCACAGTCTTGAGTCCAGATTCCATAGGACAGCAGACTGGAAACTCAGGGAGGATTTCTATGTCACAGTCTTGAGGAGGAGAATTCCTTCTTCTTCGGGAACCCTCAGTCTTTGCTCTTAAGGCTTTCAACTGATTGACCGAGTCTTATCCACATTATAGAGGGTAATCTGCTTTACTGAAAGTCTACTGATTTAAATGTTAATCACATCTAAAAAATACCTTCCCAGCAAGACCGAGACGGGTGTTCCACCAAACAACTGGGCACCTTACCCCAGCCAAGTTGACATCATCCCAGGAGAGAGGCCAAATGTTTCACTTTCCCTTCATTCTGAGGCCTGCCGCCCACACCTCGTTTGTTGTCCAAGGATGGGCCTCTCTCCAGGAGGACTTACAGTGAAATTTCCACTTCTTTCAGAGGAAACACAACTCCCACTCACAGTGATAAAGAACGCTTCCTTAGTGCTGAGCCAGGATGATGAGAATTGAATTCTGGTTTCAGTTCAGTTGCTGACTGGCTGTGCAGCCTGGTTTTCCACCGGCTCCAGGCCTCCCGCTGACCCCGGGGCCCACTACACAGGAGAACCCTGTGGAGCAAAGCAGAAGCGCAACAGACACTCGTGAGGTCGCCTTAGCTTTAGGAAGCCTTATCTGATCAGAAAATAGCTTCATTTTCCCCAGGCCAGCCCTCCCTGCACCTCTTGCACCCCAGCTTTGTGTCACAGTGTTCATGTTTTGACCCAAAGAGCAGCATTCAGGTGTTTGCAGCTTGGACCCAAAGCTGAAAGTTAGTCTCCTGCTGAGTAATGAGAACTTACCCCTGACGAGTGTCTACCACGTGCCAGACACTGTCAGAGTTCTGTCCGACCCTCAACCCAGCCTGTAAACAAGAAAGATGCCATGATCCTCACGTGGCTATTCACAGTGGGGTCCCAGGGGCCAGCAAAGGGCCAGGAAGCACCCCTCTCAGAGGGGGATGTGATCAGGAACAACAATTTACATTTCCACACAAGACAGTAACTCTTCTTAAACGTTTCCCCAGGTAGAGGTGACTTCACCAATTTCCCGATACTGGCTTATCATGTGTGAATCACTTAATGATTCCCCAGTACAAGAGAACAGTCATCCCATGGATGAGGCAAGCCGGCCCTCCTGAGACCCAGGACACTGCCTGAAGCTTCAAAAGACTAGTTTTTCCAGACTCTACTTATTCCAAACCGGCAAACATTCACACTTGACAGCCTTCAGCTATTTTCGGATGTGCTCATCCCTGCATCCTCTCTCCTCCAGTCCCCCAGCCATTCCTCATGTCACCTCTTCTCAAGCCCCCATCCCACCCATCTTGTCAGCTCCTCCCCGCACTCACCCTTGTTCAATGGTTCTCAACTGTGGCTGCTCATGAAGCTTTGAGAAATATTGATGCCTAGAAAGTTTGAGGAGAAACAGGATATTTGTATGGTCCTCAAGTATCTCCTCCAAGACTGTATTAAGTATAAAAGGAAAAATAGTAACTTTCCAGCGGAGAATCCTGGAAGACACCACTTTAACCAAAATATCAAGGTGAACATCACCAGTAGTAAGAGTTTATTAGAAAAAAACAGCCAGTGGTCTTTCCTCCTGTTAGTCTCCTTTACGTTCACACAGAACACTTAACTTGTGACACTTCTAGTCACCAAACATGTGGAGGTTTTCCCCCACCAAGCAATCCTGTACGACACCAGCTGGGTGTCCTACAATTTAACTCAATTCTGCCTGGAGCTGGCATCAGATCCCACAGGTTAGGGGCTCAGTCCCACGAGACTTCCCCCCTCTTCAGATGCCAATTATAAATAGTAGGTCCTCAGGTTGCCCAAAACTTCTGTCCAACTTGGCTACAAATTGGAGGTGCCCATAACCTCCCCCCTCTTTGGATTTGATTAATTTGCTAGAGCGGCTCACAGAACTCAGGGAAATACTTACTTATGTTTACCAGTTTATTACATAATAAAGGATATGATCAAGGATGCAGATGAACAGCCAGATGAAGAGGTCTGGGAGGGTCCTGAGCACAGGAGCTTCTGTCCTTGTGGAGTCGGGGTACTTCACCCTCCTGATACATGGTGTGTTCACTAACCTAGAAGGTCTCTGAACAACATACTTCTGGAATTTTATGGAGGCTTTCTCAAGTAGGCATGATCAATTATTAACTCCATTTCCAGCCCTTCTCCTTTCTCAAAATAATTGGGAGCAGGGCTGAAAAGTCCAAGCTTCTAATCATGGCTTGGTCTTTCCAGTGACCAGCCCTCATCCAGGAGCCCACCAAGAGTCACCTCATTAGAAAAGAAGACCCTCCTATTAACTAAGAAATTACAAGAGTTTCCAGAGCTCTGTGCCGGGAACTGGGGGCAGAGACCAGTATATATTTTCTGTAATCTCACAAAGATGTATTGACATCATGAATCCTCTGATATGATACACTGAGAAGGACACAACTCCACTATACAGTATTCTGGACAAAAATGTGTAACCTCAATCTAATCAGGAAAGAGCAAATCGACACTTTATAAAATAACTGTCCAGTACTCTTCAAAAGTGTCAAGGTCATGAAAGGCAAAGAAGAACTGAGGGACTGTCCCAGATTGAAGAAGGCTAAGGAAACCTGACCATTAAGTGCAAAGGGGATCCTAGACAGGATCCTGGAACAGAAAAAGGGTAATAGTAGAAGAATTGATGAAATCTGAATAAGGTCTATCATCCAGTTAATAGTACTGTGCCAACATTAATTTCTTAGTTTTGGTCACTGGGCTGTGGGTATGTAAGATACTAACGTAAGGGGAAGCTGGGTGAAGGGTATATGGGAGTTTTCTGTACTATTTTTGCAACTCTTCTGTAATTCTAAAAAAACACTTAAGTTTAAAAATTACTGATGCTTGAGTCCCTTTCCCAGAGATTCTGATTGGACTAGGGTGTGGCCTGGGCATCAAGAGTTTTGAAAGCTCTCAGGTGATTCTAATGTGCAGCCAGGGTTGAGAACCATTGTTCCAGTTTGTCTGTCTCCTACAGAGTGTAACTTCCAGAACCAAACACTATAGTCTGACAGGAAAACAACAGGACCCTTGACTCCTTCCTTCTGGACACTGGACCTTTATCAGTGCAGCCTGGAGCCCATTAGCTTCCTTCACAGTCACAGACCTTAGCCCACCCCCAGCTTCTTCTTTTCTAAAAGCTCCAGTCTTTCGTCACACGCTGGCCTGCCGTGCCGGCCTCTTCTTTCCTGGCGTTGCACATGGTTTTGTAGGCTGAGGCCTGGATATCTAGTCTCCTTAGATTTGGCCCTTTGCTCCAGCCCATCGGGATCCTGAATGCTTCCAGCCACATTCTCTCCTCTCCCACTCCCCGGATTTGGGCACACACTCTTGAGAATGACACCAGCGACGGCGTTGGACAGGAGGACAGAGCCCTACAGCCCATCCGCAGCTGTCCTGGTTAGCATCTGTCCGGTTGCCTCTCTTAGGGGGCTGGGCTGGTGGTCCCAAGGGGCAGAGCTGACCCGTCAAGGAGCTTATCGGAATTGTCCAGGACTAGGAAAAGGCAGAGGGAAAGTAGGAGCCAGGTCTTTGGAGAGTACCAAAGGTCAAGCCAGGGAAGCCGTGTCTTGTTACCAAGGTCAAGGGAAGGAGAACACAAGAGGCTGGGAGGCATGCAGATCCTCAGAAAACGAGGTCAGCGAGGGGCTGGCCGGTGGCGCAGCGAGTAAGTGCGCGCTCCGCTGCGGCGGCCCGGGGTTCGCAGGCCCGGATCCCGAGCGTGCACCAGAGCACTGCCTATCAAGCCATGCTGTGGATGCGTCCCATAGAAAGTGGAGGAAGACGGGCACGGACGTTAGCTCAGGGCCAGTCTTCCTCAGCAAAAAGAGGAGGATTGGCGTAGGTGTTAGGGCAGGGCCGATCTTCCTCACACACACACACACAAAAACAAAAGAGGCCAGTGAGAGCGACGATGGGAATAGAGTGAGGGCCAGGCTGAACCGCCTCCAAGTTCCAACGCCCTGGCTGCCAAACCCTGCCCACGCCGTGTCCTCTGCCCGGATTGCCCTTTCTCCTGAGGTCCATTGTGAATTCCTATTCTTTTAAGACTGCCTAAGTGTCATCTCCTCTGTGAAGCCTTCCCCATCTTTATAGGTAGAACTGGGAGAGAATGGAAGGAAGGGCAAAACTTCTCTCCTCTCTTGGGCCTGGCAATCAGTTGACGCCTTAATACAAATATGGGGAAGTCTGGAATCGTTCTGGAAGTGGAGAGATGAACTGCTCCTGGCCTCGAGGAGGCAGCAGAAAATAGGCGGTTGGTGACCCGTGAAGAACACGCCTAGTTAGAATGCATTACATGGGCGTCTGACTAGGAACCCTGGGAGGGCAGAGCCTTGTTATCTTCACCTTCCCAGCCAGCGCTGAGCCCAGAGTAGCGCTCTGTGACCACACCTCTCCCCATCGCCAGTTGGCCGTTCTTGGGTGGACTTTTGAATGATCCACTGACCAGCCTGAGAATAACACCACTCTTCTGGGTGAGCAGCTCTGCAGAACAACAGAATCTGAATCCAAATGTATCTCGGCAGTTAGAACAGTGGAGTGGAGTAGCTACGAGGACTTTTAATGTGGAGGTTTGGAAAGACCTAAATCTAAGCCAGTAAACCCAATAGACTACTCAGAAATCGTGGCTGAACTGCAGCCCATGTGAGAAAACTCAGGCCTTTGGCTGATTATAGACAAGGGGAGTCAATGATACAACGAGGCACCTACCACAGCTGTGATGGCCCAAAGCCGCAAGGCTGGGGGGACAAAGTTCCTAGTAGGGGAACTTGGGCCGTGGTCTGCTCTGTCCACATAGCCCAGGCTGCCCCTGGGGTGGGCTGTTTAGTCTAGATGCTGCCTGATCAGAGGGATGTGTTTTCCAAGTTTAAACCATCCATAAATAATTCCACTACCTAGAGGCAATGCCTGTTTACCTTTTGGCTTATGTCCTTATAGTCTGTTAGATATATCATATATATGAGAGCTTATGCTGTTATGAAGTTTTATATTTTGCTAATTTCACCTAACCTTATAACATGAACATTTTCTCATGTCATTAAAAATTATTTGGTAAACATATTTTTAACAGCTTTATTGAGATATAATTCACATACCATACAATTCATCCATTTAAAGTATTAATTCAATGGCACTGAGTATATTCACAAAGTTTTAAAATCACCACCACAATCGATTTTAGAATATTTTTCAGCAACCCAGAAAGAAACCCATACCCATTAGCAGTCACTCCCCATTCCTCCCTACCCCCAACCTCTGGCAACCACTAATCTACATTCTATCTCTACGGATTTGCCTATTCTGGATATTTCATATAAATGGAATTATACAATATATGGCCTTTAATGACTGGCTTCCTTTACTTAGAAATAATTTTTTCAAGATTCATCCATGTTATAGCATGTATCAGTACTTTGTTCCTTTTTATGGCTGAATAATATTCCACTGTATGGATCTACCACATTTGTTTATCCATTTATCAGTTGATGGACATTTGGGTTGTTTCCACATTTTGGCTATTATGAATAATGCTGCTATGAACATCTTGTACGAATTTTGCGTGGACATACATTTTCACTTCTCTTGGGTTGGTAAATATAATTTTAAACTGCAGCATAATATTATGTGCAGCTATATCATACTGGACTATAAACACACAACCATTTCACTAACATTGGAGATAATTTTTGGATTCTTTTTGCCATTACAAATAATGCTGTGATGAATAATTTTACATGTAAAGCCTTGCTAGTATTTTGGGTTATTTTCTGTGTGAACACTATTAACAAATTGGATTGTGTTCAGAGGACAGTGACCAGGATGGAGATTGGATTTCAAATCCATGCAATGTAATGACTTACGTTTATGTGGCACTTTACATTTTACGAAACACGTATCTCTTTCTCTCTTTTAAAGATACGTGAAAAACATGGAGATATTTAACCTGAAGAAGACGAGACTTAGGGGGTCATAATTGCCATCTGTAAGTATCTGAATGGCGATCATTTGAAAGGGAAGAGACTAATTTCATATGGCTGCAAAGAACAGGCTCTGCCCACTGTTGGCCAAGCCTGTTGGGACTGCACATTTTCCCCTAGCCCTCCCATACAGAGGGCAGCCTTTGCATATCTTGGTGCTTCTGCTTGTAACTCAGAGCAGAACTTGGGGGCCTCCTATGAAATAAAGATGGGTTCTATCTGTGAAAAGGAATTCCCAACTCTTTAGTAAGAAAGCTCAATCTAAAGTTGGGCTGTCAGCAGAGCTGAGGTTTGCCACAGAGCTGACCTCCAGCAAGAAGGGAGCATTTTGGTCTGGGGTTGAGGTAGGGGCGCGTGTGTGTTTATTGAGAAATTCGGCTGCAGCTGGGAAGGAGGCAGAGGAAGGTGGGTCAAAATGTGTACAAGAAGTTGTGCTTGGGGTACATTCAGACTGAGGGTTTGTTTCTTTGGAAGGCATAGGGAACATTGACCTAGGTAGGCAGTTGGCAATATCTCAGAAAGCGACTCTCCAGGTCAACATATGCTCACTGTTGTTGAAGACATGTCAATCACTGAGAAATACGAAGCTCTTGTCAGCACTGGGCCATGGGAATGGAAGAATATTTGCCCTAAAGTTGCCAATGTTTGCCCAAAGAAGATGATTTTTAATTTACTTATCATATATTTTAATAAGCAGTTCTAAAATCCCCCTGGGCATACCTTGCAAATTTTCCTACCTGGGATTAGGGGAAATTCCTTGACTTCAGACCTCCCCAATATTCACCAACATACAATGGTGGACTAGGAAAGGTTAGCCACAGTAAACACTCCCAGGTAGGGGAAAGATGGAAGGCTGCCTGCCTGAAATTGGGGAAAATTACTTGGCTGGATCTTGGTTCTGTCCCTGGAAGCGACACCGGTGGCTGTTGGGTCCACTCTTTGGGAGACTCTGTCTACACCATCATCCCCACTGGCTGTATCTGCAGTAGACCTTGGACCACACGTTCTCCACGGAGGCAGAGCAGCTTTCCACCTTGCTTCCTGCCTGGAGAATGCTGGAGGACCCGAGGGTTATTTCAAGTGCTGAAATAGTCACTGTTTCTTTTAGTTCAGATTAATGGTTCTTTTGGTGCTGCAACTTTCTCAAAAATTTAGTTGGCTTTATGAATATTTGTCAAATGCAACCAATAGAAACCAACTCTTGCTAGCAAAATTCTGTGTTCTCATTTCTTTACCCAAAGCCGAAAATTCATTAGCTAAATTATCTTCCTTCCAAGTTATCTCAGGTGACAATTTTAACAAAGGTTTTGCCATTGCTTAACATGGACTGCCATTGTTTCAACCCCCAACGACAGTGCCCTCATAGCCCACTACCTGGCCCCAAAGCCAATGCCACTTATTTTAGATTTTCATACTTCCAGGTACCAATTTTTGTATGGGTCACTATTCACCATTATGCTACAATAACTCCCAAATCTCAGTAGCTTACAAAATAAAATAAAGGTTTATTTCTTGCTCACTTTACATGTTATTCTAGGGTCAGCCCCAGCTATGCACACGTGTCCCAGGCTGGGAGAGCCACTCATATCTGGGACAAACCAGGCTCATGGCAGAGAAAAAGGACAAAAAGCAATGGTGGGAGCGTGCGCTGGCCCTTAGGACTTCTCCCAGGAAGTGGCACTTGCCACTTCTACTCACAGGTTTGTTAGCCATAGTAAATAAATGATCAAGTCTGACTTTAGTGTGGGTGGGGGCAATAATCCTCTCACAAGGAAGAACAGTGACTATTTGGAACAATAATACTATCTACCACAGGGACAATAAACAGAACCCTCTCTCTCACCTGAGTTCTGAACTAAGACATAAAACAAATGAACCAACACGTGGACAATCAAAATGACTCCTTTATTACTAATATAGGCTAGATTGGAGGATGGCCGCTTGGCGTGAGAGCCAAATGGGATTGCTAATATAAAAGCCCAGAATGTAAAACCTTACTGGCCAGCGGCTGCTCTGCTGACTGGGGCAGGCCTGTAGAAACCAGCTCCCAAGCACAGGGGAAGAGGGTGGGGGGAGACCTGGTTTCTCTTTCCAAACTTTCCAGGCAAATAAGTTATTCCACCTTCCCTGAAACAAAGTAAGTGAACAGACAGAGGAAGGCCAGGAGCGTAATGTTCATAAGCTCCTGCCATCTGGAAAGAAAATTCAGGAGTGGGGAAGAAACTCTTGTGAAATATCTTTCAGATGAGGAAACTGAGGTCAGCGAAGACCAATAACTTACTCGAGTCCCAAGTGGGCAGCTACCACCTGGGACCACCCACCTCCAGAGGAGGGAGGGATCACTCTCGACTTAGAGATCAGGGTGTGCTTCGTGGAGAGGAATTTGCAATTTGGGTGGAAAGGTTAAGATTTGAGGAACATTTTCTGTGTACCTTCTTGTATACAACTGTGTATCTGCTGACTTCATATAAATCTTCTCTTTGTGTTTAGTAAACACGTATGGTTGTGGACCATCCCCCCTGTTCCAAGCCTCAGGATGGCCATTCAGGAAACCATATAATCAGTAAAAATTGGTTGACTGAACAAGAACAGCCTTTTGGCAACTTATTAGGCCTATTTTACAGGCCCAGAGGGCCTGAAACCCAGACCCTAGGAGGCAAGGCTGGGACATAAGCCCCGCTCATCTGATTCCATGCAGTGTTCCTTCCGCTACCGCACACTGCGTGTCTCCCCGGAAGAGGGGGGCTTGAATGTCCCACTCCCCAGTCCTCCAAGGAAGCAGATGGCTCCCCGGGCTCACGCGATCACAGGATCCTGAGCCAAGGCCAGGCCCACCCACGCAGGGCCCCTGATGAGGGGTCTCTGCCTTTCATCAGGCTGCGATTCCCTCCAGGAGGCAAAGCTGACAGACGGAAGAGGCCCGACATCACGGACGTGCAATTCCAGGATGTATCGCCCGCAGCGGCAGCCCAGGAGCAGGTGGTGGCACAAACCCCTCCCAAAATTCTTCCCAAATCTGCCCCTAAGTCGGAGCCAACAAGACCACACGTGAGCGTGATCCCTCAGGACTGCAGCCCTCACCTCTGCACGCGTCTCCTCTCCTGACTCATCCCCGGGATGCGGAGGGGGGGCGGAGTCTGTCGCCGGGGCAACTCGCTGTAGCATTCCCTTGGATTCATTTTTTCAGATTCCCTGTGTGTTCTCGGTTTTCCTCACTCTTGCTGCCAAAAGAATGCAAACCATGCCATCTTTCTGCCTCCTTTTCTCTCCTTATTTTGTTTCTTTCTCCAAGGTTTGAATCTCTCGCTGCAAGATCAGGTTGATCTCTATCAATTTTCTGCACCTACTCACTTACGCCCCTTTATTCCTCCAGCCTGTCTGGATGCCTTTGCCATCTTCTGTACAGTAGACTCTCTCTCAGATTTCTCCTTCAGATACATACTTCCCAGCAATGAGGACTCTGGACTTCACTTCTGAGTCGGGAGCAGTCACAGGTGGGTTTTGAGTCCCGTCTGTTCTTTGGGGAGATTGATCTGGCACAAGTGGAAGGTCGATAATAATGGCTACAATTTATTGACCACTTGCTTTATCAGGTGTCTTACATGTGTTACTTCTAATGGTTGAGGGAAGCTTTATTGTACCCATTTTACAGCTGAGAACAACAAGTCTAAGAGGATTAAGCCAGGTCCCCAGCCAATGAATGGCAAAGTCAAGATTCAACCCCACATCTATTTGGCTCCAACATCTTTGTCCTTCCTGTGTCCCCTCTAGGAAGGAGCCAGAGATGGGGAAGCCACTTGGGAAACCACTGGGGATGACAGAGGCCAAAGCGAGGACAGCACAGTGGGAACTGAGGTGGGGGCAGAGGTAAGTCCACAGGAATGTAGAGTCTGGGTTGGCTGTGATCCTGGAGAGGGACTTACAGGGGTGGCAAGTCATTACAGTAAATTATTTTTGTATAGTACTTTATAAAACACTTCTACAAATATGAACTTGTTTGGTCCTCTTCACAGACTTGGGAAGTACAGTAAATCTTATTATCCCCTTAAATTCAGGTATTCTGATTCAAAAGCTGAGGCATCCTTGCCCTCTCGCTCCCCTACCCCCGTCACAAACTCTAGGAATAAACTCGCATAAGGAGGTTTGACTCTTGGCTGTGGTGTAATTTAGGATGAGTAGCAATAGTGGCTATAACGGAGTGGGCAGGATATTTTCTATTCTCCAGACACACCCTCCACCCTTCTCCACCTTTCTCTGTGGAGTAGACTGACCTTTATGCATCAGGAGGCTCCATGACCCTCTGGCTTAAGGGGGATTGACCAATGGGAGGCACCAGCAAGTTGGCTCACCCATCTACTGGTACAGCTGCTCTCAAGGTTTATCCGTGTTATAGCACGTTTCAGTACTTCTTTCTTTTTTATGGCTGAATATTTCATTGTATGTATAGACCACATAGGCCCAGGACTGTCTCTTCCCCTTGCCCCTTCAGGCCTAGGAGGTCTCTTGGTTGGCACCATTCCCAGCCCTGGGGTACTGCCCCATCCCTACCTCACTAGCGCCTTAATAATAGTCCCTTCATTAAGTTTCTCTCAAGAGCCCATTTTGCATGTGTGTGCCATCTGTTTGC
Organism: Ceratotherium simum simum; assembly: GCF_057802395.1. Taxonomy (NCBI): domain Eukaryota; kingdom Metazoa; phylum Chordata; class Mammalia; order Perissodactyla; family Rhinocerotidae; genus Ceratotherium; species Ceratotherium simum. Next base: position 42,628,872 of record NC_141925.1, on the reverse strand, counting down.
TCCAGGGCCTTGACGAGAAAGGTAAACCTGCAAATCCCAGTGGATTGACCCAATGAAAGGTTGTTTCTTGCTCCTGTCACAATCCATTGTGGCTCTGTGTGCGTGTGTGATAGATACATATACATATTTATATCCGTAAACGTATTCTACCCGCACATGTGTAGGAAGTCTGGAGAAGAGACAGAGGAAGTAGGTTCAGAGTGTATAGAAGAGAAGTTGGGGGTGGTGGATGGTCTGTCCAGTCAGACTGAGAGTTTGTTTCTCTGGAAGGCATAGGGCACGTTGACCCAAGTCAGCAGCAGTTGGCAACACCAAAGCAACTCTCCAGGTCAAAGTGCACTCACTGTAATTGAAGGCTTATCAATCATCGAGAAATAGGAACCTCTTGTCAGCACTGGGCCACAGAAATGGAGGAGTAGTTGCCGGAAGGGGTTAATGCTTGCTCAAAGAAAATAATTTCGATTTAACTATCATTTACGTTAAGACGCAACTACTAAGCGTAAGGCATTGTACTGGACTCTCTGGGAGGTACAAATTTGATTCAGATATAGAGTCCACTCTCAAGAAACTTGTAATTTTTTCAAGTTTAAAATTTCTTTTTAAACTCACACACAGTAAAATTCATTCCTTTTAATATACAATTCTATCAGATTTTTAGTTTATATTTTAATTTGTATTTCTTTGTGCATATTTTTTATTGAGGTATAATTCACATACAATAAAAATCACCATTTTAAAGTATAGTCATGTGTCGCTTGATGACGGGGATATGTTCTGAGAAATTCATCGTTAGCGATTTTGTCATTATGGGCACATCATAGTGTACTTACACAAACTGGGATGGTACAGCCTACTACACACCTAGGCTATGTGGTACTAATCGTATGGGACTACCGTCGTATATGTGGTCCGTCGTTAACCAAAACATCGTTACGTGGCACATGACTGTATATTCAGAGTTAAGCAACCATCACCTCTAACTCTAGAACATTTTTATCACCCCCCAAAAAGAGACCCCATACCTGTTAGCACTCACTCCCCATTCCCCTTTCTTCCCACTCCTTGGCAACAGCTAATGTATTTTCTGTCACTGTGGATTTACCTACTCTGCACATTTCATATAAATGGATTCATACGATATGTGCTCCTTTCAGACTTATTTCTTTCACTTAGCATAATGTTTTCAAGGTTTATCCGTGTTATAGCACATTTCAGTACTTCATTCTTTTTTATGGCTGAGTGTGTCCTTGTACGTATTGACCACATTTTGTCTATCCATTCATCAGTTGATGGACATTTGGATTGTTTCTGCCTTCTGGCTATTATAAATAATGCTGCTTTGCACGTTCCCATACAAGTTCTTGTTTGAACACCAGTTTTCAATTTTCTTGGTATGTACATAGGATTAGACTTGCTGAGTCCTGTGGTAATTCTATGTATAACTTTTTGAAGAACTGCCACTGTTTTCCACAGCGGCTTCACCATTTTACATTCTTCCCAGCAGTGTACAAGGATTCTAACTTCTCTGCATCCTTGATAACACTGTGCTTTCCATTTTTTTAATTATAGCCACATCCTAGTGAGTGTGAAGAAGTATCTCAATATGGTTTTGATCTGCATTTCCCAAATGATTAATGATGTTGAGCATGTGCTTATTGGCCATTTGTATATCTTCTTTGGAGAAACGTCCATTCAAATCCTTTGCCCAATTTTTTAATTGGGTTGTCTTTTATTGTTGAATTATAAAAACTCTTTATATGTTCTGGATCCCTTACAGATGTGATTTACAAACATTTCTCCCATTCTGTGGGTGGTCATTTCATTTTTTTGATAGTGTTCTCTGGCATATCAAAGTTCTTAATTTTGATGAAGTCCAATTTATCTATATTTTCTTTGGTTGCTCGTGCTTTTGGTGTCAAAACTAAGAAACTACTGCCGAATCAAAGGTCACAAAGATTTACACCTATATTTTTTTCAAAGAGTTTTCTCCCATTCTATGGGTTATCTTATCACTCTCTTGATGGTGTCCTTTGATGCATGAAGGTTTTTAATTTTGGTGAAGTGCACTGTATCTATTTTTTCTTTTATTACCTGTGCTTTTGGTGTTATAGCCAAGAAATCATTGCCAAATTCAATGTCATGAAATTTTCCCGGCCGGCCCTGTGGCGTAGTGGTTAAGTGCACGCGCTCCACTGCTGGTGGCCCGGGTTCGGATCCCGGGCGCGCACTGACGCACCGCTTGTCAAGCCATGCTGTGGTGGCGTCCCACGTAAAGTGGAGGAAGATGGGCATGAATGTTAGCTCAGGGCCAGTCTTCCTCAGCAAAAAGAGGAGGATTGGCATGGATGTTAGCTCAGGACTGATCTTCCTCAAAAAAAAAAAAGAAAAGAAAACAAAAAAGGAAGATTTTCCCCCATGTTTTCTTCTAAGAGTTTTATAGTTTTAGGTTTCTGATCCATTTTGAGCTAAGTTTTGTACACGATAAGGATCCACCTTCATTCTTTTGCATGTGGATGTCTAGCTTTCCCAGTGCCATTTGTTGAAAAGATGATCTTTTCCACATGGAAGGGCACCCGTCGTAGGTCTTGGCTCCCTTGTTGTAAATTGATTGACCATAGATGTGAGGGTTTATTTCTGGGCTCTCTATTCTGTTCCATTGGTCCATATGCTGTCCTTATGTCAGTACCACACCGTTTTGATTACAATAGCTTTGTACAGACTCATTCTTGATTCATCCTGCTCCCCTGCCCTCAATGCCTTCCCCACCATTCAGGTTCCCCCAATCCTTCCTCTCCCTCAAAAGGACTTCTACTGCTACCCTAATCTTGTTCTCCCCCTAGCTTTCCCCAGATCTTCAAGGGGTAACACAATTCATGTAGGAGTTCCCCTTGATTTCTCTCTTTGTCTTGCTCTGCATGCCCACTCCATCAGCCATGTCACGGGCTCCAAATTATATTCCAGTTCTGTCTTCTCTCCACCTCCACTGCTACTGCCTGTGTCCAGCCATTGTCATCTCTCTCCAGGACCCCGCACTAGCTACTGATGGGACTCCTTGTTTGCACTTTCTTTTTTATTTCACTTTTAATATTTTATTTGTATTCAAACATTTCACCAAATGGCCAACAAGCATTCCAGAAGCTGCTCACTATCATTAGTCATCATGGAAATGCAAATTAAAACCAGAATGAACACACACCCATACTGACAACGATGTGAAGCAACTGGAACTCTTCTTTACTGCTGGTGGGAATATAAAATAGCACACCCACTTTGGAGAACTGTTTGGTGACTTCTACTAAAATTAAACTTATGTTGTCACATGTTGGGTTCTCCAGGAAGCACAGTCTGAGGTAGGGGTTAACATTTATTGGGGGAGCACTCTTGGGATCAGCACCAATGGAAGGGAAGGAAGCAGGATTGGGGAGAGAAATTGGGGTATAATGCAGTCTCCGTGGAGGCCTCAGCCAGCCCCAGGGGAGTTTGAAGCTGCGATGATCCTTCAGAGTTGTCACAAGTTGGGGTGAGGGTGAGACTTTATGCCCCAAAGCTTATCAGTCATTGAATGTGGGCCACCCAGAAAAGGGCCGTGACCTCCGGCAAGGCAGCTCTCTTAAGGTGAGGCAATCTTCACAGGGTCCTAATGGTTGATGGCTTTCTGCTAGTAGCATGCCAAGCAGCTGGGAAAATAAGACCTTCATTTTTAAAGAGTGATCTGAACAGTATATCATGGAGTCCACCACATACACCTATCCTCAACTCCTAGATATATACCTAAAAATACCCAGTGCATATATATACACATGCACACAAATCAGGTCCAAGAATGTTCATAGGAGCTTTATTTATAATAACCAAACAAAAAAGAAAGAAAGAAAACAACATAAACAGAAAACTGGATAAATACATTGTAATATATTCACACAACACAATACTACACACAGCAGTAATAATAATAGAACAAACTACTAATACTTAGAACAACATAGATGAATCTCATAGATAAGATAGTAAGAGAAACTAAACATGAAAGCATACTATATGATTCCATTTTTATAAAGTTCAAGAACAGACAAAATGAATCCATGATAACAGGGGTCAGAATAAATGTTACTTGAGGGGTGAGGGGAGAGGCAAGGTGTACACTGCAAAAGGGCAAGAAGGGACCTAAAGGGACTCTAGCAATTCTCTTCATCTGGGTGGAAGTCACATGGGATATAGATATAGATATAGATATAGATATAGATATAGATATATAGATATATAGACATAGATGTGAAAACTTGACAATTATACTTAAGATTAACACTTTACATAAGTTAGATATGCCTTCATACAAATAATTGAGTAAAAACATTTTATTAATTTTATTTACTTTTAAAACTAGTTTTACTTGCACACACGTCTTAGTCCACTTGGGCTGCTATAACAAAATACCATGCACTGGCTGGCTCACACAACTGACACTTATTTCTCACAGTCTGGAGGCTGGAAGTCCAAGATCAAGGTGCTGGCAGATTCAGTTCCTGGTGAGAGCTCTCTTCCTGGCTTGCAGACGGCCGCCTTCTTGCTACATCCCCATGTGGTGGAGAGAGAGGAAGCTCTGGTCTCTTTCGCTTCTAAGGGCATTAATCCCATCATGGGGGCCCCACCCTCATGACCTCATCTAAAGCTAATCACCTCCCAAAGGCCCCACCTCCAAGTACCATCACCTTAGGGGTTCAACATATGGATTTGGGAGGGATACATTCAGTCCATAACAAAATGGTCCAAAATTTAAAATGTGCAAAAGAGTTTACAAAAGCGTATTCTCTCCCAGACCTTCTCACCACTCGCTCAGCTCCTCTCTCGGGAAGCCTCAGAATTATTCTATGTAGAATAATGCATTTTTCTCTCTCTACCTCTTTATATTTATGGTGGTACACTATCTCCACTGTTGTTAACCTTGCTTGTCCCACTCAACAAAATATTTTAGGTATCATTCCATGTTGGTGCCATTGCAATATCACCCATATTCCTCAGTTTTTCGTTTGTTTCACTTTGTTTCTATGACTGTAGAGTGTTCCTTTGAAGGGATGTACCATCATTTATTAATCACTTTCTCATTGATGGGCATCCGGGTTTTGTCCAGTCATTTACTATTGCAATCAACACTGCAATGAAGAGCTTTTTACATAGACATTTTCCACTTATGCAAGTGTATTTGTAGGTTAAAATCCTAAAAGTGGAATTGCTACCTCAAAGATATGTGCATTAGTCATTTTGAAAGACACTGCCAAATTTCCTTCTACAGAAATTGTACCAATTTTCAAGCCTTTGAGCAATAACAGTGCTCGTCCCCCTCCCCCTCTTCTAGAACATAAATGGGTCATGACGCTTGGAGTTTAACACCTCAAAGCTTCCTACTGTCTTGGAATAACATCCACATTCCTCACCGCCTGGGAGAGCTTGAGCTGTTCTGCTCCGGCCTACCTCACTTCCCATGCCCCACTGAAGCCAAGTGTTGGGAGAGATCCAGAAGGATCATTGTAGACACCGGGACGCCAGGCAGAAAGGGCGGGGGAAGTGGCATTCCTCCTCCTGGGTGATGTGTGCTTAGGCAGTGGGCTGGCTGCTGGGTGCCCCATCCTGTGAGTGTGGGAAAAGAGAACTCAGGAGAGATGGCATGGCAAATGAATGCCATGAAAGGCTGCAGGTACGTTACCTTAGGGGGTTGCCACCCAGAATTTTGGACCTACGGGGTTACTCAGCTGCCTCCAGATTAAAGCCATCCTTTTAGATGTGAGCTGCTTCTCGGGACAGCCAGCAGGGGGCAGTATTCTGCTTCTGGAGGGGCCATTTCTCCATCAGACTAGAGGAACCCTGCCCCCTGCTGCCCACTAGCGGGCAGTAAGGACATGGCTTAGGAGGCTCGAGAGCAGCTAAAAGAAGCTGCCATCCTCAAGGGACTGAGGGGGAAAGAGAAGGAAGTGTGGGCCAGTAAGTAGCCGCGCTGGTCAGTGGGCTCAGGCTGGAGAGATGGGACCACTTGGGGGACCCTAGGGACCTGATGTCCTGTGCGAGGGAAGTATTCCATTTCCTATTGCTGCTGTAACAAATTTCTGCAAATGTAGTAGCTTAAAACAGCACAAATTCATCACCTCACACCTGTTAGGATGGCTACTATCAAAAAAAAAAAAAAAAAAAGACCAGAAAGCAACAAGTGTTGACAAGGATGTGGAGAAATCGGAACTGTTGCACATTGTTGGTGGGTATGTAAAATGGTGCAGCCGCTGTGGAAAACAGTATGGTGGTTCCTTAAAAAATTAAAAATAGAACTACCATATGATTCAGCAATTCTGCTTCTGCATACATACCCTAAAGAATTGAAAGCAAGATCTCAAAGAGATATTTGTACACCTGTGTTCTTACTTAGCAGCATTATCTACAGTAGCCAAAAGGTGGAAGCAACCCAAGGGGCCCTCGACAGATGAATAGATAAAGAAAATGTGATCTAGCCATACAATGGAATATTATGCAGCCTTAAAAAGGAAAGAGATTCGGACACATGCTACAACATTGATGAACCTTAAGGACATTATGTTAAGTGAAATAAATCAGTCACAAAAAGACAGTGCTGTATGATTCCACTTATAGAAAGCACCTAGACTAGTCAAATTCATAGAGACAGAAGGTAGAATGGTGGTTGCCAGGGGCTGAGGGAAGTGGGGAATGGGGAGTTATTGTTTAATGGATATGTACAGAGTTTCAGTTTTACAAGATGAAAAGAGTTATGGAGATGATGGTGGTGATGGTCGCACAACATTATGAATGTACTTAATACCGCTGAACCATACACTTAAAAATGGTTAACATGGTAAATGTTATGTGTATTTTCCCACAATAAAAAAAATTGGGAAAACCCCCCACAAACTTATAATATTACAGTTCTGGAGGCTAGAAGTGGAAAATGAATTTCACAGGGCTAAAGTCAAGGTGTTCGTAGAGCTCTGTTCCTTCTGGAGGCTCGAGGGGAGAATCTGTTTCCTTGCCTTTTCCAGCACCTAGAGGCTGCCTCATGCCTTGGCTGGTGGCCCTTGCCTCCATCTTCAAAGCACATAGCTCCAACCTGTGCTTCTGTCACCACTTCACCTTCCCTCCCTCTGACCCTCCTGTCACCACATCACCTTCCCTCCCTCTGACCCTCCTGTCACCACATCACCTTCCCTCCCTCTGACCCTCCTGTCTCCTTACAAGGTTTCTCACATTCCATTGGACCCACTCAGATAATCCAGGATAATCTCCCCATCTCAAGATCCTTAACTTAATCACACCTGCAAACTCCCTTTTGCTACATAAGGTAACATACACACAGGTTCCCGGAATTAGGATGTGGACATCTGTGGGGGCCATTATGCCGTCTCCCACAGGGAGTGTATGGTGGTGGATGAGCTGAGGAAGGTTAGCAGGGAACAGAACCTGTGGGATGGACCTAGGCTCATAAATTGTAACAAGAGTAGCAACACCTGAGTTGCATAAAAAACAAGCAAACAAACAAAAACTCTGGCTTCTGGGTGAAGAATGGGTTGGAGGTAGAGTCTGTCAACTGAAATAGTCTGGGTGATATTAGTGGAGGAGTTTATTCAGTAATCAGCGTGAGGAGTTCGAACCCTGGGAAAACCGTTCAACAGAGTGCTCTGACAGAACTGCTCCAAGGAGTGTGAGTTTAAGTGCAGCTTATGTCTCTCTCACAAACGGTGCATGTGCATGGAAGAGGAAAAAAATTTACAACTAGATTTCATATACGTCAAAAAGGGGGAGGGAGCCGGCCCGGTGGCTCAGTGGTTAAGTGTGCGCACTCTGCTGAGGCGGCCCAGGGTTCGCTGGTTCTGATCCTGGGCGCGCACTTGTCAAGCCATGCTGTGGCAGCATCCCATGTAAAGTAGAGGAAGATGGGCACGGATGTTAGCCCAGGGCCAATCTTCCTCAGCAAAAAAAAAAAAAAGAGGAGGATTGGCATCGGATGTTAGCTCAGGGCTGATCTTCCTTACAAAAAACAGGGGGATAGGTTTTTTCTCTAGATTATACATTAAAGGTAACATAAACAAAAATTCCTTGATTATACATCAAACAAGTTCAGAGATGCTGATGTTATCTACATGTGGAGTAAGGCAAGGACCAGGGTCATTATTTATTCCCTCAATCTCTAAGAGATGCAGCTGTGGATGTAGGAGCTAGGTACCCTTTATCTTTTCCTGTTGCCAATGTCTCCAGCTGGCATCTTCAACCATGAGGTGAGGAGTCGCAATGTCATTTGACACAGGCTGAAGATGGCCTGCACGGCTGCTTCACAGGACAGCGTGGACGTTATTGTACTGACTTAAAGCTTGTGCAGTTTGCTTGCTAGCTTCACCTGTTAGACCAGGGAGAGGGGTCCCAAACACCTGTCTACAAGCTGACAGCATTTGCTCATGGATTTGACCTCAAAATGTCCACACTGCTGTGTGTACGCTCCCTGGGAAGTTACCTGTCCCCAGCCTCAAAGTCTGGCACGTGGAGAACCAGACTCTCCCCAGGCAGGAAGAGGATGCCTGGTGGAACTATAAACAGAGGCGTCTCTGGGTAGCATATTTGAGGCTGGAAATTTCCTTGTGGACCAAAGGTGAAGCAAATAGGACAAAAGTGATTCACAGCCCAGCAGTGCCCCATCCCCGTGGCTGCCTGCTGAAGAAGGCTCTGCTTTGCTCATTCCAGTTCTCTATCCCCTGTGCTTAAGAGAAGGTCTTAGGGATTTGGGGAGGCATAATCGGAAAAAATGAGGCAAGGGAGGCAGAATCCGAGACAGGAGACCATTACGTGCTCCCTGCATTAGACTGCACGGTCCTTGGCGGTAAGCTGTGTGAAGTCACCACAACTCTCCTTCTGCCGGGAGACCAATGTGATTATCCCCGACCCCCTGGTAAAGAGTAAAAGTATCAACCCTCCATATGCATTTGTGTTTGTTTATGGAGTCTTAGAACTGAGGATCCCCAAAGGTTTTAAAAAGCATCTAGTTCTACCTCCAATCTATGCTTGAATATCTCTCCAATATTCTCATTAAGTCACCAGATAGCCTCTGCTTGCACACTTCTAGTAACAGGGAGCTCACTATCCATCAAGGCAGCTCATTCCATGGATGAACAACCCAACTGTCAGAAAGTTCTTTCTTAAGTCAAGTGTGTCTCCCTGTCATTTCCATCTTTCTGCCTCAGCTCTCCCCTTGAGAGTAACACAGAATAAATCTACTCCCTCTCCTCTAGGAAAGTCCTTCAGATTGTTAAGCCAGTGGCCAGGACCCCCGAAGCTTCTCCAGGGAGGTCTCTCTGGTCCCTTTAATTGTTTCTCCTAGGACATGGTTTGAAGTCCCCTCCCCTCCCAATCCTGGTCACTTTTTGTTGGACAAGCTCCAATTTTCTACATTCTTTTTCAGCGTGTGTATCCACAAGTAGACCCAGAACTCCTGGTGTGGCCTGACTGCACCGGGTCTGAGACCACCACCCGCTTCGTCTCTCCAAGGCCCAGACCTTGGCTCCAGCAGCCCCAGGCCCCTCACCATTTTCAGCAGCTCCACGGCACTCCTGATTCACACTGTGCTTCCTGCTGAGTAAAATCCCAATTAATTTTCGCGCCCACTGCTGCATCATGAATGGCATTAAATGTGTGCAGTATTCATTCAAATATGTCCCATTGCTATATATTTATATCCGGAAAATTGTAGGGTCATATTTTAGCACTAAATACAAAAGATGAAAAGAATCTCAGGCTCTCTTCCTGAGGTTCATGGGAACACAGGCACTGGCAGAACTACAGAGAGGGGGTCGGAGGCTGGATCTGAATGTCCAGCACAGAGACTAAAGCATTTTTTACTTTTCAGTAGTTCGTGTGGCCTCAAGTCAAATTTACATACGCATAGCGGTAGGAACGATATTAGAAGAAAATAGTGGGGACTGGCCTGGTGGCCTGGTGGCACAGCGGTTAAGTTCGCACTCTGCTTCAGTGGCCCAGGGTTCGCCGGTTCGGATCCCCGCATGGACTGATGCACCGCTTGTCAGGCCATGCTGTGGTGGCATCCCATATAAAGTAGAGGAAGATGGGCACGGATGTTAGCTCAGGGCTAATCTTCCTCACAGAAAGAAAAAAAAAAAGGAAATAGTGAAAGGGGCAGAAAATTGGAAATCAGCAAAACTGAATTCAAATCCTAGTCCTATCACTTCCCACTTGTGACTTTGGGCAAGTCACCCCACTTTCTAGAGCATTTGCAATGGGGGAAACAGTATTCCAGTTGTCTGCCTTAAGTAACTGTTCTCTGGCATGGCGCTTTTCCAATGTGAAGAGCTGAAATAGACCTCTATTATTAAGGTGTTATATGACATTCCTAACACTTCCGCACCTTCAACAGAATTCTTCCCTCATCTCCCGCCCCTTCCTCTCCAATCCAGCCACGGAAGGCTGCCCCTGCTGGACTCTTGGCCAAATCCAGCCACAGCAGCGGGGGGACCTGAGTTCTAATTCTGTCTTTGCCATTTACCCGAATTGCCCAGGGTTCTCCCCAGACCTCAGTTTCCTCATTGGTATAATGGGGATAAACACAGATAGGAGAGGATGGTGTGTGTAAGGGCTCTGTAAACCGCAAGCCACACTGATCATTAGGTATCGAGAGTGGAGAAGATGAAGCCCAAACCCGAGCCCCTGGAGTGGACCCCACACCGGATTCCGGCTATGTCCCAAAGAAGTGCGGCCAGGGGGCGCTGGCCGGATACTTGGCTGCCTGCGCGCGGGGGAGGCTGGTCAGCGCGACCGGGTTGGACAGCTCGGCGCGGGGCGGGGCCTCGAGGGGGCGGGGCTTCCGGCCGTCGCCTCCGCTGTTGCCAGGGGAGACAGGCGCAGGGAGGCGGAAGGAGCCGAGGGCCGGCCGGTGCCCAGGGGGGCCGCGGGAGCCGGCGTGGGAGCCGGCGTGGGAGCGATGGCGGCCATGGCGGTCTCGGAGCCCGGGTGTCGGAGCTGGGCCCTGTGTCCCGAGGTGCCGTCGGCCACCTTCTTCACGGCGCTGCTGTCGCTGCTGGTGTCCGGGCCCCGCCTGTTCCTGCTGCAGCCGCCCCTGGCGCCCTCGGGCCTCTCGCTGCGGTCCGAGGCCCTGCGCGACTGGCAAGGTGAGCGGGGGCGGGGCCGGGCCCGGAGCCAGCCCGTCCTCGGACCTCGCCGGCCCGGGCTCCCCGCGCCATCAGGCCTCGCCTCCAGCCGCTCCGTCCCTCCTTCTCCCTCCCCGGAGGACCAGCCCCATCTTCCAAGTCTTTGTCTCTCCGGAGCCCCATCTTGGTCATCACCTTAATCCTTCCCTACCCAAATTTGTTCCCTTCCCTGTCGCCACCGGGCTGGTCAAGGCCCCCACATCCGGTCGCTGGCAAACCGGTTTCGTTCACGCATGCTTGCTCTCCGGGGAGTTTTCCTTTCCTTCCGTTGCCTTGTCGCATACGCACCCACGTCTGCTTTAGGGCTTAACCCCCACGGGAAAAATTTTCTCTTGCTTTCATCAAGACACTTGAGCTTTACCTGTAGCCGCCCCTATAAGCGTCTTGGGTTTAGAGTTTCTTTTGCTTCTTTCGTTTGTATCTTAATCCTGACTCCGATTCCCAGCTCATGGTGGGAGGGGGTATCTTGTGCCTTTGGGAGAGGTGTTTGTTTCCTCAGGGAGAGAAATTTTGCAGACCAATTAAGTATAAACATCCGCTCATAAAAGACTAGTCTCTGTTTCTTCCCTGTTTTCTGGGGAAGAAAAGTGGAAATTTGTATAGCTCTTGCTGTTTTGCAAGGCACACTCACATGGTTTAATCTCATTCACTTCTCACGATGATCCCATGACGTAGGCTTTGTTATTGCCCATTGTTTAGATGAAACTGAGGCTTAATTTGGAGAATCTCAGAGCTATTAAGTCATACAGTTTGACAGGAACCCAGGTTTTCCTTTTTATTGTGTGATGTTTTGGAACTGGAGCCTTGGGTTATGTAATGCCTAAATTATGTAGAGTTGCTTTTAGAATCTTCACATTTATACTTGGAATTTCAGTTTTCCACTTCACTTCAACAAGTGGTGAAGTACTCTTCAGATAATGAAGGCTTACAGAGGTGGCCTGAGTATATGGTTCACAGCCTGCCTCCCTGATCAAATCTAAAACTGCCCCCCCCCATATGCATAGACAGGTGCAAATGGCAGCCTAAACTGAGCTCCCTTGTTGTTCTTTGCTTCACAGCTTCTCTGAGTGTGGGGTTCATGGGCATGTGAGCGTCAGACACATAGACCTTTGAAGGCCTCAGGCGTAATCCCGTTACTTTACAGTGCGGAAACTGAAGCCAGCCGGGCCGATGACTTGACTGAGCTCAGCCAGCCTGGACGTGATAGAGCCAAGATGCCACTCCACACTTGTGGGTTCCCAGGTCCAATATTTCTGCACTTCACTGGTCCCCTCCTTCAGTTTAGTGTTTTGGCCTGCGGGGATGTAAAAGTACATAAGAGATGACTGCTTTTGGAAAAATGAAAGTGAGATTCTCTGCTGTCTTCTTGCACATAAAGCATTGCTCTACATGTAAGATTGGATAAGCACTTTCAAGGAAAACTTCTGAGTTCTATATCTGTATTATTAGTGATAGTTTTATAATCTTTATAGGTGCAAAATAATTCATGGTCCCTTTTTTCTTCCTCTGAACAGCCACTATGGAAGGAGAGGTCAGGCTTACAGCTGAGGAGACTGGCACAAAGAGTATTAAGTGGCACCCACTCACTCCACCCTGAAGCCGTTCCAATTAATTAACCCTCAGTCTGTCTGGTGAGATAGGTCAGTATTAAAACCTAAAAAAGAGTTATAAAGCACATTACAAATTCAAAGACCATCCTGTGCTAAAAAGTATTATTTTTTCCCCCACATGGAAGCCAGTCACTGATAAGACTTGCTCCAGGTCTGGGAAAGAGCAAGAATTAGATGTTCACACCTATACTTTGAGTTTTGGGTCCTTCATTGTTGCCTCCCACTGCTTATCATGGCTCCTGGCTGATTTCCACTGGCTGTGAGAGCCAGCTACTCCCCATTCCTGTGGGTTGTAACCTGGCTTTCCTTCCTTAGAGCAGCCCACCCTCAGGCCTCTAACCCAGCTCCCTCTGCAGTTTACAGGCTGGTGACCTACATCTTTGTCTATGAGAATCCAGTCTCCCTGCTCTGCGGTGCTGTCATCATCTGGCGCTTTGCTGGCAATTTCGAGAGAACCGTGGGCACCGTCCGCCACTGCTTCTTCACTGTGATCTTCGCCATCTTCTCTGCTATCATCTTCCTGTCGTTTGAAGCTGTGTCATCACTGTCGAAGCTGGGGGAGGTGGAGGATGCCAGAGGTTTCACTCCAGTGGCTTTCGCCATGCTGGGAGTCAACTCTGTTCGCTCTCGGATGAGGAGGGCCCTGGTGTTTGGCATGGTCGTGCCCTCAATGCTGGTACCATGGCTCCTGCTGTGTGCCTCCTGGCTCATTCCCCAAACCTCTTTCCTCAGTAATGTCTGTGGACTTGGAATTGGGCTAACATGTATCTTTCCTAGGAGGGAATTGTAGAACGATAACACGCCAACCAAGTTGGAGGGTCTGGGGAGTCAAGTACATAGAGCTGTGGGCTCAGATGGACGTGATCTGGGTTCTGGCTTTAGCTTTGAAAACCATGTGGCCTTGGGCAGGTCATTTCCCTTCTCTAGGCCAGAATTTCCTCATCTAGAAATTATCAATATAACTGTTTCCTCATGCCAGCTTAGCACTGCCAGTTAGTGAAATATTTTGATTTGATTTTTTTCATTGTAAACTGAGTTGTAAACTTATATTTGACTAATTATGATAGGAGTTTTCATTGGAAGAATCTGAAATACTCATGAGCTGGAGATGTTCCGTGAAAGGAATAGGAAACATGTTTGTTTGTTTTTGTTTGGTTTAGTCTTTTTCTCAGAAAAAAAAATTTTTTTTTAAGATAGGCTTTTACCATATGGGTGGTTAAAACTTAAGATAAGCCTTATATCCCTTGTATAAATATTCTGGCAATTAGGGCAGAAAAAATTCTAAAATACAAAGTAGATTACATTTTTAAACATCAGAATTGATAGTATTGAGGGTTGGACAAGGTGCATTCCTAAAATTGCTTTCAATTTGTGATTCTGTCAGCCATTAGAGTAGGCACTGTATAAATACACATTGATAACATAGCTCTTATTTTTAAATTTTGATTTCATTGATTTTAAACCTTTTTTTCTAATATGGAAATTTAAAGCTATAAACTCCTCGATAAGTACTACTTGAGCTGCATTCCACAAATGTTGATATGTTGTTTTCTTTTCTTTCTTTCTTTCTTTTTTTTTTTTTTTTTGTGAGGAAGATCAGCCCTGAGCTAACATCCATGCCAATCCTCTTCTTTTTGCTGAGGAAGACTGGCCCTGAGCTAACATCTGTGCCGATCTTCTTCCACTTTATGTGGGACGCTGCCACAGCATGGCCTGACAAGCAGTGCGTCATTGCGTGCCCGGGATCCGAACCTGGGCTGCCAGCAGCGGAGCACGTGCACTTAACCGCTACGCCACAGGGCTGGCCCCTGATATGTTGTGTTTTCATTGTCATTCAGTTAAAAGTATTTTCTAATTTTCCTTGGGATTTCTTCTTTGATCCAAGGGTATTTATATATAAGTTGCTTAATTTCTAAGTCTTTCTTTTTGTTATTGATTTCTAATTTCATTTCATCTAGGCAAAGAATATTCTTTGTAAGACTGCAGTCCTTTTAAGTTGTTTCTGACCCAGCGTTTGGTATGTCTTGGTGGATGTTCTGTGTGTACTTGAAAAGAATGTGCATTCTGCAATTGGTGGGTATAGTGTTCAATGTATGTCAGTTAGGTCAAAGTATTGATGTTATGCAAGCCTTCTATATCCTTGTAACTTGTGGTCAATTACGGAGAGGACTGTCGAAATCTCCAGCTAAAATTGTGGATTTGTCTATTTTTTCCTTTCAATTGTCAGGTTTTGCTTCAAGTATTTTGAAGTTCTATTTTTGGATGCATACACATATAGGATTGTTATGTCATCTTAATGAAGTCACCCTTTATCATTATGAAATTGCCCCTTTTAATCTCTGGTAATAGTGTTTGCCCTAAAGTCTTCATTGTCTGATATTAATAGTTATTCCAGCTTTCTTAAAATTAGGATTTACAGAGTATATATATTTCCATTCTTATATTTTTAACACGTTTGTGTATTATTTTTAAAGCATGTGGCTGGTAGATAGCATATTGTTGGTTCTTCACTCTGGCAACCTCTGCCTTGTAAATGGCATATTTAGGCCCTTTACATTTAGTGTATAATTGTTGATATGGTTGAGGTTAAGTCTTCCACCTTCCTGTTTGTTTTTTATTTGTCCCAAATGTTCTTTGTTCCTTTTTTCTCTTTCCCTGCCTTCAGTTGCATATTATTTTAGTATTTCATTTTATCTTCTCTGTTTGCTTATTAACTATTCCTCTTTGTTTTATCTTTTAGTGGTTGCTCTAGACTTTATAAGATGCCTTTTTACTTTATCACAGACTTCTTTCACATAATATACAACTTTGTATATAATGTAAGAATCTTATTGCATTGCATTTCTATTTTTCTTCTTTCCGTCCTTTGTATTATTATTGTCATACACTGTACTTCCACATATATTTTATTTTATTTTTATTTATTTATTTTTTGTGTGAGGAAGATCAGCCCTGAGCTAACATCCGTGCTAATCCTCCTCTTTCTGCTGAGGAAGACCAGCCCTGAGCTAACATCTAATGCCAATCCTCCTCCTTTTTTTCTTTTCCTTTTTCTCCCCAAAGCCCCAGTAGATAGTTGTATGTCATAGTTGCACATCCTTCTAGTTGCTGTATGTGGGACGCCGCCTCAGCATGGCCGGAGAAGCAGTGCATCGGTGCGCACCCAGGATCCGAACCTGGGCCGCCAGTAGTGGAGTGCGTGCACTTAACTGCTAAGCCACGGGGCTGGTCCCACTTCCACGTATATTTTAAACCTCATAATACATTGCTATTACTTTTGTCTTAAACAGTCAATTACATATATCTTAATTAAAAGACAACATTTATCCACATGTTTACCATTTCTCGTTCTCATTTTTTTGTGTAGATCCACATTTCCATCTGGTAACGTTTTCCTATAGACTGAAGAACTTTCTTTAGCATTTCTTGTACAGTGGGCATGCTGGTGTCAAATTCTCTCAGCTTTTGGTTCTCTGAAAATGCCTTTATTTCAGTAAATAGAGAATGCTAGCCTTCTCTGATCTCCTTTCACTTTTAAAGATGTCATTGCATTACTTGTGGTTTGTATTTGTAATGAGAAGTCAGTAATCATTTTTATTGTTTCCCGTTATAATTTATAGTTTTTCTCTGGCCCCTTTCACAATTTTTTCTTTATTCTTGGTTTTCAGATATTTAATTATCGTGTGCCTTGGGGTGGTTTTCTTTGTGTTTACCTTGCTTGGAGTTCGTTGATCTTGGATCTATGAGTTTAGAGTTTTTATCAAATCTCAAAAAAATTATTGTCATTATTTCTTCGAGTGTTTTTTCTATTCTTTTTTCTCTTCTTTTAGGATGGCAATTACACATACGTTAGACTACTTGATATTGTTCAGTGGGTCACTGGGGCTCTATTTTTTTATTTTTTATCTTTTTTCTTCTTTGTATTTCAGTTTGGATAGTTTCTATCACACTGCCTTCAAGTTCAATGATCTTTTCTTCTGCACTGCCTCATCTGCTGTTAAATCCATTCAGTTCTTTATTTCTCATTGATATTTCAGCTCAGGAGGTTCCATTTGGTTCTTTTTTAGTTTTCATTTCTGTATTGAGATTCTTTAGGTGTTCCTTCATTATGTTTGTGTTTTCCTTTAAACACACATACTTACACATTTACAATAGCTGTTTTAAGTTACTTGTCTGTTAATACCATCATCTCTGGATCTATTTCTCATGACTGTTTTCCTCCTGATTATAGACCCCATTTTCTTGCTTCTTTATTTGTCTTGTAATTTTTTTTTATGCTAGAATTTTAAATGCTATGTTAGTGAGGGCTGAATTTTTTTTGTTTTCCTTTAAAGAGTATTGATTTTTTTGGGTGATAGGCAGTTAATTTACTTGTTGAGGCATTGCCTTTTTGGAAGTCTCTTCTGAATGCCCTGGGTGTTCAGTGAGGTCTCTTTACTCTGTCTGGTTAGGATGTGAGCATGTCCCTACCCTATGTGAGTTCCAGGAGTTGTTAAGCTTGCAGCTCCCTAATAGTTGTTATTTCCTTAGTAGCTATTCTTTGCCTGGCTTGAGGAGTCTCAGCCTATGTATGTGCATGTTAGTATTCAGCTCAAGTCTCAGGGAACCCCTGTGCACATTTATGGAGCTCCTTCTCTGAGCAGCTGCCTCCTCTCCATTACTCTGACCTGTAAATCCCAGGCACTTTTTCTTCTCTGAACTCTGTCTCTCCAGCTCAGCAAAAGATGTCCCTTCCCATGCTGTAGTTAGGAAAGTGCCTCCAGGCAGAAACCCAGCTTGATCTTGAGGCTCACTTCATTTGTTTCCCTTTACTTAGGAATCATAGTCTGGCAGTGTTTGTTGTCTAGTATTCATAAAATATCATAGTTATTTATGGTGGGAGGACTAGTCTAGAATTATGACTTGATCAGAGTGAGAAGCAGAACAAATTCTTGACATCATTCTGAAGTCATCAGCCGTAACAATGTTTGACTTCCTTATAGCATTGGTTATCACCTGGAAGCAGTATTTGGAAATATACTGCCCTCCCTGAAAGAATTTAGAAAGATGCAGGGGCATCCTTGGTTATCACATGACTAACGAGGTGCTACTGCCATTTAGTGGCTGGTAGCCAGGGATGCTAAATGTCTTGCAATGAGCGAAACAGTCTAGCCCAGCAAAGAATTGCTCGAAATGCCAGTGACATGCCAGTTGGGAACACTGCCTCGAGGATTAGCTTTCTCTTGGTGCTTGCCTACAGCCTTCTTTCCACCACCCCCCTTCTTCTAGCTATTGCTACTCACAAGTTAGGGTTCAGTATACACATCACTTCCTTAGAGAAAGCCTTCTCCAATCTCCCTAGACTAGGTTAGCATCTCCAGCATGGTCTTCCACTTATTCTACCCCAATTACTGATTCCTTGTCTAGCACTTGTTACTTATTCCTTGGTTTCTGGTATATACTAGATGTTCAATAAAGATTTGTTGGAAGGATGGATAGATGGATGCATGGATGGATGCATGGATGGATGGATGGATGGATGGATGGATGCAGGCAGGCTGAATCTTTGTGGCTTCCTAGGCAGTGGTGGGCTGACACAGGTCAGATGACCAGAGTGCCATCACATCACTGGGAGTGGTGACAGTGTGAGGGAAGGGCTACCAAAGAGGCCCTCATGAAGCTCATTTGGTCACATTGAGGCAAGGTGCCTTGTATTTGGGACAAAAGTACAAGATGTCAGTCCTCCCGAGAGGGTATTGGGATAGCCTCCTGCCTCATCCTGCTGCAAGGACTGAGGTGTGTGTTGGCTTCTGACTGTGCTGGCAGGGATTAGAGGGCTCAAGAGATAGGGTGGGTTGGCATAGGGGAAGGTGAGGTGTTAGCACCTATCTGCCACTCCCTTTTGCTGGGTCATGTTCCCCCTGAGGTACAGGGGATAGAAATTCAACTCTTGGTTTCCCCTGAGCTTGGAACTTCGGTCAGAGTTTATGGTGGAATAAGCACCAATGCCCCTGTGGAATGAATGTGGGAACCCGTATTCTTCTACGGGGAGTGTTCAGCCCTCCTCCCTTGAGCTGCCTCCAGTTTCACTTAACATGCCAACCTCAGATGGCCTCACATACTGCTATTCCATCGACCTCTCAGAGCGAGTAGCACTGAAGCTCGACCAGAAGTTCCCCTTCAGCCTGATGAGGAGGATTTCGATGTTCAAGTACGTCTCAGGCTCTTCAGCTGAAAGAAGGGCAGCCCACAGCCGGAAGTAAGTTCCAGAACTTTTAAATCTTATTCTTAAAGCAATTCCAGGGCCTGTAAAGGGTGTGGCTGGTTCAGTGTCGTGGGGGAAAGGAATAGGGTCTCGGCAGCCCTGGGCCCAGAAAATCTGTGCAGATGTCTTCCGAGCACTCTAGATTCTGCCAGCTGCATCTGAAGTAGGGACTGAGCAGGAATGGGCAAGGGAGGGCATTTGAAGCACCTGTGCGTCATTTGAGTGACTTGTGGCAGACTGGGCGAGCGTGGCCCAGTCTAGTGTCCTTACCAGCCCTCAGCACTGACGAGCACTCTGTGCAGGTTGGGCTGGACTC
The DNA here is from genome assembly GCF_057802395.1 of Ceratotherium simum simum. Taxonomy (NCBI): domain Eukaryota; kingdom Metazoa; phylum Chordata; class Mammalia; order Perissodactyla; family Rhinocerotidae; genus Ceratotherium; species Ceratotherium simum. Next base: position 42,609,498 of record NC_141925.1, on the reverse strand, counting down.
TGGCCTGTAGCACTGGTAAGAAGCACAGACCGTCCACACAGCTGACTAGGTGGCTTAGGAGCTGGCGCAGCCTGGGACCCGAGAGGTAGGGTTTTCTTGGCCATCCAGCAAGAGAAGGGGAGTTTTACAGTTTTCCAGTCCAGGCTCATTAACTCTCAATGGAAAGTGTAGTCAAGCCTCTGGAGTTCCTGTAGCCTCACTCCTTCCTTTTATTTTATTTTATTTTATTTATTTATTTTTTTTATAAACTTTTTTTTTTTTAATTTTATTTATTTTTTTTCCCCCAAAGCCCCAGTAGATAGTTATATGTCATAGTTGCACATCCTTCTAGTTGCTGTATGTGGGACGCGGCCTTAGCATGGCCAGAGAAACGGTGCGTCGGTGCGCGCCCGGGGTCCGAACCCGGGCCACCAGCAGCGGAGCGCGCGCACTTAACCGCTAAGCCACGGGGCCGGCCCACTCCTTCCTTTTAGAGAGGAGGCCCGAAGAGGACAAGAGTCTTTCTCCAGGTAACACAGAGCAGGAGAGCCCAGTCTGGTACTAGAGGCTCCTGTTCCGGGTCCTGCTCACTCCTTTCCACACGCTGCTGGCCTCTTGTGTCCTTCACTGGGTTTTGTCCATGCTGAGACTTCACAGCATAGGAGGTTTGTTTTCTTCAACAGTCCCTCCAATAGAAAGGACTCACTGTGAGGTCGGTGGCCGTTTTCTGCCTTCAACCAGCTGTGGAGTAGATTTTGCCCTCCATGCTGGCCTGGATGCAGGATTTTGGTTGAATTGGAAGCTGCTCCTTGTAGCTTATTTCAGGAAGCGAACGCTCCCAGCCTTCACCAGCTCAGGGCCCTTTGACCATTTCTCAAAGGCAGGGAGGCATATCCTGGGAAAATGGAAATGCAAACTCACCCCTTTTGCTTTGGGCAGGTGTTTCCTGGGGTCTACATATGTGGGAGACTGTTTAATTTAGAATTAGGTGTATTGTGTCTGGTGTTCTCATAGACTCTAGAGAGGACTCAAGGGGTCCTCAGATACAAACTCCCACCCTGTGAAGGAACCCCTTCTAAAACAGCTGATGGTGGGCACCTGGCCTTAACTCACACCCTCTGGTGCCTGGGGGCTCACCCTCCCAGGCAGCCTCTGACGAGAACGTTCTTTCATGCTGAATGTAGTCGCCTCTCTGTAACTGGGACACTTGGTGCCAGGTCTAATCCTGCTTCACCGTGACGTGCAGATCTGGGTGGGGGAGATGGTGACCCTTTCAGTTCCTTCCGTGTTCCTCATGTGGCATGATGGTTGACCCTTCATTATCCTGGCCTGCTGAAGGCACCGAGAACAGAACATGATGTTTCAAATGGCCTGATAAAGGGCCATAGGCAGCATTACAACACACGTTTGTTTTGGTAGTTGACAGGCTGTCTGGACAGCTTTGCTCACCTGGAGGCTCCTGTCAAGCTTCTGGGTAAGCCAAAACCTCTACATTTTTAAAAATCTCTGAAGTGCTATTAAAGTGTCCTATATCTGTACTTAAGCAGCTGATTCGTAAGGTCAAGTTTTAATTGAAAGGTATACAGGGTCAGTCCAATCACCTAAAATAAACATCAGTGATATTGGCATTCATTCTCTGTAGTTGGAACTTTGCACAAAAGTTCAGAGGATAAAACCCTTAGAATGTGTCTCCATTCATGATCCCAGTCACGTGTGTCTGTGCTGAGATCTTTAACCTCAGCGCAGGCAGCTCCCCATGTCTGTCATGTTGGTTCCTGCCATGTTGGAGCTGTGAGTCTTCATTCCTGAAGTCACAGGTAGAAAGTCTGACAGTAGACATGGCCTGGGCCCAAGCCCTGCGCTACCCCATTAGACCCCCCCCGCCCTCCCACCCACAGAGATGGGTCCATTCTCATTGGGTGGAATTGCTGAGCCAACCACAAACACAGTGACTACTGTGACCTGGTCCCCACTGCTCCCCGCTCTTTGCAAGCTGCTGTGAGTAGGTTACATCTCAGGTGGTGTACATCCCATTGGCTTGCTGCAGGACCTGGGGTGGGCCCTGCCGTCTCTGGGCATCTGATTTCTGTTCGACTGAAATTAACCTTTCTCCCTCCTTGGTACTTAACAGCTAGTTCCATAAAATGTCCAAAGCATGTTGTAACATAAAGCAGTACAGTGACCCACAAGCTTTTCTCATGTGAAACAACAGCTGGGGTGCTGTGCCTTAGCATTACTAGCTGAATGACCATTTTCTCTCCTGTTCCATTCCAGGCTGAACCCTGTGCCCGGCTCCTACCCCACGCAGAGCGGCCACCCTCACCTGACCCCCAGCTACCCTGTCGCCCAGATGCAGCACGCCAGTGGCCAGAAACTAGCCTCCTGGCCAGCCAGTGCTCCTGGGCACATGCCCAGCCTGCCTCCTTACCAGCCTGCCTCCGGCCTGTGTTACGTGCAGAACCATTTTGGCACAAACCCTAACTCCTCCGGTGTCTGCCCGGCTTCCGCAGGGGCCTCCCTGGGGGTCCAGCTCCCTGCCCCCCTCCACTGCCCTGGCACGGTGTATTCTGGGGCCCTGGCTGCTCCAGTGGCTACAGGCTCCAAGGAGTGCTCAAGGGTCCTGATCCCCTGATAGAGAATTTCTGGGGAAGCTTTCTCACATCTTGGCCTTCTGAAGAAGGTTCTCTCTGAGCTAAGATTTTCTTGACAGTTATTTATTGAACACCTCTGTGTGCCAGGCTCTGTGTTGAGTACTTTGATGTATGTTCCTGTTTCAGTCTCCATCCTCATGACGACTTCGTGAAGTACAGTTTATTGTCCCCAGTTTACAGATGCAGAAAGTGAGACACTCTGTGAGTACATGAAGTCACGTAGCTCTGTAGTGGCACAGCTGGGGTTCTTGGCTCCGGGCCCAGGGCTCCTCCCACCTGCTGTCCTGCCCCTCAAAAGACACCTGGGAGAAGAGAGTATTGGTTGTCAGTGGCTGCCAATGGTTAATTCCAGCTCTACGTCTCCTTCCTGTCGTTGTCTGTAGTGCTCTTGGTTATTTAGTGTCCGTGTGTTTGTGTCTGCCCTTCAGGGGCTCCCAGCTGGTGTGCTCGGCAGTCCCCAGGCCTGTGTAGTGTTTCTCCCCTGCAGTGACCTCCCCACCCAGACTTCTGCCCCAGAAGTGGTGAGACGGGCCATTGTGAACCACAGCAGCATGCTGATGGATCCATAGTGTTGATGAGCTCTGTATAAAGAAACTGCCTCCTATACCTGTCCTTGGTGTGTGGTCTCTCTGTGGTCTGGCTGGGGAATAAAGATAGCATGATTTGGGCAGTGGTAATGTGGAGTGTGATGGCGAAGAGGAGAGGTGTGTCGGGGTCGAGTCAGGGAAACGGCCACCATCCAGTGGGGACCTGACATGGGGAGTGAGGTGCAAAGATGCTGACATTGCTGAAAGGGCAAAGCAGCAGCTTTGGCAACCCTGAGATTGGCAGCAGCAGGAAGCCACTACTGCCTCTAGGGAGGAGGAGGTGTTGCCAGAGCTCCAAGCTGGGACGGTGGTGAGGAGGGCGGCCTGGCAGGACCTTACAGCGAGGAGTGGCAGAGATACCGGCAGCAATGGCACCCGAGGCAGGAGTCGGGGAGGAGAGTGCTGGCTTCCCTGCCTGTCGTCTGATCTACGTGCAGGGTCTTCCACGGGCCAAATGAACCAGGATCCCATTGGCAAGTGAGCCCAGGAAATGTAGTGGTGGGGGGTGGCCCCTCTGATGGAGGGCAGGACAAGGACAGGAATGTGACTGAGCTAACAGGCGTCTGCCAGCCCAGGGAGGGCTCGTGGCTTTTGGTCAGCTGTCTGCTGGAGGTCCTGGCAGTGGGCGTGGTCAAAGCACGCCCGCTTGCAGGTGTTTTCACAGCTGCCCTGATACACGGCCCTCACTCCAGAGCTGGGTGGCCCACCCCGGGCTGGCTCTCTGAGGTCCTGGGTAAGGAGGTGGATAAGACAAATCCAGCCCGCCTGGGGAGGGTTGGGGGTGAAGCTGAGAGTGACCCCTGAGCTGGGCTGTGGAGTAGGATTTGCCAGCCTCAGAGCTGGGTGTCCGGACTGCAGCTGAGATTCGTCTTCAGTCACAGGACAAGGGCAGGGCCTGGCCTGGGGCCTCTGGCTCCAGCCGTAGCCGGCGCCTTTCCTATAGTGTTGCTTGGTAAGCGCAGGCTGCCGTGTGTCCCTTAGACATTTCCCTTCACTCCAGTCCCAGGCCTGTACCCGGAAACAGGTGAGAGGGCCACCTGCTCCCAGTGTAGCAGTGTCTCGTCCCTTGTGTCTGGCCTTCCTGCGTGGGCTGTCTGGCTGGAGCTGCGGAGGCCGTGGGCCTTGGGGACGGTCAGGCTGGGGGCCCTCTCACAGGTCCCTGAGTAGCAGAGCTGTGAGGGGCCGTGGAAGTTGTTCAGTCCACCCAACTCCTCCACCCCTGGTTTCACTAGCAGGGTTTCAGGGAAACAGGGTGGGTCTGGCAGGGCAGCCAGGAGCAGGCCCTGACGCAGGAGTCCATAGCAACTGCTCCTCTGACACTGATGATTCTTTTTGTGTGTGTGAGGAAGATCAGCCCTGAGCTAACATCTGTTGCCAATCCTCCTCCTTTTTTATTTTTTTTCCCCCTTTTCTCCCCAAAGCCCCAGTAGATAGCTGTATGTCATAGTTGCACATCCTGCTAGGTGCTGTAAGTGGGACGCCGCCTCAGCATGGCCTGACAAGCGGGGAGGCGGTGCGCGCCGGGGATCGGAACCCAGGCCACCAGTAGCGGAGCACGCGCACTTAACCGCTAAGCTCTGGGGCCAGCCCCACACACTGATGATTCTTAGTCTGGTTGTTCCCCTGGACTTTCCTTGGTCTGGCTGCAGTGCACAGCAGGCAGCCTGGAGCCAGGTCAGAGGGGGCTGCTTCTCCCCTCCAAAGGTGTATTAGAGGACGTGGAGGGGATCCCAAGCCCCTCTCCCACCTGTCAGTCATCCACTAATGTCCAACGTCTGCGAGCACTGGGTGTACCAAGCCTCAGGCTGGGTCTAGAGACTGAGATGAAGGTATGCTCGGTGAGCACAGAGAACTCCCAACACAGGGCTGGCGCTCAAGAAATACTTGCTGAATGAATGAATGAGCAGATGATGCCTGCCCTTTGGGAGCTCAGTCTAGGGGGAAAATGGACAAATAAAGAATTGTAATTCAGCAATGCTGCTCAGGGTCTCAGAGGAGCCCCCAGCCCAGCCCAGCCCGGAAAGCTGGGCATCAGTCGGACACTGAGCACATCCCCTGTCGTGGAGAGAAAGGGGCTTTGGGGGCGGGGGGGAGGCATTAACCATGTTCTCCTTCTGTTGTTAGGAGAATGAGGAGTATAGCACGTTGAGCATACGGGAAAGCCATTGTTCTCTGCACACCAGAAACCTTTCTCCTATCCCCAGGCAAAGCACGATCCATTGCTGCCAAAGAAGCTTCCAGACTTCTTCCAGTTTCCCCACTTTGTCAGCAGGGGGCAGCAGAGAAGCCAAATGGCACCATGGCAGCTTCTGCAAACCTTCCCTGGGGCAGGCTGTACACCCCAGCCCTGGAGGCACAGGGAGAAAAAGGCCGTCTTCTGTCCTCCCAGGAACTCCCTGTCCGGTGAGGAGGTCAGATTTGCAGATAATCACAACACAAGATGAGGGCTGCGAGAGGTGGTAGGCACAACCCTGCGGGGCTTCGTTCCTCCACATACCTGTTCATTCATTCCTTCTTTCATTTAACAAACACTTTGTGAGCAACCACTGAGTTCCAGGCCTGTGTGAGGCTCTGGGGACTCAAAGATGGGAAAGAAGCGGCCCTGCCTTGGATGCACTCATAAAGCATTTAAAAGTTCATTAAAGCAGACGTGTGGAGTGAGAGAGAGAGAGGAGCCCACCTGGGAGGGTCAGAGAAGGGACTTCAGGAGGAGAGTTAACCGGACAGACAGGGCCAGGGGGATGGAGGCTGGCAGCTGAGCAAAGACAGGAAGGTAGGGGTCAGTAGGGAGGTGGCTAATGCCAGCACAGAGGCTGGGAGGGCCTGTAGAGAGACATGGTTGCAGTACCCCAAGCTGGAAGTGCTGAGAACCTGGCCAGAGGCCCTGGCAGTGCAGCTGGAACGTCGGAGACGGAGCCTAGAGCACAAAGCGACTTTGTGAGGTCACACCAAGCGTGTGGCCGAGCTGAGATTGTGCACACAGCTTTCCCACTTGAAGTCCAGTCTCCTGCCCTGCCTGAAGGTGCCTGCTTCTCTCAGTGAGGGGATGGGGACCCAGAGTAGGATTGGAAGCAGGACAATCACATAGGCTGAGGTTCCCCGAAGTGTGGAATGTGGGAGCTGGCCTCAGAATTGGGGGCTGGACACTTGGGCTCCTGAGACCCACAGAGGCGTTTCCCCTGGTCTCCATCCCAGGATGCTTCCCGAGCTCTGATATGCCAGTCCGCGGCTGGACAGCTGCCAGCTGCAAGAGCAGCACCCCTAGCTGGACCTGCAGCTTGGCTCCTAAGGGACCTCCACACCGTCTCCAGACCACAGGCCTCATGGGACCTTGCTCCATGGTTCTGTTTTGAGCCTAGAGCCCCTCCCCAAGAATGGTCTGCGAAGGCTTGCCTGCCCAACCCTGCCCTTGAGCCATGGGCAAGTCACATTCCAAGGCTGCCTCCTTAATGGAACTCTTCCTCCTGGGGGCCTAGCTACAGCCCCCTCAGCACCAAGGGCCAAGTGGGCTGCCCAATGAGGTGGCTCTGGGATAGCTCAGCTCTTCCTGTTGCCCAGAGCAGTTGGCACCCTGCAGGGCCCATGTGCACATGCACGCACGTGAGCACACGTGCACACACACACACCCTACACAGGCACATATAAACACACAACATTTTGAACTCATAAATCTGGGCCCTCGCCCACACATCAATTCAATTTCAAACAGGTAGATGCTGTAGGGGAGGCAGAATTATTCCTCTACCTTCTAAGTCCTTCTGGCTGGTGTAAGAATTAAATTGACATGAGACAGAATAAAAGGAGAAAATCAAAGTTTAATATCGTGTACATGGGAGAAAACCAGGAAAACTGAGTAACTCGCTAAAATAGCTGAATCCACCATTTTATTATTTATTATTGTTATTATTTATTTTTATTTATTTTTTTTTTTGAGAGGAACATCAACCCTGAGCTAACATCCATGCTAATCCTCCTCTTTTTGCTGAGGAAGACTGGCTCTGAGCTAACATCTATTGCCAATCCTCCTCCTTTTTTTCCCCAAAGCCCCAGTAGATAGTTGTATGTCATAGCTGCATATCCTTCTAGTTGCTGTATGTGGGACGCGGCCTCAGCATGGCCAGACAAGTGGTGCGTCGGTGCGCGCCCGGGATCCGAACCCAGGCCGCCAGTAGCGGAGCGTGTGCACTTAACCACTAAGCCACGGGGCTGGCCCTGAATCCACCATTTTAAATACCATCTTCAGCTAAAGACAAAGGGATGTTGGGGGTAGTGGTTTGGGACTTCAGAAGAGAGAAGACAATTTACATGGAGATGGAAAAGCAAATGTTTGATAAACAAATGTTTGCTGGGCCATATAAACAATGAGATGCGAGAGAGAACTTTGATAAAAATGGGCTTGCTAGTGCCTTCCTGTCTACCACACCTAGTTTATATTATACTATAGTTATCTTATGGTATTAGCGCCTTCCTGGGACAGGGCTTCTATCTTAAATTCTTTTAGGCAGTTGGGGGGAAGGTCAAAATTTCTTTCAGTGTTTTGTCCTCAAAAATAATCAAGTCAAAGAGACACATTTTGGGGTGGCTAATTCTGGTCCCCCACAGTCCCACCTTTGAGACTTGAAGAGGTTTCACAGTCCAGAAGGTGAGTTGGTTGATTGTTTCATCTCACTGAACACATCTCTTAGTCTTGATAATAGGTCAGTACAGTTAAATTCATTTCAGACAGTGATGTAGGTGGGAATCCCAAAGTTAGGCCTATATTATGTAAGCAAGCAATCAGGTATTTAATAAGAAGTATTTCTATGGAAACAAAAAGAAAAACAAGGTTAATGGTTGGAGCAAATTATAAACCAGTTTCTGAGCCCAGGGGGCAGGGGGCGGGGGCAGCCAGTCAAGAAGATTTCTAGATGTCAGGGTTGAAGCATCTTTTGCAGTTTGAAATGTCTCTGAGGATGTCATTGGGTGTTCAGCTATCTTTTGAGTGGCTCACAGAGCAACAGGCATGCTATTGTGGTGATGTCTGTTAAGTTTATACCAAGTTGTCCAGCTTCAGTTTGCAGGGCTTCGGGAATAAGGGTGGTTTCAGTTCTTAATGATTCCAAATGAAAATGATGGAAAAAATTGAAAACGTTAGTTTGGAGATTTGTAGCTAGATATTTCAGGAGACTACAAGAATTCAGGATCCAATCCAGTTTACAGATAGAAAACAAAATCTCAAAGACAATTAACAGAACTAGAATCTAATATCCACAAATGTATACTATAGTTTCTCCTGAAACATAATTTTTCTCTCTAAAATTGCCCTCGTTTTTACCAAAGATAGCCAAATTAAGGCTAAATGGTTTGTTAAATAAGTCATTTCAATAAACTTCACCCAATTATTTACATAAGTACAGCAAGAATAGCAATTCATCATATAGGGGCCAGCCTGGTGGCACAAGTGGTTAAATGCGTGTGCTCTGCTTTGGTGGCCCCGGGATTGCAGGTTCGGATCCCAGGCGTGCACTGATACACTGCTTGTCAAAGCCATGCTGTGGCAGTGTCCCATATAAAGTGGGGGAAGATGGGCATGGATGTTAGCTCAGGGCCAACCTTGCTCAGCAAAAAAAAAAAAAAAGAGGAGGATTGGCATTGGATGTTAGCTCAGGGCTGATCTTCCTCACACACACACACAAAAATTCATCATATAGGCTCTTTTAAACCTGCTTTGCTGGAACTTTTTATAAGGAATCTCAGATTGAAGATTCCTTAGTAGGCCTCTTGAGGCCAGGAAAATAAAGCCAAGGACTTGTCATCAGACTCCGCCTGTAATACCTGTAGACTTGGGTGAATTCCTCTCTTCTCAAGGTTCCCAAAATATTCTCTGTTTCTTTGCATGTATCAGGGAAGTGACCTTCTTTACTCACCTGGTAAGGTTGTTGGGAACCCTGTAAGCAAAGTACTAGGCCAATATTTCCAAGTGGCTTTATTTGTTTCATATAGTCAATCTTTGTCCCTTAGCTGTCTGGTCATATCTACGTCTATGCATGTTTTTCTCAAATATGATATTCCAATCAAGGCTTTGGTAATATAACCAACATTTCCAATTGTGTCCTGTTATAAGGAGAACAGATTCTTATTGAACTTATGTAAATAACTGTATTGCCATGAAAATAAGAATATTCACTCACTAAGAGTTTTCAAATTCTGGAGGGAACAGGTAGAGAGAAAAAAATAAATGTTTCAATTCTGCTTACAAAGGTAGAATTTACCAAATTTCTGTAAGTCATAGTTAGCTTAAGAGAAAAGAGAAAAAAGTTTCCTTAAATCTGAAAAAACAAAACATTAAAAAATCAGCAATATTTCAAGCCAGCCCGGTGGTGTAGTGGTTAAGAGCGTGTGCTCCACTGTGGCGGCCCAGGGTTCAGATCCTGGGCATGCACCGACACACCACTTGTTAAGCCATGCTGTGGTGGGGTCCCATGTAAAGTGGAGGAAGATGGGCATGGATGTTAGCCCAGGGCCAGTCTTCTTCAGCAAAAAGAAGAGCATTGGCGACAGATGTTAGCTCAGGGCTGATCTTCCTCAAAAAAAAAAACGGCGATGCTTCAAATGAAAAGTCATAAAAATTATAATCATCCTCATCAGTTCATTCAGTCCCATGTAATCAACTCTTGACCTTGATCTTTTGTTAACAATTTCATGAATTCATCAGTTTCTCCATTAGAGTTCTGTAATTTCTTACCCAGTTTAGTTTTATGATCTGAAAATGTGCCCAAAACCTGTATTGTAGAGTGTCACAGTCCTTTCCATGAATCTTTCTGAGGATGAAACATATTTGCAAGAGCAGAGTAAAACAAAACTGTCTCAAAATGACAAAGGACTTAAAAATGGTGATTGACAAAGAAATTTGGTTATTTTGTGACATATAACACTTTAAGATAATAACTAGAATTATGGCTGACAACCAGGATAGATCAGAATTTTAGGAACATTATATAATTTTTAAAACACTTCAATTGATAACATTTACCCACACAATATCATAGGTCCCTAGGAAACAATGCTCAGTTATCAATTTAACCATGGTTACAATTAAAGATCTTCAGGTGAATGCAGAGAATTAAATAGCTGTAAGAAAAACCTTAGCACCTGTGATTAAAGACCTGGTAAAAGCAGTACAGAAAATTTATTTTGATAAAACATAAAATCCCTACCCTTCTGGTAGACTACTCAAAGAAAAAACATTTCATAATCTATCAAGAGCAGACTAAAAGTCCAAGAAAATTATCCTTTTAAGAGAGAGAACCAAATTCTAATTATGCATCAGCTTACTTTTGACACTAAAACTCATTTACTTAATTAAATTCATTTTAATCTTAGCCAACTTGACCATGCACAAAACTCATAGTTTTTTCTTTGAAAAACCTTTTAACAAACAAAAATATCTCTATTTTTGTACCTTTTTTTTTTTTTACTGAAAACATACATCTTACTTTTCTTGACTACTGAGATGTTTTCCTTATTAATTTTTAGTAGTTTTAATCACATATTAATTTGAATTCTTAACACAGACCTTAATTTTTAGTGAAAACTAAGAAGTAAGCAATTATAAACTGTCTTTTACATTAGCATTTTGTAGCTTGGCAAGTTTATAAATACTTTTTCTAATTTCTAGAAACATGCTACTTCCTAGTACAATCCTTGGATAAAACACAAGACATGTTTACTAATAGACCCAAACATATTTTTGTTTCTCTGTAATAAGAAGCCAAAAGTAGATAAACTTATATTTAATAATTAATGTCTAATATTTTATCTTATTTGGAAATGATCTAAATATTTAATGAATTTTCCATCATTTAATTTAACTGAGCAAAATTTCAAAGTTTCAAGTTACTGAAGAGATTTTGAAAGTTATTTTAAATACACATGCCGTAAAATATAATTATTGCTAAAAGGTTATTATAAACTCTTATCTCACATCTAAATCATTTGCTCCCAACAATTATGTTTAGATTACCCATGAAAACTTCATGAGACATTAAACAAACTTAGCTATCATTTTAAGTTATTATTGTGCTGACAAACTTTTAACAGGATAACATGAGCTTATTTGACTAGTAACCCAGGCTGCATGTTGGCATCACATCCAGTGCTAACTCTGAGGACACGTCTATTTCAATCAAACCCACAAACGTAAGCTTTTGCTTACCAAAGATTATTTCGTGTCATATTAACTTGAAAGACATCTGGGTTAGTTTCTATTCTATTTAGAAATAATTTATGTAAGCACGCACTTTAAGCCAGTTGAGCAGAGCTCCCTTAGAAATTATACCATCTGGAGGTGAAATATCACACATATATCACATACATATAGACACACACACACACAGACTCCACAGCTTTTGTTTTATTTATTTATTTATTTTTTTGCTGAGGAAGATTCACCCTGAGCTAACATCTGTGCCAATCTCCCTCTATTTTGTATGTGGGTCACCGCCACAGCACGGCTGATGAGTGGTGTAGGTCTGTGCCCGGGATCTGAACTTGTGAACTCAGGCTGCCAAAGCAGAGCACGCTGAACTTAAACACTATGCCACAGGGCTGGCCCCTGTTTTAAAACTTTAGGATAATGTACCACACCTTTAAAAGTCTGCAGAAAGCATTTAACAAAGGCCCCCTTTCTAAGTGTACAATTTAACTCTAGACAAATTTGTCTTTTGGGGGGGCTCTTATCAGCATCTGTAAGACCATGAGAGGAAATTGAGACCCAAAATTTGATTAAGTTCTTAAGGCTAGTCATTATTTCTTTGTATTTCCTTTTTAATTTGGTCTTTTCATAGGTACCAATAAAACAATTATTATGAGAGCTTTCTAAAAATTTTTCCAATTTAGAAGTTTTTCCAATTTAAATGATCCATTGTCTGGCCATTGATGAGTAGGATCTTAATAGTGACTGAAACCAATAAGCCTTTTATGGCTTAACCATGGACTCAAGAGGTGTCCCCAAAAGAGAGTGCAAAAGAAGCAGCCCTCACAAGATCCAGAATGTTCACTCCCAAAAATAGTCTAAGAAAGCAAAGGCCTTCGCTGCACAAGCAGTGGTGCACTAACAAGCAGCGAAGGTCGAGACGACAAAGGCCCCTTACAAAAGCAACTGACACAGTCTCATGACAGACTCCCCTGAGAGCTGACACAGCTGGACAAAGAGAGTGCATCTCGGAGCCTGAGTCTACTTGACTGGCCACCAACATGCATCCTCCAGATGGCAGAGACCAGAAAGATCACAAAGCCAAGCTCTCAAGACATAGAAAAAGAAAAAAGAAAAAGACTCATCTTATATGCACATCAACAGTTTTAGCTAAGCCTTGGGTCTCTTGGAGCCAAACTAATACCTGGGAAGGAGGTGCCTTGGGGTTGGGGATTGTGTGTGTTTTACAGAGTACCTCATTGCATGGACATTTTCTTGAGGTTGGCAGGGGACCTGTGTCATTTTACCCCATTCCGTGATCAACTTATCCTATCATGGGAGTCTTCTTGAGGTGACAAGTGCCTTAATGGTTCTTAACTTCTCAACCCATGCCCACCAAATTTCTGGCCTCTTTGGCTTCCAAGATGCCCCTTAGCAACAGCTTTCACCTCACATGCATATTCCCAGACAACAGGCTTATAGAGATGCCTGCATCTTGCCCTACGATTTTTCCTTTTTATGACAAGTGACACAAAAGACAGAGACAAGGAAAAATAGTGACCATCTCTGGGAGGCAAAGGATCAACAAAGCAATGAGTACTCAAACCAAATTTCCCCAAGTTGCTGAGTCTAAGTAGCTAGTTTCACCAATATTTTCTCTTGCAAATCTAAATTTAGAAAATTAAATTTTCTATTAATTAAATTTAGAAGAGAGAGTCCACTCTCACTTCTACTGGACCCTGCAGGCAGAGATCCAGGACACTGACATGGCAAGAACTCTTACTTCCTGCCGGCTCTTGTCAGGGTCCAGGATCTCTCAGCTGCAGTAGTCCAGAACAAGCAGCGTCCAGCCAGTGAGGTTTTATCCCATCCTTATTGCCAAACTGAAGGGGAGGAAGACAATTCCTCTACCCTCTAGGTCCTTCTGGCTGGTCTAAGAATTAAATCGACATGAGACAGAATAACAGGAGAAAATCAAACAAAGTTTAACAACATGGATACATGGGAGAAACCCAGGAAAACTGAGTAACTCGCCAAAATGGCCAAAGCCACCACCTTAAATACCATCTTCAGCTAAAGACAGAGGAAGATGTTGGGGGTAGTGGTTTGGGACTTCAAAGGGGGAGGAAAGCAATTCACATGGAGATGGAAAAGCAAACATTTGATAAACAAATGTTTGCTGAGCCATCTATAGACAATGAGACCCGAAAGAGAACTTTGATAAAAAAGGGCTCAGCAAGGACCCTCCCAGTCTATTCCACCCAGAGTTATCTATGGTGATAGCTCCTTCCTGTAACAGGCCTTCTACCTTAAATTATTTTAGGCACTTGGGGGGAAGGTCAAAGTTTCTTTCAGAGTCTTTTGTTCTTTAAAATAGTCAAGCCAAAGAGTCAAACATTTTGGAGTCGCCAATTCTGATCCCCCACACCTACCACCCTCATCTCATCTCCCACCACCCTCTTGCCTTTGCCCCCACACACTATGCTGTTGATACTGTGTGAGATGACCAGACAGCTGGCATGAAGCTTCTGGAAATGAGTGAAATCTTCAGGAGCAGGCTTGGCCACTTGTGGCCCATGAGGTGCAGGGCAATAGGAAAGCCCTCTGGGCCTGAACCTCCCCTTCCATCTGCCCATCACACACTGCCTGGGATTCCCCCATCAGAGGGCCATTCCTATGAATTAGGCTCATCAAACACTGAGGGAACACTGGAAAAGATCCTGAGTCTGACCCCACACTGCCCTCAGGATCCTGAAGCCCAGAGAGGGGAACTTGCTTGGCTAAGGATACACAGTGAATCCATGACAGAGCCAGCACAGAGCCCAGATCTCCTGGCTCTTGTCTTGGCTCCACTCTTCTGGCCAATGAGTGGACGAGTGGGCTGATGGACAACTGGGGTCAGGAGCAGGCTCAGGCAGGGGCTGTCATCTGGTCCAGCTGAGCCCCCTCAGGTGTGCTGACTCCAGGAGCCCAGGCACAGAGTCTGGGGCCCCGGTGCTCAGAGGGCGTCCTAGGCCTTCTTTGATCAGACTCTCCTGTGGACGGGGGTGGCGTTGGCATGTGGGAGCATTCCAAACCCGTCCAGGATGGTTGGGAACTCTGAGGAGAGACCAGGAGCTGTGGTAAGAGTAGTTGACACCCCTTCTCCCATCAGGCTGGGCCAGGCCCTGGAGGCAGGACACACAGGACCCCTGCCCAGCCCCTCTGCAGCCTGGGCTCTCCCTGGGGAGTGAGACCAAGCTCCACCCCTCTCACAATCCCATCCCCACCTGTAGCTCCCCTTGCAGGGACCAGCCACCCTCCACTCACACTCCTAAAGGGAGATTTCAGGCTTTAAGGGCACAGGAGAAATGCTCTCACCCAGGAACCCTAGCCCGGCCCCTTGCCCCAGGCAGGGACACACCCCCTGTACCCTTGGCAGAGCCAGGCCTCACCTGGGAAGAAGCAGATCAGGGTGAGGAGGTAAGCCAGCAGCGGCAGGGTGGCCCACATGGCACCTGCACACAACAGCCACAGCAGCGGCCCCGCCACCTGGGCTGCAGCCCAGAGCACGGCTTGGAGAGCGATTGTCCTGTTCCCGGGGGTCCACATTTCAGCCCCCACCCTGTCAGTGCAGCAGGCTCCTGGCCCAGCTTCAGTCATCTCCAGGGCCTTCCAGGCCACCGTGCACCCTTTGGTCAGTAGTGTGGGTTGAGTTGTGTCCCTCCAAAAAGACATGTTCAAGTCCTAACTCTGATACCAGTGAATGTGACTTTATTTTGAAATAGGGTCTTTACAGATGTAGTCCAGGTAAAATGAGGTCATCCTGGCTTAAGGTGGGTCCTAAATCCAACCACTAGTGTCCCTATAAGGCCATGTGAAGATGCAGGGGCACAGACATACACAGAGAGAAGACGGCTGTGTGAGGACAGAGGCAGAGATTGGAACGATGTGTCAACAAGCCAAGGTTGTTGAAAGCCACCAGAAGTTGGGAAGGGGGAAGGAAGGATTCCTTCCTAGAGCCTTCAGGGGAAGCATGGCCTTGTTGACTCCTTGACTTTGGACTTCTAGCTTCCAGAACTGGGAGAGAATACGTTTCTGTTGTTTCAGGCCACCCAGTTTGTAGCACTTGGTCACAGAAGCCCTAGGAAGCAAGGCAAGTTCGCCTCTACAAGTGGCTACATCCAGCACATCACTGCCCTGCTCAGAGCCTCTGGGAGCTCCCCACTGCCAGCTGCACCCGGCACACAAGGCCCTGCACATGGGGACCCCCTACCCCACCCCACCCGCCACCTTCTCTCTACCAGCAACCTCGCTGGCTCCACAGCATCCCGTTCTCACTCGGTGGGAAGGAAAGAAGGAAGGGAAGGGGAAGAGAAATGAAATTCTGAACTTGGGTTACTGGAGTCCCTGCTGGAAATAAGAAGGCTGGAAGAGGGGGGTGGTCTGCAGGCAGGGTGAGGGGTGGATGTGACATTTAGGGCACTTCGCAGTCACAAGAGGTCACATGCAGGCAGAGATGGCCTGAGGCATTCACTAGAGATAGGATTAGAATCCAGAGCTGGAGAATATAAACAGGGGCCTTCAGCCCCACACCCTGCCCCCAGGCCTGAGCCTGAGGGAGAGGGAGGAGAGAGAAAGAGAGAGAGAGAGAGAGAGAGAGAGAGAGAGAGAGAGAGAGCAGCAGAGGGGCCTCAGGGGAAGGCCAGAACTGGTGATCTTGAGGCCCACGGGAGGAGCTGTATTCAGAAGTCAGAGGGGGGCCTCCAAGGCTCCAGCAGCCTCTCCCTGGCCATGAGGACAAGTCACCTGGCTTCTCCGAGCTTCGGGTCCTCATCTGGAAAGTGGGAGAACTGTGCGTGGCCCCCAGAGGGAGATCATGTATGTAAGAGAGGCGGTGGGGTGCACGCGGGCTTCTTTGTAGTGTTTGACCTGGGGCAGGTGCACAGCCTCCCCGAGAGAGCTTCTGGTCCCTCACCTGCGCGGTGGAAATCGTAATCCCTACCTTTAGGGAGGTTGTCGGCTTTAGAGCAAGGGACACAGGTGCCTTGCCTGACAGATGTGCACTCAACAAACACAGTTTCTGTACGTGTGAAAGGCTTTACCAACTGTGGCAAACTGTCCCAATTCACGGTGGCCTTTTCCGGATAGGTGTTAGTCTACTGCACCATGAACTCCTCCTGAAGGACAGGGACTGTCTGGCTTGGGCCCTCGTCCCCAAAGCCTGGCTTTCACTCCTTCACGGAACAGCTACTGAGCACCTCCCATGTGCCAGGCACTAGTCCAGGTGTGGGGACGCAGCCGTGAGCCAGGAGGCCAAGAGCTGCCTTCAAAGAGCATAATAATCTCTGCATGTGTGTCGGGGGTGGCGGGGAGAGGCAGACAATTAGCAAACAGACAAATAACTACACAAGAAAAACCTGAGCTAGTGATAAGCATGGTGCAGAGCATTAAAACAGGACAACAAGACATAGAGAGTGGTGACTTGAGATCAGGGAAGTCCTCCCCGAGGAGGTGACTTTTCTCCTTGGACCTGACAGAATCCAAGGAGCAGCCATGAGAGGATCAGGGTGAAGAGCGTTCAAGGGAGGACAGAGGAACAAGAGCAGAGGCCCAGGTGGAAATGGGCTGGGCGTGTTCAAGGAACAGAGGGTGATGCACACAGTTGGTGCTCAATCGATGCTTGCTCTCTGGGAATCTGCACGTGGACAGCCTGGGCTCAGGAGGCCACACTCAGGCTCATGGCTTGGTGCTCTGAGCCCAGATGACCTGTTCACCTGGCCCACAGGGAGCTCCGAGTCAAGGGCCATAGATCCTGGGAGCCTGAGCCCTGGCAATGCCCACCCTCACATTTTCACTCATTTATTCATTCATTCCCTCCCCAAATAGTTACCTGCTGCATCCTGGGCCTCATCCCAGGGGCTTGGGGACACAAAGACGACCAGGTCTGGTCCCAGCGTGGTCTGGCAAGGGAGACAGAACCCACAGTAATCCCAGGAGGCACCAGCTCCAGGAGACACATCTGCTCACCCCCTGCAGAGCACAGAAGAGGGAGCAGCCAGCCCTGCAGGACCCAGGGAAGGTGTCCCCAGGGAGGTGATCCCCGAACCTGGCCTCTCCAGAATGGAATGTGGGAAGGGCCCTGAGGGCCAGCCTGAGGAGACTGGACTTGGTCCTGTGGGTGGTGGAGACCACTGTGAGGTTTCCCTGCTTGTATGCTGTGCAGAGGTCTGAAGGGAGCCCCACAAATTCACCCCGGACAGAGCCTGGGCTGAAATGAGCCCTCTCCCTGGGGCTGCCCCCTGCACCCAGGGCCTGGGGAGCTTGAGGAGGGCATTTAGAGTCAGGCAGAGCTGGCCCTTCTGCATGCCTGAAATCTCTGCCTAAGCCTGGGGGCACCTCTGCTGCATGCCGGCCAGGGGCGTTCCTGTGATTGGTGGAGAAGGAATCTAAAACCCTTGAGCCTCCTGTTGTTCTCTGTTGTTTTCATTCCCAGATATGGTCCCTCTTCTGTTAACTCTCAGGGCTCCAGGTGCACAGAAAGGTTACCTGCCATTAGAGGTGAGGTAGGGTATAGTCCAACTCCCCGGTGGAAGGATGGAGCCCAGGTGTCCCGCGGCCCAGATCCCACCTGCCCTGAACTCTTCCTCTCTTGCTGTCTGAGGAAGTGGGCAGATGGAGGGGAGGCTTGTCTCAGGCATCGCTTCCCGAGGGCTGTGTCTGCGGGGAGGAAAGCTGTCTGCCACCTTGGCCGTGGGTGCTGGGACAGCATTGAGCCCACGTCCCTCCCCGTCCTGTAAGAGAAGACAGCTGGCGTGAACTGCAGGTGTCAAGTCCCGCTAAGCTGGCATCATTTCTCTTTCCTGAGATGCAAGGAGGGAGGAAAGGAGGGACCAGAACTCTCCTGGGGCCTGAGGGAGAGGGTGGTAGGTCCCGGTAACAGCACCCCACCAGTCTTCCTTCCCTGGAGGAACCCTGGAATGCACGGAGGAGTAATTGAGTGTGTGTCTGAGTATGGTAGCTTGGGGAGGTTGAGGGCGGATACATCGCTCTGTGTGTTCAGCATGGAAGCAGGTGGATAAGTTTGAAGGCGTGGGTGACACAGCGCAGGGATCTGCCTATTGGAAATTTCTCCAGTGGAGGCCCTTCTGAGGCTGGTTCGGTCTAAGGGCACTGAAGGCTGTGCTGGAAAGGCCTTTGAGCCCCTCTGGTCCTTAAAGGAAAGGAGTTTTTCCCGAGGCTGCATAGGGCATGGAGGCAAATTCCACACACCAGCATCCCATTCCCCCAGACACTTTCTCTCTTGGGCAAAGACTGCCCTGGCCTGCATGAGCCTCGGCCCAGGCCTCTCCAGCCACAGTGGCTCAGTCCCTCTTGGTGTCCAGCAAGCCCTCTGGGATGTTTAGAGTGGAACTGTCTGCTGGAGTCTAGCCTTGAGCCCTCAAGCTGCAATCTCAGTTCAGATGGAAGAAGCCTGGGCCTCCCTGCAGGCCTGGGTCCCTCCCTTCCCAAGGGTGCCAGGCCCTCCTGGTGGCTTCTGCACCTGGGAGAGGCTCAGCTTTCCTGAGAACCAAGATCTGGCTGGGAGTCGGGTTGCGGTGGGCCACAGGGAGAAGGGCGCTGGAGCTCAGGTTGCTGCTCGCCTTGCCCCCGGGGAGGTTCTGGATGGCATTAGGTAACAGTTCCAGCCCTCACCAGCCCCAGGGAGCCTGGCCCCATCCCCTTCACCCGTCCTGAGGTGCAAAGTCCTGAGCTAGGTTAGACAGCGGGGTGAGGGAGGCGGAGGGTGAGGTCTGGCTTCACATCCCCAGCAGCCTGCGGTCCCTGAGCCTGTCGCCCAGCCCTGGGAGGCAGGGACTCCCATTCCCCTCTTATGGATGAGCAGAGTGACGCCTGGGGAGGGAAGTGACCTGGCCAGTAGAGGCAGAGTCTGGACGAGCACCCAGATCCTTAGAACACTGATCCTGCCCTGCCCTTCCCACTGCCCAGGTCGCTCCACAGCCGGGGAACCAGCTCACAGGGCAGAGGGCCCAAATGCCTCTGCCGGATGTGGCTGGACCGACCTGGGTCTTCTCAGAGCCGTGTGTGCGCGTGCATGTGTGCACATGCCTGTATGTGTGTGTGTTTCTGTGTGTATGTGTGTACGTGTGTGTGTATGTGTGTGTATGGGGTGTGGGCACTGGATTCCTCCTCAGTCCAGGTACTGAACGCCTTCATCTTTGTCATTCCTCCTCCATGAGCCCCTCCACCTCAGGGAGCCCCCCTCACAGAACCTTTTCCCCCTCCCCTTCCCTCTGCCCCTAGAGAACCCTCTTCTCCCTTGTAGAGTCCTCCTCCCAGCTCAGGAGCCCCCTCCTTTCACCGAGCCCCCTCCCCACCATATATAAAGCTGCCATTTAACTGTTGAGTGTCACTCTGAAATCCCTGCCCCAGCTGCCCCTCTTCTCACCCCTCCCCGTCCTGGGGCCCGGGAGTGGGATGGGCAAGCAGCAGTTATATCTCTAGAGAACAGCTCCTTGTGTAGCTGGCCTCTGGCCTGGGAGAGAAGACCCTGAGATTATCTGTGGTGACAAATGAGGACACTGAGTTGCTGCCCCCTGGTGGGGTTGGAGGTGCAGACAACCCTGTGGCCACTAATGGGATCTTGCCGCTCCCCAGCACCCCTCCAGCGTCTTTGCTTTCCAGCTTGGTCTTCGGGGAACACTCAGGCAAGGTGTATTGATGGCCTGCTGAGTGCCAGAGGCCAGACATCTGGTGACATCTGGCCATTCTGTCCAAGCCATTTACAGGGGCGCAGACCGAGGAAGAGCCCCTCCCAAGGTCACACGGCTGGGACGGGGCACAGTTGAGGTCTGGGCCCTTCCTCCATGCCTCCGCTGACTCCCTCTCATCAGTCTGGTGGGGGAGGCGGTGGCAGGGCCAGGCCCCTGCAGGCCACCCCAGGGCTGGCTCCCAGCCCGCGCCCCTGGCTGCAGAAGTGATTTGTTCTTCTCTGTTGAGCACTGGAGTCCAGGCTGCGTGTGAAGCACACCCCCTCCTCAGGGCCTTGGCACCTGCTGCTCTGTCTGCCTGGGGGCTGGTCCCCCAGATGGCTGCATGGCTCACTCCCTGACTGCCTTCAGGTGTCAGCTTAATTTTCCCCTCATCAGAGACGCCTTTGTGGGCCCCTCGAGATCCCTCAGCCCTCCCCTACTTTATTCTCATAGCATCTCTCACCACCTGACGTCTTCTATAAGAGCTCTTCCCCACTAGGACGGGAGTTCCCTGAGATCAGAGCTTTTGTTTTGTTCACAACTCTATGCCCAGTGCCCAGAACAGTTCTGGTTCTCCCTGTCTTGGCACGTGGCAGGCACTCAAATATTTACTGGATAAATGTGGTGACTCATTGAATCATTGCAACGATCCTCTGAAGTAGGAATTACTTTCATCCCATTTTCATATAGCAAAACTGAGGCATAGAGAAGCAAAGTAATTCATCAAAGGTCATACAATGTAGAAATAAGGATTGAACCGAGGTGGCAGAATGCCAAAGCTCTGGCTCCTAACCACGATACCAGCCTGCTAGCGTACAGCTGGGTCCATTTCACTGCAGCGTGGGGCTTAGGGAGTGTCACGATCGGCTGGGAACACAGTTCCTGGGCCCACAGGTAGGCCTGGTGTGGCCAGTGCCCAGCCTTCCAAGCCCATCTTGGGGGTCTGCTGGCCCCTCCTGGCCTCACGCTTCCTCTGCAGTAAGAACCCAGCAGTGCTCTCTCCTAGCGTGGATAGGGGCTGGGCCCAGATGGGGACACAGACAGACAAAGGGGAAGGTACTGGGGAAGGTCAAGTGGTCCTGTGTGTAGCTGTGGAAGGCAAAGGGCCAGCTTCCAGCACAGGTCAGGGAGAACTGGAAAGATGAGCCAAGGCATTGGGTGGCTGAAGTTCCCTCTGCAGACAAACCTTGGTGAGGGAAGTGTGTGTGTGTGTGTGTGTGTGTGTGTGTGTGTGTGTGTGTTCTGCTGGGAAGAGGAGGAGGAGGACAAGGTGGACCAGGGGAGGGCTGAGCATTGGAGAGGGAGGAGCACAGGGGCACTGCCCGCGCCCTGGTGGAGGGAGCGCCGGCCTGGGCGACAGGCGGCCTGCTTTTCTGTGTGACCTTGGGCAAGTCACTTGGCCTCACAGCCCAGTTCACTCGGCTGCAAAGCAAAGATCCTGCTGCCCACCTCAGAGGGCTTCTCTGGGAATTGTGTGGGCTGGTGCAGCGGCAGAGCAGGGCCTCTCTGAAGATGAACAGGCTGCCTTGGGAGATGGTGGGATGCCGTCACTGAGGTGAGCAGACGAGAGGTACTGTGGAGGGCTGAGTTTGATGAGCTGTAGGGGCCCTTCCAGGCCTTGCATTCTGGTTTTCTCTGCCCTGGAATCAGGAAAGATGTGTAGGGTGGAAGATTCCCATCCTCCGAGAGACCTCAGTCCGCCTCCAGGCTTAGGGGGGCAGGGCCAGTGGGGATGGGAATTGGCTGCCAGATAGAGCTGGGACTGTCCTGCCACATTCAGCTAGGACCCTAGGCTTGGCCATCACCCCCTCTCCTGCAAGAAATGACCTGGTGTGGCCCTGCTGCCCCAGGAAGAGTCCCCTTCTGCCCACCCTGAGTATCAACTGAACTGCAGGCTGCATGATGAGAACATGCCTGCCCACGCCCCCTGGCTGGGCTGACTTCCCAAAATATCACCACCACCTCTCATGTGCATGTACTGGGATTTACATATTTCAATAACACCCTGAAATAATAAACATTATTCTAGAAGCTCCACATCAAAGATGAGGAAACTGAGGCCTTGAGGGAGAACGTGACTTCCCCAGGCTCACCCAGCTGGTGTCGGTGGGGTTTGAACTTGGCTCAGCCAGAACCTGAGCCTGCTCCTCGTTCAGGGTATAGCCAGGTGTGGCCTCTGCCTGACAGTCAAGGCCTTTGGCAGTGCCCACCTGCCTTGCTCACATTCTCCGTCACTTTTTTTTGTTGTTAGTGCCGTCCAGTTGATTCCGACTCCTAGCGCCACTGTGGACAGCAGAACCCTGCCCGGTCTTTTTGTGCCATCCTCTCACCTTCCAGCACCCTATCAGACAATGCTCCGCTGCTATTCACGGGTTTTCATGGCCACTTTTTTCAAAAGTGGGTGGCCAGGTCCTTCTCCCTAGTCTGTCTAGTCTGGAAGCTCTGCTGAATCCTGTCCACCATGGGTGACCCTGCTGGTATTTGAAATACCGGTGGCATAGCTTTCAGCATCACAGCCACACGCAGCCGCCACAGGATGACAGTCGACAGACGGGTGGTGTGGTTCGCCGACCGGGACAGGGCCGTGGTGGTGAGAGCGCGGTATCTTAACCACTAGACCACCATCTCGGTCACTCTCCCTGTTCAAATGCTCTACTCCAGAAAGCTGGTCTCCTTCCAGGTCTCTTGACTGTTGTACCAGGAAGTTCCCTATGTAAGATAGCTTCTGGGTCTTCTCCATATCCTGCCCCACCTTCAGAGCCCAGATCCTCTCCCCCTCCTCCAGGAAGCCTTCCCTGCATTTCCGGCCCAGAGCTCTCAGTTATTTCTCCCCTCTTTGAACCCCAGAGTATTGGGTCCCAGACTCCCTTGGGCTCTTGTCTAGACCTTGCTCCTCAAAGTGTGGTCCCTGGACAGCAGTGTCAGCATCACCTGGAGAGAAATGGATGACCTTGGGCCCAGCCCAGACCTGAGACTCAGACTCTGCTTGTTAACGAGATCCACAGGTCACTGGCGCTCCCGTTCAAGTCTGAGAAGTGCTGCCCTAGACTCCAGCAGACCACTAGCTCTCCGAGAACTAGGGCAGAATTGGGGCAGATCACGATCGACCTGGGCCTCGTCCACGTAACGGGCATTTCTCCCATACGCTAGGCTTCTGTCTATTCCCTCCTGTCTGAACCACTCCCGGAGCCAACCTGTCTCCTCTCCTCCCACACCCCCCTGTACCTGAGTCCCATCCTTTGTGGGTTGTGCTTCTCTGAGGGCTCTGGGAGGGGGGGTAGGGGACAGGGCAGTGGTGTCAGTAGATCTTACCTCTCCAGGGGTCTATGGATCATTGCTTGGGAGCAAGAACAGCTGCGAGACACTGCCCTTCTCTGGTCCCTGGTCCCCTGTTCAGGGCTTTCCCGGGAATTGCTGGGTCTCTGAGGATGTTCCTGCCAACGGCTGGAGAGTGGAGCCCACCCTGGACCTGCTGGTGAGAAAGCAAGGGGGCCCACTGTACACAGGAAGCGGGTCCACTCAAAAACAATGCCCCTCTCTGAGACATACGAGTTGGGAATCAGATCTCCTTTTGCCTCCCGGAGCCCCACCTGTTCTGCTCTGGGATCCTCAGAGGCAGAACCGAAGATCTGAATAGCGTCCTATCTGGTCTCCCCTCTCCGGCCTGCCTGCACCCCACCCCCATTCCTGTCCCCTCTGATCAGTGGCCAGTGGAGTGACTAGAACACAAGGAGACAAGCCACAGCTCTTCAATGCCACCCGCCACCTCCATCCCTGCCATACATACACGTTGCCCAGTGCCCAGCCTCCTCTTCTTCCTTGCTGAAAGAACTCTGGTTTTCTTAGGAGTAGCGATATTCCCAGCCCCAGCAATGCTTTGGGATTCCTCTAATCCAGTCATGATAATCCTATGGTCAACTTTTCCAGCCTCCCTTGCAGTTAGAGATTGCCATATGACCCCGTTCCGCCTAGTAAGACATGAGCATAAATCTACTGGGGTGAAGGCAAGGTTGGAATCCTTTGCCTTCCACTTTTTATTCTGTTCTGAACATACATGTGATGACTAGAACTGTGGCAGCCACCTCGAGACAATGAGGGAAAAGCCAAGGAAATTGCAGAAATGTTGGCTCTGACACTATGAACTGCTGAGCCAATGCCAGCAGTAGACAGATTTTGGACTTCTTATTTTATGTGAAAAATAAAGCCTTCTTCATTTAGGCCATTATTGGTTGGGTTTTCTGTTGCTGGTGGCTGGGTGTCTCCCTGATACCTAGCACTTTACAAATCTTGTTGTAATTTATTCGATTGCATGTCTCTCTCCTCTACCTGTTGGTGACCTCCTTGAGAGCAGGGATCATGCTCTGTTTGTCTTCAGGGCCTCAGGATTTAGCAGGGTGCTGGGCAGCGAGTCAGGGCCCGGCGAGGGTCCATTATTAACTGGAGAGATTTCTGAGGCCTAGGCTACTGCCAGGTGGAGGTGGAAACAGCAGTGACTTCAGAGGTTTAGTACTAGGGTTGCCAGATATTTGGGACATACTTATACTAAAAAATTGTTCGTTCTTGATCTGAAGTTCAATTTAACTAGGCAGCCTGTATTTTTATTTGCTAAATCTACTTAGGGCGGTTTCCCACAAGGTGCCCTCACCTGTGTTCAGGGGCCCTACAGTGGGCATGGGTGGTGGGGCCTCTCCACCAGGAGAGAGGCTATTCCTGGGGCCCGACATTGGGCAAAATGGAATGGGATGACTCTGGGGGCCTTGCCAGCTTTCTGGCTGCAAAATGAGTAAGAATGAAGCTGGTGAGCTGTGTGAGTTCTGTATATATTTTGGAGATCAACCCCTTGGGGGATAAATGATCTGCAAATATTTTCTCCCAGTTGGTCGGTTGTCTTTTCGTTTTGTTCATGGTTTCCTTTGCTTTGCAGAAGCTGTTTAGTCTGATGTAGTCCCATGTGTTAACTTTTTCTTTTGTTTCCCTTGCCTGGATAGACATGGTATTTGAAAAGATGCTGCTAAGACCAATGTCAAAGAGTGTACTGCCTATATTTTCTTCTAGGAGTTTTATGGTTTCAGGTCTTACATTCAAGTCTTTAATCCATTTTGAGTTAATTTTTGTGTATGGTGGAAGATAATGGTCTACTTTAATTCTTTTGCATAATGGATGAATGCATAAAGAAGATGTGGTATATATACACAATGGAATACTACTCAGCCATTAAAAAGACAAAATCATTCCATTTGCAACAACATGGATGGACCTTGAGGGTATGATGTTAAGTGAAATAAGCCCAACAAAGAAAGACAAATACTGCATAATTTCACTCATATGTGGAAGATAACAATTACATGGATAAAGAGAACAAATGAGTGGTTACCAGAGGCGAAGGGGGTGGGAAGTGGGCAAAAGGGGTAAAGGGGCACATATGCACGGTGACGGACAAAAATTAGACTACTGGTGGTGGGCACAATGAAGTCTATTCAGAAATTGATAAATAATAATGTATACCTGAAATTACACAATGTTATAAACCATTATGATCTCAATAAAATTACCGGGGAAAAAAAAAGAAAAGAATGAAGCTGGTGAGAAGCCCCGCTGGGAACGGCAGCCACTGCCAGGAGGGCCGGCGGGGTATATGGAGGTGTTGGGAACAATGCATCCGACCTTCCAGAAGGGCAGTGCTGAGGCCATGCCCTCCACGTCCACTGGCGGAGGCACGCATGGAGACTCCTCGCACTGGCCTGTTGGTGGGAAGAACTAATGAGTTGTGTCTGTTCCACCCTGTCCTCTGCCAGGGCCTCTCACACAACCCACAGCACCTCCCATCCTGCTCCGCAGACTGCCAGGTGTCTGCCTGTCTCCCTTGCTGACCCATAAGTCCCTTGAGGGCCTTTTCTTCACAGCCCCCCACCTGGCACAGTGTGAAGAGCTCTGTAAAGGGAATGAGGATCTTGAGGCCAAGGCAAGGGGGACTGTGCGAGCTTCCTTCAGCACCAACTAAAGAAACTCCTGTTCTCCCTTCCTTCACACGCAGTTCTTAGAGGATGGAAGCAGGCCCTGGATCCCTGCCCTCAAGGGGTCCTAGGTGTGGGCCTGAGCCCCAGAAAGGAGAGGAAGCTGTGTTCACTGAAAGCCATCTAATCAAGGGGTTGACCCAGGCTGGTCTTGCAAGATCACTGTAAATGCCAGGGCCACCATTCATCCTTAATCTGTCCAGCTGCAGAACTGTCTCCAGAGGGATGCAGCCTAGAGGTCTATACTGGGACTTAGGCTGGCAGCTGGCTGGGAGGCTGCAGCAATCACCTCAGCACAAGTTCCTG
Source organism: Ceratotherium simum simum (assembly GCF_057802395.1). Taxonomy (NCBI): domain Eukaryota; kingdom Metazoa; phylum Chordata; class Mammalia; order Perissodactyla; family Rhinocerotidae; genus Ceratotherium; species Ceratotherium simum. The sequence continues at coordinate 42,583,056 of NC_141925.1, read as the reverse complement.
GGGCTGGCCTCTCCAGCCTTTGCAGCTGGCCAGCCAGGCCCCAGGCTGTGCCAAGGACTCACTGTGTGCTCAGGCAGGCTGTGGATCCACCCAGAGCCTGGAAGCAGACCTGGTTCTGATTCAGGCCCTGCCACTGACAAACTGTATAATCTTGAGCAAGTCATTCCACCTCTATGAGCCTCAGTTTCCCCCTCTGTAAAACAGGAATTTTAACTACCTGCTGGGATTGGTCGCAACAATGAAAAGTTTGCTTACCTGAAAATGCTCTGTAAGCTGTAAAGAGAGGTGGATAAAGGCCTGGGCCACGTGGCTGGGGGGCTCCCACCCAGCGATGATAATAATAATCCTCCTTCACCCTAGGAAGGACAGTTAGGAGAATAATATCTTGGTGGTCTAGGCCCCTGTATTAGTTATCTATCGAGGCAAAAACAGCAAACATAAATATTATGTTTAAACAAAAAACATAAATAACAAATATTTATCATCTCACAGTTTTGGTGGGTCAGGAATATGGGAGCAGCTTAACTGGGTGGTTCTGCTCAAGGCCTCTCTTGAGATTACAGCGAAGATGTCGGCTGGGGCTCCAGTCATCTGAAGGCTTGACTGGGGCCGGAGGATCTGCTTCCATGATTGCACACTCACGTGGCTGTTGGTGGGAGAGCCCAGTGCCCGGCTGGCTGTTGGCAGAAGGCCCAGTCCTGTACCACATGGGCCTCTCCATGAGGCTGCTTGAGTGTTCCCACAATGTGCCAGCTGACTGTTAGAGCTGGAGACCTAAGAGAGAGGAAGGCAGAAGTTACAACGTCTTCTATGATCTGGCTTTGGGAGTCACATATCATCCTTTTTGCATATCTTGTTGGGCACACAGGCCAGTCTCAATAGAGCATAGGAGGGGACTACACAGTGGTGTGAATATCAGGAGGTGGCCATAATTAGGGGCCATCCTGGAGTCTGGCTACCACAGTCTCCTGCTCCAAGACTTACACAGCCACTGCTCTGCCCTCACATACCAGGAACCTGGCCATTACCTTCCCCTTCTCCATCACCCTCACTCTCTCCCTCCGTCACTGAGGCCCCACAATGCTTCCTTCAGCAGCTCCCCCGTTCCTTCCCACCACCCCTACCCAGGTGAGATCCTTGTCACTTCTCTCCTGAACACCCAGGCTCTTTGGATCCAAAATGTACATGCTGCATAAAACCATCACTGGCTTCCCAGCATACACAGACTCCTGGGGCACTCAGCCCCATACCTGGCCTCCTCCTACTTCTCCAGCCCTTGCTCACCACTCCCCAAGGGGCCTGACTTGAGCCTCACCAGATGTTCTCTAAGCAAGCTATATCCTTCACCAACCTTGTTATCTCTGTCTGGAACACATTCTCTTTGTCTGTAAAACTCCTAGGCATCCTGCACATGCCACCTCCCAGAACCCTTCTCAGACCACTCAGGACAGTTAGTCTGTCCCTCCCCAGAAACCCTCAGTCTCTGCTCACAAGCTTGTAACCATCAAATTACCTGCCAGTCCATCCCTTCAGAACTATGAGCTTTCACAGGGCAGGCACAGAGCCTGGCTCATCTCAGGGTCCCTGTCAGCACAATGCCCAGGGCCAGGCACACGGGTCGTGCTGACTGATGATGGGGAGTGAGGCAGGTGGGGTTGGGGAGAAGATCAGGTAGGACACGCTCAGCTGCAAGTAACAAAACCCCAATCTGAATGGCTTAACGAATGAGGACATTTGTTACTTCACACAGAAAGAAGTCCAGAGGCAGGGTGGATGGCTGGCTGAACCCTCCGCTCTATAATCTTCACTATTGGCTTCCTCCTCAGGCCAGTCCCCCTCGTGGCCACAAGACGGCTGCCCAAGTTCTGAGTGTCACAACAGAACATGACAACATCTAGAGGCAGAAAGGGGCCGTTTCCTCTAGTATCTTTCCCTTGGGAGCCAGGAACCCCTCCCCCGCAGCCTCCCTGCAGATCTCTCTTCCTGTTTCATTGGTCAGAGCTGGGTCATGTGTCACTCCTAAGCCAATCACCATCGAGGAGAGCACTTGGGTCCAGGGGCTGCTGGGAGTCAACCAGCAGGACTGGGAGGGGGTCCCACCCTGACAGTGAGAGCAAAGTGGGGGACATTCATGGACAGAGGTGGGAAACGGGCAAGGCCTTAGGCATGTTTGGATCAGGCAAGGTGAGATGTTAAGGAAACAACGTTGCTAAGGTGTATTTGGATTGGTTTCCAGACCCCTCATCGTCCTAGTCACCTTTTTATTCATTCATTCATTCACTCATTCGAATAGTGATTGAGTATGTACATGGTATGTCCCGTGTGAATCCTATGAATTAAGTATTATTATTTCTATCTTAGAGATGAAGAAACTGAGGGTCAGAGGTGGCATAACTTGTTCAAGGTCCCAGAGTAGGTGAGACTTGTCATATCTGTCTGGCTCCTGATGCAGGGGTCTAAGCCCCCCAAGAGAAGACCACAGGAAGCTGGGAAGGCCATGTGTCCCGAACGGGCCTCACTCCCCCGGGCCCTGCTTTCAGCCCCACGGGAAGCCTGGGCTTGGCTGGATGGGGCTTCTGTGCCATTTTGTGAGGGGTGAGGGCCATGGCCAGGGCAGAGGCTGTTCTGGAACCAGCTCCAGCCTCAGCCTGCTGCCTTCAGTGCCTGGCAGGGACACTCAGGGTGGGACATTTCTCAGGTACAGATACCCTGGGCCACACCCCTAATCCCTCACACCACGCCTCTCCGCCCCATAAAAGGCCACCATGGGGCTCAAGCCCTGGGAAGGCAGGACGGCCCTCAGCACAGGACCTGCCTCAGCTGATTGGCCTTGCCTGGGACGCCCACACCCCCAGCTGCCCAGGTGGGTGCCTCCTCAGCACGGCACAGGACAGGATGGAGGAGCAGGGGCCTGAGGCTGAGCACTGGGAGGTGGCAGTCCTGCTGCCCACCCCTCCTTGCCCCTCTGAAGGAAGCCTGGTTCAGGGCAAGCAGGGCAGAGAAGAGGCTGCCTGTACCTGGCAGGAACTGGAGCTGAAACCTGAGGGCAACTAGGGGCGGGATAACTAGAACCAAGCCTCGGGAGGAGGTGGAGTATCTGGCAGGGCTCTGCCATGCCTCTGTCCTGTCCCCCTCTGGGGGCGGGGCGGGAAGGCGGAAGGAAGGAGCTGCTGCGGGGCCTATCCCCCACCCGTGCACAGGCCTGGGGGTGTAGTGGGAAAGGTCCTGGATAGGGATGCTGAACTGAGGGCTCTAGTGCCAGCCCTGCCATTGATTTACTGTGTGACCTTGAGCAAGTGCTTAACCTCTCTGGACTGAGTTTTTTCATCTGTAAAATGAGGAGGCTGCACGTGATGACCTTGAAGCTTCCTCTGTGCTGGCCCTCTCTGCTTTGAGTGTGTGGTGGGCCTGGGTGTTGGTGCCCCTCCCTCTTCCATCCTCCACCTCACCTGTTCTCATTCTCATCCCATCCGGCAGCCATTTCTAATTCATAGTCCTGAGCCCCCAAGCCAAGGACTGGCAACTTTGGGTAATTTTCCAGGGCCTTGTGGGGCACCAGTCTTCATGGTCATCTTCTCTCTTCCCTGGAGGCAGGCCAGGCAGGCATTTTTGGCAGAGAGAAGTGGAGTGGAGTTCAAGGCCACACAGCTGGGGAGGCGCAGGGCTGGCCTGTCGAGAGCAATGCTTGCTGCACAATTCCAGTGGGCCTGGGTGGGGGGGCAGTGGGGGCCCAGGGGGTCCTAGCCCAGCTGCAGAGTGTGGGGCAGACTCCCTAGAGAACCACCCCTAACTTCTCTAGCTCTGTGCTTCCTGGACCACCTGCAGGGAGAAAATGCTTCTAAAAATGTGTGCAGATTCCTGCCCCTGCCTCCTGAACGGGGCTTCCTGGCATGGTGCCTGGGGATTCCTCTGCTTATCAAAGTCTGGAAGCCACTGCTCTAGGTGACCTGGGAATCAGGGGTGGGGGAGTGAGACTGAGTCTCCTCTGCGAGCAGGCCTGCAGAGATGTATGGGGGTGCCGCTTGCAGCCTGGCAAGCTCCAGAACTCTCTGTGGGTGGGCACCAACAGCCACCTGGGACTCAAGACTCCAATGCGCCTGGCTTAGGCCAGGAGTTATGGTGTTCTCTGGAGACTATTTACAAAGCAGAGGAGGGTGACCTCGACAAAGAAGACATCTTCAAACCGAGAGTGTGGACGCCACATGCAAGCTAGGCGGCCCGGGCAGGAGGGGCTCTACGGGGCTCTTCCTTTCCCCCCCAAAACACTCGTCTCTCTTGAAAAACACGTTCTGGGGAATGAGGCCAGAGTTGCTTTAACTTCCTGAGCTACAGCATCATCTTTTTCTGTTGGTAGACCTGGCAGAGCCAATGTTGCCAAAATGATTAAAATACTCCTGTTACTGTCCCACAGATCTGCCTGATCGGGTTTCCTTCCTGTGGGACATGACCCCTCCAGAAGTAAAGGGTTTCTTGCAGGTCCAAGAGAGCTGCCCCTGGGTTGAAGATTCTCTCTGAGCCCAAATATGGGCAAAGCCCCTCCCCCAGAAATGCACTGAGGGCCATTTTGGAAAGAATCCTGTGAAAAATAATCCTGAAAACCAAAAATAGTGATTGGCGACAAGGGGTCATTTCATTGTCTTTTCCAGGAGAGCTAGTCCTCCGAACTCACTGGTTCTCTCACAAGCAGTTGCTGAGGTCTCCCACATGCAGAATGCTAAGCTGGGATGCCCTTGTGCCCCTCTCCCCCTCCCCTTAGGAACAATCAACCAGTTTCCCTCATACCCAGATCCCAAGCATTCATCTTCAGAAATCGGAGATTATAATGATAAGACGTTTTCCCTTTCAACTAACCCTCAAACCAACTTTGGAAAGTGGGTAGGCTTGCTCCCATTTTATAGATGAGAAAGTGAGGCCCGGACAACTTGCCCAGAGTCAGAGGCAGATTTCCATGAAGCTGAAGTCGCTCAAGCTCCAGGATCCTCATTTGCTGAAAACAATAATATACACGAACATTATCACTGAAAACGCTGTGAGTGAGTTTTAACTTTTCTGTCATTACAAACCATCTGTCTGTGACTTGATTCAACAAAATGAAACAAGTTCTGGATAATCATATTTGTTATATCATGCTCTGTTTCTTGAAGGGGGTCCCGATATATGTCAGCATCCCCAAACCTGCTCCGGTCCTGCCAGGATCTCTTGGGGAGTAAGTGGCAGGATGGAGGCTCCAAGTCAGCTGTACTTCCTTCTCCCTCCTCCTGTCCTTCCTCCTGCCTCTCGCTACTCCCACCCGGCTCTTGTTCCCACTGTCCTCGAGGTGATGGGTCGGTCTGTTCTACCTGCCTTGTTTATCTGCAAACGTGGGTGGTAGATTCACGGGATATGATTGGCATAGATATTCCTACTTCATATCATACTTTAAAAATAAGCCTTTAGGGCCGGCCCTGTGGCTTGGTGGTTAAGTGCGCGCGCTGCGATGCTGGTGGCCCGGGTTCGGATCCCGGGTGCGCATCGAGGCACCACTTCTCCGTTCATCCTGAGGCCGAGTCCCGCATACAGCAACTAGAAGGATGTGCAGCTACGACATACAACTATCTACTGGGGCTTTGGGGGGAAAAAATAAAAAAAATAAATAAAATCTTTAAAAAAAAAAATAAGCCTTTAATCTCTGTTAAGGGGGATTAGACTAACTCATATTGTAAGAGGTGGAAATTACATGGAGATGTGTATCAGCTCATATAAAGGGAAACCTAAGCCCGTCGGAGATTTCATAGATGGATGCGCTGCCTGAAAAGGTAGTGAGTGCTCAGTCACGGGCTGTGTGCAAAAGGAAGCTTGAGCCATTAGTTGCTGAAGGGGCGATTCCAAATCTGGGGAGAGGCACGCTCAGGCAGATGCTGTGTAAGATGAGCCCCTGAGACTCTGTGGGGGCAGAAGCGTGGAAGGAGCCCAATCTAGCGTGTAGGTGAGTGGACACAGGAGAGACGGTCTCAGGATTGGGGTTTGGGCAGGAAGGGGCGTGGAAACCTGGATGGCCTCAGCTGGGGGGCCTTATGTCAGCTCAGCGTTCCACAATTGGGGCAGGTGACTGTCACCAGGGCTGCTCTCCCTGATTCCACTGCCAGCTCTTCTCTGCTCCCATGTGAGGCTCTGATTTCTCCATGCACGCATCACTACACTCAGTCCCAGCTCAGCCCCGACTCTGCTGGATGCAGTGGAAGATACCTCCACGGGCCCAGGTTTCTCCAGGCGGGCCCCAGGAAGCACAATATCTGCTCATTATCTTCTCACAGGGGCCGCAGAGGCAGAATTTGACATGGGGAGGGAACTGAGAGTCCAACCCCTTCGTAATCTGTCAGCTAGTCTGCACACCAGAGCAGGACAGAGCCTCAGTTTCCTCATCTGTTATATGGGAACAATAGCGCCCATCTCTTGGGATTAGGTGAGGGTTTTTTTTATTTTTTTTGTGAGGAAGATCAGCCCTGAGCTAACATCCATGCCAATCCTCCTCTTTTTGCTGAGGAAGACCGGCCCTGGGCTAACATCCATGTCCATCTTCCTCCACTTTATATGGGAGGCTGCCACAGCACGGCCTGACAAGTGGTGCGTCAGTGCGTGCCCAGGATCCGAACCTGAGCGCGTACACTTAACCGCTATGCCACGGGGCCGGGCCCTGTGTGAGGTTTTAATCAGATCTGTGGTTCTCAAACCTCAGCATACATCGGCATCACCTGAGGGCTTCCATCAAAACACAGATTTCAGGGGCCCCTCTCTCCCAGAGTTTCTGATTCAGTAGACTTGGGAAGGGGCCTGAAATGTGGCATTTCTAACAAATTTCCAGGTGTGCTGATGCTCCTGGTTCGGGTACCTCACTTTGAGAATCACTGAACTAGACCAGTAGGTTCTTGATGGTGAACTGGTCAGCAGACTGCCAGCCCTGCAAGGCCAGGGACCAGCTCTAACCCGCTTCCGTCTCTGCTAAGTGTCTGCTCAGTGCGGGCACATCGTAGATGCTCTCAGGAAGTGCTGTTTGGACAGAACATTAATGGAAGTTAAGCCGGCTCCTCCTTGGAGGCCCTTTCACAGTGGTTGTCAGTGCGCTCTGGTCGCCATGGCAGCAGCCACCAGCAGCCAGGAGATTTGGGGAACATAATCCTGGGGCTTTTTGTAGTATTGAGGAGAAAGGGCAAAGGTTGTGGCCTAGCTGCTCATGGACAAGAATGTGGACGGAGGAAGGGAGGGAGCGAGGATGTGCCTTTCAAACCCTCCCCCTTACTCGGACACCCTCGCATTTGCTCTGAAGCTTGCCCTAGCTCCTGTGTGCAAACCCAGGAAGGATTTAAACTTAGGTTGCATAACAGAGAAAAGAACAAAGGGATGAGGGTGTGGGGGGTTGTAGAGGGTAGGAAAGAGGAAAGGATCCTGGGCCCTGAGAACCACTGTGCACGTGGCCACTTCACACACACGTTACGCCCTTTAGCCCTCACCCAGACCCCAAGGGGCGGTGTTACAAGGGCCCACAGGACCCGCCCAAGGTCACCCCTGGCTGGGCCTTGCTGTCCAGATTGGAAACCCGATCTGCTGTGCCAAAGGCCATGTTTGCTCTTTCATTTCAGGCCTGCCTCTTTGAAGCTGTTGAACTTTGGACAGGGTTAGGGGGACCTAGGGGTGTGGGGGTGGCAGGGAAGCAGTGATGATGGGCTGGGGACATTTAACACCTCAGGGACCCAGGCTGGTCATGATCTGGGCTTTGCCCTTCGCAGCACCCGCTCCTCTTTATCTGCTTTCGTGTTTGGATTCATCTGAGCCATGCTGTGGACGCCCATCCCACCCCAGTTCCGGCCAAGTTAACCCATTATTGTGCAGTGGTTCTCATATTCCAGTGTGGTTAAGAATGAAGCTTATTTAAAATGTCAATTTCTGTCTTGCCTCCAGAGATTCTGATCCAGTGGCTGGGGTAGGGATGCCCTAGGAATTGGCAGTTTTAACAGGCCCCATGATGATTCTGATGTAGGTGGCTCACTGACTGCCCTTTGAGACATCCAGGGCCTCCACTATCCCCTTTCATGGTCCCTTCTGGAAGCCCCCGGGTTTCAGGGACTTCTTGTCCAGCACCCCAGCTGCCTCTGCCCTCTCCTTCTCTCAGCTATTCCTAAGAACAATTCCTCTAGTTCCCACACCACATCTACAAACAGCGTTATCCACAGCTGCCCCCACCCCAGCCAGCTCACCCTGCTTCCAGCAGGGCGACACACGTCTGGCTTATAAGCCCAGCAGCCAGGGCCTCCACTCTGTTTCATAAGAAGCTGGCTCATGACCAGCCAGGAGGTCTGAGCTAGGAGGCTTTGGACAGGCTGAGCCACTTCTCCCTGACATCAGAGAGGAACTGGGATGTCTGGGGCCCTTTGTAAGAGAGATTTGGGCAGAGGAGCATCCCATCTGTGGAGAAAGAACTGACTTTGGGGTGCATCAACCAGATGGGGCTGCTCCATTTCTCTGCCTCAGTTTCCTCATCTGTAAAAATGAGGGAAGACGACCAAGTGCTCATTGAAGGGCTTCAGGAAGTTCAGAGTCCTCCTAGGCACAAAGTCAGGCATGAGGTTTGGCCAGGAGCTTAGAGGTCAGAGAGGTGTGTCTTCAGGATCCTCCCTCCTCTCCTCTTTGACAATAAGGCTCACCTGGGTACCTGCCTTCCACCCTGCTGTCACACATCCATCCTTTGATCATCATGAATCCAGAACACCTGGGAGAAGTGGGCAGGGACAGGATTCCCCCACCCCTGCCACCCATTTTACTGATAAGGAAATTGATTTCTTACCCAGGGAGGGAAATAAAGAGACTTGGGCAAAGCCACGCATCTGGTTAGCAGTAGAAGAGGAATTTGAACCCTGATCTCCAGATGGAGGTTCTGTGCTTTGGTGACTGCCTCATCCCTGGCCTTGTAGGTATCACAGTCAACACAGCCCTGGGTGTCAGGAAATCTGCAAACTCATTTCCCCTGAACCCTCATGGAAACCTCCCCAGGGAAAGGACCCAGGCAATGCTTAATTCAAAGGGCATAGAGTGCCACTGTGGCATTTCAGACAATGTGCCATAGAGTTGGTGTGACGTTTGTCGTTTATGAGAAGGGAGGAGGCTTACCTCAGTTTATCAACCACATCCCACTGTGTCTGTGGGGGATGTCAACCCAGCTTCTCTGAGCACCAAACTGATCCTGGGCCCTCTTTTTCTTCTTATGAGAGGACACATCAGCCCTTCAGGCAGCCTGCTCAAGGCAGGGGGTTGCATGGCACGACCTCAGAGACTCTTTAATGCCCATGATGGAGGAAGCCTGAGTCAGAGGGGGCGGGGACTAGTCAGGCCCACCAGAACAGGGGCCCTGAGAGGCTGAGGCTGGAGCCCTCAGCAGAAGGGGCTGACCTGGGTGTGAGTGCACCAGCATTGGGAATGGTACCGTTCCAAAGGGAGAGCTGACTAGAGACCCCAGGGGCTGGGAGGGTGCCTGGGGGAAGCCAGGCCCGTCACTGGGGAAGGTTGGCTCCTGGTGATGGAGTGAAGTGGGAAGGGTTTGGACGTTGATGGGTACAAGCCCTGTCACAGTTTAAACGCTTACTAGTTGTAGGATCTTGGGGACCTTGGGACAAATCCCTTCACGTCTCTGAGCCTCTGTTTACTCACCTGTCAAATGGAGATAATAGTGTATACTTCCTAGAGAAGGTCTGTAGTAACATGTGTTGAAGGTTTAGCACAGCGCTTGGGATCTAGTTGGTGCTCAATAAATGGTAGTTAGCCCCTCCCCTCCATCCCATAGCAAATGGGAGCCCATTGCAAGGGCTCAGTACATGTTTGGTTCTATAGAACAAGGAAAGGCTTCAAGGAATCATGGTGATCAAAAGGTACTGATACAGGGTAACACATCCCCTAGCTTCATGGGACGTTATGTGCTTAAAAGCTTCTCCCAGGGAAAGGAGATTTGCTTCAGGGGCCAGCTTCTGGCCCCCCAGTCCCTGAGCCTTCTGTCTGTTGTAGGTGTCCTGAGTTGTCAGGTTGTTCATGTGGAGGAGAACCTTGGTAGGGCCCGGGGTGTGGGACTGGACTGCCTGCTGCAGAGAAAGGCCCTGTATCCTGGCGGCCCCCACCTCTCCCTTAGAAGATCACACCTTCCCGATGAGTCCTTAATGCAGCAGCACCTGTGCCTACACCTGGAGAAACCTTCCATTCTGTTCAATGGAGACAGTCCCCAAAAAACCAACAAAGCAGGCCCATGGACAGAGCACAAAGCCCTTGTCTGGCAATGACCACAGCACAGTGCCCTAGCTCCCTCTCACCCCAGCCCAGGATCTGTAACTCCAGTCCATCCTCCGCGGGCCCTTGCACCCCTACTCCCTTTCACCCAAGCCCAGGCTCCCTCACTCCAGCTCACCTTGCCTGGATCTTCTGTGGTTCGTCCAATAAACGCGTCCTGCTGCCGGCATTTGGTGGGATTTGGGGATGGAGAGACAGAGAGAAGAGGCCTCTAACACAGACCCGCCCTCGAGGGACTCCAGGTCAATGAGAGACCAGTACTCTGGAGACATGATTTAAAATAGGAAATACTCTGGGCCCTGGAGGGCTGGACAGTAATGAGGGAGCCATCACTCCTGGAGAGATCAGAGCATTTTTCTGAGAGGCAGGATATGGACATGTGAACATGAGAAAAAACGATATTCCTGACGGTTCAGAGGAATAAAAGTGCACAGTATGTATGAGGATTTGTCTGGTTTTCCTGAAATGTAGAGTTTGTGGAGGGAAGTTATGAAGATCAAGCCGGAAAGAGGTTAGGGCCAGATTTTGAATGCCCTTGCATTCCAGACTAAGGAAATCCATTCACTCCAAGCTTTGATTGTGTACCTCCTATGAGAACTGAAACAGAGATAGGAGTTCAGGCTCCGTCCTTGAGAGTAATCAGCCAGGATGGGGGCAGGGGGTCATCCAAGAACCCTGGAAGAGGTCTCGAGAAAAAGCTTGATACACCAGACCCATGGAGAGATTGAGGATCTGTTTCTTTTAAATCGTGCCAGGAAGAAAAAAACAAACCTCCAGACAGTGGGCAGCTGCACAGGAAAAGCCCAGCATTCACAGGGGTGGTGGGGTCGGCTGTGTACACGTCACACAACGTCACCATAGTGTCAGTGCTGCTTGTTGACTTGACTTTGAGACCCAAGCCCCAGATAAAGCAATGAACACATACGGGGAGTGTAAATGCCATCAAGTTCACTAATGAAAATGTCAAGGTTCAGACAGCTGAGGTTGGGAGGCGGAGGTGGGGGCGCAGAGCAAAGGCAAGGGCAAAGATGCTGAGAACTCATCACACAGCATCAAGAGATAATGCCTGCAGTGGATGGATCGAGAAATAAAGGTCCAAGGCTGTTACGTCAATCATAAAGATGACTAACAGAGGAAGTAAAGTAGGTTTATAAATAATTATGTTGAAAGACCTAGGCAGGGGAGGCTGGCTGCGGTTTTAACGACCTAACGCACATTAGCAGGACTCAAGAGGTAACACCTAAAATATAGGACAACAGCCAGCCACAAAAACATTTACTTACCAGCATGGAAATAAGGACCAGCAGAAAGTGCTAAACATGGTAAGAGGTGATTCTTTCTGGGCAGTGAAGATGAGGAGAAACGGAGGGGAGTTGGCAAGAAGGTGTTGTCTGTAACCCCACACGTATAATTTTGGTTGAAGAAAAATGAAGTGTATAGTCACTATTCTTTAGGTATTGAGAGCCAGTAAGAGTTCGTTCTTTGGCCAGTGACAAGGTTGCTTAGGTATTAAAAAAAGTATTTATGTATTTGACTTGAACAGGTAAAACATTTGTAAGGCACAAAATGTGAAAGATACAAAGGACACCAGTGAAGGCTCCCTTTGCCCTGCTCCCAATTTCCCTAGCTCTCTAGAGACAACCAACGTTGCCTTTCTTTTCTTTTCAGAGAGGTCATGCACATACAACCAAATATAAACACAGGATGTACATTCTTCCTCCACTTTCCCTCATGGTGATGTTTTTTAGAAACACTAATAGTAGGGCCAGCCTGGTGTCCTAGTGGTTAAGTTCGGCACACTCCACTTCACCAGCCCAGGGTTCAGTTCCCGGGCACAGACCTACACCACTCATCTGTCAGTGGCCATGCTGTGGTGGCAGCTCACATACAAAAAAAAGAGAGAAAGATGGGCAGCATATGTTAGCTCAGGGCGAATCTTCCTCAGGAAAAAAAAAAAAAAGAAACACTAATGGTAGCATTCTATACCTACTGTTTGTCACTTTGCATTTTTCTTTTACCAATTTATCTCAGATTGTTCTGTATCAGAAATGAGCCTCCTTGTTTTTCTTTTTTTATTCATTTATTTATTTATTTTTATTTTTTGGTGAGGAAGATCAGCCCTGAGCTAACATCTGTTGCCAATCCTCCTCTTTTTGCTGAGGAAGACTGGCCCTGGGCTAACATCCGTGCCCATCTTCCTCCACTTTATATGGGACGCTGCCACAGCATGGCCTGACAAGTGGTGCGTTGGTGCACACCTGGGGTCCTAACCCGGGTCACCAGCAGCGGAGCGCATGCACTTAATCGCTATGCCACGGGGCCGGCCCCCTTGTTTGTCTTTTCTATAGCTGGCTGATATTCATGTACAGATGTCACAATAAATGACAGTGTCTATTTCCACACAGCTCCACCAACAGTGTGTCATCAAACTTTTGGATTTTGTCATCATCCGGTAGGTGAAAAATGGTGTCTTGCTAAGTTTTAATTTGCATTTCTTTTATGTGCAGGGTTGAAAAACTTTTCATATGGTTAAGAATCATTTGTATGTCTTTTTCTGTGAACTGATGATTCATATCTTTTGCCCATTTATGTTAATTAGCTTTTTAAATTAATTAGGGGCTCTTTATTAGGGAAAGTAGTCCTTTGATTATTAATAATTGCAAATATTTCCCCCTAGTTTGTCATTTGCCTTTTGACTTTGCCTGTAGGTCTTCGTTACACATCAAGTTTTCATTTTTATGTACACAGATTTCTCAATCTTTTCATTTATGGCTTCTGGGATTTGTATCATAACTCAGAAAGGCTTCTTGGAGATTTTTTTTTTTTTGGTGAGGAAGATCAGCCCTGAGCTAACATCCATGCCAGTCCTCCTCTTTTTGCTGAGGAAGACTGGCCCTGGGCTAACATCCATGCCCATCTTCCTCCACTTTATATGGGACGCCGCCACAGCCTGACAAGTGGTGCATTGGTGCACACCCGGGATCCTAACCCGGGTTGCCAGCAGCGGAGTGCATGCACTTAACCACTATGCCACGGGGCCAGCCCCTCTTGGAGATTATTAACATGAATTCTCCCATGGTTTCTTATAGGACTTTTCTTTTTTCTTCTCTTTTTTTAAAATCATTTAAATCTTCTATCGGGTTGTTAAGATTCGGCACTTTCACCGCCACGGCCTGGGTTCACGTCCCAGTCAGGGAACCACACAACCTATGTGTCGGTTGTCACCCTGTGGTGGCTGCGTGTTGCTGTGATGCTGAAAGTCGTGCCATCAGTATTTCAAATACCAGCAGGGTCACCCTTGGTGGACAGGTTTCAGCAGAGCTTCCAGATTAAGACAGGCAAGGAAGAAGGACGTGGCCACCCACTCCCGAAAAAGTGGCCATGAGGACCCTGTGAATAGCAGCAGAGCATCGTCTGATACAGCATCAGAAGGTGAGAGGATGGCGCAGAGAGACTAGGCGGAGTTCCGCTCTGCTGTCCACAGGGGCGCTAGAAGTCAGAACCGACTTGACAGCGCTAACAAAATCTCGTATCTATCAGGAATTTATATTAGTGTCAGGTGTGAGGTGTGTATCCCATCTACTTTTTTTTTTTTTTCCGGCTGGCTAATCAGTGTGTTTTCAGGAGGAAGGGTAAAGGGCCAAGAAGGTAGAGCAGAGAGCAGAGCAGTATATGACCAAGTCACCCTGGCAGTGGGTGTAGAAGAAACTGGAGGTGGCATGTACAGTCTGGAACTGCTGCTCCAGATGAAAGGTGAACTCAGCTAGGCCTGAACTAGGGCAGGGGCAGCAGGAAAGGAGAGGTGCGGGAGATGGTCCTGGAGATAGAATCCATAAGCCTCAGTTACTGGTTCAATGGGAAAAAGCAAAAGAAGTCAGATGCCTGTTCCCTGCCTCAGTGATGCTATTACATATTAGCAGAGAGAGAGGACTCTGTGTTATGAGTTCTGGCTTCACAGAGGCAGGTGCAAGGATTCAAAGTTTGACGCTTCGTTGGGACACCCAGGGTTTCAAGACGCTGAAAAGGTGGGAGGGGGTATCAGATCTGGCTGATGAATTTCCCCACTGCTCTCTGGAGGGCCTAGCGTACGACTTAACACATTCAGCTCCTTAGTTGGACACGGTATGCCCCGCCCTGACGGCTGTTGCATTCACCAAACCTGTTGGAGAAACAGGTTCCTGGGCCTAGGAAGCCTAGAAATGAGGCCACGGTAATAATGCTCTCTATATAGGACCTGACTGTTTTCAAAGTATTGGGTTGTCGGCTAGCTGGTCCTGTATTTTTTTGTGAGGAAGATCAGCCCTGAGCTAACATCCATGCCAATCCTCCTCTTTTTGTTGAGGAAGACTGGCTCTGGGCTAATATCTGTGCCCATCTTCCTCCACTTTATATGGGACGCCGCCACAGCATGGCCTGTGACAAGCGGTGCATCAGTGCGTCCCTGGGAGCCGGAGCCGCGCCGCCAGCAGCGGAGCGCACGCACTTAACCGCTAGGCCACCGGGCGGGCCCTAGCTGGTCCTGTTTTTAAAGATGGCTCTAAACAAAGTGAATTAGTTGCCCACTGTTCCAAAAGGAATTTGCAGCAGAGCCTGTAATAATAATAGTAATAATAATAATGGCAATGACTCACAGTTCTAGAGCACTTACTATCGCACTGAGCTAAATCCTTTAGGAAGACGAGTTATATCATCTAATCTCCATGACCCTACAACGTATGACCCATGGTAGGAGGCAGAGGTGGGATTCTTACTCCGGACCAAGGCAGCCAGACTTTTCAAACTCGAGACGCCTTCTGTCCCCTTCCCGCATCTTCGGTCCCGTCCTCGCCCCCTGCCTGATCACTTCCCGCCCCCCTACCCAAGCAGGCCTGTATTCCAATCCACACCCTCCGCGGTCAGGCTGCAGGGACCCCGGGCGATCCGTGCATGCAGTTTCCCCATTTTCAAGTGAGGGAACTGAGGGCCGTGAAGGAGAAAAAGCCGCGCACCCACGCGAGCGGCAGGACGCCGGACAGCGCGGCCCACAGCCACGGCCCCGCGGAGACCAACGAGAGGGTGGGCAGCCGGCCCCGGGAACGGCAGGTCCGGGGCGAGACAGGCCGCGAGCGCCCCCACTCCCAGCCCCCCGGAACAACGCGCCTGGCACCCGGGCCCGGCTGCTGAGCCGGGACGCGAGGGGGCGTGGCGGCCAGACCGTACCAAGGGCACAGATTCGCAGGGGGGAGGCCTGGCCCCGAGAGCGTGCGCGCGGCCCGGCTGAGCGGGGCGGTGCCCCCGACGGCCACGCCCCCACCCCCGCCGTCGGCGTGGCGGTGGTAGCGCCTCAGTGGTGCGGGCCTGCGTCCTGCTCAGGTGCCGGGAGAGCTGCCGGGCCGCTCGGGGTGAGTGCGGGCGATCGCGGGCGCGGGGAAGACGAAGTCGGGGCGCGGGGGCTCCGGGGCTGGACGCCTTCTGGCCGCGTCGGACGCCCGGGACCTCGGCGCTGGGGCGGGCTCTCAGGCCGAGTCGCTGGGTGCCTCGCCCGACGCTCGCGCGGAAAACGCGGCTCCCACCTCGGCGCTTCCCGGGATGGCCCTTGCTCTCCAGCTGACCTCTTGCGGCGGCTTGAGGGTCGTCGTTTCCACGGCTCAAGGCGCCCGATGGGCCCTTCGGCCGAGGGTCGGGTCTCGGCGTTAGACGGCTCGGGCTCCAGTCCCCGCGCCACCATCCTCAAGCTAAGCCCCTTTTCCTCTCCGAGCCTCAGTTTCCCCGTCTGTACGATGGGCCTCAGGAGGCGGCCAGTTGTTGGGATACCTCACGTAGGAGGCTTTCGATGAGTGGGAATGGGGCCCGAATCTGACCCTGCAGCATCAGGTGGGCTCAATCGAGGGCTAGGGGGAGCCCGCCAGCCCGGGCTTTCCGGGAATCGCTCTGCGTGCTGGCGAGGTCGCGGTACCCCAGGGGGGCAGTGCCCCTCCCAGGCAGGTGCTTTGGCGGCCGCGGCGACGGGTCGTTGGCCGGGCTCAGCTAGGCAGCCGGGACACCCTTAGCGCCTGGGAGCAACTGGGTAAGAGGTCGAGGTCTCCTGGGCGGCGGGGGATGGGTGCTTCAGGGTACTTGACCTCGGCTATTTGCTTTTCATTTAAGGCTAGTCACCATTGTGTAAGCTGATGACCAATACTGAGGAGTTTGAGGCCATTTCCATGAATGTGGCTGCTGCTTCGCTTAGACCCACAAAATGTAACCTTCCTCCTGAGCTGGCGGTTCTAGGGAATAGTGCTAGCGAGGGAGACCGGGCTGGAGTGGGTGGTCCCAGGCTTGAATCTTGGCATCTTGGCAGGACACTTAACTTCTTTGAGCCTCCGTTTCCTCCTCAGTAGCACAGAGAGATACAGCTTATCCTGTTGCCCCGCAGGGTTGGGGTTCTAAAGATCAAAAGAGAGGGTCTTGGAAGGTGACATTGAGAACTGTAACATTCCTTTAAGCTGAGCAGTTAACTAACCCTCTGGTATCCAGTGTCCTCACTCTGCAGAGCTGGAATTCCTCAGGCCCTCTCTCCTCTTGGGGGAGAAGGCGTTGATTCATTAACCACTCACAGGTTCTGCCTACACAAATGCCCTTTGAATGGTTGTGGGTTGGCTTGATCAGAGAAACAGTCCCAAAGTCCCAGTGAAGCAGTGCACCCAGAAGGGATCACTTTCTTTTCTTTGTGTCCCTCTAAGGAGCTCTACCTTTTGAGAGAGTGGTCAGTTCCTGAGCTTCTCAGGATTTTCATGCCCCTGCTGTGGGAAACTGTTTCCTTGGGCAGAGAGCTTCATCATTGTCTCAAGTGTCCAAAAACACAGGTCTGCATTTCAAAGAATGGGATATTGGCCTCCAGTTGTGTTGTGGTGGTGCAAACTTCGGAGTGGGCTTACCTCTCCACAGTTCTTCGTGTCTACCACTTGAAGAAATATCAGGTAGGTTTGAGATGAAAGGAGCCCCGGGGATGTGCTTCAGCACCTGGGAAGAGCAGTATTGACTGCAGCCAGCATGAGTAAGGCAGGTGAACACTCCTGGGTGGGATGAGTGTATAAACAGCCACAGGAGGTGTGGGTGCCTGACAAACCTGAACCTTTAGGACCTGTCAGTGACTGGGTTGATCCTTGCTTCACCCCTTGAAAATCAGGATCTGAGTTAGATAGTCCTTGTGTACTTAGGAGGCAGACTGTTTGAAATCAGAACTGCTTGGCAAATCCAGAACTTTTACTTGTTAAACCCATGGAACATTTCAGGTTAATAAGAATTTAGCTCTTAAGCCACTTTTTTTTTCCTGATGGAAGCTTCTGTAGTTGTAAGACCTTTCGTGGTTTCAGAGAGCCCAGCTGCCACTGCACATCTCTCTTTGTGCTTTAGGAGGGCCCGGGGCACTGGGTTAGGGTCAGGAACCTTGGAGTTCAAGCTGGCATTAGCACTGTGTGCCTTTTGGCAAACCACCCCAGGCCTGGGGGCCTCAGTTTAATGCTTTGGGATATAACTCTCTATTATATGTCAGATTCATTTAAAATTTAAAATCAGAAAAAAGTGAAATGGAGAGATGACTTTTTATAAAAATGTATTTTTTCTGTTTACGAGAATATTAAGTGCTCATTATTAAATAAAAAACTTATAGAAATATGTAATATAGACAGTGAACATCCCTCATAGCCTTACACTGAGACAAAAAAATCACTGCTAGTAGTATGTATATATTCTCCAGATATTTTTCTTCACATATAAAAACATTTATTATTTAAATTTGTTTTACTTAAAACAACAGAAACAATTTTTTTCAATTATTTTATTGAGGTCATAATGGTTTACAACATTGTGTAATTTCAGGTGTACATTATTATTTATCAGTTTCTGTATAGACTGCATCGTGCTCACCACCAATAGTCTAATTTTTATCCGTCACCGTATGTGTACTCCTTTACCCATTTTGCCTGCCCCCTAACCCCTTTCCCCTCTGGTAACCACTAATCTAAAGCAACAGAAATTTTTAACTGTTTAAGCTTTAAACACAAAACTAATAATACTGTTCTGAGGCTTCCTTTTTATTACTTAACATGATGTCTTTCTATCTCACTATGTAAAGATCTACCTCATTCTTTTTTTTAACCTCATTCTTTTTAAAAATGACAGAAGATTCTAGTTACCAGTATTATTGAAAACAAGTTGCTGTTGTTTGCAGCTCTTTGCTGTTATGAATCCTGCTGCAGTCGGCAGCTTGCTCTTTATCTTTGTGCAGTTGGGTAAATATTTTTGCATAATGAATTCTTAGACGTGGAAGGGCTGGAACAATGTTTGTGAGCTTTTAAGTGTATTTAACAGATATCGACTCCCTGTGATATCCCAGGCAGTACTTGAAGTGCAGGGGGATAGCAGTAAACACAACAGACACATCCCTCATGGATCTGATCTTCGAGTGGGGGAGACAACACTCACGGTTTGTCAAATGATGATCAATAATTTGGGATTTAACTTTCTATTATATGTCAGGGTCATTTAAAAATTAAAATCGGAACAAAGTGAAATGGGGAAATGACTGTTTTTATAAAAATGGTATTTTTGTAAGTGCTCATTATTAAAAAAAGACCATTACAGAAACATGCACTGTGGATGACAAATGTCCTTCATAGAAGCCTCACACTGAGACATTTTCTCAATGGAGATAAATCATGCCGAGGAGTGTGTGTGTGTTTATAGAAATAATGTGACTTGAAATGTCAATAGATAGTGCCAAACTCCCCTCCAAAAATGCTATCTTGTTATGTTCCCACCAGCAGAAACTCATCATTTTTAAATTCAGAATTTTAAGACCTGTTGTGAAGACTAGCTGCTAATGGCAGAGGTGCTTTTAGTTCAGGAAAATTTATGCCAGACTCCGTGCTAAGTTTGTATTATATATACACGTGTGTACGTGTATATACACACATATTGTGTATGTGTATATATATATTTTTAAGTTCTTCTGATGACCCCAAAAGGTTGACGTGCCCATGCTTGCTCTGCAGCTGGATGGGCATCTCAGAGACTAAATCACTTGCTGAAGGCTGTGAGCGTCAAGCTGAGGCCTCACCCGGGGCCGTCTGCTTCCAGAGCCCTCGCTCCTCTTTTTGTGCTGTGATATCTCATTTTCTGACTGTAGAGGATTGCGGGTTTTTTTTTTTTTTTTGATGGAAGGGAGATCTAGTATATATAATACTTAATAATATCATTGTTCCTCCTCACTTCCAGTACCACAAAGCACAAGTAAGTATGTCTGTCTTATATGTCTCACTGTACATTTTGTTATAGTGTAAGAAACATAAGTGAAATGAGTATCTTACAGAGAGATAGATGATGCCAGTTCTTCTTTTATTATTCTTATTATATAGGTTATAAAACAAAACCTGTTTTCCTGTGCAGTTCTGTTATCGGGCGTTTGATAGAAATTTGGACTCACTGGGCAGGAGGGGACAAGCTCCTGGGTCAGAGGTAGCTTCCCAGCTTAGGCAGGCGTTGGCCCATGCCAGGCCTTACTGTCTTCATCCATGAAGTGGGGGAAAGAGTCCCCACTCCACCTACCTCCTGTGTTTATTTCTCAGCAGTTAATTTTCCCTGTTCTTGGCAATGTTTCCATCCTGTGGAATGACACTTAAAAAGCACATATTTGGCCTAAGCTTCTATGTGTAGGGCCTGGTTCAGGCTCTTGAGAACTCTGATGGGGACGGAACCAGCAGAGAAGTAAACAGTTATGGCAGAGGCTGTTGAGGTCATTCTTGAGATAATGCGTGTGAGGTGCTTATTCTTGGTGCTGAGCCTGGTGTGCGCTGGGGAGCACTCAGGACGAGCTGCCTGGTTGTGGGGGGTCATGCAAGGCTCCACAGATGTGGTGACGTGTGAGTTGGGTCTTGGAGAGTAGGTAGGAATTCCCTGAGCCCACCAAGGCGCACCTTTTCTGGGCGTGTAGGGTGTAGGTTGCGTGAGGCTTGGAAGCAATTGGGGCTTACCTGAAGGAGTCTTGTGAACCATGCCAAGTGATGGGGAGGCTTTTCCGTAGGTCAGTGATGTGACTAGCACAGAGCAGTGTTTTTTTTTTTTGCTGAGGAAGATTTGCCCTGAGCTAACAGCTGTTGGCAATCTTCCTTTTTTTTTTTTTTTTTGCTTGAGAAAGATTAGCCCTAAGCTAATATCTTTGCCAACCTTTCTCTAATTTGTATGTGGGTTGCTGCCTCAGCGTGGCTGATGTGTGGTGTAAGTCCACGACTGGGATCCAAACCCGCTAACCTGGGCCTCTGAAGCGGAGCATGCTGAACTTAACCACTATGCCACAGGGCCGGCCCCCCACAGCGGTGTTTTCTTGTATTGGGTTTTCAGACTTTCTTAGTGTCCACTGTCCTCTCTGGGCAAACTCATAATTTAGAAATCTCATTCTGCCTAAATCTGTATCATACTGTTTTAGAGCTCTCTGTCTTAGGAGTGTTTTTCCTTCTCTAGCCCCTCCCCAAGTGAGTTGTTTACATTAGTTGTGTATCTGTGTGTGAAGGTGGAGGAGTTCCATGGGGCAAAGTATGGCTCTTTGCAAGCTGGTGGTTCCTGGTTGTTGGGTCCACTGGAGTGAAATTCATCAGCATCTGTTATGCCTGATGCTGGTTGGTGTGGCAACTGGATTAACACTTGTGTATGTTGTGGACAAGGCACCCGGGGGCCAGATCCTTCTTCTGGGTGGAAAACTGCTAATGTGGGGGACTTATTTATTTCACTTATAAAGAGGTGACTCTGGTGGGGAAATCTAAGAATTATCCTTTAATTGGAGTGCCAGAGGGTGAGGCATTCTGATCTCCTTTGCACAGTGTCTGTACACAGCTGAGAGAATCATACACGTGCTTCCCAGAAATTAGTCAGTTTCAAGAATATAGTGATGGCCCAGCTTGTGGTGCCATCAGCTGTGGACTGTTTCTGAGAACTGGGTTCTTTAGGACACATCCTGTGGTAGGAAAATAGAATGGGAAAAGCTGGTTTTAGTCCCCCTGGTCGTCATACTGGGGGAAGATGAATCCTGGGCGGGTGTGCCCTCTGGTGTGAGACTTACATGATTTACCTCTAGGTGAAATTTATGGATCATGTTTTGTCATTTCTTTTTATCTCCTCTAGTTTTATCTTCAGTGCCTTTTCCTGTGGCCCTGCCCACCCCACCCTGTTGGCCGAGCTCAGCCTCCACACCCCCTCTTGCTCTGGTGCTTGTGTAAGAGTGCTGTGATTTTGTGAGCCTTTGATCCTCGGGGCACACGTCATCATTGCCGTGGGGAGGCTGGGTCTGTACAAAGGTTTGAGGGCTGGATAGGAACACATGAACTTGTGCTCACCTTCTCTGAACCCAGAAGTGTTGACTATGTATCTGTAGGTCATTTGGGGTCAGTTTTCAACACGGCAAACAGGCTTGGCAATTCTTGAATACATGGGAGAATGTATTAGCCAATTGTGTCTGGCTGTTTTCAGGGGTGAGGTTTGGGTTGGGACACATTCCAGGTGTCGGGAGGTTTCCCATCAGAGATTTGTGGTCTTGTGAAGAAGAGCATTTGTTGGTTTTAGTTAACGGTTTCAGAGCCTTTGCGGTTATGGTGTTACATGGAAGTGTAGACACAGTCCCTTTTGTAATGTGATCTGCAAACTCTAAAAGGTCATTTAGCATGACAGCAGTGATGGAAAAGCCCCATCCAGCCTGCCTGAAACCCCCACCAGTAAAGTCTCTGTCCCTGTTAGTGACCTCACCATCTTCCTCCTGGTCCCTGAAGCTCCAAGGACAAAAGACATTTTCCTCTTTTCTCTCATCTTTATTCTGGGTTTCCGCCACCATGCAGTCCTGTCCATTTTTAGTCTTTGAATCTCTTTCCACTGCCATGGCACTTGTCACTGCCTCTGTGCTAGCCACCTAATTGGCCTCCCTGAGTTGGTAATACTTCCTCCCCACTCCTCCTCATCGCTTCTCAAGATCTGTCCATGGTCCCACTGCTGGCTTGATCTCGAAGCCCTGCTTTATCACCCCTCCTTTGCTGAAATCAGTCACTCTCGCTGTCTTAGTGTTCTGTGGGTTTTTTCCCTTCTCATCCATCCATAAAGGATATGGAAATGGCTTATAATAAAAGGAGTCTAATTTCCCCCCTCCTTGATGGCAATATGGTTGGAACAGAATGTGGATTAAGTGAGGACAGGGAACTTCCCCATCACTTCCGTGAGTGTAAGCCAGTGTGTAGAACAGCACCAGGCGTAAGGTAGGCACTCAGTAAGTACTAACTGGATGAATGGAAGTATAAATGGATGACTGAATAATTATGGCTTCTCTCTCCCAAGTGGACTGCTAAGCTTTCTCCTGCATATTAACTGGCCCAGATGTCAATATTGGGTCTGATCTGTATTTTTCAAGATTATTCTAAGGTATAATATGAACTTTTTGCAGGATTTAGTTTTCCATCCAGGTATGAAATTTTAAGTGTTTCAAGTTCCTCCTGCAATTGATAGTTTATTCAATAATTAATTCAATAGTTAATCATTTTCTAATTGAAGAAGAGAAGGAACTTGGGTATCCCCCCCATAGTATTCTAAGTCTTTCTAGATATTTCTAGATCAGTGACCTAGATGCCAAAAACATGAATACATTTTTTTGATTTTAAAAATTCTAATGAAATGAATAAAAGGGGTCTAGTCTAACCTTTGAGTGTCTGTTGTATGTCAGGTCCTGTGCTGGGTGTTTTATATTTCATGAGATGATCGGAACACTGTGAGGATGGTCAGTGAGGGGACTGAGGCTAGTGATAAGCCAGTTGCCCGGGGTCCCCTGGTGTGGGTGGCGTGTTCTTTCATGGCTCATCTGGGTTTTTTGTTTTGTTTTGTTTTGTTTTGTTTTGTGAGGAGATCGGCCCTGAGCTAACATCCGATCCCAATCCTCCTCTTTTTGCTGAGGGAGACTGGCCCTGGGCTAACATCCGTGTCCATCTTCCTCTATATGGGACGCCGCCACAGCATGGCCTGACAAGCAGTGCGTCGGTGCGCGCCCGGGATCCGAACCTGTGAACCCTGGGCCCCCGAAGCGGAGTGCGCGCACTTAACCGCTGCACCACCAGGTCGGCCCCTCAACTGGGTTTTAAGTTTATTAAATTTCAAGGCCCATACTCTCCTCAGCAAACCAAAACCCATGGAAAGAACTAGTAATTGCGAGAAGGACACCGGGAAGCAGGTAATTGTACCAAAAGACAGTCAAAGGAAGCTATTGTGATTGAGCGCAAAATTCAGCTCAGAGTTTCCTGGAAGACAAGGCAAAGAAGGATGGGATTGCACAGCAAGCATTCTTGAACAAAGGAAGCAGATCAGTTTATCACAAGAAGCGCTTTTCCTGGGACCTTCGTATAAGGTCCATTGAATAAGGCATTGGGCAGCAGTCTGCATACTCAGCAGGTGTTTGTAGAGCGCCTCGTGTGTACCAGGCCCTCTAGGAGGTGCTGGGACTGCATGTGTGTGTGGACAAGACTGACAGGATGATGATGGCTTAGGCTAGGCTGAGGGAATGTTCTAGAGAACAGAGGAGTGTGGCCCACAGGTAGCTGTTTCTGGGACCCATTTGGGTAAGGGCAGAGAACTTCAGGCCCTGTTATAATACTGTAAGGGCAGATCTTTGCGGGGATAGGAGCAAGAGAATAGAATCAGAGTGATGTATTGTGTCAGGTAAGGGTAGAGCTGGAGAATCTGGGAGAGTGAGTGGGGAGAGATCCTTTGCCAGAGGTCTGAGGCAGACAGTCCAAAGTGAAGGTCCTGAGGTTCTTAGCACATCCCAGACGCAGTGTCCTGCCGTTTTGCTGTGAAAGTTGAAAAGCCTGGCTTGGCCCTTGCCCCTTAGTGGATGACCATAGGCAGATCCAGGAGTTCTCAGGAGACAGCATGGGTTCTGTTCAAATACTCCTGGTTGAAGGGCCAGCATGCTGTTCCATCAAGTGTGGAGTGATGGCTCTGGTCCAGGAGATTTTGATGATTCAGTCATTCAGTGAATGTATGTTGAGCAGCATGTCATGCCAGGCCTCTTGAGCACTATGGGTACAGAAATGCAAGCTAGCCTCAGCCAGACACCAGCCTCCACCGTGTCTCCAGTTGTTTCTGTCACATGCCATCAAGTCGGTTCCGACTCCTGGTGACTCTGAATGAGTGATGTCCACAGTGTCCTGTCCTCAGCAGCCCTACTCAGCTTCTGTACACTCGTGCCCATGGCTTTCTTTATGGAGTCAATCCATGTCATATTTAGTCTTCTTTTCCTGCTGCCTTCTACTTTTCCCAGCATTATTGTCTTTTCCAAAGAATCCTGCCTTCTCCTGAAGTGCCCAAAGTGAGACAGCCTGCGTTTTATCATTTTTGCCTCCAGCGACAGTTCAGGCTTAGCTTGCTCCAGGACCCACTTGTTCATCTTTCTGGCAGTCCAGGATGTCCGCAGAGCTCTCCTCCAACACTGTATTTCAAATGAATCCGTTTTTCTTCTGTCAGCCGTCTTCTCCGTCCAGCTTTCACACCCATACATAGTAATTGGGAATACGAGGGTGTGCATAATCTTAGCCTTGGTCGCTAATGACACTTCGTTACACTTGATGATCTTTCCTAATTTTTTCATTGCTGCCCTTCTAAGTTTCAGTCGTCTCTTGATTTCTTAAGTGCAGTCTCCATTTAAATTGATTACTGAACCAAGGTAGACAAAATCTTTGACAATTTCAACGTCTTCATTGTCTACGTTAAAGTTGTGTCATTCTTCGTTAGTCATGATTTTTGTCTTCCTGATGTTCAGTGCAGTCCTGTTTCTGTATTTTCTTCTTTCACTTTCTTCAGAAGTTGTTTCAAGTCATTGCTGCTTCCTGCCAGTAAGATGGTGTCATCTGCGTGTCCTAGATGGTTGACATTTCTTCCGTCAGTTTCAGTTCTCCTGCGTCTGAGTCTAGCCCAGTCTAGCCCAGTTTTTTGTATGACGTGTTCTGCGTAGAGATTAAACAGATAAGGGGATAAAATGCACCCTTGTCTGACACCTTTGCCTATAAGAAACCATTCTCTCTCTCCATCTTCTGCCCTGATAGTGGCTTCTTGTCGACAATGCAGGTTACCATCAGGACAATCAAGGGCTGAGTATGCCCATTTCTTTCAGCAGCCCATAGATTTCATGATCCATGCAGTCAAAGACATTACTATAGATTGTAAAACATAGACTAACCTTCTTCTGAAATTCTTTGGAGCACTCCAGTAGCCAACAAATAATTGCAGTTAGATCTTGTGTGCCTCTTCCTTTTCGAAATCCAGCTTGGACAGCAGGCATTTCTTGCTCCATTTAAGGTAAAAGCCTTTGTTGCAGCGCCTTGAGCATCACTTTATTGGCCTGGGAAATTAGAGCAGTGGTCACGTAGTTACTGCGCTTCTTGGCATCTCCTTTCTTGGGGATTGGGATACATATTGAGTGTTTCCAGTCTGTAGGCCACTGTTTTGTTTTCCATATTTGTTGGCATATTCTTGTTAGGATTTTGACAGATTGAGTCTCTATGGCTGGAAATAACTCCATCAATATCCCATCTACTTTGGTGACTTATTTCTTCCCAGTACTTTCAGGGCAGCTTTCGCTTCACTTTCTAGAATTAGGGGTTCTTCCTCATAGGAATCTTCCTCAAAGGCATCTGTCATTGTTTTGCCCTTTCTGCATAGATCTCCAGTGTACTATTTCCACTTTCCCTTTACTTTCTCCTGATCAAGTAGTGTGCTTCCCTGTTGGTCATTCAGCATTCCTCATCTAGGTTTAAATTTCCTGTTGATTTCTTGAACCTTCTGGAAAAGACCTCTTGTTCTTCCTTTTTGTTGTTCTCTTCTATCTCTGCATTAGCCGTTAGAGTGGTTCTCTTCATCTTCACCTAATAGGCCCTGAAAAACTGCATTCAGGATTCTAACCCTGCTTTTATTACCTTTTACTTTTGCTCCTTGCCTCTCCTACTAACAATTTTCAGTGTTTGTTCTGACATCCATCTCGATATTTCTTTTCTTTTTACTTCAGGCACTGTCTTTTCATATTCTTCCTTAATAATATTTCTGGTTTCAACCCATAGTTCTTCTGGGTGTCAGCCAGCTAAGTTCAACAATGCAAATCTGGTTTTTATGTGGACTTTGTTCGTCGGGAGTGTTGTTTGCGTTGTGTTTTGGCGCTAGGATTCTTTCAGTGCTCTTCTTCAGCTTTGCTCTGATATTTGATGTTAACAGTTCACGGTCAGGACCACAATCTGCTCCTGGTCTTGTTCTGGCAGAGAGAATACAGCCTCTCCATCTCCTGCTTCCAACTACGTGGTCTGTTTGATTTCTCTATTGGCTTCTGGTGAAATCCATGTAGACAGCCATCTGCTCAGTTGCTTTAAGTACGTATTTGTGATGGACAGATTGTTGGCTTTGCAGAAATCCCGAGCCTGTCTCCTGCTTCATTTCTGACCCCTAGTCCAAATTTTCTGACGTTGTTTGATTCTGCTTTATTACCTACTTTTGCTTTCTAGTCACCTATAATTAGCATGTCTTGTTCGGGTATATGATCAATTTCTTCTTGGATATATGCGTAGAATCTTTTGGTTTCATCTTCTTCAGCATCTTTGGCTGGAGCATAGACTTGGATGATGGTGTGTTAATATGTCTTCCCAGAAGTCTGATTGATATTATTCGATCAGACCTTGCATTCGAGCCCTAACTGCCTGTGCCTCAGTATGAGAGCCACCCGTTTCTTCTGAGTTTCTCATTTCTCAAGTACAACACTTTGTAGTCGTCTGACCGAAAGTGTCCCATTCCAGTCCATTTTAGTTCGCTAATGCCAAGCACTATATTTAAACGTTCCTTTTCTTGCTTTACAACTTGCATTTATCTTGGTTCCTGCTTCTCACGTTCCATGTTCCAGTTGTGCATGTTAAACAGCATCAGACTTTCCTTTCATCTTTGTGCACTTCAGCTGCTGGACGTCCTTCTGGCTTTAGTCTGGTTGTGTCCTCAGCAACAGTGCTGTTTGTACTTGCTCTTTGCTCATCCGCAAGAACTGTTTGAGTGTCCAACCTGGGGCGAGGGCAGTCTTATCTTCCAGCAGTATCTCCTATTTCATTTGGGACTGTCTCATCATAGAGTTTTCAAGGAAAAAAAAAAAAAGTTTAAGAGAAAGAGAAAAAGAAAAAGGGAAAATACAGTGGTGGTTTACCATTGCCTTCTGCTGCACGGTGTGTGGGTCCAAACCTCACGTGCTCAGGTCCATGGTGTCTCAGTCACCAAACACCTACGAAATGTAGGTGCCCCTGTGGCGTGTCTCCAGGGGTTATTTACTTTTGAGCAATGCTGTCACCTACTGGTACAGCCAGGATGCTAACTGCAAAATGAACCCAGGTCATTCGGTGAAGCAACTTCTATCTGTAACTTCGACTTGTTCTAAAAAAGTTTTGAAGGACATACAGATGGGTGATAGAGTGGCTCTGGTGCCATTTAGTCTGGGTTTAAAACCTGTTCTACTGCTTATCAGCTCCCTGACTTGGACAAGGTACTTTTTAACCTCTGTGATAATTACAGATCCTATACCTAAGGGTTGTTGCAAGGATGAAATGAAATAGTAGAATGTCATAGTGTAAATGCGTAATACATGTTCATTGTTGTTACAATTGCTATTTATTTAGAAAAAAATAAATAGATGAGGCAAATAGAAAGTGATGGAGGGGGACCTAGGGTTAAGGATAGTATATGGCTGCTAGAGGCTCTTTAGATTTGTTCAGAGTTTCCTGATGTCCAGAGCAAAGAGGGGAAGACAGATCCGGAATGGGGAGTGGCTGTTGATGGGTCCGAGATTTCTTTCTGGGGCAATGCAACTGTTCTGGAATTAGATAGCAGTGATGATTGCACAATAGGTGAATTACTGAAAACCACTGAATTGTACACTTTAAAATGGTGAATTGTATGTGCGTGACTTATATCTCCTAGAGTATAGGTCACGAGTCCTTGAGCAACTTGACTCCCACTAGTTCTGCCACCAGCTCCTGCTCGCCTCGAGCGAGATCTGCACACCTGCAGCAGACGCGGTTACCGCTCACTGCATTCTTCTGTGCTCCCCCCACATTTCCTAGCCTTCTTGAAGTTAACCTCAGCTAACGATCAGTGAGAAGGAATGGCGTGTGTCACTTCTGGCCTGAAGCATTTAACAGCTGGGGCTGATTCCTCCTCTAGTCTTCCCATCACAGCAATGCTGGACTTTACATGGTGAGGTCACAAGGAAAAAGCTGCTTGACCTACTGAGTCCCTTTATGGAAGCCGAGAGCCTAGCAGAGTCACCTTCCCTACACTGGACATCGCATAAAGTTATGCATTAAAGCCACTTGGGGAGTGGGTCGGTGCTCGGAGGAGGACACCTTTTCCCGGCATTGTGGCCTAGAGAAATGTCCTCAATGCCCCTCCTACGTGTGTGCTGTGTGATGTGGTGGGCATCTTTTCTAACAGGAAGCCACGGCAGATGCAGGTGTGGCCCCACAGCGTGTTGCGGCCAAGTCTGCAGCTTTCCTGGCAGTCTGCCAGAGGGAGCACTAACGGTCAGCCTCAGGAGCGTCTCACGTGACCTAGTGTACCTGTCAAGACTGACAGCATGGTGTAATGTCAGGCCAGCACCGAGGGATTTTGTCTTTCTACTCCCTAAGAGAACGTGGTTGGGGCAATAAGAAACTGTTGTCATCTAATGGTTTAGTGCTGTGGCCAGTTCTATAACTGGTGTAATAATTGCAGATGCTTTTATAGACACCACAAGACAGTCCTCTGTCACCATGGCATCTGATTATTACTGACTTGTTCATGTTGTTGTGAGTTTTTAATAATCCTGCTCCCCAAATCCTACAACTTAAAAGCATGATGTGAATTCACAGACACAGACCACGGAGATGACCTACACTTGGTGCTCAATACACATTTGATTGACACCAGCCTTTAGTGCGTGGCAGTGGCCTAATGTCAAGGTGAAATGCAGGCAAAGCTGGGGGGTACAAAACAATGCCATCTGAGACCTCAGCCCAATGGCAGTCTGGCCTGACCTCTTGATAAAAGCTGGCCTTTCAGGAAGTGGATGCCCACATCTGTCAGGCAGTCTTTCATTAGTAGTCTTGCTTCCTGTCAGCTCATGGGAAGAGTGAGTCTGAAGCCACTTTTTGGACAGAAGGAAGGCGCTGCCTGAGACCTGCTCTGCCCAGAACAGCCTTCTGTGACTTCTGGTCTTTGCTGCCCTAGCAGAAACTCACATTTTGCTGAATGGCACAGTCTACTGCTGGCTGAACCTGGGGTGACTGGCCAGCATGAGAACCAACTGGGACCATTGTGAGCGAGGAGTTGGGCCACACCTTTCTTGTTTGTGGATAGCAAATCATAGCTGGAGTTGCAACAACAAGTGGCAAAGAGGGTCTCACAAGGCCCTTAATCTACCTCTTTGAGTAGTTGGTGTTTGTGGTATTCCTGCCCCGAATGCATAACTTCACTCCAATCGTGAGAAAATGTCAGTCTAACCCAAGCTGAGGGGCATTCTACCAAGTAACTGACTAGTACTCTCCAAAAGTAATTTGCTCGGCCCTTAGGTCTTTGAATCTGTGTCTGTAAAATGGGTGAAGTGCTATTCATCTAAATGGGTTTATCATAAAAATCAAAAGAAGGAGCTTGTGTAAAGTGCCTAGCATGCTGCTTGGCACACAGTGGGTGTCGAGTCAGTGTTAGTTCCCATTGCCTCCTCCTGCCTAGTGAGTGGGCACTGCACACGGTGCTGAATAGGACTGTGCAGGCCTTTCTCTCTCCTGCAATTCTGAATGCTTGTTTTTTGAGAACCAAGGGTACTAATCCTTGTTTCTTGGAGTTTATGAGGAATCCAGGTCATCAGACATTTAGTCAACACTTCCTAAAGGAGTACAAAGATGAGTAAGACATAATTTTTGGTCTTAAGGAGTTCATAATCAGGTGAGAGAAGTGGGCACGATGCCAGGCAGATGCTGCCACGTGCCATAGCGGAGCACGAGTGTGCAGCAGGGAGGGGAGATCTTATAGGGGAAAGGCACTTTAGATGATCCTTGAAGATATAGCTTTGATGGCTCCAGACAGAAAGGGAGGCACATTCTTAGGACAGAGAGAACAGTGAAGCAAAAACAGGCAGCAGTGTATAAGTTGTATCTAGGGAAGCTGATAAGCCGTCCCTGCAATAAGGATGCTACTGGATTTTTTTTTAACTTTTTATTTTTAACCAATTTTTGACTTACAGAAAAGTTGCAAAAATGGTCCAAAGAGTTTCATTATATTTCTCACCCAGCTTCCCCTGATGTTAACATCTTACATAATTATAATACAATTATCAAGAATAGGAAATTAACATTGGTACAATATCATTAACTAAACCAGGGGTCGGCAAACTTTTTCTGTAAAGAGCCAGATAGTAAATACTTCAGGCTTTGTGAGCCCTGAGGTCCCTGTCACAACTACCCAACTCTGTTGTTTTAGCAAGAAAGCAGCCACAGATAATCTGTAAATGGATGAGCATGACTGTGTTCCAGTAAAACTTTATTTTCAAAAACAGTCGGCAGACGGGGCTTGGCCTGTAGGCCAGAGTTTGCAAACCCCTGAACTGAACTACATCCCTTACTAGAATTTCTTCAGTTTTTCCGCTAATGTCTTCTTTCTGTTTCAGGATCCTATCCAGGATCCCGCCTTGTATTTGGTTGTCATGTCTCCTTATTCTCCTCTCATCTCTGACAGTTCCTTCGCCTTTCATAAACCTTGATGCTTTTGAAGAGTACCAGTCAGTTATTTGGTAGAATGCCCCTCAGTTTGGGTTCAACTGATGTTTTCTCATGACTGGAGTGAGGATGATACGCATTTGGGGCAAGAATATCGCCAAGATGGTGTTGTGTCCTTCTCAGTGCATTGTCTCAAGGAGTTTGTTAGTGGTGATGTCTACCTTGATCTCTTGGTTAGGTTGGTGTCTGCAGGATTTCTCCACTGTAAAGTTACCATTTTTCCCGTCGTAGTTAATAAGTATTTTGGGGGAGAAACTGTGAGACTCTGCAAATCCTGTTTCTCCAGGGATTTTTGCCTGCTAATTTTAGCATGTCCAATGTAGATCTTATCTGCAACAATTATTACTGTGGTATTTATCTAATGGTAATTCTCTATTTCCCTCTTTCCTTTTACATTTATTAGTTGGAATTCTACTGTGAGGAAGAGCTGTTCCCTCTCTCTCAGTTATTTATTTATGTGATTATGTCAGTGTGGACTCATGGATATTAATTTATCCTGTGGTTAAAAATCCAGTACTCTACTAGCAGTGAACAATCCGAAATTAAGAAAACAATTCCATTTACAACAGCATCAAAAAGAATAAAATACTGGGGCTGGGCTGGTGGCATAGTGGTTAAGTCCAGCACCCTCCACTTCGGCGGCCCAGGTCCACAGGTTCGGATCCCAGGTGCGGGATCTACACCACTCATCAAGCCATGCTGTGGCAGCAACCCACATACAAAATAGAGGAAGATTGGCACAGATGTTAGCTCAGAGTGAATCTTCCTCACCAAAAAAAAAAAAAGAGAGAGTGAAAAGACAACTCACATAGTAGGAAAAAGTATTTGCAAGTTATATATCTGATAAGGGTCTAGTATCTAGAATCTATAAAGAACTCTTCTAGCTCAACAACAACAAGAAAACGACCCAATTAAAAAATGAGCAAAGGCTCTAAATAGATATTTTTCCCAAGAAGGTATACAAAGGGCCAACAAGCGCATGAAAAGATTCTCAATATCATTAGTCGTTAGGGAAATGCAAATCAAATGCAAATCTCAAGCACAATGAGATCCCACTTCACGCCCACTAGGATGGCTATTTTTTTTTTTTAAGATTTTATTTTATTTATTTATTTATTTATTTTTGTGAGGAAGATCAGCCCTGAGCTAACATCCATGCTAATCCTCCTCTTTTTGCTGAGGAAGACCGGCTCTGAGCTAACATCTATTGCCAATCCTCCTCCTTTTTTTTTTTTCCGCCCCCCCAAAGCCCCAGTAGATAGTTGTATGTCATAGCTGCACATCCTTCTAGTTGCTCTATGTGGGACACGGCCTCAGCATGGCCGGAGAAGCGGTGCGTCGGTGTGCACCCAGGATCCGAACCCAGGCCGCCAGTAGCGGAGTGCGCACACTTAACCGCTAAGCCACGGGGCCGGCCCAGGATGGCTATTTAAACTGAAACAAAACCAGGAAATAACTCACGTTGGTGAGAATGTGGAGAAATTGGAACCCTCGTACATTGTTGTTGTTGAGAACGTGAAGTGGTACATTTGCTGTGGAAAACAGTTTGGTATTTCCTTAGTACCTTCAGCGTAGGATTACCATATGACCCAGCAATTGCACTTCTAGTTATATACCCAAGAGAATTGAAGAGATATGCTCCAACAAATACTTATACATGAAAGTAGCAGCATTATTTATAATATCCAAAGATTGGAAACAACCCAAATATCCATCACGTGATGAATGGATAAACAAAATATGGTCTATCCATACAATGGAATATTATTCAGCCATAAAAAGGAATGAGGGAGTGATACATATACAGTGTGGATGAGCCCTGAACACATTATGTTAAGTGAAAGAAGCCAGTCACAAAGGAACACATATTCATGGTTCCATTTATATGCAACATCCATAATAGGTAAATTCACAGAGACAGAAAGTAGATTAGTGGTTGCCAGGGGCCGGGCAATGAGGAATGACTGCTTAATGGGTACAGTGTTTCCTTTTGGGGTGATGAAAAACTTCTGGAACGAGATAGTGGTGATGGTTGCACAACATTTTGAATGTACTTAATGCCACTGCACTGGACACTTTATTTATTTATTTTTTTGGTGAGGAAGATCAGCCCTGAGCTAACATCCAATGCAAAGCCTCCTCTTTTTACCAAGGAAGACTGGCCCTGAGCTAACATCCGTGCCCATCTTCCTCTACTTTATACGGGACGCCGCCACACCGTGGCTTGACAAGCGGTGTGTCTGTGTGCGTGCCCAGGATCTGAACCCACGAACCCTGGGCCGCCAAAGCAGAGCGTGCGCACTTAACTGCTGCTCCACTGGGCCGGCCCCTGGACACTTTAAAATAGTAAAATGGTAAATTTTATGTTATGTGTATTTTACCACAATAAAAAAAACACCTTAGAGATGAATACCTCCACACACGAAAATAAAATAATAGCCTTATTCATTTAGTTGCTTAAGTTTTTCTGGCTTTAGCCATTAGGAACTCCTTCCAGCTGTCTTCTGGTTCTCTCAGTGGCCTCATCTTTTCTTGAGCATTTCCTTAATTTGCTCCACCACAAGATGTCCCAGCCTCTTCTTTTGTTTTCCATGCCCCAGCGCAGAATCAGCTGTTTCTGGAAGAGGCTCCGGTTCCTTTTATTGGAGAATGGTGTTTAGGGACCAAGATCTTGGTGCTAATCTGCTTCTGCCCCGAAGTACACGAGTAGGAGGGAGAAGTAATCCAGTGTTCTTTGAGCATCAGTCATGTGTACTTTTACCCATATTATCCTCCCAAAAGCCCTTTTAGAGTTACTGATGATGATGATACTCCATTTTAGATAGGAAAGCGGCTGAGGGAAGTTGAGATTTGCCCAAAGTCATAGAACTACAAGTGGCAGAGCAATTTTTGAACTATTTTTTTTAAGCTATGACCCCGGTTTCCCTTCATACCCTTCTGTACACTCTTCCCCCACCTCTCTCTCACCTGCCATTTGTGCCTCCTTCCATCAAGAAGCCCCCCAACCACTTGGGCTCCCGCCAGCCTCGTCCATCCATGAACCGGCACTGGCCGTCTGTACTGTTCGTTTTGGCGAGGGAGTAGCGGTGTGTGTCTCTTTCCACTGGAAAGGCAGAGGACATTCCCTGACGTAGTTTGTCTTCGCTGGTGCAGGTGGCATGGTGCTGGGCACATGGTATGGGAGAGCAACTCTTGCTGAGTGGAGAGTTCCTCCTCAAGGCAACGTCACTTTGACAGTCATTTTCAACATCACCATCAATAGTTCTGCGAGACTTTGCAGAATGTTTCCACAAGCATCGTTTGTGCAAAAGCCAAACAAGGATTAATAATCCATCTTGTTGGCTGAGGCCTGGTGAGAAGTAATTTGCTGAGGTGGTGGTAAAGCCAATACCCAAATATGGTTCTTTGAACTCCCACCACGCCCCAGACCCTTTCACTATGTCCTCTGCTCCAGTTTTTCTACTAATACTGTTTTGTAATCCAGTGGACTAGAGAGGAATCAAAGAAAAATGGGGCTATTTTGCTCCCCTCGATGTTATGGTCCCATCTCTGTGAAACCACTTCTAATTAGAAAAGTCATGATTTTAGTTAAAATTCAGACATTACTTTCAGGAAGTAACCTTAGTTTCCTTTGATATGACTGAAATGTAGGAATTCCACAGTCAACAGATGATGAAAAAGTAGTTACTTCCTTTCTTCAGGGCATGTTAGAATGGGGGCATTTGGAAAACTCACGTAATACCATCATGGTGAAGGAATAGATAAAGAGTAGGTGGGTTTTCGTTTGTTTTGTTTTCCTGCTAAAATGGTTTGGCACCAGTACAGGCTACTCTTCACGCCAGAGCAAACGGGTGAGTTAGGATAAAGGTGTCATTCTGGCCAGTGGAAGTTTGCAAAGACGGAGCTGACATTGTCTACTGATGGTAGAAAACTTGGGACAGAGGACCCTGGGGTTTGGCAGGAGTTCAGAGTCCTAACCTATGTGTTCTTAAAGCCAGCAGAGCTGTCACTGCACCTCTTAGAGTCATTCTAGGTCTTCTGAGCACTTTTCTGTGCCTGCCCTTTGCCCTTCCTGTTGTCTTCTGTCTCCCTGACAGTAGCTTCTGGGGCCTTTGTCCACTGCCTGCCCTCTACCTCCTTAGTTAGAGGGCCTTGTGTTGTATCAGCTATACAGTGACCTGACCTAGACGTAAATGGAGCCTTTGTGTTGGAAGTGAAGGTGAGCTGATCAAGAATGGTTGAAAGATGATGCATTCAGACTCAACATACTCCTGTTGGTCGGGGGACAATGGTGAGGGAGGGCTGCTGGTCCCTCCAGTTCCAACTCAGCCTGAGGCACATCTCTGGGCAAATCCTCGGATCGGTCAGGTTCCCTGAAAGGCAGGATTGGAAAGACTGGGAGTTCTAGACCTCAGAACCCAGACCCTTACTTTCCCCTAAGAAAAGGTTGTTTCCCCAGAGCTTTTAGATTTCTCCAGATCACATTTCTCTGAACTCTCAAGGAAATCCAGGAGCCTTTGGGAGTCACCTAGACTGGCTTCCAAGGGCCAGAGCTGAAGTATTCTGCCACTTACCTACATTCTCCTGCTTTGAGCCCGCCCAGTACGCTATGCACAAAACGGAACAATGGTTAACAATTTTTTTTCTTACACAGGTGTCACACCAGGCACATCAATTGTCTTGAAATAAAATTCTGGCAGCAGCCCCTGTGAGGTAGGTAGTATTATCTCTATTTTATAAATGAAGAAACTGAGGCCCAGAGAGATTTCAAGATCCCTGTGTATGAGGAGTGTGTGTGTAAATGTTATCATGACAGAAGGAGTTTAAACCTGTGATCTGTTTTCAGAGATAAATCGTGTGTAAATGATGACTGAGATGTGCCTCCCCAGGACTCTGATTCTTACTTTCCATATCTTACCCACTGCCCTGCCTCGACAGTCTCCCCTCCAGCCCTCACACCCAAGGAGGGCTCAGGGGACTCCAGAGCAGGGAATGCGTGACTCGCAGCAGGTGGAACGTGTATATCCCCAGGCTGCGGTGCTCAGCTTGGTGTGTAGTTTCGACCCGGGGTCAGCGCCTCCCACTGCACACTTTTCCCGCTTTATACCACTGAGGGTCTGATTACTGGGGATGGTTTCCATCGCTGAGAGGGCCTGTCTGGTCTGCGCATCCATCTCTCCCATTTCTTCTCTTTGCCCCTCCTTCTGGACAAGCTGTCATGGCCTCCCTGGAGTGCTTAGTGATTCTTGTAGTATTTAAAGATTTTATTTATTTATTATTTTTCCGCCCAAAGCCCCAATAGATAGTGTATGTCATAGCTGCACATCCTTCTAGTTGCTGTATGTGGGACGTGGCCTCAGCATGGCCGGAGAAGCGGTGCGTTGGTGCGCGCCCGGGATCCGAACCCGGGCTGCCAGCAGCGGAGCACGTGCACTTAATTGCTAAGCCACAGGGCCGGCCCAAGATTCTTGTAGTATTTAGGTTTTTTTTTTTTTTTTTACTTGTTTCCCTCACAGGCTTCTGTGAGCACAGTGCTTTGTGGAGTAGCTCCCTTCTCTCCAGGTTAGCAGTGTGTCTTACAGAGGGAAAGCTGCAGAGAAATGGTGAAAGTGAATTTCTTTTTGGGAAATAATTTGACAATAAGTCAAGAGCCTTAAAAATATTTATTCCCATTGACTCAGAAATATTTCCAAGATAAATTCAGAAACTCTATTTTAAGGAAATAATCAGAGGTGCACGAAGATTTATCTTTTTTTTTTTTCTTTTTTGGTGAGGAAGACCAGCCCTGAGCTAACATCCGATGCCAATCCTCTTCTTTTTTTTTTTTTTTGGCTGAGGAAGATTGGCCCTGGGCTAACATCCGTGCCCATCTTCCTCCACTTTATATGGGACGCCGCCACAGCATGGCTTGCCAAGCAGCGTGTCGGTGCGCACCCAGGATCCGAACCGGTGAACCCTGGGCCTCCACAGCGGAGTGCGCGCACTTAACTGCTTGTGCCACCGGGCCGGCCCCATGAAGATGTATCTTGAAAAGTGATCAGTCATCATGTTTATCAGAGCATTATTTACAATAGTGAAAATAGCCAGTAAATGACTGTATTCATAGGCTGGAATAACATTTGACAGTTTATAATATTCGCAATTTAATAAATAAAAAAAGCAGGACAAAATTATATGTAGTATAAAACCAATAATGTTAAAAATAAATATATTTTATAATATACACGTAAAAAACAGGTAGAATAAAAACAAATAGTAAGTATTTGGATTATGTTTTCTTTAACTTCATGTTTTTAAATTTAGCATATTTTCTTCAATAATTTTGTATATTTTTACCTTTGTATTTTGAAATAGTTTCAGATTTATAGAAAAGTTGCAAAAATAATGCAAAGAATTCGTGAATACTCTTCATTCAGATTCCCCAAACATTAACATTTTATCATATTTGCCTTATCATTTTCTCTCTCTATATATATGTATATATTTTTAAACATATTTTTTTCCTGACCTACTTGAGAATAAGTTACAGACATGGTGCTCATTTACCCCTAAGTACTTCAGTGTCTATATTCTAAAATTCAGGGATATTTTCTTAGATAACCATAACACAATAATCAACATCAGGAAATTAACATTGATACACTATATTGTCTAAATGTAGAGTTTTTTCAAATTTTGCCGCTAATGTCTTTTATAGCAAAAGAAAAATCTTTTTTTTTTCCTAGTCCAAGAGTGCATTTAATTGTAACCAGTCTTCAGCCTCCTTTGATCTAGAGCAGTTCCTTAGTCTTTCTTTGTCTTTTGTGATCTTGACATTTTTCAAAAGATCAGGCCATTTCTTTGTAGAATGTCCCTCACTGTGGATTTGTCTGATGTTTTAAGATTCAGATTATGTATTTTTGGCAGAACATCACAGAAATGGCTTTGTGTCCTTAGAGCGCCGTATCAGGTGGCAGATGATGTCACTTTGTCCCATTATCGGAGTTGTTAACTTTGATGGCTTGGTTTTGTGGCGTCAGCCAAGTTCCCCACTGAAAAGTTCTGTTTTTCCCTATGTCATCAGTAAGTTTCTCGCCCAGACTTTCACCTACAAGTTTTAGCACTGACAATTCTTGTCTGAAACAGTTATGGCGTGGTGGTTGCCGACTGGTGACTTCTTGGTCTTTCATTCCTTCTGCATCTGTTATTTGGCTACTGTACTGAAGAGCTTTCCTGTCTCCCCCACGTGTGTGTTTATTCACTTGTGTATTTATGTAACTGTTAGCTCATGTGTTATTCTTTTATCCGATGGGTTATAATCTGTCACTAATGTTATTCATTTTGATGCTCAAATAGTCCCAGATTTGGCCAGTGGGAACCCCATCTGGTAGACTCCTATGTCCTTTTGACATGTCCTTTTGACATGTCCTTGTCATTCTTCAAGCCCTTCCTTACTCTTTGGCACAGCAAGGTGATCCAAGTTCTTTCACTACTTTTCTGGAGTCAGCCATTTCTCTAAGGTGCCCTGCTTCCTTTTGATGGAGAATGGTGTTTAGAAACCAAGATCTGGGTGCTACATGGCTCCTTGCTACTGGGATATCATTACTTCCAAGCCCTCTCAGCAGACAAAACTAGGAAATACACACAAACACGTAGACATTTCTGTATCTGTCTTCATATATTAAAAACTCCATTGTGCATGCTGATACCTCCAATTTCAGTCCAGCACCACAGCGTTCATTCCCCATTCTCTTTCCATGTTTGTAACTCCCTTCTTCAACAGCAAGAAATCCAGCTCCCATGACTTATTTTTAATTTCAGAAATAACACGTGAATATCAGCCATCTCATTATCAAAGGACAGACAAAGCAAAGGTCCCTTTACACACCCACCATCCCAGTCATGTTCTAGACATTCCATAGAGGAAATTACTGTTATTGTATATATCCTCTGGGGTCATTTTTATGGAGAAATGTATAATTTTTCTTTTATTTCATTAATAGTTTCATAATGAGAATATGACTCTCTTTTTTATTTAATATGTTTTGGCTGGCTTTCAGTGAGAGTACCTTCAGTTCCATCTAATTATTTTTTAACTGCTGCATAGCATTCATTGTTTGGAATTGAAAACATAAGCGTCCAGTTTGGAGCTGTTACAAGCAGCATGGCAACCAGCATGGCAGCCAGCACGTCACTGGGCCCAGTGAGAGGCGCGTTCCAAGAAGAGAATCACTGGACCCAAGGGCTTGGGCATTTTTTTTTTCCATTAGAAAACAGCTTTAAAAATATTTTTTTGATTAGGTAAATAACACACACTCATGTTTTAAAAAAAATCAAATAATACATAAAAAATAAAGAAGTGGGAAAAAATTAAGATCTCACCTCTGAGATAATGTTTTTGTGATGATCCTTTCAGGTATCATCTTATGCATATGCATACATTAACATTGTTACATCACTGGGGCCATAGCACACATGCTGTTGCACAGTAAAGTGCACATATCTTCAATATACAGCCTGATGAATTTTTACATAGATAAGTTTCCCTGTAACTACCACCCCAGATCAAGATATTGCACATTGTCCCCCATGCCAGAAGCTTCCCTTGTGTCTCCTCCTACGCATGACCCTTGACCCAAAGGTAACCACTGTTCTGGCCTCTATTGCCATAGATTACTTTTGTCTATTCTTAAAGTTCAGCTATAAATGCTTGGCACTCTTCTATGCCTGGCTTCTCTTGTTCAACATTATGTCTGAGACTCATCAGTGTTATTGTGGGTAGCAGTAGTTTCGTTCTTTTTCATAGCTGTGAGTACTTAATACTTTTTTCTTGTTTACTTCTGATCATTTGGAATTTTTTGTGTGTGTGTGAGGAAGATCAGCCGTGAACTAATATCCGATGCCAATCTTCCTCTTTTTGCCGAGGAAGACTGGCCCTGGGCTAACATCCGTGCTCATCTTCCTCTACTTTATACGAGACGCCACCACAGCATGGCTTGAGAAGCAGTACATCGGTCCGTGCCTGGGATCTAAACCTGCAAACCCTGGGCCACCGAAGTGGAGCACGGGAACTTAACCACTACACCACCGGGCCGGCCCCTGGAATTTTTAATAGTAGTAACAGCTATATTTATTACAGCACATAATCTATGTTAGGCACTGTTCTAAACCCTTTTTAAGTTCAGCTTATTTAATTCTCACAATAACCCAGTGAAGTGTGTGCTATTATTGTTATAATAACATATCCATGACTCTTTATCAGGTTGAAGAAGTTCCTTATTATTTCTAGTTTACCGAGTGTTTTCATTATAAGTGGATGTTAAGTTTGGTCAGATGCTCTCTCTCCATCTCGAGATGATTATATGGGTTTTTAAAAGCTCGTTGATACAATGAGTTATATTGATGTTTGAATGTCAAACCAACCTTGTATTCCTGGAGTAAACTCCATTTGATCGTAGTGTAGTATCCTTTATATATTTCTGGATTCGATTTGCTAATATTTTCTTTTTTTTTTTTTTTTAATTAACAATTAAGTTCCCATTCTTCTCCCAAATCACGGTGGGAACTTTATTTTTTTTATTTTTTTATTTTTTAAATTTTATTTATTTATTTTTCCCCCAAAGCCCCAGTAGACAGTTGTATGTCATAGTTGCACATCCTCATAGTTGCTGTATGTGGGACGTGGCCTCAGCGTGGCCGGAGAAGCGGTGCGTTGGTGTGCACCCGGGATCCGAACCCGGGCCGCCAGCAGCGGAGCGCGCACACCCAACCGCTAAGCCACGGGGCTGGCCCGTTGATTTGCTAATATTTTCGAAGATTTTTACATCTATGTTCATGAGGCATGTTGGTCTATAGTTTTCTTTTTTTGTGCTGTCTTTGTTTGATTTCAGTATCAGGGTAATACAGGCTTCATAAAATGACTTGGGAAGTCTTCTATTTTCTGAAAGAGTTTGTATAGAGTTGGTATTATTTCTTCCTTAAATGTTTGGTAAAATTCACCAGTGAAGCTGTCTGCTCCTGGTGTTCATTTTTGGTGAAGGTTTTAACTACTAATTTGAGTCCTTTTAGAGAACTCTTCAGGTTATCTATTTTTCTTCGGTGAGCTCTGGTAGTTTGTGTCTATTAAGAAATTTGTCTTTCATCTAAATTATCAAATATTGGCATGATGTTGTTCACAATTTCCCGTGTTATCTTTTTAATTACTGTAGAATCTAATGATGTCCCATCTTTCATTCCCTATATTGGTAATTTATGTCTTCTTTTCCTGATCAGTCTGGCTAGAGGCTGATCCTATTCGAAGGCAACGTATGTATCAAGAGTTATAAAAATTCAAATCTCGTTGAGAATTTAAGGATTTTTTTAAAGAGAAAAGCTTTTTGTTTAAAGATGCTTTTATTAATATTGCTGAGGCAGGAACTCAGAATGGACTTCAGAAACAGACACACACTTTAGTTCAAGCTGCACTGCTTGCCGGCTGTGTGACCTCACACAGACCACTTGAACTGATCTGAGATTGATCTCATCGTCTAGGAAGAGATGAGAATAACTTCAGAGTGGGGCAGCTGAAATATTAACATACACCCGGGAAGTGCCAGGCCCAGTACCTGCTTAGAGGCGGCAGCCACTGCTACTGCCATTTAGCGAAGTGAGAAATTAGAAACAACCCTGCTAAAATTGCCCCTTTGTGGAGTATCCCCCCACAAAGTATTTGAAGTATTGAAGTATTTCCTTGGGGCAACTTATTCACTTCTTCCTCTCTGTCCCCACAGTACTTTGTACACGTTTATTTTATTGCATTTCTTACATTTGACTGCAGTGTTTTCTGTGTTTCATGGACCAGATTTTGAACTTCTGCACAGTAGGGCCCTGTTTTTCTC
This sequence comes from Ceratotherium simum simum, assembly GCF_057802395.1. Taxonomy (NCBI): domain Eukaryota; kingdom Metazoa; phylum Chordata; class Mammalia; order Perissodactyla; family Rhinocerotidae; genus Ceratotherium; species Ceratotherium simum. Next base: position 42,541,082 of record NC_141925.1, on the reverse strand, counting down.
ATCTTTTCTCCCTCGTGCCCATATATATTTAAGTGATCAAAAATATTTTGATAAATAAGGAATAGGGAAGTAATTAAGTAAATAATGGTACATCAAATCAGTGGACTTTTGGGCAAAGAAAATGTATTGAATAGATATACATGAAATATAATATAAAATCATTATAAAGGATCCTCTAGCAACATGAAAAAAATGTTTTACAAAATAGAATACATTTTATCTGCTTTCTGTGTGAGTATGTATATGTGTGTGTATAATATATTTATGTATGAAAAAATGAAGGAAAACTCAAGAGAGAGAAACAGTTCTGTGGGTGGTCAGCCTCTGGCCTGACTCTTCATCCTTCAGCATAAACATGTGAGCAGGGTGACACTAGCCCGGAAGGTGATGAGTCCCCCGTTGCTGGAGGCTGTGCAGGCAGAGGCTGGAATCACTCGGCACAAATGGATGTCCAGGTACCTGGGCCCAGTCCTCCCTCTCAAATCCAGAAGGAGCAGTGAGAGTCCCATCAGGGAGCAGCATCTTGTGTCTGTGCAGACTGAGTCAGGTTTGAAAAGACACAATACTAATGTGATAGAGGTATGCTTGGGGGAGTGGGGAGGCTCACTTATTCTTGAAGATGCTCCCTCATTAAAGCTGAAAGCCTGGCTCTATGTGAAGCACAGACTGTTCTTGGGACGAGTTTTTTAATCAAAAGAGTTAGTACTTCCCCCTTCGTGCCTTTTTCAGAGGTCTGCCCTGAGCCCCCCTATTTCTCCTTCTCCCTCCTGAGTCCTTAGGCTGTGCCGGGGGATCACGGATCGCTGTGTCCCTTGTCTGCCTTTGCTTTCTGGAGCTCTTGTTTAACAGGAACTAGAACTCTGTGTGTGTTTCAAGGTTCAGTGAAAGAGATCCAGGATTTAGTATTTAAGTATTAACTCAGGTCAGAGACTTGGAGTTGTCCCCCTGGCACTGTCACCAGTCAGCCAGTTCAGTTTAATGGATGTTATTTGGTGGGTCTGTGTCCCAGGCCCCTGGCGTGGCAGGCATTCTCTCTGTCAGTAAACCCAGATGACTCAGCTTTCTGTTGACACAACTCCAGTGATGAGGGGCCACGCCTCACAGCAGCCCACTCCCTTTCCAAGCACCTTTGTCAGAAAGTTCTTCTTGGACAATGTATAAATCTCTGTCCTCCATTACCAGGCACCACTTCTGCACCAGGGGGGCCTCTTCCTCTTCTGTTTTCTGACTACCCAAAGAAGGGTGTGAATCTTCCTTTAGGGTAAACTTCTCCAGTTCCTGTACTGTTTCTCATGTGACATGTTTTAGGGACCGCTCCATCCTGGGGACTCTTTCTGATTGAATTCCAGTTTGTCTTTGATGTGAAGTGTAGAGCCCGTTGGAAACTGTTAATGAGCCCTCGGTGCACATTCGCTTTTGGGAGGCCGTGTTGGCACTGGCCCACCCCCTTCCCATTTCTGTAAAAGGGGCAGGGGGAATCATCGTCTGTGCCCTAGGCTTGCCCCGCAGAGGTGCCGTGTGACCATGCCCTGCCTGGGGCAGGGTTCTGATTGCTCTCCGGGGCCTCTCATCAGACTGTCACCCCTTATTCCTGCTGATGCACTAGAGGCCGAAGCAGACATCAGAACTGGTCTGCTCAGAACTTAGGTAAACTAAGGCAAGTCCTCCGGCTTTCTGTATTTCTCTTTTCCATATTTATATTCAAAATTAATTGAGGCAAAGGAGTGGTCAGGAGGATGAACCAGTATGAACTTGTGTTAGAAAATTCCAGTCCTTCCCACTGTGTCTCTCCTTTACTTTCACACTACTCCACACTCACAACACTTATGACACCAGATGTGGTGGGATTTCCTTCACCAAGCAATTTCCTGTGACGTCAGCTGGGTGTCCTACAATTTAACTCAGTTCTGACACTGTCTACCTAGAGGTAGCGTCAGATCCCACAGGTTAAGGGCTCAGTCTCACAAGACTGCTCCCACTTCAGATGCCAATTGCAAGTCCAGGGCATCACCTGTGCTTCTGACTGATGGGCTATAAATGGGGGCTCCCATGACCCCCTCTTCGGGTTTGATTAATTTGCTAGACTAGCTCACAGAATTCAGGAAAATGGTTATGTTTACCAGTTTATTAAAGGGTATGATAAAGGATACAGATGAACAGCCAGATGAAGAGATACATAGGGCAAGGTCTGGGAGAGTCCTGAGCACAGGAGCTTCTGTCCCCAGGGAGTGGGGTGAGTCACCGTCCCAGTGTGTGGATGTGTTCACCAACCTAGAAACTCCCTGAACCCCGTACTATTGGGATTTTATGGAGACTTCCTCATGTAGGCATGATCAGTTATTAACTCCATTTCCAGCCCCTCTCCTTTCTCAAAAGAATGGGGCATGGGGCTAAAAGTTCCAAGCTTCTGATCATGGCTTTATCTCTCTGGTGACCAGCCCTCATTCAGGAGCTGTCCAGGAGCCTACTAAGAGTTGCCTCATTAAAACAAAAGACACTCCTATGAACCAGAAAATTAGAAGGATTTTAGGAGCTCTGTGCCAGGAACTGGGGGCAGAGACCAATATATATATTTTCTGTTATCTCTCAGAACTCCTGTGAAGTATCTTGTGCCCATCAATTGCGTTGTGTTAACTTTTAATAACGTTACTAAGTTATACCCACCAAATGCCCTGGAGTAAGTTGCCAGGGGCTTAGGGAAGCTGTGGGTTCACCCCACTTGGAGTTCAGGCCAAGTGGGCAAGGCCCCAGAGGGGCTGATAAAAACAAGCCCGCGTGGCTCCACAACCAGCTGCAGTTCCAGTGGTCAGCCCCTGTGGGGCTTTGTCAGCTTGATTTGTGCTGAGTCATGCTAGCTCTTCTGCCTGCTTCTCGCCGAGTCATGCTTTCACGGATCCAGTTTTCTTGGCTGCTTTCCTCTTTCACATCATTGCGGCAGGCACAATGGCAGTCATGTGTTTCCAGATCACACCCATAAGCCCTGTTATTTGGGGGAAAGGTTGTCAGCTGGGGGCATTTGAGCATCTGCTGTGGATCATTGGCCTGAGTATGTTCTAGTCTAGGATGCCTTGGTCAAGGCTCCATGTTGGTATTAATAGGTATTGTGGGTGTAAGCACCATTGCTCAGGGTTACCACCCTATGGCATAGTTCTAATCATGCCACACCCTCACTCTGTCATCACCGGCTGCCCAGGGCCCAAAGACCTTAGACAGGGGGAGGGCTCCTGGACCCTTCATACACTGGCCTTGGTCTCTTTTACAAGGCTCGTCTCTTACTCAGCACCCTTACACCCACACATACAAATACATCCCATCGTACCACACTTGAGTCACACCAGCTTCTGAGGCTACTGCTCTTTCATGGTTTAGACCTTGTTATGTGCTTTGTCTCTGGAACTTTTCTTATCTCCCTTATCTGACTGGTGGTTTTTCACTGCCTAGCTCAGATGTTGGCCCCTGGGTGCCCCTTCATTGACCATTTTGGACCATCTTCTTCTTCCTTAGAGCTCTATTTTCCCCACGCCTGGCCTCCCCATGGCATCGTAACTGTTGGCATATGCCTACGAATGACAGCAGTGAGTTGGCACCCTCCATCCCCCACCAGCATGGTGGCAGAGGAGGCCTGATAAAAGAGAGGATTTAAATAAGATTAAATAAATGTTATCGTACCCCAAATATTCAGGATACTATCAAAAATCACTCACCATACTAAGAACCAGGACAATCTCCACTTGAATGAGTAGAGACAATCAACAGATGCCGCCATCAAGATGACGCAGGTGTTGGAATCATACAGGGTATAGAGAAGAGCCAGACAGCCATCCTGGAACTGAAAAATACAGTCGCGAAAATGAAAACACTCAGTAGATGGCTTCACAGCTGAATGAAGAAGACAGAGGAAATCACCAGTGGCGTTGAAGATAGAACAGGAGAAATTACCCAGTCTGAACAGCAGAGAGAAGCTGGACTGAAAACTGAGCAGAGCCTCAGGGACTTGTGGGACTCATAATAAAACACAGTCATCACAGTCCCAGAAGGAGAGGAGAAGGAGGGCGGGACTGAGAAAGTATTTGAAGAAATAATGGCTGAAAAGTTCTCAAACTTACAGGTTCAAGAAGCTGAGTGAACCCCAAACAGGATAAACCCCCAACCCCAAAGAATGCCACACCAGCCATGTTTTGGTTTGGATGATAAATTTTGTGGACACTCCAGCTAGAGGGGAGTCTGTTCCCGTTGCTCTTCTGAGCACTGCTTTTTAGCAGGCTGCCTTGGCAGGGAGGTACTTTCCCCTGAGCATCTCTCGGTCTCTGGAGGATGAGTTATTAGGCGAGAAGAGGCTTTGTTTCCTTCACTGCTTTCCCTCATCTTGAAGCCACTAACCCTTGGCAGAGGTCTGTGAACCTGAGCAGACTCTGTTCCCACTGCAGCTGAGGGACAGACACGAAACCCTCATCTGGGCTGCCGCAAGGTGACAGTGACTGTTCGCTGCTGGGTGATTTGCATGCCAAAGGGGCTGACTAAATCAGTTGCTTGCCTCCTTCCTGCCTGTTGCTGCTTCAGGTGACCAGCTCACCCGGATGTCAGTGCTGCATCGGTTGATCAGTTGTGTTTACTGACCAGAAGTTGTGTACAGTGACTGCAAAGCCTCAGGTACTTCCTGGAGGGTGACTTTACGCTCCAAGTGTAAACATCAGACAGAGAAAGGGCCCTCTATTCTTGCCTTATTTGCCCTTTCAGAAGCTAGTGAAAGGGCCAGTGCCCCTTGCCTCGGTGGCCAGTGATTTGTCCACCCTGCTCTGCAGTGTGCCAGGCTGCCTGCTCACTCTGGCACCAGGACTGGAGTTGCTACCCTTGGCCCTCAGCATCAGTGGGAACTGGCCAGCTGTTGAAATTCAGGAGGAATAGCATCTATCTAAATACCTGTCTATTTATATCCCCTTTTCTGTGTGTACATTGTCTTTTATAGTAAAAATGAAAACTAATGTACAGATTAATTTGTAATAAAAGATCAAAGATCAGATCTGCTGTCTTTGGGGTGGGGAAGACCTACTTGGCTAGCCTTTGGACATACCCCTTTTTCTGTGCCTGATTTCACAGATGAGGACATCAAAGCCTCCTGCCGTTAAGGGATTTGCCTGGAGTCCCAGCCAGCTGGTGGCAGAGCTGTGGCAAGAGCCTGGTCTATTAAGAGGTTACTCTTTCTATTTTCTCATGTCCATTTCATCTTTTTCCTTCCTGTTGCTGACAAATGTTGCGTTTGGCCCCCATGAGCCCTGCGCTGTCCGGTGTTCCTCCTTTCCACTAAATGTGGAAAGAAGAAACGACTCACAGATTGAAGACCCTTCCAGGGCAGAAAGATCACACAGGGCTCCCAAAGTCTCCTTGGAATGCCTGTGGGGACCTCAGATGACTGTCTCGTGGTCACCCTGCCACACGTGAAATGGAGCACACTCGTCAAGCAGGACTTCCAAAATTTCCCCATCAACATATCTCACTCAGCGGACGAGCGTGATTGTGTGTCGTGGGGTCTGGGTTCCCAGACTGTGCCGAGTTGCCTCAGGGCGCCACAGCAAACTCCCAGAGGGGCCTTGTTTCCCAACGCCATGAAAGTCCCCACATGTCCACGTTAGTACTCGCTTGGGGTGGTTCACGGTTTCAACATTAGAGCTTCCACTTTCCTTTGATGACTTTGTGTCTTTGCAAAGCTGGGGTTTCAGTGATTGTTCAGACCTACCTCCTTCATAAATGGAAGTGTTAGGTGTTTCTTGGGTTGAGCATGTTCAAGCCGAGCATGAACATTTTACTGAGATACTAGGGGCTCCATGAGCTGAGAAAGTTTGAGAACCTCTGTCTAGAGGATTGGCAAATGGGCACACTACCAGCCCCAATTTCTTTTAAGTCTGCACACTTCATGTTATTGGTTCCTGCGGATTTTAGAGTCCGTGTGTCGTAATGTGTTCGCTGACGCCCTTCACTCATTCCCTGGGTGGTTATTGAGCACTGAATTATGTACCAAGCACTATGCCAGGGAAACATGGCCCATGGAAGTGACAGTTGAGGTGAGGTCTGCAGACAGAGTACGAAGAGCATTTTGGGCACATGTAAAGGCACTAGGGCAGGGATACAGAGGTGCAGGCTGGAGAGATGGGTGGGTGTTTGTGTGTGCTCACTGTGAAAATAGTGGCCTAAGTGAGATCATCGTAATGGTTAATCAGCTTGCTCACGGCTTCTACCCCAGGCACACTGCTCCTATCCTAGATGGGAAGGAAGCCTAGGGTTAAGGTTTTTCCTCCCAGGCTGACTTCCTTCTTGCCAGCCTGCCAGTCCTTCCGTCCCATCACAGGCCAGGTACAAAGGTGCCTACGAGACCAAGACTTTTCTTCCCTCAGGAGCTCACGGCAGAGTGGGGGAGAGACACATGTCCAATAAGTCTTCTCCTTAGATGAGTACTGAGGACAGCCTCCCCTGGGAAGCAGGGGCCCCTTCCTAGTTTTGCCACTTGAGTGATCTGCTCACCCCCATGGAGCCTCCAAGCCCCCCTTATAGATCGAGGCCTCGGATCAAATGATCACTGGGTCCTGTCCACTGCTCCTCCGCAGCTCCCGTCCATCTCAAGTTTTATGGCTCAGAGTCAGAGCTGTCGGGGACGTCCTCAGTTCTCTTGGGACCCCATGTCTGGTCCCCATGTCTGGACGCTGGCAGCGTCCACCGTGCTGGTGGGGACCCCAGGGCCTGAGCCCCACCCCTCCCTGCTGCAGGGAGTCAGTCACGTTCCCAGAGGGCAGCGCCTGGTCGTGTCCACAGTGGTGCAGGAATCCATGGAGTCCTTACTCTGAACTCAAAGGGAGAGGCCTGCGATGCTGAGAGACGCAGTAAGTGCAGCTGGTGGACAGAGCACGAGTGGAGAGGAGGGAATGTAGCCTCACAAGTTGGGTTGTAATGATGTGTCTGTATTGTGCTTTTCAGATTATAAAACCGCTCCATTATCGGATGCCATGCTTTGCCAGCCCACGCTTTGCTATCTAGAATCCTGTGTCCATTTATTCAGCAAGTTGACGTTAGGTGCTCATTATCTGCCAGGCTGTGAACAAAGCCAGATCTCCACCCTTGTGGGCTGACCCTGGAGTCGGGGAGAGGGCCAGTGGGAAAAAATGTATAACATAATGTCAGGTAGCAAGTGCTCAGTGCTGTGCGGAGGCAAGAGGAGGGAGAGTGACCAGATACTATAGCGAAGCGACGTCTCTCCGAGATGGTGACATCTGAATGGAGACCTGAACGAAGTGAGGGAGAGAACCCTGCAGATAACTAGAAGAAGAGAGTCCAGGCAACAGCATTAACGTGTGCAAAGGGCCTGAGGCAGGAGCAGGCCTGGAGGCTGGAGGGGTAGCAACGAGGCCATTGTGGCTGGTGAGGTGTGGGGAAAGGGGAGAGCAGTAAGAAACGTGGTGGGAGTGGTATCCAGGGGCTGAACCATGTGGGCCTCGTAGACCCGGTAAGGACTTTAGATTTTCACTAAGTATGACATGAAGGCATTTGAGGGTCTTGATTAGGGAGGTGATGAGATCTGACTTACTTTTTATAGGATCCCTCTAGCTACTGTGTGGAGAACGGCGCATTAGGAGTCAGGTGCAGTGGTCTGGGTGGCTTGAACCAAATGTTCTTAGAATGGGATTGTGTGAGTGCCGATGTGCCACTTCCCTTGCTCTCCAGGACACTGTCACCTTAGAAACCAGCTGCAGGAATAACCTTTCTCTTCTGAGTTGTGCAGTCAGCTTGTCCACAAACACCCATGTAACTTCCTGAGCTTTAGTAAAGGGGGCCCGGCACCCTGAGTCGGAAGGGCGGTGGGACAAGGCGATGTCCATTGACTTGCTTTGTGAGGGATACCAGCTGGGGCCTTTCCTGTGTCAGCACAGCCCAGACCACAGCCCCCAGCTGGTTCCAGCCGGGCTCTATGTGTCTGCGCATCATGATTCTGTGGTACAGGTCCTTCCAGGCTCCATCTCAGCAGGTCCTCTCTCCCAAAAGTCTTGTGGAAGCCTGACAGAAGGCTTGTGGGCATGACAGATGACACTGACAGGGTTGGATAGAAAGACATGACTGACATCGAATAAATATTAAATGTGTTTATAAGTTAGTACTTAAATATAAACAGTACTCTCTGTGGGCACTAGAGTTAAGTTTGTCCTTGATGGTTGCATATCAAAAGAGGTTAAGTTGAGATTACCTCAGGAACTCAGCCGGTAGAAAAGCACTCCAGATTAATGACAAAACAAAGAACCAAGCTTGAAGTCCTGTTCTGAACATCCTGTTCCCACCAGGCTGCAGAACGGATGGGCTGCCCAGAGCCCTTGATGCAAGGCTGACCTGGCTGCGGGGGGCCGGCCCTGTGGTTTCCTGGAGGCACTGGAGCTAATGGAAGCCAGATGTGAAGCAATCTCCCATTGCCTGAGCCGCTGTGATATGATGACTAGGCACTCCTGACTGAGTCTGGGGACCATGGTCGTGGCGAAAACAAGCCAGTTGGTCATAGTAGTGGTTGCCAAACGGGGTGATATGGATCCCAGCCTCACTGATAGGAGGCGCAGGTGACTGCTGAGGTTTCAGGACTCTCCCCTAGGCCTTTGCTGACTCATATGAGCTCTACTTACCTGCCAGGTTTCAATGGTGGAAGGACTGCTGAGCATCTTTCAAGGGAACTACCTAGGTTGCTGTGTTGGGAGTCCCCAAGACCAGCCTCTGGTTTCTGTGATTCACCGGGACTCACAGAACTCATAAAAGCAGTTATGGTTTATCATGGCAGAAGGATACAGACTAAAATCAACAAAAGGCAAGGCCTCGTGGGGTGGATCCAGGAGAAACCAGGCACAAGCTTCGAGCTGTCCTCTTGCAGTGGAGTCACACGGCAGTGCCTTGCTCTCCCAGCAGCGGGTATGAAGTGTTGCCAACCCGGGAAGCTCACTCGAGCCTTGGTGTCCAGGGTTTTTACTGGGAGTCCGTCTTGTAGGCAGGGAGTGCCCACATCTCTAAACTTACTACTCAGTCTCCAGCGCCCCAGAGGTGGAGCTGATACAATGTGACTCAGAGCCCTAGGAGTTCGCCCTAAATTACAGTGTTGGCATTAACTGTCTGCGTGGCCCAAGGTCTGAGGTATACAGAGACACTCTTATCAGGCAGCATATTCCAAGGGCTCACAGGTTATTTCCCAGGTGCCATCCAAGGGCCAGTCCTGAAGACCTTTGGAATATGCAGGGTGTGGGGCAAACCCAGGCCTGCCTTACATTTGGGGAAGGGGTTTGTAGTGAAGTGGCCCTCTCTCTCGTGTGGAACCAGCCCTCTGCTGTGTCCTCATGGGGCTGAGGATGCTCAATGGCACTGGGTATCTGTGGCTTCCGTTCTCTCTGTTTGCAGGGGGCCCAGTCCTGGCTCCAGCTGTAGCCTGCATGCAAGGTACACCCTGGGCTGGGCCGACACCATGAGGGCCGCTTGCTGTTTTAGTTCCGGTCCAAGGCCGCAGCTGTGTTTTGGTGGGGGCCTCGCTGAGCCAGCAGCTCCTGCCCCCAGTGCTTTGCCTGTTGCTGCAGCCCTTGGGGCATCGAGACCCATCTGGAGCTTTCGGGGGCTCCCCAGCAGGCCTTAGGTGGACCCTGCTCTTCCCTGCTGATGTCTGTCATTTCTCTCTCCTGACAGTTTTGTGATCAACATGAGGGACTCCAACATGGATGCCAGCACCACCATGTCTGAGACAGTAGCTGAAGAAGTCTCTCTTTTCAGCATGACGGACGTGCTTCTGTTTTCACTCATTGTGGGTCTCCTGACCTACTGGTTCCTCTTCAGAAAGAAAAAAGATGAAGTCCCTGAGTTCACCAAAATTCAAACAACGTAAGTGACGCTGCAGTCTCCTTCTTTCTCGGCTTCTAGAGCATGTCTGTCCAGGCAGTGTTCTGTACTTGGGCCTCGGTCAGGAGTAGCCAGCCAAGAGAGACGTAAGGTTCCTTGCAGCATTTGGGTTGAATTTTGGGCTTTGCTTGATTGGTAGACTATGCTTCAAATCTACTGTAATCATCCCTTATGTTTACAGAGCACTTGGGAGTATACAAGGTCCTTTTTGTCTGTTTCTTGTTCCACCTTCCCAGGGACCATTCAGAGTAGAAGGCACATTCATTGTACAGATGATAACCTGAGGCTCAGGGATGTTCAGGTGCTGCCCAGGGTCACGTGCACAGGTGGAGCTGGAGCTGGCACCCAGTTAATCTGTGCTGCAGGCCCGCGATCTTGCCGTGTTGTGAACAGATGGGAGCCTAGAGATGCCGCTGGCACGGGCCTGGATGGCTCGGTGGTTACCTGCAGTTGTCCTGCAGTCCTTTCCGTTACTGACCAGGAGAGGGTGCCAGTTTGGGGCTAATATGTCCTCGTGACCTGACACTGCTAATTTCTCCTGTAAATGAAGAGAGCAACCTTAAGCTTAGAGCTTTGGGGAGTGGCAGCAAGAGGAAAACTGTTCTTCTCCTCTACTCCAGACTCACGCCGGCCACTTCTGTGACCGGATGTGGGGAGTGTTCCCACACCGAGCACTCCTCCAACTCTCTGGACTCCAGCTGGGTCTGACACTGTCTACCTGGACTTGGCATCAGATCCCACAAGTTAAGGGCTTCTCCCACAAGACTGCCCCGCCCCCCGACTCCTTCAGACGCCAGTCACAAGTCCAGTGTCACCTGTGCTTCTGACCAACCAGCTATAAATCAGAGGTTCCCATAAGCCCCCTCCTCAGGTTTGATTAATTTGCTAGAGCAGCTCACAGAACTCGGGAAAATAGTTTGCTGACTAGATGACCAGTTTATTATAAAAGGTTATAACTCAGGAACAGCCAGATGGAAGAGATGCACAGGGTAAGGGGTGGGGAAAGGGTGCAGAGCATCCGTGCCCACTCTGGGCCTGCCGCCCTCCCAGCACCTCCACTGTTCAGCAACCCTGAAGCTCTACAAACCCCCCACCCTTCTGGGTTTTTATGGAGGCTTCATTACATAGGCAGGATTGATTCAGTCATTGGCCATTGGGGATTAATTCAGCCTCCACCCTCCTCTCCCCAGAGGTCAAGGATGGGGCTGAAAGTTCCAACCCTCTCACAAGGTTGGTTCCCTTGGCTGCCAGCCCCATCCTTAGAGGCTTTCCAAAAGTCACTTTATTAACATAAACTCCAGTGTGGTGGAAAGGGGCTGGTTCTGAATAAGAGAAGACACCTTTATCACTCTTATCACTTAGGAAATTACAAGGGTTTTAGGAGTTGGTTCCAAAAACAGGACAAAGACCAAATATATATTTCTTTTTATAAGTCACAATATCACAGACAGTATCCAGCTCATCTTTACTAACAATTTTCCTTTTATTTTATTGATTTTTTAAATTTTCCATAAAGCTTCCTTTTCAGAAAGTTTAAGTAAAAAGGTGAATTAGTTTAAAGAAAAATATTAAGGAAATGAGAGTACAGATGGTTTTTAGATATGAGAAAATGATGTTGGAGGTGTGACTAAGTGACTACCCCACTATGTCCTCAAGATTGAGTTCCCTGTCATTCCTGCAACCAGGTGATGTTCTGGCATTTACTATGGGCTGTGTTTTACCCCAAACTCAGGCTCCAGAGGCCTGCAGGCAGGTTTGAGTGGGGTCTGCCAGTTCAGGTCCTGTGCTGAGAGAACCCCAGGGCCCAGCCCTGTCCTTGAGGGGCTCCCCGAATTCTGCAAGGAGCAGGGCTCAGGTGCAGGGTATGGGCCGTACTCAGATCAGAATTCCCGGGCTGGGTGGGGTCAGCATTTGGGTTCACGTCAAGTCCTAATTCCCTATTCCAGTTTTGCTAACAGTTTTCTCTCCTAGAAAAGTTACCGTCTTCAAACTTTAAAGCAAATATTCACGGAATACAATTTTTGTACCACTGACGGGATATTTGTTTTACATTTTAAAAAACTCAGCAAATATTTGCTGAGTCCCTTCTAAGTCCCAGATAGCCATGAATAAAATAGAGGAAGTCCCCTGTTCATCAAGCTTGCAGCCTAGTGCTGGGCGGGTCCTGGGCTAGACCCTTAACCTCTCTCTGCCTCAGTTTCCTCATCTGCTAAATGGAAGCAAGGACCCCGCTCTCACAGGCTCCTGTGAGTGTCACCTGAGGTGATGTTTATGACGTCACCCAGCACCGTTCCCGGCACGTGGTAGCTGCTTCATGTCTGTGTTGGAATGTATTTTGTGCCAAGCACTGGCTAGGTGCTACAAGAGTACAGAGAAGGTGTTTACCTTAAAGAAGCCGAGAAGCCAGGATGGTGAAGGTTCTTTTTAAAAGTGGCTTATGAAATGCTTTCACGTGCATCATCTAATCAGGGCCTCTTTATGGCAGCAGCATGTGCCAGGGGGGTGGGTGGCCTCGTCGCTCTCAGGGGAGACCTGGCGGCTGTAGTCAGGCGCTCTAGGAAAGGAGGAACTCCCCTGCTGCAGGGAGCAGGAAGGTGTGCTGTGGGAGGTGGTGTTATGCAGGTCCTTTAAGGTGGTCCACAGCCCGAGGCCAGATGGCTTTGCCAGCAGAGGGCCAGAGGGAGGATGGCAGGTGAGCTGGAGTCCAGCCTGTTTCACTTGGGGCTGATCCAGGGGCATTCCCGGTGTGGGGAAGTGTTTTTGGTGAAAAAGTTTGGTACTCAAGATAAGGGGACCAGTGTCCAGGTCCCAGTTCACAGGGGCCCTGCATTTCCTTGTCTGTAAAATGGAGGTGTCCCCCCTACTCCCGCCCCGAATGGGGGACTGGGTGTGCTGTGGGAGTGTGTGCAGGCGCCCTTTCCCCATCATCTCCCTGGCCTTGCAAGATGGACTTGAAATAAAACTCCCATATGTGGGAGCACTTGTATTTTGTAGATCCTAATTGTTTCCCTTTGCCAGGATGTTGAAACTGCATTTCCCTCTTCATAATCATAACATTTAGCCCTGTATGTGTGGTGTCCTACACTCTGCAAACCCCCCCTGATCCCTCGTCATGTCACGGTGAAGACCTGCTGTGGCCGGGTCTTGTGTGCACGCTCTACAGGGGAGCATTTATGGTGCAGTGGTTAAATTCCAGGCCCCACAGCTGGGTGACTAAGGTTTGGATCCTAACTCCACCACGTTTTAGCCAGTGACATTTGCCATTACCTGATCTTTTGAAGCCGATGTCCTCAACTATAAAGTGGAGATAACAACAGTACTTACTTCATAGGGTTGTAAATTAAATGACGTAATCAATCGTAGAGCTCTTTGCCTAGGTCCTGGTGCATGTTGAGCCCTGAAATAGTACATATTATTATTTTTGTCCCCAATATTAATATCATCTCTAGTCTTACCAGAGCCCTTCAAGGAAGACATTATTACCCCATTTTGCAGATGAGGAAACTGAGGTGTTTGTGACTGGGGAGTTTGCCTGAGGCCACCTAACTGATAAGAGTGGGCTTTTGAACGCAGATCTGCAAACTCCACAACCAATGCTTTCCCCACTTTGCCACACTGCCTCAGGCTCTTAAGATGTTGTTAATATCCCTATTTCAAAGATGAAAGAACTGAGGCTCAGAGAGGTCCCTTAGCTGATACAGCTGAGCCACAGGCCCGAACCTCCTACTGTAATCCCATGTCAATGCCCCTGACCGCTTGTATTCTCAGTGAGCACAGACGATCCCTGCCACAGCACAGAGCTTCCCCTACCCACCAGGTCAGTGGGGGCAATAGATCTTAGTGTGGGGACTGGACGTGGCCCAGGGCTGTACCAGGAATTCTCATCATGATTTATAGTAGCTTCTAGAATTGGGGTTTTAAGGCCTTTAGGGCCTTAGCCACCTGAGATGCCTTGTCCAAACCTTTGGGCTTGGATATTTTTTAAAAAACCAAACCAGTGGGACCAACTGTAGTCTGACCAGCAAGCACTTTGAATAACAGAGAGGCCCAGGAAACATATCTGCGGTCCCCCCGACCCTGGACTTCTAGGTGAGGGGGTCCAGGAGGAGCCCCCGTGTGCGCAGGTGAATCTCCCCAGGTGTGCTGGCCTCTGGGGCCCTCACCACCAGTCTAGGTTTGGCTTTCAGAACCTCAGGAGCTCGGATGCTCTCTCTGCTGCCCCGTCCATGAATGACTGACAAAGATGGCACCTGTGGACCTTTCTGGAGACAGCGTCCTGGAGCCGAGAGCGTGCTCTCTGGGCCTAGATGAGCACCAGTCCAGGAGGACACTCGAGATAGCCTTTGCCCTCCAGGCGGGGATTGGAGAGGGTTTAATACAGCAGTCAGAGTGGACTTTGCCCTAAGTCTCCTTCCGGGCAGAGTTCCAGCTCAGGAGCAACACTGTGGGCCTGGAATGTTGACAGGAATGCAGGTGAAGCACGCGACGGCTCCTTGGCCTCTCTGGTAAAAAGGGGCGGCGTGGGGCTGGGGTGATGCTGAAAATCCTGGTTAACATCCTGGGATTCACCAAGTCCAACCAACATTTATATAATACTTTGTGCAGACAGATCAGTAAAATGGAGCCCCCGCCTTCCAGTCCCGTAGGAAGGCCAGTCATGTGAATAGATTCGTCTGGAGTGGCCTGTGCGGGAATACGAACGAACATGTGGAGAGTTAGGGAGACCCAGGAGGCAGGGCTGGGCTCTGACTTGGGACTGGGGAAGGCTTGGAGAGGAGGTGACGTTTCAGTTGAGTCTGTTGGTGGAGTGGGAGTTTGACTGGCTGTCATGGTCAACTTGAGGCCCAGAGCGGAGAAGTACCCTGTCACGTGTGGGGGTGGCAGCGCCCTCTTTGGTGGGATTGTGAAGGTGTGTATTTTAATTTATGTTTCTCTGATGACCAGTGACCTTTTCATAGGCTTACTGGCCATTTAGATATCTTTTGTGAGGGTCTGCCTGTTCAGGACTTCGACCATTTTTTTCTGTTGGGTTAGCGGCCTTGTTGATTTGTCCGGGTTCTTTATAGTCTAGATACGAGTCCTTTGTTAGATAAATGTATTGCAAATATGATCTCCCTTCTGTAACTTGCCTTTTTACTCTCTTAATAGTGTCTTTTGATGATCGGAAGTTCTTGACTTAAACCTAGTCCAGTTTGTCAACTTTTTGGTTGACCTTAACCTTTACAGTTAATGGTTTTGTGTCCAGTTTAAGAAATCTTTATTTATCTTAAGGTCATGAGGAAGTTCTTTTATGTTTTCTTCTGAAAGCTTCCTTGTTGTAGCTTTTAAACTTAGATCTGCCTTCCAGCTGAAATGGGTTTGGCGTTGGCGAATTGTGTGAGGTGCTTCAGGATTCATTTTTTTCCCTCTGGGTATCCACTTGGCCCAGCACCGTTTATTGAAAAAGGTCACTCTTTTCCCACTGCACTTCAGCATCATTCGATATAAATCAGGCAACCGTATACATGGTGGTCGATTTCTAGACTCTGTTGATCTGTTTACTATCCTTTCACCAATCCCACACTGTTCTATTTTCCATGACTTTATAGTCACTCTTGACTTGATATCTGGTAGGCTAAGTCCTCCAGTTTTGTTCTTCTCTTTTAAGACCTTGGCTTCTCTCGGCTTTTTGGGGCCCTTGACCTTTCCATGTAACTTTTGTGTGTGTGTGTGTGTGTGTGTGTGTGTGTGAGGAAGACCGGCTCTGAGCTAACATCTATTGCCAATCCTCCTTTTTTTCCCCAAAGCCCCAGTAGATAGTTGTATGTGATAGTTGCACATCCGTCTAGTTGCTGCATGTGGGACGTAGCCTCAGCATGGCCGGAGAAGCGGTGCGTCGTTGCGCGCCCGGGATCCGAACCTGGGCTGCCAGTAGCGGAGCGCGTGCACCCAACCACTAAGCCACAGGGCCGGCCCCTCCATATAACTTAAAATCAGCTTGTCAGTGTCCACCAAAACCAAACAAATAAAAAAAAACCTGCTGGGGTTTTAGTTGGGATTGATCAAATCTGTAAATTAATCTTACAGTGTTGAGCCTTCTAATCCACAAACATAGTTTATCCCCCAGGGGAGGTCTTTTGAACTGTGTATAATAGCAATTAAAGACTTGGTAAGGAGAAGCAGTTACAGGCAGCACGTTCTCTTAATAATAGTTTTAAAGTGGCTCTTCATGTCCACTCCCGCTCCCTCTGCAGCCTTCAACTCCGCTTGTCCCTCTGGACAGGGTGTTCCACAGCTTCTGATCGAAGGGAGCCTGAAGCTCCGGGGCCCCTCTTTGCCCCCACGTGTAGTAATACTCTGCGTGGAGCACCCCTCATGTTGAATGGGAAATTGTATTTCTGCCTCCCATGGTACAGAGATCCTGCCTGCATCCCTAGCTTGGCGCAGGGCCTGTCAGAGTGAAGCTACTCAGGGAATGGCTGTTGAGTTAATAAATGCTAAATCTATATGTATGGCTGCCTCTAGGGCAAACTGGCCCACAGGCTGGGTTGGGTTTACACAGTATTTTAAAGTTTTTTAATTAGAACCTTGAAAAGGCTGGCAGTTTCACATAAAAACCCAGGCTTATAGCTTCTTTTGAAAAGAATCAGAGGATCTGCCACACCAGGCCCACAGTGATGCCCGCCAGCAGTGGCTGGAGCTAAGCAGCGGCCACTCTGCCAGACGGGGCGTGCACCGCCCAGCCAGCCCAGGCCACCGTGCCCCTTGTCTGCTGTGCGCACGTCTGAGGCCTGCGGCCCTGAGAAACACCGCAGGGGCCTCCCCTGCACCCTGCTTCACTTCTGGCACCTGAGAGTACTTTAAAGGAAAATAAAGCTTTTTATTATGGAACATTTCAAGTAAACACCAAAGTGTAGAGGATAGGAGAGTGAACTCATGTGCACCCAGCCCCCAGTTTTAACATTATCCACTTCTAGTCAGTCTTTTTTCCTTCCCCTCTCCACTGCTCTGGATTATCTTAAAGCAATTCCCAGAAATCATATCATTTCATAGGAAAATTTTAGGAAAACATAGAAATATTTCTGGTCCTCTAAAATTCAAGGACTCCTCTTTTTAAACATAACACAGTGCCGTCCTGAGACTCCTGACAGCCAGCAGTAAGCTGCAGCGCCATCGGGTACTCAGTCAGCATTTGGTCATGGTTGCCTGACTGAGAAATTTTTTTAACAGTTTTTCAAAAATTCAGGATCTAAACAAGACCCATACACTGCAATTGATTAATAAATCTTATGTCTGTCTCTCAGGGGGTCAGGTATATTGAGATATAATTTGGGGGGTCAGGTATATTGAGGTATGATTTACATGCAGTAAAATTCTCTTTTTTTTTTTTGGTGAGGAAGATTAGCCCTGAGCTAACATCTGTTGCCAATCCTCCTTTCTGCTGAGGAAGACTGGCCCTGGGCTGACGTCTGTGCCCATCTTCCTCCACTTTATATGGGACGCCGCCACAGTGTGGCTTGACAAGCAGTATGTAGGTCCATGCCCGGGATCCGAAACTGCGATCCCCGGGCCACTGAAGCGGAGTGTGTGAACCTAATCACTACACCACTGGGCCGGCCCCTAAAATTCCCCTTTTTTAAGTGTACAGTTTGGTGAGTCCGGACGTCTGTATGCAGCTGTGTAACCAGCGTTACCAATCAAGACATAGAACACTCCATCACCGCCCCCAAGAGCTCCTCCCACGTAGGTTCCTTTGTAGTTGGTCCCCCACAGCCTCTAGCGACCACTGATCTTATTTCTGTTCCTGTAATTTTGCCTTTTCCAAAGCGTCATGCAAGTGGAACATGCAGGTGCAGCCTTTTGTGCCTGGCTGCTTCTCAGCGTAGCGTCAGTCTCTCTTAATTCCTGGGCTTCCCTGCCGTCCCTGTTTTTGCCTTGCAGCATTTTTGTTGAAGAAACCAGATCATTTGTTTCTCAGAGTTTCCCACAGTCTAGAGTTTGCTGTCTGCATCCCACTGGGGGTTGCTTCTGAAAAGCCGCAAAAGAGCTCGTTTTTCTGCGTGACCTTTGTTCGGGGGCTTGCTCTCAACAGGAGGGCCAGGAAAGCCAGGCATCAAGGCTGCGGCATCATTTCTATCTTTCTCTTTTGTGTGCCGACAGAGAGAAAGTGAGCTCGAGTTCCTTCCACATCCAGTTCAGGGTCACCCTTTCTCTGGAGAGGCCCTTGGCTCTACCAAGTGTGAAAACAGAAACACAAATGAGATTTACAAAGAGGAAAGCACAAGGAGAAGGCTCTGTGGACGCAGAGAGTGGACAGTGTCTGAAGCCTCCCAGCACTGTGGAAATGGCAAGAAAACAGGCTCAGGATAGTCACACTGTCCCTGCAGGCACAGGGCAGGTTTTCTGCGGCCACCTGACCCCAGAGTGACTTCCCTTGCCTTTCCTTCTTTCCTGTGCCCTGAAGAGATTGGGGTGGTTTTGCCAAAACTTCGAAGGTGGCCTATCTGGGAAAGCGTTGCAGGGGAGTGTCAGTGGACCTCTTGGCTTCGCTGAGCGTCACTCTGTGCTGCTGGCTTCAGCTCTGTTCCCGGCACCAGGGTGCAGAGACAAGCAGAGTCCTCAGGGGCTCACGTGCAGTTGGGGATGTGAGGGTGGTATAGTGGACAAGTGCTCTAACAGCCTGGGGCAGTGGGAATGCAGAGGAGGAGCCCTTCCACCGGGGCGTATGTCAGGATTGAGCTGCCCCCAAACTGAGTCTGGGAGGCTGAGGAAGAGGTGTGTGTGCAGAAGCTCAGGGCAAGGACAAGCAGGGCCTGCTCTGGGAAAGGTGCATCTCGGTAGAGCCCGAGTGTAGGTCCCCGAGCAAGTTAGGGGTCACTGAGGGAGTAGGGGGTCACTGAGGAATCAGGTGTCATGAAGGAGTTGGGGGTCACCAAGGGAGTCATGGGGGTCACAGAGGGAGTTGGGGGTCATGAAGGGAGTTTGGGGTCACTGAGGGAGTTGGGGGTCACAGAGGGAGTTGGGGGTCATGAAGGGAGTCGGGGGTCATGGAGGGAGCTGAGACAGGAGAGAGGAGGTGGGGGATGGATCTTAAGGGCCTCAGGCCGTCCTCGGGTGGGTTTTATCTGACACTATTGGGGAGCCAACAGAAGGACTTGTACCAGGGCAGGGTCCTGAGAGCAGTGGTCCCTTGAAGAGCAGTGTGGAGTGGATTGGAGGAAGGTCACCCGGAGGCGTTGGCATTGACTGGCGAGAATTGATGGGGGCCTGCGGTACAGAAGAGAGCGGGGCACAAAGAGCAGAGGTGTCAGCAGTCCTGTGCCAGGGCTTTCTAAAATGTGGTTCTCCAGTTCCCCTTTTACAAAAAGCAAAGCTAGTTGGAGGAGAGGCGAGCACCTTACCCCAGGCTGAGAGTTAATAAGCGTGAGAGCGAGATTTCACCCAGGGCCTCTCTCCCACACCTTTGCCCTCAGTCCTGCCAGCCCCCCACCTGGCCTTGTTGTTGTCCCCTTCTCCCTCGCTTTCTTTTTTTTTTTGTGTGAGGAAGATCAGCCCTGAGCTAACATCCATGCTGATCCTCCTCTTTTTGCTGAGGAAGACTGGCTCTGAGCTAACATCTATTGCCAATCCTCCTCCTTTTTTTCCCCCAAAGCCCCAGTAGATAGTTGTATGTCATAGTTGCACATTCTGCTAGTTGTTGTGTGTGGGACGCGGCCTCAGCGTGGCCGGAGAAGCGGTGCTTCAGTGCGTGCCCAGGATCTGAACCCGGGCCGCCAGCAGCGGAGCGCGCGCACTTAACCGCTAAGCCATGGGGCTGCCCCCCGCCCCTTTCTTTCCCCTTTGATTGCACGTGCTGGCAGGGCCATTTTGTGCCAAGAGCCAGGTCATCCCAGTGTCAGAGGCTGTGGCTTTTTCTCTCTCTCACTGATGGGCTGAATATGCCTGAGCAGCTCCCTGGACCTCAGTCTCTCTCTTCACTCTCCTGCGCAATAGCACTAGCCCTGCTTGATAACGGACTGGCCCAAGTCACTGCCCAGTGGTCTTTAGGGCTCAGAAGAGAGAGGCCAGAGAGCCTCTTTCTCCTGTGGTGTTGGGAGGGCAGGCCGCCTGGGCCCCGGAATGGTGTGGAGTTCTGATCTGCATGCTGATGAATGCATGTTGAAGGCTGGGTGGGTGGGGGGTCCATGAGGGAAACAGCAGCCCACTGGAGCCTCAGAGCCCCTAAATGACAAGGACTGAGGATCCCTGGGAAGGGCTGTGCTGTGTGCTCTGACACACCGGGGCTTCTCTGCCTTGATCAAGAGGGTGGGCCAGGGGAGGCGCAGCCTAGCTCTGTGGGAGCAGACACGAACCCTGGGTGCTGGGCTGCTGTGGCCCTGGACTTTCACAGGCCTGGAGTTGAGTCACCACTTCACCCCGAGCCTCACTCTCCTTAGCAGTCAAAAGGGGATAGAAATCCTTGCCCACGTCACAGCGTGGGGAGAATTAAATGAACTAAAATATAAAGCTCCTTGAATACTACCTGGCATACACTAGGCACTCAATAAATAGTAGTTCCCATTCCCTTTTTTGTCTGTGACCTGTGGCCTCCCATGCCTGCTTTACCCTCCCACCTGCCGAAGGCCAGCTGTTACGGGAGGCAGCAGGCAGCGTCCCCGCTGCAGTCCGGCGTGGCTGGTTTTCTTTTCTTGGCCTCTGCCGGTGGAGGAAGCTGCTGTTTTTTGTTGAAGCTCCAGTGAACCACATTGTGTTCACCAGAAGCAGCTCTTCCAAACCATCAGCTTTCTGCCACAAAACTCTGGGGCTGCTTTGCCCATGGTGGAGAAATCTGGGCCCTCTGTGGAGCCATCTTCGCGTGGCAGAAGCCTTGAGGCCGAAGTCCATCGTGTTCCAGCCAGCCTGCCCCATATCTCTGCAGCCATCCTGTATCGTGTCTCAGCTCTTAGCCTCTCTCTGATCGTGGGTGCCTATTACCCTGGGAGCTGGAGAACTTGCCCCCACATACCAGGCTCTGGAAGGGAGCCATTTAAATGCAGCTGCCCCATATGTCACCAAGGGCAGGAGAAAGTCCCAGAAGAAGTCAGTTCTGTGCCTGAAAATTAAATCTGAGTTGCAGTTTTCAGAACTCCTTCTGGGACTGGAAACAAAATGAATCACACCAGGGCATCTTGGTTCATCTCTGTCCAGATGAGTCAGTGCTTCAGGCCACAGTCCCTTGCGTCCTCCTCACACGGCAGGCTGCAGTTGACTTCTGAAGCCTGAACCAGAGAGGCCTCTGCTCCCAATTTAGCAGTGGAGAGCCCTAATTGGAACCTTTTGTGCTCCATTCAGGAGCCATGTGGTCTCTGGGCTCCAAGCCTGGGCCAGCCACTGCCTCTTCTGATGGGCTGTTTGTACTAGGGTTCTTTGACGGGATGCTCCTTAGGAGGAAACGTGTCAGCACTTTCCCGCCACGCGATGGGAGGGTAGGCTGGGCTGGTGTCACGGCACACGCTGTGCTCCCAGGTGACATAGGCCAAGACCCAGTGTCTTAGGCACTGTTGCCCACAGTTCTTTTGTGGGGAGGAAGACAGGAACCAGATCTAATTTAATGTGATCCTGAGGTGCCCTGGCAGCGGGATCAATGTGGCTTCCTTTATGGAGAAACGGCCCTGCCATAGCAACCTGCACAACTGCCTTGGAGTGTCTAGAAGAGCTTTATTCAGCCGACATGACTTCCTTTTTATTTTATTTTTTTAGTGGAAAAGCAGGAGAATGTGGGGAGAAAGGACTGTGATATAAACAGTTACCAAGGAGACCCGAGTCGGGGTGGAAAGGTTTTCTCCTTCCCTCGGTCCATACAGCAGCAGGAGGAGGGGTGTGTGCCCAGACGCAAGGGCTCACGGGAGGTTTCAGCCTGGAGTCCTGAGTTCTCCCTGCTGGAACCGCCAGATGTTGCCACGTTCTCAGGCTCCTGGGGACGGATGCAGGCAGGGGCTAGGCCAAGGTTTCCTGAGGACCGGAGTCCTTCGAGTTCACTCTCAGAGTTCACAGCCGGTCTGCCGGCCCCACCAGCCCTGCACTGAGGATGGATGGAGCCCGACTTCCTAGCCACTGGCCCCCTCAGGAGAGAGCTGTAACTTGCCTTTACCCTTAAGTTCTGGAGCTGGGAGTGAGCAACCATGGGGTGCACGTACTCATCTCCGAGGGACGAGCCCACCCTGAGAAGGTCAGTTCCAGACAGTGTCCCTGGCTGCAGGCTGCCTTGATGCCCCTCGGGCAGGGGGATACCTGGCACCCAGACTCGAGTGTGGATGGAACTTTCCCTGGCAGGGACACTCTAGAGGTATGAAGAGGGTGCTGTGTGGAGTTACCAGCAGAGTCAGCGGCAGTCCCCAGGGCGCTCAGCTGGGCATGGGCCCTGCTGGCCCCTTCAGTCCTAGTTTGCAGACTGCATTTCCCTGCTCCCGAAGGGACTGGAAACCAGAAGGCCCCAGTCACCCACTCCTCTGCCTGTGAGAGATCAGGTTCTGTGTGCAAATTGCGGTGTGAAGCTGTCAGGTGGGGTGAAGCCAGTTGAGGGCACTCGGGTGAGGACCCACTCGGGCTGAGCAGCTGAACCTGCTGCTCTGAGCCCAGCAGCAGGGCACTGCAGGGGGAGGCAGGTCCCGCTGCCCCCAGCCGGCCGGGTGTAACCAGTGGGAATGGCAGGAAGCTATGGCAGGTTGGAGCAGTCACCAGAAGCCCAGGGTCTACCTCAGTCTCCTCCGGTTTCCCTTTCCTCATGAACTGGGGGTCTGCCCCAGATCTCTGGAAGCCATCCCTGAGTTGAGGGAGAGGGTGGGAGTGTTCCTCCTTTCTCCCCGGGGACTGAAGCCAGTGAAGGGACCTGTGCTGGCCTTCAGAAGGGCTCAGGCGTCTTGGGAGAACCCTTCCTCTGGGGCGGGGAGGGCTAGCACGTCTTGCCTGCCCTGTGACATTCCCAGCCAGACCTGCCTGGAGGGCTCCCCTCTCTGCTCCCAGGGCTGTCAGCCTGGAATCCCACTCTGTACAACTGTGGGGAGGCCACACAGGGACCCTTCTCCACACCACGCCGCTGGGCGGCCAGAGCTGGGCTCCCTACCAGCTGCATGGGCCTCATCCAGGAGCCCCGCAGCAGCCGGTTTCCATGGCTTTCTCTCTTGGGAGCCGTTTTCTGTCTCTGAGAATAGAGCCCCGCTCTTCCAAGAGGCCTTTCCTGGTTTCTTCACCACTGTGCCTGCTTCCTCAAAAACCTGGGGGCATGGATTGTCTGATCCGTCCGTTTGGTCTTAGCAAACACCACCTTGTGCCACAGGGCATCTCTGAAATCACAGAGTGACCCAAACAGCTGTCTTCTAGAGAACACCCTCATTACCCCTGAGAGTTAACCAAGTTCTGGTTGCCATGCAAGGCTCTAGGGAGGCTGCAGAAGCTGAGATGCAGTGTTTTCAATAAAAGGAATCTGAGGTCTCAAGAGGCCATGGCTTGGCCAGTCACAGGCCCATTTGGTGGCAGAACTAGGATCTGACCCAAGTCTCTGCTCCTGACGTGGGGCCCCTCCCATCCTGCCAGAGTTCTTCCCGGAGACTGTCTTTCCCAACCTGGTGACTGGCCCTTGGTAACCTCATTTCTTCTCCTCCCCTTGGCTGTGGTCTGGCAGGTGAGGTGACTGGGTGAAAGGCTATCTGTTCCCAGTGACAGCCACCAGTTATGGAGAGCATGCCTCATGCCGGATGCTATGTTGGGTCCTTTATATGCTTTTTCTTCATTTAATCTCTTTGCAAAAACCTCTGAAGTGGGATTCCCATTTTCTAGCTGAGGAGCAATGAAATCCTGGTTCAGGTTCAATCAGCTGCAAGCTGGCAGGCTGGGGATGGCACCCTGCTCTGCTGACCCCAGAGCCCCTGCCCTGCCCCTTCCACCTCGGTGCCTCCCGTGCTTGCCTGAGAGTCTTGGTAGAAGGAGAAAGTGGGTTTTGGAAGCAAATTGTATATATATAAGTAAACTTCAATTTGAAGTTTAATTGAAGTATAATATCTACAGGAAGGTATGTACCCATCAGTGATTCTCGCCATGTGAACGAGTGGTAATCACCACCAGATTACCAGCACCCCAGGAGCCCACTGCACTTGCCTCTCCACCTCAAGGGTCACCACTGTCCTGACACCTGTCCCCATAGATTAATTTGCCTGTTTGGGGAAGTTATATAATGAAATCCTACAGTCTGTTCTCTTTTATGTATGGCTTCTTTCACTCAGCGTCACGTTTGTGAGATCCATTTGTGTTAGTGTGTGTAGGGATAGTTTATTCTTTTTCACGGCTGCAGTGGAGAATATTGCAGTGTATGAATGTACCTCGCTGTTGGTTTATTCTTCTGCTAATGGGCATTAGAGGTGTCCCATCTTTGGGGCTCCCGTGTCCGCTGCTGCCGTGAGCGTTCCTGTGTGCGTCTGTGTGCCCGGGCGCGAGTGTACTCTGTGAGGTGTCTAGCAGAGTGGGTTGCTGGGTTATATAGGGTTACGGAAGATACGGCCGTAGCGGTCGTGCCGTATTGCCCTCCCCCAGCAGCATGTGGGAGTTCTAGCTGCTCCACCAGTTCACCTGCTCGTGACATTGTCAGTCTTTTAGTTTTACCCGTTCCAGTGAGTGTATAATAGATCTGGTTGTGGTTTTATTTTCCATTTCTCTGGTAACTAATAATGTCAAGCACTTTTCCATGTGTTTTTGGCTATTTGGATACTCTCTTTAAGAAAGTGCCCGTTCAAGTCTTTTGACAATTTTTCTGTTGGATTATGCGTCTTTTTCTGGTTGATTTGTAGGGATTTCTTATGTTCACAAGTCCTTTGTCAGGTATACGGACGTTGCAAATATCTCCTCTTCCCATGCTGTGGCCTGCCTTTCATTCCCTTAATGGTGTCGTTTTAAATGGAAACAGCCGCGTTTTAGTGTTCAGCCTTATCACTTGATTCAGACTGGCCGTATTTTAAACTTCCTGAATATTTACCATCCAGAAAAGGGGATGTTTTTCCTACCTTGCTGTCTTGGGCTTGAGAGTCCCTGGCGAGGCTCTCTGGGCTTCTTGAGAGCACCCCGTAGACCTGAGGCAAGGAAAGGGAGGAGGGAAGGGACAGGTATGGAGAGGGAGGGGGCGGGGGCAGGAGGTGGGAGGTGGACAGCGGTCAGGCAGCGGTGTTGCTCTCTAGAGGGGACAAAGTCCAGTTCAGAGCTCTAGAAGGTACCAGGGTCACAGAGAAGGGGACAATTAAATATGGCCCCAGTGCCAGGGAAGGGATGAGGGTCTTGGGAATCCCAGGGGAGTTGGTACTTGAGCGGGGCCTTGGGGGTGGAGCCAGGGTGTGTCAGGTCTGTGTGTAGGCCATGGCATGACAGAATTCTGAAGGCGATCATGGAGGAAGTAATGTGTGGTGGGGAGTGTCCGGCGAGGCTGGGGACAGATTCTGAAGGGACTTGGGTACCTCTGTCATGTGGGTCATGGGAGCCATTGAAGGTTTTAGAGTGAGCAGGGCAGCAGCATGGTCAAAACTATATTTAGGAGACTCCTGGTAGCTGTGTGAGGCGGGGAGTGGAGATGAGACGAGGCCGTGGAGACCGTTGGCTGTAGATGGTGAGGGACAGGGAGTAAAGTCTCCAACCCTTCTTTGTTCTCGTCTATCCCGGGGCTGGAGGTCCTGGCTCTACAAGGTGGTGTGTCCCAAGAGGCTTTGAATTTACTGGAGAGGACATGGGGAGGAGGACCGGTACCCCAGTCCTGCCTCTCCAGCCCCGGCACTGGATCAGAGGCAGCTGCTGGTGTGGTCGCCGGGGAGTGGCACGGGGTGGAGCTGGGATGCCC
This sequence comes from Ceratotherium simum simum, assembly GCF_057802395.1. Classification (NCBI taxonomy): domain Eukaryota; kingdom Metazoa; phylum Chordata; class Mammalia; order Perissodactyla; family Rhinocerotidae; genus Ceratotherium; species Ceratotherium simum. The sequence goes on along the minus strand of NC_141925.1, from coordinate 42,515,350 downwards.
CTCGATGCTGCCACCTGCATCCCACAGCTGTCGGACACTTTTGTTTTTCAGGACCACCTCTGTCAAAGACAGCACCTTCGTGGAAAAGATGAAGAAGACGGTGAGTTTTCTCTGTCTGTGCTCTTCCCCGCGAGTCTCAGCCCTGGTGGATGTGTGGGGGAGTCCAGCAGGAGGCCAGCTTCACTGGACAGGAGGAGGGGTCGGGCACCCAGGCCCAGCTCCCTTGTGCAGACATTCTCCTGTAACCAAAGCCGTGAAGTTGCTCTGCTGTGGCTGGACAGTTTATTTTGTTTTTTGAAACGTTTACTTCTTGAACAAACTGAACTGTAAGAATAGACCCTCCCTCTAACTCAGGATGCCGTCCCGTCTGCTCCCTCCCAATCCAGGCTCTGTCCCTGAGCAGATGCAACCTCACATAGCTGTGGTCCTGGCACAGCTAAAATTTTATCTCCGTTTGTCTTTATTTTATTTATATAATTTTATGAAAAGATACTCTCTTCACATGGTTAAAATCCAAAACATAAACTAGTCCGTGGAAAGCCTCTTTCATATCCCTGCCACTCATCACTGTTCTTAGTATTTTATGGATCTTTCTAGACCTTCTTTATGTGCATACAAAAAAACAAATAGAGATTCTTAATTTACACTTTTTTAAAACACAAAAGGTGGCATATTACGTACACTGTTATAGATCGTGCTTTTTTTTTTTTTTTACTTAATGATAGGTCTTGGAGATCCTTCCTTAGCAATTCAAAGACGCCACCCTCGCTCTTTATTATAGCTGCATAATGTTTCCATCATGTGGTCATAAGGACTGTAATTTGTTTAAACACTGCCCTGTTGATGGGCACTTGGAATATTTCAAATCTTTAGCTCTTATAAATAATGCTGCTGTGAGTATGTAGATCAATTTGCACATTTGCAAATGCAATAAAATCCCAGACGTGGAATTGTTGGATGAAAAGGTCTATGCATTTGTAATTGTCATGGAAGCTGCCAAGTGCTCCCCACGGGGGTCACGGCAGGGCACGCTCATTAGCAATGTGTGAGAAAATCTGTTCCCCCACAGCCTGGACAGGAGGAGAGGGGGGACAGCCAACAGCCAACAGAGTGGATCATCAAAGTTTGGGGTTTTGCTGGTTTTCTGGGTTAAAAAAAGATAATCTCGTGTAGTTCTGATTTGCATTTTTCTTATGATTTAATTTAAGCAGATTTGCATATGTCATGATGGCATTTATTTTTTCTTTTTTTTATAGATTCTCTATTCAAATCTTCTGCCCATTTTTCTGTTGGGATGATCTTTCTTGAGGAACTCCTTAAAATTATTAGGGAAATTAACCCCTTGTCTGTGATATGAGTTAGAAATATTTTTTCCACGTAATAATTTGTCTTTTGACTTGGCTTCTTGTGTGTTTGTCTGCTTGTTTGTTTTGCCTTGTGAAAGTTACCTAGTCCACTTTAGGATTCTTTCTTTTTATTGACTTCTGGACTTGGAGTCATCATCTGAAAGGCCTTCCCCACTCTGAAGAGGTAAAGGAACTCTTCTGTGTTTTCTTCTAGTACTTCTATGGTTGCGTTTTTCATATTTAAAATTCATTTTATTGGGAATTTATCCTGGCAGAAGATGTAGTGTGTGGATCCGATGCTACTTTTTTTACACAGCTTTCTAAATTCCATGTAATAGAGTCCAGCTTTTCCCCACTGGTTTTATCATATATGTAATTCCCATGTGAATTGGGGGGGGGGTCTGTTTCCGTATTTTCCTATTCTAGTACTGAGACCTATTCTGAGCCCTAAGGAACTGTTAATCTGCTTTTTGTCTCTGTAGAGTTGCCTGTTCTGGACATTTCATATAACTGGAATCATACAACATATGGCCTTTGTGTCTGGTATCTTTCACTCACATAATGTCTTCGAGATTAATCGATGTAGTGTGTGTCAGCATTTCATTTCTTTTTACTGCCAAATAATGTGCCAGCAGATAGACTCATATTTATTTTTCCACATGACTTTTAGGATCAATTTGTTGAGGAAAGAAGAGCTGTTCAGATTTTTATTAGGATCATGTGACAATTCTGTATTGATATAGGGAGAACCAACATCTTGTATGTTGAGTCTTCTGTGCAAAATCAGAGCACCTTTCTATTTGGTTGAGTCCTTTATCGCTCAGTAGCTTCTTGTGTGTTTGTTGTAAGGTTTACCTCTAGGTACTTCATGTATTTTGATGCTCCTGTAAATATTTAGCTACAGTTTTATATCCTGTTTTGTTCCCTTAACCTGATATCATAAGCATTTTCTCCTTTATTAAGTAGGTTTTGTAGTGATTATTTTAAAATACTTTTTTAAATGATTTGTAGAAAATTCAGGAAAGTAGAAGTTATGAGAATACTTTATAATCTGTATGTTTTATTTTGTCCTTTGTATTGTATCAGTTTGGGCTCAGTGCAAAACCAGAGTGCACTCGTGGGATTTGGGCGCTGGGATGCTACTCCAGGGAAACCTCATGTCCAAAGGGACTGGAAGGTGGCCTGTGCCTCACTTCCATCTTCTAGATCTTGCAAAGCACAACCAATTGGCTGAACCTAATTTGCTGCATCCCTAGCTGCAAGGGAGTCTTGGAATAGAGTTCAGGCTTTTCAGTATCTGCTGTGGAAGGCACAGTAGGAGGAGAGTAGGATGAAAAGCATATGAGCCAGTCCATGTGGTACCTTTCCCTATTGTCTAGATTTTTATAAAGAATATGTATTACTTTTATAATCATCCAGAAAAACTCACCCATTATTCCCCATTTAGATTCTTGGGATATTTCTTGCCAGTCTTTTTCCTTTGTACAGGTATATGTGTAAACATATATGTGTATCACACACACACACACACAATTGAATTACACTATACATACTGTTTGGTCACCTTTTTTTTTTATTGATGTCATAATAGTTTATAATATTGTATAATTTTAGTTGTACATTATTGTTTGTCAGTCACCATATAAATATGTCCCTTCACCCCTTGTGCCCACCCCCAAACCCCTTCCCCCTGGTAACCACCAAACTGTTCTCTCGGTCTGTGTATTAGTTTATCTTCTATATATGAGTGAAATCATGCAGTGTTTGTCTTTCTCTGTCTGGCTTATTTCGCTTAACATAATACCCTCCAGATCCATCCATGTTGTTGCAAATGGGACGATTTTGTCGTTTTTTATGGCTGAGTAGTATTGCCTTGTATATATATACCACATCTTTATCCAATCATCAATCGAGGGACATTTGGGTTGCTTCCATGTCTTGGCTATAGTGAATAATGCTGCAGTGAACATAGGGGTGCATAAACCTCTTTGGATTGTTGATTTCAGGATCTTTGGATAAATACCTAGTAGTGGGATAGCTGGATCATAAGGTATTTCTATTTTTAATTTTTTGAGGAATCTCCATACTGTTTTCCATAGAGGCTGCACTAGTTTGCATTCCCACCAGCAGTGAATGAGGGTTCCCATTTCTCTACAACCTCCCCAACATTTGTTATTTTTTGTCTTGGTGATTATAGCCGTTCTGATGGGTGTAAGGTGATATCTTAGTGTAGTTTTGATTTGCATTTCCCTGATGATTAGTGATGTTGAACATCTTTTCATGTGCTTTTTGGCCACCTGTATATCTTCCTTGGAAAAATGTCTGTTCATATCCTCTTCCCATTTTTTGATCAGGTTGTTTGTTTTTTTGTTGTTCAGTTGTGTGAGTTCTTTATATATTATGTAGATTAACCCCTTGTTGGATATATGATTTGCAAATATTTTCTCCCAGCTGTTGGGTTGTCTTTTCATTTATATCCTGGTTTCATTTCAGAAGCTCCTTAGTCTGATGAAGTCCCACTTGTTTATTTTTTCTTGTTTCCCTTGTCCGAGTAGACATGGAATTCGAAAAGATCCCTGTATGACCGATGTCAAAGAGTGTACTGTCTGTTTTTTGCCAGGAGTTTTATAGTTTCAGATCTTAGCTTCAAGTCTTTGATCCATTGTTGAGTTAATTTTTGTGTATGGTGAAAGAAAATGATCTACTTTCATTCTTTTGCCTGTGGCTGTCCAGTTTTCCCAGCACCACTTATTGAATAGACTTTCTTTTCTCCATTGTATGTTCTTAGCTCCTTTGTCGAAGGTTAGCTGTCCATAGATGTGTGGTTTTATTTCTGGGCTTTTAATTCTGTTCTGTTGATCTGTGTGTGTGTTTTTGTGCCAGTACCATGCTGGGTTTTTTTTTCTTTGTGAGGAAGATCAGCCCTGAGCTAACATCCACGCCAATCCTCCTCCTTTTTGCCGAGGAAGACTGGCCCTAGGCTAACTTCTGTGCCCATCTTCCTCCACTTTATATGGGAAGCCGCCACAGCATGGCCCGACAAGCGGTGCCTTGGTGCGCGCCCGGGATCCGAACCTGGGCTGCCTGCAGTGGAGCGCGCGCACTTAACCGCTATGCCACGGGGCCGGCCCCACCATGCTGTTTTAATTATATAGCTTTGTAGTATATTTTGAAGTCAGGGATTGTGATGCCTCCAGCTTTGTTCTTTTTTCTCAGGATTGCTTTAGTTATTCAGGGTCTTTTGTTGCCCCATATGAATGTTAGTATTCTTTGTTCTATTTCTGTGAAGAATGTCATTGGGATTCTGATTGGGATTGCATTGATTCTGTAGATTGCTTTAGGTAGTATGGACATTTTAACTATGTTTATTCTTCCAATCCATGTGCATGGGATCTTTCCATTTCTTTATGTCATCATCAGTTTCTTTCAATAATGTCTTATAGTTTTCACCTCCGTGGTTGCATTTATTCCTAGATATTTTATTCTTTTTGTTGCGATTGTAAATGGGATTGTCTTCTTGAGTTCTCTTTCTGTTAGTTCGTTATTAGCATACAGAAATGCAACTGATTTTTGTAAGTTGATTTTGTGCCCTGCCACTTGGCTGTAGTTGTTGATTATTTCTAATAGTTTTCCAATGGATTCTTTAGGGTTTTCTATATATAAAATCATGTCGTCTGCAAACAGTGAGAGTTTCACTTCTTCATTGCCTATTTGGATTACCTTTTATTCCTTTTTCTTGCCTAATTGCTCTGGTCAAAACCTCCAGTACTGTGTTGAATAAGAGTGGCGAGAGTGGGCACCCATGTCTTGTTCCTGTTCTCAGAGGAATGGCTTTCAGTTTTTCCCTGTTGAGTATGATGTTGGCTGTGGGTTTGTCATAAATAGCCTTTATTTTGTTGAGGAACTTTCCTTCTACACCCATTTTGTTGAGAGTTTTTATCATAAATGCATGTTGGATCTTGTCAAAAGCCTTCTCTGCATCTATTGAGATGATCATATGGTTTTTATTCCTCGTTTTGTTAATGTGGTGCATCACATTGATTGATTTGCGGATGTTGAACCATCCCTGTGTCCCTGGTATAAATCCCACTTGATCATGGTGTATGATCTTTTTAATGTATTGCTATATTCAGTTTGCCAATATTTTGTTGAGGATTTTTGCATCTATGTTCATCAGGGATATTGGCCTGTAATTTTCCTTATTTGTATTGTCCTTGTCTGGCTTTGGTATCAGGGTGTTGGCCTCATAGAATGTGTTAGGAAGTATTCCACCTTCCTCTACTTTTTGGAATAGTTTGAGAAGGATAGGTATTAAATCTTCTTTGAATGTTTGGTAGAATTCTCCAGAGAAGCCATCTAGCCCTGGACTTTATTTTGGGGGAGGTTTTTGATTACTGTTTCAATCTCTTTCCTTGTGATTGGTCTATTCAGATTCTCTATTTCTTCTTGATTCAGTTTTGGGAGGTTGTATGAGTCTAAGAATTTATCCATTTCTTCTAGATTGTCCAATTTGTTGGTGTATAGTTTTTGTTTTGTTTTGTGAGGAAGATCAGCCCTGAGCTAATATCCATGCTAATCCTCCTCTTTTTGCTGAGGAAGACCGGCTCTGAGCTAACATCTATTGCCAATCCTCCTCCTTTTTTTTTTTTTCCCCCAAAGCCCCAGTAGATAGTTGTATGTCATAGTTGCACATCCTTCTAGTTGCTGTATGTGGGACGTGGCCTCAGCATGGTCGGAGAAGCGGTGCGTCGGTGCACGCCCGGGATCCGAACCCGGGCCACCAGTAGCAGAGCGCACGCACTTAACCGCTAAGCCACGGGGCCAGCCTGGTATATAGTTTTTCGTAGTATTCTCTGATAATCTTTTGTATTTCTGTGGTATCCATTGTAATTTCTCCTCTTTCATTTCTAATTTTATTTATTTGAGCCTTCTTTTTTTCTTAGTGAGTCTGGCTAAGGATTTGTCAATTTTATTTATCTTCCCAAAGAACAAACTCTTTGTTTCATTGATCTTTTCTACTGTTTTTTTGGTTTCAATTTCTTTATTTCTGCTCTAATGTTTATTGTTTCCCTCCTTCTGCTGACTTTGGGCTTTGTTTGTTCTTTTTCTAATTCTGTTAGGTGTAGTTTAAGGTTGCTTATTTGGGATTTTTCTTGTTTGTTAAGGTGGGCCTGGATTGCTATGAGTTTCCCTCTCAGGACCGCTTTTGCTGCATCCCATATGAGTTGGTATAACGTGTTTTCATTTTCTTTTGTCTCCAGATATTTTTTGATTTCTCCTTAAATTTCTTCAGTGACCCATTGGTTGTTCAGTAGCATGTTGTTTAGTCTCCACATCTTTGTCACTTTCCCAGCTTTTTTCTTGTAGTTGATTTCTACTTTCATAGCATTATGGTCAGAGAAGATGCTTATTATGATTTCAGTCTTCTTAAATTTATAGACGCTTGCCTTGTTTCCCAACATATGGTCTATCCTTGAGAATGTTCCATGTGCGCTTGAGAAGAATGTGTAATCTGCTGTGTTTCGATGGAGTGCTCTGTATATATATCTATTAAGTCCATCTCGTCTAGTTTTTCATTTAAGTCCACTATTTCCTTATTGACTTTCTGTCTGGATGATCTATCCATTGACGTAAGTGGGGTGTTGAGATCCCCTACTATTATTGTGTTGTTGTTAATATCTCCCTTTAGGTTTGTGAATAGTTGCTTTATGTACTTTGGTGCTCCTGTGTTAGATGCATATATATTTATAAGTGATAGGTCTTCTTGGTGGAGTGTCCCTTTTATCATTATATATTGCCCCTCTTTGTCTCTCATTACCTGTTTTATCTTGAAGTCTGCTTTGTCTGAAATAAGTATGGCAACACCTGCTTTCTTCTGTTTGCCATTAGCTTGGAGTATTGTCTTCCATCCTTTCACTCTGAGCCTGTGTTTGTCTTTAGAGTTGAGATGTGTTTCCTGGAGGCAGCATATTGTTAGATCTTATTTTTTAATCCATCCTCCCCCTCTGTGTCTTTTGATTGTAGAATTCAATCCATTTACATTTAGAGTGATTATTGATATATGAGTGCTTAATGTTGCTATTTTATCGCTCATTTTCCAGTTCTTTTGCATTTCCTTTGTTTCTCATCCTGTGTGTTTCGGACCACCAATTCAGTTTGGTAGTTCTGTATGATGATTTTCTTAGTTTTCTCTTTATTTCTCATATATGTCTCTGTTCTGATTATTTGTTTAGTGGTTACCATGAGGTTTGTATAAAAAAATCTCATAGATGAGATAATCCATTTTCTGATGGCCTCTTATTTCCTTAGACTAAGTCTATTCCACCCCTTTTCTCTTCCCCTTCTAAGTTATTATTGTCACAATTTATTCCATCTTGTGTTGTGAGTTTCTGTTTAAAGTGATGAGGTTATATTTGTTTTTGGTCTTTTCCTTCCCTTAATCTTTGGTGTTATAATTAAGTGTTTGATAACCTATTCTGATAGAGAGCTACAATTTTTCTGATTTTGTCTACCTATTTTTCTCCTTGCTGAAAGCTTTGTATCCCCTTTCTCTCTTTTTTTTCAGGCATGAAGGCCTTCTTGAACATTTCTTGTAGTGGGGGTCTTGTGGCAATGAACTCCCTTAGTTTTCATTTATCTGGGATAGTTATTATTTCTCCATCATATCTGAAGGATATTTTCACTGGATAGAGTATTCTTGGCTGAAAGTTTTTGTTTTTCAGAATTTTGAATATATCATTCCACTCTCTCCTAGCCTGTAAAGTTTCTGCCGAGAAATCGGCTGAGAGCCTGATAGGAGTTCCTTTGTATGTTATTTATTTATTTACTTTTTGTCTTGCTTCCCTTAATATTTTTTCTTTATCATTGATTTTTGCCAGCTTTACTACTGTATGTCTTGGAGAGGGTCTTTTCATGTTGATATATTTAGGAGATCTATTGATTTCATTCACTTGTATTTCCAGCTCTTCCCCAGGTTTGGTAAGTTCTCAGCTATTAGTTCTTTGAACAAGCTCTCTGCTCCTTTTTCCCTCTCTTCTCCTTCTGGAATACTTATACTCCTTACGTTGCATTTCCTAATTGAGTTGGATATTTCTCGGAGAGTTTCTTCATTTCTTTTTAGTCTTAGTTCTCTCTCCTCCTCCATCTGGAGCACTGCTGCATTCCTATCCTCAATATTGCTATTGTCAGCTCTGTTCTTTAAAGATTCCAGATTTTTCATCTCCTCCATTGTGTTTTTCGTCTCCAACATTTCTGATTGGTTTTTCTTTATAGTTTCAGTCTCTTTTGTGAAGAAGTTCCTGATTTCATTGAATTGTCTATCTGTGTTTTCTTGTAGTTCGTTGAGCTTTTTTGTGATAGCTATTTTGAATTCTCTGTCGTGTAGGTTATAAATTTCTGTGCCTTCGGGATTGATTTCCTGGTGCTTGTCATTTTCCTTCTGGTCTGGAGATCTAATATATTTTTGCATAGTGCTTGAGGGCGTGGGCTTATTTTTCCTCATTCTGAAGACATCTGGTTGCAGCTTCCTCTTGCCACCACTGGGTGGGGGTCAAGAGCTGTGTATTCTGAGCCTGCCGCTATCTGCAGGTGCTCTGGCTGACCAGCTGTGCTGGTGCTCTGGGTGAGGGGAGGGGTTTCTCTTTCACATACCCGATCCTGGGGTTTTCTTGCTCTTCTCTCACTATCTGCTCTCCTGGGGTGCTAGCTTGATGAAGGCACCCCTGCGACAGTTCAGTCCCCTCCGTATGGGAATTTCCCACAGGCTGTGAGAGAACTTGGAGAGCAATGGTTTTCCCACAGAGGGCCACTCCCCGACTCTCTCTCTCAGAGCTGCGTGGTCTCGGAGGGGAGGGGCTCTTTCTCTCACCTGCCTGATTCCAGGGGCTTCTCGCTCTTGCCTCGCTATCTGCTCTCCTGGGGTGCTAGCTTGATGAAGACGCCCCCACAACAGTTCAGTCTGCTCTGTATGGGAATTTCCCACAGGCTGTGAGAGAACTTGGAGAGTGATGGTTTTCCTGCAGAGGGCTACCCCCATGCTCTCTCTAAGAGAGCTGCACGGTCCCAGTCCCAGGGTCACTGTCATTGGGGAAGGAGAGGAGTTCTCCTTACCTCCTTCCATTTCCTCAGGGGTTCCAGCACCTCCACCTTCAAATGTGCAGCTGCGTGGGTCTCTCAGACATCTTTTGTGTATGTGAATGTCCTCTGTTGGTATATGAGTGTCCTTTTTGTTGTATCTTGTGGGGGAGAGTCTAAGGGGGAAAGCTCACTCCACCATGATGCTAATGTCACTACCCATCCCTTCGTCACCTTTTTTTTTTTTTTTGGTGAGGAACATTGGTCCTGGGCTAACATCCGTGCCCATCTTCCTCTACTTTATATGGGACACTGCCACAGCACGTCTTGACAAGCAGTGCATCAGTCAGCGCCCAGGATCCGAATCTGCAAACCCCGGGCTGCCAAAGCGGAGTGCACGAACTTAACTGCTATGCCACTGGGCCAGCCCCTTGATCACCCTTTTTTAATTGAACACTGTGCTCTGTGTTTTCACACGTCATTTTTTTCTTTTTTGGGGAAGATTGGCCCTGACCTAACACCTTCCTTTTTTTTGCCAATCTTCCTTTTTTTTTTTCCTTCTTTCTCCCCAAAGCCCCAGTACATAGTTGTATATCCTAGTAGTAGGTCCTTCTAGTTCTTCTATGTGGGATGCCGCCTCAGCATGGCTTGATGAGCAGTGAGTAGGTCCGCGTCCAGGATCCGAACCCCAGGCTTCTGATGCGGAACATGGGAACTTAACTGCTATACCACCGGGCTGGCCCCATTTTCACATGTCATTTAAAAATCTGTCCAGAGTGTGACCTTGAGCAGCTGCATGTGTAAGATTACCTTGATGGTTCCGGCTGGAGTCGTCTGGATGGCCTTTGCCCCCACCCACCACAGTGGCTGTGGCAGTGAGATTCCAGGCCCAGAGTGACCTACAAAGGACTTGAAGCAGGAAGGAAAGAGGGTGCCCTTGAGGGGCCCCACCTGCCTGGCCTGCCTTTGCGATCACCTGGAGTCTCGAGTGATGCCTGTGGTTCTTGGCCCCTTACTGACCTTTCATGTCTGGCCTTCCCTAGGGCAGGAACATCATCGTGTTCTACGGCTCCCAGACAGGGACCGCCGAGGAGTTTGCCAACCGCCTGTCCAAGGACGCCCACCGCTATGGGATGCGGGGCATGGCAGCAGACCCGGAGGAGTATGACTTGGTGAGCTCTCGCCACACCCTGGCCCCTTCCTTCTGGCTCCTCCAGCAGCATTAAGGAAGGCGTCTCTGGATCATGGAGACACTTAAAGGGCTGCCCCCAGTTTTAAGGACATTAAGAACACCTGGCTCAGGTGTGCATGTGTGAGCTCCCAGCACTGCTTATACTCAGCCCTTGGTGCTCTCCACGCAGTGGCTTTACAAGTGCTGGGAGGTGCAAGCAGAAGGGACTCAGTGGATTGGGGGTGGCTTAGAAAAATGAAAGGGTTGGGCCGGCCCCGTGGCCTAGCGGTTAAGTGTGCACGCTCCGCTGCTGGCGGCCTGGGTTCGGATCCCGGGTGCGCACCGACGCACCGCTTCTCCAGCCATGCTGAGGCCACGTCCCACATACAGCAACTAGAAGGATGTGCAGCTATGATGTACAACAATCTACTGGGGCTTTGGGGGGAAAATAAATAAATAAATAAAATCTTTAAAAAAAAAAAGAAAAGAAAAATGAAAGGGTCTCAGCGGGTCCAGAGAAGAACTGTTTCCCATCTCTTTAACCCCACCCCGAGCTGCAGCGGCGGGGAGCCGAATTGAGGAGTCGGGGCATCTGGGCTCTGATCCCGCTCTGCCCTCGCTGCCCCTGTGACCCTGGGCGAGCCCCTGCCCCTGAGGGCCTTCCCTGCCTAGTATGCAGATAAAGGATGAGGGTGTTGGACAGGCCATCTCCGGGACGCTTCAGCTAGGCTTTGATATGAGGCTGTTAGTAACTCGTGTGTCTGGGCCAGAACAGGAGTGGGGACAGGGCCCAACGGAAGAGTGCAGCCAGGGAGGGGCCGGGAGAGCCTGAGAACTGGGGGGACAGCCCCCGTTTGGAGCTGCAGGGTCCCTCTCCCCTCCCCCTCCTCCTGTAAGCCGTCCTCGACAGGTCACCCCTTAGGGCCACCACAGGACTGTCTGCAGGACTGAATCCCAACTTCCTGGCCTATCTCTGAGGGCTGTGAGGGGCAGGCTTGCCTTGCTCACTCTCCTCCGGGCCTTGGCTCCTTCCCCTTGCATGGTTGTGCCTCTCCAAAGTGCTAGAAACTTCCAGCAGTCTGCTTGCATGCTTCTGGGTCCGGAGTGCTAATGACAGTGAGGCCACCGGCCCCAGGTGGGGACAGTGGACAGGGAAGGGGAGGGATCCTTAGGGAGGGAGTAGGCCGGCAGGGGGCAGGTGGTCTGGGAGGAAGTCCCAGGGCGTTGCTGTCCCACTTCTCCCCTCGTGGGGTCACTGCCAGTCACCAGTCAGGCTGTTCCGGGAGCTCCAGCCACATGACAACTGTGCTTTCCCTCAGAACCGCTCTGCTGAGTGCCAGCTGCTTCCTGCGTGTGCCCTCCGTCTCCCAACCCAGACTGCCCCCACTGCTCCACCCTCTGCCTTCGGTCTTAGGGACAGGCACCGCCACCCATCCACCTCCAGACCTGGGTTTTGAGCTGTGAACAGTGGTTAGGAATTGAGAGCCCAGGCCCTGCTGTGCCCCCAGGACTTTGTGGGCCGATGAAGTTCTCCCATGGAGGCCCAGGCCTGACACACAGGGAACCACATTCTAAATGCTGGCCGGTGGCCTGTCAGCACCCCAGGTCCTCAGACATGCTCTTTTGTGCCTGCTGGTCCCTTTTCTCTAGAAATGCACTCCCTCCTCTTGAGACCTGGACTCGCTCGTCTGCATCCCGTCAGGTGCAGACCTGACCTAGAGCAGGCTCAGTCATGGTCGCTGGTCCCAGCCCTGCCCTTGTCTCTCCAGGCCGACCTGGGCAGCCTGCCAGAGATAGAGAACTCCCTGGCAGTGTTCTGCATGGCCACCTACGGTGAGGGGGACCCCACTGACAATGCCCAGGACTTCTATGACTGGCTCCAGGAGGCGGACGTGGACCTCTCCGGAGTCAAGTATGCGGTGAGTCACCCCCTATCTTCTCTCCATTGGCTCCCTGTGGGCTCATGGCAGCCTGCAGTGCCTCCCCAGGGCCTCTGGACCCCTGTGTCCAAGAGGAAATCCTCCAGCTGTCACCTCATTCTGATCAGCCAGGGCAGGCAGAGGTGTCAGGACAGGGGCACCTGGCAGGGAGTCCCTGGGGTCATGGGGCGACCCTCTCTTCTGCCCTGGGCCCTAACACTAAGAGAGCTGCTCCTCCTGTGTCCCCAGCCCCACTTTCCTCCAGGGGGCAGGGAGAGTGAATTGCCCCTGCTAGGGCCCAGAGTTAAGGCTTAGAGGCTGGCTTTGGAGGGGGTCCTGGGCTGTAGGTCACTAAAACAAAGCCACTTCCAGGGCCCAAAGTTGGCCCACCTCACAGTGCAAGGTGTCTTGCAGATACAGCTTGGCCAGCACTGTGGGGAAACCCACCCCTGACCACTAGCTGGGCCTCAGACCCACCCGTCTGTCCACACAGGTGTTCGGCCTTGGGAATAAGACCTATGAGCACTTCAATGCCATGGGCAAGTATGTGGACAAGCGGCTGGAGCAGCTCGGTGCCCAGCGGATCTTTGAGCTGGGGATGGGCGACGATGATGGAAAGTGAGTGCCCACTCCCTCGAGCCCCCAGACCTGGCTCTCAGGGGTCAGGAGCCACAGGGTTAGGGCTGGCTGTGGTACATAAGGGGAGTGCAAAGCCATGGTGTCTGCTGTAACTCCGTGACACGCCTCACCAAGGGCGAGGGAAGGGATGCCCCCTCTGCCCCCCAGCCCCTGCTGAGTGAGCCTTCTTTGCTTTTCCACGTCCTCCTGGCCTGCCTAGCTCAGAGAGAAGCCACTCACGGTTAGCACAGACCCTCTAGATCCTTCCTGATGCCTTCGGCTAGCTCACCGGGCGGGCCAAAGTGAAATGAGCCCTCAAGCTCTGGGAGGTGCTGGGGCAGAGGGTCCAGGCTGGCCTGGCAGTCCCACCTGGAACCCGGGCTGTTGGGGAAGCCAGCCCATTGCAGGTCCTGCTGCCCCGACCAGGCTCCCCAGGGCCTGGCTCATTCCCTTCTCTCCCCAGCCTGGAGGAGGATTTCATCACGTGGCGAGAGCAGTTCTGGCCTGCTGTGTGTGAGCACTTTGGGGTGGAAGCCACAGGAGAGGACTCTAGGTGAGTGTGTGCCCCCATACGGGGCAGGGAGCCATGGGCGAGTGCCTCCCGGGGGTGGGAGACCTCGGGGTGGGGCTGGCAGAAGCTCAGTCAGAGTGCAGGAGGGTCTCAGGTCCCAGGCTAAGGACCTTGGGCCTCGCCTGGAAGGGACAGGGAGTCCGGGGAGGGCTTTCCTTATCTTCTCCAGAATCGCCTTGAAGCCCGGTGAACCCCAGGCCTCCCTCAGCTCTGTGCCAGCTCCCACTTCTCGCTCTTTCCTGCCTCCCCATCCTCATGCATCTCCTGCCTGTATGTCCTATCTGGTCCCTAAGCCCCCTGCAGCATGCACTGTCTCCTCAGTCACACACCAGGAGGCGGCCTCCCTCCTCTCGGCACCGACCCCTGCCACCTCCCAGCCTCTGCCTCACCCTTGGTCTCCCCTTTCCAGCATTCGCCAGTATGAGCTGGTGGTGCACACAGACATAGACACGGCCAAAGTGTACACGGGCGAGATGGGCCGCCTGAAGAGCTATGAGAACCAAAAACCGTGAGTAGAGAGCGTGGTTGGGGCCAGGCCCTGTGGCCCTTGGTGCGCCTGTTTCAGGTGCCTGGGGACAGCAAACAGCTGGCAGTCCTGTGTGTCCCCACAGGACCTTTCCTCCCAGGCCCCATCCCGTGGGATGTCCTTATCTCCACCCTTGTCCAGGAGTGGTGTGGGTGGGGGCACCACATTTTCACCTCCATTGCACAGGAGGGGGGCTGCTCCGTGCTCAGGGCCCTTGGGACCCCTCCCTGCCCAGTGGACCCTCAGCCCAGGGCATGGCCTCTGGGAGACTGGCACTTGCTCAGTTTGTACTTAATTTGCTTGGACATTTGGCTCTGTGGATATCCTGGGGTGGGGGTGCACCGTGGTTCCCGGACCAGGACACAATGAGTTCAGCTCTGGGTCTAGTTGCACTCTGGAAAAGGGTTCACTTCCTTAAAATCTGCCTCAACATAGTGTTCCTCTCTTGGGCCCTGACTTGCCTTACCCCAGGGCGCTGCCCAGACTCCTGCTGGAGCCAGTCACGAAGTCCCCTTGTGCCACTGGATTCGAGACAAGCAGCCCTGCTTTAGTCAGCCCTGCTGTCACCCTGCTGTAACAGGAAACCCCAACATTCAGTGACTTTACAGAGTTACAGTCCAGGGCACGTGAGAGGAGGGAGCTCTGCTCCACACCGTCACTCGGGGACCTCAGGCACCTTCTGTCTTGGGGAGCCATCTTCAAGGGCCTGGTCCTCCTTTGCACTTAGCCCACCAATGGCTACAGAGGGTGGAGGGTCTCCCAGGTTTTTAGGGGCCAGCCTGTTTCCATATCTGTAAACGGGGACACTGACAGCCGAGCTTTGCCCACTTGGTGGGGTTGTTGAGAGCACTGCCTTGGATCCGGTTGGGAGAACCTTTTACATAATTGGTGAGGTTTCCTCGTGGCCTGTGAAGGCCAGCTCTGAGGTTCCCTGTGTTCCATGAAACCCGAAAGTCCCCTGGGGGTGGGGGATTCAGATGGAAGACCTGGACAATCACTGAGCTGCTTTCCTCCCCACCCAGCCCCTTTGATGCCAAGAATCCATTCTTGGCCGTAGTCACCACCAACCGGAAGCTGAACCAGGGAACTGAGCGACACCTCATGCACCTGGAGTTAGACATCTCAGATTCCAAAATCAGGTACCAGCTGCTGCCACCCCTCCCCCAAACCTTACCCGGGGGCTCCTGATCTGGGTGCAGAGCCACCTTCCCCCTCTCCTGAACCTCGCATCTCCCCCCAGGTATGAATCTGGGGACCATGTGGCCGTTTACCCGGCCAATGACTCTGCCCTGGTCAACCAACTTGGCGAGATCCTGGGTGCTGACCTGGACGTCATCATGTCCCTAAACAATCTCGATGGTGAGTTCTGGAATCCAGGCCACCCCCCTTCCCTGCGTGGCCTGAGGCGGGTAGGAATGGTCTTTGCAAGGCCCAGAGGTTGAACTTGTGTGCAGGCCTGAGCTCTGGTGCCCTAGAGGCCCTTGTACCCAAGACCCACAGTCATGGTTCTGAAGCAAACTCAGAGGGCAGGGGGCAAAGGTAGCTGTTGGGTCTGGCTCTCTCCCTCGGGGTCCCCCTATTCCCACACTGGCTTAGTCTCTTGAGGGAGGGAGGGGTGGATGGAAACAGAGCCAGCCCCGGCTGCCGACCCACCCCCACATCCTGTGAGGAAGAGGGGACTGCAGAGCAGGGCCCTGGTTCCCAGGCCTGGCTCTACCATGACTGGCCACTGAGGGCCTTGGGCTGCCCTCTCTCTACTTCAGGGCATCTCCTTACCTGTAAACTCAGGGATCAGAGTCAGCAACCCTAACAGCCCTCGGGTCCGTTTAGGGCACTTCGAGTACAAGAGGCACTAATGTGGGGCAGGGCTCTCCCAGGCCACGTGGGGCTGGCTTGCCGCGAGCCCTTTGGTGCCCCCCCGTCCACTGACCTGGGGCCCAGCCCCGCCTGGCCCTGCTGTGCTCATCCTGGTCCTCGGGGACCCCAGCCTGGGCCGCTCCAGTTCCAGAGTCAGCCCTTGAGAGGAACAGCACCAGAGGGGGCTGATTTATATCAGGGTTCGTCGTGCCAGCAGTGGAAGCACAGTGGTACGCACGCGGGCCTGTCTCACTCTGGGGCATGTCCCTTGTGCCGTCAGCGGCAGGCCCTTGCTGGGGGAGGCTGTGCTGCTCCCTCTCCCTCAGGAGAATCTGAGCCCCTGCAGGAGCCTTGACTGCCGAGAGCTGCACAGAGAGACGGGGCTGCAGAGGCTCAGAACTCAAGGCAGATGTGTGGCTTTAGAAAGGATGTGCTCGCTCACCCCGCCCGCCCTGGAGTGCAAGGCCCGAGCCTGGTTTCTGGGCCCCACTCCAGAGGGCTCGGTGCCGGGAGCACCCTGCTTCTTGATCTGGGTGCTGGATACCTGAGGACACTCAGTTTGTGAAAACCCTTCAAGCCCTACGTGTATGACTTGTACACTTTATGCAGGTCATAATTCAATAAGTTCAAGCCCCTCCAAAGGATAGACCCAGCCCCCTGAACGCTGCGCCCCCATCCTGGGCCAGGCTCTCTCCACATGTCCTCAGCAGTTCTGCAGCGGCACAGGAACAGACAGGCCCCGTGGGCACACCTCTAAGACGTGGAGCTGCTTCTCCACCGTCCCGGGCTGGGCTCCGCTCTAGCCTGATTGGAGAGAGGGGGTCAGTAAAGCCAGCTTGTTGACTGGTGGTGGCGAAAGGTCCCAGCAAGGGCTGGCGATAGGGCCTGTGTCAGCAGCTGGCGTGTACAGGACGCCGCACCAAGAGCTCGGCCTCTGGGTGCCCCATGTGTAGACCTCCACATGTGTCCAAGCACAAAACTGACCTGGAGGTGACCCTGCCATCACAGCTGAAGGCCCCAGTATTTGCATCCCACAGTGGGCCAGGCCCAGCCCAGTCAGATAGGACACACTGGGGAGTTCTGCCTCTGCCGCCCTCTCTCTGAGCAGCCCTCAGCAAAGGGGTCCCCCACAGGGGCTCAGATTCTCCTGGAGGGGGAGAGTGAGCGCCTCTGTTGAGGACTACCTGTCCAGCCTGAAGCGTAAGGCTGGCCGAAAGCCTGAGGCTTTGCCCCAGGGCCAGGGAAGCACCAGAAAGAGCTGGCCTTGCTTCCAGTGCCAGCTGGGCCACCTGCTTTCTGCAGAGCAGGCCTGGGGGCGTTGCCCGCCCCATCCGGGCTGGTGGCCACTAACCCCAAACCCTGCCTTCTCTCTCCCTGCAGAGGAGTCCAACAAGAAGCACCCATTCCCCTGCCCCACCTCCTACCGTACGGCCCTCACCTACTATCTGGATATCACCAACCCGCCACGCACCAATGTGCTCTACGAGCTGGCCCAGTACGCCTCGGAGCCCACCGAGCAGGAACAGTTGCGCAAGATGGCCTCCTCCTCGGGCGAGGGCAAGGTAAGCCTGCCACTCCCACCCGCCCCCCAGGACCCAGAGTGCCACCACCTCAGCCCTGAGTTGCAGCTACCAGCCAGCACCCACCAGGCCACCCTACCCAGCCATTCTCCAAGCCACCAACTTGAGCCCTGTCCCTGGGCCACTGGGTCCCCTCGCCCGTGTCTCACCCACGTTCTATGTCTCCCTCAGGAGCTGTACCTGAGCTGGGTCGTGGAGGCTCGGAGGCACATCCTGGCCATCCTGCAGGACTACCCGTCCCTGCGGCCCCCCATCGACCACCTGTGTGAGCTGCTGCCTCGTCTTCAGGCCCGCTACTACTCCATCGCCTCGTCCTCCAAGGTGGGGGAGGCCCAGCCCACGTATAGAAGGTGTAGTGTTGGCTCCTTGGAGGTGCACAGGCACCCTGAGCCATGGCCCAGCTCTGCCCCAAATGCCTGGGCAGTCCGCTCAGGATTCTCCAGGCTGTGTATCCAGTAGCCAGACCATAATAAGCCTGCAAACTGTTCCCAGCCCCCGTGCCCAGAGCCCCTCAGGAAAGCTGCTGGGAAGGGGCCTTTGAGGAGGTTTGGGTGCCACAGAGGGTGTGAACAGGCCCTGGGCAAGGACCCCCGTGCCAAGGCTGCTCTGGTGACAGGGCGGCAGGAACGAGAAGGGGCCTCCGGCACGGCTGCTGTGCTCACTCCTGCCCCCCTACCCCCCGCCAGGTCCACCCCAACTCTGTGCACATTTGTGCTGTGGTTGTGGAGTATGAAACCAAGTCTGGCCGCATCAACAAGGGCGTGGCCACCAGCTGGCTGCAGGCCAAGGAGCCTGCTGGGGAGAACGGCCGCCGGGCCCTGGTGCCCATGTTCGTGCGCAAGTCCCAGTTCCGCCTGCCCTTCAAGGCCACCACGCCTGTCGTCATGGTGGGCCCTGGCACTGGGATTGCCCCCTTCATAGGCTTCATCCAGGAGCGGGCCTGGCTGCAGCAGCAAGGTGAGTGTGGGGGCCTAGGAGGTGGGGACAGGGCGGGGGGGGCCGGGTCCATGCTCACCCTGGCCGCTGCTGCCCCAGGCAAGGAGGTGGGGGAGACGCTGCTCTACTACGGCTGCCGCCGGTCTGATGAGGACTACCTGTACCGCGAGGAGCTGGCCCAGTTCCACAAGGATGGCTCTCTCACCCAGCTCAAC
The DNA here is from genome assembly GCF_057802395.1 of Ceratotherium simum simum. Classification (NCBI taxonomy): domain Eukaryota; kingdom Metazoa; phylum Chordata; class Mammalia; order Perissodactyla; family Rhinocerotidae; genus Ceratotherium; species Ceratotherium simum. The sequence goes on along the minus strand of NC_141925.1, from coordinate 42,496,538 downwards.
GTGGCCTTCTCCCGGGAGCAGGCCCACAAGGTGAGGCTGCGGGCAGGCTGCTCTGGGGGCCAGAGGGCTGCGGGACAGCGCTCCTCACCAGCACTGCCCTCTGCCCCCAGGTCTATGTGCAGCACTTACTGCAGAGGGACAAGGAGCACCTGTGGAAGCTGATCCACGAGGGGGGCGCCCACATCTATGTCTGCGGGTGAGTGAGGGCAGAGGAGGGGAGGTGCGAGGCCCTGCCTGTGGAAGGGCCCCTTGTCGAGCCCGTGTCACCGCCTTCCTGCCCCCAGGGATGCTCGGAACATGGCAAGGGACGTGCAGAACACCTTCTCCGACATTGTGGCCGAGCTGGGGGCCATGGAGCACGCCCAGGCCGTGGACTACATCAAGAAGCTGATGACCAAGGGCCGCTACTCGCTGGACGTGTGGAGCTAGGAGCAGCCTGGCCCAGCCCTGCTCTGCCCTCACACCTTACAGACTTGCTTCCCCACGTAATCACTTTCCTCACTCCCTTCTGCTGGTCTCCCGGGCGGCTTCCACTGGGCCTTGCTACAGGAGGCAGGCCCAGTGACAAAGACTGTTCTGGGCCAGAGATGTGCCCTCCAGAGCCCCCTAGCCCCAGGGCACATGGCCAAGGGTGACCCAGCCCGCACTTTGTGAACACCTCAGACCCTCGGTGGCAGTACAGAAGGGGCTCTTCTCTCAGCTGAGCTGGGCCCTGGCCCTGCCACGTGATTTTCAATGAGTGTAAATAATTTTAAATAATCTCTGGCCCTTGGAATGAAGTTCTGTTTTCTGCATTTGCCTTGAGCAGATCTGGGGCCTCCACCTGGGTCTACTTAATCTTTTTTTTTTTCCCCCCAAAGCCCCACTAGATAGATAGCTGTATGTCATAGCTGCACATCCTTCTAGTTGCTGTATGTGGGACGCGGCCTCAGCATGGCCGGACAAGCAGTGCGTCGGTGCGCGCCCGGGATCTGAACCCATGCCGCCAGCAGCGGAGCGCACGCACTTAACTGCTAAGCCACGGGGCCGGCCCCACCTGGGTCTACTTAGACCCCAGAGAGACTAACAAACAGCTCAGGAGCCCCAAGAACCCGTGGTGGCACAGAGAGCCACCAAGCCCCTGCCGTACCCTCAGAACACACCTCAAGCCACCTTTGTGCCTCTCCATTTATTGAGGCGGCTGGCCCCCAGCAGGGCTGGGACCCAGGCCCAGGTCTTCTTCCCCAGCATAGCCTTAGGGGCCCACAGAGCCCACAAAACCCAGGGGAGAGCAGAAGAGACCAGGACGAGGGGATCCCCCACTCCCTCAACACGTGGCGTACAGAAGCCCCTTCTAGGCCAGGGGTGCTGTAAGGAGCCGTGCCTGCAGGCAGGGGAAGGCCCAGCCTCACTCCTTCTTGCTCCCATGCCGCTGACTGTGGAACTTCTGGTGCACAACCCGCAGGGTGGTGAAGAAATTGCCAAGGAAGAGGAGGAGGAAGGGGAGGCCGCACATGAGCACCTGTGGAAGGAATCGGGGTTAGGACGAAGGCCAGGCCCTGGCCCTCCCAGCTTCCTTCCCAGGGCCCCCAGCTCACCTGCCACTCCTTGCACGCGGGGTCCCGGGCCAGGCTGAACAACGTCAGCGCGTTAAAAAGCTGCCAGAACTGGGAGGGAGGAGGGATTTACAGAGTAGAACGCAGTCGCTACTCGAGCCGGAGCAGAGGAGGGACAGCGAGATGGACGGGGACACACACAGATACACTTACATGTCCAAAGAAAAGAAAGGGCAGCAGGAAGGTGAGGCCCCGCCACATCCAGGACTGGAAGCCCTCTGCGGGGGAGAAGGGGCAGGGCACAGAATAACCAAGGACAGAGACGACACCATCACTCAGACCCAAGTCAAGAGGAAAGAACTTCCGCCTTCCCAGCGTCCTCTGCAGGATTCCAGAGGGGCCGCCGTGCCAACTCACCCACGGTGAGGTCCATGGTGTGCCTCTCGCCCAAGGCCCGCAGGCGGTACAGACAGCCACTCTGGTAGTAATACTGGAGGAACTGCACAAAACCTGGGGGCGGGGCATCAGGACTGGGCTGGAGCCCGGAGTCCTTTCCCCCCACCTCCCCACGGGCGAGTCCTGAGCTGAGCAGGGACCCCTGAGACACTCACTCTGGTACATGGAGAAGGACAGAAACTGGTTCCGGAACTTCTGGTACATGAGGCCGTCAGGCCTAAGGCAGAAAGCAGAGGGGAATGTGGGGAGCTCAGGGACGCCATCTCCCTGTCCCAGCTCCCCTCACAGGGGCCCTGGGAGCCACGTGGGGCCACTCACCATGTCAACATGACTCCTGACAGGAATGTGGACACGTAATGATGGAAAACCCACCAGCCTTTGATCCTGTATCAGGAAGCCACTGTCATTCCTGTCCCGTCAGCCCCCAGGATCAGTGCTTGGGGACAGGGAGTGGGGCTAAGGTGGTTAGAACCCAGAACCGCAGCCCAGCTCCTCCTCCTCAGAGGGCCACGGCAGCCCCCCAACTTTCTAGGGTAGCTCCAGTGCCCCCCACCCTCCTCAGGAGCTGGGGTCAGGCCCCGCCCTCACCCACCGGGAGCCATTGTTGATGAGGATGCTCTCTCGGATGGTCAGGGTGCAGTAATACCAGACCAGAAGGAAGTTGAAGGCAGCGTCTGTCACCCTGGGGAGGGGTACAGAGAGTTGATGCCAGAGCCTGGAGAGGTTGCAGGGTGCAGCCCTGAGCAGCAGGACACCCACCTGGAGTTGAGGAGGAAGCGGCAGGTGAAGGAGATGAGGATGAGGATGATGGTGAGGTAGAGCTTGAACTTCTCATACTCGTCTTTGTAGGCAAACCTGGGGTGGGCACACACTCGTGGGACAGGCTGGGATGCTGGCGGGGCCTACCCTCGCCTCTGCCCAAAGAGGGAGGCTCCTGCTCTGGACACACGTCTGTGGGTGGCACAGGGCCAGCACGGGGGAGCAGCCCCTGAACCCCAAGGCTTAGCAGGGAAGCTGGGGCAGAATGGAAGGGACCCAGGAGGGTGGAGAGCAGGGTTGAGACCCAGCCCACAACTACAAATTACTTAGCCTGCTTGCTCAGGAGGGTCACGTTGACGTTGCCTAGAACCAGGCTCAGGTACAACCTAGAGGGAGTGGGGGAGACCAGGTGAGGAGAGGCCCCAACAGAAGGAAGCCAAAGGGCACAGAGCCCCCAGGTGGGCCAGGCCAGCTCTGGGTCACCATCCCACCCAGCCTTCCCATGGCCTTGGCTTAGGGTTCTGACCTTGGAGATGTGCAGACCAACTACATGGGAAACACATGCTCAGCCTTTCTCCCTGCCTGCTCCAGGGTAAACTGACACCCCTCCCTCCCTCCTCTTCCCCCAAGCCCTCCCACCTCAGGGCCTCAAGGCCAGCCTGGCTCTCCCCCCACTGGAAGCCATGCCCACATCTCAGATCGCCTGGGCAGTGGACCCAACGCCCATGTGTGTGATCACCATCTCTCACCTACCCCACAGTTCCTGCTACTTCGAGAACCTGAGTTCACTGTAGCAACCCACACCCATGGCCACCCTAGGACCTCCTCCCAACCCAGAACAGCTTCCTCGGAAACTGGTTGTATTCTGACCCTGCGTGCCCACCTCCCACCCAGCCCCCATTTCACCACGGACCCTCCCCCTCGCTGAGGCTCCCAGGCCCTCCTGACCCTGGTCTCCTTTCCCGAGCCAGCCGAGTCCCCACGCCTTCCTTCACATGTCAACTGCTTTCTTGCCAACTCTGTGACTCCCAGCTCCTTGCACTGCCATCACACCCACCAATGAAGCTCGTCCTCCTTCTCCTCCAGAGAAACTCCGAGAGGTAACCAGAAAGTCAGGCGTGTACTAGGCAGCTGCACCCATAGAGGGGCTCTTGTTCACACTCAAGCCATATGGACAGGCTCAGAGTGGTTAAGGGACTTGCCCAAGGCTGCGAAGAGATTAAGGGGCACAGCGGGACTCCAGCTAGCCTGCCAGGCTGCCTCTCCCAATCTCAGCGGTGGCCCCGTCAAACCCTCTCCCCCAAACCCTCCATCCTGTCTCCCTCCTGGCAGCCGACATCTTCCCTGCCTGCTGCCGCCTCCTCTTCTCTGCACACTTCCCATCACAAATAGGAAGGGCCCAGCCCAGCCCTTCCCATCTCCCCAGGCACTTCCCTCCATGGCTTAGCACCCCTCTCCTGGGTCTCTCCCCTCTGTTGTCCCCCCGCCCCCCGCTCAGCAGTAGATATGCCCGAGTCTTTCCTATGTGCAAATAAAGTTACACATCCACCCAAGCAAAAGCTGCCCCTCGACCCTCATGCCAAGTTCTAATGACCAGTTTCTAGTTACCAGTTTCTGTTTCTACTCACAGCCAAGCTTCTGAAGAGTGGCCTAAACTTGGCTGGCTCTCTGCTCAGCTCTCCTGTCATCCTCAATATCAACTTCCACCCACACCACCCTGGGAAGCAGTTCTCTCCAAGGTCACCCCAACTTCCAGGAAATATTTCCCCTTCCTTATAGCATTTGACCCCCCTGGGCCATCTGATCTGAGGCTACTGACCACTCCTTCCTTCCTTGCCTTCTGGGACATGCTCTCTCTCTGTTGTCTTGCTGCCTACAGTCTCTGCTGCATGTTTTTTGCTCAGCCCAGGGTTCTGCACTGTCCCCTGCCCATCCTCCTGGGTGACGACAGCTGACCTAAGTACATATTTCACCCATCACTCTCCCCTGCCTCCTGGGCCAAGACAAGCTCTGCAGCCTGTCTCCCCCTCTGGTCGTATCGTGACCTCTCACCTCCTACCCTGAGTTCTGGCCACCACACCTGTCGTTACCGCCTTCCTATCTCTGCCTGGCTCACTCCTTTACCCTTTACGACTTAGCTCAGGCATCACCCACTCCAGGAGGCTCGCTCTGACCTCCCGGGCCGGGTTAGGAGCCTCACTGTGCTCCCCCATTCCCTGTATTCCCCCACAAAGCATTCATTGTGGTGAGCCATCACTGTCACATGGGCTGTCTCCCCTGACGTGGGGCTATGCTCGAGTGCGCAGCCCACAGTGGGTCCAGGGAACTTTGCTGACTGAATGACCAAGCAGAGGAAGACAGGGCTTCAGGCCTCTTTCCCAGGAGTGGCTGTGAACTGAGCTCGGGGGAGGGGTCTCACCCATTCTTCTTGGGCAAATAGGCCTCCATATCGAAGAAGAGTCCTTGGCGCTCCTTGATCTGGTTCTCCAGCTCCTGTGCAGCCTCCTCTGGCCCCGATGGGAGGGAGGGTTTGCATCTGCAGGTGGGGCCCCAGAAGCCAGAGTCAAAGCAGGAGGCCCTAGGTATCATGCCGGACACCTGCAGGGTAGGAGGGCAAACCGGGCCCAGAGAGGGGAGAAACCATGCCCGGGAACACTCCAGGAGTCAGCACCAGCCCTCCACCCCACCAGGCCAGCCACCTACCCCAGCCCAAGGCCAGGGGGGCATGGGGAGGCATGGGGGAGCTTGCGGGGGGTGGTCCTAACTTTTTCAGGACGAGGGCCAGCTCCTGGAGCCGCTTCTTCTGTCGAGTGATGGAGCTGGTACAATTGTTCTGCAGTTTGGTCAGCTCCTCCAACTTCAGGCGATACAGCCGGTGGGTCTCCTGGGGACCAGGTAGGGGGAAGGCTTGGGTTGACTGGGAAGCCCCTGAGCCAGAGCCTGCTGGGCAGGAGGGGGCATGGATTCCCCCATGGTTCCTTGGGAGGGTCTGAGCAGGAAAGGAGGCAGCCAGCTGTGCCAGCCCAGGGACCTCCCTGAGGTTGCCCTCTCCCCAAGGCAGGCAAGGAGATGAGGTTCTTCCTGCAAGCCCAGAAGCCCCCACAGCACCCCTCTCCCAGAAACAGGCTAGTTCCCTGAAAGTTTTCTCAGTCTCAGCCCGTCTACTAGTAGTTCCCACCCACTCTATCCTACCCTGAGTCTGGACTCTAGGCCCACAGGTCTACCTTCCAGAACAAGCAGGCTGTCTGAAGATACCCCCAGCCCTTTCAGATCCTCCTGCCCATCCAGCCTGCACGTGCACGGGGAGCTGGGGTTGTCTGATGCCTTCTGTTCTGGTACTCCCAGCATCTTGCTCCCAGGTTAAAGGTCATCAAGCTTCAGCCCTTGGACTTCCTACTATAAGACTAGCCCCTCACCCCTCCCCCAGCACCTTTGGCCCAAGGCTTCCCAGAGCACTTTGCCCTGGTGGGTGAGTCTTGAAAAGGAGGAGCCTGGAGATTGGGCAAGGGGCAGCGTGAGGAGGGTGAAGCAGGGGCCAACGCCAGGACAGTGGTGGCCAGGCCAGGAGGTCGGCTCTGCTAAGGACTCTGGGAACAGCACCAACGGCAGCAGGCTTGGCCAGGCCAGGGGGCAGCTAGGCTTCCATGCGGACAGAAAGGGGCTGGAACCAGTCCAGGAGAAGCAAAGGCCTGATCAAGTGCCCAGCTGGCCGGGGCTCTACCTTGCCTGGGTCTTGTTTCTCATGCCCAGGAGGGGCCACCACACCCACTCAGAACCCAGCATGTGCCACCTCTGCCGACTCGAGCCACCACTCTCTCCCGTGGCTGGGCTGCCAGCAGCCTCCTCCTCCCTGGCCTCCTCCACAGAACAACACAGTGGCCCATACAAGTCAGGTGCAGACAATCCTCCCGCGGCTTCCCACTGGCCTTAGAAAGATCCCAATCTGGGCGAGGCCCCTGAGGTCCTTGCAGGGTCTGGACCACCCACTTGACTCCTCACTCTCTGTGCAGCAGCCACATGGTCCTGTCTTCGTGGGCGCTGTCCTTCACTCCGGATCGGCCCGGCCCCCATCCAGGCCCGGGTCTTCACCTCAACAGCACTTCCCCAGACCGCCCTCAGCTCAGACCGCTGCCCGAGGGCGGGGACCGCGCTGCTCGAGCCTCCGGCCGATCGGCGCCCACGGCACGCACGTTGGCTGAGGGACTGACCCAAGACTGGGCCAGGCCGGCTCTGACTCAGGCGGCCACTCTCCCGGGAGGGGACGGGGTCGGGCCTCTCTCCGAGGCCCTGGCGGGAGTACCGGGTCCGCCCGGCGCAGTGGGGTCTCGCCAGGGTCGCGGGCAAACGGTGCCGCCGCCAGACACTCATTTGGGGCCGAGAGGAGG